>NC_141010.1:45125082-46325082 GCF_052327205.1 Somniosus microcephalus
GTTCCCCCCCAGCCCTCCGTTCCCCCCCAGCCCTCCGTTCCCCCCCAGCCCTCCGTTCCCCCCCCAGCCCTCCGTTCCCCCCCCAGCCCTCCGTTCCCCCCCAGCCCTCCGTTCCCCCCCAGCCCTCCGTTCCCCCCCAGCCCTCCGTTCCCCCCAGCCCTCCGTTCCCCCCCAGCCCTCCGTTCCCCCCCAGCCCTCCGTTCCCCCCCAGCCCTCCGTTCCCCCCCAGCCCTCCGTTCCCCCCCAGCCCTCCGTTCCCCCCCAGCCCTCCGTTCCCCCCCAGCCCTCCGTTCCCCCCCAGCCCTCCGTTCCCCCCCAGCCCTCCGTTCCCCCCCAGCCCTCCGTTCCCCCCCAGCCCTCCGTTCCCCCCCAGCCCTCCGTTCCCCCCCAGCCCTCCGTTCCCCCCAGCCTCCGTTCCCCCCCAGCCCTCCGTTCCCCCCCAGCCCTCCGTTCCCCCCCAGCCCTCCGTTCCCCCCCAGCCCTCCGTTCCCCCCAGCCCTCCGTTCCCCCCCAGCCCTCCGTTCCCCCCCAGCCCTCCGTTCCCCCCCAGCCCTCCGTTCCCCCCCAGCCCTCCGTTCCCCCCAGCCCTCCGTTCCCCCCCAGCCTCCGTTCCCCCCCAGCCCTCCGTTCCCCCCCAGCCCTCCGTTCCCCCCCAGCCTCCGTTCCCCCCAGCCCTCCGTTCCCCCAGCCCTCCGTTCCCCCCAGCCCTCCGTTCCCCCCAGCCCTCCGTTCCCCCCAGCCCTCCGTTCCCCCCAGCCCTCCGTTCCCCCCCAGCCCTCCGTTCCCCCCCCGCCCTCCGTTCCCCCCCCGCCCTCCGTTCCCCCCCCGCCCTCCGTTCCCCCCCCGCCCTCCGTTCCCCCCCCGCCCTCCGTTCCCCCCCCGCCCTCCGTTCCCCCCCCGCCCTCCGTTCCCCCCCCCGCCCTCCGTTCCCCCCCCCGCCCTCCGTTCCCCCCCGCCCTCCGTTCCCCCCCCCGCCCTCCGTTCCCCCCCCCGCCCTCCGTTCCCCCCCCGCCCTCCGTTCCCCCCCCCGCCCTCCGTTCCCCCCCCCCGCCCTCCGTTCCCCCCCCCGCCCTCCGTTCCCCCCCCCGCCCTCCGTTCCCCCCCCCGCCCTCCGTTCCCCCCCCCGCCCTCCGTTCCCCCCCCGCCCTCCGTTCCCCCCCCCGCCCTCCGTTCCCCCCCCCGCCCTCCGTTCCCCCCCCGCCCTCCGTTCCCCCCCCGCCCTCCGTTCCCCCCCCGCCCTCCGTTCCCCCCCCGCCCTCCGTTCCCCCCCCCGCCCTCCGTTCCCCCCCCCCGCCCTCCGTTCCCCCCCCCGCCCTCCGTTCCCCCCCCCGCCCTCCGTTCCCCCCCCGCCCTCCGTTCCCCCCCCCGCCCTCCGTTCCCCCCCCCGCCCTCCGTTCCCCCCCCCGCCCTCCGTTCCCCCCCCCGCCCTCCGTTCCCCCCCCCGCCCTCCGTTCCCCCCCCGCCCTCCGTTCCCCCCCGCCCTCCGTTCCCCCCCCCGCCCTCCGTTCCCCCCCCCCGCCCTCCGTTCCCCCCTCCGTTCCGCCCTCCGTTCCGCCCTCCGTTCCCCCCCCCGCCCTCCGTTCCCCCCCCCCCCCCGCCCTCCGTTCCCCCCCCCCCCGCCCTCCGTTCCCCCCCCCGCCCTCCGTTCCCCCCCCCCGCCCTCCGTTCCCCCCCGCCCTCCGTTTCCCCCCCCGCCCTCTCTTCCCCCCAGTCTCTCTCTCTACCCCCCAGCCCCGCCCGCGCGCGCTCTGCCCCCCCCAGCCCCGCCCGCGCGCGCTCTGCCCCCCCAGCCCCGCCCGCGCGCGCTCTGCCCCCCCAGCCCCGCCCGCGCGCGCTCTGCCCCCCCAGCCCCGCCCGCGCGCGCTCTGCCCCCCCAGCCCCGCCCGCGCGCGCTCTGCCCCCCAGCCCCGCCCGCGCGCGCTCTGCCCCCAGCCCCGCCCGCGCGCGCTCTGCCCCCCAGCCCCGCCCGCGCGCGCTCTACCCCCCAGCCCCGCCCGCGCGCGCTCTACCCCCCCAGCCCCGCCCGCGCGCGCTCTACCCCCCGCCCGCGCTCTACCCCCCCCAGCCCCGCCCGCCCGCGCTCTACCCCCCCCAGCCCCGCCCGCGCGCGCTCTACCCCCCCAGCCCCGCGCGCACCCGCGCTCTCTTCCAACAACAACATGCCCTGGAAAAAGCCTCGGCACCGCCGGGCACTTCAGCTAGTAGAATATATTCCAGTCCTTTCCTTATCTGTTTCCTTCTTCCTCCCAGCCTTCGCAATCTATTTTGTGCCGATTTGGAGTTTCTAAACGTTTGACGCTGAGCTCGGCTTTAAAATCTAAACGTCCTATCCACCGCCAAGATTGCTCACTTCTACCCCCGCCACATTGCCTGCCTCTGCCCCACCTCACTTGCTCCGCTGCCGATCCACGCGGCACCTGCCAATGATCCCGATGCCACGTCGATGCCGTTCGGTTCACAACAAACCAAAGCTTATCAAAGTGATCATTCTGAATGGATGAGGCTAGACAGAGCGTTGATTCTGAAAGGAGACCCGATGGGCAATGCTTTTAGGCAGCGACTCATCCTCTCTTCATATGCTTATGATCGATGCACACCCAAAACATCATAACCCGCCTTTTCTCTTTTCAGATGCTGACAGATCTGCTGTGTATTTCCAACATTTTCTGTTTTAATTTCAGATGTCCAGCCATTTGCAGTTTTTCCTTTTTTGATGAATTTAGTAAACCTTTTATCAAAGTTCAATTCATTGAAATAAAGTATCTGGTTTAATGCTGCTTCTGTTGTCCATGTAACCGTTCCCCCTCCCTCATGATCTCTGTATTTTTAGAAGGAGATATGAACCCAGAAATCTGCTTTCTGGAAGCCCTTTTACTTCAAACAGAGCAGCAATTACTTTATGATGATTTACTGTGTCCTATTTGTTTTAAAACTAGGGAAATCTGAAGTTTGCAATGGATGGCGATGCCACTCTCATTGAAAACAGTAAGTTGGTGTCCGTGATTGCAGAGTTGCTCTCGACAAAAAGTGACCTAGTGGAGAAGGCCTTATTGTATCGTACTGTAGCTACAGGCCGTGATGTGATCGACAAACAGCACACAGATCAGGAAGCCAGCTATGGACGGGATGCATTTGCCAAGGTAATGGAGTTGAAAGCAAGCCTGTTTTGCAGTAAATGTTTGAAGATTGCCCTAAGTGTTTATTGACAGCCCCATCACCAGGAACTGTAGTCAGCCTTCGCATCCCTTCATTTATTTTCCACTCCTGTAACTGGAATTTCAATAAAGTAATAATGGCTGGGTGTAATGTTCATCGTGACCACTTGAACGCCTACTCCTGCTACTAATAATAAGGCTACTACAGCTTGTATTTATATAGCACCTCTAACTTAGAAAAACATCTCGAGGTGTGAAATAAAGAATAGATTTGCCTTTCTAATCTAGGCTTTATTAACTTAAAAACCCTGTAGCACATCTTCAACACCCAGTCCCAACTAAAGGCTGGAAAGAACTGAATTTAAGATGGCCACCACAAATCACATGACATCAACTACCAATGAGATTACAGCATATATCCCAAGGCAGGAAACAAACAACCAATCACAATACTTCTTACTAAACATAAAGAATAATCACCACAAGGTGTAATAACAAAAAGTGGACACCAAGCCAAAAATGGAGATTTAAACCGAGCAGCGCAATTGAGATTATACCTGGGGAGAGCATTTTGATGCTCCGAGCGAGGGGCCGATGCTAATGGATCTGTCTCGAATGGTAGTTCCAACTTGGTGATAAATTAACCTTCCTTTAACAATAAAGCATGTTGACTTAATTTTTTTTTTTCCTGTAGCATATTCGTAAATAAGCTTAGTGATGCATGTTCTCACACTTACTTCATAACTGTTATGACCTCAGAACTATATAAGTTTATAGCACAGAAAGAAACTGATAGCTGCACTAATACCGATTCCCAGGAGAGGCACTTATTCCAATACTATAACATATAATTGTAATATAAAGGGTGAATTTTAAATTTTGACAATTTTGCAGTTACTGAGGTTAGATTTACAAAAATGACTTCTGAGACTTCCTGTGACTGTTCCTTCAATGCTATCTCATGATCTACGTGCTTCATGTTTTCTCTATTGCAATATCTGTTGCTAGGCAACAGGGAGAGGTGACAACCAAAATACCTATTGCAAATTGAAAACTAAAATCTAGTCCAGTGTCACCAATTTAGAGTCCGTAACTGAAGCTCATCCCCGCCGCACAGCAATAAATGACAGTACTGCGTGTGTGCCATTGATGGGAAGTAGGGCAAGAGGTTGATCACACTGAGCTTATTCCAGTTTGTTTAAAAAAGAACCAGCTTCCAAGTGCCTTCAGGAAATGGACTTCATTCTGAAGTAACTGTGAAATGAGTCAAAGTCCCCATTACATTTTGAAGAGGCACAAATTTGCTTTTAAGGCTGCTATATAAACGGGGCGTAAGGAATGAGAAAATGCCTTTGGGCTGCATCTGGGCATTTGCAACAGCCTGGGCTCTGGAAAATCGCTTTTCTCAATGATTTATGGGCATCTTTATCACCAACAATAATGTGCAGACATTTCCAGGCATTCTGAATACAGAAAGATCCTAAAACACATTGAAGGGAGTCTAAACCTGAGCATTATGTTTCCAGGTACATATTTAGGGGCACGGTAATGTGCTGTGTTCGACCGAATTCATTCATCTACTGTTAGTCTTTTGATCCAGGGGATAAAATGATGCATGGAACGCAGTAGTTCTTGTGCCTTGAGGGCCATGGAAATTTAATCTGTGCAACACAATTTCTCTGGGTTGAATATGCAACGCTAAATGGTTGTAATGCTAGTTGGATATGCTGGAATTGGATATGCTGGAGTTTTGATCAGTAACCTAAAGGGACAAAGGAGAAATTTCAGAGGTTTTTATTCTTCTGGTTAATTAATGTCTCACATTTAAATGAATTAGGATTTGTCCACTAAAGGAGAAAAATGGTGGAACACATGGAAGGTGCAGACTTGATGGGTTGAATAGCTTTCTCTCATTTCATGTTTTCTACTGGAAAATCACAGCTGTGCTTTTTATTACGGGTACTCTCTTTTTCTCTCTCTCTCTCTCTCTTTCTCTTTTTCCCTTTCTCTTTCTCTTTCTTTCTCTCTCTCTCTCTCAATTGTTCAGCCAACTTGGCCTTACTGCTGCTTTGGTTGCTACCTGCTGCTGCTCCAAGGGATCAAAGGCTATGGGTGCAAATTTATCATCTCATGATTGTGCGTGGGAATTCCTGATATTGCAAAACAGAGTGCAGAAAACTATGATTCCCCCAGAGAATCAGAACCACTAGATAGGAGCTGGGGGTGAATCTGGAAAGACTAGCTCCAGGAATTGCGAGAGAGAGGAGTGAGAGGTGGGGAAGAGCGACTAGAGTATGAACTGTGGACAGAAGGGGAAGAGGAGTGGCTTTGTGAGCTGGGGTGGGAAGGGGGTAAATAATTTTAAAACTGCCATCAAACTTAGCAGAATATTGAGGTATGTGTACAGTAGTGCACAATTTCTGCACACGAACTGTGGAAAAACCCAGCACTTCTTGCCACAATGTTTTACAGTAGTCCTGCCCATTTCCACTGCTGCATGCATTGGAAATGGTTCCCAAGGGCAGCATCATTGAGACAGTCTAACAACTATATGGCTTACTTTCAGAGTGACTAAGCCCGCCACCATGTTTAACTTGTTCTTTTATACGTTTTGGATTGGTAGAAATTGCTGTTCGCTTTTTGTTGGGCAGTCAGCATAAAAGGAAGTAGCCAGGGGTTTTAGGAGAACATAAGCAACAGTATATTGTATCAATTTTTTACAGAGGAAGGTGAAAGTAAGGCTACAGGAGTACCTGAGAATGCTGTGATACCGGCTTTAAAAAAAAAAAAAAAATGAACAGGCTTAAAAGTGGTAAAGCGACCAGGGCCAGGTGATGTGCACCCCAGAAAACTGAAAAGGATAGCAGAATTACTGACTATAATTTTCCAGAAATATTTAGGAATGGGTATTGTCAAAACTGAAGGCTGGCACTCCCCTGTTTGAAAAATGTGAAAGTGATATGCCATGAAATTATAGGAAATTCCAGATCCCATGATACGGTATAAAATTAGTGATCGCTTGGAAAGGCACAGGCTGATCAGGAGCAGTTAGCATGGATTTACAGTAGAAGTTTATTACAAAAGTTCTGACACATGGTATGCAAGGGAATGTAGCTGTATGGATAGAGAGATGGCTGGAGACCGAAACCAAAGATTAGCGTTAAATGGATTTTCTATTTGGATTGGTGCGATGTGGGTTGTGGTGTGCCCCAGGGATCTCTGCTGGGACCTCCTGTTTTCAGTTTATAGAAATGATTTGGACATCGACATGAGGAATGCAATTGAAATTTGCTAATATTTAAGTTAAGAGTTATGGCAAATTGTGAGGAAGAATGCAGGAAGACCTGAGTAGATTGGTGGAGTGGGACAAATGGTGGCAAATGCAATAGTGTGAAATTTGAATAAGTACATTTTTGGCAGGATAAAAAGTGAAAGGAAGTATACCCTAAATGGTAAGATTTTGAATAATGAAGGAACAGAGAGATGCAAATATGTAGATATTTGAAGGTGGGAGTGCAACTGGACAAGGCCACTGGAAAAAGGAAACTGGGTTTTATACATAGGGCCATTCAATATAAAAGCAAGGAAGTGATGTTGAATTTGTAGAGGATATTGGTTAGGCCATAGTTGGAACACTGTGCAGTTCTGGGCACACATTATAGGAAGGGTGTAAGCCATGAAATGGGTGCTGTGAAGATTCACTCGAGTGATACAAGGAATGAAAGGTTATAATTATGGAGAAAGGTTTAAAAATAAAGGGGCCTTTTTCACCAGAACAGAGGGGGAATCTGAGAGGTTTTCAAAGTTATGCAAGATTTGGAGAAGTAGTAATGAAAGATTGTCTCCAGTGGTGGGTGAATCTGTAACAAGCTGACATAGATTTGGGATTATCACTTGAATAATTAAGAGGGAAAGTTAGATTTTTTTAAAACACCGAATTTAGAACCTGGATTGCTTTACCACAAATGGCTATTAAAGCAGACACTATGACACTATTATTTTAAAATTGGATATGGGTAAAGGCAGTTGTGTATGGTAATGTTGTTATTGTACTGGACTATCAAACCATTTCTGGTTAAAGTAAAGCAATACAAGAGTAGTTCTACAATCCTGAGCTCCCAGCAGAGATCCATACTCACAGGAAACACAAACTCTATAATTGGAGCTGTCAACCCAGAAACTGAGAGTTCAAATCATACAATGGATTTAATAAATTTGCTAACTTTTCGGCTGACACTGGGAGGGAAACAATTCTGACAAAAACTGCTGGAATGTCATTTGTCAGTGCTACCTGGTCTATCCTACACACAACTCCAGCCTTTGAATTCCCTCTGAAATGGTCTGCAAGCCACTCAGTTGTACAAACAATCGCTACATAAAAGATGGTCAACCGCCATCACTTCAAGGCAACTAGGGATGGGCAATAAATGTGGCTTTTCCAGAGCTACCCACATCCCAAGAATGAATTAAATGAAAGAAAGGAAGGAAGGAAAAGGATTGGAAGAAGTGGTTACAGCCACAATGCAATGGGCTGAATGGTAGTCGACTGTGCCATAATTTCTATGATTCATTGTGGGTTGATGCAGTGAAACCATTGACTTTGGTTATTCTGATTTGCCCTAAATACATCATCCAACAAGAATACTGACACTTAACAAATGCAGTAGTTACTAATATTGACCATCTGTTCAACCAATATTTGTTTGTTTTCACATTGCAGGCAATATATGATCGTCTTTTCTGTTGGATTGTCAACCGAATCAATGATATTATTGAAGTTAAGAATTATGATGCCAGAATCCATGGGAAAAACACGGTTATTGGTGTCCTGGACATCTATGGCTTTGAGATCTTTGACAACAACAGGTATGCATTTAAATGACAAGTTTACAAGAAAGTCGAGCTGTTATTATGGCCTCCGTGAACCTGGACTAGGGATGGGCAAATTAGGCAAGCTTCCTGCTTATTGCTATCTAGCAACCATGCTGGTGAGCGTGCATGTGTGGGTCTCACAGCGGAACAGCATTGACACTCGTTGTGCTAACACATGAAGAATGGCTACTTGGGAGAAGATACTGGAGTGCCCATGAAACTACGTCACTGAGAACTGGCAACTGGGAAGAGAGAGGAATATGTATTTGAAAATAAATTATGTAGCCACAGTTACATAGGAAGGTTTCTGGCAGTACTGCAACAGTAGTAAAGCTTAGGGGTCTATATGTGAACAATGTACAATGTTCTTTTGTTCTGTAGGGACTTGCATTTGTATCCAGCTCAGATAGAACTGATAAAATTCTCCCATATATGGTTAAAGTGAAGCAATACAAGGGGTAGCTCCACAATCCTGAGGTGCCAACGGTAATCATGCTTGCAGGCAGCACGAATTGTAGAATCAGCGCAATAGTGCTTTAGTCCATCTCCAACTGGCACTGCGTGTCAGTACAGGATCGTGAGAAAGCAAATAAAATAAAGCGATAAACAAGCAAGCATTAACTGGAACAGATTAGAATTTTACAATCAGTACAGAGAGGGTGTCCCAACTGGCTATGACCCATGCAATAGATTCACTGCATCAAAATGATGTGCCTCCACAGTTGGGTTAATATGTCTGCCAATATCTGCCAAAGGCTTTAATTGTGGTGCAAAATGCAACAGTCCATTCACAACTGCTGGTGCTCACAATCATTACATAAAATATTTGTGGTCTAAAATGTTACTGCAACTTGCCAAATGTTCCTTGGGCTCGAGTAGTGTACCCATGAGGCCTGGCTGCACTATTCATCAAAACAAGATAGACAAACACAGTAAGCCAAAGAAATCTAGCCATGCCCAGTTGGGCATCAATGAACACACATCAGCACCAATCAGTGCTAAAGAAACGCTGAAATTGCATGGTACCAAAGAGATGATGAATTCAGGCAACACTGAAGACAATCCAGCATTGGAGTTGCTAAGACGACATTGACCTGCACTGAAAGATTGTTGGTACCAACTGATGCCTTTCTCAATCGATAAGGCCCGATAACCTCCCCTAGGCCTGACGGTGCTTTTCTGACGGAATGGGGCAGGCATCTGTAAGTGAACTGGGCAAGTGGACTCTGGACCCATCCACTTGCCACATTCATCAGGCTATGTAATGTTCCCAGACCATGCTACAAAGCAAGCTGGTATATATCTGGTCAGGTAACCTGACTGGCCCAACTTTAACAAGTGGGGTAGGGGGAGCTCCTTCTCACTCCCCCTCAAGATGTGATCCTGCTGCTATCTGTTTTCTGGGTCTCTTTATCCTGCCTAAGTGCTGAACAAACAGCACAGGAGCACAAACATTCATTTGTCTTACACTTCATGGCCTAGAAATTCACTGGCCTTAGCGCCGCTTTTGAGGCGCTAGAGGGCCTAGCGCCGAAGTTATGGCCAGTTTAGAAATTGACAGGGGCCCTAAATCGGCGTTAGGCCGGTAGCGCTGCGCCGGCACCGATGACGTCATCGGTGTGCGCAACGTCCCGGTTGCCATGGTAACCCGCCCGAACTCGGAAATTGGGTTGCGGCCGCCTCGCCCGTGGCAGCCGCAAGCAACGTTCTGGCAGAGGTGCCTTACAGAACTTTGCGCCGGCGCATTAAAGGCCCCGCGGCGGCCGGCCGCCTGGCCGCAGCTCCCTCCCCGGACTTCCCCCCCCCCCCCCCCCCCGGAACAGAAGCAAGCCCGGCACTTGTCCGAGGTGCCGGGCTCATTTTTTAAAAGATTATCGCGGGCCGGGTGCAGGCAGCTCCTCCTTAACGGAAGGAGGAGGCCTGCACTTCCCGAGCCTGCCGCACCGCAGCGGGCGCCGGAATAGCACCGCAATGCGGCGCATGGCGCCAGTTTTGAGGCGCTGAGACCCCTCGCTAGCGCCGGCAGCCGTTTGGGCGCGGCGCTACTGAATTTTTGGCGCGCGCAGGGGGACTTAGCGCCGGCACTAACTTCCGGCGCTAAAGCCCTTGCTGCGCCAAAACCGAATTTCTAGGCCCATGTTCCCAAGTGGAAGATCCATCCGGAGATGGTTCAGGACATTTTCAAAAGCTTGTCCAGAAGTAGAACGGTGTGCTGCTCCAGACAGCTATCAGCTCTTGCATTTCTGCTCAAGAACAGAGATTGTCAGTGTGGAGGCTGGACAAATCTTTTTTTCATAGATACGAAGGTTTCTGTATCCATTTCCTCCAATTCCCCTGATTGCACAGGAGCTCAAAGCGTACAAGTACAAACAGTGAATATTATATCAGTGACTCCTTATTGGTCTGATACAGCAACACTGATCAAAGGCAGGATTCCACCATCTCGCAGATAAACCTTTCAGAAGTATGAGATCAAATATTGCTTCTGAACCAGGAAACATTCTGCTGGCTGCCTGCTATTGAACGACAGCGACTGTTCGATCAGGGTCTCCTGGCCTCAATGATGGATAACTTGATTAGTTCCCATACGGCACCCACCAATATAGCTTGTAACGCAAAATGGGAACGATTTGTGCAGTGGTGTTTTACGAAGTTGGTTAGTTGTACTTCATGATGTTCCACATTCTGGAGCATTTCCAATATCTCTGCCACAGGTTTAAAGCCCAGTTCTACTTGGCTTTATTTTGCGATTATTTTGGAAATTCATGACCCTTTTGGATTGTTAAGATAGGCATTTATCTCCTAATTTAATATAAGTTATTTGGAAATAGTGGTTTTTAGGCCACTTTAATTTAGAACATCACAAGTTAATGTACCCATTGTTCACAACTCTTTGAACATTTGACTTTAAGTTTCTTCCATGTAGTACTGCTTTGTCATGAATCATTTTTGGCTCCAAGTTTGTGAACTGTAAGCCCTCGTAAATCCGCCGCATTTGTTTTGATATTCTGGCAGGGTAGTTTAGAGGACAACTGGGATCTTTACATAAGGCTAGTTTCATTGGATAAATCATTTGTCCCATTGTTTCATTTTTGTTTAATTTCATAAGTTCCACAGCGTAGATGCTCACGGTCCTAAGTTATTGGGATGAATGTCTGTGGGGGTTCTCCCGATTGGTGGAAGATCCATGGCAAACCCGGCCAATAGCATTTACGCCATTTCTTTGTGGTTTCTGCAGGTCTTCTGCCCAACTTACAGCAGCCGATCATGAAAACTCTCAAAGATTCATTCCCTATTTTTCTTGTGCAAGGCAATTTAGGAAAGGTTGACAGTTATTTGTTTACTATGGTGCAAAGGTAAAGCAGTAACCAAGTGGCAGATAGTCAAACGAATGGCCATCTTATAAATTTAATCCCTAGTCCATGCTGAGTGAGCTGATTGACCGGTAAGCCTGACATCGGTAGTGGGGAAAATGCTAGAGTCCATTATAAAAGATGTAATAGCAGAGCACTCGGAAAACAGTGACAGGATCGGACAAAGTCAACATGGATTTACAAAAGGTAAATCGTGCTTGACTAATCTACTGGAATTTTTTGAGGATGTAACTGGTAAAATAGATAAGGGAGAACCAGTGAATGTGGTGTATTTGGACTTTCAGAAGGCTTTCAATAAGGTCCCGCATAAGAGATTAGTGTGTAAAGTTAAGGCACATGGGATTGCGGCAAGGTACTGACTTGGATAGAGAACTGGTTGGCAGACAGGAAGCAAAGAGTTGGAATAAATGGGACTTTTTCCGAGTGGCAGGCAGTGACTAGTGGGGTACCGCAGGGATCGGTCCTAGGACCCCAGCTATTCACAGTATATATTAATGATCTAGACGAGGGAACTAGATGTAATATCTCCAAGTTTGCAGACGACACAAAGCTGGGTGGGTGTGTGTGCTGTGAGGAGGATGCAGAGAAACTCCAGTATGATTTGGACAGGTTGGGTGATTGGGCAGATGCATGGCAGATGCAGTATAATGTGGATAAATGTGAGGTTATCCACTTTGGTGGCAAAAACAGGAAGGCAGATTATTATCTGAATGGCAGTAGATTGGGAGAAGTGGAAGTGCAACGAGACCTGGGTGTCCTTGTGCACCAGTCGCTGAAGGTAAGCATGCAGGTGCAGCAGGCGGTTAAGAAGGCAAATGGTATGTTGGCCTTCGTAGCAAGAAGGTTCGAGTACAGGAACAAGGATGTCTTGCTGCAGTTGTACAGGACCTTGGTGAGACCACACCTTGAGTATTGTGTGCAGTTTTGGTCGCCTTATCGGAGGAAGGATGTTCTTGCCATGGAGGGAGTGCAGCGAAGATTCACCAGACTGACACCTGGGATGGCAGGAATGACGTATGAGGAGAGATTGTGTCGATTGGGCTTATACTCGCTGGAGTTTAGAAGAATGAGCGGGGATCTCATTGAAACTTATAAAATTCTAACAGGACTAGACAGACTTGATGCAGGAAGGATGTTCCCGATGGCCAGGGAGTCCAGAACCAGTAGTCACAGTCTAAGGATAAGGGAGGGGTAAGCCATTTAGGACAGAGATGAGGAGGAATTTCTTCACCCAGAGAGTGGTGAACCTGTGGAATTCTCTACCATAGAAGGCAGTGGAGGCCAATTCATTAAATATATTCAAGGAGGAGTTAGATATATTTCTTAAGGCTGAAGGGATCAAGGGATATGGGGAGAAGGAGGGACAGGGTACTGAGTTTGGATGATCAGCCATGATCTCATTGAATGGCAGAGCAGGCTCGAGGGGCCGAATGGCCTACTCCTCCTATCTTCTATGTTTCTATTGCTGCTGATGAGGTGATGGGTGCAGCAGGATTTGGGCTTGTTATTTTTGTCTCGTTCCTGGTTGCCATCTAGTGGTTTCTGCTGAAAGTGCACAGTTGTGGATGTTTGGTAAGGACAGCATCAGGTTCAATTGCGATAGCTCGTCCCTTCATGTTCGAACAGCCTGCCAACGTCCAGTGTTCGGGCTTTTGCATGAAAAATGGGTACATGGACGATGATGAGTGCCTGTGGAGCTGTATCCTGATGAGTCGCTGCTTTCGGAACAGGAGAAAATTAATTGGGTGGGTTAGGATTAGTCACAGAGGAAAAATCTACATTCTTTCCTCTTTTAATTTGTTCTAAATTACCAGGACAAAATTTAATTGATAAAAGCAACAAAATAGTCAAGTCCGAGCATTACTAATGGAAATTGTATTTTTATATATCTGCAGTTTGGAACAGTTTTGCATTAACTATTGCAATGAGAAACTGCAGCAGCTCTTCATTCAGCTGGTCCTAAAGCAGGAACAGGAGGAGTACCAGCGCGAAGGCATCCCCTGGAGACACGTAAGGAACAGAGCAGTTTTATTTTCGTACATGCATGTCTGATTATAATGAGGTTCTGGGGCAATGGGAGGCTCTTGCTTGTAACTTAATGCTTGTGCTCCCTGTGTGTCACTTATATATGCCAAAGTCTTACCAAGAGTATTGCAATTATGCACTTCAGACAGGTACTTTCTACCTCATCAGTGTAACTGTTTCATTTATGTGCTTTGCACTTGTGAATCGTACTTGGACAATCCACAGCCATAATATTTTTTCCATACTGCCCTTGTCAACTTGGGAGTGAATTAAGACTGAATTAATCAGATTTTGGGCTTAACAATCCCCAGTAAAGTGAGTTTCACCCCCTTTCGCTGCTAAGTGTGATCCTGCAGCTAAATTTGAATTCTAATCTCAAAAGAGAAGCGCCACGACAGTACAATGCAGTCAGACTTCTGTCACAAAATGTCAGCTGATAGTCCCAGTGCAGAAGTGATGTTTTTATTCAGTTCCATTAGCAGAGCAGCAGACAAATGTTAAACAAATACCTGATGTAGCAGCATACTTCGACAACTGAAAAATCCCTGTTCAAAATGATGTTCTCTCTTTTTGTACGATGCACTGGCTGATGAGTCAAATAGATATGTGAGGAGCATAGTTGAGACTTAGCCCCAAATCAGTGGGGGTGTCCATTGATACTAGGATCAGCAATACAAATTTATTAATAAAACTGAGGCAATATATTTTGATTATTTAAAATTTCTGTAAGGTATGCATTGAGATTCTAAAGAGCTCCTGTTGTGTATAAATTGAATAGAAAAAATTGTGATAAAGAAAAAAGAAAGACTTGCATTCATATAGCGCCTTTCACGACTTCAGGACATCCCAAAGTGTCTTACAGCCTATGAAGTACTTTTTGAAGTGTAGTCACTGTTGTGATGTAGGAAACACGGCAGACAGTTTGAACACAGCAAGGTCCTACAAACATTAATGAGATAAATGATCAGATAATCTGTTTTAGTGATGTAAGTTGAGGGATAAATATTGGCCAGGACTCCCCATCTCTTTTTCCGGCCCACTTGAATCATTAGCCTGATGCAAAAAGCAAATAGATTAAGTCCTCCAACTCCCACCCCTCCGCCACCCTTGCTCTGTTTTACAGCAGAGACACATTATAACTCAGCAGCTAAAAGTGCTGAGATTTTTCTTTAAAGTGTGCCTAGACCGATAACTACTTTGCACAATAAACATGGGCCCTTACCTAATCTTATCCCCACCCCAAATTACATGTGGTAATTCTGATCATTTTGATTGCTGCTTAACGGATTGTAAATGTAATTGACCAAATTCTGATGGTTTGAAGGGAAAATGACTGTCCCTTTACTTGGCCTCTCTGCAGATCGACTACTTTAACAATCAGATCATCGTGGATTTGGTGGAGCAGCAACACAAGGGGATCATTTCAATTCTTGACGATGCCTGTGTAAATGTGGGGAAGGTCACAGATAAGATGTTCCTGGAAGCCCTGAACACCAAACTGCAGAAACATGCACACTACACCAGCCGGAAGGTAATTGTTCTTTGATGAAATAACAGAGATGGTTAATGAAGGTAGTGCTGTTGATGTTGTGTATATGGACTTTCAAAAGGCATTTGATAAAGTGCCACATAATAGACTTGTTAACAAAATCGAAGCCCATGGGATTAAAGGGGCAGTGGCAACATGGATACGAAATTGGCTAAGGGACAGAACGCAGCAAGTAGTGGTGAATGGTTGTTTTTCGGACTGGAGGAAGGTATACAGTGGTGTTCCCCAGGGGTCGGTATTAGGACCACTGTTCTCTTTGATATATCAATGACCTGGACTTGGGTATACAGGGCAAAATTTCAAAGTTTGCAGATGGCACAGAAGCTGGAAATGTAGTTAACAGTCAGGAGGACATAGACAGACTGGTGAAATGGGCAGACATATGGCAGATGAAATTTAATGCAGAGAAATGTGAAGTGATGCATTTTAGCATGAGGAGAAGCAATATAAACTAAATGGTACAATTTTAAAGGGGGTACAGGAACAGAGAGACCTGGGAGTTCACAAACAAATCTTTCAAGTTGATGAGGCTGTTTTATAAAAAAAAAGGCATTTCGGATCCTTAACTTTATAAATATAGAGGCATAGAGTACAAAAGCAAGGAAGTTATGCTAAATCTTTATAATTCAATGGTTAGACCTCAGATGATTTCTGAACACCACACTTTAGGAAGGATTGGGGTGCAGAAGAGATTTACTAGAATGACACCAGGAATGAGGGACTTCAGTTATGTGGAGAGACTGGAGAAGCTGGCATTGTGCTCCTTCGAGCAGAGAAGGTTAAAGTGAGATTTTACATTTATTAAAATGTCATGGCCAGGTACAGAAAATAATCAAAAAGGCTAATGGAATGCCGGCCTTTATATCTGGAGGACTCGAATACAAGGGGGTTTAAGTTGTGCTGCAGCTATACAACACCCTGGTTAGACTACACCTGGAGTACTGTAAGCAGTTCTGGGCACCACACGTTAGGAAGGATATATTGGCCTTGGAGGGAGATTTACCAGAATGATACCTGAACTCCAAGGGTTAAATTACGAGGAGAGATTGCACAAACTAGGGTTGTATTCCCTGGAATGTAGACGGTTAAGGGGTGATTTGATTGAAGTTTTCAGGCTATTAAACGGAACAGATAGGGGAGATAGAGAGAAACTCTCTGCTGGTTGGGGAGTCTAGGACTTGGGGGCATAGTCTAAAAATTAGAGCCAAGCCTTTCAGGAGTGAAGTTAGGAAACACTTCTACACGAAAGGGTGGTAGAAGTTTGGAACTCTCTCCTGCAAATGGCAATTGATGCTAGATCAATTGTTAATTTTAAATATGAGATTGATAGATTTTTGTTAACCAGATGTATTAAGGGATATGGGGCAAAGGTGGGTACCTGGAGTTAGGTGTCAGATCAGCCATGATCTCACTGAATGGTGGAACAGGCTCAAGGGGCTGAATGGCCTACTCCTGTTCCTGTGTTCCTATAACCTGATCCAGAAACTCACCGGTTCCACGTGGGGAAGCAGACACTCATACCCTCCGTACGGCGGCACTCATCCTGTTGTACTCTACAGTGGCGTACTGCTCTGCGACATGGCTATCAAGTCTGCATGTCAAATCCGTTGATGTCCAGCTGAACTCTACGATGAGGATTGTCACCGTTGTGCTTTTATCAACACCAACACCTTGGCTGTCCGTGCTTGCAAACATCGCACCACCACACCTACGCCGTGAATATGCAGGGAATAGAACCGCTACATCAGCAAAGACATGCCGATCCAGGCTGACTTGACCAGTCTACCAACAACCCGTCTCAAATCTAGAAGGCCATTTTGGACGGTCACCGAAGCCCTTCAGCGATCTCCCCTCAGCCTTGATGAAGGATGCTTGGAAGAACTGTGACATACCAAATGGATTCCTTATAGAGGACCCCACAGTACAACCTTAAGGATCAAACCTTCCTCGCAAACAGTGGGTAGCCATCAACCGCCTCAGAACTAGATGTTGCCACTTTCTCCATAGATGGAAGATTAAATAATCCCCATCATGTGACTCTGGAGCTCCTAATCAGACCCTGGAGCACGTCATCCAACACTGCCCGCAGAAGAAATTCGCAGGCAGCCTAGAAGATATCCACACTGTTGCACCAGAAATTTTGGCCTGGATATCTGACTTGGATATTGATAATTAACTTTTTTTTGCTACTACTATGTGAAAGAAGCCATGGTGTGGAGATGCCGGAGTTGGACTGGGGTGGACAAATGTAAGAAGTCACACAACACCAGGTTATAGTCCAACAGCTTTATTTGAAATCACAAGCTTTCGGAGCGCTGCTCCTTCGAAGGAGCCATTTTGATGCCATTTTGTGATATCTCTACATTCGAGCCCTGTAGCTGAAGATCATTTTATTTTTATAGTTAAGGTCAGGGAGTTGTTCTAAAGGTAAATATTTTCATGGTGGTGACCAACCCCTAGAGTTGTCTTCCTCTTTGCATTATACCTTTGGGCTTGAATTTAAAGATTGAGTGCCACATTCAGGCATTAAGGCAGTCTATTGCCTCTCAGGCTACAGAAGTGACCTGAGGGTAGAACGCCTTCTGACCTTGAAGGGTCTGTAGATGAGATAAATACTGCTGCATCCCTTTAGTGCAATCAGTGTACACTGCGTGCTTAATACACTGGATGTGATAACTCTTGTTCCCCACCTTTCTCCCGTATTTTTAATAGAAAATAAGATGGAATTAATCCAACAGTGTCGTAGTTCAGTCAAATTAGACCTGCACTATGTTCTACAGTAGAGTACTCGGAGAAGTAATTTGAATTAACACTAAATTAGAATATGCTTATTGCCAGAAATCAGATGCTGATTAGTTAATATCCTGCTCCATTAACTGCATGTGATGGTGATCTGGGTAGATCCAGAATAGTGCGTCTGCGTCTGCATGTGTGTCGAAAGACGATGTTGCGTATCTAGAAGAACGAGAGTTATTATTGCTGCAGTTATCTGTATTTCATGATAACATTCAGAGCAAACTTAATGATGATAAAGGCACAGATTATTTTGCTTCATTTTCCATAATAGTAAAAAAGAAACCTAAAAAAATAAAAGCCGTTCTCCCAACTTGGAGGAAACGTGGGGAGCCGGATGTTTACGACTATGGATTCTGCTATTGCCTTGGATTAAAGTTGTGGAGTCCTGCAAACAATTAAATAGGGTGTCTATGTGGGTGTAGGTAGAGGGCCCATTTAACAGCTACTTTCCCACCACTATGAGGGTGCCAGTAAGTTCTCGCTTCCCCCTCTCTATAAAGATGTATGATGTACCTATACACAAATCCATCTGTGCACGTGAACAGGCACTTTAAATGGATATATTGTACTACTTATGCAAATCACATTTTATTTTATTTGTACAGTTTATTCACCAGTGGGCATTGATACAACTTTGCAATATTCCATCCAGTCTCCAGAGTTATCAATGTTCCAGGAACCAATTTGTTTTTGGTGATTGATCATAGGAATAAGTCTAAAAAAAAAATTCAATTCCTATGACTTGATGGTACCGCAAATATAAATATTATTTAGATCCGGTCAGGATGAACTAAACCCTGGAGTGCGACTGTGCTATCATTGATTTGTCATGGTCCATGTGCTGGCAATGAACTTATTTGTATTGTAATATTTGGAACGCCAAAGATGATGAAGAGCTAGAAATTTCAACTAGTTGCGTGATGAGCTTTCAAAAGCTGCTTGTACTGTTCCTGGTCAAAACTTCTAACGACTGTCTTTAACAAGAGGTTCAAGCTATGAAACAACCTGTGGTGAAAGGTTAAAGCTGCTTTGAGGAAACACATAAGGGGAGATGTTAAAGCAGCCTCTGCGTTTATCAGTGAACATATTAAAATCTTAATCCAGCGGTAGAACAAACTGGAATGTCTTTAGGTTGAATAGGTTAAATCGCTGACTGGTTAAAGCATTTTGCCACCATCAAGCATTATTGAAAATAATCAACTTCCAAAACGGGATGATCCTGGAGTAATGTGCCCAGACTTCCCAATTGGTTCAGCAGGAATTGCCGATCAGGAAGCTCAATGGATAAAGCCTTTTGGGAGGGTGTATGGGACTTTTAGTTGACTGAAAGGTTCAGGCATTGTTCAATGCCTGATGTGGACTCCTCATTAAAACAGGTCGAGATAATTAGCTAGTTTTGAAATTAAACATTATATAAAGAAAGACACACTCTTTGGTCCCTCATCTCTATCTCTTATCTCTCTCTTTCTGACCCCTGACCTCAGTCTCTCTCTCTCACATTCTAATGATTATAGAACGCAAAACAAAGGCCACACTCTGTAATCAGAACATTGCCATTTTTTCTCTCTCTCTCAGACTCTCTCCTTAAAAAAAAAACACTGAAGTTTACACTAGTAAAGCTTTAGAAAATTGCCCTCTAGCCTTTCAAATATTTTTGATTTTCTTTTTCAGAAAGAAGCCACTAGAGGCTAAAGAAAACAAAATTACTTGGCTTAGTTGCCTGGTCCTGAGGCATCCTAGGAAATTAGATAACTGCGCATACTCTGTGCTAAAAGCCTTACTGCTCTGGGCAAAATTATCAACTTCAATCCCATTTTGGGAGAGGTTTTGGCCTTCAAGCATAAACTTTAATGCAGGCATTAAAAGACAAGTCAGTGGATAAATTTTTCTAACATTATTGTAAAATGCATAACCTTTTTTTATTTGGACGTTAGAAATTTGAGTTACTGAGTAAAAAATGCACGGATAAAAAGATCCCAACGCCTTTTCAGAGAAGTGTGGGAACCTAGTGGCTTGATGGCACAATCAGCGTGATTAATTTACATTGAAGTTTGGCAATATAAATGTGGCATAGGGATTTACAGTATTGTGGAAAAGGATGACACGAGAGAGACAAAAACGTGACAACAGGAAGTCAAATGGCATAGAGAGGAAATGTGAGCAGCCATGAGATTTTTAATGTAGATATATAAATGGTTTCTCTGTGATCAGTCTCAGATAGAATCAGCAACTAATGTGAAATCACCATCTACAATTAATAAAAGCTTAGGGAGGTCCAAAAGTCTTTTAGATAACACCTCCGAAAATGAGCCATGAATTAAAAGCTCTATGAATGCGTCACAATGACTAAAAGGTCTAGCAAGCACACTCTTTCTAACTGTGCAGTGTTTTTAGATGACTTGTATCCATTGAGCTGACTTGAAGTATCACCTGAACTCAGTGATGTAATGTTTAGTATTCATCGACTCCTGTAAAACTTTCGGAGCGTTTCGCAGAAAGTGGGAGTGGCTGATGTCACTTCCAGTTGCCCACTGCTGACGGTACAAGTGATATTGTGACATGGGAATTGGATTCACTAGGCAGGTTACACATTCTGAGTCAGTGTCTGCCACAGTATGGTTAGCACATTGTGCAACAGAAATATTGTTCAGGAAGTAGAAGATCATCTGAAATGATTGTTCTGGTTTCTTAAAAACTGAAATGATTTTCATTACCTATAGAGGGCTGTAAAGGCCCATTTCATATCTCTGCTGAATTACTGGATTACAGGCCTTTTTAGATCACAAAGCTGTTGTGAACAGAATCATGCCCAGCTGAAATATCAATTGTTTCAAATATCTAATCATGTATGTCTTAATTTTGTAGGATGCACAGTACTTGTGTTGTCAAATTATACATTAATTTAGTGAAGATTGGGTTTTGTGAAGGCTCGTTTAGGCATTATACTCTGATGTTGATAAGTTGCCTACCTTCTCTCTCAGTGGAACAGTCTTAAGCCTTGTGCCCAACAGCACCAGCTTTTTAAATCATGCTATAACATTCTAAATAATCCTGTTCAATATTGCATTTCTGGTAGCTAACGAGACACATTTGGGGTTGAGATTCCATTGGGTAACAGGCTGGTGTAAAACTCTTTTGTGCACTATTTTAACATTCATTAACCCCTTTATTTAAACAGGTTAAATAACTTTGTTAGAATAGCACCACGAATTTTACGCAAGTATGTAGAATTACATAGTATTTACAGCACAGAAGCAGGCCAGTGTTTATGCTCCACACGAGCCTCCTCCCAGTCCTCTTCATCTCACCCAATCTATTCCTTTCTCTCATGTTTATCTAGCTTCCCCATAAATGCAACTTCTATTTGCCTCAACTATGCCCTGTGGTAGCGAGTTCCACATTCTAACCACTCTGGGTAAAGAAGATTCTCCCGAAATCCCTATTGAATTTATTAGTGACTATCTTTTATTTATGGCCCCTAGTTCTGATCTCCCCCACAAGTGTAAACATCTCTACATTTATCCTATCAAACATCAACATTTGTTTTTGTTGCGGATACTTACCCCTCTATTTAAAAAAAAATGTTTGTTTCCTCTTGCTGCCCAGATCAGGTGTCAATTGTGACCAAATAACCTGCTTTTCAGGTCTCTTCACTGCTTGTCTGGATGCATCCATAAGGACAGGAGCGCAGGGATGGTTATTCATTATCTTTTATTTCCTTCCCTCCTACTGTTTCTGCCCCTCCCCCACAAGAAAGTGCCCAGTTGGCAAATCAGTAGAATGACAGCAGATGGGCACAAACTCACACCTGGCCACTTCAGAGTCGAAGCTCCAGTGAAGTGTGCCACCATAGAACAACACTCTGATATCTCCATTGCTTCTTCTAGTTTCAAGTTGAATGGTCGAGAAGGCAAGACATGCATGTTTTTGAAAGATGATTTAAGACTGTTCAGTATTCAGGTATACTGAAGATAATTCATATTGCATATGAAATGACACAAGCCTTGAACACATTGATATGCTGCACGCATTGAAACAGGGGAGCAACAGGACTTCAGTCAGCTTGTGGTCAGCCATTCACTAATAATCTGACCAGATGTTGCCTTGTGTGAATTATAACATGACCCAGTTCTTCTACACTGAGCACAGGGTAAAAAGCAAACATAACTGATGCAATCATAAACAATGTTTGCTTTACATTTAAAAACCTCTTGAAGTGATGTGCATTGTGGAATTTTAAAACCATACCCATAGGTATTGTTTATCTAGCTGACTTTTGCTGATGTGTCTGTATCATGTATGGGTGAGATGGACGGGGTGGGGGGTGAATTAGGGGTTCGGGTGAGGAGGGGGGTGAGGAGGGGGTGAGGTGCTGAGGGGAGGAGAGGTGGGGGGAGGGGGTGCGGAGGGGGGGCGTTGTTCGGCCGGGGGGGCATGGCGAGGCGGGGGTTTTGGGGGGGGGCGCGTGGCGAGGCGGGGGTTCGGGGGGGGGGCGCGTGGCGAGGCGGGGGTTCGGGGGGGGCGCGTGGCGAGGCGGGGGTTCGGGGGGGGCGCGTGGCGAGGCGGGGGGTTCGGGGGGGTGTGGTGAGGCGGGGAGTTCGGGGGGGCGCGTGGTGAGGCGGGGGTTCGGGTGGGCGCGTGGTGAGGCGGCGGGTTCAGGGGGTGGCGTGGTGTTCGGGGGGGGCGTTGCGCGGGGGGGGGTTCGAGGGGGCGCGTGGTGAGGTGGGGGGTTCGGGGGGCGCGTGGTGAGGTGGGGGGTTCGGGGGGCGCGTGGTGAGGCGGGGGTTCGAGGGGGCGCGTGGTGAGGCGGGGGGTTCGGGGGGGGACGGGGTGCGGGGGGGGCGTGGTGAGGCGGGGGTTCGGGGGCGCGTGGTGAGGCGGGGGGTTCGGGGGGGCGTGGTGAGGTGGGGGTTTCGGGGGGGCGTGGTGAGGCGGGGGTTTCGGGGGGGCGTGGTGAGGCGGGGGTTTCGGGGTGGGGCGTGGTGAGGCGGGGGGTTGGCGGGGCGTGGTGAGGCGGGGGGTTCGGGGGTTTGGGGGGGCGTGGTGAGGCGGTGGTTTCGGGGGGGGTGGTGAGGCGGTGGTTTCGGGGGGGGCGTGGTGAGGCGGGGGGTTCGGTGGGGGGGCGTGGTGGTGCGGGGGGGGGCGGGGGGGGGGGTGTGCGTGCTGAGGCGGGGGGTGCGGGGGCGATGAGGTGGGTGAGGTGAGGGTGCCATAGTTGATCCTGACACCCACAAGTGTATTTTCCAGCAGATACCATTTTTAAAAAAATGTACAAAAGAAGCTCAATCAAAATGAGAATATCCCAGGAGCAGTGAAGCCAATCGTGGCTCTACCCTGGCTGAGATCAGCTGATTTAAATCAAAGTGGGGACTGAACTTGGGATCCTCCCTTGCCTGTCGGGCTGAGCACCATACTGGGGAATATACTAATGAACTGCGCTCGTGTCGTTGTTGAATTAGGACGTGATCAGACTTGACTTGTGTTGCCTGTTATGATACCACCCCTCCGAGGAAGTGACTGGTTTCCACTCCACTCCTCCCTGAGGACACACATTAAATCAGAAATTCAAAATATCAGGAATCACGAAAACAAACCCATGTCTTACCCACTTGGCACAGCACGCTAGAGCAGCACTTATAAAAACACCCAAAAAATCCTGTTAATTAAAACCCAGCACTCTGATGATGACAAATTGACCTTGTATTCTGTTCTTTCTGCTGAGTTTGGTAGAAGTCTATCTGGGCAAAGTCTGTCACAGTAATGTGCAGTTTGTTCCCTCTATCCAGGGATTAGTTGGCCTACTTATTGCTGGCCTAGATTTCTTTTCTAAGTCGAAAGAGACAGATTGCTGTTGCGCAGTGTGGGGGAGCTGGGGAGAAGTGGGGCAGGACTCTCTTCCATAAGTCTGCAGAGATTTGAACCTGCGTGTAAATGTTCAGCGTTTCATTTTATGTAACTTCAAGGGTGGGGGGGGTGGTGGTGGTTATAATTTTTTTTAATGTTGTGCACATCTTTCGCTGGGCCTCTGCCATTGCTGCTCTAACTCGACTTACCTCCATCAAGTGCTTCCCCCAGACAAGTATGGCTACAACTAGAAGGGGGGAGAAATCTTCACAGAAATCACAGATCACAGAAACCCCACAGTGCAGATAGAGGCCATTTCGGCCCATCGAGCCTGCACCGACACATATCCCACCCGATCCCCGTAACCCCTACACCAACACATATCCCACCCTATCCCCGTAACCCCACGTATTTAATCCCCCTAACACTAAGGGTCAATTTATCATAGCCAATCAACCTAACCCGCACATCTTTGGACTGTGGGAGGAAACCGGAGCACCCGGAGGAAACCCACGCAAACACGGGGAGAATGTGCAAACTCCACACAGACAGTCGCCCGAGGCCGGATTCAAACCCGGGTCCCCGGCGCTGTGAGGCAACAGTGCTAACCACTATGCCACCGTGCTGCCTTATCTTATTCCAATACTGGCAAATTATAAATGGATTCTTTATACAACTGTTAAATTTTGCAATAACAGAGAAGAGGGGAAGTCTTACCTACCTCTTGTGGAGAATCATGGCTGTAGGTCATGTCCTATTATTCTGTGGCCGTTTTGTGGTGGTAAAGGACATACTTCCAACTTTTTTAAAACTTTAAAATCAAGTGACATTGAACGTAACAGATTCACAGAATCATAGAAATTTATGGCATAGAAGGAGGCCATTCGGCCCATCATGTCCGTGCCGGCTGAAAAAGATGTATCCAGCCTAATCCCACTTTCCAGCTCTTGGTCCGTAGCCTAGTGGGTTACGGCACTTCAAGTGCATATCCAAGTACTTTTTAAAAGTGATGAGGGTTTCTGCCTCGACCACCCTTTCAGGCAGTGAGTTCCAGACCCCCACCATCCTCTGGGTGAAAAAAGTTCTCCTCAACTCCCCTCTAATCCTTCTACCAATTACATTAAATCTATGTACCCTGGTTAATTGACCTCTCTGCTAGGGGAAATAGGTCCTTCCTATCCACTCTATCTAGGCCCCTCATAATTTTATACACCTCAACATTTTATACACCTCAGTTAAGTCTCCCCTCAACCACCTCTGTTCTAAATAAAACAACCCAGCCTCTCCAATCTTTCCTCATAGCTAAAATTTTCCAGCCCTGGCAGCATCTTTGTAAATCTTCTCTCTACGCTGTCCAGTGCAATCACATATTTCCTGTAATGTGGTGACCAGAACTGTAAGCAGTACTCTTGCTTGGCCTACCTCGTGTTTTATAAAACATAACCTCCATGCTCTTGTATTCTACACCTTGGCTAATAAAGGAAAGTGTCCCATATGCCTTCTTAACCACCTTATCTACCTGTTCTGCTACCTTCAGTGATCTGTGGACATGCACTCCAAGATCTCTTTGTTCCTCTACACTTGGAAGAAACTTAATTGGTAGTACAGTGCATAAGAGTCTGAACCAGCTCTCGGGCAATGGTTTCTGCCATCATCTTCCACATCTTGAGTCAGCAATCTCACTCATTCCATCATGGGGAAGCATTAAGCAATGGCCAACAGCAGGAGGAGAGTTCATCCTGGGCCACTGCAGTGCATCGACTTGACACTGATTAAAGATTAAAAGACTGGTATCGTCAGAGTCTTTGGGTGGGAGTGAGTTGATCGCTGCTTTGGTCAGGAATAATGGGAAACCCACAAAAGGGGAGGCAATGTATAAACAGGTGTCACATCTTCAAAGTAAGAGAAAAATGGCTTGTGAACAGGCTTTACATGGAGACCTTGATCCATAAAACCAGCACTACTTTGAATAACTTTGGATAAGTTTTTAATTAAATATTTTGACCTCCAGTGTCCATTTATTTGCAATCAATAGAATGGTAAAATGATAGTTTAGCTGCCCTAATGACTTGTGGAATAAGGGCACTTGTGCGGTGGCTGTATTGAGTCACACAGATTTGATCACTGTTGGGTGGTGTTAGCTGACCACAGCTGAGGCTGCAGTTGTGGCACTAGAGCTAGCCCCGTGCCCAAGGGCTATGGAGTGGCTGAGGGAGGAAAATCAGTCACAGTTCCCGATGGCTATTCAGTGATCTCTACTGGAGCTAGCACATGTGGACGTCCGGTGAAAATGGGATTGGGCTTGGTTGTGATACCCTCCTGCAGTCGAAAAGCCTGGCAACACTTGCTATCTAGGTTCACACTCGAAAAACAGCCTCTTGGACAAGGTAACACCAACCTAGGGAACTGTATCCCAGCAAAGAGTCTCCCCTTCAGAAGAAAGTTGGAAGAATAGGTTAGAAAAAAATAATTACTTATTCCAAACAAAATTCTATGAATTAATAGGAAATTTTTGTACAGGCTGGATTACTTGTTAGACTGCCTGTGCCACTGTACAACATTTATTATAATAACTCGTGTCTTAAATCACAGCAGACAGTAAGATTGTTAATAAATTGATTATTCAACTGCAATGGGTCTCATAATTCTGGTGTGATTTGGAGATCAATGTTAAATTTCAGGTAAAAGGGGCAGAAACATATTAGCCATTCTTGAATAAATTATTCTTCCATTTCTAGCTGCTATCAAAGTCTCCTTAAAACTCTTTTTTAACTGTGTCTTCATTCTTCTTCCCTACCCTGTGTTCTTCTGATTTTTCTCTCCTGCTCAGCAACTGCCTTTCGCAAAGCGCTGAGAGATGATTTTCATGCAAGGAGCCCTATAGAAATGTACGTTTTCATCTGTAATTAGCTTTGACTAAATTTATCTAAGCTTGGTAAGTTGCCTGTAAATTTCTTTTTTAAGTAGTGCTACAGAGTTGACCTTGCACAAGCTACTCCATGCAAGCGAGTTTTATTATTAGGATTTTTAGTATTCAGTTTTTCACGACTAAATCATCTGATCTTGCATTGAAGAAGTGAATGTGCTCAGTGTAGCACAATCACCTATAATTAAAACTTAATCTAGGGCATAATTGTAGTAGTTTGTGGGACAAGGGGAATCCAAGGATAACAACAGATGGGGATTGACTGCAGCATCTGCTGCAATGGGGAAAAAATAGCCTCTTCCAATTCCTAGGATACCTGCAGCTTTTTCAATATTGTATTAATGACCTTTGCACCCTTGTTCTGTCTTCTATATTAATGACTCCTAATGCCATAGGAGCGGGATTAGGCCATTCAGCCACTCGAGCCTCGGCCATTCAATTCAATCGTGGCTGATCTGTTCCTCAACTCCATTTACCCACCTTGGCTCCACATTCCTTAATACCCTTCCCTAATTGGGTCGATTGGGCTTATATTTGCTAGAGTTTAGAAGAATGAGAGGGGATCTCATTGAAACTTATAAAATTCTAACAGGACTAGACAGACTAGATGCAGGAAGGATGTTCCTGATGGCCGGGGAGTCCAGAACCAGGGGTCACAGTCTAAGGATAAGGGGTAAGCCATTTAGGACTGAGATGAGGAGGAATTTCTTCACCCAGAGAGTGGTGAACCTGTGGAATTTTCTGCCACACAGGGCAGTTGAGGCCAATTCATTAAATATATTCAAGAAGGAGTTGGATATATTTCTTGTGGCTAAAGGGATCAAGGGATATGGGGAGAAAGCAGGGACAGGGTACTAAATTTTAATGATCTGCCATGATCTCATTAAATGGCGGAGCAGGCTCGAGGGGCCGAGTGGCCTACTCCTGCTCCTATCTTCTATGTTTCTAACAAAAATCTACCCACCTCAGTTGTGAAAGCTCCAAATGTCCCAGCATCCACAGCCTTTTGGTGGGGGGGGGGGGAAAGTTTGCCAGATTTTTACGACCCTTTATGTGAAAAAGCGCATCCAAATTTCCCTCTTAAATGGCTTGGCACTAATTTTCAGATTAAGTCCCCTTGTTTTTGATTTCCCCATCAGAGGAAATAGTTTCTCTGTATTTATCCTATCGAATCCTTTTAACATTTTAAAGAACTCGATCAGGTTACCGCTCAATTTTCTGTATTCAGGAATACAACCCAAGTTTATGCAACCTGGCCTCAAAGTTAACCTAACCCTCTGAGCCTCGGTATCACCCTGGCAAATCCAGGTTTGGTCTGTGGTCTTTGAACTGATCTGAGTCAGAGTGGCAGTGGGGGGGAGCTGCAATTCATCACTGTGGTGTAGGGTGTGGAAAAATGTCAACTCAGGTTTCCATTGCTGGAGAATATACATGTGAGCACTGGGTGAGGGTAGGACCGTGTTCAGATTTGATTCCTCCACCATCTCTAGCCAATTACTCTGCTGACGTGCACTGCACTTGGATGAAGTACAGGAATGCTGACAATAGGGTTGCCAACCCTCCAGGATTGTCCTGGAATCTTCAGGAATTAAAGATTAATCTCCTGGACACTGGTGAGAAAAATCATAGGGGCATTAAAAAAAAACTTTTTTTCATTTGCTTTTAATACATTATCTTTTATTACTTTATTTTTTTATCATCATTCATTATCTGAATGTGTGTGTCGCTGGCAAGGCCGGCATTTAATCCGCATCCCTTGATGCCATTGAGAAGGTGGTGGTGAGCCTTCTACTTGAACCGCTGCAGTTCATGTTGAAGGTGTGCCCACAGTGCTGTTCAATGGGGAGCTCCAGGATTTTGACCCAGTGACAGTGCAAGGACAAATGTGTCTTGGTTATAGTAGACAGTCTGGAATCATCCTGTAGAGCTATACACCGTTACCAACAACAAGTTTAAGAGTGAAGGGTGAGAGCTGGGAAATTAGGCTTCTATGGAGGGATCTGTAAACAAGGGCAATGATTTTTAAATCAAATGCACTGATGGAGGTTGACAAGGACTCGGGTGAGTGTGACGTACAGGATTGGATGTGTGTGGCAAAGATCTGGTTGAGTTGGAATTTGTGTAGGATAGTTTCCCAGCATCTGAAGATCCATTTTGTGAGGGATACAAGGGAGTGGAGGGTGGAATAAAGTGGTTGCCAACTGGAGGTGAGCCGCTATACCAGTGCAAAACTAGTGTGTCTCGTACGCTTCTTTACCTTGAGTTGTACCACTTGATCATTATTGAGAGCATTTTCTAAAACAATGCAAGCAGATTATACTACCCAAGTTCACAACTGCCCTGTGCTGCTTAAGGCCCTCTTGGGTGTGTTTTGTGTTTTAAGATGAGAACGAAACTCACTATGGAATTAAAATTTCCTGCCTTTCAGTCTACTGTTCTAATTAGTTCAAAATACTGAGTAAGCCGAAGATTTTATTTTTAACTAGCATAGCTCTCAACATAATGCACCTCATCTGCCTAATTCTCCAGATTTGCACAACCCTGCTTATGACTTGCTTGGGTCCAGAGAGTATTGAATTTAGATGCATAATCCTGAGGGAAATTCAATAGCTAAATAGTCAATATTCAGGTTCAGCTAAGCATTTCAACTGGATTGGAAACTGCATTGCGCCATTTAGATTATGGATGGATGGATGGATGCCTTTGCAGTGAGTCTACATTTTGATCTTTGAGCTCCAACAGAAAATGATACTAGAGGCAATATACTGTTTGAGAGGCATAAAAATCATATGCTAAGAGTTTCCACTTTGGGCGCAATCGCGATCCGGGTGCAAATTGCACTCAAAATTGCGCTAGTTTTGAGAAGTGGGTGTTTTTTTCTCAAGTTTCCACTCAAACTCATTTGCATATCGCCAAATGTAAAATCTGAACCAGCGCAATCGGTTTTAGAACATAATTTAAAAAAAATTACATTGGCGTACAGTAGTCAGTTTCTTAGTAAATTTTTAAAAAAATTAAAAGCTTTTAAAACGTGCCTATTGGTGTCCATGTGCCTAAAAAAAAATCTTAATTTTAAGAGCCTCCTTGAAGGCCCAGAAATGTTTACAATTAGTGGAAACTCGCTATGGTGATTTATTTCGATCTGGGGGCGCAGGTAGTTTTTTGGCCAGGGCTGGTTTCTAGCACAATGTTTTTTAAACTAGCGCAAAAGATCATAGAAACTCGATTTGCGCTTTCGCAATTTGCGCTTAAAATTCCTCTCTTTGTGCCAGTTTAGCTTATTTCGGGCAAATTGCACTGAAAAACCAGCGCAACCTTAGAGATTCCTGCTCATAGTGTTTACTGGTCACTGGGGCCAGATATTAGACGGTGAATGCAGCTAAAAATAAACCAACCCTTTTTATCTTGCATGCAGAAATGCAGTCTGCCTTCCAAAGTATATGTCATTGATGTCGAGCAATAACCGACATATCACAAAAATGCATATAATCAGGCTATTATCTGCATCTAATCCTGTGGATGAGTATAAATTGATGTGAAATAACAACAGAAAATGCTGGAAAAACTCAGCAGGTCAGGCAACATCCGTGGAGAGAAATTAGAGTCAACGTTTCGGGTCGAAACCCTTTTTCAAAACTGCAAAGGAAATAAAATAGATCGAAGGCAGGGCTGCGATAGAACAAAAGAAGTAAAGAGGTATTCAAAACCACACGAGATGGTAATAGGACAGTGGAGACAAAAGACGGCTCAGATTAGGTGTGAAGTGTACTGGCAGGATGAGAGACAGCTGCCATGTGGGAGAGAGAAGAGAGAAAAAAAAAGGAAGTGGGGGGGGAAGGGAAGACCCAAAACAAAACTCGAGGAACAGCACCTCATCTTCCGATTAGGCACTTTGCAGCCTTCCGGACTCAATATCGAGTTCAGCAATTTCAGATCATAACCTCGGCCCCTATTACATTTTTACTTATTTTTTTTCCACCCCTTTGTTTTGGGTCTTCCCTTTCCCCCCCCCCCCCCCCCACCTTCCTTTTTTTTCTCTCTCTCTCCCACATGGCAGTACTGTATCTTCTCCCAAAGTATTGTAAAAGTATTTTTGGTTTTCAACAACAATGTTTTTAACATGCTTCAGTAACAGTCTCCTTTCTTTTTCCTCAGTGGGTGCTCTCTCTAAGAAATTTCCACCCAGTTATGGAAAATCCTCTAGTATTTTTGTCATTGTCCTGTTTTAATTGCCGATCTGTTTGAAGTTGGGCGATCAGAGAGAATTTGACAAGTTGCATCCAGAAATACAATTAACACGGCTCATACAACCTTGATCCATTTGAAGTTGCGATCAGACAAAATTTCATGGGATTGCATCCAGAAATACAATTCGTGTGCTCTTACAACAATACCAAAATAAATACATGTGTAAGTGGAGCTTGACCATGTTTACACGATCCCATATGCAAATAGTCTTATCTGGGTAGCTACTAAAAACCTTAGCAATTCCCCATCCATCATCCAATCAAGCACGGAAATGTACCACTTTGAACTTAACAACAAAGCATCCTTATTGATCAGAAGCCACTGCCTGAACAATTAACCACAAAGGACCTGAGAAAACTTATGCATTTGCAACACTGACTATCTCTTACTGAAATGAATTGATTGCAAATCAAAGGTCATTTAATAAAAATCAGGTGACCATGTGCTCTGATGCAACCTCTGAACTAGCCACCAGAAATTGAAGTGAATGCTGAAATTTGCTACTACAGGTTGACTATCCCTTATCCAAAAACCTTGGGACCAGCTGTGTTTCGGTTTTCGGAAATTTTTGGATTTCAGAAGGTATTATTTCAGACTGGGAAACTCTGAACATTAAATTAATTTGGTAATTAGTATTTGTATTTAATATAAATTTTAAAAGTTCAGGCTACCTCTTGCGACTGTTCCGTGTCTCATTCACCTTCCTGCTTCTCTGTGCTGCCGCTCCCAGTCTGTTTACAGCTCCCCCTGCTCCGTATCTGAATTCCTTGACTTAACGGGGGTCTGGGGCTCGACTGCCGCCGCCAGTTGTGGGAAAGCCGGATATCGGCTGACTCCTTTGCTAAGCTGTCCCGCAAATCAGTTGGGGGGGGGGGGGTGAGAAAAGAATATCGGACGGGCCGCTGTATTGGGTTCACTCTCCCGGTACCTCCTTCACACTGCCCGGCTCGGCCTGCAATCTCCTACCCAGGAGGGAACTCTGTGACCCTCTGCCCTGCTCACAGGGAAAGGCAGAGCTCCCTCAGTCACACTTAACATCGAGAGCGAAGGCCGGCGTGTCGACAATCTGCAGGAATTCTTGTTCTGGGCCCCAGAGGACCACTCCTGTCATGTTTTGCGCCACTCGGGTCATGTCGTGCGCACGACTTACGCTGAACGAAAAAACTTTCGGTTTTCAGAGGTTTTCGGTTTTCGGAAGTTCAGATAAAGGATAGTCTACCTGTATATGTAACCTTCATATAATTGTTGAGTATTCGTGCACTATCTTAACTCCTTCGTCATTTGTACAGTGGCTAGCAGGCTATTGTGAAAGCCAAATGATTTTTGTAATTTTATCTTGCTCTTTTCTTTTTCAGCTTTGTGCGGCTGACAAGACCCTGGACTTTGATCGAGATTTTCGGATTAAGCACTATGCTGGGCATGTTGTGTAAGTTTGACGGTGCTGGTGTTGAGAGTACCCTTCCTATGGTCACTCAACTTCCTTTCCCCCTCTCCATTTCTTATAGTAACTCAGATAAAATGCCAGTTGTCAGTCCCAGATGTCCTTGATGCCAAAAATTCAAGTATGCCAACAAAGTGGGCCATAGCAAACATAATGTCCAGAGGTTTCAGCTAGTTAAGGTTTTGAGCACCAAATGTATTTTCGCAGATCTGAAAATACATAGTCTCCTGCAAATCTTTTCGTTGTTAAATTGCTCCCTTCTCTTCAAGACCTTAACTCTTCCTGGGTACAGTTTCATAGGTGCCATAAGCACTACAACACAGCTAATGTAGCTCCAATAATGATTATTGATGCTTTAGCCAATAGGGTAGATAGATGCTCCTTAGCCCCTGACATCTCAGCTTTTCAACCAGTCCCTTAGAGGTTCATAAAGGTGGCTGCCTTCTATTTCTTTTCTTCCTGTATAGAAATCTAGGCCTTCACTTGCTATCTTGATATGGGAAGATCTTCACCTATGTAATTGTGGAGGTACTTTTTAATCAATCTTCAGGATATGGGCATGGCGCAAGGCCAGCATTTATTGCCCATGCCTAGTTGCCCTTGAGAAAGTGGGGGTGAGCCGCTGCCTTGAACAACTGCAGTCCGTGTGGTGAAGGTGCTCCTACAATGCTGTTAGGTGAGGAGTTCCAGGATTTTGACCCAGTGACGATGAAGGAAGGGCAATATATGTCCAAGTCAGAATGGCGTGTGACTTAGAGGAATTGGATGTGATGGTGTACCCATGCACCTTCTGTCCTTTCCCTTCTAGATGGTGGATGTTGCGAGTTTGGGAGGTGCTCCCAAAGAAATCTTGGCAAGTTGCTGCAGTGCATCCTGTAGATAGTAGATAGCAGCTATGGTGCACCATTGGTGAAGGAAGTGAATGTTTACGGTGGCCAATGGGGTGCCGATCAAGTGGACTGCTTTGGCTTGGACAGTGTTGAGCTTCTTGAGTATTGTTAGAGCTGCCCCCATCCAGACAAGTGGAGAGTATTCCATCACACTCCTGTGCACAATTTGTTTCATCTCACTACTGTAAGCCATGTTATGGGAATATGTAACTTTTCACTAAGGAATTTTACATATTCTCTTTCCCCCCCCCCCCCCCCCCCCCAAATTGGCCTGGGGTTTGTATCTGTATTTTTTGCTTCTTCCAGGAGATTACACAGGTGGTGCTCATAGCATAATTCACACCAAGACCCGTTCACCCATCACCCCTGTGCTCGCTGACCTACATTGTCTCCTGAACTACTCCATTTTAAAATTCTCATCCTCATGTTCAAATCCTTTCATGGCCTCGCCCCTACCTATCTCTAATCTCCTACAACCCTCCGAGAACCCAACGTTCTTCGAACTCTGGCATCTTGTCCACCCCAGCCCTTCTTTCACACCACCATTGACGGCCGTGCCTTCAGCTGGGACCTAAGCTCTGGAATTCCCTCCCTAAACCTCACCACCTCTCTCTCCCCCCTTTGAGATGCTTGTTGCAACTTGGATCTTTGACTAAGCTTTCGGTTACCTGCCCGAATGTCTCCTCCTTTGGCTCAATGTCAATTTGTGTCTGATTATGCTCCTGTGAAGCACCTTGGGATGTTTTACTATGTTAAAAGGCACTATATAAATACAAGTTGTTGCTGATGGGTAGAGGGTGTCTAATCATGATACTTCAGGCAACATGACTGTGGGGCAAGGTTGAGGGACTAACTGGCTTTTTCGTGCCTGTCATTTTTGCATGTTCGTAAAATGCTCTTTTTTTATATAAAGGTACTCGGTTGTTGGCTTCATTGACAAAAACAAGGACACTCTGTTCCAGGACTTCAAAAGGCTAATGTACAACAGGTAGGGCAGTGGAAATAATTTTACCGATCTTCAAAAGAAAAGACGGTTTTCTTCATAAAGTTGTCCATTTGTGTGAATTGGTCTGAACTTGCTTTATTGTCACTTGCTTGACCATTTATAATGCATATTTCACACTTGAATTGGTGTAGCTAAAGAAAGCAATGCAACATGTACTGAGCCTAGAGCTTTGCATAAACCAGTGAGCTTAAATACACGGCTGCAGAAATACTATTCTTTACCTATGAGTGAGGGCTTCAAACTGTCTCATAGGTAACATTCAGTACAGAATATTCTTGAGCAATTGAGGCTTGTTTAAATCCAAATAAATGCAGTTTGTCTCATCCACAGAAATAAAACTGTTCACAGACGGAATATGTTGAATATAACATAGTGAGGTCCACATCTACCTTTTATCTGTTGTTCTTTTTTTTATATAAACAGCATTCTCTTGCACCTACTAGGTAGGTAATTCCATTTTGTGTCTCTGGAACAGGAAAACTTTACGTCACCCACAGGAATTGACCGATTCATGTTCTGTAGAGTTATGCTAATTGAGAATGATTTGTTTTCATACGATTAACAATGATTTTTTTCTTCTGAAACAGAGAATACTTGTATCTGGGGAAAACTTCGCTTTCTCGAGGTTGATTTCTCTGTTTTCACAGTTGCTGTACTTAGCCTGGCACTTTAATGGTAACTAGGGAAAAGAGGCAATCCAATCCATGACTATCCCTGTTTTTCTTTAAATATTCCATACATATTACAGGAAACTTTGGTTTATCCGGAGGTTGTATGTCCGGAATACTCGATCTAACGGCAAAAATCAGGAGCCGTTTTCTATAAGTTTTTTTAGTTCTCGTTCTTTTTTTCCCCCAGTCAGGCACTGCAAGGTCTGTAGCTATAGCAACAGCTTCAGCTAGAGACGCTTGCAGCTGCAGTTTAGAAGCTGTTGCTAAGCAACAGTGTTTGTTGTCAGATACGGAGATGAAAACCTCCGTATGCTTCAACATTAACTTTGTATGTCCGGCAGTTTTGATAGATCGGCAACACGCCGGTCCCGTCAGTGCCGGATATCTCAAAGTTTCCTGTATGTTGAAATTAGATTTGCCTACAACGTTGTATCAATTAGGGATCTACCTCCCATCAGCTACTTTAAATGTGGATATTCAAATGTAGCAGAAAATTGAAATTTATAATTATGCAGAATTTTTACCAGAAACTCTGGGGTTGAAGTGCCATGTTGTGGCACAGCTCACTGGAGGCCTCCGCCATTGTCTCTCAAAGTTATAGGACACAAGCTTGTGTGCCTTGGACTCGAACAGTGAATTCAAGATGGCTGCTGTGCTATGAGCAAGGTGCCGAATTGAAGCAAGAGCATTTCCCAGTAGCAAACATGGAAAAATAAGATGAGCTGTACCTGACCTCCAGTTCAGAGCTGGAGGTAGAAGCAGATTATCTTCCTACACCTCCAGCTGGAATATGTACCCATCACAAAGAGACCAACAGAAGCCAAAGTGAGACAGTTATAATTACCATTAAGGTCATCTGCTCAGGTTATGTTAAGAATTTACCCGTTTCTTCAATTTTTTTGTTCCCTATTCCAACTATGTTTCCTAAATCCCAAGCAAGATGAAGAATTGGAATACCATAGTAGCTAATGACCGTGTGTAATATGAAGCACACTTTCATGACCTTTTTTAATTTATCAAATTGACAAATGTGCCAAAATTATATATTAAATTCCTGCCCAAATGGCACCATATTTTTAAATGATCTGCATGCACAGAATTCCCTAGGTGAATCGACTACTCATGGTTGTGTGTAGCCTAACCATGTAAATCGGGATGTTTCCTCATTTAAGATGGTAGGTTGCCAGAATTGCTGTTCAGCAACCTCTGGTGGTGGAATGAGTGTGTAGACATTGGGTGAGCATAGGACCAGGCTTGGCTACGGGAAACTTTCTGATATCCGGCACTGACGGGACCAAGCTGGTGCCGTACCATCAAAAGTGCCGGATATACCAGCGTTAATGTTGAAACATACGGAACTGAAAAGCTCCATGTGAATCAACAAACCCTGTTGCTTAGCAACAGCTTCAAAACAGTCGGCTGCAGCTGCAAGCGTCTCTAGCTGAAGCTGTTGCTATAGCTACAGATCTTGCAGTGCCTGACTGGGGGAAAAAAAAGCAACAAGAACTAAAAAAAAAACTTAGAAAACAGCTCCTGATTTTTGCCGTTAGATCGAGTATTCCGGACATATAACCTCCGGATAAACCAAAGTCTCCTGTATAATGTCCCATATGGTGGCTAGCTTGTCAACACTTAATTTCTAGGTTCTTCAAGTGACTTCAAGAATAGTCACTTGAGAAAGATATGGGAGCAAGAAGTCAATGCTCGTTCATCCTCGTCCAATGCCTCACTATTGTCTAGCTCAGTGGGACTGCCTTTGTTTGGTTTCAGTCTTGCCTCTCTGATCTTACCTTGAGCAATTCAAGCAATGACATCTCTTTCTGCACTGCCCCGCACCCACCCCCACCCACAACACCCTTACCTTTGGAGACAGCCTTCTCTTCCTTGTCTACATGCTGCCCTTTGGCAACATCCTCCGCAGTTCATTGTGGTCATCTTCTAAACATACGCTGAAGACATCCAGCTCTACCTCTCCACCAGCTCTCTCGACCTCTCTGTTGAGGGATTGCTTGTCCGACATCCAGTCCTGAATGAGCCACAATTCCTCCAATTAAACACAGAAAAGACCAAAGCCATCATCTTTGATTCTAACCATAGACTCCATGTCCCTGACACCGATTCTCTCTCCCTTTGTGGCCACTGTCTCAGGTTGAACCAAACTACTCATAACTTTGATGTCCTGTTTCACCCCGAGCTGAGCTTTCTCAACCCCATGTCCTCGCCATCAAAAAGACTGCCTACTTCTAGCTCCGTAACATTGCCCACCACTACCCTTCTCTCATCCCACCTGCTGCTGTAACTCTGGTCCTCCACCTTCCATCAACTTCAGCTCATTCAAAACTGCCCTTATCATATCCCACACCATGTCCTGCTCACCTGTCACCCCTGTCCTTGCTGACTTACATGGGGCCCCAGTCTCCTGATTCCTCCATTTTAAAATTCTCATTTTCTAGTTTAAATACCATCATGGTTTTGCCCCTTCATACCTCTGTCTCTTCCTCCAACCTTACAATCCCACCCAGCCCCGAACCCTTCTAGCTCTGGCCTTTTGTGTGTCTTGCCCTCCCTTCGCCACAATATTCCGTTCATGCCTTCAACTACCTGGACACCATGCTCTGGCATTCCCTGCTTAAGCCCCTCCACCTCTCCTCTCCTCCTTAAAGACCCTCCTTCAAACCCAACTCTTTGACCAAGTTTTTGGTCACCCATTCGAATATCTCCTCCTTAGGCTTAGCATCCATTTATTTCTGATTACACTTCTGTGAAGCACCTTGAGATGTTTTTTCTGCATTAAAGGTGCTATATTAATGCAAGTTGTCTCCAGGGGAGTGAAGGGGAAAACATTGCTAGAAGAAGGGAATTTTTAAAATCTAAATCATCTGCATGTTAATATTTATCTTTTGCACAGAACAACTTTTACTTTTTTACATTTCTTTTGTTGCGAGCTGATCTAACCACATGTACAAATATATGCAATTCATATGAATTGAAAGTCATTGGTGGTTTAGTTGTGGAATCCACAAATACTATGCCTCTTTGTGCAAGCTGTCCAGCTTTGCTTCCTGACTTGCCCTTCACAGCTGCTCCTGCCTTCTGTCTGATGCTGTTGCTATTCCAAGGGAATTGAACTCTGCTGCATGCTATTGATAAGAATTTCTGCTCGTGCAATCATTTTGTGAGATGGAGAATTCCTGCTTGCAGCATGCAGTACTGTCCAATTACCTGACCCAGCAGAGACATCAGCTCGGAGCCAGGAGTGATCGTGAAGGAAGAATTAATCAGTGAATGCTGGCTTTGTGGGTTGAGAACAGTGCCAGTGTGAACTGGGGGAGGGGAGGAGAGTTCCTGTGTGAACTGGGAGAGGGGAGAAGAGTTCCGGTGTGAAAGAAAGACTTGCATTTATATAGCGCCTTTCACGACCACTGGATGTCCCAAAGTGATTTACAGCCAATTAAGTACTTTTTGAAATGTAGCCACTGTTGTAATGTAAGAAACATGGCAGCCAATTTGTGCACAGCAAGCTTCTACAAACAGCACTTTGATAATGCCCAAATAATCTGTCTGTGATGTTGATTGAGGGATAAATATTGGCCAGGACATCGAGGATAACTCCCCTGCTCCTCTTTGAAATAGTGCCATAGGATCTTTTATGTCCACCTGAGAGAGCAGACATCTGTTTAACGTCTCATTCGAAAGTCGGCACCTCTGACAGTGCAGCACTCCCTCAGTACTGCACTGCAGTGTCAGCCTAGATTTTTGTGCTGAAGTCCCTGGGGTGGGACTTGAACCCATAACCTTGTGACTCAGAGGCGAGGGTGCTACCAACTGAGCCACAGCTGACACTGAACTGGGAGAGGGGCGATGTGTGGGAAAAGGAAGGAAAGTGCCAACGTAAATTGGGGTGAGGTGGAGGAGGATGTCGCTGGACACTGGGAAGAGTGGAGCATTCATTTTAAAACAAGTTAACGTTCTTAAAATAAAAAACCAATAGAATTAGCAGATTTGACACAAGAGACTTCCAATAGATATCCACAATAGTCTGCAATTTCTCTGGTAAGAAATTAGGTAAAATCCCGATGGTTTTGGCGCATTATTCCACAGTATTGCAGTAACTGGGCCTGGCCATGGGAATGAAAGTGGACCTGTGGATGGACCATAACCAGTACAATACTTTATTCTTTGGTTCATTTTTATGTTTTTAAAATGTTTTCTGTAATCTGACCATTAAGTGAGTGAATTCATTCTAGAACACTTGTTATGATTCTAAATTGAGATTTTTTCAAAGGAAATTCATTAACCTGTTAGAGTGTGTCATGTACTCCAGCATTTGATGGTTCGATCAGCCAAGATAATGTGTATTTATATGATAGGTACAGAAACATTTGTTCGCCTGGCAGACAGAGGATTTGAAGGAAAGTTGGCTGAAAGGTGAATGTGGATTTGCAAATTAGTTTCTGGTAGTCTTCTTGGGGGATCTTTCTAGATAGTGCATGGTGTATGGCCTGGATCCTAGTGTTTAGATTGGGTATCATATGGTTGAACCATTATTAGAGCGGGCGCACAAATGTATTATACATATAGATGATTGATTATGAAAATGATGAACCAGTTTTATTGTGTGTTATTGTAATGAGCTTTAAATTGCAAATTGTGGATTTTTAAAATTAATCCAACCATATAAACCAGCTTTAAAAATGTTTTGCTTCACTTGACTGCTGTCAATATCTATCTGTGAAAGATGCAATGTTATTACAGGTGGATTTTGTGTCATCTGCGATATTTAAAAGTTCTTATTGATGAGTAACTGTTTTGTATGTCACCAGCTCAAATTCTGTGCTGAAGAATATGTGGCCAGAGGGAAAGCTCAGCATCACAGAAGTGACCAAACGCCCTTTAACTGCTGCCACCTTGTTCAAAGCCTCCATGATTGCATTGGTAGAAAACTTGGCATCAAAAGTAAGTCAACCATAAACTTCAGGGTTTAACATTTCCACTTTACCTCATTTCTCTATCTTAACGGTGGAATGGAGCAAGCAAAGTTTATGGTGAAATCATCTCACCAGTTGTCTTTAATTCTGGTACCTCTGCTTTTTAATGAATAAAGTTTACTTCCTTTAATTAAACCGCAATCTACAAGAAGAAGCCGTATTGATGTCGACTGAAACCCAGTTCAACGTGTATAATGTGGACACCACAAAATATGCAAAAAGTGATGCAATATAATTTCAATTATGTATCTGGATTCCTCCTTTTCGCGGATGCCAACAAATGGAGGGAAAAAGTGCACAGTTCCAAACCTTAAAAAGGCCCAGTGCTTGGAGATAGTTCCCAAAAGGACATTGGGTCCTGAATTAGTACCCAGTAGGAAGTATCCTCCAGCAGAGAAGGATCTCTGTTTCTCTGCCTGGGTTCGGAAGTCCAGATTTTGCCATTGCCATGTTTGTATGACATTACTCTGCCAATTTAAAAGGAGGCATTAATCTGTTTAAAATAAATGGGTTACTGCCTCCAGTAAAATAGTGCATGAAGACATTAAGAGTTCATCTGCTAATATTGAAATAGCTTATGGTTTCTTTCCAGTGAGAAAACTATAAACAATATGTATTTATAATGAGGTACTGCAGTGTATATTTATATAGAATTAACTTTTTTTATGTTTTACTTTCAATTACTCACACTCATGCTATCTCCCTCCTCCAGCTAAGAGAACAGGAACAGGTTGTTATCTTACATAGAAACATAGAAGATAGGAGCAGGACTAGGCCATTCGGCCCTTCAAGCCTGCTCCGCCATTCAATGAGATCATGGCTGATCATCCAAATTCAGTACCCTGTCCCTGCCTTCTCCCCATATCCCTTGATCCCTTTAGCCTTAAGAAATATATCCAACTCTTTTTTGAATATATTTAATGAACTGGCCTCCACCGCCCTCTGTGGCAGAGAATTCCACAGGTTCACCACTCTCTGGGTGAAGAAATTCCTCCTCATTTCAGTCCTAAATGGCTTACCCCTTATCCTTAGACTATGACCCCTGGTTCTGGACTCCCCGGCCATCATAAACATCCTTCCTGCATCTAGTCTGTCCAGGCCTGACAGAATTTTATAGGTTTCGATGAGATCCCCTCTCAATCTTCTAAACTCCAGTGAGTATAATCCCAATCGACACAATCTCTCCTCATACGTCATTCCTGCCATCCCAGGTATCAGCCTGGTGAATCTTCGCTGCACTCCTTCCATGGCAAGAACGTCCTTCCTCAGGTAAGGCGACCAAAACTGCACACAATACTCAAGGTGCGGTCTCACCAAGGCCCTGTACAACTGTAGCAAGACATCCTTGTTCCTGTACTCGAACCCTCTTGCTACGAAGGCCAACATACCATTTGCCTTCTTAAACGCCTGCTGCACCTGCATGCTTACCTTCAGCGACTGGTGCACAAGAACACCCAGGTCTCTTTGCACTTCCCCTTCTCCCAACCTATTGCCATTCAAATAATCTGCCTTCCTGTTTTTGCCACCAAAGTGGATAACCTCACATTTATCCACATTATAGTGCATTTGCCATGTTTCTGCCCAATCACCCAATCTGTCCAAATCGTACTGGAGTTTCACGACATCCTCCTCACAGCTTACCCTCCCACCCAGCTTTGTGTCGTCTGCAAATTTGGAGATATTACATCCAATTCCCTCGTCCAGATCATTAATACATATTGTGAACAGCTGGGGTCCTAGGACCGATCCTTGCGGTACCCCACTAGTCACTGCCTGCCACTCGGAAAACGACCCGTTTATTCCAACTCTCGCTTTCTGTCCGCCAACCAGTTCTCTATCCAAGTCAATACCTTGCCCCCAATCCCATGTGCCTTAATTTTGCACGCTAATCTCTTATGCGGGACCTTATCGAAAGCCTTCTGAAAGTCCAAATACACCACATCCACTGGTTCTCCCTTATCTATTTTACCAGTTACATCCTCAAAAAATTCCAGTAGATTAGTCAAGCATGATTTACCTTTTGTAAATCCATGTTGACTTTGTCCGATCCTGTCACTGCTAACCAAGTGCTCTGCTACTACATCTTTTATAATAGATTCTAGCATTTTCCCCACTACCGATGTCAGGCTTACCAGTCTATAATTCCCCGCTTTTTCTCTACCACCTTTTTTGAATAGTGGGGTAACATTAGCTACCCTCCAATCCATGGGTACTGTTCCAGAGTCTATCGAGTTCTGGAAGATGACCAGCAATGCATCTACTATTTCTAGGGCCACTTCCTTAAGTACCCTGGGATGTAGATTATCAGGCCCTGGGGATTTATCGGCCTTCAGTCCCATCAATTTTCCTAACACCATTTCCCTACAAATACTGATTTCTTTCAGTTCCACCCTTTCATCAGACCCTATGTTCCCCGGCATCTCTGGGAGGTTATTTGTGTCCTCCTTTGTGAAGACAGAACCAAAGTATGAATTTAGTTGGTCTGCCATTTCTTTGTTTCCCATTATAAATTCCCCTGATTCTGACTGTAAGGGACCTACGCTTGACTTCACCAATCTTTTTCTCTTCACATATCTATAAAAGCTTTTACAGTTAGTTTTTATGTTTCCTGCTAGCTTACTCTCATATTCTATTTTCCCTTTCTTAATTAATCCCTTTGTCCTCCTTTGTTGAATCCTAAACTGCTCCCAATCCTCAGGATTATTGCTTTTTCTGGCCAATTTATATGTCGTCTCCTTGGATCTTATGCTAGCCCTAATTTCCCTTGTTAGCCACGGTTGAGTCACCTTTTTTGTTTTATTTTTATGCCAAACTGGGATGAACAAATTCTGTAGCTCATCCATTCGGTCTTTGAATGTTTGCCATTGCCTATCCACCGTCAACCCTTTGAGTGCCATTCCCCAATCAATCCTACCCAACTCGCTCCTCAGGCCATCATAGCGTCAACCATTACATAAGATGCCTACAGGACTCCTCAGAGTGTTGGGCTAATAGAAATTTAAGTTTTGAGTCTTGATGATGTTGGAGGATGTATTGTATAAAACGAGCAATTGTTGTAAGATTCAGTATGGTTGAATTAGAAAGCTGCTAATAAACTGTTTGCAGTACTGACCAATTGTTTTTTGAAGTGGAATTTGGCTGAAAACTGTTCCTGAAGCTTTCAAACATTTCCAGTGCCTGATGTTTCACTCTTGGGTCAAGGAAACACATTTTTATTTTGTCTGAACTAGAGAACAAAAAACATGACTGGATAATGGGAAGAGAAGTGCCAGAGATAATTGTGTGATGATTGCAGTAACAATTTAGTCAACAGGAAACTAAAGTAATTGGCCTAGAAATTCAGTTGTTAGCGCCAGCCGCTAGTGCCTTAGGAGGAGGAGAAGTGGGGCGCTAAGCGGCTAGCGCCCGGGCGTGACGCGATCTGCGCCTCTCGCGAAATTCAGTTAAGATTTAGCGGCGGCGCAAAACCTTTGCGCGCGCAGATCCTGACGTCATTTCATGGTGCAACGCCCTTTGTGCGCCCTGAATCGGAAATTCAGTGGCGCCGGCCTATTGTGCGCCTGGCGCCCCCCCGCGACTGGTGGAGGGGAACGGTTCTCAGTCGCGGGGGGGGGGGCGCTAATTAAAGGGGACTCCTCCTGCAGTATAAATGGCAGCCATTTTGCTCCACTCCTTCTTTGTGAGAGACGGATATTTGGAGAGAGACAAAGGTAGAGAGCTTTCTGGTTTGGCTCAACACTCGCACAGGTACTTGTGGCTTCAGGCCAGAGCTTTGCACTTGTCTTTAACTTCAGTGTCATCGCATTGATTGGAAACATATAATGGGGGCTGCAATGGGTGGAAACTTTGGGCTTCTCCATTGCATTCAAAGGGCTCAGAGACTCCCTGAGAGAGTGCCAGTCATGGCCAGACGGAGAAGGGCCAACAGGCGTTGGCAAAGGAGGCCTTACCCACCCAGGGTATACCGCCAACAGTTCTCATATCTGAACATGTCTGAGGAGCAGTGTGTTCGGAGGCTGCGATTTAGAAGGGCGGTGGTCACTGAGATCTGACACCTGCTTCGCGGAGATCTGCAGCCACAGCTGAGAGGAGCAGGACGTCTCTGTCGGTGGCAGTGAAGGTGACAGTGGCTCTCAACTTCTATGCCACCGGCTCCTTCCAATCCGCTACTGGGGACATTTCCAACATCTCCCAGTTCGCGGTACATTGCTACATCTGCCAGGTCACCAATGCCCTTTTCAGAAGGAGACGTCAGTTCATCTCCTTCCCCATGACCGTGGACAAGCAGCAAGAGCGTGCAATGGGCTTTGCAGTATTAGCCGGCTTCCCCATGGTGCAGGGCGCCATTGACTGCACGCATGTGGCTTTGCGGGCACCTCTAGAGAATGCTGAGGATTACCGCAACCGGAAGGGCTACCATTCGCTCAACGTGCAGTTGGTGTATGACCACAGGCAGCTCATCCTAGCTGTCAATGCCCGCTTTCCAGGCAGCAGCCACGATGCCTTCATCCTGCGCCAGACTTCTGTGGCAGACATGTTCGAGGCCCAGCCTCACCCACGAGGATGGCTTCTCGGGGACAAAGGCTATCCTTTGTGCACCTGGCTGATGACCCCGCTCCGTGTGCCCAGCACCCCTGCTGAAGAGCGATACAATGACAGCCATCAAGCAACCAGGAACATCATTCAGCAAACAATCGGCGTGCTGAAGCAATGGTTCCGCTGTCTGGATCGTTCTGGGGGAGCCCTACAGTACTCGCCTGAGCGAGTCTCCCATTTCGTTGTCGTGTGCTGCATGCTGCACAACCTGGCTATCCGCAGGACTCAGCCACTGCCAGCAGACATTGGAGGACCACCGGAGGAGGAGGACCAGCACGGGAGGGAGGCAGAAAGTGCAAGGGCTGCCTGTCGGCGGCTTATTGCAACTCTGTTCTAGGCCCCCTCTCAGGGAATGGCTTGTGCCAATGGCAGAAGATGAATGTAGCCGCTCCACAAGCCCTCAGCCGAGCAGGGCAACCAGGACTTCCAAAAGAAAACATGGACAGTGCGATTTAAGAATTTTTTTTTACTGTGATACCTCTGTGCCCTTCCCACATGACAAACTAATGAAGAGAACCGCCCGCCCCCCCCCCCCCCCCAAAAAAAACCCAAATACACCAGTCTCGGCCTTTATCTATAAAAGAAATACACCAGTCTCGGCCTCTATAAATAAAACAGATATACCAGTCTCTGCCTTTAAATATAAAACAAATACACCAGTCTCGGCCTTTATAAATAAAACAAAACATTTGGCCACACCACCTACTTTTTCCCCTGCGAGGGTGAATTGTCTCGCTTCCGTGACTGGCCTCTGCCTGCCCTGCAGCTCCTCCTCAATGGGACCCCAGTGGCTGCAGCAAGGCTGGGGGAAGGCTGCTGAGGGTCAGATGGTGAGACGGCAGATGCCCTTTGGGGTCGGCCTGGACCAGCTCTGGGCCTGGAGGGGCCGGCTGCTGACTGCTCCAACTCTGCTTGGGCGGCATCAGTCTGTCCAACGGCTGGTGGCAGCTGCAATGGAGGAGTCACAGTGTTGGCTGCAGGAATGCTGCCAACCTGACAGATCACAGGCACTCCCTGGTCGGCTGATACATTGGCACTCGCACGGGCCAGCACTGCAGCATGCGCAGCAATCTGCTGAAGCACAGACTGCTGGGCTGCTGCGACGCGGCGAGTGCCCCGGCGATGCCTGGCCGATCCAGCGAGGGTGACCGCAGTTAGTGCCCGTGTGGCCCTGGTCTGTGTCTGCATGACACCAGCCAGTGAATGCACGGCACGACTGAGCACTTGGCTAGAAGCCGCCTGTGATGCAGCGAAGTCCTGCTGACTCCTAGCCTGTGCTGCCGTGAAGTCCTGCAGACTCCTAGCCTGTGCTGCATTGAATTGTTGCAGACTCCTGGCCTGTGCTGCCCCGAATTCCTGCACAGTCCTTGCCAGTGACTCTATGGAGTCAGGCATCCTTGCCACTGCAGCCATGAGCTCAGTGTGCCTGCGCTCAGCCTGGGCGCCCATTTCTGCTAGGAGCCGCACCTCCTCTGCGCTCACCGTAGCAGGACTGGAGGCCGCACTCACCCTCCGGGGAGAAGGCCGCCGAGCTTCCCCACCCCTCCTGCGTTGCTGCAGCCCGCTGGTCCCCGGAGCTTCACTCTCCTCTGACCCTTCCCCCCTGCTCCCCTCCAGGGAAGACGTGTCACCATCATGGCCATGGGCTGCCTCGGCTGAGGGTGTCCCCGATGGGCCGGCTTCCTCTTCCTCCTCCTCTGTCTGACTCGGACACAGTGCCAGCTTGAGGGGCCGCCTCATCACCTGGCGAGTCACCATCTGAAAGCAGGGAGGCACAAGAGTTGCTTTAGAGTGAGGACAGGGCGGCAGCGAGGGAGGCACGAGTGCTGCTGTGCACTGCATTGGTTTGATAGTGGCAAAGGATGCTGGTGTGAGGCACAAGTGGAAAGAGAGAGGTCAAAAAGGTGATGACCTTGCCATTGGTGCCCAGAACAGGGTCAGCATCTCCAGTGGCGATGGGGCCACTCAGCCGGCCTGCCATGATCCGCTCCGCTCGCTGCTCGAGGTCGCTCAGCTGTTTCAGGTTAGGACGGCTTCCCCCGGTCTGTCGCTGCTGTCTTCTGTTATGCGCCAGCTTGCCCTGCAAAAGAGAGGACGGCCTCTAAGTACAGTGCCAAGCCCGGATCTCGCCTGCACTGCCTCCCATGGTCGAATAGCCCCGACAAGTGTCTAAAGTCCTGAATGTGCAAGTGCTTTTCATGACAGTCCCATAGCTGCTGGATGAGGGCTGGCCATTAGGGCTTTCAGGCCCCTTTGGCCATAAAGTGAGGTGCACATGCAGGGATGAGGAGGATACTGGAAAGGGTACTCACCCTGACAACCCGAGTGAGGTCGTTGAATTTTTTCCGGCATTGGGTTGGTGTCCTGCCAACCACGCTGTTGGACGTGACCCTGTTTGCCACCTCCCTCCATGCTTTCCGATATTCGGCGGGCAGCGGCCTCCTGCCACCCTCAGGGAAGAAGATATGGTGCCTGCGGTCCACTGCGCCAACCAGCAGCCTCAGGTCACCCTCGCCGAAGCGCTGCGCTCTCTCCCTGGCCTTCTTCATTCTCCTGGACGTGGAGCAGTTCCAGAAGCAGTGTTCAGGCCTTGCCTTAGGGCTGCAGTGTGCAGGGCGTGGCAGCCAAACAATTCCACCCTCTCCCTTTAAGTGCTGACCGGCGCCTGACTGTCTGCCCTCAATGAGCAACTCGCTGCGCCCGCCTTCGGTGTTTGCACCCCAGATCGCCGGCTTAGCGCCTAATGATAGTCATGCATCGCCTGCTTTAGCGCAGCAGCAACCTCTTGGGGCGATGCAACTGAATATCGGCGAAGGTGGCGCTAAGTTGCGCCGGGCGCAAAAGTTAGCGAACGCCATGCTGTAGCGCCCCAAACGTGGCTATACTGAATCTAGGCCATTGTGTGTTAAAATCCAACACTAAATTGCCTTCTGCTGTTTATCAGAGAGGAATCTCTGCATGAAGGTGTTTTTTCTACTTTCTTATTGGACATGAAAGGCTCTCTCTCTATTGATTTTAGGGATAGTGAATCACAGATGACTATTGTGCAGATCGATTGAAGAGACTAAATAATTGGATTGTGAATGCGGGAGACAGGGAGCTGTCGGCTTGTTCAATCAGAGTGCTTCTTTTTGTCAGACTACGGTTTATCAGCCATTGACATAACTTATGCTGACCTAGGAGCCAATGTCTTTGGTGTGTTTTCTGTTCTTTATCTTAAAGTCAACATGCTTCACTTACTGTTGTACCTTCACTAAAACATTACAGTAGCTTACAAAGGTACTATTTATTAACCGACAGGTAGAACCACAGTTTGCTCGTGTATGTGACCTTCTGAGAAGGAACATCTTTGCTTCTGCCTTTTAACCATGACTATTCTTTAAAAAAAAATGGAATTAGGATTGCAGCAGTGACTCCCCTCCCCCAATCACTTTGAAGTTGGCCCATTTTGTATGTCAGGACTCGACCAAAACTGGCTACAAATAATTTACTCGCTAACATAACTTTTAAATTTGCGATCGCATTGCCGCTTTGAATCTGATGCGAATGTCAGCACAACATTGGAGGATCTTGTCGTGATGGTGTTAATCGGAGTCGGCCAAATCTGGACGGTGACCCCACCTCAGTCCAGCGACCTTGGCTCTGCCCCTGGATCTCAATGTCCTCTTTGATCGTTGTACTCGCTATTGTGCAAATTATGTTCCCCAATTTTTTTCCTCTCTATTTAACCTGAACATTAGTGGCTGTTGTCTCAGAAACAGCCGAAGCCTCACTGCAGGTGATGGAGGCAGTGGGAGATTTGTTCTCATTTAAGTGCTTTTTTTCTTGAAAATAATATCTAGTTATAAATTAAGGGAACATATTTTTTCTTTTTAATTTAGTATTTTTAATGGCGCAGGGACTTTCAAATGAACACGCACAGTCGATTCTTCCTCATTTATTCAAACTTCACAGACAGTTAAGAAGTTCCATTATTCTGTGGTGGTCCTGCATGCAGTAACAAAGCATGTTGTATTGAGAAGATTGTGATAGCTCAGATTTGTGCACCATATGGCTGAAGAGCGATACCCTTTGAAGATGATGGAATGGGTCCCAGCTGGAAAAAGAAATACATGGAAGGCCAATGGTGAGAGGGTGCGACTGTATGTGGACAGAACTGAATGAATGAATGACAGACTGACTATGCTTCTTTGCATAGGTAGGTCTGCTCTGTAGCCTTATGTAATGGGTACATCCCTGTCGAGAAGAATGTCTGAATTCAGCCTCCATAGCTAAACGCTGGCTCTGACTTGAAGAGCATATAATGAGAGAGGGGAATAGTTTTAGTTTATGTAATTAGAACATATGCAGTTCCCTGTTGCCTATATTTGCGAAAAAATCTTCAATATTTAAATTTGGTAAGAAAAATCACCAAATAACAGCCTTTATTTTATTGTCCTATGCACAAATGACCAAACTCTAATCTAAGATTTTTCTTACCAGTGACATAATTCATTTGTGGAGACATTAATAGTTATGGATGTAGAGTGTGGTTTACAGCTTGCTTCCCAAGACTCTGCACTCTTAACTCTTGTGACCCTCTCTCCCAAAAGTCCTGTTCTGCAATTCTTCAGTCTTGCAAGCTCTTCACCTCTTGTGTTAAGGTTTTAAAAATAGAATCTTCCAACACATCTCCCTGGGGCATGAACTGTCCCCAGATAAGATGGTGGGTAGGTATCTAGCTCTCAGGTCTGCTACTGTTGCTTTAGACCTGAGTGCTACATGTTCAATGGCAATGTGGGATTATTTTCTCTGCCTCCTCCTTTGTGGGAGATGGCTCTTTATAATGACATTGCGGAAATCAGTAGATCACAATAAGGAGAGTCACAGGGCAGAACCTGCATGATGTCCCATGCTACAGCAGAATGGAATACCAGCACAATGGGATAATGTACTATCTGGATTTCATTTTTCAAGGTTGGAATGTGTGCATAGAGCAGTACAGAAAACCAAAACTCAGCTGTGATTTTAAGAGTTATTGGAAAAGAGGGACAAAAGGAAAATCAATGATGGCTACTTAAAGAGGAAAGAATATTTAAATAAGAATCAAAGGTTCTGAAGCAATGACAACTTGCACTTATATTGCGCCTTTAATGTAGACAGATGTCTCAAGGTGCTTCACAGAGGTATAATAATCAAAATAAAAAGGGCGTTGAGCCAAAGAAGCAGATATTAGTAGGGGTAGCCAAAAGTTTGGTTAAAGAGATGGAGGTGCAGAGCTGCAGGAATTTAGGGAGGGAATTCTCGAGCTTGGGGCCTAAATGATTGAAGGCACGGCCGCAATGATGAGGTGAGGGGAAGGGAATACACAAAAGGCCGGGTCAGAAGAACTAAGAGTTTGGGTGGGGAGGGGAGGTTGTAGGGTTGGAGGAGGTTACAGTGATAGGAAGGAGCATGATGGTATTTAAACATGAGAATGAGAATTTTAAATTGGAGGCATCGGGGAGCCAATGTAGCTTAGCAAGGAATGAGTGATATGGGATAGGATATGGGAAGTGCAGTTTTGGATGAGCTGAAGTTTAGAGGGTGGAGAATGGGGTGCTGACCCTGATGGCAATGCAATAGTCAAGTATGGAGGTGGCAAACTCTTGGAGGAGGAGTTCTGCAGCAGATGGCCTGAGTTGGAGTGGATGCTAGCAATGTTAGAGGTGGAAGTAGGCAGTCTTTGTGCTGGAAACAATACTGGACCAAAAGTTCACTCGGGTCAAATATGATGCAGAGTTTGCAACCAGTCTGGGTCAGCCTGAGACAATGGCCGGTGAGGGGGATGGAATTGGTGGCAATAATATGGAGTTTGTGGCAGGGTCCAAAAATGATGGCTTCGGTTTTACCAATATTTAATTGAAGAAATTTGCGGCTCATGTAAGATTGGATGCTGGACAAGCAGCATGACCCACAGAGGCAGTTGAGAGATTCTGGAGATATAGAGCTGGATGTTTCTGGCATACATGTGGAAGATGACCACATGACTGCAGAAGATGCTCAGTTTAGGTTCCGCCAGGACCACTCTTCTCCAGACCTCATTACAGCCTTGGTCCAAACATGGACAAAAGAGCTGAATTCCAGAGGTGAGAGTGACTGTCCTTTACACCAAGGCAGCATTTGACTGAGTGTGGCATCACGGAGCCCTAGTAAAACTGAAGTCAATGGGTATCGGGGAAAACTCTCCACTGGCTGGAGTCATACCTATCACGAAGGAAGATGGTTGTAGTTGTTGGAGGTAAATCATCTCAGCCCCAGGACATCGCTGCAGGAGTTCCTCAGGGCAGTGTCCTAGGCCCAACCATCTTCAGCTGCTTCATCAATGACCTTCCCTCCATCATAAAGTCAGAAGTGGGGATGTTCGCTGATGATTGCACAGTGTTCAGTTCCATTCACAACTCCTCAGATAATGAAGCAGTCCATGCCCAAGTGCAGCTAGACCTGGATGACATTCAGGCTTGGGCTAATAAGTGGCAAGTAACATTCGCGCCACAAAAGTGCCAGGCAATGACTATCTCCAACAAGCAAGAGTCAAGCCACCTTGACATTCAACGGCATTACCATCGCCGAATCCCCCACCATCAATATCCTGGGGGTCACCATTGACCATAAACTTAACTGGACCAGCCACATAAATACTGTAGCTACAAGAGTAGGTCAGAGGCTGGGTATTCTGCAACGAGTATCTCACCTCCTGACTCCCCATAGCCTTTCCACCATCTACAAGGCACAAGTCAGAAGTGTGATGGAATACTCTCCACTTGCCTGGATGAGTGCAGCTCCAACAACACTTAAGAAACTCAGCACCATCCAGGACAAAGCAGCCCGCTTGATTGGCACCCCATCCACCACCTCCATTCACTCCCTGCACCACTGGCGTACAGTGGCTGCAGTGTGTACCATCTACAAGATGCACTGCAGCAACTCGCCAAGGCTTCTTCGGCAGCACCTCCCAAACCCGCAACCTCAACCACCTAGAAGGACAAGGGCAGCAGGCGCATAGGAACACCATCACCTGCAAGTTCCCCTCTAAGTTACACACCATCCTGACTTGGAAGTATATCGCCGTACCTTCATCTTCGCTGGGTCAAAATCCTGGAACTCCCTGTGGGAGTACCTTCACCACAAGGACTGCAGCGGTTTAAGGCGGCGGCTCACCACCAGCTTCTCGAGGGCAACACTACCAGCAATGTCTACATCCCAGGAACTAATAAAAAAAAATGGCGCCAAGGGGCAACATGCAGCTAAGGAAGATTAAGAAGCCAAGAATAGATCCAGGGAGTCTCTGGAGGTAGTGGTGTGGGGGCAAGTAAAGATGCCTTGCATGTGAAATTCGTTTCTCCGTGGATGAGATGAAATTATACTCCCCTCTCCAACTTCTGTTTGTCAATGGGCGCATGAGCAGGATGTACTGTCAGGAATTTTACCCCTCTGCCTTTTTGTTTTCTCTTTCAGTCTTTAGATACTTAATGAAAGGCATGTTAATGCTGAAATGAACTGAACTAGCCTGACATGAAATTAGGTACAAGTACTCCTGGGAAGTTCTGAAGTTTAAGTTTGGAATTTTGTCATTACTTAACTTCTGGCCATTTAAAAGGAACCATCGCATGCACATAACCTTATATTAAATCCTCGACAAAAAATGGATTGGATTTTGAAGGAGGGACAAGCGAGAGGAAAGATGGGAGGCAACAAGCATAATTCAAGTTCATACCTTTTTTGTAAGAATTGGATTTTTCTTTTTGCAGTTGTACAGAGTTACAAAATGTCTTTGTAGCGGGTTCTTTGTGTGGGATTTTGTTGGCTTCTTCCCATATCTCAGCATTGCCCAGCTGGTATCAGGAATCTTTAGTTGGTGTGCCTGAGGATTGAGTGGGCTGTTGAAAACAAAGCAATAGGTTTCCTTTAAATGTCAATGTATGTGAACTTTGCTGCAGTCATGTATAGTTTTACAGCCATAGATGTGAGAGGCAAAAAGCACTTTTGGTGAAACACAGTACAAAGTAAATAATTCAGATGGCTTCAAGTAATCATCAGTGACTTTAATGTGCTTTGTATACCACAGATTTGTACCTGTTTTGAATTGTGTTTCTGCTGATGGGTCTGGCCTGGGGATATTAAAGCTGAGTTCTGATCATCTGCTGAGCAGAAACTGAACGAGGGAGGTTCTGTGTCTTTGTACAGTGTTCTTCGTGACCTGATTTATAACATTGTCATGGGAAGCTGTCTGATGATGCACTCTTTACCTCTCATTGTGCTTCCAGGATTGCTTTTTGCCTGATGAAGCGAGGCAGAATGCTGGCCGGTTTCTTTTGATTTACTTTTAGGGACACTAACCATCTAAGCTGACAGTGGTGATTGATTACACCCTTGTCCCATTTGTGATATTTGCAGTCTCCAAATCCCTCTATTATTACACCTTTGGTTTGTTATCCTACCGACAATAGCTGCCCTAAATCCTTGAATCCTCCTTGAAATGTACCACAGTTAATTTGTTGGGATTATTTCTCCAGCGCAGTGATGTAGCTCAAATAATAGTGTTGTTAACTCAACACCATAGGGGTATTGAAATGAATTTATGTCATGCCTAGTAGGGTTGTAATCAAAGATTTTATGCTTAAATTTTTTAGTAATAAACTGGTATTGCAATATAGATGATATACACCAGTACCAAACTCATACTTGTGGCAATGTAAATCCTCTAAGACAACCGTAGACCTGATCTGGAATTTTAATGCTAATTTTTAGGATTCTAATTTTATAACTAGTTTCTATTTTTTTAACGTAGTACGTATGTAAAACTAGATTTGGAATAACTTTCTGGAGGGTTCTGCTTCTAGCCTAGAATCTCGCTCAATGGGCCTGTGGATCTGGAGTACTGACCTCTGTGCTTGATCAGCTGACCTGCAGCCCCAGAGTGAAACTGCCTGTTGAGAGCGGAGTCTCCGAAAATGTGCACCAATGTATCTCAGTAGACATGCCCTTGCCCCTTTTACACAGAAGCTCAGCACCTTGGTGCTGACTTTTATACCCATGTCCCTGTAACTTCTACAGTAAAGCTTCCAATGGGATCTAAACACCTCCGTCTGCATCTAGAATACTGGAGACCTGTCGCACCTGCCTTGCACATATATTGTGTACTGAACAACATCCTGGGCTGATTCAGTACATTTAATTTTTGGTCTTGCTTTATATTTGGTAAAATAGTGAAAGCTTGGTGCTGTTGTCCTAGAGAGATCCTAATACAAATCCCTGTCTCATTCTGCAAGCTGGCCTTTCTGTAAGCATCTGTAATAGCCTATATCAATATACAAAAGTTGCATGGCTGCCTTGTCCTCAGGTCTAAGTTGTTTTATTAAATAATCAATGTTGGAAAAACATCGTCATTCTGATGTTGTACTTCAGTAAATGGTACAAACTCGCACGGATTTTTTAAATGTCTGGAAAAAAAGTGACAAAAATGCAGTTCAGCGCAACATGCATCTGGAAAAAAAATGATATGTTAATGTTTTCTGTGTTACCCTTCAGAACAGATTCCAGTATTGTTTTTAATCTTGATTAGATTTTCAATTGCCTCTTGTCTTCCTTTTTCTCCTCTTCCCCCATTTTATTCCCTCTTACCTCTTCCATCTCCTCCTCATCCCCTCCTCTTTCATGTCCTCCCTCTCTCTTCCCCTTCCTCTCTCTCCCTCACTCTTTCTCCTTCTCTCCTCCACTTGCTTCAATATTTGCATTCAAAAATTCTTGCTCTGTATGCTTCTTCCTTTCCCCAATTTTTATTTGCCAATTTATTTTCTCCAGTTCTTTCCTTATTGTGTGAAGTGACTTTCTTTAAGTCTGGTATATTAATTTATCCTTTATTTCAGTCCATGGCCCAATGACATTATCAGGAGTTTGAATTATTTTGCAGTTTTGATTCTAACAAAATACTTCCTGTAATGTGGTGATTGAAAGATCTCCCCAAGGTGCAACCTCAGATTCAATTTCCAGAATATTTAATATTATTCCCTGAGCTACTAACGAGTATTAGTAAATGAATTATACGTGTTAAATTGTACAGTTTGTTATATCCACTTTATTTTGTTTTATGTCTGCATTATTATCATGACACTTGCATGCTTCATGTGTCCATTTATTTGTCTGCACATTGTGCATGGAATGGAAAATAAGGATCTAAATAGGGTAGAGGAGCAAAGGGATCTAGGAGTACAAACACATAAATCGCTAGAAGTTGCGACGCAGGCCACAAGGCCATAGAAAAATCAAGCCAAGCACTAGGACTTATTTCTAGAGGGACAGAATTGAAACACAGAAGTTATGCTAAACTTGGATCAAACCTTGATTAGACCACACTTTGAGTACTGTATACAGTTCTGGTTGCCATATTATGAAAAGGATATAGAGGCACTGAGGAGAATGCAAAAAAGATTTATAAGGCTGATGCCAGAACTGAGGGTATACATATCAGGATAGGATGAATAGGCTGGGTCTCTTTTCTCTTGAAAAGAGAAGGCTGAGGGGTGACCTAAAAGAGCTCTTTAAAATTATGAAACATTTTGATAGAGTGGATACAGAGAGAATGTTTCCACTTGTGGGGAAGAGCATAACTAGAGGCCATCAATATAAAATAGTCACCAAGACATCAAATGGAGAATTCAGAAGAAACATCTTTGCCCAGAGAATGGTGAGAATGTGGAACTCGCTACCACAGGGAGTAGCTGAGGCAAATAGTATAGATACATTTAAGGGAAAGCTAGATAAGCATATGCGGGAAAAGGGAATAGAGGGTTATGCTGATAGTATTAGATGAGGAAGGATGGGAGGAGGCTCGAGTGGAGCATAAACGCTGGCATGGACTGGCTGGGCCGAATGGCCTGTTTCTATGCTGGTATATTCTATGTAATTCTACTGACAACATCCAGTGATTTCAGTGATGTGTAATGGGTGGATTTGTGAAATGTTTGTACTGTCTCTCCTTGAACTGTGCAAAACACCTGGGAGTACAATTGTCAACTTCCAAACATTTGGGGTGTTTATGGAGACAGAATTCTGTGCTATACAAGCACTGGAGGGTACAGATTGTGGGAACAATTTGAGGTAATGATTTAAGAGTAACACACAATATTGCCTTTAGTGCAATTGTTCCTGTATTGTGTTGGCACCAATGCACTAAGTGGTACCCTAAGGATGATGCACAGTTTTAAGATACTGTTGTGATACATCTACACACAATTTCAGTAGCAGCCGATCACATCTGTTATACAAAGTTCACTGTCATTAGTCATGATGTGGAGATGCCGGTGTTGGACTGGGGTGGACAAATGTAGGAAGTCACACAACACCAGGTTATAGTCCAACAGCTTTATTTGAAATCACAAGCTTTCGGAGCGCTGCTCCTTCGTCAGGTGAAGTGAAGCGAAGCATACAGGCACAGCATATATAGTCACCTGGCAGTTTTCTCTGACTATATATGCTGTGCCTGTATGCTTCTCTTCACTTCACCTGACGAAGGAGCAGCGCTCCGAAAGCTTGTGATTTCAAATAAAGCTGTTGGACTATAACCTGGTGTTGTGTGACTGTCATTAGTAGCATCGGAAGTGTTTTCTACATTATATATGACAATTTATAGATGACCATTTCTCTTTGGCAGGAGCCCTACTATGTCCGTTGTATCAAGCCCAATGAGCAGAAATCTCCGCTACTGTTTGACGAGCGTCGCTGCCAGCACCAGGTGGAATATTTAGGTTTAATGGAAAACGTGCGTGTTCGAAGGGCAGGATTCGCTTACCGACAGACTTATGAAAGATTCCTTCAGAGGTAAAGATTTATGATCAAATCTGATATGTTGTGAGGAAATAAAGTACAACTAATTATACAACAGCTATAACAGATTCACAGAATCGTAGAATAGTACAGCACAGAAGGAGGCCACTCGGCCTAGCGAGTCTGCGCTGGCTCTTTTGAAGAGCAATCCAGTTAGTTCCACTCCCCTGTTCGTTCCCCATATCCCGCAATTTTTTCTTCAAGTATTTATTCAATTCACTGTTGAAGCTTACTATTGAATCTGTATCCACCACCCTATCGGGCAGTGCATTCCAAATCCTAACCGCTCATTGCTTAAAAAAGTTTTTCCTCATGTCGCCTCTGGTTCTTTTGCCAATCACTCCAAATCTGTGCCCTCTGGTTATCGGCCCTTCAGCCACTGCAAACAGTTTCTCTCTATTTACTCTTGTCTAAATCCTTCATGAGCTGCCATCATTTATGTTAAATCATCAAACACTGAGTAAAGAAAACATTGGAATTGATGTTTAATGTATAGATCGGGACTGTGTGGAAGCTTTAGTCTCAGAATGTTAGACTCCCAGTCAGATGGTCTCCATTGGATCCCGGCCTTGATTAACATTAAAGTTAGTTTTGTATTGTTCCTGGGGTCCCAGGGGAGTAGTGCTCAAGCTGAAACTCACCTCTCTTTTTACATTTACCTCAGTCATGTAGGAGAACCAATAGGAAACGGGAACATACTTTCCTGTGCTTCCAATGACCACACTTGGGACCCAGAAACCGTCAAGTCCAGGATGCAGTCAGAGGCATGCAGTTTAGCTCCTCCTTGTTATTATGTGCCCTTGGCAGTTGCAGCAGACAGCACACCAGCAAATATAAAAGTGTGTATAGACTTGGGTTTCCTATTTGGGTATCTTTCCCACTTATCAGCTGAACCACTAGATGGAGCTATTTGCAGTAATGCATTTTCTGCCTCTAAGGAAATTCAGAACGGGAATGAACTCGCAGAAGAGCTCATTCTGTTAGCTGGTCATGGAATAGTGGTGTTCACGAAGCATAGTAGACCGTCCATGTCTCGCTGCCTTTACTGAATAAGGAAAGTTGCCTGCCACTGTCTGAAATGGGTTTGGGAATTTGAAATTGGGTATAACATCAAGAATGTGCTGGAAAAGTAACGTTCAGTACTGCAGAGAATAAACAAAAACGTGAGGTAGTTGAAGCCACTGCTGTGATGGTCACTTGGGGCATGACATTAAAACCAATGTGAAGAAATTCATGGCCCATGCTGATCTGCTGCTCCACATTGAAGAAAGCGAGGGTATTGAGGTGGTAAAATCTGAATGCAACTGAAGGTTTTATATAATATATAAACTAGGTGCTGACATCCAAAAAGCCTCCTGTTCCTGAAAGATTGTGAAGGCAATTATCACTCGCAATGTAACTTCCAACTGATCTGGATTGGTACTAAGACGGTATTTCAGCACAGCACTCTCAGTATCTGTCTTGCCCAGTGACAGAGTGCTGGGATAGGAGGTGTTGATTGACATAGGAGGTGTTGATTGCGCATCCTCTATTTTAATTGCGCCACCATTGGCAGCCGTGCTTTCAGCTGCAGAGACTCTGGAATTCCCTCCCTAAACCTCTCTACCTCTCTCTCGTTCTCTCTACCTCTCTCCTCCTTTAAGAAGCTTCTTAAAACCTACCTCTTTGACCAAGCTTTTGGTCATCTGTCATAATATCTACTTATGTGGCTCGGTGTCAAATTTTGTTTGATAATGTTCCTGTGAAGCCCCTTGGGACATTTTACTACGTTTTAAGGTGCTATATAAATGTAAGTTGTTGTTGTATAGAAACATAGGAACAGGAGTAGGCCATTCAGCCTCTCGAGCAATGTTCCCTTTAAGCTGTTGAGCTCCCGCGCAGCCGGTGAGCTGGCTTTTAAATGGAAAAAAAATGCGCACGCGTGGAATTTTGAATGGGCCTCGTAGCTTGTTAAAGGGGCTGCATGGCCCAAAAAAATTACAGGAAACATTGTTCACGCGCCTGCTCCGCCATTCAATTAGAACACAGCTGATCTGTACCTCAACTCCATTTACCCGCCTTGGCTCCATGCCCCTTGGATACCCTTACCTAACAAAAATCTATCACCCACAGCCTTTTGGGGGAGAGAATTCCATATTTCTACTACCCTTTATGTGGAAAAAGTGCTCCTTGATTTCCCTCCTAAATAGCATAGCTCCAATTTTAAGATGATGTCCCTTTGTTCTTAATTGCCGCACCAAATCTCTTCATTGGAGATCAACGAAAGTGCGCTCCCAGAAGGGTCACTGGATATTGATCAGATCCCATATTTTTCTTCTGCCCCAAGTCCTCTGTGATACTTCAGATGGGATCGGCTATCTCAGCACAGTCTGGAGTGTTACCTGGATCTTCCTGGTCTGTGTGACACAGCCACGCACTGGCAAAGCTCAGAGTTAACAGGAGAGTAATCTTAGCATTCTGCCATAAATTAATACAGTTTTTGTGAATAGGCTGAGTTTCAAGTAATAGCAGCTTATGCAACTTTTTTCACCAATGGAACTGTTGTAATACAGGGAAACGCGACAGCCAATTTGCATACTGCAAGCTCCAACAAACCGCAATGTGACAATGACCAGATTTTTTTTAGATTTTTTTTTTTTTAAGTGATGTTGGTTGAAGGATAAATATTGGCCAGGACACTGGGGGAGAACTCCCCTGCTCTTTGAAATAATTTTTTTTTTATCATTCGTTCACAGGATGTGGGCGTTGCTGGCAAGGCCAGCATTTATTGCCCATCCCTACTTGCCCTTGAGAAGGTGGTGGTGAGCCGCCTTCTTGCATGGCATGGGATCTTTTACGTTCACTTGAGAGGGCAAACGGGGCTTTGGTTTAAAGTCTCATCCGAAAGACAGCACCTCCGACAGTGTAGCACTCCCTCAGTACTGTACTCGAGTGTCAGTACTCTGTGATAGGGACATGCTGAATTCATTTTTCCTCAGACTTTAAAGTCCCCAAGCACCTTTCACATCCTCCCACCAAAATTAATCCTTCGATAAACTGCTCTTAATCATAAAATTCACATTTTGGGAATAATTCAAATACATGTAGAGCGTGTTTAACATCTCATTGATTTTTTCTCCACTTCACCATTGCTTTCCCTTGCAGTCTAACACCGTGATTAAAAAAAAAGAAATATTTAATTTATTTAAGCTATACATTTGCTGAGGTTTTATTTTATTATTCAAGTTGATTTTTGAAGTATTCAGCTAGTTATTTTACAGAATGCCCTCTAAATATTTCATAAGCCTTTTTGTCCCCCATCGGCCATGTTCAGGCCTCACACGAGCCATGCCCTCCATCGGCCATGTTCAGGCCTCACACGAGCCATGTCCCCCATCGGCCATGTTCAGGCCTCACACGAGCCATGCCCCCCATCGGCCATGTTCAGGCCTCACACGAGCCATGTCCCCCATCGGCCATGTTCAGGCCTCACACGAGCCATGTCCCCCATCGGCCATGTTCAGGCCTCACACGAGCCGTGTCCCCCATCGGCCATGTTCAGGCCTCACACGAGCCATGCCCCCCATCGGCCATGTTCAGGCCTCACACGAGCCATGTCCCCCATCGGCCATGTTCAGGCCTCACACGAGCCGTGTCCCCTATCGGCCATGTTCAGGCCTCACACGAGCCATGTCCCCCATCGGCCATGTTCAGGCCTCACACGAGCCGTGTCCCCCATCGGCCATGTTCAGGCCTCACACGAGCCATGCCCCCCATCGGCCATGTTCAGGCCTCACACGAGCCATGTGCCTGGCTGTTTGAGATGGCCAAGTGTTTACAGCCCTAATGGATTTTCGGTACACGGGGATGAATCTCTTTGCTGTGTTTGCTGTCAGTGCTAATTATTGCCTCTGTTTTTTGAGCCAGAGCTGTCGGTGCACAGCAGGGTGGAACCTGAATTATTCCACTGAAAAGAAATCCATGAATTCTAAATATCATTCATTAGCAAAACCAGCTCTTCATTATCAAATCGATATAATGGGCCTGCTTTACTTTATTTTTACCCAGTTTACTCCCCATCTCTCCTGAACAGAATGGTTTTTCATGGGCTAATTTAGGAACAGCAGGAGGCCATTCAGTTAGATCATGGCTGATCTGCATCTCAACTCCCATTTTTTTCACATTTGCTCCCTATTCCTTGCTACATCCCAAACCCACAACCTCTACCACCAAGGGCAGCAGGTGAATGGAAACACTGCCATCTCCAAGTTCCCCTCCAAGTCATACACTACCCCGACGTGGACACATATTGCCATTCCTTCATCATCGCTGGGTCAAAATCCTTGAACTCCCTAACCAACAGCATTATGGGAGCACCAGCACCACATGGACTGCAGCAGTTCAGGAAGGCGGCTCACCACCAACTTCTCCAGGGCAACTAGGGATGGGCAATAAATGCTGGCCACGCTAGTGACACCTGTATCCCGAGAATGAATAATTTTTTTTGAAAAACCCTTGCCTAACAAAAGTCTATCGCGCTCGGATTTGGAAGTTCTAATTGTCCCAGCATCCACAGCCTTTCAGCGGAGAGTTCCCAAGTTCAACTGCGCATTTGTGTGAAAAAGTGTTTCCTGATTTCACTCCTGAATGACCTAGCTCTAATTTTAAGATTATGTCCCCTTGTTCTTGATTCCCCCACCAGAGGAAATAGTTTCTCTGTATCTACCCTATCAAACATTTTAAACACCTCGATCAGATCACTCTTCAATCTCCTAAACTCGAGGGAATGCAAGCAAAGTTTATGCAGCTGGCCCTCATAAGTTATCCCTCTAAACCCGGTGCCAAAGGCGCAAGCAACCTTCTGGCCAAGTGGCCATTCTTCATGAGTGTTGGTAGGCTATTAAACCATGAGAGATCATAGCCAGATACTCATTTGATATACACACAAGTACTTTCCAGCAGGGGCACTGGACAGCGATCAGGATCCAGGAACTCTGGCTGTTATTTTATTTCCCATTAGCACTCATTCCTATTGTAATTTCTTCAAATTATATAATTAACTGTTCAACTGGGAAACTGTTCAACCTCCATCGCCCCCAGTCCAGATCCAAGGGCGTCCCATCCTCTGTCGTTGAATTACAGTATGCAGACGACGCTTGCATCTGCGCTCACTCAGAGGTCGAATTCCAAACCATCGTCAACACCTTCACCGACGCGTACAAGAGCATAGGCCTTACACTAAACATCCGTAAGACAAAGGTCCTCTACAAACCTGCCTCTGCCACACAGTACTGCCCCCCGACTGTCCAAGGCCTTGTCATGGATTTTGATAATGTGGACCACTTTCCATACCTCGGGAGCCTATTGTCAACAAGGGCAGACGTCGATGACTAAGTCCAACACTCTTCAGTGTGCCAGTGCAGCCTTCGGTCGCCTGAGGAAGAGTGTGTTTGAAGACCAGGACCTCAAACCCGGCATTAAGCTCATGGTCTACAGAGCAGCAGTGATACCCGCCCTGCTGTATGCCTCAGAGACATGGACCATGTACAGCAGGCACCTCAAAGCACTGGAGAGGTTCCACAACGCTGCCGCCGCAAAATCCTGCAAGTTCATTAACAGGATAGGCGCACCAACGGCAGTGTTCTCGCTCAGGCCAACATCCCCAGCATCAAAGCTTTGACCACGCTCGATCAGCTCCAATGGACGGGTCACATCGTCCGCATGCCCGATACGAGACTCCCAAAACAAGCGCTCTACTCAGAGCTCCGGCACAGCAAGAGAGCCCCAGATGGGCAGAGGAAACGCTTCAAGGACACCCTCAAAGCCTCCTTGAAAAAGTGCATCATCCCCACTGACACCTGGGAATCCCTGGCCCAAGACCACACAAAGTGGAGAAGAAGCATCCGCGAAGGCGCCGAACACCTCGAGTCTCTTCGCCGGGAGCAAATGGAAGCCAAGTGCAAGGAGCGCACGTCAACCCAAGCACCCCACCCACCTGCCCCTTCAACCACCATCTGCCCCACCTGTGACAGAGACTGTAGGTCCCGCATTGGACTGATCAGTCACCTGCGAGCTCATTTTCAATGTGGAAGCAAGTCATCCTCTGTTCCGAGGGACTGCCTAAGAGAAGAGAGAAGATAATTATTGTGAATTGGCCTTCTGAATTTAACAATGCATGACAAGTTCATGGAACAATTAATATAATTTTCAATATAACATTTAGGGGGAAAAATTTGGTTGCTTTGTGCCTCCCATTAGTGCCCTAAGAGGGCGCTAATGGGGCGCAAAGCAACTCGCATCCGGGCCTGGCGCCACCAACGCCTCCCGTGAAATTCAGTGGGAGGTTAGCAGCGGTGCTAACTGCTAGCGCCATGCGGTGCTGCGCCACCGGAGATGATGTCATCGCCGTGCGCAAAGCACCGGCCGCGATCTTCGGTAGCGACCCCTGACTTACCACCGGACGCTATGTCCAACGGGGTCAGGGGGGCCTACCTACGGCCGGGGCGGCGCTATTTAAAGGTGAGGTGCCGGGTGGCCATTTTTGTTGCCGGCCGCTTGCCAGCACCTGCCTCCGCTGCCGTTCCCGGCCTCCTCTGCAGCCCACCTGCAGAGTGCTGGCTGCGCTCTGTGAGCCCGGCACTTCTCTTGAGTGCCGGGCTCTTTTGCCGGCACTCCGATCCCTGGTGGCCCAGCTGGGCCCCGGTCGCGCTGCACAAGGCCCCTCCCCTTTAAGAAGGGGCGGAAGGTCTGCAATACCGCAGCACGTTGCACCGCGATATTCCCTCGCAGCACCCCAAGAGGGAGGCGGGGCGCTTCCAGTAGCACCCCGCTTCCCTCTTGGGGCGCTACCACTCAATTTCGGCTGCGGGGGGAGGGGAGGCTAATTTTTCCGGGGCGCTAAAAGTAGTCTATTAAAAATAAATATTACATGTTAAAGGTTAAGAGTACTGTCTCTCTAGCTAGCTGTTAAAACAAGACTACACTGTACATCAGCAGAACACCTACCTGAGCTATACCTTTTTAAAAAAAAAGAGAAATGGTAGTGTGTGAAACATCCTTCCTTATTTTCTTGCCTCTCCACTCCCTTCCACCAAATGTACTTCCAATTAAAGGCAAGGAATGCATAAGGAAGTCAGAATTAAAAGCAACCCTTGACCTATTATGTCTCACCCACATCTATTCAATCAGTCAATTCTCCCCCACATGGATTTCTGTTTACTTTTAATCCTGATTTGAAATGCAAGATAATCTTTCAGCTCTTGATTCATGCGGATCGAAACTCCTCGACCTTCTGACTTTTCTACTGGAAGCAGTTAAACCCCCAACCTCAATATAAGGTAAATATTGAGCGAGCCCTGCATATAGCTCTGTATATTAACTTCACTCCAACTTGTCTAAAACTCCATTGCCCACATTACCTTCTCTAATCCCTAGAATCAATTGTAACATTTCTACTGCCTCACCTGAAATCAGCTAATTTAGCACAGAGCTGAGATCGAATCGGAGCCCTTCCTGATATGTACGGCAAAACTATTTGGTATAAACACTGAGCCATTGGGGAGGTCCTGGAAAGTATCCTTTAGAACAGCGTGACAAGTGCTTCTGATGGTACTGTCCCCACCACTTACCCTGTCTGTGCTAATCACAGACAGCCCCTTGTATCGGGCAAATGGCGCTAACCATCTGTCATTACCATTGGAGTCAATTACAAAGGCGCAACATAAAACTTATTAAGCGCGCCGACTATTTTGTGCACTTACCGCTGATTTCAGGGAAAGTCAGATGGGCAAGTTGAAGCTACCAGAAGTCTCCACTTTCTGACTTCCTCCAGTAGTTGTGAACAGCAAATTAAAGCTGCCCGAAGTCTCCATCAGCTGTTCAAACTGCTCATAGGTACGGGAGGCAGTCAGAAAGTGGAGATTTTGAGCAGCTTCAATCAGCTGTTCGCACTGTTAACTACGGGAGTTATTTCATTCTTACAAACTATTACGGTTTTACCATTTACCGTGTGTAGTGGGAAAATCGTGTTAGCGCGAACACTCCCGCTCTATGCGCGGGGGTCCAATGTTCACTTTAAGCTGTGCGGCCGGACCTCCCGCACAGCTGGCTTTCTGGCTTATCAATGGGGAAAACTGCGCATGCGCAATATTTTGATTGGCCTTACAGGGCCCCCGCACCCAAAAAAAAATTAACGGGAACATTGATGGGGGTCTCTGTTCATTTTTTTTCTTTTTGCTAATAACCATCAAAAATGAAACATGGCCTTGCTGTTTCATGTTCATTTGCCCAAATGCAAACAAAAAGAATGCAAAGATTAATTTAGCACCTATAGTTTCATACTGCACAGTAGAATAAAAGTTTTTTTTTAAGCATTGTGCTAATGTTGATCTCTATCCCCATGCACAGTGATTCACATTCTAAACTCACGATGATCATTCGCCCTTGTTAGAGTGTGGTGTTCTTCTAAAATGCAGGTTCACTTAATGTGACTAAATACACTGATCCAGTCTGTTAATTATTATGGGAATGCTGCACGATCAAAAAATAATGAAACAGATGGTGTCCTGTGTTACCACTACACAGGCTGCTGGGATGTTAACACTGTGTTCTAATACAGCATGGAATAATTGTGTGTTATTGTACTCACAATGGCCTGTACAAGTCAGCAAGCAGTACAGGTTAATTCGTCAAGGTGTGATTTTGCAACGATTTTGGACTCATTAGTAGTGTGATTCTTCTGCTGCTGATTTGACTTTCTGTCTTTTATTTTAAATAAAAGCCCCACCGAGTTACAAGATTACTGAAATGATTTGTGATTCCGCCTTTATTTTTCTCTCCTTATTCCCTGAAGACATTTTCAGGGGCTGTAGTTCCCCTACCCTCCAGTGCCTTGCCAGAGTTGGCCACGAGTGAGCCGAGACTGAGAGTGTTGGCTGCTGATTTGACAGCTTGAGTCTGCTTTTGTTCTTGCCCAACATACCCTTATTGTGTTATTCGTGCTTTCCAGCAGAGTGAAACGCTGGCTATTTTTTTACTTCTCCTTACCAAGGCTGACTGAAACATGGCTGTTGCCACATAAGCTGATGGCAGCAAACTGAGGGCAGCTTGGGAATTAAACCTGGGACTTGCTCATCTTTCTGGCTTGGCACCTTTACCTGTGACTAGACCATTGGGGGACCTGAATCAATTCAGCATTCATTACAATCAATATTATGTTCTTGTATTACAAATAAACTAGTTGAAAGTAAATTCTTTGGCCTGTTGCCAAGTAACTCCACCTATATGTGCAGGGCAGATTGAAGCAGTGCTCGATTAAATTGTGAAGTAACAGACCAACAAATTTGCTGGAGATACTTCTTTCTCCTTTCCTTCAATGTTGCCTTGTATCCTGGAGTTAAATTATTCACCCATGAATGTTAGAGAGTCCAGCATTTGAGCTTTAAATTACATTTGCATATCACCAGTGCGTGCATCATGCTAATTAAGTATTTGTTAGGCTGACCCCTAAGTGCTGCACTGTTGGAGGTGCCGTCTTTCAGATAAGACGTTAAAACTGAGGCACAATCTGCCCTCTCGGGTGGATGTGAAAGATCCCATGGCACTATTTCGAAGAAGGTGTTCTTCCCGGTGTCCTGGCCAATATTTATCCCTCAACCAACACCTGAACAGTTACTTCTCTGGTCATTTATCTCGTTGCTGTTTGAGGGATCTTGATGCAAGCACATAAGCTGCTGCGTTTCCTACATTACAACAGTGACTGCACTTCAAAAATGCTTCACTGGCTGTAAGGCACTTAGCGATGTCCTGACGTCATGAAAGTTGCTACATAAATGCATTTTTTTTTGTTACTTTATATCCAGCTGAAATCTTAAATTCTCCATTTTGTACCTGCATCAGGCTTGAAATGGATAGGATATAATGACTCTCGTCTAATATTTTGTATAACACCACCAGCACGATGGGCCGAATTTACTACTCCTGTGCTCTATGACCTAAGATGAACTCAGCCATAGAGCCATTCTTGAGATGAACTCAGCAGGGTGATTCTAAAAAAAAAAGTATGAAAAAACCCATACCACCAAGCCTGATGGTTCAGCTCATAAAGTCAAGCTTTCCCTCCGAGATGTGAAACCTGAGCCAATGTATAATTCACCCTCAGTACCTCATTTGCAGTAGAAAATGGGACCCATATCAATGCATCTGTCAGCTCATGTTTGCCACTGTAAACAATGATTACAAATGGCCACATTTAAACAAACCCATCTTTTTGGGGCTTATAGAAGTCAGTGGCAGACAATGGAATTTTTGATTTTGTGCCATTATAATCTGTGGCAAAACCCAAATCACAGCCAAAAAGATTATGTCTAGTGACTAATCCCTTCCCCCATCTCGCTCCTCCAGTGTTACAAATTAAGTAATTTTTGGGGGGGATTGCTGAAGTATGGCTCCTCAATCTAACAGGACAAAAATAGACCAAATAAAAATGTTATAATGTGGATTCTCCAAGAGGAACAGGAACTTGGAACAAGAGGTGGCAGGATAAGTCGACCCCAGTCAATAGTTTTCTTTCCTATTATGCAGAAGTAATCATCAAGTGATAAAGGAGGATTGCTGCATCGGGGTGGGATGTCCAAACTATGGCCCACTAGTCCAGCCAATCTGGATCTTGAGTACTGTTCGAGCTTATAGTCCTGGGCTGTTCCCTTATTTATGAATAGATCCTAACTCAGAACACCAAGATCTATTATCGTGCACATATTGAGATATATGAAAATCATTGGGAACATATTGATTTGAAATTTATATGTGGCCTTTTAGCCTCCACAGTGTTCACCTAAATGGCCAACAAAAAGCTTGGACAGTACTACATTAGGTTATGGGATCTGTAATTTGCCTGTAGGCACTAGTATAGTGGCTTTCTGTTCTGCGAACAACCACCAGGGTCAGGTTTGTAAGACAGCAGTCATGGTTACCTGTGTAACCCCCACTGGCACCGAATGTACATAAAAGCCTATCACACTGTGCCATAATGTTTTGGTGAGTCAAACTTTGTGTCACTCATGGCAAAAATGTGTTAAGACTGGAAGTGCTTTCTGCTGGAGTTACAGCAGCAAACCAATAATGAAGGGAGAATTATGGCATGGTTCCTTCATATTCATTGGTGCATCTTCACCATTTGACTATGGAAAGTGCATCATTCCCAAATAAAGCTATTACAAGCTGAAGTATAAATGTAGATGAGTTTTTATGCATTGAAGTTCATCAGTTTCTTTGTTGTTTTCACATCCTTGTAATAGACTATCATAAGCGCTCCCTTTCTCACCACCTTTCCAGGTATAAGATGATTTCAGAGTTCACGTGGCCAAACCATGACATGCGATCTGATCAAGAGGCCGTGAAGAAGTTGGTAGAGTGCTGCGGGTTTCAGCACGATGTGGCTTACGGGAAGACCAAACTCTTCATTCGGACTCCAAGAACTTTGTTCACTCTGGAGGATCGGCGAACACAGATGATTGAAAGGATCGTCCTCTTCCTGCAGAAGGTATGAGCAAGAGATGTTAGAGTGCGGAACACTTCAGCCACCATCAAAGGGAAGGGAGGTAATGCAAATTCTTCAAAAATAAGAATAATAAAAATTATATTGGACGTGATGGAGCATAACAATCCAGTCATTTTTATTGGAAATTACTTGGCGAAGTAAATATCACTCCAAGACCAATGTCAAAGCAGCTGTAGTTTTAAATCCTTTTTAAAATAAACATGTTACAAATATGCAGCAGAATTTCAACATTTTGGTAAATCTTAACGTTTTGTTGTGAAGTGAAACGGAATAGAGGCAGAACGATTATACACATGTAAAGTGCAGAATGAGTTCCACAATCTCTGTCTCATTAAAAACAAAAGGACACAATACTGAGAATACAGCTAGTTTGTACATTCAAGAAAAAGGTTTGAGCTGGCAGCACAGATGGAATAAGAAGGCAGAGGAGCACTGTGATTATCAGGCATGTGAAATGTAACATCTGATAATACAGTTGAGCCTATTGTAAACACCATCATCATGAATCTCTTGTAACAAATTTGTGTCTCTGATTCAAGTACAGGAGTCTGAAATTTGATGACATACATTTTTGAGATGATGTTTTTGGGTGCTACAAGGCTTGTAATCACAGGATTTGAGCACTCCATTGACCCTATGCTTTGTAATCTGCGCTGTTTTTCATGAGAGCATGCAGGTTATCTTCCTGTAATTTTATACCTGCAATATCATCATCCGTTCTTGCACTTCTGACGTTACACATGATGTTACACACGCATTGCTCATCATAGCCCACCGACTCACCGTTGGGCAATGCTGGCCATTGTTCAGATACAGAGAGAAGATATCAATAAATCTATTACAACTATTGTCCAAAACAACAGATGGCCAGGGGCTGGCTTGCATACATCCTTGGGAGTCCATTCTTAATTTTAAGCTTTAGTGTTGCAGCATCTTGAATGGCTGTGGTCTAAAACCAACTGGGGAATGCATTCAGATGTCCAACGCACACCGGCTGGTTTTCCTGTGTGAGATGAATTTGATTTAATACTCTATGTATAAAAATCAGGTAGCCACTTGGACTGTAATTCATATGTAATTGTCAGAGAACCAAGGAATTCAATTGGAGTCCTCCAGATTAATGGTATCAGCACAAATATTGCTTAAAAGCTGCAAAATTGAGGCTGAATTTCATGTTGCCCATTGTTCCCACAGATTGACAATTACAGTTTACGTGGCTCCCAAGATTTAGCTAACCCAGTAATACGCTAACAATGTTTATATCTACAGAATTAAATGATTCTGTTTCACACTGTGCACTAATACAAAGGCAGGGATACTGAGGAGATCTAATTACAAAAAGGATTGTAAATTCAGCGTGGACTTCTATTAGCAATAATGCAAATCTTTCCTTAATGTACTCTGGACCAGCTCAGTTTAATTTAGCAATTCTATTACGCCATTGTGTATTGACTGAGGTTGCTTTCAGATTAAGGGATAAATAACATTCAACACAAGCGCTGTCCAGGATGGTTAGGAAAGTCATGGCTAATATTTAGCATTAGTTGGCTTGTCGGTTTTTATTTCCGCAGCCCCACATGCTGGCTGTATTTACTGTTCCTTTTGCTAACTGAGAGACATGTCTGGCTCCCTTATCTCCTCTTTGCTGCTCCCTGTGAGCTCCTCAGATGGCAGCTCCAATACTGTGGGAAACAGGGAGAAAGAAAGCTGTTGGAGGAAAAATGGTAAGAAAGAAGGAAGGTGAAAAGTAAGGCGAGAGTAAAACAAGTGAGGAAGAAGACGGACAAAGTGAGGGAGGAGAGAGAGAGACAGTGGGACAAAGTGAGGGAGGAGAGACGCGTGAGGAAGGAGAGACAGACAAAGAAACTGAAATGAAAGAGCAATCTTGCAACTGTGTATGCTTAGCTACAGAGGTATGAAAGACAGTTATTTTGTCGGGACTGAATCAGGTAGATTCGTTCAAATTTATTGTTGGGGATGAGAATTGGCTTGAGCGACCCTTGAATGAAGGCATGTGAGGAGACTTCTGATATCCTGACCATTGTTTTGTCTGTTGTGGCTATGCAGGTTGGTGCTGTCGCTGAGTAAGCATTCTTCCTGTATTTAAATCACGACATAATGCACTCTTATACTCTTGACTCGTTCTTTCCCGGGATCTCAAAACTATAGAATTTCTTACCTTCCTCAATATTCACTTCTGCTGAAGATTACAAGCTTTTAAAGCTTAGTGTTCCCAAATTACCGCTGCTTAATTTGCCTGTCTTCCTCCCAATTCTATTCAATCTTGGTATGTGCTGCAGTATGGACCATGGCCCTTTACCTAGATTCCTTGATAAAAACAACTTGGCACACCCCAAGTTGCAGTTTCAACATATTGGTTTGCTTTAACAACGAGCGCTGCAGAAATGCTAGAATGACCTAAGCTGTGATGAGCAAATATGTTTCCAACATATTATCTCTGAAGTTGGTGGTTCTGCCAGTTATGGTCTCTCCAGAACTCCTCCAATTGTTTAGCCTGGACCCTCTTGCTATACATCATTCCAGCATACCTGCCATATTCAGTGCTGTGTTCAACTGAACTTCCTCTGTTCAACCACATTGATCAACATATTTGTGTGCAAAATACAAGAAACCAAAACGAAATGAGAGCCCCAGGCCACAAGAATTGAGAGGACGTTAGCTGAACAAGGAGCTCATTTATTCTGTGGTCTTGTCGACAATAAATCTGATCAGTGAAAATATTTATTTAAACCATCAAGATGTGCCTAGAGTGGTGCAGTAAACACCTAGTTGGCAAACTATGATATTTAATGTTCACTAGTAATCAGGCGCTCTAGACTCTGTACTCCGCGGTGTTGTTATGATTTTAAAGCTTAAGAGATGGGCTCTCTTCGTCATTTTGCATTTCCTCAGGATCGCACACTACCTAACCACACTCTCACTTGCCACCTTTCTCTCTCCTACCTGTGCCAATCGATACAATGATCTAGTTTCCTTTCACTCGAACCTAAATAGCCCAGAATACTTCTGACCCAGATGTCTGTATTTTCCCATCACTATTTATAGGTGATCTTTTCTTCCTCCTATTGTTGTATTAACCAACTTTGAGAATTTCTTCAGAATTCATTTTTGCTTGTGGCTAATGTTAAAATCCAACCAGATATCCCCTTCCTCACCTGTCCCTCCTGTCACGATATCCTGCTCTGCCTCCCCCATTTGTCTGGGACATAGGAATAAAAACTGCATTATGAATTTCATGTAAAATATAATATACAAATACATGAAATCATGAGTCATTTTCCTAAACATGTTTTTATAAAATGCAGCTTGCTCTAGAATATTTATAACTGCACAACAATGTATTGCTGCGGTAATGTTTAACATATGAAATTAATAGTGTTCAGTTTCTGCTGTCTTCCCCCTCCTTTCTTTCCTTCCTCCAAAGAGGGGAAAAAATCTATTCTGATCCATCCATGAAATATGGAAAACCAGTGGAAACTGTTGATACTCTGCAGCCTGACTCGAGGCATTTTATTAACAATCGGGGGTGTACCTGGCCATACGTTATCAAACTGCACATAGTCCAAGAAAATAAAGGAGAGTTATATTAATGCAGAAATTAGACTGTAGAGAGACATGTATTTAGGTCTCCTTCACAAATGGAATGAACATTTGTGATGCTTCTAGTGCATTGTATCTAATGCATGTATAACAGGAAAACCTGCATGTTATGAGAAAAGTCTTCATTTGCTGTGGTCTATGTTTGTTGCACATTACAGAGTAGTATGTACTGGTAGTGCTCCTAAATGCTTCGGGGTCGTTGTCATGGTGCTGGTTTTATCATTAGGGTTTGATTGTTGATGATTTAGTTGAGCAATGTGCATATGTGCTGGTTGTTGGGACTTTACCTTGGTTTATTGAGCTCTGTTTCAGCGTCATGACATTTGATTTTTTTCTCTTCTGTTGAACACTTAACAGCAGATGAGGTGCGGCAATTGCAGTGGTTACAGTTAGTGGTCACTAATAGTGAGCATAAGTGCCCAACTATTGTATTTTTATCCCTCCCCTATGCTCAAGAAGGCGGTGACTTGTGCTGGGATATAGTTCCATGGGCACTGGTAGACTTTCAGTACTTCATCTAAGTGACCATTCTTCATGAGACTCAAGACGGTGCTCGTCAGTAGGCTATTTGATTGTGATGGGACTTGTCTTGTCTTCACCTAGTGTCCACACAAAGCACTTTCCAGCAGAGCTCACTGTACAGTGACCAGGAGCAGGATTACTGCCGATTTCGTTCTAATTTTTTCCTCTGCCTCCCTAGCCCAGGGAAACAGAGCACAATTGTACTGCAACTTCCACTATCCTGGCTGAAATCCGAAAGCTCGGCACAGACCAGGGATCAAACCTGGAGCTGCTCTGTGTGGCACAATACCATAACCGATGTTTAATTTACCCACTGTGTAAGCTGTAAATTGTTTAAAGGAGCCCATTTGTGATCTGGGTGCAAGAGTGCTTACAGCATGAAAAATTGCTAAAATCAACCCAGCAGTGAGCGCTGTGCATAAAGGAATTTTATGAAACTAAAGCAGAAAATGCTGGAAGTACGCAGCAGATCCACCATCATCTGTAATGAACCAATGTTTAACGCTCCAAGTGTAGACCTTTCTTCAGCACCGGGATCTGCTGTGATTCCAGTATTTTCTGCTTTAGCTTCAGATTTCTGGCATTTGTGTTTTTATTTCTTAACAAAAAAAAAAAGCTTCATATTATCTGGATATATTCAAGAATAGATAAGCTGGTATAGTGCAATCATTTGTTTTTAAATTTTAAAAATAGATTGTTTTCAAACAATAGTGTTTAAATTTTGCCTGAATGCTTGTGTTTCTCAGTGGACAGTTTGAACGAACCATTGCATTTTTAAAAGAAAATTATGACTTTAAGTTGCGAGGATATACTTTTACTGTTTATCTTCCAGTTTTTGAGTTTGCACGTCATTTCAATTCTATTTCTGCTGCCATGTTCTGACCTTCCCATGTTTTCTTGCTTTGCGTGCATTTTGTGTTCTGCATCACTCCTTGTTCACTTTTGCTACTGTAAACCTGCTTCTTTCTGTTTAAGGTTATATTTGTATTTTGTTTCTCTTTATAAAGAATTCTCATCCCCGACAGGTGGATTTGTCACTGTACATGTTTTGATTTTTCTTGCGCATGTCTGGGGGCCATTCAATTAGAGACATTGATTCCTTCGTGGGGACGAGGAACATGTTTCATTTTTACTGCCAGCCTCTGAGAACATAAATATTGAAACCAGAAAAGCCCATCAAGGCCAATTCTACTGCAGTCCATGTGTGACTACCTCAATCATAGAATTCTCCCCTAAACCCAAGATCTCTATACTCTCTTTCTAGCCCCCAGGTGAACCAAGCAGATTTATTAATATCTCTGCAACACTCAATCTCTTTTCTTAACAGGTATTGACCCAATTCCTTGTCAATGATATTGATTGACCTAGAATTTTTTAGTCATCTATTTCACAGGTCAACTATCCTGTGGGAGAAGAACATTTCTTCTAACTTCAAATGTTGCCTGAGGCTTGTGAATTTTGTAATTGAGTCCTCTAATTCTGTGTGCACTGTCCATGCAAAAGGAAAGAAAGAACTTGCATTTATGTAACGCCTTTCACAACCTCAGGACCTCCCAAAGTGCTTTACAGCCAGAGAGAAAATGTTGAAGTGTGGTCACTGTTGTAATGTGGGAAGTGTGGCAGCCAATTTGCACACAGCAAGGTCCCACAAACAGCAGTGTGATAATGACCAGATAAACAATTTTATTTTAGTGATTTTGGCTGAGGGATAAATATTGACCAGGACACCCCTGCTCCTCTTCAAAACAGTGCCATGGGATCTTTTATTGATATATCTAAACTTTACTTAAATCCTAAGTGAACAAATGTTTTGATGATTGTGAGGCAGTTGTCTAGCCTAATCTGTTTTTCAAAAGTTTACTCGGGCTGTTCTTGAAAACTTGTAGTGAATATTCACTAACTTTTTGGTGAAGGCATTCTTAGCAAATGTTGCAGCACATTGTACAATGTAGTGATAGGTCTGTGTCTGTGGTTCCCCATAAGGCCTGCTCCTGTTCTCAACCATGTCATCATAGACAGTAGCCAAGAATTAACCTAGGACCAGAGGTGAAGGCGAGGTGGGCCACAGGTGGCCTCTGGGCCATATTATGAGTGCCACTGCAATAAACATTAACCATTCTTTTATATCTTCCCCAAACACTCCTACAAGCTGCGCCCATTCCAACCACCCATAGATATTTTATACAGGCCCGAACTGAGAGAATATATAGCACAACTGCAGAACAGAAAGGTTGCGAAGTGATGGCAGAGGATACAGCAGGAAATTACTTTGAGGTTTGATGCTTTCACCCAGCTGCTCAAATGTCCGCTCAATATATAGTCCTCCTGTCAAACGTGAGTATCAACAGCTATTTCGGATAGCTACTCTGCCATTGCTCTGTGCCTCGGGCTTGCCTTCCAACTCGCTATCGATCTTAAGCCAGTTGTAGTGGAGTGATGGTGATCTCAGGATGTGCCACTTTTTCAAGATTGCTGCAAGTCAAGTCATGCAGAACTGATGAGCAGAAAAAACATTTAAACCCGTTCAGTGATGGGAGAGCACTCTATTGATTCAGAATTTCTAACCTTGTCTTGAGCACACCCCAGGGAGAGTGGCAGTAATGACATTTCCACAGCTTGTGATGGTTTTCTTTATGCCCATCACTGAATATTTTAAACATTTGGAAATATTTGTCCATTGTGTAAATAGACTGGAGTCTCTCTTTTTTCAGTAAACTCAAAAATTAAATGAGCTTCATGTTTTTTTAATCTATTTGTAGTATTAAGTTAGTTATACAACAACTTGCATTTATATAGTTCCTTTCACATACAAAGTGCCCCAAGTGCTTTATGGAGAAATAATAGGAACAGATTAGGATAGGTGACTGAAAACTACATCAAAAAAGATAGCTTTGAGGTTTTAAAGAAGGTGAAAGTCGCGAGGTGTTCCAGGGAGTGGGGTCAAAACAGCTGAAGGCTCTGCCGCCTGTGTTGGGACGAAGGGTGGGGAGAGTCTGGCATCAGAGGCTCAAAGATTGCAGGAGGGGATGCAAGGCTGGAGGAAGTTGCTGAGGTAGACTGGAGCGAGGCCGTGGAGGCATTTGAAGATGAGGATCAGGATTTTTAAATTGGAAATGTTAACGAGCAGGGAGCCAGTATATGTGGCGGGCGACCTGCCTTAGTGCAGATGGGGTGCAGGCAACTGAGATTTGGATATATTGCCGTTTATGGAGGGTGGGCAATGGAAGCTTTGAAAGGAGTGTATTGGAGTAACTGGTTGTGGAGGTGACAAAGGCATTGATGGAGGTTTCAGCAGTGCAGGTGGGAAGTGTTGCCGATGTGGAAGTATGTGACCTTGGTTCAGAGGATGTGCGATTTGATGCTTGGCTCCGAATTAAACAACGTTGAGATTGCACATGGTTTTGTATAGCCTGGGAGGTGGATAGAAATTGATGGAAAAGGACTGGGCACTGAAAATGATAGCTTTGGTCTTCCCAATGTAGTGGGGCTTTGATTATTTTCCCCTGCCCAAACTGCAGCTCCCCATTTTAGCGGTAGTACAGAAATAATTTAAATTTAATATTGAAATGAATGAACATAAGAACATAAGAAATAGGAGCAGGAGTAGGCCAATCGGCCCCTCGAGCCTGCTCCACCATTCAATAAGATCATGGCTGATCTGATCCTAACCTCAAATCTTCTACCCCTCTCCATCCACCCGAACCCATGTGATCTCCCGGGAGAGGCGAAAAACCAGATTAAAAAACCCAATGGCCAATTTGGGAGGAAAAATCTGGGAAATTCCTCTCCGACCCGTCTAGGCGATCGAAACTCATCCAGGAGTTACAACATGGAGTGTAAGTATCAACTGCATCATCTTGTGTACAGTTGTTTGAAGGCAATTGACAGGCTGAGGGAACTATGCAGATTCACTGAATGTTAAAGTACGTGTGTCAGTTCTTGTTTATCAAGGTACGGTTTAGGTGTGCATTACCTGGCTGTCTAGCCACACTTCCTACATGATCGAGAACAATTTGGTTCTGAGGATAATGCACAGGCATTATTAGCCTTTTCACTCTAATAGGTCTTGAAATACATAGATTAAGTACCAGGTAAGAGGAGCAAAGAAGCCAAAAACCAGCGCTGAAAGAAGGTTGGCTAATCTTTCAAATTTGTTCCAGAACAGTCCGTTTCCTACCGGTCAGAATATAGAACATGATGAATGTTAGATATTGTGCTGTGTTCAGTGAAGTTGGGGTGGGGGAGATGAGAAAACATGAAACTAGAAAAGTCCCTTTGGCCCATCTTTCCCACAGACCAACACCCCCAACCCAACTCTTGCAGCCTCTCGAGGAGAGCTTCTGCAGTTTCAGCCAATGGCCTTGGAAGGTAAATTGTATAAAGCTCCAGAATATCTAAGTAACATTACATGAACCTACATTATTCATCCTTTTTTTGACATTCCCATGATCCCTGGTAGCTTAGTAATTGACAGGTTTACAGACCATTGGATCATCTCTATCTGTACTTAACCTTGAAGAGAGAGGGCAGAAAAGGAGAAGCAGAATTAGAAAAGAAAAATTCCACTTCACTAAAGAATAAAGATGATGCTAGCATTGCCAGATGTGGGTCTCATCTTGCAGCACAGGTAATCTTCTAAATAAATTGAATGCTAATTCAGTTCTCCAGCAGCCACATGGAGCAATGGCTTATTTTCGGTGGCGAATGGATTTTAAATGCAAGGTCATTATTCAAAAGGTCAAGAGGTTGTCCTCAAAGCTCCAGTGGCTTTAAACAATGACTCTCATTTCCATTTTCGGTGACTAGAGTGCATGATCGATGCTGTGTGTTTTTCCTGTGACAGCCTCATGCTGATTGGAGCTGAAGGGAATGTGAAGTGCGGGTGAGGGACACGAGAGTGAACTATCATGTAATTAAAACGGGGGGGGGGTGGTGGTTAGATTCATTCTCTACACTCCCCTGAATGTCGTCCTCCCTCCACAAGCAATCCTATTACTGAGATTTCAAATGCATGTGTATAAAATTCATTTCAGAGAGGTAAAGATGCTTTACTTAAAACGTGACCTGAAATGCAAGTCTCTCCATATAACTGAAATCCCTCATCCCTGGTGATGATGTAGTATATCTCCTCCTTTTGCTTTGCATTTATTTTTTTCCTTATGCCTCTGCGAAGTGCTTTCGAATATTTTTCTACATTAAAGGTGCTCGATAAATGCAAGTTGTATGGTTGTCCTCTTGTATCTCGTCAAAATGATCATTTTTCATGTATGAGACTGTGACCAAGTGTTGGCAGATTTTTCAACTTTGGGTAGACACTGCAACTGAGGCCTATGATGGCCTCATTTGACATTGGCACATGTGCACTCTCAACAGGGAGGCAAAGACCATGGATAGTTTTCACCTTCGTAATCCAGGAGCATGAAACTAGTTGCTGTGTCCTCCCACTGCCCTTACTGAGATCAGCTAACTCAACAGAGACCAGCGATCAGACCTGGACTTTTTCTATTTTGCACGGCGGCTCATAATACTCATTGGATGAATTTGTTGAACTATAGAGGCAATAGAAAAAACAAGTTAACAAAAATGACTTGTCATATGAGCGTGTGAATTAAGACATGGCTTCTCCATGTTTGCTTTCTTTGAAGAATGTGTCTTTTCTGGCGTTAAGCTACAAATATGAGCCCTAATTTGTATTATCTATTGTAATCGCATTAAAATCAAATGGATTCATCAATCTAATCTCCGTATCCCAGGCTTGCTGCAAAGATCAAGATTGCTGATTGATTTTAATTGTGCGCAGCCTTAAATCTTACCATTTTTGTTGATGTTTACTGCACATAGTCCCTAAGCAGCTGAAAAGATTATACCATTATTAGCAACACCCTGCCTAATACAGTGGATTAGGGATGTCTGGTCTTGTCAGAATAGCCTAAAGAAACGCAAGGATTATACTATCACATTATACAGAGAACATTTCTGCCTCCAGCTCCACTACATCAATTAAAATGAGCAAAGACGTGCATATTGAAAAGGGCTGTTGCTCAGAGTAGTTCAATATCAGTAATTTAAATAATGAGGCCTATTTGGTGGCTTCAAACTACCCAGGTGATAGATTGTGATGAATCATTTATGTAAATCACTGTAGGTTTATGGGCACATTTCTTTTTAGAAACCAATATTTAAAATATTTTTTAAAAATCTTACTTAATATTTAGGTTTCTTGTAAATCCTGCTGAGTTTTTTTAGTGTATTTATTAAATTTACCCCAACTTATTTAATAACGTTGAAATTATGTATTCAATGCATCGTGCTGACCTATTCAGTTGGCCCAGTCTTAAATCAAACATCATGAAATAAGAATTACAATACTTTTGAGAGTAAGTGCAGCATTGCACATAGTAAAACCCTGCTCGACACAGAGCTTCATGTTGGGTAAACCCACAGGGAAAGCAAGGCAACATTGGATGGCATACATCTTCTCAGTGTAACATTCCTAACCTCTTAAAGCAGGAACAGTGCTCCAAATTTCATTTTTTGTGGCAGTGTGCTTTAATTAAATCCCTTCCTGCAAGCAATAGAATTGTTCTAAGTAGTGCCTTCTGTATTCACACGCTACACCTTTAAAAAATCTAAACATGCCTATAACAGCAAGGATTTAGTTTTTAATTATATTTGTGATCATGGCTAAACGAACCGTGGAAATGATTGCTCGGTGCTCATTAAGTAGTCTAGTTTGCTTCCAGTTATCAAATGCACAAAGGCACACCAGGAGTAACCTTGGCAAATAAGTCTGAGAGAGAACTGGAGCAAGCACCAAATGAGAGACAAAGATGTGGCAAGATAATTAATTATAATCATTCGCTCATCTGGATGGGAGATGTAACCAATGAAATTAGGTTAAGCCAGAAGGGACATGTCAGCTCAGCTATGAGGAAAGCAGTTTTTGCACAATATAAAACCAGAAAGGGAATAGTGTTTTTAATTGTACCAATAACTCCCAACTATCCCTTTGAGTACACTGTCCTTGCATAGCTCAGAATATGAATGGTTTCTGTATTTCTTTTTTGTAAATTCTCTATTATAAATGAGATTACAGGTTTACTGTTCAATAGCAGCAGGATTTCTTAATTAGATTAACATTGGAATCTGGACTTCTAAGATTTTTCTACAAAATCCTGTTGTGGTTCAAAAAGCATCTTAAACTGGAAAAGGTGGTGAATGCGGCAAATCTATATTAAAAACAGATGGGTCAGCATCTGAAACAGAATATTGATGTTTGAGTGTATCTCCTCATGAGAACATGACATAGATAGGTCTGAAGATGCACCAAAGAGATAAATGATAAGGTAATCTATTTTTAATTATGCTGATTGAGAGATAAATGTTGGCCTGAACTCCCTTGCTCCTCTTCGATAGTGCCATGGGATCTTTTACATCCGCCTGAGAGGGCAGACCGGGCCTTTGTTTAATGTCCCATCTGAAAGACAGAACCTCCAACAGTGCAGCAGTCTCTTGGTACTACACTGAAGTGTCAGCCTAGATTTTGTGCTGACGTCTCTGGAATGGGACTTGAACCCACACCTGGTGACACAGAGGCATCAGTGCTACCAACTGAGCCATGGCTGACACTTAAGGCCGACAAATAAAAAAGAAGGTTCACTAGACATTTTGCAAGACATTTCCAGAAATCACACCCAAGACCCACAAACCAAGTATAAACATTCCTGTGAACAGTCTGTTGTAGAAGGCTTAATGAATTAGACTCCACATGACCTTGCTGTTAGGAAAGGTGGCTTATTGTAGATACCACAAAATGGTCAACTGGGGATGGGAGGAAGTACATTGACATTTCAGGTATGACCCTTCATCAGATCCCAGTAGCTCTAATGAAGAGACGCACCCAAAATGTAAACCTCTTTCTTTCTTGGATGCCGATCGACCTGTTATGCATTTCTAGTATTTTCTGTTTTCATTTTGGCTTTTTGCTATTCATACCTTTCCAGTCGGACCTAATCAGGATATAGGATGAAAGCCACTGGCACTAACAAGATCACAAAATATATGCAGGTGAGCAAGGCTGATATTCAGCCCATCCATTCTGAAAGACCCTACAGATCCCTTCCCTCCTATTCCAGTATCAAATTGTTTAATAATTCCACGATTTATGCCTCTAGTGCTTTATCCATGTGTTGACCACTTTGTGTGAAGTAGAATTTGTATTTGTCTAGTTTGAACCTGTGTCCCCTTATCTTACTCTGATTGTTCAGTTTGAAGTAATTTTCTGGATCTTTTCCATTCCGATCTCCGATCATCTCTGTCACCTCTGTTCAGTTTGATGTAATTTTCTGGGTCTTTTCCATTCCGTTCTCCGATCACCTCTCAGTTGCCTCTGTTCACGTTTCCCCAATCTTTCCTCATAGACTGTGGCTCTTACCTAACTTGTCTTCAGTGCTTGAATGTCTCCCCTTTGTCTTGGTGACCAGCAGAGAGCACAGGTCTCGGCGTGGTCCAAGCGCGTGCACTGTTTATTTTCAGCATATTTTTCTCTGACTTGCATCATACAGATTTGACTGTATAATTCATAGTAGTTGGACATGCTGAGCAGAGTTACTGAGACCCCTAGACCCCCTCAACTTTATTGTTGTTATTCAACACTATTCATGGAGTACTTATGTTGCCTTTTTTTACAATACTTTTATGCATAATACTTTTCTGTATTAAATGTCATCTGCCATTGTTCTACCCACTTGCATATTATACCCAACTCACTTTGTAGATACCAAACTGCGCCCTCAGATTTAATTCCCACTCCTAATTTAGTATTATTTGTAATTTGGCCAATTCACATTGAGTTTCTGAATCAGTCACTAATGTAAATTAGAAACAGGAGTTGTCCTAACAGTGGCTGTCCATTCCACTTCACTGAAGCAGAGGCTAGGCCTCATTACATTTTCGACTGATCAGATGTCTCTGATGCAAGGCTGGTAGCTGTGGTGCTAATTCTCCACCTTTTGTGCTTTGTGTTGGAGACTGAAGTGTGATGTGAAACTAGGTCAGAGTGTGCTGATTTTTGGGAGTGATTACACCCACATACATAAACATATTTTCACAATTCATATTGTCAACTGCTCGCTGTGAAACTCCAGGGTTTCACAAGCGACAATATATTTTGCCTAGGCAGATTCAGTCTGTGGGATATGAGAGTCAGAGTTGAGTGTGTGCCCCTTAGCTGCCTCATTTGGCAAATATGCTGTGTCTGGAAATTATTGGGCCGAAATTTGCGGTGGGTAATAACAGCGAACTAACAGCGTACGCTGTTATTACCCCATTGAAACTGACCGCAACTACTTTTAATTTTGTGGTGTCAAATATCTCCAAAATGATATATATTACAATTTTTAAGAAACTTCAAAAAAAACTTATTTTTTGAAAGTTTGTTCATATTTATTCAGGTTTACCTTTTCTCCCATGTGAGAACCCCAATCTTTGTTTTGCTCTCTAACATTTTTAAAAAGTCTGATTAAAAGCATCATCTTCACTTCCTGGTTTGCTGTCTGAGAATTCTGAATTGTGATTGGCTGCTTATACAGCTTGTTGAAGTTACAGCAACCGGCACTAGGGTTCCCCACTATTCTACACTGATCTGACTTGCGCATCGAGAAAGGTAAACTTCTTGCCTCAGATCGCGAGATTTTTGTGGGCAGCTTTCTTCGGGGCCAGCGGCAAACGCCTATGCTTCGCCACTGACTGCAAATTCCAGGCCATTATTTACAACAAAACATCCTTTCTACCATGGCACATTTCTAGGAATAGTTTATACTTAGTTTACAGGCCTTGGGTGCATGCATGCCTTGGCTTCAGTGGTTTATGCTTAGTTTGCATGCCTTGGCTTCAGTGGTTTATGCTTAGTTTGCATGCCTTGGCTTCAATGGTTTATGCTTAGTTTGCATGCCTTGGCTTCAATGGTTTATGCTTAGTTTGCATGCCTTGGCTTCAGTGGTTTATACCAGGTTTACAGGCCTTGGGTGCCACTGATGGAACTCTTTCACTAAACTACCACTTTTGCTGCACTTTCCTATTTATCCTTATAGCTGGAGATTACTCGATTTCTGCTTGGGGGCTTCGGTCTTCCTGCATATATCGATAATTTCCCTCTCGCTGCTCTTTCTCTTTCATTGTTCTTTTCCATGCTGTCCATCTTGTGCTGCTCCTGATGTGACAGGTGCAACCTGTAATCACTGGCTGCAGCTTCCAATGACCAGCCTCCAAAACATCACAACACTAATGGTATCTGTAGTGATCAATAGCATGTCATTCTATAGTGGACACTAGGTGGAGCCGTAGAGCTGTATATAGCTGTATGTATAAGACTACACTACCCAGCTATATATTATATTAAGACTACATTACCCATGAGGCTAGGCTAACCACAAGGCAGCAGTCAAGATGGAAGCCTCTACAAGATGCTGTACAAGTCCACATGTGCTCAATAAAGTAACTAGCAAAAGCTAGCTGTGTTCATAATAAGAATGTCTATTTATTAATGAACATAACAGTATCAACACCTCATCCATCACTGTGCAGTGCAACAGACCAGAGAGATCTTTCAAAAAGTACATTTTTGTTGTAAGCAGGCATCAGGAGAGTGAAATAAAAACAGAAAATGCTGGAGATACTCAGCAGGTCAGGCAGCATCTGTGAAGAGAGAAACCGAGTTAACGTTTCAGGTTGATGACGTTTCGTCAGAACTGGAAAAAAGCAGGAAATGGAACAGATTTTCAAGCAAGGGTAGGGGCTGGGAAATGGGGGAGGGGATGAAAGAACAATTCATATTCGCTGCTCACGATGTGGTTTCCTCTACAGTGGGGAGACCAAACGCAGATTGGGTGACCGCTTTGTGGAACACCTCCGTTGTGAATGGTGCTTTTTGCTTCCACGATCAAAAGGTGATGATACTCAGGTCCTGATGAATCAAGTGACTGTCAGATCTTGAAGTGATGTTTGGTTTGAGTTTCTCCATCTGCAAATCCTATTCTAATACCTTGTAAAATGAGTTTAAAACAGGAAAAGGGGAGCGTGAGAGAGAGACCACAAAAACACAAAGGCAGGTTGTGAAATTGAGCTCAATGAATCTGGCCATTTGTGGGGCTGGCAGAGGAACAAAGTGACCATGAAAGGTGCCAGATTGTCATAAAAACCCAACTGTTTCACTAATGTCCTTCAGTCCGTAAGGGTGACCCCGAGCTTCCGGTCACCTGTTGCTTTAATTCACCGCTCCACTCCCACTCAGACCTCACCGTCCTCGGCCTCTTGCATTGTTCCACGGAAGCTCAGCGTAAGCTCGAGGAACAGCACCTCATCTTCCGATTAGGCACTTTACAGCCTTCCGGACTCAGAGTTCAACAATTTCAGATCATAACCTGGCCCCTATCATATATATATTTTTATCCACACTTTTTGTTTGTGCTTCCTGTTCTTCTCTCCCACATGGCAGCTGTCTTTCATTCTGCCAGCACAATTTACACTTCATCTAGAGCCATCCTTTGTTTCTTAACCTGTCCCATTACCATCTCCTTTTGCCTTGAATATCTCTTAATGTCTTCCAATCTCTCCTGCCTTCCATCCTATCACAGACCTTCCCTTTTGTTCTTTCATCCCCTCCCCCATTTCCCAGCTCCTATCCTTGCTTAAAAATCTGTTCCATTTCCTGCTTTTTTTCCAGTTTTGACGAAAGGTCATTGACCTGAAACGTTAACTCTGTTTCTCTCTTCACAGATGCTGCCTGACCTGCTGAGTATCTCCAGCATTTTCTGTTTTTATTTCAGATTTCCAACATCTGCAGTATTTTCTTTTTGTATCAGGAGAGTGATATTTAAAAAAAGTTACAGTGTGTTATTGCAGCAGTTAGTACAAGTGCAGGCTCCATCCCTCCACTCATCTGGATCACGATCCTCAGCTCTATTGTTTGGGAGGTACCAGGCGGAAATCAGTCATTTCCCCATAAAGAAGGATGGAGAATCTGAAGGAGCATTGTTCTCTGGGCCACATTCCTTTGTTGTAACTGATTGATTTGCTCGCAGGCTATTCTTATTCAGCCACAGGTGAGGGGAGAAAATGTGGGGGCAAACTGTTAGTCAAAGGCTCTCATTTCTTTTTTAAAGTTAGGATAGCGTTAGACGCACCATGATGTAACCAACAACACCCATGTCAGTGGAATTGTTATTTGATTTCTTGACGCTCGATTTTCTAGCTTTGTTTCTCTTCTCGCCCACCCTTCCTGTCCCCCACACCCTTCCTGTCCCCCACAATAGAATATCCCTTCTAATCTACAATTTTCTGACTATTCCTCAAGATGAGCATATTATGGATTGTTTCCTCAGTGTACTGTAAACCGCAAAGGGAATCAAAAGCAATATATCGATGGCGGCATGCACTAGGAAGGACGTCAACAGGTTCTATGAACAGCAAAGCACCGCACACTCTCTGTGCAGGCTATGCTTTCAAAGACTGGGATGTCAGAGTGAAGATTGAATCCCAAAATGCTGAGGGATAGGTTTAGAAACTTGCTAGCGCCTGGTAAAACAAATGATCTAATACTGTGACTGTTCTAGTTTTCCACAATGATAACTATACCATCAAAGTCCTACTCTGACCCATCAAAGTATGTTGCACACCCAAGGCTACAAGAAACTCTTTCTATTCTATTCCCTGAAAGCAGTGGCAGTTCTAGGTTCTAGGTGTTCCTGTCCCGCACGCCGCCACCCCCCCCCCCCCCCCCCCCCAACCCACCTTTATGCAGCAGAAATTCCCACGAGTTGTACTGTGGCAGTATTGCCTGATGTTTCCATAGTAACAATTAACTATTCACCCTTTAACTGTGAAACACGGCTGATGCATCCTAATATCTCTCCTCTTTGTGTTTTGATATTTTTTGATGGTTTATGTGGGATTTTATTATTTTTCTGATTGTTTACCACTTAAATTTTAATAATGTACCTATTGTCCAAAGAACACTTACAACCTAAGTAGCATTACACACCACTGATAATACATTCATTTCTTATGGAAAGCATTTTGTTGTGCAGCGAATAACAACTCCTCCACAACCCTTTCATGTAGCCTTCAAAATAGGTTTGTTTTATTTATTCACCCTTCCTCTCCTGATGACACCAACTCTTGCTGGAGTAAGATTCACGGGTGCATACACTCCTCCAGTACCCAGTGGGTGCTGACACTTCACTGACACTCATACCATTAACCTGTGACCTTCCCCGAATTTGGTGGTGGTTCATTTTTGACATTAGAAGTGAACCCCATTGTGTTGTTACCTGGCATTCATACACGCACACTCTGCTGCCATGGTCAAAGTTTTGCCATCAGAAGCACGAAGCTTCATTACTTTGTTCCCCTTGTCCTAGTCCAGCCACTTGTCCTAGTCCAGCCATGCTGAAGGATCCGAATTTGGTGGTGGTTCACTTTTGACCTTCACTATGTCTCATTTAGTAAGTTCACAGCTCATTGTTGGGACAAGCACAGGCAATCTGGGATCCTCCTAGATAGATCAGGAGACTTGTATGATGTGAAATCATCTTGTGCTATTGTAGTATTATAGCGCTATCTGTTGAAACCTATGTAGCAATTTTGCACTGTAAATTTTGTACCCTCTCATCTCATTTAAAATCCTTTTCTCCACTGCCCACGAAGTATCATGCCAAGTTTCTCATTGAGGTATCTTCACTGCTTTCCTCCCTCAGCCTCTGCACCGAGCGACTTCTCATCCTCAATGATTTCAACCTCCATCTCAGCTCATCATGCTCTCTTTCCTGAGTTCATTGCCCTCCTTTATCCCTAAATCTCTCCCTCCATATAAACTCCCCTACCCATATTCACAGCCACCCCCTCGGCCTCGCCAACTCACGTGGCCTCATTACTCCCATCGTGTCTATCACAGATAAGGCAAACTCTGATCACTTCCTGGTATCACTCTCCACTCGCACCCCCTCCCAACCCCACTTCCTTCTGTGTCCGCCCCTGGAAAAAAAACACTCCCTCAAGTCACTTACCACTGCACTTTCAAATTCCCAACTGTCTAGCCTTCGGCCCTCCATTCACCATGATATTTCTGCAGCTTACCGATATGTTCAATCACACCCTCTCCTCCTTTGATGCTCTTGTCCCCATTAAAACCATTACTCTCTCTTGTAGTCGTTCTCCCTGGTTATAGCCCTTATCTCCACTCCATGTCCATGGGATGCAAACTTGAACCACTATGGTGGACAACTGGTTTGCCATCCATCGCCGGATCTGGTTGGACCACATAAAGCACTATTGTGTCCTGCTTTCCTTTGCCAAAGCTGCCCACTATTCAAAGATCATTCTGGAATGCAAAGATAGCCGCCCCCCCCCAACTGTCGTCTTAAACCACCCTCCCATGCCTCCTCCAATAACAAGTGCGAGGAGCTCATAGACTTCTTTATCACAAAGATTGTGACTCTCCATTCAGCTACCTTTGCCAGTTCCCTCCCTTCCCCTAGCCCACTGGGCCAAACTTCCCCATATGTTCTCCCCTGCCCTGGCCCTGATCTCACATCTTACTCCTGTTTCTCTTCTATCTCCCTTCATGCCCTCTCTGAGCTCATCTTGTCCATGAGCCCCACCTCCTGCTTTCTCGACCCTATTTGCACCAAACTGTTGACCACCCAGCTTCCTTTCCTGGCCGCCATGTTAGCTGATATTGTTAATAGTTCTCTCTCCTTGGGTAATGTCCCCCTCCCCTTCAAATCTGCTGTCATCACCCCTCTCAAAAAAAAACACGTTTGACCCCTCTGTCCTTGCAGACTACCCCTCCATCTCCAACCTCCCTTTTCTCTGAACATGTTGTCGCCTCCCAAGTCCATGCCCATCTTTCCCGCAATTCCATGTTTGATTCCCTCCAATTATGATTTCCGCCCCTGCCACATTACTGAAGCGGCCCTAATCAAAGTTACAAATGACATCCTATGTGACTGTGACCGTAGTAAACTATTCCTCCTCATCCTTCTTGACCTATCTGCAGCCTTCAACATGATGGACCATACCTTCCTCCTCCAGCGCCTCTCATCCGCCGACCAGCTCTGTGGGACTGCACTCGTTGGGTTCTATTCTTATCTATTAAATTGTAGCCAGAGAATCACCTGCAGTAGCTTCTCTTCCCACTTCTGCACCGTTACCTCTGGAGTCCCTCAAGGATCTATCCTTGGCCCCCTTCTATTTCTCATCTGCATGCTGCCCCTCGGCGACATCATCCGAAAACACAACGTCACGTTCCACGTGTATGCTGACGACATTCAGCTTTATCTCACTACCTCTCTTGACCCCTCCACTGTCTCTGGTTTGTCACAGTGCTTGTCCAATATCCAGTATTAGATGAGCAGAAATTTCCTCCTACTGAATATTGGGAAGACTGAAGCCACTGTCTTCGGCCCCCGCCACAAATTCTGTTCCCTGGTTACCAATTCCATCCTTCTCCCTGGCAACTGTCTGAAGCTGAGCCAGACCGTTCACAACTTTGGTGTTGTATTTGACCCCGAGATGAGCTTCCGACCACACATCCGCTCCATCACCAAGACCGCCTACTTCCAACTCCGTAACATCGCCCGATTCCGCCCCTGCCTCAGCTCATCTGCAGCTGAAACCCTCATCCATGCCTGTGTTACCTCTAGTCTTGACTATTCCAATGCTCTCCTGGCTGACTCCCCATCTTCCACCCTGCATAAACTTGCACTCACCCAAAGCTCTGCTGCCTGTATCCTAACTCGCACCAAGTCCCGTTCACCCATCACCCCTGTACTTGCTGACCTACACTGGCTCCCGGTCCAGCAACGCCTCAATTTTAAAATTCTCATCCTTGTTTTCAAATCCTTCCATGGCCTCTCCTTCCCTATCTCTGTAACCTCCCCCAGCCCTACAAGATTTAGAGATCGCTGCACTCCTCCAATTCTGGCGTCCTGCGCATCCCTGATTTATAATCGCTCCACCATTGCCGGGTGTACTTTCAGTTGCCTTGGTGCTAAGCTCCGGAATTCCCACCCTAAACTCTGCCGCCCCTCTACCTCTCTCCTTCTTTAAGATGCTCCTTAAAACCTTCCTCTTTGCCCAAGCTTTTGGTCATCTGCCCTGATATTTCCTTCTGTGGCTCGGTGTCAAATTCTGATTGATGCCGCTCTTGTGAAGTGCCTTGGCACGTTTTGCTGCATTAACGGTGCTATAAATGCAAGTTGTTGTTGTAAATAAAGTTGGATTTATAGGGATCCTCATCTATAGAATATGCTTTGGGTTCCGGCTGTCAGAAAACTATTTTTTAGTGTCATACTTGAAGGAGTAGTGTCAATTCCAATTAGTAGAGTTTGGATCGGGTATAGGACTCAGTTCAGTAGTGGTTGGTTAAACTGAGCCACAGAAACCAGTGTGATGACTTCCAATGGTCAGACTAGGGCTCAAAATCCATACCATTGTGTAGATATGAGTAGCAATTGGGTCTTTTGTAAAACAAAATACATATATAAACACCCCATTGTTATAACAGCAGTGTGCTTACCTCTCTTTTGAAATACCAAGCAAGCAAACTCCTACTTTGTTCATTATAATGTTGCTTCTGTCATGGGGGTGAAAGAGGAGAGCTGGAAACAACATGCTACGTACAAAATAGAGCCTGGCCTGCGCTTGGTACTGTTATTGCTGTCTGTTTGTGTGGCAGGCTGAGGGCTTTTCATGAACATGCATTACCTGGTATTTTTTTCAAAGCAAGAAACTCTGGTTTCTTCAGACACTGAATACTGCCCCATGTTTCTAAGCAAGTTGAGCTGCGATGTGCTCCAGTACAGTGTGAATGCACTACTGTGTGCAAGTATAGATATTGGTTCCTGTGGCAATGAGGCGGAGGTGGCTGCTCGAAACAGTCGTTTTTTTTAATTGTCCCGTATTTTGCATGTGAACTACAGTTTCAGCATTAAATGTAAAGCACTGGACTAGATTTGCTTCTCTTCTCCAATCCCATCACTGCAAAAAAAAAAAAAAAAGACCCTCCACTATCATCCCTTGTATGGTGCTGGCATAAGATTGTGTGCTAATGCCACTGAAGAATGGCGCCATTTCGTTCAAATGAGGAATTGTGAATCAAACAGAGGAGCCCTGGTCTGATTCCTGGCCTGTGTTGGTTAATCTCTCCTAGGGTGAGAGTGAGGCTGGTACAACTGACTTCAATATCCCATGCCTCAGGAGATGGAAAATAGGCGGATAGCGGTGATCACTAGTGTGCGTAAGGACAGGAGTGCTGTCAGTTGTGATGGCTCACGTGGTAGGCAAGTCACAGAATTCACAGAAACCCCACAGTGCAGATAGAGGCCATTTCGGCCCATCGAGCCTGCACCGACACATATCCCACCTGATCCCCGTAACTCCTACACCAACACATATCCCACCCTATCCCCGTAACCCCACGTATTTAATCCCCCTAACACTAAGGGTCAATTTATCATAGCCAATCAACCTAACCCGCACATCTTTGGACTGTGGGAGGAAACCGGAGCACCCGGAGGAAACCCACGCAAACACTGGGAGAATGTGCAAACTCCACACAGACAGTCACCCGAGGCCGGATTCGAACCCGGGTCCCTGGCGCTGTGAGGCAACAGTGCTAACCACTATGCCACCGTGCTGCCCACTAGCCTACCAATACTGAGTTCTGGATGTTCTCAATGAGTAGCCACTTGGTGAGGGTTATCTACAGCTTGCGACCACATTATAAAAACATATTGCTGCCTTCAGGAGAGAAGAAGTAAAGGAAGAAAGTCAGAGGAGAAATTGGAAGGAGAATAAGATAAAAATCAGGCTCTTTTCAAGGAAGGTTCAAACCCTGAAACTGACAATTCCATCTCTAATTTCAATGAAGTTCGTGATTACCATTGATTATCTTTCATTCCATAATGCTTTTGTGTAATACTTGATTATGAATTTTCTGCATATTGCACTTTTACAGAGCATCTTTCTTGCAATTGGCCATTAATTGAATTCCTGATTACACGCTGCACACTGCTTATTAAACTGCTGCAACATCAAAATTAATTTCTCCTCTTCAGTTCCTGTTTATGCCTCAAAGCAGTGTTCACATGGTAAATAAATTGATTAGAGATTTGCTCAATGCACAGCCTGCATGTCACAGCTGCACATACAGGCAGAACATTGGAAAATAGGAAAACATTTTCTATTGTTTTAAATAGAAACTAGCTTGGGGCTATCTGCTTTCCAGCATTTAACTACAAACAGGGTTAGGGGTGATATGTAACACTCATTTTTATGATGAGTTTCTCTTCCCATCCCCCACTCTGCTCTGCCCTTGTAAAAAATCATAAAATCTTACAACACAGAAGGAGGCCATTCGGCCCAACGTGCCTGTGCCGGCTCATGAAAGAGCTGTCCAACTCGTCCCATAGAAACATAGAAGATAGGAGCAGGAGTAGGCCATTCGGCCCCTCGAGCCTGCTCCGCCATTCAATGCGATCATGGCTGATCATCCAAATTCATACCCTGTCCCTGCCTTCTCCCCATATCCCTTGATCCCTTTAGCCTTAAGAAATATATCCAACTCCTTGAATATATTTAATGAATTGGCCTCTATTGCCTTCTGTGGTAGAGAATTCCACAGGTTCACCACTCTCTGGGTGAAGAAATTCCTCCTCATCTCTGTCCTAAATGGCTTACCCATTATCCTTAGACTGTGACCCCTGGCTCTGGACTCCCCGACCATCGGGAACATCCTTCCTGCGTCTAGTCTGTCTAGTCCTGTTAGAATTTTATAAGTTTCAATGAGATCCCCTCTCATTCATCTAAACTCCAGCGAGTACAAGCCCAATCGACCCAATCTCTCCTCATACGTCATTCCTGCCATCCCAGGTATCAGCCTGGTGAATCTTCGCTGCACTCCTTCCATGGCAAGAACATCCTTCCTCAGATAAGGCGACCAAAACGGCCCACAATACTCAAGATGCGGTCTCACCAAGGCCCTGTACAACTGCAGCAAGACACTCTTGTTCGTGTACTCAAACCCTCTCGCTACCCTGCTGAGCTTTCCCCATAGCCCTGCAATTTTCTCCCCTTCAATGTATTTATCCAATTCCTTTTTGAAAGTTATTATTGAAGGTGCTTTCATCACCCTTTCAGGCAGTGCATTCCAGCACAACTTGCTACGTAAAAAACTTCTCCTCATTTCCCCTCTGGCTCTTTTGCCAGTTACCTTAAATCTGTGCCCTCTGGTTACTGACTCTTCAGCCAGTGGAAACAGTTTCTCCTTATTTACTCTATCAAAACCCTTCTTGATTTTGAGCGCCTCTATTAATCTCCCCTTAACCTTCTGTTGTAAGGAGAACAATCCCAGCTTCTCTAGACTCTCCAAGTCCCTCATCCCTGGTACCATTCTAGTAAATCTCCTCTGCACCCTCTCCGAGGCCTTGACATCCTTCCTAAAGTGTGGTGCCCAGAATTAGACACAGTACCCCAGCAGAGACCTAACCAGTGATTTAGAAAAGTTTAGCATAACTTCCTTGCTTTTGTACTCTGTGCCTCTGTTTATAAAGCCAGGGATCCCGTATGCATTTCTAACAGCCTTATCAACTTGTCCTGCCAGCTTCAAAGATTTCTGTATGTACACCCCCAGGTGTCTCTGTTCCTGCACTCACTTTAAAATTGTACCATTTTAGTTTAGATTGCTGCTCATTCTTCCTCCCTCTCCCAGAATGCATCACTTCACACTTCTCTGCATTAAATTTTATCTGCCACATGTCTGCCCATTTCACCAGTCTGTCTGTCCTCCTGAAGTCTGCAACTATCCTCCTGACTGTTTACTACATTTCCAACTTTTGTGTCATCTGCAAACTTTGAAATTATACCCAAGTCTAGGTAATTAGTCTAGGTAATTAATATGCATCAGAAAGAGCAATGGTCCTAATACCGACCCCTGGGGGACACCACTGTATACTTCCCTCCAGTCTGAAAAACAACCGTACACCATTACTCTCTGCTTTCTGTCTCTTAGCCAATTTCGTATCCACGCTGCCACCGCCCCTTTAATCCCATGGGCTTAAATTTTGCTAACTGTACCATAAAAAGGTAAATTTTATATATTTATTTTTTTAATGTACATAAAATTTAACCAACATCCCTCATCTCGGACCCAACCCCCCACGTTCCGTGTCGCAAAGGCAACATGCTATACTTTTTGCTTAAGTAAAAGGAGGAAGGAAAAACAAAACCAACAACTGAATAAAGTGACCTGCGATTTATAAAGAGGGATTCTTAGTAATCCTGTGTTTTTAATTTTAATTGCATTGTGTGATAGGTAACTTTGTTTCTGAAAAGAAAAATCTGTATTTTGGTTTCAGTGGTAAGTGTTGGGATGAGTCTCCACTGGTGCTGAGCATTTGAAACTTGTGACTATGTTGGGATTAGTATTTAGAACTAGAGGTTGCTGATCACCACTCACCTTGATCATAGTTGGCTGGTGACTGACCCTTCCTTAGACATATCATCCAAGTCGGTCATTGCTGGTCATGAAACCCAATTTTGGGAATGGATAAGAAACTAGTTGAAGGATAGGAAACAACAAGTACTCGTTAGAGGAGTTACGCCACAATGGGAAAGTACGGAGTGGGGTACTTCGGCTCAATGCTGGGACCACCGCTGTTTCTAACTTACATTAATGACTTGGATTCAGAAACTCAATGCAAAGTGTTCTGATTTGCAGATGATAAACTAGGAGGGAGAGTGGAATTAGAGGAGGCAACTCCAGAATTATGGAATGAGCTGAAAAGAATATGTAAGTGGGCAGAACAATGGCAGATAAAATTTAATGCAGGTAAGTGTAAAGTGCTACACATAAGAAAGAAAAATAGACAACACGCTATCTAGTATACTGTATTCGCTGCTCACGATGTGGTCTCCTCTACATTGGGGAGACCAAACGCAGATTGGGTGACCGCTTTGCGGAACACCTCCGTTCAGTCCGTAAGGGTGACCCCGAGCTTCCGTTCGCCTGTCATTTTAATTCACTGCTCCATTCCCACTCGGACCTCACCGTCCTTGGCCTCTTGTATTGTTCACAGAAATCACAGAAACCCCACAGTGCAGATAGAGGCCATTTTGGCCCATCGAGCCTGCACCGACACATATCCCACCCTATCCCCGTAACCCCACGTATTTAATCCCCCTAACACTAAGGGTCAATTTATCATAGCCAATCAACCTAACCTGCACATCTTTGGACTGTGGGAGGAAACCGGAGCACCCGGAGGAAACCCACGCAAACACGGGGAGAATGTGCAAACTCCACACAGACAGTCGCCCGAGGCCGGATTCGAACCCGGGTCCCTGGCGCTGTGAGGCAACAGTGCTAACCACTATGCCACGGAAGCTCAACGTAAACTCGAGGAACAGCACCTCATCTTCTGATTAGGCACTCTGCAGCCTTCCGGACTCTATCGAGTTCAACAATTTCAGATCATAACCTCGGCCCCTATTTCATTTTTTCTTGTAATTTTTCCACTCCTTCCCCCCCCCCCCCCCCTTTTTGTTTCTCTCTCACACCTGGCAGCTATCTCTTGCCCTGCCAGTACACTTTACACCTAATCTCAGCCTATTATCATCTCGTCTAGCTTCTAATACCTTTTATTGTCTCTTTTACTTATTTTGTTTCTTTCATTCTTTTGTCTGATCGCAGCCCTGCCTCCGATCTATCTTCTTTTCTTTCCAGTTTTGAAGAAGGGTTCGACCCGAAACGTCAACTCAAATTTCTCTCCACGGATGTTGCCTGACCTGCTGAGTTTTTCCAGCATTTTCTGTTGTTATTACACATACTACATGAACGGTTTTGAAATAGCTCAGGATGAAGCTGAAAAAGACCGAGGCGTCATGGTAAACATGTCCAACCAATGCAGAGCAACAATCTACAAAAGCTAATAGGACGTTGAACTACATAGCCGAAAGAGTATGAGGTTAATTTGTACAGTGCTCTGATCTGACTGCACGTTAAATACTGCATCCAGTTCTGGTCGCCAAGATTCAAGCAATGGAGGCAGTGCAGAGAATAGCCACAAGGTTGATCTCTAGTGTCGGGGGTCTGAGTTATGAAAAAGATGGATTTGGGCTTTTTAGCCTGCAAAAGAGGTGTTGGAAAGGTGACCTTATAAGAGATGTATCAGATTGTACAGGGCGTAGGAAAGGTTAACTCAGAATATTACTTCAAATTAAACTGGGAGTAGATCTAAGGGACACGGGTTCAAAGTAATAAAAGGTAATTTTAGGATTGGTATCAGGAAATTTTTCTTCACACACAGTGATCAGTGGGTAGAATAACTTCCAGATAAAGCAGTGGAGGCAAAATACAGGAATTGTTGATGCTGCAATGGTGGGACATTAGGACCTCTCGGGGTGGATAAATCAAGATGAATGTGGTGTATGTGCCTTTAAGAGCCCCCTGTGTACTGTAATGCCGGTAATGGCCACTCGGGCTATATAAGCCTGTATAGTGTCTTGTATCTGTTAGTTCACCCCCAGACTTTGTTCAGTAAACACCTGTGAAACCAACTCCTGCATTCCGTGTCTCCATTAACACACGGATACAACAATGAACTGAATGGCCTTCATCATCTATGATTATCTTGGGAATTTGGGACTCCAGGAGGCTGTTTATGGACTGGAATTAACAGGAATTTATTCTCTTGGAAATTAGGTGCAGTTATTTACCTTTTTTTACACTATTTCTGAGGGGTATTTTAACATTGTAAGCATTTCCCTAACTCCTTTCAAAGTACTGTGGATTAAAGGCATTATCTCATTGATGACATGTATTGTTAAAAGAAAGACTTGTATTTATATAGCGCCTTTCATGGCCTCAGGACCTCCCAAAGCGCTTTACAACCAATGAAGTATTTTGGAAGTATAGTCACTGTTTTCATGCAGGAATTGCGGCAGCCAATTTGCACACAGCAAAGTCCCACAAACAGTAATGTGATAATGATTAGATAATCTGTTTATGATGTTGGTTAAGTGATAAATATTAGCCAGGACACTGGCGAGAACTCTCCTGCTCCTTTTCGAAAAGTGCCATGGGATCTTTCATGTGCATCCGAGGGGGCAGATTGGGCCTCAGTTTAACATTTCATCTGGAAGATGGCACCTCCGACAGTGCAGCACACTTTCAGTGCTGCACTGGAGTGCCAGCCTAGATTTTGTGCTCAAGTCTCTGGAGTGGGACTCGAACCCAGAAATAAATATTCTATAATGGAAATCACAAGAACACACTAAGATATTATTTACTTATCCTTTCTCAGCATTAGCTTTTTTTAAAGGAAGATAAGATCTGCAGTCATCTTCCAATCTTCCCCAAGCATTCATCCTTTTAAGTATTTTACTTCCCTTTTCTGTTGCTGTGCATAACTTGGAACTAAGTGTGTTTCTTTTTTCTGTTTGCTCTAAGCATTCTAAATGAAGTGAGCAGGGGACACTTGAGCCCAAATCCTAGTGGGCCCAAGTCCAAAGTGCACATCATAATTGGCATTAGTCGGTTGGTTAGTTGCTCAGTGGCAATAAAGATGTTTAACATGGAAACTGAAAACATTAAATTGGTATACAAAGGGATATGATTTGTTAACCAACCTCCTTTCTCCTCTGATTCACAACACGTTTTGAGTAAGCAAGAGACTTCGTAGTGGAGTATACGGAACAGACTTTATTGATACATGGTAAAGGTGATCAGTCTTAACTGCATAGAGAGTGGATATTCGGTTTCTGTATCTTTTGAGCACACTCTGACAAACTGTTAAACCATGCTCCTTTATACACCATATTCTGACTACATCAAAGGAAAATATAAACATAGAAGATAGGAGCAGGAGTAGGCCATTTGGCCTCTCGAGCCTGTTCCGCCATTTAATGAGATCATGGCTGATCATCCAAATTCAGTATCTTGTCTCTGCTTTCTCCCCATATTCCTTGATCCCTTTAGCTTTAAGAAATATATCTAAGTCCTCCTTGAATATATTTAATGAATTGGCCTCAACCGCCTTCTGTGGTAGAGAATTCCACAGGTTCACCACTCTCTGGGTGAAGACATTCCTCCTCATCTCTGTCCTAAATGGCTTACCCCTTATCCTTAGACTGTGACCCCTGGTTCTGGACTCCCCTGCCATCGGGAACATCCTTCCTGCATCTAGTCTGTCTAGTCCTGTTAGAATTTTATAAGTTTCAATGAGATCCCCCCTCATTCTTCTAAACTCTAGTGAATATTAGCCTAATCGACCCAATCCCTCCTCATACGTCATTCCTGCCATCCCAGGTACCAGTCTGGTGAATCTTCGCTGCACTCTCTCCATGGCAAGAACATCCTTCCTCAGATAAGGTGACCAAAACTGCACACAATACTCAAGGTGTGGTCTCACCAAGGCCCTGTACAACTGCAGCAAGACATCCTTGCTCCTGTACTCAAATCCTCTCGCTATGAAGGCCAACATACCATTTGCCTTCTTAACCGCCTGCTGCACCTGCATGCTTAGCTTCAGCGACTGGTGCACAAGGACACCCAGGTCTCGTTGCACTTCCCTTTTTCCCAATCTATTGCCGTTCAGATAATAATCTGTCTTCCTGTTTTTGCTACCGAAGTGGATAAACTCACATTTATCCACATTGGGCAGATGCATGGCAAATGCAGTATAATCACCCAACCTGTCCAAATCATACTGGCGTTTCTCTGCATCTTCCTCACAGCACACCCGCCCACCCAGCTTTGTTTCGTCTGCAAACTTGGAGATATTACATCTAGTTCCCTTGTCTAGATCATTTATTTATATATATATTGTGACTAGCTGGGGTCCTAGCACCGATCCCTGCAGTACCCCACTAGTCACTGCCTGCCACTCTGAAAGAGACCTGTTTATTCCAACTCTTTGCTTCCTGTCTGCCAACCAGTTCTCTCCAAGACTGTACCTTACCCCCAATCTCGTGTGCTTTAACTTTGCACGCTAATCTCTTATGCGGGACCTTATCGAAAGCCTTCTGAAAGTCCAAATACACCACATCTACTGGTTCTCCCTTATCCTACCAGTTACATCCTCAAAAAATTCCAGTAGATTAGTCAAGCATGATTTACCTTTTGTAAATCCATGTTGACTTTGTCCGATCCTGTCAATGTTTCCCAAGTGCTCTGCTATTACATCTTTTATAATGGACTCGAGCATTTTCCCCACTACCGATGTCAGACTTACCGGTCTATAATTCCCCGTTTTCTCTCTACCACCTTTTTTAAATAGTGGGGTTACATTAGCTATCCTCCAATCCATGGGAACTGTTCCAGAGTCTATAGAATTTTGGAAGATGACCAGCAATGCATCTATTATTTCTAGGGCCACTTCCTTAAGTACCCTAGGATGTAGATTATCAGGCCCTGGGGATTTACCGGCCTTCAATCCTGTCAATTTCCCTAACACCATTTCCCTACAAATACTGATTTCATTCAATTCCTCCCTCTCATTAGACCCTATGTTCCCCGACATCTCTGGGAGGTTATTTGTGTCCTCCTTTGTGAAGAGAGAACCAAAGTATGTATTTAATTGGTCAGCCATTTCTTTGTTCCCCATTATAAATTCCCCTGATTCTGACTGCAAGGGACCTACGCTTGACTTCACCAATCTTTTTCTCTTCACATATCTATATGTCATATTGACGTACCTATTTCCCAAATCCTCTGGAAACAGACTATGTAAACCGTTTGCAATTGTTTACCTCAGAATCATTTCTCTTAAGACTACTTTTACCTACTGTTATCTTTAGCAAAAGGACTCGTTACACCTATTTTATTACCCTAAAACTAAACCATTCATGGGTGATGTTATTACTAACATTTATTCCCTTACTCAAGCACTTTACATTTCAGAAAACAAGCAATGCCATCTCCTCACGACACTTCAAAGTCATCCTGTTTATGTCGGAATGCCTGACAATGCATTCTTTTTACGACACCTCCAGGAAAACCTTTAACTCCCCAAGATGTCCAAAATACATCTCTCCAAGATGTCTAACATGATTATAATGTAAGCATAGTACAGGGAAAGTGCAGGTGTAATAACCTTAATCAAGCCCAATGGTCAATTTGGCTCAATTGATACCATTGTTGCCTGAGTTAGATAATGGTTGGTTCAAGTTACGCTCCAGAACTTGAGCACATAATGTTGGCTAACAGTCCTGTGCAATACTGCATTGTTGGAGGAGTTGTCCTCTAGATGTGGTGTTAAATTGAAGTTCTGCCTGCCTGACTAGAGGTTCAGGTGGACAGTCAAATTCCCATTGTGCTATTCAGAGAAGAGCGGGAAATTCTCCCAGTGGCCTGGACAATACCCCTCCATCAACCAGCATGGCTAAATGTAGATTAACTGCTCATTCATCACATTGCTGTGTAGAAAAATGGCTGTTGTGTTTGCATGCATAATGACAGTTATTTCAAAGTAATTTTTTTATGATTCAGATGTTGTATTAATGAGCTTAAGGTTTGGTTAACAAGTAAAAATAATGCTGCGCTGCCTCCAGCTGGTGAACTCTAAAATGTGTAACTATGACCTCTGCTAAGCACTTTGAGCTGGATTTTGCTGTAGTATTAACAGTGAGGCTAATGGCGCTCACTGTTATTTACGTGGAAATCGGACAGCAACTTCCACACATGCGCAGTTAAACGTGGATATCCAGAAGTTGTTGTCCGAGGTGCGATGTTACTCCATTAGCTTCCTGAAAATGACATCTCGGCGTCTGGCTCCCCATTCAAGAAGTTGCTGTACTTCCCTCATAAATATGGACTAAACTTGCCAGAAAAAGTTAGGGCTTATCCATTCCAGTGTAAGTACCCTTTTAATGGTGTGGTACGTCTTAATTACTGCCAAACAACCTCTCTGGCACTGAAAATTAACTTTAACAAGTATGGAGTCTCATTCCTTCAGATTTTAATTATGTTGGAGATTTAGAAAAAATTAAATAAAAATGTATTTTTACTTTCTCTTTCTGTCTCTTTTATCGTTCCCTTAATCCAATCTTTCTTTCCCTCTCTTTATTTAGCTTTCTGTAGCTGATTTGATGTAGAATCATAGAATAGTACAGCACAGAAGGGGGTCATTCAGCCCATTGAATCTGCACCAGCTCTTTTAAAAAATCAATCCAGTTAGTCCCACTCCCTTAGATAATATATATATTATAACATGGAATTCAATATTCTAACTGACACTTCCTGGTTCAGACTGTGTGCTGCTCATTAATGATTTTTCAATCTGATTGGTTAAGGAGATGCACTGTTGCTTGACCTGTTCGCACAATCCCAGATGCTCTCTAGAGGGCACTGCACATTTTGGGTCTCTAATCTACAGTAAGTTCCAGTGCAACACCCCATAGAAAGTCTATGGGCAAGTGTAATGAATGGCTGGTGCAGTTCGTTCGTCGATGAGACCAAAATTCAGACCTTTGTCTTTACACATTTCCCAAGTGCCACAATATCGCTTTCATAAAAAGTTGTTGGCAGTTTTTTTGCCCTTGGACTGTGGTACATAGGATATACAACACAAAAACAGGCTATTCAGCCCAACCAGTACATGCCGGCATTTATGCTCCACTTGAGCCTCCTCCTGTCTTTCCTCATCTAACTCTAGATGATTTTATTTATTTGGTTCCTTTTATTTTTAATTATTGGTCTCGGTTCCTAAAAATTCTGATGTACAAATTATTTAAAATTAACGTTTTTCTTTGTTTAAACTCTGTAAAGGGATTGAAGCTCAGTGACTGTGACATTTTGATCTCTTTCTCTACGTAGCCTAGTGTTTTGTGAGACTGTTAATGCAGAACACCTATGAATTATTTACTATGATCAGGCATTGAGGCATGCAGTGTGAATATGCATTATTAAAGGACAATTTTCACTGTTAACTGCAGTATGCCGACAGTTTGTAACTTGGACGAGGGAATTATATTTGATAATGTTATGAATGCACATTATTGCATCTTCTGTTCATTGTATGTGCAGTAACCTTGTCTATAATTCGACTAAAACTGCATCTAGAATATCTAAAAGCTAAGTTGAATCCTTTTTAAATTCATGCTAGAAATCTGAAACAAGAACAGAAAATGCTGGAAACACTCATCAGGTCAGGCAGCCTCTGTTCAGAGAGGAAGGACCGGTTAACTTATCAGGTCGATGACCTTTCATCATCTGACAAAAGGTCATAGACCTGATACATTAGCGCTGCCTTTCTCTCGCCACACCTGCTGAGTGTTTCCGCCAATTCAATTTTTTGATTCACTTTTAAAGAGCATGCTTACATACAAGATGTCTAATCCAAAGATGAAAGAGAACATGATGCCCCTCACATCTTCTGTGATTTACATCCTAGTTGTGCATTTCTTCACCATTACATGTGCATCATTAGTGCTACTGTTGTACCTGCATCAGCCTATGAGTTTAAATGTGTTGCAGTCTGAAGCACAAGAGACCCCTTGATGCTACTGAAGCACCAATTTGTTAAGGCATCACAACTGTGAAGTGAATCACAGGATCTGAATACATCATATTCTCTTTCATCTTCAGATCAGACATCCTGTAAGTAAGTACTCTCTTAGCAAAGTGAAGGGAAGTTAATCGACAAAAGGCTTCAAGTTAGTTGATAGATATCCTATGTATTCATTTAACAAAAACAACAACCTGCATTTATAGCGCCCCTTTAATGTAGTAAAGCATCCCAAGGCACTTCACAGAAGCGTTATCAGACAAAATTGGCACCGAGCCAAAGACAGAGACATTAGGACAGGTGACCAAAAGCTTGGTCAAAGAGGTAAGTTTCAAGGAGGGTCAAAGCAGGGGGGCAGAGAGGTGGTGAATTTAGGGAGGAATTCCAGAGCTTACTGCCTAGACAGCTGAAGCCACTGCCGTCAATGGTGGAGTGAAGGAAGGGGGGTTGGATAAGAGGCCAGCGTTGGAGGAGTGCAGAATTGGAGGAGTCAAACTAGGTTTAGCTTTCTGACCAGGGTTGTCCCATTTTAGATGGAAATTTGAGAGGTAAGTAAACAGAACACAACATATGTTTTTTGTGAAATAAAAGTCTGGTTTTTCCACTTTTTCTCATGGTGTAGAGACACTAATTATTGAGATTAAGATTTCTGATATTTTCATCAGCAGCAACAAAGTAAGTATGAGAACTCAAGCCAAGATCCCATCCCCCTTCGCTATTCTGTTTGGAATTGGTATTCATAGGGTTTGGAGAGGAAGAAAGTGACTTTGGAGGAAGGGCTGATAAGAATAGTGTTTATAACTATCGTTACTCATTGCCACTTCTTCTCCCCACACCCCCAAAAATGAAAGAATTATTGATCTCATATTATGGGATTCTTAGGTCTTATCTTACTGGTGTGGAGCCATTTTTACTGAGCTTTGTGCATGCACTGTATGAAGATTAAACATTGATGCAGAAAAATTGAGTAGATGAAACTAAATATGGATTGGGTATAATGATGATTCAGGTATTACTGTAAATTGATCAGTCTGTAAATTGATCAGTCTGTGAGTGACTTGTCTTGCAGTTCTACCTGTCAGGAGTGCCTGGCATCTGGTTGGCATCTGTCCAGAATAGCAGAGCTTAGTTTGGGAGCTCAGCATGGTGGAGAATCACACACAACCTATCTGGTATTTCCCCTGACCCACTGCTCTCTCCAAATCATTAAGTGGACCAATGAACTCTGACTTGCTAGCATAGGTACAGATATGTTGTACCAGCACGGGTCAGTCAGTCCATACCTGCTGGTCACAATGCGAATGCTTTAAAGGTCTTAATGATTTTACAGCACTGCAACTCCTGATATGCTGAACACAGGAGAGGGCTTGTGCCAGACCTAAATTTAACTACAGTAAAACAGATGGCTCCCACAGCAAGCTGGTAGATTCAAAAACATTGAGATAGAAATCCAATGCAATGTTGCAATTGCTTTTGGCTCTCTGTTCACAACATTGGCATGTAGTAGAAATTTAACAAGCAAACTGCAACTCTACTTTCACAAATGATTCAGTCAGTTGGTGATGAGAGCCCAAATTAGACAAATGCACTAGTTTCAGCAGAATTAACCTATTCAATCTGATCATTTTTTTTGCTCGCCTTTCTTGCCTAATTAAGCCTTCGAGAACTAAGGTAGCATTTTTGGCTACAAATAAAAGTTAAATGTTTATTATGCAACCAAGTAATTTGAATGCAAATATCTCTGTCAGTTATAATGTTCAGATGCACATGTTACAGGGTAGAAATGATGAATGTATTTTGAAAGATAACTGGAATGTGGTGCTCAGTGCTTTGTTCTAACTGATTTTTGTAGGTCATTTTTATATTCTTCGTTGCTGGGTGACCTCATGGACAAGCCAGATCCCGTCCTGTCCCGCCCCATGCTCGCCCTACATCACATGGAAGTGGTCTGTGGCTCCCCACATGACTATGGAAGATTCACCTTCCCAGAAATGTTGCTATTCTCATTTAGTGGTAATCTGCAGTATACTTGGGAACAAAACCCTTCGTGCATTTGGTCTGCGGCTCGCTACATATGTTTTACAACTAGGGTAGATTCAGCTTCCAATGGAATGTTACTATTTTAATTTACTGGTAATATACAGTATACTTAGAAACATCCCTTCATGAGTGGTAGCAGGAGGTTACTGGATAACAATCAAGAGCAAGAATCCCAATGGATATCCTCTCTTTTCCCCCCCATCTCCCAAAGCCTATGCATGCTGAGAGCAATCAATCATGGCACCCTTGTTGCCACCCTAGCTGAGATCAGCCAATGGTAAAGACCTGGGATCAAACCTGGGACCTTTGTAACTCAGCACACCACGCATTACCGAGGAAGTTTCATTTGTTTCTTCTTTAACAACAGTGTCAGCTGTGGCTCAGGGGTAGCACTCTTGACTCTGAGCCAGAAGGTTGTGGTTCAAGTCCTAATCAAGAGACCTGAGCGCACAATCTAGGCTGACACTCCAGTGCAGTACTGAGAGAGTGCTGCACTGTTGGAGGTACCGTCTTTTAAGGCGCTATATACATGCAAGTCTTTTTTTTCTTTCAGGGAACTCCTGACTTCCAAGGCAATATTACTGGCAATGTACAGTGTACTTGGGAAGAAACCCCTTGGTTCCAAAATGGGATGCTAGTGTGCTATACAGTATCCAGTTTTTAACACTATTTTCTTTCCATGACTGGGCGAGATGATATTCTTTCCTTCAAGCCCAGAATAGCCTCAGAAGAATGAGCTGTGTAGCTATACTGTGTAAAACAGCTGTTGTTATTAAGTAGGTATTGAAGCTCCTGTCATTTGCTCTTGGCTTTATTCACAATTGGAAAGTTCAGTATTTGCAAAGCAGCAAATAAATTACACAAGTTAAGCCAGAAACTCTAGAAATGCACGACAGCATATGAAAGAGTAAAATAGGTTAACATTTGGGGCATTGAATTTCATTATCTTTCTGCATAAATCCCACCCATTCAATCTACTGTGTGTATCTCTAAATTTGCAAAGTGTTAATCTGTTGGAATATCTGGGCCCTTGAGAGGATCATCTTCAATTACCTAACAGTGGCTTTGGCCAGGTTAACACAGTAACATCACTTGGATGTGCTGTTAATAATGTAGGCGTAAAGGAAAAACTTCCCAATTCACACTGCAGATTGTAGGTACCTGTGAGCCACCAGGGCAGCTCTGAAGGAGAGAGTGGTGGTACAATTTGTACTTTGTGACAGCATTGCAGATACTTTGGATGATTGATATAGCCAGTATTGACCTGGAAGACTGCCAGGATTTCTCTACAAGACTAGTACTGTACCTGTGGCTACTGAGATTAGTTTTTGTATCAATTTCACAGAAATTTTGGCAGTGAGACTTTATTCTTCATAGTAAATAAATCCCCCAAGACTCCAGTGTAAACGGGACTTTTGTTACTCAATAACTAGAACACTGAACACACGAGCCATTCAGCCCAATAGGTCCATGGTGGTGTTTATGCTCCACACAAGCCTCCTCTCTCCCTTCTTCATCTCACCCTATTAGTATATACTTCTATTCCTTTCTCCCTGATATGTTTATCTGATTTCCCCTTGAATGCATCTATGAACTCCCTACCTAACAGCACTGTGGGAGTACCTGCACCACACGGACTGCAGCGGTTCAAGAAGGTGGCTCACCACCACCTTCTCAAGGGCAATTAGGGGTGGACAATAAACGCTAGCCTTGCGAGCGACACCCACATCCCGTAAATGAATTTATCGCCTCAATTGCTCCTTGTGGTAGTGAGTTCCACATTCTAGCCATTTAATGCTCATTAAGCACGCCTGCTCTTACCCAATGACAGATTAATATTGAGCAGTGCTGGTGTACTTTTGCATTTATTGTAAGTATGGTAAAACAAGCAACTCATGAGCATTACAATTAACATTTACAGGATTTTGGCAATTGTGAATTTTCTGCTTATGTCTCTATATAATAGTTATGCTCAGTATTTGCAGTGCCTCTGTCGACAGGTGCTGCTGTATAAATTTAAAGGGAACACTTCCCTTCAACCCATTTACTTTCCTGAGTATAAAAATTCTGCAAAGTTCCTTCAAGCCCCCAATACTCAATCAAGTAAAGCTTGAGAATAGAATAAGTGATATTATACATCCTTGGCTGATATTTTTCCTTCTGGTGTTTCCATGGGCCCACTTCTCATGTTGAGATCTCAGCTATGCCATTGTGGAGAATTGTCCAGGCCTTTGTTCTCCTTCCACTCCACCCAAAAAAAAAACACACTCGTGTTGATTTTTAAAAAATCTTTTCCAAGCAGTCACAGAGAGATGGTGAACTGAGACCTGGCAGATTCCTTATTCAAAGTGGGCAATGAAAAGGACAGCCCCCTGGCTACTCTTGTGCACCACCTGGCGTTATTAACCCTCCTAGATGGGACATGAATCTCCTGGAAATGAACGTGAATCTCCCAGACACTGCTTCTAGCAACTCGGGAGAACTGTGCCATTCAAAATTTCTCGTAGCAGCTGTAGCTCCTCCCCACTCTGAGATATCACTGCCTGCCGCTGCGGCTTAGTGATGTCACACCCACTTCGAGATGACCAAGAATGGAACCGGCAGCTGGAGAAGCAGCCGGGAGATTGGGAGTGGTGGAGAGAAAAAGCGGAGCGGGGAGAGATGCAGGATTGGGTTGAAAGAGGGTGGACAAAGGACTAGGGGGCAGAGGCTCAAAGGGGAGAGTGACAGTGGACTGAGGGAAGGGGAGACTGAGTGGGAGAGGGGGACACTGGGGAATGGGGATCACGAGAATGAGGCTTGGGCAAGGAGACAGATGGTGACTTGAGGTCAGGGGAATTAGAGCTTGGGCAGATTGGGGAGAGGAGGCCAGGAGTTGGGAGGGAATATGTCTCGGCCTTGGGGGAGGGGGAGCGGTGGGGGTAGGAGTGGGGGGGCGAAGAGGGGGGGCTGGGGGGGGCGAAGGGTGGGAGGGAAGAGGGTGGGAGGGAAGAGGGGGGCGGGTGGGAGGGAAGAGGGGGGGCGGGTGGGAGGGAAGAGGGACGGGGGGGAGGAAGAGGGGGGCGGGGGGAGGAAGGGGGGGGTGAAGAGGGAGACTAGGCAATGGGGTGGGTGTGAGGCCCAACATTTTCTGCATAGCTGGGAACAGCAGCAGCAATGTGGTGTGTGGGATTGATGCAGAGAGGAGAGCAGCCAGTAAATGGGTGAGTGAAACCTGGTGACTTTACTGTGGGTAAACAGTGAAAGACTTTTTTCATTTGTGGGCGAATGGAGAACAAGGAGACTGAGACTGACAATTCTCACTGGAAGAGTGATGGGTGAAGGGAGAAGGAAGGTGATTGCACTTACGGCTGGGATGATTCACCCTTTGACGCAGAGAGCAGAACATAATTTATAAAGGAATGGTATAAGTATTTGAAAAGAAGGTATGTAAAGGAGGATCAGGGGGGTAATGGGGGTTACAGGAGAGAGTGTCAGCACTGGCTCAGGTATCGAGGGTTGAATGGCCCGTGCAATAATTTCTATCATTCTATGAAAACTCTCCTTTATTGAGTCCAAACCTAGGGAGCGGTTCAGAAATGTTGGTGCTGAGCTGAGTTTAGGACGCTGTGAAGGGATAATTACTAGTCCTAGCCCTTTTCGGGCTACCCCAGATCAGGCGTATTCCCCAGAAGTTCACCTTCAACTAAAGTTAGAGATAGCCGAATTCTATAAGACGCTTAATTGGGTCTAAAGATCCAGGCTATCCCTCCCTAAAGGAAAGGAACGACTTGAAGATGTTACCGTCTTCCAGATAGCACTTTTAATAAGTTTAACTAGACTGTAACCTTCCGGATATTATGAGGGTCCGGAATACTCCCCCAGAATTCTGTAACTCCTCACCAAAGAGTGTACAGAGATTGAGTTCGCGAATTTGATACAAAATACTCTGAGACAATTCTAAAAATATATAGATTTATTAAAGAACCGACATGTAGTTAACAGCTGGTGATTCAATCGCAACTTTAACAGTTCAAAATACAAATAGCTTACATTTTTTATTCTCAGATCCATATTCTCAAATCTTAACTTAGTTACATTTTTATATTTCTTATTTTTCTTAATCTAGAATATCCACCAAAATCAAATAAGAGTACATTTTGATCCCCGAGACGCAAAGAGTTAAAAACTTAGAGCCTGCCTCTAAAGTTGAGAATCGCTTGCCCCTTCCAGCGACTTCTGACTTTCTATCTGAAAGTTCCATATTTTATACTCTTTCTCAGTGGTATATCCTTTGAAGTTTTCTGCTGATGTAAGCTAATTATTTCTCGTCATTCTTTCTGTTGACTTCTTTCTAATCTTACTGTCAGTTCAGCTATTAACTTGCAGACTTGTCTCCTCCTTTAGGCGTTCAAAGCTTATCATAAAAACAATATGACAGCTGTATCTATTTGATGCCATTTTTATCAAGTTCTTTCATTCAATTTTTAAATCACCTTAGCTGTTTATAAGCAGATGTCGTGTCTCTTAACTGTTCCATTTTCAACTCAAACACAATGTGATTGCTTGATGCATCTATTGAAGTCATATTTACAAAGTCTTCTGTTTGTACCTTTTACAATATGTAAATCAAAAACACTTCAACTAGGGTGTTCTATGCATTTCTTAGCTACTTCAATGGTTATATCACAGACGTCGTGTTTGCTTTTTCTAAGTTTAACATAAAACTATTTTACGGCAGGCATTTCTTTTACTTAATGTCATTTTTTCAAAGGCACATGTTTTTTTAATGTTCTGTGTTTCTGTCCAAAGTGTTAGTTTATAACACTTTAAACTGGGTATAGTTATTGTTTTTCTTCCCATGTTCAGACATAGAGGAACCTCCAACCTGCTGTTTCAGCAGGGCTATTGTCTTAGTATTAACAACCGATTCCCATTTCAAAAGCTTGTATGGTGTTTACAACTTTTGTGTTAACACTTCATTTTATCTCAGAAGCCTGTATTCTGTTTACAGCCTGTGTCTTTGAAGCTTTTTTAGATTTTTAAACCCAGTTTTCATGTTTTAATAAAGTCAAAAATTCCATTCATAGGATGGTGTATTTTTCTGAAATATGGCTTTTCCTTTACAGATGTGCTCTTTGAGAAGTGCTCCCAAGCACCGAGCCTTTGTGCGATCTCTCAGTTTAGTTCAGGTCAGTCTGTGCAGGCCTGTTTTGATGTGTGAAGTCCAAATGCAAATCAGCTCTGACTGAGGCTGCCACCTCAGAGTTGTCACCTTCACACACATCCTGGGTCCAAACCAGAGCCTAAGGAGATGGGAGCGAGATGGGGCCTGCTAAAAGTGGTATTGACTGGGGAGCCTGACTGCACCTTGTGCAGTGCAGGGCAATTTAGCTTTGGTTACAGGATAGATATTGTATTGCTACTAGTTAGAGATAGTTATAGCTATTACCATTTTAAAAAATAGACTTATCAATGAGCTATTGTATTCAAATTAGTTATTAAGGGAATCTGGGTGTTAGCAGTATTACTATTAGCTGTCGGTGCAATTTTAGTGAGTTTCTATTAGTTACTGGTGGAATAAAAGTTCCTCCCACATCTGGTTTCCCCCCCCTGCGGTTCCCTCCCCACCTTCAACTTCCCCTCTTCTGCGCATCTCGGTTTCCCTTCTCCCCTAGGTTAACGGTAGCCTCCTTGTTCCTGAAACTTCTTGCACCTCAGCTGCTAGTTCAAAACCATGAGCAAAGATACTCAACTACAGGGGACCAAGCTTATGAGGTAAATGCAGTAACATTTGCAGATGTCACGTGATCAAACTTCCAGGGCCACCTCCAGCCAGAGTTGCCAACCCAAGTACCACCTGATGACTGTTTATATAAAGACATCGTTTGATTTACATTTGAAAATGAGATGTAAATTATGAGAGAAAAATAAAACCTCCACAGGTCTCTTGGAAAGGAAGGCAGCAGAGCAGAGGAATCCAGGTCAGGGTGAAAGTGAGATGATGCACCACGATGTTGTGCATACGTGTGAGGGAGCGCGAGTGTGCGCCATATATATGCACACACGCAGACAGAGGCAAGACACACGCACAAAACAATGATAGCATGCTGCTCAGATGGTTAAAACTTATCTCGCTTATAGCCAGGCTCAGCCAGTAAAAGCAGCTGTTCATTGCACAGACCTTTTACACATCTGATCGTTTCCTGTTTGCAGCATGCCAATGCAGAAAGGTTTTTTTTCTAAATTGCAGCTTTTTTGTTTCAAACTGAAATCTCTTGCACCTGTGTGAAGTGCTACTTACTGGCAGTTCTCTGGTTAACCACTTTGTGCATACTGCAACGATATATTACACTATCAGAACACAATACTGCACTTGTGAAGTTGAAAGTTACACAGTAGGCCAGTTTACAGAAAGAGTTTAGAGTTCTTGCAAGTTTAAAGCTCAGATAAAGCAGATGGAAATAAAAACATTGTTGGTATTTGCCAATTCTCATTCATGTTTTAAAATCCCTCCATGCAATGTTCCCTGTAATTTTTTTTTGGGCCGTGCGGCCCATTCAACGAGCTGCATGGCCCATTCAATATTCCATGCCGGTACATATTTAAAATTGAAAGCCTGCTCACCGGCCGTGCGGGACCCCTAGATCGCTACTTGGCCATGCTTAAAGGGAACATTGCTTCCATGGCCTTGCCCCTCCCTATCTCTAAGCTCCTCCAGCCTACAAACCTCCCAAGATCTTTGCCTTCCTCCAGTTCTGGCCTCTTGAGCATTCCCGATTTTCATCGCACCACCATTGGTGGCCGTGCCTTCAGCTGCCTAGGCCCTAAGTTCCGAATTCCCTCTCTAAACCTCTCCACCTCTCTCTCCTCCTTTTAAGACGCTCCCAAAACCTACCTCTTTGAACAAGCTTTTGATCACGTGTCCTAATATCTCCTCATGTGGCTCTGTGTCAATTTTGTTTGATCAAGCTCCTGTGAAGCGCCTTGTGATGTTTTACTATGTTAAAGGCGCTATATGCAATTTGTTGTGGTTGGTTGGTGTAGGTCATGACCTTTTTATGGCTTTAATATGGTGGTCTTTGTTAGTGGTGCCGGTGAAAGGCGCAATGCTTCCTTGTCTGCTTTTTGTGAAGTTGGCAAGCTTATTGGTTGTTCCAGAAGTGTGTTAAAGGCCAGTTTACGAGCTATAGTAGAAAGACCCAGTCTTTACAAGGCATCCACTTAAGTGGAAAATTTATTAGAAAATCCCACTGAGTCTTGAGAGAGAAGTTGTGTGTTGCGCTAATTTGAGTCCATTTGTATCAAAAATTGTCACATAAATGTTAACAATGTACAACATCAACTTGCAGTTATATAATGCCATTAATGGAACAAAAAACGGGCCAAGGCACTTCATATAGGCATAAGAAAAAAAACAATGCCAAGCCAAAAAGGGGATAGTGGGAAGGGTGACCAAAAGCTTAATTGAAGAGCGAGATTTTAAGGAGGATCTTAAAGGATGAGAGAGGTGTAGAGGGGTTCAGGAAGTAAATTCCAGAGTGTGGGGCCAAGGCGGGTGAAGGCATAGCCGCCAATGGAGGGACGATGGAATAGGGGATATACAAGACATCAGGGGCAGAGGAATAGAGAGTTTGGGGATCTTTGCTTACCAGAATGATCCTGGAGTAGTGGGTAGGAGAGTGAGCCCTGATAGCACTTAATGTGTTATCAAGCGGCACTTACCAATAACATGCTCACCAATGCTCAGTTTGGGTTCTGCCAGGACCACTCGGCTCCAGACCTCATTACAGCCTTGGTCCAAACATGGACAAAAGAACTGAATTCCAGAGGTGAGATGAGAGTGACTGACCTTGACATCAAGGAAGCATTTGACTGAGTGTGGCATCAGGGAGCCCAAGTAAAATTGAAGTAAATGGGAATCAGGGGAAAAACACTCCACTGACTGGAATCATACCTAGCACAAAGGAAGATGGTTGTGGTGGTTAGAAGTCAATCACCTCAGCCCCAGGACATCATGCAGGAGTTCCTCAGGGCAGTGTCCTAGGCCCAACCATCTTCAGCTGCTTCATCAATGACCTTCCCTCCATCATAAGGTCAGAAGTGGGGATGTTCGCTGATGATTACACAACTGTTCACTGCCATTCGCAACTCCTCAGGTAATGAAGCAGTCTATGCCCGCATGCAGTAAGACCTGGAAGACGTTCAGGCTTGGGTTGATAAGTGGCAAGTAACATTAGCGACACACAAATGCTAGGCAATGACTATCTCCAACAAGTGAGGGTCTAACCACCGCCCCTTGACATTCGATGGCATTACCATCGCCGAATCCCCCAGCATCAACATCCTGGGGGGGTCACCACTGACCAGAAACTTAACTGGACTAGCCACAAATACTGTGGCAACAAGAGCAGGTCAGAGGCTGGGTATTCTGCAGCGAGTGTCTCACCTCCTGAATCCCCAAAGCCTTCTCACCATCCACAAGGCAAAAATCAGGAGTGTGATGGAATACTCTCCACTTGCCTGGATGAGTGCAGCTCCAACAACACTGAAGAAGCTCGACACCATCCAGTACAAAGCAACCTGCTTGATTGGCACCCCATCCACCACCTTAAACATTCAGTTGCTTCACGACCAGCGCACCATGTCTGCAGTGTGTACCATCTACAAGATGCACTGCAGCAACTCACCAAGGCTTCTTCGACAGCCCCTAAAAGGACAAGGGCAGCAGGCACATGGGAACACCATCACCTTCAAGTTCCCCTCCAAGTCACGCACCATCCTGACTTGAAAATATATAGCCGTTCCTTCATAGTCGCTGGGTCAAAATCCTGGAACTCCCTCCCTAACGGAACTATGGGAGTACCTTCAACACGCGGACTACAGCAGTTCAAGAAGACGGCTCACCGCCACCTTCTAGAATAGAATCATAGAATGGTTACAGCACGGAAGAAGGCCATTCGGTCCACCAAGCCTGTGCTGACTCTCAACTAGTCCCACTCCCCTGCCCTTTCCCTGTAGCCCTGCAAATTGTTTTCCTTCAGATACTTATCCAATTCCCTTTTGAAAGATAAGATTGAGTCTGCCTCCACCAGCCTTTCAGGCAATGCATTCCAGATCTTAACCACTCGCTGCATAAAAAAGTTTTTTCTTACGTTGCCTGTGGTTCTTTTGCCAATCACCTTAAATCTTGTGTCCTCTGGTTCTTGACCCTTCTGCCAATGGGAACAGTTTCTCTCTCTCTACTCTGTCCAGACCACTCATGATTTTGAACACCTCTATCAAATCTCCTCTCAATCTTCTCTGCTCCACGGAGAACAACCTCAGCTTCTCCAGTCTATCCACATAACTGAAGTCCCTCATTCCTGGAATCATTCTCGTAAATCTTTTCTGCACATTCTCTATGGCCTTCACATCCTTCCTAAGGTGTGGTTCCCAGAATTGGACACAGTACTCTAGTTGGGGCTGAACCAGTGTTTTATACAGGTTCATCATAATTTAAACATAGAAACATAGAAGATAGGAGCAGGAGTAGGCCATTCGGCCCTTCGAGCCTGCTCCGCCATTCAGTGTGATCATGGCTGATCATCCAAATTCAGTACCCTGTCCCTGCCTTTTCCCCATATCCCTTTAGCCTCAAGAAATATATTCCCCATTTTTGTACTCTATACCTCTATTTTTGAAGCCCAGGATCCCGTAAGCCTTTTTAACTGCTTTCTCAGCCTGCCCTGCCACCTTCAACGATTTATGCACACATACCCCTAGGTCTCTCTGTTCGTGCACCCCCTTTAGGATTGTACCATCTAGTTTATATGTCCTCTCCTCATTCTTTCTACCAAAATGTATTACTTCTCACTTTTCTGCGTTAAATTTCATCTGCCAGGTGTCTGCCCATTTCACCAGCCTGTCTGTCTTCCTGAAGTCTATCACCTTCCTCCTCACTGTTCACTATCCTTACAAGTTTTGAGTCAGCTGCAGATTTTGAAATTGTGCCCTGTACACCCACGTCCAAGTCATTAATATATATCAAGAAAAGCAGTGGTCCTAGAACCGATCCCCGGGGAACACCCCTCTGATAAACAACCGTTGATCCCTGCTCTCTGTTTCTTGTCACTTAGCCAATTTCATATCCATGCTGCCACTGTCCCTTTTATTCCATTCTCTAGGACAATTAGAGATGGGCAATAAATGCTGGTCTTGCCTGCGACGTCCACATCCCAGGAATGAATTTTTTAAAAATGTGATCCAGTAAGGTCTGCTACTGGATGGCTAAACCCGTTGTGTGCCAGATATGCTCAAGTCTACACCCCTTCGGTATCAGAACGAAGTGGAGTTGGAAGTGAGTCGGGCTATAATGGTAAAAGGTACAAGGAAGTGGTCTGAGATGGCCTGGTGTGTGATCAAGGCCATGGGAGTAGAGGCTACATAAGATGGCACGGTCAAGGGGGTGGTAGTGAACATGGGTAGGGGAATTTATGGGTAGGGAGTTTATATGGAGGAAGAGATTTAGGGAGGAGAGGAAGATTGAAATTACCGAGGATGAAAAGTCACAGTGCAGAGGGCGAGAGGAAAGCAGGGAGGATATCTTGGTGAGGCAGGAGCTTGAGAGGTGGTAGAGAACGTGGATTTTAAGGTGAGGTGCTCAAAGGAGGAGAAGGTGCCAAAGGATTGGGGAAGAGACCAAAGTGTGACTTGGTGATAAGGGCCACACCACCACCTTCTATCCTCAATTAGAGGAGGGTGGAGAGAGAAAAACAATTGTCAAACACCTTGAATTTGTTACAGGGCTTGGAGGTCAACCACATCCTTTCTGTATATTTTGGGTTGGAGCAGTAAGTCGGTATTCTGTACGACTATTAGTGTCTTTTGCATTTGTTAAAGACCATATTGTGTGCACAGACATTGCACAGGAAAGCTTATATTTGTAGAGTCTGTGAAAAGCAATTGTATTCATTTTAAATTTTTATAGTACGATAGCAAAATACTACAGATGCTGGAAATCCGAAATAACAAGTGTTGGCCTAGTTCTTAAGCATTAAAACTTAATAGTTTCTAAGTCATGGGTTTCCCTGATTAACCAGAGTGCCCATTATGAGATGTCCTCTGATGAGATGGACACCATTTGCTCTGCACAATGGCATTGATGAAGTCATCTGACTTGTTCCTGGAACTAATGACTACAGTTGCAATGATACAAAATGGCATCGGAATGGTGGAGTGGTTCACATTTACCTAAACGTGAAATGTGGTGATAATGTCTGCGTGTGGTTGTTATGCTGCTGTGTGAATAACATAGAAATGCTTTGTGGGACCTTCCTTCCCTTCTACTCTTCACTGATAGAAGCATAGGAATTAGGAGTAGGCCATTCAGTCCCTCGAGCCTGCTCCACCATTCAATTAGATCATGGCTGATAGCAAGGAGCTACTACTGGGGCTCAGGTTATGGGGAGGGGTGGGTTAAAAATGATGGGTTGGTAGTGGCAGGTATTGGTTTTCGTCTTTAGAGTTTAAGCTGATTTTCCTTCCTGCAGCATGAGTCGGATTCATGTTGCTGGCTCCATCTCCTCACCATTATGGTGATTGAGCTGTGTGTTGCTGGGAAATGACTCCAGCACCTCGTCCCTCAATATCTTGTTTGCCATGGGGGAGGAAAGGTTACTGCTCCAGTTATCTTTGGGTAGCCAATCTGCTCACTGTTCACTGCTTGTTGGCAGCTGCTCCTCAAAACTTCCAGCAATTATTTCATTTAAGTAAGTGGAACACTGCCATTTTCAATGTCCTGACAATGTGGTGAACAATTAAAAAAGATAATAGCATGTCTGAACAGTGGATTACAAGTCAACAGCAGAAGTTTAGATTTTATAATGCACTAATCAGACCACACTTTGAACACTATGCTCCGTTTTTTTAACCACACTACAATAAGCTGCACTTTAATGAGAGAATACAGAAAGCTGCAGCAAAACCAACTTTCATTTATACAGCTCCTTTAACGTAGAAAATTGTTAAAGGTGCTTTGCTGAAGTGTAAACATACAAAAATAGATGCTGAGCCACAGAAGGAGATATTAGAAGAGGTGACTTAAAGCTTGGTCAAAGAGGTGGGGTTTTCAAGGGGATCTTAAAGGAGGAGAGAGAGGGAGAACGAGACGTGGTGTGGAATAGGATACGGGCAACAGCATTTTGGAATAGCTGAAGTTTATGGAGAGTGGAGAATGGGTGGCCGGCCAGGAGAGCATTGGAATAGTCAAGTCTGGAGATAACAAAGGCATGTATGAGGGCTTCAGCAGCAGATGGGCTGAAGCAGAGGTGGAGGCAGGAGATATTGTGTAGCTGGAAGTAAACAATCTTTGTGCTGGAGTGGTTATGGTGCTGAAAGCTAAACTCCAGGTCATCTAAGATGCTGAGGTTACAAACAGTCTGGTGCAACGTGTGTTTGTCCACTGTGCCATCCAGTTACCTATTACTGTCTGCACTCTACACATGGTAACAGTCTATCCCAATTATTTTATCAGTAAGCCATTGCAAAAAAAAAACATCAGTTAAGAGGAACAATGTCCTGGGGTGCCTGGCACAGCTGTTTAAAGTTAGCGATCACAGCATTAATTTTCTGGTCCTACACTTGACCTGATGGTTGGGAATGGTCCATACAAGCCAGTAATGCAAAATATAGGTAGCTGGTCAGTACAGGTCGGCTGAGTGTTCTCACGAACAGCATTGGAAAAAAAAGTGATGACCATTGCTATTGACCGTGGGCACTTGTATTTGCTGCCAGTAACCCTACTGCCTCCAGATGAGCCTCGGGCAGCAGTGTTGTACCATAAAGGGAGTGTATCTCATTCTTGAGTCTGTTCAATGCTTAAACAGAAATATTGCTGTGACCTTTTGCATCTTGTAAGTTGCTGACTAATGCATGTACAGCACTCAAATCAGATTTACAGCACTTTAAACCACATAAATATTCAAGAACGCATGCATCTGCCCAGTGTTCAGTTTACATTATCTATAAATGTGAAATTACTACATGCAGAAATCTTATGGCTGTCCTGAATGTGTCATGTAGCATTAAAATCCAAAGTGGGTGTGAAGTATCTGCTGTTTCTAATTTGGCTTTGGATTCTGAAACAGGAAGGATTCCTGACACAGCCAGCAGGTGGTGGTTGGTTATTTTTTCCCTGCCCCTTTGAAGCTGGTCAGTATTAACTCAAGACCAACCAGGGGAGCAAAATCAGTTTCATCCACTTTAAAACTCATTTAGGCTGAGAAATAAACTGATCGCTAATTAAGCAGAAACTAAATGACGTGACACTATCTTCCTAACAGAAAGCAACACTTGCTAAATAGTAATTACAGCACAGAAACAGGCCATTCGGTCCAACAGGTCCATGCCGGTATTTATGCTCCACAGGAGCCTCCTTCCACCCCTCTTCATCTAACTCCATCAACATATCCTTCTATTCCTTTCTCCAGTGTTTACCTAGCCTCCCCTTAAATGCATCTATGCTAGTCGCCTGAACTATCACTTGTGGTAGTGAGTTCCACATTCTAACCACTCTCTGGATAAAGAAGTTTCTCCTGAATTCCCTATTGGATTTATTAGTTACTATCTGATACTTATGGCCCTTATTTCTGGTCTCCCCCGTAAGTGGATATATTTTCTCTACGTCTACCCTATCGAACCTTTCATAATCTTAAAGATCTATCAGGTCACCCCTCAGACTTCTCTTTTCTAGAGAAAAGAGCCCCAGCCTGTTCAGTCTTTCCTGATGGGTATAACCTCTCAATTCTGGTATTATCCTCGTGAATCTTTTTTGGATCTTCTCCAATGCCTCTATATCCTTTTTATAATATGGAGACCAGAACTGTTCACAGTACTCCAAGTGCGGCCTAACCAAGGTTCTTTACAAGTTTAACAGAACTTCTGTGCTTTTCTACTCTCTTCCTCTAGAAATGAACCCCAGTGCTTTGTTTGCTTTCTATGGCCTTATTAACCTGCATCGCTACTTTGTGATTTGTGTATCTGTACCCCCAGATCCCGCTGCTCCTCTACCCCATTTAGACACTTATTTTCCAAGGAGAACGTGGCCTCTTTATTCTTCCTACCAAAATGCACCACCTCACACTTCTCTATATTGAAGTTCATTTCCCAATTGCATGCCCATTCTACAAATTTATTAATGACTGCCTGTATTTTGTCTCAGTCCTGTATTAACTATACCCCCCAATTTGGTGTCCTCCGTAAATTTTGACACTGTACTTCTGATTCTAGGGTCCAAATCGTTTATGTAAATGGTGAACAACAGTGGTCCCAGCACCGATCCTTGTGGAACACCACTTCTCACCTTCCGTCAGTCTGAGTAACTACCTTTAACCCCTACTCTCTGTTTTCTGTTTTGTAGCCAGCTTGTAAAACCATGCTAAGCTTGTTACCGTAGCACCTTAAATACCAAGGCACAAGCCTTTCATCTCTCTCGAATGAATTTGATTGTTAATCCCAGACTGTGTTATGAAGAGTAAAATTTTGCTTAAAAGCTGTACACACTGCAGTAATCTATTGCTATTCTTCCCTTTGGTTCCTGACAAAACAAACTATCACCTTTATGGCTTTAATAAACCATTTCCAAACCAGATCACCACTGCATTCATACAGTTGAGCCATCTTGGGATTTGCAATGTGTTTATCTGCATTTTCCTGATTGTATTATACTTCTGCTCCAGATACCATTCTAACCACTAATATCCACTTCAGAGTGATGCATCCTGGCAGTACAGTTATAGTGCTGGATCTACACTGCTCTCTGGTCGTGGAAAGCAGATCAGTATTTGCATTGACTTGTAGAGCTTTTCTCGGTGTACAAATGCAGGCTAAATTTCTACTGGTAAACAGCGATTTAAAAAAAAAAAAAAGTTCTCGGGATGCAGGCGATGCTGGGAAGGTCACGTTTCTTTGCTTTCGCATTTAGTTTCCCTGAGAAGGTGAACTTTTTTCTTGAGTAGTAATTGTTTTTACAACTGAGTAAAACAAAAATGGGGCAAGCACTTTGCTGGGAGTGTACTATAGGCCTCCAAACAGTCAGGGGGAGATAGAGGAACAGATATGTAGGCAAATCTCAGAGAAATGTGCAAATAATAGGGTAATAATAATGGGGGATTTCAACTTCCCCAATATTAACTGGGATAGTCAGAGTGTGAAAGGCTCAGAGGGTGTAGAATTCTTAAAGTGCATCCAGGAGAGCTTTTTGAGCCAGCATGTAGAAAGTCCTACAAGAGAGGGGGCGGTACTGGACCTAATTCTAGGGAATGTGGCCGGCCAAGTGGAAAAAGTGCTAGTAGGTGAGCACTTTGGTGATAGTGACCATAATATGGTAAGATTTAAGGTGGCCATGGAAAAGGACAGGGATGGGCCGGAAATAAAGGTTCTAAATTGGGGGAAGGCCGATTTTAATAGGATAAGGCAGGATCTGGCCAAAATGGACTGGGATCAGCTACTTGTAGGAAAATCCGCATCGGAGCAATGGGAGGCTTTCAGAAGGGAGATTGAGATCATACAATGGCAACATGTTCCCGTAAAGGTCAAGGGTGGTTCCAAAAACCACAGGGAACCTTGGATGTCAGGGGATATACGAGAATGGATTAGGAAAAAAAGGAGGGCTTTTGGTAGATACAAAAGGCTAAAGACGGAGGAAGCCCTAGAGGAGTACAAAAAGTGCAGGGGGATACTTAAAAAAGAAATTAGGAGATCAAGGAGGGGCCATGAAATAACACTGGCGAGCAAAATAAAGGAAAATCCGAAGATGTTTTATAAGTATATTAAGGGTAAGAGGATAACTAGGGAAAAAATAGGGCCCATTAGGGACAAAAGTGGCAATCTGTGTGTGGAGCCGGAAGATGTAGGAGGGGTTCTAAATGAATTTTTTGCATCTGTTTTCACTATGGAGAAGGACGATGTAGACATAGAAATAGGGCGGGGGGACTGTGATATGCTCGAACATATTAACATCGAGAGGGAGGAGGTATTGGCGGTTTTAGCTGGCCTAAAAATGGATAAATCCCCAGGCCCGGATGAAATGTATCCCAGGCTGCTGTGTGAGGCAAAGGAGGAGATTGCGGGGGCTCTAACACATATATTCAGGACCTCTCTGGCCACAGGGGATGTGCCAGAGGACTGGAGAACCGCTAATGTAGTACCATTATTCAAGAAGGGTAGTAGGGAAAAACCGGGGAACTACAGGCCAGTGAGCCTAACATCAGTGGTAGGAAAATTATTGGAAAAAATCCTGAGGGACAAAATTTGTCTCCACTTGGAGAGGCAAGGATTAATCAGGGATAGTCAACATGGCTTTGTCAAGGGAAGATCATGTCTGACTAATTTGATTGAATTTTTTGAGGGGGTGACTAGGTGTGTGGATGAGGGTAACGCAGTGGATGTGGTATACATGGATTTCAGTAAGGCCTTCGATAAAGTCCCGCACAGGAGACTGGTCAAGAAGGTAAGAGCCCATGGAATCCAGGGTGCCTTGGCACATTGGATACAAAACTGGCTTAGTGGCAGAAGGCAGAGGGTGATGGTCGAAGGTTGTTTTTGTGACTGGAAGCCTGTGGCCAGTGGGGTACCACAGGGATCGGTGCTGGGTCCCTTGCTGTTTGTGGTCTACATTAATGACTTGGATATGAATGTAAAGGGTATGATCAGTAAGTTCGCGGATGATACAAAAATTGGTAGGGTGGTAAATAGCGAGGAGGGTAGCCTCAGTCTGCAGGACGATATAGATGGGTTGGTCAGATGGGCGGAACAGTGGCAAATGGAATTTAACCCGGAAAAGTGCGAGGTGATGCACTTTGGGGGGACTAACAAGGCAAAGGAATACACAATGAATGGTAAGACCCTAGGCAAGACGGAGGGTCAGAGGGATCTGGGCGTGCAAGTACACAGATCCCTGAAGGCGGCAGAACAGGTGGATAAGGTGGTAAAAAAGGCATATGGGATACTTGCCTTCATTAGCCGAGGCATTGAATATAAGAGCAAGGAGGTTATGATGGAGCTGTATAAAACACTGGTTAGGCCACAGCTGGAATACTGTGTGCAGTTCTGGTCGCCACACTACAGGAAGGATGTGATCGCGTTAGAGAGGGTGCAGAGGAGGTTCACCAGGATGTTACCAGGGCTGGAGCGCTTCAGCTATGAAGAGAGACTGGGCAGATTGGGTTTGTTTTCCTTGGAGCAGAGGAGGCTGAGGGGGGACATGATTGAGGTGTACAAAATTATGAGGGGCATAGATAGGATGGATGCTGAGGAGCTTTTTCCCTTAGTAGAGGGGTCGATAACTAGGGGGCATAGATTCAAGGTAAAGGGCGGGAGGTTTAGAGGGGATTTGAGAAAGAACTTTTTCACCCAGAGGGTGGTTGGAGTCTGGAACTCACTGCCTGAAAGGGTTGTGGAGGCAGGAACCCTCACAACATTTAAGAAGCATTTGGATGTGCACTTGAAATGCCATAGCATACAAGGCTACGGGCCAAATGCTGGAATATGGGATTAGATTAGACAGGGCTTGATGGCCGGCGCGGACACGATGGGCCGAAGGGCCTCTATCCGTGCTGTATTACTCTATGACTCTATGACTCTACTTCAGAGGGCAAAATGAGTCATCCTCATAGCTTGGGACTGGAATCACATGTAGGCCAGACCAGGTAGGAGTGACGGGTTCCCTTCCCTGAAGGACATTCATGAACCAGGTGGGTTTTTACTGCAGTCCATCAGCTTTTATTTATGGTAGCCCACAAATGACTAGACTTACTGAATCCAAATTTGCAGTTTTCCATGGTGGAATTTGAACTCGCGACCTCTAGTTCAGTACCATAACCCATAAAGTACTGTGATGGGACAGTTGCCTCTTTGCTAACATTAAAAATATTTTGAAAGGAAGTTCCAGCTATTGTCCATCTGCCTTCTTGTACAACTGAGTGGCTTGCTAGGGCAGTTAAGAGTCAACCACATTGCTGTGGGTCTGGAGTCACATTTACCCTGAATCCCCACTGCTTAAATTATAGTTTTTCGTGCAGAACTTTTACAAATGCTTTTTGGAAGTCAAGTTAAAACACTTCGGGTGTCACTTCCTCAAAAAAAAAGTCAAGGAGGTTGATTAATTTCTGAATCCGTGTGGGCAACTGTTTACTAGGTTATGATTTTTTTTATTCGTTCCTGGGATGTGGGCACCGCTGGCAAAGCCAGCATTTACTGCCCATCCCTAATTGCCCTTGAGTAGGTGGTGGTGAGCCGCCTTCATGTACAACTGAGTGGCTTGCTAGGCCATTTCAGAGGGCAGAGTCAACCACATTGCTGTGGGTCTGGAGTCACATATAGGCCAGACGAGGTAAGGACGGCAGATTAGTGAACCGGGTGGGTTTTTAACGACAATCCGATAGTTTCATGGTCACCATTCTGATACTGTACTAGCTTTTTATTCCAGATTTATTTAATTAACTGAATTGAATCTATTATATTACATGTTATTGATGCAAGATTAATTGGTGTAGTTACTTGGTTCTATTTTGTCACCCTTTTTGAAAATAAACACCAATTCACTGGCTTCCAATCTGCTGGACCTCCCCATTGTTTGTTGACTCCTTTATAATAATAGTCAGTGCCTCATTACCAATTTTGGTGTTTAAGGACGAATTCTATACTTCGCTAGAGATTTATTTGTTTCAGGCCCTTTCCACCCTATTTATGTCAAAGTAATGAATTTTACTTGGATTGTTGCTATTTCAGGAGAGCACGTTGCTCCTGGGTCCCTTAGTGAATACTTGGAGGAAATCATCATTTAATGTATTAACTGTATTACGCTCCCCTTAAGTTTTGGCCTCTCAAGTATCTTTTATGTTTCTCTCCTATTCTCTGACTGCCCTTGTACTACAGGTACACTATCCCTTATCCGAAAGCCTTGGGACCAGCTGAGTTTCGGTTTTCGGAATTTTTCGGATTTCAGAAGGTATTATTATAAGACTGGGAAATTTGTATTTAATATAAATTGTAAAAGTTCAGGCTACCTCTTGCGACTGTTCCGTGTCTCATTCCCCTTCCTGCTTCTCTAGAAAGCTGGATATCGGCTGACTCCTACTAAGCTGGCCCGCAAATCAGGTCGGGGGGGGAGAAAAGAATATCGGACGGTTCGGGAGAAAAGAATATCGGTCGGGTCAGGGTGGGGGGGGGGAGAAAAGAATATCGGACGGGCCGCGGTTCGGGTCGGGTCGGGAGAAAAGAATATCGGACGGGCCGCGGTTCGGTTCGGGCCGGGTCGGGGGGAGAAAAGAATATCGGATGGGCCGCTGCAGCTATCGGACGGGCCGCCGTATTGTTGGGTTCACTCCCGGTACCTCCTTCACACTGCCTGGCTCGGCCTGCAATCTCCTACCCAGGAGGGAACTTTCTGACCCTCTGCCCTGCTCAGCGTAAGTCGTGCGCCACTCTGGTCATGTCGTACGCACGACTTATGCTGAACAAAAAAACTTTCGGTTTTTAGAGGTTTTCGGAAGTTCGGATAAAGGATAGTCTACCTGTATTACAATACTGAGAGACTTTCTTATTATTGTGTTTAGAATCTGCAGCTGTGCTTTTGCTAGGTCTCTTTCTGACCCTCAGACCACCCTTGTGACATGTCTCTGCATATTCTTGTGTTTATCCCACTAAATCCTATCACCTTCCTCCCTGCAAAATTTGTATAGGTTGAGTTTTCACTTTATTTCGCCCCTGATTAATGTGTCAATCCAGTTTGGTGTTACGCTTGCTAATTCTGGGTATGTATTCGTCTTACATGCTCAGCTTTTATGCCTTTAAATATGTTCCCAGCCCTTCTGTAAGTCCCCTTTGTCGTGAAATAGTCCCTGTTAGCTATGAAAGTATCATTATTTCCAAATCAAATTGCCAGGCACTTATTTTCATTTTCAACTTCTTGCTGAACTCCCCAACTTTACCAAACACTGGAAGTTACTTTCTATCCATTATCTTGGAGTTTTGAGGTGACTGTCAAATAAATAACCTTTATTTTCTGATTATTTTTTTCCCGTAAGTATTTTATGCCTATGTGAACTACTGCCAGTGGCTCTCTTCCAGAGCCCTACTAACCTTGGTAACTGCTCTAGCTCCAGGTAAACGATTTACCATCCTATTGGTATGGACCTTGTGACACCCAGGACTATCCAGCTTCCAGCATAACACATCCCTGGAACTACAATCTTGTACCTTTCAATCTGTGTTTCTTGCATTTCTGCCCCATTTTTTGCGCAGATTATGCAGTGAAAATGTCACAACATCCGAGGTCCAATCTCGGTTAATACTAGGTTCTTCTGAAGCTTATTAACGGGAGTACTCAGTTCTGATGGAATATTATGTATTGTATTCTCCAAAAGCAGCAGTTGGGTGCAAGATGGCAGTTTCCGAGCTCAGTATTTACACAGCAGGAGGCAGCAGCTGGCCGTCCCAATTAAAATGCTATCGAGCAGAATCCTCTTCTGCACAGCATGGCTGTTTGTACTACACTTAACTGACAGGCATTGTCATCCTATTTTACAGCCTGCTTAATAGACAAAGTAGAATTCTTCCTCCGTTAACAATGCAGCGAACTACGTCAAGCCAAAGTGAAGACACCATTTCCAATAAATTTGCCATTACCTTAGGCACCGCAACTACATAATGAACCATCAAGAAGGGTGAATTATTTTCTTTCACAGCATAATGGTCTTTCAAGGCACTGCAGGGTGTAGAGGCACAGTTTCCTACTAATGCATTGTTGAGGGGAAACCCTTCATTGAAATTACATACAGTATACTTTAATATACCTCACTGAGTGTATTGCCTGTGTTTTAGGTGTCAAAGGATTATTGAATAAATGCTGAAATTAGCTTGTTAACATGTGTGGTCCATCAGGTTTGTGCTAGTACAGAGTTCTATCAAATACCAACACCAATGATAAACCTTCCAGAGAGCCCAGGAATGATGTGTGGCACAAATAATTCATCTGTTCTTTATATTGAGATAATAAATTGAGGGCCTGTCTGCCTGCATTAGTGCGTTTCCAATAAGAACATAACAAATAGGAGCAGGAGTCGGCCATTTGGCCCCTTGAGCCTGCTCCGCCATTCAATAAGATCATGGCCAATCTCCTACCTCAACTCCACTTTCCTGCACTATCCCCTTATCCCTTGATTCCCTTAATATCCAAAAATCTATTGATCTCTGTCTTGAATATACTCAACGACTGAGCCTCCACAGCCCTCTGGGGCAGAGAATTCCAAAGATTCACCGCCCCCTGAGTGAAGAAATTTCTCATCTCAGTCCTAAATAGCCGACCCTTTATTCTGAAACAATAAGAACAAAGAGTTTTCTGGTCTGTGGGCCAAAGTTCTCCCCTCAACCTGCATAACCCCCAAAAAATCATCTAGCTGTTTGTCAGACGTTACTGGCATAGAATGACTCTGTTTTGCCTACGTAACAGTCAGTACTCTTCAAAAAAAAAATTAAAAAAAATAAATAAATAAAATGATTGTGTGGATTACTTTGAGATGTGATAAGGTGCTATATAAATGCAAATATTTCTTTCAATAAGGGGAAGAATGTGCAATTTCCTTTTCTCCGAATGGCATCAAAACAGCTTTTTGCATGATATTTTTGGACCAGCCAATAGAGAATTTCTGGACACCATTAGTCCTGGACCACTGTTGCCGAGCAACAAAATATTTCCCTAACCAGCAAAGACGTGCAATGATAGATGCACACAAACTCAGGCTATCAGTCTGAAATAAAAGCAGGAAATGCTGGGAGTGCACAATAGGTCGATCAGCAAAATAAATTTTGTTTCAGATTTTGGCACTCATTAAGTTGCTTTCTATAGAGCAAACATGTCGGTGATGAATGTTTTACAGAAGTGAGATTTATGATCAAAATTACACACCCATTAAATACATAACTAATTATTTCATAAAGTAAGAAGCACAAAAGTAGGGTGTGTGTGAGTGTGTAAAAAAAACAGTCTAATTGAAATGTGTGATAAGTCTGTGCTAATGGTAAGAAAGTTGTTCACCCCAGGAATGTCACGCAACACATGAGGGGCTGTATACCTAGTTGGAAACTGATCAATAGAAAACGTACTTCCAAGATCAAAGCTTCCATTTCTGATATCGGCATTCAAATGACTTGAAGCCATGGTAATCTCCACTACCTTTATGCACTCTACTTATGCAGTTATGGGATCTTTCAGCAGAAACTTATTTTTTACACTTTTAAAAATTTATTTTTCTGTCTCTTTTCCCACAATTGTTCCCTCCCCCTGCTCCTTGTTCCTGATGACAGTGACCCCTTTTTGGGGTATGGTACCACGGGTACTAGACTCCTCCAGTACCTTGCAAACGTGGCCATTCTTCCCGTGTAAGCCCGGGCAATGACTGCCTGCTGGTGATTCAGCCTCAAGTGGCATCACAGGTAAGCCTGATCCTATCCTCACCCAATGTTTGCACAACAACGACAGCTTCTATTTCTGTAATGCCTTTCATGTGGAAAACTGTCCCGAGGTTACTTCTCAGTAGTGCAAGGAGTAAATGGCCGGCGAATCAAAATAGATATTGGGAAGAGTAACCAATAACTGGGTTAAAGAGGTAGAAGTCATTTGAAGGAGGAGGGAGCAGTGGAGGGATTTAGGGAGGGGAATTCCTGAGCATAAGGCCCAAGTGGCTAATGGCACGGCTGATGATGGTGAGCCAAGAGCAGGGGGTGGTTGTGGCACTGGAGAAGGTTACAGAGGTATGAAGGGAGGCATTGAAATGAGAAGGATGACCCTTTTAAATGTGAAGCTTTGGGGACCGATCAGCAAGGACAGGGGTGCTGTATGAGCGGGACTTGGTACGGGGTTGAATACAGGCCGCAGAGTTTTCAGTGAGCCGAAGTTTATGGACGTTGGGAGGCCGGCCAGCAGAACATTGGAATAGTTGAGTCTGGAAGTGACAGCGACAAGGATGAGGGTTTCAGTGGCAGTAGTAGGGGTGAAGGTGGGCGATGTAATGAAGGTGGAAGTCGATAGTCTTTGTCATGAACATAACATAAGAATTAGGAGCAGGGGTAGGACATTGGCCCTTCGAGCCTGCTACACCATTCAATAAGATCATGGCTGATCTTTGACCTCAACTCCACTTTCCCTCCCGATCCCCATATCCCTTGATTCCCAAGAGTCCAAAAATCTTTCTATCTCCGCCTTGAATATACTCAACGCCTTGAATATACTCAACGACTCCGCATCTACAGCCCTTTGGGGTAGAGAATTCCAAAGATTCACAACCCTCTGAATGAAGAAATTCCTCCTTATCTCAGTCTTAAATGTCTGACCCCTTATCCTGAGACTGCGCCCCCCTAGTTCTAGACTCTCCAGCCAGGGGAAACAACCTCTCAGCAACTGTCCAGTCAATCCCCCTCAGAATCTTGTGTGTTTCAATGAGATCACCTCTCATTCTTCTAAACTCCAGAGAGTATCGGCTCAATCTCTGTCATCTCAGGGATCAATCTAGTGAACCATCAATGCACTGCCTCTAAGGCATGTATGTCCTTTCTCAGATAAGGAGACCAAAACTGTGCGCAGTACTCCGGGTGTGGTCTTGCCAAAGCCCTGTACAATTATAGTAAGCCTTCCTTACTCTTGTACTCCAACCCCCTTGCAATAAAGGCCAACATGACTTTTGTCTGCCTTATTGCTTGCTGTACCTGCATGCTAACTTTCTGTGTTTCCTGTACGAGGACACCTAAATTTCTCTGAACACCAACATTTTAATAGTTTCTCACCATTTAAAAAATATTCTGTTTTTCTATTCTTCCTACCAAAGTGAATAACCTCACATTTTCCCACATTATACCTTATTGTCCACTCACTTAACTGGTCTATATCCCTTTGCAGACTCAAAGGGTTGGATCTTACCTGAGGAGGTGCGTTGGGGGCAGGACTGGTGGTTTCCGGGTTCTAGTCCCACCTCCAGCGCGATGTCTGATGACCTGACGCTATTTTCCCCTGATTGGCCTTGTTAAGCCTGCCCTGCGGGCTTGCCGGCTGATTTAAGGGAAAGCCGGTGTCAGATGATGTCAGTGCATGACGCTTCATCTGCCGGTTTTGTTAAAGTGTCAGGCCCCATAATTTTTTGACAGTAAACACTGACAATCACTGTCCAAAGGTGAGCCCTTGCACCAGGCTCACCAATGACTCTCTTCTTAGGAGAACACAGATAGCAGCTGCATGCGAGATTGCAGAAGCCATCTGTCAATTCTCCCGATCAGATGAGGCTTCCCAGAAACATCAAATCTTTTCACCAGCAGATATATATATAAACAGAATAAAAATATTTCTCACTACATTCTCTCACCTGTCATACTTACCTGTGCACCATTGCACCCATCACACTACCTCTGCAGCTGACATTTGCACACTACACTGCAGCAGACCCACAGCTCCCCTCACTGACCCTGGCGGAGTTTCCTGCCATCGGGAAAGCTGCATCAGCAGGTGTAAAATGGGGAAAAGCCTCTTAACTGCCTGTTAACAGGCAGTTAATTGGCTCTAATCCCCTCCCCACCACTAGGAAACTGGTCCCTGCATGACTTGGGGCCCCGCCTCCCGGGAAGATGGTTCGGAGGCGGGTTGGAAGCGGGGTTGGGACCCGCTCCCAATTTTTCCCATTTTCCCAGCAGTCCCGCCACCTCGGGGCTGGTAAAATCCAGCACTTTGTGTTCTCCTCACAGCTTACTTTCCCACCTAGCTTTGTATTGTCAGAAAACTTGGATACATTGCACTTGGTTCCTTCATCTAAGTCATTAATATAGATTGTAAATAACTGAGGCCTAAGCACTGATCCTTGCGGCGGCCCACTAGTTACAGCCTGCCAACCTGAAAATGATCTGTTTATCCCTACTCTTGGTTTTCTGTCCGTTAACCAATCCTCTATCCAGGCTAATATTACTCCCAACCCCATGAGTCCTTATCTTGCGTAGCAACCTTTTTTGTAGCACCTTATCGAATGACTTTTGGAAATCTAAATATACTGCATCCACTGGTTCCCCTTTATCTACCCTGCTAGTTACTAGGTTATAAGGTTGAAAATTCAGCCCGGAGTCGAACAGTCTGGTTCAGCCTGAGACAGTGACCAGGGAGGACGATGGAGTCAGTGTTAGTTTTATGGAGGCAGTGGTGGGATATCGAGAGATGTTGGAGAGGAAGAGCTGGGTGCCATCAGTGTACGTGTGGAAGCTGACTCCATATCTGTGGATGGTGTCGCCAAGGGGCAGCATGTAGATGAGTAGAAACCAAGGAAAAAACCTTGGGGGACTCGCAAGGTGACGGTAGGAAGAAATGCACATTCTTGCAGCAGAGATTGCTAAATAAGAGTTAGGAGCAAGACCCCTAGTCAATTTTCTTCTTAACCCTCAGACCAATTTTAATACTCCTTTTAATGTCCTGACCCAGATCAACTAACTCGGTACATATTGGGAATCAAACTTGGGATCTTATTGGCTCATCTATTTAATGGATAAACTTACTGAGCTATTGTGGGAGTTCATGCATTTTTTTCAATAACAAGAATAATTCTGTGATGTTTTACTTATTTACTGCCAAAGGAGCCAGAAATTATTTCATGAGAAGATGCAGAGTAAATATAAGCAATATACCTGCAGCTTGATCACTTAAAAATTAATGATGACAAACTATCCAGGACTGCCTTTTGCTATTAAACCATTTATCATTTGTGTCAGCATTGATCATTCACTTATTTTTGTCATTTTTAGTTGCCTTAATCAATTTATTTTTCACAAAAGGCCTCCTGGAGTCCATCGCTAGCACAAGCTTTGTGGAATCCTAAAATTGGCACAGGGGAAGTAAGATGAAGCACATTGTCAACAAATGCAATGCAAGCCAACAATCTCTAATTATTAAGGAAGACCTAACCAGTGATTGACCTATATACGAATCGCCAGGTTCATAACTAAATATATTTCATCGAGTGGTTCTAGATGATTTTTCAATAGCTTCCTGTAAATTCACTGCTTTGCATTGCATCATGAAAAATCTCTATATGCTTTAGAAATCTTTTAGATTTTCTCAATACAAAAGCAGTTTCATTAAAGCTTGGGGCAGCTGACCCTTTATTTTCTTTCCAAGCCCCTTCTCCTGTGGGTATTGAGTTCTCTGAAGGTTGAAATATGTAAACATCAATCGTTGCTGTATTAGTGATTGATCACAGGTGACGGCAAATCTGTCTGCAAACATATGAGAAGCTAGCGGCATTAGTCCATTGCGCTGGTTCAGCATGGCGGCTCTTAGCCAGATGTGCAACATAAGAGTGGAATGACATAGTGCCACAAGCGCCGTCTGTCTGCTCAATCTACCCCAATTCTTCACACTACCCATTTAATCTCCGGAGACAAAGTTCTGCATAAATATCTACATATGCCCAATGACAGTGAAGCAAAACTACAGAATATGAATCCATTTTTCTATCCTCACAAATCAAATCGTACATGCACATGCAACAATCTCACACACAACCCCCCACCCACCCCCTGCACACACACACACCAGTCACAACTCCAGCAGTACCAGACAATCATCTCCAAGGCCCAATGGTTTATTTGTTCATCTCAGTCAATAACTCTGTCTATACTCTCTCATCCCATTCCGAAGCGCTGAGAGAGAGGAATAGAACTGATAACCGAATAACTAAATTAGGCTGAAATCTATTTAGTCTAAAGCTGTATCTCCTCTGAGCTGCCGCTGCTGTTCCTTGTACCATTTACACGTCCTCTCTACAAATCTATTTTTAGTTTTTAAATATGAGGGAACAACTTGTTCTTTTATTAAGAGACAACTGTAAAAGGAAATGAGCAATTTATCAAGGCAATTTATAGTCCAGATTTTAGTGTCTTCAAGTATTTGCAATCTATTCAAGATGATTCAGAGTTTTTTTGCACTAAAATTATCCAATAATTTCTATTAAGCAATGTGAATTACACAGTAAAATGGGGATTTAGAGTTGAGAAAAACATTCAAATTATGAAATAATTCACAACAGATATGTTAGTGACGTCTGATCACAGGGATCCATTGGATATGATTGACATATCTGCTCTGAAATACTGCTCTAAAGCCAAAAATCATTTCTGGATTGGGATATAAGCATATTTAGTGCTACTGTCTGCAACATAGACATTGTAGCTATTCTTTTTGCAGTCCATTAGAAGACAAATTAGGTGCTTGGAAATGCCTTGCAATTAGCATAATTAAAACCACAGACTTAAGTGGCACCTAGGGGAGGAATATAGTCAAAGTGTGAGTGTTTGGTACCTGCATATTATGACTTGCAGACACCACTGGTACTGCATAGATAACTGGCTCCTGGTATCAGTGTCTATTTTAAAAGCCATTTATTTGTTGGATTGTGTATCTGCGCCACGACAGAGAAACAATTACTTGTGCAAATCTCTTGCAATGTATTCATTTTGTTAAAAATCATAGCTACATTGTTTCTTTTAAATTGGAAAATGAAACCATGAGTAGAATGGCATATACAATCTTGTCTAATGTCACAGAAATGTGTCATTTTTAGTTTAAGCAATTCCTATCATTTGCCTTCTCTATCCTGCACCTTCCTCCTTTTCAGCTGGGAGGGTAGGATGGTCATTCGTAGAGTTCTGTATCGTCGTCATCATCAACAACACTCAATATTGACTGATGAGAGGCATGCCAAAAGGAGTGGGATACGTTCTCTTCGTTAGTGGGTGTTTAACCACACTTTCTGGTTGGTTTGTGATAGAATGCTCTATCATTGCAGCCTACTCCATCAACAACCCAGCCAAGAACTATTAACTTACTCATAAAGGGTAGCAGAGAACAAATGACTATTGAGGCAAAGATTAAAACCCATGCTGTCTGAATAGAAATCAAATGTTACCAGGCCACCATACAGTGTTTCAGTGAAGCATAAGATAGATGTTGGGTTTATGTACGTTAATCAATTGAAGATGTTAAAAGTCTTCCATACCCATGTTCTTCCTATTAAGTAGCGATAGCTTCCTGTAACAATTCATCTGTTACTGTTTTGCTATTGCCATTGTGCTTGAATTATCCTATTCATTTCAAAGGGGGTGCTCTTTTAGCCATCCTAGCTGAACCTCCCGGCTCGATGGTGCTGTGCTGCCATTCTTGTATTTACCCCTGGCTGGAAATTATCTCAATTTATGGGCTTCCTACCTACATTTGTGAGCTCTTTTGGGCCCACCATTAATCTTCAACACCCTTCCCCCATCAATCCTCTCATTTACCCCCTCCAACCCAGTTCCCCCTACCTTCCTATCCAAAGCTCAATTCAATCAACCTGCTCCCGCCCCATCCAATTTCCTCTTTTTCCCCAACCTCTGCTGTCTCTGCACCCCCATTGAACTCTCGTGCTTCAGGTCTTTGCTCAGCATTAACCTTCTGGGCTCTGGCCACAGACCACCCACCTCTTTTTCCACCCCACTTCATGCTGCAAGTTCTCTGCCCCACCCACCATTAGGCCTCCAGCCTTGGCCACCCACTTAATTGGCCCTGATTCTAACTTTGTGAGGTGGCCATAAATCCACCCAAGCTGACTCCCATCCTACAAATCCCCAAGGTGGCCTTTGCCCCAGCAACCCTAGCTGATGTAGCCCAAACACCATGCTTCAAAAGCCATATTGTGGACCTAATTTTTTTTTAAGCGTGGAGGTGCGATTACCTTAATGGCGTTCCCATGATTTTGGAGAAGCCTGTATTATTTAAACTCTAAGTGCTTTACGTAACCTAAGGAGTTCACTGTTGTCTTTCAGGAAATGAAGCCTGCCATCCCAAACCAGTATGACTGGTGTGACATATGATCCCAGTCCCACATGATGTGGTTTACTCTTCATGCTCTTTGAAGTGGCCTAGCCAGTCACACAGCTGTAACCAATCACTACAAAGTTCAAAAATATAGGACAGACCTATGAGCAATGATGTCAGCATTGTATCAGGACATGACTTGGGCAACCTCAGTCCAGTCAACTCTATTAATTCCTCCGCATTAACTTCTGGGAACTGGTGCCCAAGTTGGGAGAGCTGTCCAATAGTATAATCAAGCAACAGCCTGACATAGTTTGTGTATGGAATCATATCTATCAGCCAACATGCCAAACCCCTCCATCACCATGTTGGGTCTGACTAGCAGAATGGTGGAGGCATTGTGGTGTACAGTCGGTCGGGTAGGAATGGCCCAGGGAGTCCACCTCATCATCTCTTGGCATCAAATAAGGTCAAACAAACTTCCTGCTGATCACCTACCATCCCTCCTATCACTTGGTGAAAGCTCTGTGGCAAGCAACAGCACAGAATGTCGTCTTGTTGGAACTTCAATGTCCACCACCAAGAGTGGCTTCGTAGTATCCCCACTAACTGAGCTGGCTGAGCCCTGAAGGACATAGCTGTCCAACTGGGCCTGTATCAGGTAGTGGGAGAACCAACACAAGAAAATAATGTTGTCCTCGCAGCCTGTCACAAACACATCTGGCCACCAAAGTATGTCAGGAGTGACCACTGCACAGTCCTTGTGAAGACAATGCCTCATCTCCACAGTGAGGTCTTCCTGCATTGTGTAGGGTGACACTACCACCATGCTAAGTGGGACAGACTAAGGACAGAGATAGCAACCCAAAGGTAGGTACCCAGAAGACACTGTGAGCCATTAGCTGCAAAACTGTAAACCACCACAATCTGTAATCTCATGGTCTGAGGATTAAAAGAGTTCAGCCTTCACTTTCCTCCACCCTTCTTTCCATAAGCAATGCCATGGAAGGACTGCTAGTTTATTGTTAAAATGGACAGAAAATGTTTGCTTGTTGAACACAATTAATCTGTGTGTATCTTGATTAGCTCATTCAATGAAAGGGTTGGTAATAGCCTGTCTCCAATTAATGTAGGTTGTGGATTCTCATATCACTGTAAAGCCCAATTTTTATGAAGAATGTTTTCCCCCACACAAGATAACGGATGTCAGATTGACCCAAGGGCTTATTTTTCCTTTGGGCTCTTTTCTTCAGCTAGCAGGATACAACTTGCTTCAAGCTTTGTCATAACATCATGAATCATCTTTTGTCACTTTTTCCTGTCACAAGAATCATGTTTCCATGTATTTTACTAGATTGGTCTTCAGGCAATCCTTATCTTTTGAACTGACCACCACAAGAGCATTTACCAAGCTTCAGCTCACCACAGAATATCTTCTTGGATAGGCTAGTATCAGACATTCGGACTAAGTGATCAGCCCACCTTAGCTGCGTCTTTCCTATCATACCTCTATGCATATTTGCTTTTCTGAGGACCTCAGTGTCTGGAATCTTGTGCCATCATTGAATTTTAATGATCCTTTCTGAGGAAACCTAGGTGGGTGTGATTGAGTTTTCTGATGTGATGACTAAGTAGTCCAGCTTTCACACACATACAGTAAGGATGTTATAACTATTGTCTTGCAGACCTTAAGTTTTGTTTCCAGTTAAATGCCCCTTTTATCCCATAACCTCACATGGAGCCTTCAAAAACAATACTGGCTTTAAACAATCTGTGGTTCACTTCATCATCAAGGAGCACATCATGTGACATGGTGCTTCCTAGGTAGGCGAACCTGTCCACTGGAGACAGCGTGTGCCCTTCGATGGTAATATTGGGTGGCGCATAAGGCTTTTCAGGGGCAGGCCAGAGTTATATAGGAGAAGGTTAATTGGGCCCAGTCTGACTATTTTGAAGAGGAGCAGGGGAGCTCGCCCCGGTGTCCTGGCCAACATTTAACTCTCAACTAACATCACTAAAAACAGATTATCTGGTTATTATCACATTGCTGTTTGTGGGAGCTTGTTGTGCGTAAATTGGTTTCCTACATTACAACGGCAACTAAACTTTAAAAAAAAACTTTATTGGCTGTAATGTGCTTTGGGACATCCTGAGGTTGTGAAAGGCACTATATAAGTGCATGACTTTCATTCATTTCTTTTATCAATTGGTCAGGCCATTTCCCTTTGTTTGCCTCTGACACTTTGGATTAATTGGCCTGCATTTGTCATGTGCCAGTCGCCTTAGTTGTCGTGCCATGTACTTTCATTTTAAAATTAAAACTGAAACCAATTTCCTACATATTGCATTGTTTAGAAATATAACTCTTCCTTCAGTTGAAGACATAAATCCAGGAACGTATCGATTTAACAAATAAATGACAAAATAAGAGCATTCTGTGTTTAAAATTTATGTTTTATTTTTCATAAAGTTGTTTGGGTGATTGTTATATTTTGAGTTTTGATTCCCCCCACCCCTGCTTTATGGTCCTGCTTTTCCTGTGCGTTAATGGTGCATGTAAAGGAAACAGCTGGCTTTTGTAGCCTGTAATCTGCAGTCCAGAATCCTGTCCAAGATGAGATGGCTTATAACCCAACGACAATATAATGGAATCAGAACACAGAGACATTAGACTGCAGCTTTTAGAATGCATTAAATTCGTTCATCCATTTAAGAAACAAAATTGGTGTATGGTAGGCTAGTAGAGCTGGTAAATGAGCTGAAAACCTTTTGGGTATTGGAAATGGGATAAATTTGGACCGAAAAGCAATGAAATGTTAACCTTCTGGGGCCTTCAGTAATGCCTCATAACTGAACCTTTATTGCTATAAAGCAAAGCTGCCATTTTATTTATTTTATTAACAACTTAACCTCTTCAATACTTGTTTTCAAACTATTTTGTAGCAACTAAAATTTCGCTGAAGTTTATCACAAACATGTGCAAACGTGCAGAATAATGAGTATAAATGGTAAAATGTTGTGTTGGTACCTTTATCAAGCTTTAGTAAACTATATTACGATATACTTAAAATACATGGGCTCCGAGTCTGGCAGGCGGTACATATTCATCAATGTTTGTGTGGCTAGTAGTATCTCACATTACACTGGATCTCAGTCAGAATGAAACCACACAAGTCCAAAGCCAACAAGGGAACCCTTGCGCCTCTGAAGTGCCCCTAGCCATCCATTCCAAGCTTCATTGCAAAAGGCTGCATCTGTTTGCTTTGGAAAAGCAATTTGAAAGCAGCTTGCTCACAGCATGTCATCTTAAAGAATTAATTTTATTCTTTATTTTCAATTCAGAAGAATACCAATAAAAGATGTTACTGCTGAGTCTTCAAAAACTCTTAAGTGAATGAGCCAGACATAATTGTGTTCTTATTAACATTTTTATCCTTTACAAATTCCCTTCTTGAAAACAGTGGAGCACAAGATAAGGAAACAGACAGATCATTTTTGTTTTACTTTTTATTTAACCAGCTTCCGTTAACAGACACTGTTAAGTGTAAATTCTTGCAAAGCAGTGCATTTATCTAGATATTGTTAGGGATACTCACTTATTGCTGCTGTTGGCTCCATTTTCATGACAGTCCTGTCCTGATTTCCCATCTGGACATACTCTAACCTAGGTACCAAAGAGCCTACAGTTTAAAATGAATGCATGAGTATATTATTATATTGCAGGCTTTTTCTCAACAACTTTAGATGAGAGCTTCCATAAGAGGATCATGTCTCCTATGCATTGAATCTTGCATCCTTATTCCCTGATGTATTTGGGTTAGTGCAATTCAGGCCTAGTATTGAATTCCTTGGTATTGAATACCAAGAATACATGGGGTGCCCATTTAAGGAGTTATTTTACAACTTCCAAAAAATATATATTCCACTGAGAAGAAAAGGGTGTAAAAGAAAAGACAGCCATCCGTGGCTAAGTAAAGAAATTAAGGATAGTATTCGACTAAAAACAAGGGCATATAAGGTAGCCAAATCTAGTGGGAGGATAGAGGATTGGGGAAACTTTAAAAGACAGCAAAAAATAACAAAAAGATTGATTAAGAAAGGGAAGATAGATTATGAAAGTAAATTAGCAAAAAATATAAAAACAGATAGTAAGAGTTTTTATAGTTATATAAAAAGAAAAAGGGTGGCTAAAGTAAATGTTGGTCCCTTAGAGGATGAGACCGGGAAATTAATGGTGGGAAACATGGAGATGGCAAAAACACTGAATATTTTATATCCGTCTTTACAGTAGAGGACACTAAGAATATCCCAACATTGGACAAACAGGGGGCTAAAGGGGGGGGAAGAGCTAAACACGATCAAAATCACTAAGGAAGTGGTACTCGGTAAAATAATGGGACTCAAGGCGGATAAATCACCTGGACCTGATGGCTTACATCCTAGGGTCTTGAGGGAAGTGGCGGTAGGGATTGTGGATGCATTGGTAATAATTTTCCAAAACTCCCTGGACTCGGCTATGGTCCCGGCAGACTGGAAAACTGCTAATGTAACACCCTTATTTAAAAAGGGCAGTAGACAGAAGGCTGGAAACTATAGACCGGTTAGCCTAACATCTGTGGTAGGTAAAATTTTGGAGTCCATTATTAAGGAGACAGTAACAGGACATTTGGATAATCATCATTTAATAGGACAAAGTCAGCATGGTTTTATGAAGGGGAAGTCATGTTTGACAAATTTGCTGGAGTTCTTTGAGGAAGTAACATATCGGGTGGATAAAGGGGAACCAGTGGATGTAGTGTATTTAGACTTCCAAAAGGCATTTGACAAGGTGCCACACAAAAGATTATTGCTTAAGATAAAAAATCACGGGATTGGGGGTAATATTCTGGCATGGATAGAGGATTGGCTATCTAACAGAAGGCAGAGAGTTGGGATAAATGGTTCATTCTCAGACTGGCAATCAGTCCAAAGATGTGCGGGTTAGGTTGATTGGCGATGATAAAAATTGACCCTTAGTGTTAGGGGGGATTAAATACGTGGGGTTACATGGTTACGGGCATAGGGCTTGGGTGGGATGGCTGTCGGTGTAGGGACAGGGTGCTAGGGTTTGGATGATCAGCCATGATCTCGTTGAATGGCGGAGCAGGCTCGAAGGGCCGAATGGCCTACTCCTCCTATCTTCTATGTTTCTATGTAACTAGTGGTGTTCCGCAGGGGTCAGTGCTGGGTCCCCAACTCTTTACAATCTATATTAACGATTTGGAGGAGGGGACCGAGTGTAACATATCAAAGTTTGCAGATGATACTAAGATGGGGGGGAAAGTAGTGAGTGAGGAGGACATAAAAAACCTTCAAGGGGACATAGACAGGCTAAGTAAGTGGGCAGAGATTTGGCAGATGGAATACAATACTGGAAAGTGTGAGGTTATGCACTTTGGCAGGAAAAATCGTAGAGCAAGTTATTATCTTAATGGCAAGAAACTGGAAAGTACTGAAGTACAAAGGGATCTGGGGGTCCTGGTGCACGAAACTCAAAAGGTTAGTATGCAGGTGCAGCAAGTGATTAAGAAGGCCAATGGAATGTTGGCTTTCATTGCTAGGGGGATAGAATATAAAACTAGGGAGGTATTGCTTCAGTTGTACAAGGTATTGGTGAGACCGCACCTGGAATACTGCGTACAGTTTTGGTGTCCATACTTCAGAAAGGACATACTTGCTCTCGAGTCAGTACAAAGAAGGTTCACTCGGTTAATCCCGGGGATGAGGGGATGGACATATGAGGAGAGGTTGAGTAGATTGGGACTCTACTCATTGGAGTTCAGAAGAATGAGAGGCGATCTTATTGAAACATATAAGATTGTGAAGGGGTTGGATCGGGTGGATGCGGGGAAGATGTTCCCGATGATGGGTGAAACTAGAACTAGGGGGCATAGTCTTAGAATAAGGGGCTGCTCTTTCAAAACTGAGATGAGGAGGAACTACTTCACTCAGGGTGGTAGGTCCATGGAATATGCTGCCCCAAAAAGCTGTAGAAGCTACATCATTACATAAATTTAAAACAGAAATAGACAGTTTCCTAGAAGTAAAGGGAATTAAGGGTTACGGGGAGCGGGCAGGAATTTGGACATGAGTCTAGGTTCGGATCGGTCATGGCCCTGTGGGTAGCGGAGCGGGCCCAGGGGCCGTGTAGCCTGATCCTGCTCCTATTTCGTGTGTCTAATTCTGTTAGATGCAGGAGATGGTTCTGTGATAGTGGATTGGCCGTTAGGATCAGATCAGCCATGATCTTATTGAATGGCGGAGCAGGCTCGAGGGGCCGATTGGCCTACTCCTGCTCCTATTTCTTATGTTCTTATTCTCCTGTTACCTCAGAAGGCAAACAATATGACACCAGCAAGCCACTTGATACAGGCTAAATTACTGTTCTGGTTTATTTACAAATAAAATGATACTTAGAAGTAAAAGTCATAGGTAAACTATGAAACAATACAATACTTCTGAGACAACCGGAATTGGTCCACAATGGATTAATATACCATTTTTCAGAAAGCTGCCTCAATCTCTTGCCATATAATCATTCCTTTGGAATGCACTGCCTGAAATGGTGGTGGAAGCAGATTCAATAATAACTTTCAAAAGGGAATTGGATATATACATGAAAATGAAAAATTTGCAGGGCTATGGGGAAAGAGCAGGGGAGTGGGACTAATTGGATAGCTCTTTCAAAGAGCTGGCACAGGCACAATGGACCAAATGGCCTCCTCCTGTGCTGTATGATTGTCTAAAACAGCCAGGCATCTGTTTTATTGGCACATTGTCCTTAGAATGAACTTGCGTGTCTTTACCAGAACTGAAGACCACTCGAAACTTCCTTTGAAGACAGCACTGTTAGTCACTCATGATCAAATGTATAATACTATGAAACTGATCCCATGGAATGATAATGGGAAGTTAAATAGATACTGTCTGGATTTCAGGCACCTGAATTTAAAAAAAATCAATTCACACGTAGATTGAAGCACCTTTATCTTAACTCATTTCCTGTTAAACAACCTTTCTAGTTCATGCAAATAAATGCCTGCTGGTTTCCATTGTGAAAGCCTTCGCCATGTTAAATCCTATACAAAATCAAAGACAAATTCTTATTTTTGTTAAAAGTTCCATGAGCTGGAGAAATGGTCTTTTTTCTCATTTTAATCCAGTGATATTTCTAAGCTGTTCCATGCTCAATACATGAGGAGTGAGGCAGTGCCAGACTCGATATGCGTTGTCTGCTGAAAACATTCTACTACATATAGCCAGCATGGTCTTGTATTTTGTCCACAATTCTTCCCTAGATTTTTCAGTACTGAGCCAACATGGTTATATGTAATTTAAGTCAGTTGAGTAAAGGATAAGCCTATCTTGATCTACACAAACTAAGTGAAGGTCTTGTATGTTTTATATTTGTGCATAGTTTCTAATAGGTATGAAATTTCACCAGACCCTATACTATTACCACAACAGCAACAAGGTACGGGTACGGATTTGTGGTGGGGGTTGAAGATGATGGCTTCAGTCTTTCAATGTTTAGCTGGAAGAAATAGCAGCAAATCCAAGACTGGATGTTAGACAAAGCAGTTTGATAACTGGCAGAGGAGAGGTCTAGGAGTGGTGGAGATATAGAGGTGGGTGTTGTCAGTACATCTGGAAGCTAATCCCATGCCCACAAATGAAATCACCAAGGGGCAGAATGTAGATGAGGAAGAGGAGGGGGCCAAGGTTAGATCCCTGGGGACTCTGGAGGTAATAGTTCAGCGACAGGAAGAGAAGTTCTTGTTGGAGATGCTCTGGCTACGCTGCAGAGAGGTCAAGGAAGATGTGGAGAGATAATGCAGCACAGTCACAGGATGTTCTCTGCAACTTTGGTTAGGGCTGTTTTGGCAGGGGCGGAAACCTGATTGGGGAGATTTACAAGGTGTGGAAAAGGTGGGCACAGAATTGCAAAGTGATAACACATTCAAGGATGTTGGAGAAGAAAGGGAGATTGGAGGTGGAGTGGTAGTTTGCAAGGATGGAGAGGTCAAGGTGGATTTTTGAGGTGTGGGGTGATGATGCTGGTTTTTAAAAGGAGATCGACAGTACCCGAGGTGAGGGCGCCATTTGCAATGTCAACCAGCAGGAAGGGAAATTGAGTGGTCAGCAGTTTAATAGGTTCAAGGGAGCGGGACGCGGGTCTCATGCATGAGATGGGAGAGAAACTCGAGAAAGATGTGGGTTCAGGATTTGGTGGGTAAGGGGAAGGGAGTAAGTAGCAAAGGCAGCAGAATGGATGATCTCAATCTTAGTGGCAAGGAAGTCCATGAGCTTCTTGCACTTTTTGGAGGCGAGGGTGGAAGGGGCAAGGGAGAGGAGTTTATGGAGATGGTTGACGGTGGAGAAAATAATCTGGGGTTATCTTCACTCTCCAGGATGATCTTGGAGTAGTGGGTGATTTTGAGAATGGAGTGTGAGGCCCAATAGCACTTGATATGGTCCAACCAGATCTTGTGATGGGTGGCTGTATGCCAGATAAACTCAAGTCTGTGCCCTTTGGACTTGAGGGGGCCATACCAAGGGAATGACAAGCATGCAAGATTTTGTTGGGGACAAGAATATCAAAGATGGAGATTAAGGAGTGGCTCAGCAAATTAATGGTTGCAGAAGTATCATGGCGAATGGCAGTTTAAAGACTAGGCAGTAAGGAGCTTGAAAGTGCAACTGTAAGTGACTTGGAGGAAGAGTTTTTTTCCGGAAGGGATGCAGAAGGAAATGGGGTTGGAAGTGAGTAGGGTGATGTAGGTGGTGAGGGATACAAGGAATTGGTCGGAGATGGCCTTTTCAGTGATCAAGTCCATGGAAGCAGAGAGGCACATGAGATGGCAAGTTCAAGGGTGTGGCCATGGAAGAAGGTGTGGTGCTCAAAGGAGTTAAAGGTACCAGAGGAGTAGGGAAAGATCAAGGTGTGACTTGGTGATTAGGACCACACCGCCACCATGGAACTAGTATAGGCAGGCAAGGAGCTTTCAGTAAGGGCCAAGGTCTCACTACCTGTGAGCCAAGTTTCGGTCAAAGCTGTGATGTCAGTACAATCCTCCACTATAAGGTCATGAAGCAAGAGTCTTGTTTGCCAGTGAACAGACATTCTGGAGGAAAATGCAGAGGTGGGTGATGATTGTTGATTTGCTGGCAGAGTCCAAGAGGGCAGTGGTGAGTGGGATCAGACAGAGGTCGGTGAGGTTAGTCCCCATTTGGCACACTGGGCAGGTAGGTCAGGAAGAGAGGATGGGGCATTTTTATTTAAGATGTGGATTCAAACCACTGATTCTCTAGACCTTGAATTCATGATCTTAGCCACTGCAAGAAGGTGGTAGTTTTTAAATATCGAGAGTAAGAGAGTTAGCCAGCCCTTGGATTTCTCAATGTAGAACTTCTCCTAGAGGATGTTTACAGAGTTGCATTAGTAGAGGGCAGGGATCAGGTTACCTTTCTGTTGTCAGTGGTAGAATGGTGCAGGATAAACTAATGAGGGAATGAAGTGGATACAGAAGAGAAATGTGTATTTATTTAATGGAAAAAAATCTTAAATTTGTATCTATCTGAATCGAAATGGTCCTAATTTCGGTAAATGTGATCCATAAATGTACTAGAGAGCCCAAGTAAGGATGGCAGGTAATCCACACAATGTAGAAACTGCAGGTGTTCAAGGACCCACTGTTAAACAACACAGTCATTTACCAAGACACCCTTATAATTGGATTTGGAATGTAACATTTTTGTAGCACTTGACTTAAACTACTTTAGACCTCTGACTACTTGCGCAGTTATCACTTGTACTTTAGGTATTTTGGCAGATTTTGAGTCCATTCTCTATAATTAAACTTTTGTTTTCTGTTATAGGTCTGGAGGGGTACCATAGCTCGGCTTCGCTACAAACGCACAAGAGCTGTCTACATTATCATAAACCACTACAGGAAGTACAAAGTGAAGTCTTACATCCGGGAGGTAGGCAGGCGCTTCCAGAATGTTGGGAGCATGAAGGATTATGGGAAACATGTGAAATGGCCGACTCCACCCAAGGTCCTGCAGAAATTTGGGGAAACATTGCAGTCTGTTTTTCAAAGGTAACTCATCAAACATCATTATCAGCATAATTAGGTAAGCATGTACTGTCATTTCAAATTCTAATTTTTTATATTGTAGCTTCTGCTTATGTTATAGTTTCGGTTTTCCCCGTGTTCATAGGTAGATTCAATTTTTATAAGTAGATCAAGTCATTTATGAGCCAAAACATGCATCTTTCTTTTTCACCATGTACTGTATATGGTGGTGTGCTGAGGTTTAACAAGTAACCCCTGAATCGAGGTAAATCACTTATTACACAGAATACATGGGATGCCAATCTTCTAGCATCAGCTCAGAAGGCATTGTTTACTAGTTCAATGCCGTCCTTACCAGTTCAATGCTTACAAGCTAGACTACTTGGTCAGATTTCTGTCAGATTAAATTGCATGCCAAATACAGTACAATAACGAAACTTACAGAATATATGAGACAATCATAACCTCAAAAATGATCAATTCAAGAAACACACTGGCTTTAAAACGATGCATATTTTTAATGAACGACTGTATACCATTAATTTTCATAAAGAAGTCAGGAACAGTTCAAGGAAGAGATCACTGAAAAATGCAGTGGCCCAGAATTTGCAGTTCAATTTTATTTGTCATATATGCAGCAGACGTGTGTACTGCACAATGAAATGTTGATTTTTACGAGTCCTCCCAACACTGGAATAAATAAGGCATTTATTTAATGCCTTCGCTGGCATTCAAAGGCATTCGCTGCAGGCCCCAAAGTACACTTCGCACAAGTATCTCTCAATTCCTGTGTCGAGACTTTGGGTTTTCCGACAGTCAATTCAAATCAACGGAGGTTAGTGGGGATCCCCTTGTGTGAACTGCTGTTGCATCAACAAGCTGTCTAAGCAGCCAACCAAAGCGCAGAATTCTAACATACATACAGCGAACAAGGAAGTGAGTAAGCTCTTAAAATTCTAACTTTTAAAAACTGTTTGAGAGAGCAAAACAAAGATTGGGGTTCTCGCACGAGGAAAGGTAAACCTGAACTAAAGATGGAAAAACATTTTTAAAAAAATTTAAGTTTCTTAACAATTTTAATTTTTATTAAAATGGACACATTTCACCGCACAAAATTAAGATTACTTTTTCCAGCCCTTAACCTTTGTTTAGCAGTCAATACACAGTTAAAATCCCAGTTACACCTAATCCATTTGGATCTAACTTTTAGTGTGGCATTTAACACAAATTCACGGGAAGAGCGAAATTTTAGTCAGTTTCCCTGATTTGGGTGATTACACTGATTGCCGGCTCAGTGGGGTGTCACAGCGCAGCCTGTGTCAGCGCTATGAATGATGGACTGCAACTTCAGGAGCCAAATCCTGAAGTTGTGGTCAGTTTCAAAGGCGGAATGACAGCGAACGCTGCCAGTTCGCCATCATCCCGATCGCAAATCCCGGGCCACTACCTTCTGCAATGAGGTTTCAGAAAAATGTTAACTGAAACATTTAAAACTATTCAAACTGATAATGATCTACATTGGGATAAAGCTTTGCTCCTCAAAGCTTAATATGGCAATACAGCAGTTGTGCACTTGAGTCTTTTTAATAAATGTAAATCTGTGAACCTTTTGGACGAAAGCTTAGTTTCTGCTAACCTTGAGTTTGGGCCTATGATGCTCTATTTATTCCCAGCTGCCTGACAGTTCTCAGTGTAAAAAGACATGTGTTCAGCTCCATTAAAAGCAGGGCACCCTATAGGCAGCTTCAGTTAACTCAAATATGATTTGCTGATGTGGAAGAATATTTTGGCCTTGGTTACTTGCGCAGCTGACCGCTCAAAGCAGTAAATTTGCTGAGATTTTTTTTAAAGTTGTGTGCCATAGCTTTGTGTGTTCTATTCGCACGCAGTGAATATGTGTATCAAACACGGCAATTTTGGCTCCAGACCTTTATGAAACAAAATTGGTGTCCTTGGTTCTCTCTTCTAAAGTTCCAGCTGATGACCATGTATTCTATCCAGCTGTCAGGCTCCTCAGCTGCTCCAATGATTTATCTGGGCCGCTCGCTCTGTGCAGATACCACGAGAGTCTGATGCACTCAAGATCACTTCACACATTCTTAGGCCAAACACGTGCACATAATTTTAAAAGAAACAAGATTCCAGGGACCTGTGCACAATCATGAATGTAAGATTTTGGGGAGTAAACTCCAAGTGGTTCAGAAAAGGTTTGGGCCTAGAAATTGGGTTGGGGCGCCAAAGTGGCGCAAAAGTCGCCTGAGCGCAGGATTTAGCGCAGCGATCGGAGTAATACCGATCGCCAGAAATTCAGTTGCAGTGCCGCTCGAGGGACACGGGGCGAGGCTCGAGGCGCTCCGCGTCCCTCTTAGGGCGCTGAAACTGATTATCGCAGCACAACGTGCCGCAGCGCTACACGCTGCGGCACGGCACGCTGCGGTACTGCATGCCTTCCTCCCACTGTTAAGGGGGAGGTGCCTGCAACAGCGCGATCCCCGCTCGCGAGTGCCAGCAAATGAGCCTGGCACCAAGGAGAAGTGCCGGGCTCTCGGGAAACAGCCGGCAATGCCGCGGGTGGGGGGGGGGGGGGTGGCGGTTTGGAGGCCGGGGACGGAGGTGCTGGCAGGCGGCCGCCGAAAAAGCGGCCGCCCCGCACCTCCACCTTAACTTGCGCTGCTGCCGGCGCAGTAAGGCCCCGTGAACTGGGCGCGGGTAGCGAACGGCGCAACTGCGGCGTTCGCTACCAAATATCGCGAATGGGGCACGAATGGGGCGCTGCGCACACCGATGACGTCATCGGTGGCGGCGCAGCGCAAATGCCTAACGCCACCATTAGCGCCCCTACTGAATATCGCGGGAGACGCAGCCAGTGGCGCTACAGCCACTGACTGCCTCTTTAGGCGCTAACAGGTGGCGCTACTCACCCAATTTCTCCCCCAAGATCTTTAACATAGAAACATAGAAGATAGGAGCAGGAGTAGACCATTCGGCCCTTCGAGCCTGCTCCGCCATTCAACGAGATCATGGCTGATCATCCAAACCCTAGCACCCGGTCCCTACACCGACAGCCATCCCACCCAAGCCCTATCCCCGTAACCCCACGTATTTAATCCCCCCTAACACTAAGGGCCAATTTTTTTATCATGGCCAATCAACCTAACCCGCACATCTTTGGACTGTGGGAGGAAACCGGAGCACCCGGAGGAAACCCACGCAAACACGGGGAGAATGTGCAAACTCCACACAGACAGTCACCCGAGGCCGGATTTGAACCCGGTCCCTCAGACACACTCCTTTTTCACTTACTTATAATTTGATCTTGGGTGGTCAAGAAGTTGAAGAAAATCAACAAGGAGAAATGAACACTTTCTACTTGGGTAACCAACAGTGAGCACTAATAGTACTATTAGTATTCTGACACCATGCTGTAATCCAAACCTCAGACAATCAACACCAGCTATACCTGTAGAATGCTTCCTTTTACCACACAAGCCGACCTTGTAATCTCTCCGAGTGAGAGTGGCAATTTGTGGGCCATTGTGCAGCCTGCAACGGTCCCCATAAATAACTGGATTAAGACAGCCCAATTTCATTTCAAACAGGCCATTGAAGCCAACAGATAGGCAAAACTTTCATCCCGCCAGTTTGGATTGGATTAGAGGTGGAAGGATACAGTGCTTCTCACTACCCCATTATTTTACCTTTTTGTTTTTCCCAATTTTTTCTCCTCTTTCCCTGAAGGTGTTGATTCCTGCTGGGGTACAGTTACAGAGCACCAACCAACCCTTTTGCACTTTGCCCAAGTGATGTCCTTCCTGTATGAGCCTAGACAGTCAGTGTCAGTAGGCTAATTGGGTAGGGGATTATCACAGCTGAACCCAATCCTGGCCTCACCCGTTGTCCACACACAGGGGATCACTGGATACTGAGGAGTAGCTAGAATATTAGCTGATTTTCTATTTTTTCCCCCCTTTCCTTACCCCAGGTGCACTGAGGCATCTCCACCACTGCCACACCCAAGATCAGCTAAGTAGCAAAAGACCAAAGATTGGCTTTCCTGCTCTGAATAATTGGGAGAGTGCATGTCCTTTAAGGCTATCAAGGCAAATTTTGGTTAAGTAACCAGAGGTCAACAAAGAAAAAGCTATAGATATCGATCTTCCACTTCAACCAACTGAAAATACTGTAACAAAGATTTTCTGTTTGCCGTCTGGGCTTGCTATAAATTACTAGATGTTGGGCAAGTAAAGACACACACCAGGCTCTAGGGAGCGAGGGTTCACCAATAAAACTGGACTGAGACATTAAAAATTAACCAGAATTAAAAACCCAAAATTGTAATGGTTGTGTTGCATTTTACTGTACCGGGTTATTGAGTTTCTTTTAGTGAAAATGATTCTTCCTATTTAATCTCCTTTTCTATGAATTTTCTCCCTTCCCTTTCCAATGGGTGCTGGTTGCTCTTTAGAACCATGCCCAAATGGCCATTCTTCATGTGTTAGTTTAGACAGTAAGGGGTCAAGTTTCATTGACCCTTGGAGTCGGGATTGGAGGCGTGCGGGGGGTTAAAGTCACGAATTCGGGGGTCCTGCCCCCAACCCGCCTCCATGCAAGTTTCAAAGGAGGCGGGTACCCGCCCCGCACTGGGACCCGCCTACCCGAGGCGGGAAGGGATTAGTGCCAATTAACTGCCTGTTAACAGGTAGCTAACAGGCAGTTTTTAGCCTAATCCCTATTTTAAAGCTTTAACTGTGGGACTCCCGACGACTCCAAACCACGCCAAGTTAGAGTAGTCGGGCCGTCAGGTTGAAGGACTTGGAGGGGTCGAGATGTCGGTGTTCAGGTGAGTGATGGGTGCATGAGTGCAAAGGTAAGTGTGTTTGGTGTGTCTAAAGTGTGTAAAGAATTTTAAATGACCTTTTCTTACCTTTACAGCCTTCCTTCCTCTAGGTTTCGGGAGTCCATCATCTCACCGGCACAGAAAGCAGAATGGCTGCGAACTGTCAAAAGTGACAGCCTACAGCTTTCTGTGCCGGTGAGATTTCTAACTGAAGTAGAAGGACTCAGGTTAGAAGTAAGACTGTCAGTGTTTGACAGCTTCAAACAGCTGTGAAACACTGATATTTCATCTGTCAAAACGTCTTGACAGATGAAATTTCAGTCTGTGATGTCACCTGTTGGCGGGTGGCCCTTAATTGGCCAGCGGGCTCAACAAGATCAATCAAGTTAAGATCGTGTGGATTGGCCGCATCTCGATGGAGGCGGGACTACAACCCCGAAAGTTGTAGTCCCGCCTCCTTCCCGACTTCTGAATGAAAATCACCCCCTAAGTGTTGACAGGGTATTCAACAATGGGGGCATTACAGATGAACTTGATCCTATCATCACCTGAAGTCCAATATTCAGGCACTCTTGAGCAGAAATCTATAGGGACGGACTAGGGGCAGAAACCCTAACCAACTTTCACCTTCCTCATTTGGGGATGCCGAGGCCAATTTATGTTGACTCACTGCTACCCTACTTGAGATCAGTTGACTTAGCACATACTGAGCAGTGAAGCTGGATCGATATGGCTCAGCTTCTCACTGTCATTCAGCAGATCCATTGACAGAAGCTTATAATTTATCTTTCTTTAACAGAACCCTATTGAAAGTAGTTGTCATCTATTTCCAAGTTGAAAACTGGTCATGGATTGTAACTTGAGTTCTAAGTTTTGTTTTGCAGCTGATAAAAATGTAATTGGAAACCATCACATTTAGAACTAATGCTTCACATCATAAGACACAGAAGTAAAGTGGGAAAGCAGTGGGCTTCCTTAGTGTCTTATTTACATTTTAGATATTTTTAGTTAGCCTGCTGAAAAACCACACTGGTTCAAAAATCAAATGGTGGTACAGGTAGACTATCCTTTATCCGCACTACCGAAAACCTCTAAAAACCGAAAGTTTTTTCGTGGAGCGTAAGTCGTGCGCACGACATGACCCGAGTGGCGCCAAACATGACAGGAGTGGTCCAGGAGCTCTGCCTTTCCCTGTGAGCAGGGCAGAGGGTCGCAGAGTTCCCTCCTGGGTAGGAGATTGCAGGCCGAGCCGGGCAGTGTGAAGGAGGTACCGGGAGAGTGAACCCAACAATACAGCGGCCCGTCCGATAGTCTTTTCTTCCCCCCCGACCTGATTTGCGGGCCAGCTTAGTGTAGGAGTCAGCCGATATCCGGCTTTCCCACAACTGGCGGCGGTAGTCGAGCCCCAGACCCCCGCTAAGTCAAGGAATTCAGATACGGAGCAGGGGGAGCCGGAAACCTCGATCTAACGGCAGAAATCAGCAGCCATTTTGTTAGGTTTTTTTTCTTCCCCTAGCATTTTTTTTAAACAGTCAGGCTGTGGAAAGAGTCTCTGTAGCTTAGCAACAGCTTCAGAGACGCTTCCAAGGCAGGGCCCGAGTGTTTACAAGCTGTTGCTAAGCAACAGTGTTTGTTGTCAGATACGGAGATGAAAACCTTCTGAAATCCGAAAAATTCCGGAAACCGAAACACAGCTGGTCCCAAGGTTTTCGGATAAAGGATAGTCTACCTGTACCTATAACTGTGAGCTGTGAATTCAGTTTATCCTCTGCAATATTGGATTATTAGTGCACACCCCAATACAATGTGATGTAGTAGCACTCTCGCCTCTGTGTCAGAAGGTTGTGGGTTCAAGTCCCACCTTAGAGTCTTGAGTGAAACTTGAAGGCTGACACTCCATTGCAGTATTGAGGGAGTGCTGCACTGTCTGAGGTGCTGTCCTTCGGATGAGACGTTAAACCGAGGCCCCGTCTTCCATCTCCGGTGGATGGAAACGACTCCACAGCGTTATTGTGAAGAAGAGCAGAGGAGTGTTCTTCGGTGTCCTGGCCAATAATTTATCCCTCAACCAACATCACTAAAATAAACAGATTATCCGGTCATTTGTCACGTTGCTGTTTGTGGGATCTTGCCGTGTGCAAATTAGCTACAGTATTTCCTACATTGCAACAGTGACTGCACTTAGTACTTCATTGGCTGTAAAGCGCTTTGGGATGTCCTGAAGTTGTGAAAAGCACTACGTAAGTGCAAGTCTTTACATTCGAACTAAAATTGTTTTCATTCCAATTCTGCTGCTAGATGGCGAGCATATCAGCTGATTAAGAGGATCCCACCTGCCGATTTGCCGCAGGTCAGAGCAAAGGTTGCAGCCGTGGAGAATCTGAAAGGTCAGAGGGGTGATCTGGGCCTACAGAGAAGCTGGGAGGGCAATTACCTGGCAACTGTGAGTAATAAAGATGCTCTATTGGTGAAATCACACTGTCCACTACCATGATGCTGACTTCCTTGCCTATTCTGTACTGACTGTCCTGTACTACTTTCAAATTCTCTAAATTTACAGTAAACCATTGCAAACATTTTTTGTTATTCCTAATGTAAGGCTGAATATCGTAAACTGGTATTGTCATAACTGCTGATGTTGGTTATCGATCAAATAAGGTAGGTTTTCAGTGTTAACTTCATGCACTTCCTAGTCAGAGTTTCTTCATCAGGCTTTTCCACTTTTTCTCCCCCTTTTCCTTTTCTCTCTCTCTCCCTCCCTGACTGCTCTCCTGTCATCACGCCTCCTTTCATCTCTCCTCTCTCGGATACTCTGCCCTCCCAAATTCCTACCCCAATCCTTCATTATACTTCGATCTTCCTACTCTCCTGCTGCCGTCCCAGGCTTGACTCCCTCTTGGGTAAGCCTACAGCTTCCCTCTGTGCCTCTCTTGGCATCCTACGAAGGGCCTATCGGCACTCGTCGCTGCCTCCTTCTGAGCAGCAACCCCAACTGTCCCATCCCACTCTCTCACCAACCTTCCTACCCAGCGCGCCCACTAGGGGTTGTTTTCAAATCTCCATGGCCTCGCCCCTCCCTATCTCTGTCATCTCCTTCAGCCCCACAATCTCCCCCCCCATCCCCCCACCCCCTCCCCCGAGATATCTGCACTCCTCTAATTCTGCCCTCTTGAGCATCCCTGATTATAATCACTCAACCTTTGGTGGCCGTACCTTCTGTTGCCTGGGCCCTAAGCTCTGGAATTCCCTGCCTAAACCTCTCTGCCTCTCTTTCCTCCTTTAAGACACACCTTAAAACCTACCTCTTTAACCAAGCTGTTGGTCACCTGCCCTAATTTCTCCTTATGTGGCTCGGTGTCAAATATTTTGTCTTATAATACTCCTGTGAAGCGCCTTGGGACGTTTTACTACGTTAAAGGTGCTATATAAATACACGTTATTGTTGTTTACTCTAAATATTAGCAATGCAAGGCATTATCCAGGGAGTTCTGTGATGTAGAAGGGATCTATAACAATATGTGCGAACCCTAGTATTGTAAACAATTGTAGAGCCGTTGCAAATTTTTACAGCCATAAAAGGATACACAGTGGGGGACAATGGAATACTCAGTATAGTTCTTGAATAAGTTCTGAAAACTCGCACTACAGTTCCATTAATCTAATAACATAACCAATCTAGTAACTCAAGGTAGATTAAGACCTCACAAGGTAGTTTAACTTCATGCAACAACAAAAACACTTGGACATGTGGCAAATTTGTCATTGAGCACTGAATTTAAGGAATTGCTACTTGTTCACTTCACCAAATAGACAATCATTTTGCCACCGCTAAGCTACGGATAGCAGATTAATGGCCCTGATCGTGGAGGGAGAACTGCTTCCAGCTCCTATGTTAACTCACCGTGTAATAAATTTCACGCTGGATGTGGTGACTATTAGCTTCAATGCCATTTATGTATGAATTGGTTTTTTTAAAAGCATTTGTTATGTTTGCTTTTGAAAGGCCTCTTCTGCCATCAGATTATTCCAGGATGTAGTTGACCTTGAGTCTCCATGCATGGGCTGAGCAAGAGGTTATTTCAGAGTGTAGGTTTCAGAGTGTAGGTTTCAGAATTCTGCCATTTGTTTGAGAATGTTGTCATACGCCACTAATTGCAAGTCCTATTCAGTGGGAATATTGTAATTTATAAAACACTCTAATATACCCTAGGAGCGGCTTAAAACAAAATGATGCTGAAAACAAATTAAAATGAGGCCTGTTATAACCCATGTCTATAGTTCCACCCAACTGACATGGTTAGATTCAAATTATGCAGAGGAGTCAAAATCACTCTTTGTAGAAATCCAGTGTAAATAATTCATTTTGCTCCAATTCCAAACCTTTCAAAATGGGGAATTGACTTCATGTTCAGATCAATTTAGTCCAAAGAAACATCCCGCTTGTCTCTGCCTTTCAGGATCAATTTGATTTGACCGTGGCTAGTGCTGTGGAAGCAAGAGACAAATATTGCCAGTCCACATAGATTCCTTAAACATCCTCATGCAGTTTACTCCAAATGTTTACCTCCTCACTCTGAGGACTGTGGTAGCAATTTCACGCCTATATTGGAGTTTGTTTAGTCTATTTCAATAACTTTTTGAAATAAGCAATGTAATTGAGTTGTGATTTTTTTTTTCCCCCAAATTCAGTTTCGTAAATAAAATATGTTTTGGACTTACCTGAGAGAAAAGATTTTTATATCTCTAAAAGGTGAAGATACTTAGCATTGTTCAGGGCACAATGATTTAACCCTGAGACTAGAACCAGGCCCAGGAAATGGTAGTCTCCCTGCTCTGGCCACTTTGAGCTCACACAGCACAACATGAAAACAAGCAACATTACAATTCTAAATCTGCTCAAATACCAGTTCAATACCAGTCCGCATGTCTCCTTTGCTGAACAGCTCCAAGGAAGATCCCATGGTCAGCCACTTATCAGTGAAAGAGGAACTGTTGATCTTGGGAGGGAGCTGGGATTCTGAGGTCTGCGACCAGGATCTAGGAGGATGCACACAGCCATAAGCCTGGGAGAATTTGCTGCGGAACATGTGGCAAAATTATGCCTCTGGTCATTGCTAGGCATGTGCTGAGCACCAACCAATCAAAACAGAATACCTTGGCCAATCAGAACTTGTTAGTGGTCATCTGGCACCCAAAGACCAATTAGATCCCAATAATTGGACATGCAGGAACAAACGCAATCAATCTTGTATAGATTGATTGTTGCTGATAATCAAGCATCTTAACGCGTGATAAAACCTGCATGCTGCTGGTACAACATGCATGAAAACATGGGCGGGGCAGTGGTAAAACATGGCCTGGAACTGCTAACGCCAAAGTAGGGCTGCAACACCACTTCACTGAGGGAGTGGCTCTGTTTGAGAAAGAAAGAGGAAGAATGAACGTGAATTTCTATAGTGCCTTTCACGACCTCAGGAAGTCCCAAACAGCCAATTAACTACTTTTAAAATGTAGTCACTGTTGTAGAGTAGGAAAATACAGCTGCCAATTTTTGCACGGCAAGGTCCCACAAACAGAAATGAGATAAATGGCCAGTGTGTTGGTTGAGAGATAAATTTTGGTCAGGACCGGGAGAACTCCCCATCTCCTCTTCGAATTGTACCATAATATCTTTCAAGTCCACATGATAGGGCAGGCGGGGTCTCGGTTTAATGTCTCATCCGAAAGACGGCACCTCAGACAGTGTAGCACTCCCTCGGTACTGCATTGAGATGTCCGCCTGTTTTATTTGCTCAAGCCTCTGGAGTGAGACTTGAACTCTGACCTTCCGACTCAGAGGTGAGAGTGCTACCACTGAGCCACAGCTAAGAGGGTGGTAAATTCACCAATCCCCATCGGATCAGAATTAGAACTCGTACAGCAGCAGTTAGATGGGTGTGTCATGGTGTGCTGCAAAACTAATACCATCTTAAAATGGGTAGTAATCAAACTACTGATCAAGATTCTTCCCCTGCTGTGGACCGCAAAATAACAATGGCCCAGAATTTGCTGGGAAAATAATGGCACGTTTAATACACACGCTGTCCACAAATTGCTGGACTATTAGCACCACTCAGCGGTTAGCCTTGCGAAAACGGGAGCTCGCTGTCAATCTCCCCATGAGTGTCAAGAAATTGCTGCATTTATGCTTTTAAAATGATTTAAACTTGCCACAGTACGTTAGGGCTTGTATTTAACAACATAAGGTCCCTTTTAATGATGAGATTTATGTCTCTGCAATCCCACTCAACCTCGGAGGCCCGGAAAGAGAACAATTTAAAATGTTGAGTCTCACTCCTGCAGATAGTAAATTGTTCCTAGAGGTTTATAAAATGTTAAATTTTAATTTTTTTCCTTGCTTTTCCTTTCTGTCTCTTTTTTTCACTCTCTCTTAATCCAGTCTTCCTTTCCCTTTCTTATTTCTCTTTCTGTATCTAATTTGACTCTAATTCCTATTTCCTTCTCTGTTCCTCTTTCTTTTTCTATCCTATAATCTCATTGGTTAAGGAGATAAACTGTTGGTCCCATTGTTCACCAAGGTCCTAGATGCCCTGTTGACCTCGCTGCGTCGTTATCAAGTCGCATTTCCAGCAATTTACAGCGCAAAATATTTTCAAGCTGAAGAGTGAAGAAAAAAATCTAATAAACAGGACATGCCATGAGATGTCCCCCTCCACTAAATTCTGGGCCAGTGTAAAATAGTAAAAACGGATTGAAATGAATATTTAATAAATTATTAAAGATATTTTCTCAGTGTCAATGTATCACACCAAAATGTGGATGCAGCATCCTCCACATGCCTCTGACTCAATGTTGTGACACCTGGTACTTTCCTCACGTAATCAGTTACAGTTATACAACTACAATCATTTGAGATTGAGTGCCATTGCAATCAGTTCTTTATTCTGTAAGAGTGCTGAGTGAAATCACTATACTCTCCCACTTGTGCTTAAATTATTTTATATTACTGCTCTAATTTACATGCTATTATAATCTTTACAGTACACATGCAATAAATTTCAGTTCCCTTCTGTTAAACTGCTCCTGTACTATCACTTCTGGTGTAAGAACATAAGTAATAGGCCACTTGGCCCCTCGCACCTGCTCCGCCATTCAATAAGATCATGGCTGATCTTGGGCTCAAAGCCACTTCCCAGCCCGCTCCCCATAACCCTTCACTCCCTTATCTTGCAAAAATTTGTCTATCTCCACCTTAAATGTATTTAATGACCCAGCCTCCACAGCTCTCTGGGGCAGAGAATTCCACAGATTTACGACCCTCCGAGAGAAGAAAATCCTCCTCATCTCGGTTCTAAAAGGGCGACCCTTTATTCTGAAACTGTGCCCCCGAGTTCTAGATTTCCCCACGAGGGGAAACATCCTCTCTGCAACTACCTTGTCGAGCCCCCTCAGTATAAGAACATAAGAACATAAGAAATAGGAGCAGGAGTAGGCCAATCGGCCCCTCGAACCTGCTCCACCATTCAATAAGATCATGGCTGATCTGATCCTAACCGCCAATCCACTATCACAGAACCATCTCCTGAATCTAACAGAATTAGACACACGAAATAGGAGCAGGATCAGGCTACACGGCCCCTGGGCCCGCTCCGCTACCCACAGGGCCATGACCGATCCGAACCTAGACTCATGTCCAAATTCCTGCCCGCTCCCCGTAACCCTTAATTCCCTTTACTTCTAGGAAACTGCCTATTTCTGTTTTAAATTTATGTAATGATGTAGCTTCTACAGCTTTTTGGGGCAACATATTCCATGGACCTACCACCCTCTGAGTGAAGTAGTTCCTCCTCATCTCAGTTTTGAAAGAGCAGCCCCTTATTCTAAGACTATGCCCCCTAGTTCTAGTTTCACCCATCATCGGGAACATCTTCCCCGCATCCACCCGATCCAAACCCTTCACAATCTTTTATGTTTCAATAAGATCGCCTCTCATTCTTCTGAACTCCAATGAGTAGAGTCCCAATCTACTCAACCTCTCCTCATATGTCCATCCCCTCATCCCCGGGATTAACCGAGTGAACCTTCTTTGTACTGACTCGAGAGCAAGTATGTCCTTTCTTAAGTATGGACACCAAAACTGTACGCAGTATTCCAGGTGCGGTCTCACCAATACCTTGTACAACTGAAGCAATACCTCCCTATTTTTATATTCTATCCCCCTAGCAATGAAAGCCAACATTCCATTGGCCTTCTTAATCACTTGCTGCACCTGTATACTAACCTTTTGAGTTTCGTGCACCAGGACCCCCAGATCCCTTTGTACTTCAGTACTTTCCAGTTTCTTGCCATTAAGATAATAACTTGCTCTACGATTTTTCCTGCCAAAGTGCATAACCTCACACTTTCCAGTATTGTATTCCATCTGCCAAATCTCTGCCCACTTACTTAGCCTGTCGATGTCCCCTTGCAGGTTTTTTATGTCCTCCTCACTCATTACTTTCCCTCCCATCTTAGTATCATCTGCAAACTTTGATATGTTACACTCGGTCCCCTCCTCCAAATCGTTAATATAGATTGTAAAGAGTTGGGGACCCAGCACTGACCCCTGCGGAACACCACTAGTTACTGATTGCCAGTCTGAGAATGAACCATTTATCCCAACTCTCTGCCTTCTGTTAGATAGCCAATCCTCTATCCATGCCAGAATATTACCCCCAATCCCGTGATTTTTTATCTTAAGCAATAATCTTTTGTGTGGCACCTTGTCAAATGCCTTTTGGAAGTCTAAATACACTACGTCCACTGGTTCCCCTTTATCCACCCTATATGTTACTTCCTCAAAGAACTCCAGCAAATTTGTCAAACATGACTTCCCCTTCATAAAACCATGCTGACTTTGTCCTATTAAATGATGATTATCCAAATGTCCTGTTACTGTCTCCTTAATAATGGACTCCAAAATTTTACCTACCACAGATGTTAGGCTAACCGGTTTATAGTTTCCAGCCTTCTGTCTACTGCCCTTTTTAAATAAGGGTGTTACATTAGCAGTTTTCCAGTCTGCCGGGACCTTTGCTGAGTCCAGGGAGTTTTGGAAAATTATTACCAATGCATCCACAATCCCTACCGCCACTTCTCTCAAGACCCTAGGATGTAAGCCATCAGGTCCAGGTGGTTTATCCGCCTTGAGTCCCATTATTTTACCGAGTACCACTTCCTTAGTGATTTTGATCGTGTTTAGCTCCTCCCCCCCCCTTTAGCCCCCTGTTTGTCCAGTGTTGGGATATTCTTAGTGTCTTCTACTGTAAAGACTGATACAAAATATTCATTCAGTGTTTTTGCCATCTCCATATTTCCCACCATTAATTTCCTGGTCTCATCCTCTAAGGGACCAACATTTACTTTAGCCACCCTTTTTCTTTTTATATTTCTTATATATGTATCTTATATATTTCAATAAGATCACCTCTCATTCTTCTAAATTCCAAGGAGTATAGGCCCAACCTGCTCAACCTTTCCTCATAAGTCAACCCCCTCATCTCTGGAATTAACCTAGTGAATCGTCTCTGAACTGCCTCCAATGCAAGTATATCCTTCCTTAAATAAGGAGGCCAAAACTGGTGTCACGATGCAACTGTTGTAACAAAGCAACGGTTGCACTGAGTGAAGGAAAAAATCTGCGAAACACATGCTGACACTGGTCTAGAATTTTAGATTAATAAAAGTTTAGATTAATATTCTGATTTAAATTTTAGTGTTGCATGTTTCACTCGTTCTTTCTGAGGCTTTCCATTCATAGTTTAAAAACACACCTAGTTATACCTCTTCTTGCCCACCTGTTCCGCTGCCAGTTACAAAAAGTGATCAACAATTTTCATTGACTGTCCAATGCACAATAAAAATCATATTTAAGGACCATATTGCTGCATATTAAAATATAAATTATTTGTGTGTTTACGAAAAGCTTCAATACAATTCATTTTATAATACAAATCCATCAATATGATGTTATATGAAAAAAGTCACCATTTAGTTGACAATGTCTACCATTAACTCAAAACCCACACATAAAGGAGATTAAAGCCTCCAATTTCCTGGATCTCATATACACCGCAACAGATGCTGAGCATTAGTAGGAGAGATGACCAAAAACCTGGTTGAAAGATAGATTTTGAGGAGACTTTAAAAGCAGGGATTAAGGGATAAACGGTAGGGCTGAGACGTATTGAAGGTTCTGTTACCAGCGGTTGAGTGAAGGATTGGCAAGGTCAAAAAGTGAGGATATTGATGCGTTCGAGAACAAAGAGCAAATGGAGGCTGGGGGGGGATGGGTGATGAACAATCGGGTCTTAGTGTAGGATAGGATGAAGGCAGGGGAGGTTTGGGTTAGTTGGAGATTTTGTAGGGTGGAGCTCAGGAGGCTGGCAAGGAAGGCATTCGGGTCTGGAGATAAGAAATGCATGGGACAAATTAAGGGCAGAGACTGGTGATATTCCGAGGTGCAGGTTGAGCGGTCTTGGTAGTGGATATGGTGTGAGGTTAGAAACTTGGCTCAAGATCAAACAGCACACTGAGGTTGGCTGCCTTCTAGTTCAGGACCTTGACAACCTAGTGCAGGATTTGGGCATTTATGAGCAGCTGCCACTCTACAGAAACCTCCCTCAATAATTAGCCCCAAGTGACCTCAGGATGTGATTATTTAGATTTGTTTCCGAAAGGGAGCACCTGACCAGTGGCCTTGAAAGGACAGGCCATGTTAAGCACAGCTCCATATTAGCAGCTAAACTTTAAAATATATAAGAAATATATCCAACTCCTTCTTGAATATGCTTAATGAACTGGCCTCCACCGCCTTCTGTGGTAGAGAGTTCCACAGGTTCACCACTCTCTGGGTGAAGAAATTCCTCCTCATTTCTGTCCTAAATGGCCTACCCTTTATCCTTAGACTGTGTCCCCTGGTTCTGAACTCCCCGACCATCGGGAACATCCTTCCTGCATCTAGTCTGTCCAGGCCTGACAGAATGTTATAAGTTTCAATGAGATCACCTCTCATTCTTCTAAACTCCAGCGAGTACAAGCCCAATCGACCCCCTGGCTGGGGTGGAGATCGCCTTTACAGAAGGTAAGTACTGTAGAAAATATAGGGACAGAGTGATCTCCTGGAAGAATTTCGATCGCCTAGATGGGTCGGAGAGGAATTTCCCAGATTTTTTTCTCCCAAATTGGCCATTGGGTCTTTATCTGGTTTTTCGCCTCTCCCGGGAGATCACATGGGTTCGGGTGGATGCAGAGTGATAGAAGATTTGAGGTTAGGATCAGATCAGCCATGATCTTATTGAATGGTGGAGCAGGCTCGAGGGGCCGATTGGCCTACTCCTGCTCCTATTTCTTATGTTCTTATGACCCAATCTCTCCTCATACGTCATTCCTGCCATCCCAGGTATCAGCCTGGTGAATCTTTGCTGAACTCCTTCCATGGCAAGAACATCCTTCCTCAGATAAGGTGACCAAAACTGCACACAAAGATGTGGTCTCACTAAGGCCCTGTACAACTGCAGCAAGACATCCTTGTTCCTGTACTCAAACCCCCTCGCTACAAAGGCCAACATACCATTTGCCTTCTTAACCGCCTGCTGCACCTGCATGCTTACCTTCAGCGACTGGTGCACAACAACACCCAGGTCTCGTTGCACTTCCCCTTCTCCCAATCTATTGCCATTTAGATAATCTGCCTTCCTGTTTTTGCCACCAAAGTGGATAACCTCACATTTATCCACGTTATATTGCATCTGCCATGTTTCTGCCAAATTACCCAACATGTGCAAATCATCCTGGAGTTTCTCGACATCCTCTTCACAGCACACACGCCCACCCAGCTTTGTGTCATCTGCAAATTTGGAGATATTGCATCTAGTTCCCGTGTCCAGATCATTTATATATATATTGTGAATAGCTGGGGTCCAAGGACCGATCCCTGTGGTACCCCACTAGTCACTGCCTGCCATTCGGAAAAAGACCCGTTTATTCCAACTCTCTGCTTTCTGTCTGCCAACCAGTTCTCCATCCAAGTCAATACCTTGTCCCCAATCCCATGTGCCTTAACTTTACACGCTAATCTCTTATGTGGGACCCTATCGAAGGCCTTCTGAAAGTCCAGATACACCACATCCACTGGTTCTCCCTTATCTATTTTACCAGTTACATCCTCAAAAAATTCCAGTAGATTAGTCAAGCACGATTTACCTTTTGTGAATCCATGTTGACTTTTTCTAGTAATTGACTGTGGATTATCACACGGATTGTCACAGTTGTTGGTCCTCCCAGGGGAATGTTATCCTGCATCAACTGCAGTGTATCCTGGCCACTATCTGCCAAAGCACCGCTGCTAACAAAAAAGTATTTGATTCGTGTAAATATTGGGCAACAATCTCATTAGGGATTCACATAAGAGCATAAGAAATAGGAGCAGGAGTAGGCCATTCGGCCGTTTGAGCCTGCTCCACTCCACCATTCAATAAGATCATGGCTGATCTTCTACCTCAACTCCATGTTCCCGCACTATTCCCATATCCCTTGATTCACTTAATATCCAAAAAATCATGGTTAGCAATCTCAATTTTCACTCGTGATTTAGGAAGTTTGAATCACACCCAGTTGAGCAGCTAGTCACTCCTGATAGTTACTTGTCTTGAATATATGTAACATTACTTCTGTATGTTTAAGGTAACACATTTCTAGGATTTCTTATCTGTACAGGAGCTGCCTTTTTTCCATATTTATCTGTCATCATGTCAATATACGATCCATATTTTGTGTGTTATGTTCACATGTTGACTGTGTTTACCCAAAGGTGTTCTATTTTCTGGCCCTTACCAATACAAAGATATTGAAAAAGACCAAGGAATTGATTTAAAAATATAAAACTTTGTTCCTACTATAACCAAGTTTGTTGCTGGAATACAAAATCAATGTTTTTTATGAGATGGTTAAAAGGATGGAATATAGCAATAAAATAGGCTTCTAACACAAAAATAATGTGATATAGCTGCAGAGTGCACAGAGAAATAGGAATGCAAATGGCTTGCTGTATCTGCATGTTAACTTTCTGTGATTCCTGTACTGGAAGACCCAAATCCCTCTGAATACCATAGAAATGAGCTCTAGCTTCACTTGAGCATTTTCCTTCCAGTACTGTTTTAATTCCAATTTAAGTATCGTGTGGGTGTTTGCTTTTAGAATAAAACATTACTGAAGCTGTTTTGCATTTTCATTTTTAGTTGGAACCTAACTTTCATTTCCTGTTCTAAAGCAGGTGCCGTGTGTACATTCAGGACTCCAATTCACCAGATAAAATTAGATTTCATTTTCATCATTGAGTGGCATTTACTTCAAAATACAAAGCTCTGGGTAGGGCATCCTGTTTGAGTGTGAATGAGCTAGTGGCTAGATCTGATCATTTTTTTACCTTTATTCTCATTCATATCCTGTAAAACACATACACAAACCTTAGTTTGCAGCATCCTAACCTCATTTCTTGTTGAAATGTCAGCAGTGTAAAATAACTCTGTCTGCTGCTTCCATCCCAGATAGACACAGATTGACTTAGATAAGTTTAGGTCCCGAAGCCGCATCAATCTGTTTTGCCTCATGACGTGTGTATTGGGAATTCACTGTGTTGCCCCTGAGGTGTACTTGGTTTTCCGGAGATGTAGAGATTCAGTCTGAGAAAGAAAATGTTTTATTGGCTTTGTGTATTTTGAATTTCCATTGAAACATTTTGTAATATGTAAATGTAAGAATATAATGTGAACTTATTCTTACAAGGAGATGTTTCTGATATCTTTGAGTATTGAGGTGAAGAAGTACTTGGTGTCTCCTGAGGCAGGATTAGCATATGTTTGAAGAAAAGAGATAAGATCAGAAATTACTTGTACTTCTCGCAATCTAGTATACTGTATTCGCTGCTCACCATGTGGTCTCCTCTACATTGGGGAGACCAAACGCAGATTGGGTGACCGCTTTGTGGAACACCTCCGTTCAGTCCGTAAGGGTGATCCCGAGCTTCCGGTCGCCTGTCATTTCAATTCACCGCCCCATTCCCACTCGGACCTCACCGTCTGCGGCCTCTTGTATTGTTCCACGGAAGCTCAGCGTAAACTCGAGGAACAGCACCTCATCTTCCGATTAGGCACTTTACAGCCTTCCGGACTCAATATCGAGTTCAACAATTTCAGATCATAACCTCGGCCCCCATTACATTTTTATATATTTTATCCACACTTTTGGTTTGTGCCTTTTCCTTTTTTTTTCTCTCCCACATGGCAGCTGTCTCACTCTGCCAGCGCATTTCACACTTCATCTAGAGCCATTGTCTGTTTCTTTACCTGTCCTATTACTATCGCGTCTCACCTTGAATATCTCTTAATGTCTCTTCTTTCATCCCCTCCCCCATTTCCCAGCCCCCAAACTGCCTTTTAATCTGTTTCATTTCCTGCCTTTTTTGTCAGTTCTGAAGAAGGGTTTCGACCTGAAACGTTGACTCTGTTTCTCTCTCCACGGATGTTGCCTGGCCTGCTGAGTTTTTCCAGCGTGTTCTGTTGTTACTTCAGAAATTAAGTCTATTCAGTGTTTTCACTCATTGGGACTTTAATTATAGAAAGGAAACAAACTTGAATTTGTCAAATGTTAATGCAATCAAAATATATATATATGTCATAGAATAGAACCTTACAGCACAGAAGGAAGCCATTTGGCCCATCATGCCTGAGCTGGCACTTTGAAAGACCTGTCCAATTTAGTCCCACACCCCAGCCTATTCCCCATAACCCTGCAAATTAGTCCTCTTCAAGTACGTGTTCAATTGCCTTTTAAAAGTTCCTATGGAATCTGATTCTTCCACCCTTTCAGGTAGTGCGTTACAGATCTTAACCCTCTGTGTGAAGAAATTTCTCCTCATTTCCCCCTCTAGTTCTTATACTAATTATTTTAAATCTATGACCTCTGGTTACTGACCCACTTGCCAGAGGAAATAGTTTCTCTGTACTTGCTCTATCGAAACCCCTCCTAGACCTCTATTAGGTCTCCCCTTAACCTTCACTGCTCTAAGGAGAATAATTCCAGCTTCTCCAATCTCTCCATATATCCCTCATCCCTAGTATCATCCTGGTAAACCTCCTTTGTATCCTCTCTAAGGCCTTGATTTCCTTCCTAAAGTGTGGTGCCCAGAATTGTACACAATACTCCAGCCGAGGCCTAATCAGTGATTTGTAAAGGTTTAGCATGACTTCCTTGTTTTTGTATTCAATGCCTCAATTTACAAAGCCAAGTATCCCATATGCTTTCTTAACAACCTTCTCAACTTTCCCTGCCACCTTCAAAGATTTGTGAATATGCACCCCCTGGTTCCTCTGCTCGTGTACCCCCCCCCTTTAAAATAATACCATTTAGATTATACTGCCTCTCCATGTTGTTCCTCCCAAGTGCATAATTTCACACTTATCCACATTAAATTTCATCTGCCATGTGTCTGCCTATTTCACCAGTCAGTCTATGTCCTCCTGAAGTCTCCTACTATCCTGCTCACTAGTTACAACCTTGCCAAGTTTTGTATTATCTGCAAACTTCGAAATTGGAGTCCCTATACCAAAGTCCAGGTCATTTATATTCAACAAGAAAAGCAATGGTCCTAATACTGACCACTGGGGGACCCCACTACATACTTCCCTCCTGTCAAAAAAATATCCATTCACCACTACTATCTGTCTCCTATCCCTTAGCCAGTTTCGTACCCAAGTTACCACTGTCCCTTTAGTACCACGTGCTTCTATTTTTCAAATGCATCTGTTATGCGTTACTTTATCAAATGCCTTTTGAAAGTCCATATATACAACATCTACTGCACTACATTCATCAACCCTCTCTGTTACTTCATCAAAGAACTGAATCAGGTTAGTCAGATACTATTTGCCTTTAACAAATCTGTGCTGGCTGTCCCTTATTAACCCATACTTCTCCAAGTGAGAATCAATTTTGTCTTTCACAATGGTCTCTCGTAGTTTTCCCACCACTGACGTTCGACCGATTGGTCTGTAGTTAGCAGGTTTATCCCTCTTCCCTTTTTTAAACGGGGGTATAACATTTGCATTCCCCCAGTCCTCTAGCACCACTCCAATATCCAAGGAGGATTGAAAGATTGTGGTCAGAGCTTCTGCTACCTCCACGCTTGCTTCCCTCAGCAACTGGGTGACTTGTTAACTTTGAGTAATGACAACCTATTTAGCACCCCCTTTCTATCTATTTTTATCTTATCCAATATCTCTACCACCCCTCCTCTACTCTGACTTCATCCTCTTTTGTGAAGACAGATGTAAAGTACTCACTCAGTACCTCAGTCATGCCCTATAACACCTTCTTGGCAAACTTTTCTGTGCCATTATAATGAGACCATTGTATTCTAATACTTTAGATCTAGGTTTGATGGATTTTTATATTTACAAGCTCCAGTGACATGTTAAACTCTTCACTTTCCCAAATTGTTGAGTGGTGTTTGAAAGATCAATATTTTTGCAAGTATCGGGACACTAATAGTTAACTTTGGCACAAGAGAAACACTCATTCTTACAGTTCAAGTACTTTTTTTGTTATTATTAGCTTCCATCCATCCCCCTCCATCAACCTTCACAGGACTGTCCTTCAGGCTGGTGACCTTTCCCAGCAGGAGGAATGTGAGCATGGACCAGGTTAACTTTCCCTGCGATTATTATTTTGTTTGTTTCTTTCCCTGCGGGTAGGCAGTTCTCCCTAATATAAAAAGAAGGGCTTGAAAAATAGTGGGTCAGCCAGCATCTGCAGTAGAAAAGCTATTCATGTTTGGCGTGAGTTACATAAAATTACACAGCACAGAAACCTATGCCGGTGTTCATGCTGCACACGAGCCTCCTCCCACTCTAATTACTTCATCTCAGCCTATCTGTGCTATTCGCCTCAACCACTCCATGTGGTAGTGAGCTCCACATTCTCACCACTCTTTATTTGCTTTATTTCAAAATAACCAAGGGTCCCACTGTTGTGTATGTACCTTTTAAGAGAAGAACTGATTCTATACTGCAGTACCGGCAGTGACCACCCCTGTATATAAAGCCATAGCAGGCTTCTGTATTTCAGTCTTGAGTTCCCCTCTGTTCAGTAAATACCTGTTTTATTGTTCTCCTGCAGTCCGAGTATTATTGATACCCGGACACTACACTGGCGACGGGCAGGTTCGAACTCACCTGCAGTACTGCATCACCTCACGGGGATCTTTTCCCTGAAGAGAAGCTTCTTGGAGGTCGAAGTCAGAACGGTGGGCGGCGACCGCGGGCAACCGCCCAGGGATCCATCGGAGAGTTGCAGGGGAGGCTGTGGAGAGCTGGGCCTGGCTCCCCAGTCGAGGTGTTCCAGCAAGTCGTGCTGGTAGCAGGTAGTGCGCTGACCCTTCCGGACTGCGGCGGGCTCGGGCTCGATCGAGTGGCTCTGCAAAGGGGCCGTGCAGCGTCGTCGGGAGGAAGAGAGAGAGAGAGGGTGGAGCGCACAGGGCGCGGTCGGTGCTCAAGAACCGGGCAGCGTGGAGAGGATAGAACGAGGGGAAGGAAAAGTGATATGCGCCATAGCCGCAGGTCGCTGCCATTACCCTGTAGAACGCTAGGAGCAGCGTGGCAGCAAGGGGAAGAAGGAAAAGCGCGGGAGGCGCCATTTTATTCCATTGGGGAAGAAGGAAAAGCGCGGGAGGCGCCATTTTATTACATTGGGGAAGAAGAAAAAGCGCGGGAGGCGCCATTTTAAATCACTCAAGATGCCGAAGAGTGGCAGTATCACTGCTTTCGACAACGAGGTAGAAGACTGGACCACGTATGTGGAAAGAATTGAAGTGTATTGCAAGGCAAATGTGGTGGCCGGGAATCGATAAAGAAATCGAGGATATGACCAAGAGATGCACAGGATGCCAGAAGGTCCAAAACGCTCCACCACAGGCCCCGCTACATCCATGGGAGTGGCCCTCATCTCCATGGCAACAGGTACACATTGATTTTGCTGGTCCATTTATGGACTCAATGTTCCTAATCGCTGTGGACGCCCATTCGAAATGGCCAGAGGTTATCAAAATGTCCTCCACCACCACGGAGAAAACTATTGCAGTCCTACGGACCATCTTCGCCAGGAACGGCTTGCCAGAACAGATTTGCTCCGACAATGGGCCATAGTTTGTGTCCGAGGATTTCCGGAGGTTTCTGAGGAATAATGGGGTGAAGCATTACACATCTGCCCCATATCATCCAGCCACAAATGGATTGGCTGAGAGGTTTGTTCAGACCTTTAAAAAGGCCATAAAGGCAATGCATAATGACGACATACCACTACAACACAAGGTGGATAATTTCTTGTTTGCTCACCGGAATGCGACACATGCAGTCACCAACCAAGCTCCAGCCATAATGTTCTTCAACCGAAGGCTAAGATGTCGCCTGGATTTGCTCAAACCAAACATAAGACGAGATGTTGGGGATAAGCAATTCCAGCACATAAATGAGAAGCCAACCAGGAGCTTCAAGATAGGGCAACCAGTCTTGGCCCGCGACTACCGAACAGAAAAATGGCAGCCAGGAACGATACGCACACAGCAGGGACCACTAATGTACACAGTGGACGTTGGAGAGAGCATCGTGAGACACCATGCTGACCAGATTCTAGAGACACAGGAACAAGCCAAACCCATACCACGAGCAGGTGCACCTGGTAATCAACCCGAAGTACAGATTGCGTCTACCTCAGAAGCAGTGGTATTGGAAGCTGACGAACCAACCAATGACAATGAGCCAGAATCAACTCTGCCGCAAGAACAGGATACTCGAGAAAGGTGCTATCCAGACAGGATCAGGAAGCCTCCTCAAAGACTGAACTTATAAATGATTATTTCAGTTGATGTATATAGTACAGAGAAAATTGTAATTGTAATTAGTTATTATTTAGTTGTTAAATTAATGTTATGTACTGTTTATCTAAAAGGGGAGGAATTGTTGTGTATGTGCCTTTAAGAGAAGAACTGATTCTATACTGCAGTACCGGCAGTGACCACCCCTGTATATAAAGCCATAGCAGGCTTCTGTATTTCAGTCTTGAGTTCCCCTCTGTTCAGTAAATACCTGTTTTATTGTTCTCCTGCAGTCCAAGTATTATTGATACCCGGACACTACACCCACCAGAAATTATAGCCTGTCTTTTATCTCTTCAGATGGTACTAGACCTACTTTATTATCCAGCATTTTCAGTTTTTATTTTAAATTGCCAGTATTAATCAACCCTGAATTTGCAGTTGGTATAACTGCATACTCTGTACGCCGGCATACCGCATTTGAACCTGACCGATACTTCGAGATTTGGCGCATGCACAAGTGCATGCGGAAATCCCAAAATTGCGGTCTGTCAGTGACCGCTCCGAAACTGGCTGATCTATGCCACCGCGCCCCCCCCCCCCCCCCCCAACTCAGAGCCGGCAATCAGTTAAATCTCACAAGTCATTGAAACTGATGAAAACTTCGGCTGTTCCACAGTAAGTACGTTGATAAAATCCCCACTAAAAGTTAGACTCAAAGGGATTAGGTGTAACTGGGGTTTCAACAGCATATTGACTGCTAAATAAATGTTAAGGGCCTGGAAAAACTAATTTTAATTTTGTGCAGTGTGAAATTTGTCCATTTTAATTTTTTTTAAATTAAGAAACTTTTTAACAAATCTTTTACTTTTTTTTAAGTTTGTGCGTCTTTATTTTAGGTTTGCCCTTTCCCCATGTGAGCAACCCAATCTTTCTTTTGCTCTCTCTAACTATTTAAAAAGTTGGAATTTTACTAGCTTGTTCGCGGTCTGAGAATTCTGCCTTTTGATTGGCTTCTTAAACAGCTTATTGACGTCACAGCACTTTGCACAAGGGGATCCCCATTAAGTTTCGTTGAATTGAATTTAAGGTTGGAAAACCCAAAGTTCTCGACACAGGCATTGCGAGATCCCTGTGCGAAGCGTACTTCAGGGCCAGCAGCGAATGCCTTCGCTTCGCTGCTGACTGCAAATTCAGGGCCATAATTTTTTTTTTTACTTTTTAATAACCTTCTGATCAGGAACTTACTCTCTGGGCAGAAACAATAATTCTATCATCATAGAATCTCAGAAGTTTACAACACAGAAGGAAGCCATTCGACCCATTTTGTCTGTGTCGGCACTTTGCCAGAGCAATCAAAAACTAATCCAACTGCTCTGTGGCTTTCCCCAGAGCTCTGTATCTTCCTGTACTTCAAATATTTATCCAATTTTCCCTTAAAAGATGCAATGGTCTCTGCCTCAAACACTCCCTGTGGCAAAACAATCCGTGCTCCAGCAATCCTCAGTGTAAAGGAATTTCTCATAACCTCTCACCTCACTCTCGTCATGATCATTTTAAATTGATGACCCCTTATCATGGACTCGCCAGCCAGAGGAAATAATCTTTCCCTGTTCTCACTATCAAAACCCTTCATAATTTTAAAAACCTCTATTAAATCATCTTTGTCCTCTCTGCTGCAGGATGTTCTACACTAACACATCGTATTTCAGCATATCTGTAATACTTTGCAAGTGCTAAATTAGTGAAAGCCTAGGACAGTTTTAGATTTCAGATTCATGCTCATTTAAAACTACATTGATAATACCCAGACTCTCTTGCTGCTACTAACATAGAAACATAGAAGATAGGAGCAGGAGTAGGCCATTCGGCCCCTCGAGCCTGCTCCGCCATTCAATGAGATCATGGCTGATCATCCAAATTCAGTACCCTGTCCCTGCCTTCTCCCCATATCCCTTTAGCCTTAAGAAATATATCCAACTCCTTTTTGAATATATTTAATGAACTGGCCTCCACCGCCCTCTGTGGCAGAGAATTCCACAGGTTCACCACTCTCTGGGTGAAGAAATTCCTCCTCATTTCAGTCCTAAATGGCTTACCCCTTATCCTTAGACTATGACCCCTGGTTCTGGACTCCCCGGCCATCAGAAACATCCTTCCTGCATCTAGTCTGTCCAGGCCTGACAGAATTTTATGTTTCGATGAGATCCCCTCTCAATCTTCTAAACTCCAGTGAGTATAAGCCCAATCGAGACAATCTCTCCTCATACGTCATTCCTGCCATCCCAGGTATCAGCCTGGTGAATCTTCGCTGCACTCCTTCCATGGCAAGAACGTCCTTCCTCAGATAAGGCGACCAAAACTGCACACAATACTCAAGGTGTGGTCTCAACAAGGCCCTGTACAACTGCAGCAAGACATCCTTGTTCCTGTACTTGAACCCTCTTGCTACGAAGGCCAACATACCATTTGCCTTCTTAACCGCCTGCTGCACCTGCATGCTTACCTTCAGCGACTGGTGCACAAGAACACCCAGGTCTCTTTGCACTTCCCCTTCTCCCAATCTATTGCCATTCAAATAATAGTCTGCCTTCCTGTTTTTGCCACCAAAGTGGATAACCTCACATTTATCCACATTTTCGTGCATTTGCCATGTTTCTGCCCAATCACCCAACCTGTCCAAATTGTACTGGAGTTTCACGACATCCTCCTCACAGCATACCCTCCCACCCAGCTTTGTGTCGTCTGCAAATTTGGAGATATTGCATCCAATTCCCTTGTCCAGATCATTAATATATATTGTGAACAGCTGGGGTCCTGGGACCGATCCTTGCGGTACCCCACTAGTCACTGCCTGCCACTCGGAAAACGACCCGTTTATTCCAACTAGCTATATTTATACTAGCTATACTTTCTGCCTGGAAAGTCTTGTACCTCCTTAATCTTGTCCCAAGAAAATATGACCAAAACAACCTTTGTGCTTCACTCTGGTGTGTTTATATTCCTATCCTCCTCTGCTCATCATAGCCTCTTTGGAGGCCGCTGTGAGAAAACATAGGCCCTTTCTTGGGCATTAATCCAGAGCGTTACTGATTGTACAGCGTCGTGATGTTCTGATGTGATGGGGCATGCAATGGGCCCAGAAACCAATAAGTAATCTGTTCTAACCCAAGCATGCCAATGCACTTAACCAGTTCATGCATTCAATGGGCCAAAAGGAAATCTTACAGCAGATCACAAGACCCCCAAAAATCTTGTGTCTGTGTTGCCATTGGCTCTGTAGAGATTGAGGGCTAGATTTTGCCAATGGGGAGCTTTTGGAGGCGGGACTCCCACTTGTCTGGTTTTAGTCCCGCCTCCATTGACTTCTGGCCAACCCACGCTATTTTCCCTTGATTGACCTTGTTAACCCGCCCAGATGAATTGTCATCGTTTGATAGCTCTGTGAAGCTGTCAAACACTGACATTCTCTGTTGTTTGATGAGTTCTTGTATTCAAGACTCATCAAACCTCTTTTGTGAGCAGAAATTAGATGGCTGTTGCATCGGAGAATGCAGCAGCCATCTGTCACCTCTGCCATGGAGATGCGAGACACTCCATATCCCCAACGATTGAAGCCTGCAGGAAGAAACAAAGGTAAGTAAACTTTTTCTAACACTTTCCACTTACCTCACCTACTTACCTCTCCACACTTGCACTCATCACTTACCTTCATAGAGCACTTTTGCACCCCTCCGACCCCCACAGACCCACTGCTTGCCTCTGTGACCCTGGTGGGGTTCGCAGCCTTCGGGAAGCCTGCACTTGTGTGGGTAAAATGTGGATAATCCTCTTATCTGCCTGTTAACTACCTGTTAACAGGCAGTTAAGTGGCTGTAATCCCCTTCCCGCCTCCAGGAGACGGGACCCGGCGCGGGCCGGCTACCCGCCTCCTGGGAAGATGGCATGGGGGCGGGATGGGCACCCGCCCCCAGTTTCTGCCATTTTCCCGGCAGTCCCGCCTCCCCAGGGCTGGCAAGATCGCGCTCTGAGTCATTTATGTTTTGGGGTGCCATTCGCAGTGCGAGAGCCACGTATGGCCAGTTCAGACAGTGGGACAGCTATATGTTGGCAGTTGCCTCAAGGTAAAAATACCTTCAAACTCCAACCCAAAGAATAAAAGGACAGTTCAAACCTAATACCCTACCCAGTGACCACACAATTTCTTTTCCATTCATGATGGTAATTGTTTTGTGGTTTCCACCCCCCTTTGTGATCTTACAATTAGATATGGTTGAAGCAGCTTAAATCATGGATGATCTCATTGTGAAAATGTGGGTGAGAGTGGCTGGTGAAGGTAACTCGCCAGTTATGGGCTTTTTCCTGCTATGTTTAGAGGTCTTGCTAAAATTAGTAATCAGTGTTGTACTTTCTGCTTAGGAAAAAGTGGGGGAGAAAAAGAGGGCTGGGCAAAAATAACTGTGTTCATATGTGTTTCACACTTTCCATTCTATGGTATAATGTGCATATTACCTAAAATACTTCTGAGAGAATTGTGATGGTGTTTGCTCTGATTTCCTGTGCTCCATACCAGTTAGGTTACTGTTTTCTACAGCTAGAGTCTCCTGTAACCTAACACGTTGATTAAACGGGTTCCCTCTTTCAGTTCATTAACCCTTCTCTCCCTCCCCCCCCCCCCCCCCACCCCCAATTAAAAAGGAAAGCCAGCAGCATGGTAGAGCTGAGTATTATTGTGGTAGTGTTCAACACTATAGAGCAAGGACAGATGTGGGTTTGAGGCCCGCTCCACGTAGTTTCAGATTTGCATGGGTGCAAGTTTCCAAGGGTATCATCATGGCCTCTAAAGCACCATGTAGCTTTTTTTTATATAGGGAAATCAGTAGCACAATTTCTAAATCTGCAGACCACACAAAATTGGGGGGGTGTAATTGATGCGCTATCAATTACTCATAAAAGACGGAGAGTTAGGAGAGTAACTAAAAGGCTTTTATTAACAAAGAACAGAGCATGCCTCTCGTGGTTGACTGGTTTCCAAGAAGGCAGGGGGCTGCAGAGCAGTCACCTTTATACCTGGGCATGTGGGTGGAGCCAGGGGCGGAGCCAGCTGAGGCATGCATAGATACAACAGTGTGCAACAACAACAACGGTGAACAACAATAACAGTGGTTTACCACATTCACCCCTTGTTTAAAATTGAGTCCGGCGGGGTGAAGTGTACTAAAGGTTCGTGTAAGTAAGTCTATCAGGTGGCCTTGTATGCCGTCCTGATCGTCGTGGTGGCGGCGGTGATGGTGCAGCATCCAACGTTGAATCTGGTGTCTCATTGAGTGGTTGGGTGGTCAATGACGGGTCCTGGGGCTGCGGCATGCCGTCTACAGGGATTGGGTTGTGGGTAGTGGTGGATGGCAATGGTAGTGTTTCAGGGGCACCCGAAGGTGCGAGGTCTCTTATGGAGACTGTGTCCTCCCGCCCGTCCGGGTACGCCACGTAAGCATACTGGGGGTTGGCGTGGAGGAGGCGCACCCTCTCGACCAGGGGGTCCATTTTATGGGACCTCACGTGCTTCCGCAGTAGGACGGGTCCTGGAGACGTCAGCCATGTCAGTAGCAAGGTCCCCGATGTGGACTTCCTGGGGAAAGTGAACATTTTTTCATGGGGGTTGGCATTAGTGGCCGTACAAAGCAGTGACCGAATGGAGTGGAGCGCCGCAGGGAGGACCTCCTGCCAGCGAGAGGTCGGAAGGCCCTTAGATTTTAAGTTTAAGAGGACGGCCTTCCAAACCGTCGCGTTCTCTCTTTCCACCTGGCTGTTCCCCCGGGGGTTGTAGCTGGTGGTTCTGCTTGTAGCAATACCTCTCGTGAGCAGGTACTGACGGAGTTCGTCGCTCATAAAGGATGAGCCCCGGTCGCTATGGATATAGCTAGGGAAGCCGAACAAGGCGAAAAGGTCATTCAGACATTTAATGACTGTGGTACTGGTCATGTCTGGGCAAGGGATGGGAAACGGGAGTACTCATCAATTATGTTGAGGAAGTACACGTTGCGGTCAGAGGAGGGGAGGGGCCCTTTAAAATCGACGCTCAGGCGCTCGAAGGGGCGAGTGGCCTTGATCAGGCTTGCTCTGTCTGGCCTATAAAAATGCAGTTTGCACTCGGCACAGATTTGGCAGTTCCTGGTCATGGTCCTGACCTCCTCGATGGAGTAGGGCAGGTTACGGGATTTGATGAAATGGAAGAACCTGGTGACCCCCGGGTGGCAGAGGTCATTGTGGAGGGTCTGCAGTCTATCAACCTGCGCGTTGGCGCATGTACCACGTGTTAGGGCATCTGGGGGCTCATTGAGTTTCCCGGGCCGGTACAAGATATCGTAATTGTAGGTGGAGAGTTCAATTCTCCACCTCAAGATCTTGTCGTTCTTGATTTTGCCCCTCTGCTTATTGTTAAACATAAAAGCTACTGAACGCTGGTCAGTGAGCAGGGTAAATCATTTTCCGGCCAGGTAATGCCTCCAATGTCGCACCGCTTCCACAATGGCCTGGGCCTCCTTTTCGACAGAGGAGTGTCGAATCTCGGGGCCCTGGAGGGTCCTTGAGAAAAAGGCCACGGGTCTCCCCGCCTGGTTAAGGGTTGCAGCTAGGGCGAAGTCGGATGCGTCGCTCTCCACTTGGAAAGGGATGGACTCATCCACTGCGTGCATTGTGGCCTTCGCAATATCTCTTTTTATGAGAGTGAAGGCTGCACATGCCTCTGCTGTCAGTGGGAAGGAGGTGGACTTGATGAGGGGTCTGGCTTTGTCCGCATAATTGGGCACCCACTGAGCATAGTAAGAGAAAAACCCTAGGCATCTCTTCAGTGCTTTTTGGCAGTGGGGGAGGGGGAGCTCCATAAGGGGGCGCATTCTGTCGGGGCCGATGACTCCGTTCTCCACTACGCAGCCAAGAATGGCGAGGCGTGTGGTGCGAAACATACATTTGTCCTTGTATGTTAGATTCAGCCGCTGGGCCGTACGGAGGAATTTCTCTAGGTTAACGTCATGGTCCTGCTGGTCGTGGCCGCAGATGGTGACATTGTCTAGATAGGGGAAGGTGGCCTGCAGCGCGTTCTGGTCAACCATTCAGTCCATCTCCCTTTGGAAGACCGAAACCCCGTTGGTGATGCCGAAGGGGACTCGGAGGAAGTGGTAGAGACGACTGTCAGCTTCAAAAGCTGTGTACTGGCGGTCCTCAGCCCTGATGGGGAGCTGGTGGTATGCCGACTTCAGATCAGTCGTCGAGAACACCCGGTATTGTGCTATCTGATTGACCATGTCAGATATGTGGGGGAGTGGGTATGCATCTAACTGGGTGTAGCGATTGATCGTCTGGCTGTAGTCAATAACTAGGCGCTGTTTTTTGCCAGTCTTCACTACCACCACTTGTGCTCGCCATGGGCTAGTGCTACCCTCAATAATCCCTTCCTTCAGGAGTCTTGCTACTTCGGATTTAATGAAGCTCCTATCCCCGGCACTGTACCGCCTGCTTTTGGTCGCGATGGGCTTACAGTCGTGGGTGAGGTTAGCGAACAAGGTGGGGGGGGGGAGACTTTAAGCGTGGAGAGGCTGCAAATGGTGCGCGGCGGGCAATTTAAAAGCTGCTGGCTGCAGACTGTGAGTGGGGGGAGGGGTCCGCCGTACGCTAATGTGACACTTTTAAGGTGGCACTGAAAATCCAACCCCAGTAGAACGGCAGCGCAGAGATGGGGCAGGACAAGAAGTTTAAAATTTTTGTATTCTGTGCCGCTTACTGAAAGGGTCACTACACAGTAGCCACCGACGTCTGCTGAATGGGATTTGGAAGCCATAGAGATCCGATGGCGCGTTGGCCGGACCGGGAGAGAGTAACTGCGCACCGTGTCGGGGTGGATAAAGCTCTCTGTGCTCCCGCTGTCGAAAAGGCAGGTAGTGGCGCGGCCGTTTACCGTAATGTCCATCATGGACCTGGACAGTTGGTGAGGGAGAGATTGGTCCAGCGTCACGGAGGCCAGCGTATGGTCGAGCGAGTCGCTGTGGTCGTCAGACGAGGCGGTGGTTGAGTCCGGGTCACCCGCGATTGGAGTTGGAGGTGTCCAAGATGGCGGACAAAATGGCTGCGCCCATGATCCCGATCCCCACGCGGCTGGAGGTGTCCAAGATGGCGGACAAGATGGCTGCCCCCACGGTTCACACGCGGCGCTGCTGGCGTTAGCGGTTTTACCTTTGCAGGCGCTGACGTAGTGTCCTTTCTTCCCGCAGCCAGAGCAGGTAGTGTTTTTCGCCGGGCAGCGTGCTCTGGGGTGTTTTGCCTGGCCATAAAAGTAACATTTCGGGCCCTTGGACATCGCTGCAGCAGTTGGTGCCGGGGGTGGCGGTCCCATGACCCAAGATTGCGGCGTCCACGGTGCGGAGCGGTTAGGGGAGAATGCGTCCATATTCCGGTGGGCCGCGTCTAGCGAGAGCGCGAGGGACACTGCCTTCTTCAGGTCGATTTCGCCCTTCTCCAGCAGTCTCTGCCGGGAGTAGTCGGACTTGAGGCCCGCAACGAAAGCATCTCGGATAAGTCCCTCCGTGTGTGTCGCAGCCGATGCCTCTTTACAATTGCAGGCTCGGCCGAGTATCTGTAGTGCCCGTAGGAATGCCTCCACCGATTCCCCGGACTGCTGTTTGCTGGATCTCAGGAGGTGTCTGGCATAAACCGTATTTACCGGGCGTGTGTATTGTCCTTTTAGCAGATCGATAGCCACCGCGTAGGTAGTCGCGTCCTGGATGAGCGTGTAGACTTGGTGGCCCACCTTGGAGGCCAGGATTTTTAGTTTGTTTCCATCTAGTGTCACGGCTGAGGCTTCCAGGTAAGCTTCGAAGCAACACAGCCATTGTGCGAACTTGGTAGACGAACCCGCCTCTTGAGGGTCTAGGTCCAGGCATGTTGGTCTGAGGGCATGCAGCAGCGCCTGCTGCTCAGCGTTTGGTGCCGTCCTTTGCTGCAGCGCCTGCTGCTCAGCGTTTGGTGCCGACATTTCGTTTTTGTTAATAAAATTGATGCGCTATCAATTACTCATAAAAGACGGAGAGTTAGGAGAGTAACTAAAAGGCTTTTATTAACAAAGAACAGAGCATGCCTCTCGTGGTTGACTGGTTTCCAAGAAGGCAGGGGGCTGCAGAGCAGTCACCTTTATACCTGGGCATGTGGGTGGAGCCAGGGGCGGAGCCAGCTGAGGCATGCATAGACACAACAGTGTGCAACAACAACAACAACGGTGAACAACAATAACAGTGGTTTACCACAGTAATTAATACTAAAAGAGTGTGACAAAATACAAGAAGATATGAATAAACTTGCTTTATTGGCAAATGAATTTCAGCAGGAGCAACATTTGTGGTAGGCTCAGGTTCGACTATGCACCCACTTTAGAAACATAGAAGATAGGAGCAGGAGTAGGCCATTCGGCCCCTCGAGCCTGCTCCGCCATTCAATGAGATCATGGCTGATCATCCAAATTCAGTACCCTGTCCCTGCTTTCTCCCCATATCCCTTGATCCCTTTAGCCTTAAGAAATATATCCAACTCCTTCTTGAATATATTTAATGAATTGGCCTCCACTGCCTTCTGTGGTAGAGAATTCCACAGGTTCACCACTCTCTGGGTGAAGAAATTCCTCCTCATTTCTGTCCTAAATGGCCTACCCTTTATCCTTAGACTGTGACCCCTGGTTCTGGACTCCCCGACCATCGGGAGCATCCTTCCTGCATCTAGTCTGTCCAGTCCTGTCAGAATTTTATAAGTTTCAATGAGATCCCCTCTCATTCTTCTAAACTCCAGCGAGTATAAGCCCAATCAACCCAATCTCTCCTCATAGGTCATTCCTGCCATCCCAGGTATCAGCCTGGTGAATCTTCGTTGAACTCCTTCCATTGGCAAGAACATCCTTTCTCAGATAAGGCGACCAAAACTGCACACAATACTCCAAGATGTGGTCTCACCAAGGCCCTGTACAACTGCAGCAATACATCCTTCACAGAATCACAGAAACCCCACAGTGCAGATAGAGGCCATTTCGGCCCATCGAGCCTGCACCGACACATATCCCACCCGATCCCCGTAATCCCTACACCAACACACATCCCACCCTATCCCCGTAACCCCACGTATTTAATCCCCCTAACACTAAGGGTCAATTTATCATAGCCAATCAACCTAACTCGCACATCTTTGTTCCTGTACTCAAACCCTCTCGCTACGAAGGCCAACATACCATTTGCCTTCTTAACCGCCTGCTGCACCTGCATGCTTGCCTTCAGCGACTGGTGCACAAGGACACCCAGGTCTCGTTGCACTTCCCCTTCTCCCAATCTATTGCCATTCAGATAATAATCAGCCTTCCTGTTTTTGACACCAAAGTGGATAACCTCTCATTTATCCACATTATATTGCATCTGCCATGCTTCTGCCCAATCACCCAACCTGTCCAAATCACCCTGGAGTTTCACGGCATCCTCCTCACAGCACACACGCCCACCCAGCTTTGTGTCGTCTGCAAACTTGGAGATATTACATCTAGTTCCCTTGTCGAGATCATTAATATATATTGTGAATAGCTGGGGTCCAAGGACCGATACCTGCGGTACCCCACTAGTCACTGCCTGCCACTTGGAAAAAGACCCGTTTATTCCAACTCTTTGCTTTCTGTCTGCCAACCAGTTCTCTATCCAAGTCAATACCTTGTCCCCAATCCCATGTGCCTTAACTTTACATGCTAATCTCTTGTGCGGGACCTTATCGAAAGCCTTTTGAAAGTCCAAATACACCACATCCACTGGTTCTCCCTTATCTATTTTACCAGTTACATCCTCAAAAAATTCCAGTAGATTAGTCAAGCACGATTTACCTTTTGTAAATCCATGTTGACTTTGTCCGATCCTGTCACTGTTTTCCAAGTGCTCTGCTATTACATCTTTTATAATGGACTCTAGCATTTTCCCCACTACTGATGTCAGGCTTACCGGTCTGTAATTCCCCGTTTTCTCTCTACCACCTTTTTTGAATAGTGGGGTAACATTAGCTACCCTCCAATCCATGGGTACTGTTCCAGATTCCATCGAATGTTGGAAGATGATCAGCAATGCATCTACTATTTCTAGGGCCACTTCCTTAAGTACCCTAGGATGTAGATTATCAGGCCCTGGGGATTTATCAGCCTTCAATCCCGTCAATTTCCCTAACACCATTTCCCTACAAATACTGATTTCTTTCAGTTCCTCCCTTTCATCAGACCCTATGTTCCCCGACATCTCTGGGAGGTTATTTGTGTCCTCCTTTGTGAAGACAGAACCAAAATATGTATTTAATTGGTCTGCCATTTCTTTGTTCCCCATTATAAATTCCCCATATTCTGACTGCAAGGGACCTACGCTTGACTTCACCAATCTTTTTCTCTTCACATATCTATAAAAGCTTTTACAGTCAGTTTTTATGTTCCCCGCAAGCTTACTCTCATATTCTATTTTCCCCTTCTTAATTAATCCCTTGTCCTCCTTTGTTGAATCCTAAACTGCTCCCAATCCTGAGGTTTACTGCTTTTTCTGGCCAATTTATATGTCCTCTCCTTGGATCTTATGCTATCCCTAATTTCCCTTGTTACCCACGGTTGAGTCACCTTTTTTGTTTTATTTTTATGCCAAACTGGGAATGAACAAATTCTGTAGTTCATCCATGCAGCCTCAGCTGCAAGTTGTCAAAGAAAGAATTGTGAAATGGTTGGTGGGGGGGCAGGGGGGGAAATGGGAGAAAAATACCCTTATTGGAAAAATGCATTTTTTTTTTTAACAATCAAAAATTAGTATTCTAACTGTCAGCAAAGATACTATGAATCTGGTAGTTAGTCCTAAATGCAGTGAAATGCAGATCACCCTGCTCATGCTGATTAAAGATTTGTCTATAGGGAAGCGCCTGTAGTACAACACAACGGCCCTACAACACGATGTTGACAATGAGTTTCCCAACTGGCTCTTAGTAAAGAAAAATTTATTTCTGAAAGATTTTACAGATATGACGAAGGAGCCAACCAACCAGAACAACGACAGACAACAGTGCATTATGAATGTCAAAAAATCCAAGCAAGTGCACCATGGCAATCACTAACTTCAGTGTCACAAACCTTCTAAACAGTGCATCTGCTGGGACACTGGTTATCATGGAGGGGAGACCCCTGAGAGATCTTGACTTTTTAAAGACTCATTAGGTTTGTTGATGCAATGGCATAGGAGGGATTAATCGTTTCATCGACAATTATTGCTAAACATGGCAAAAACATATTTAGGAAGAAACCTACAAATCCTGAATATCAAAAATAAAACAGAAATACACAGCAGGTCTATCAGCACCTAAAGAAACTTTAAACAAATATTTTGTATCTGTCTTCACAGTAGAAGCCGCAAAAAGCTTACCAAAAATAGTGGGGAACCAAGGGGCTAATGAGAGTGAGGAACATATAGTAATTAACATCAATAGAGAAAAAGTACGAGAGAAACTAATGGCATTAAAAACCGACAAATCCCCTTGCATGCCGGAGCAGGCTTGAAGGGCCGTATGGCCCACTGCTTTTCCTAGTTATGTTCCAAAAGAGAGATCAAAGCTTCGGGTAAAGAGCAGTTTTGTCCGAACAACAATTCTTTACCCTAAATGTTGCTCTTTGATTTCTCTTTTCAGATTCTGATGGGCCTGCAGAGCATTTTCCATTCATTATTCATACATTTTATTTTATTTGTTTCTTTACCTGGCCAGATCAGGAATTATGAACCTGTTTGAGAATTTTTGCTCTCCCTGCAGCTAATTCTTTACATGTGAAGAGCAATCTGTGGATCTAGTCTTTATCTAGATGGTTCTTCCAGAAGGTATATGTAGGCTGGCGCAGCAGATTAGGAACAAATCCACAGTCTGTATTGTGAGTGGGGTGACAGTGCCAGCACCTGGACCCACCCCTTCCCAATCCATCCCTCCACCCTTTACCTTCCGTCTGCTTCTTTTCTGCAGCCATTCTCTGAGACTGACTGACTTGCACTGCTGTTATTTGCAGTACCCTTCTTCGCAGCAGGATTTGTGGCTGCAGAAATCGGATCTGTCTGAAGCTGAATGCGTGCGAGAGAGAGAGAGAGCTCCGCTCAGCTGCCAATGGTTCTGTGCATTAATGAGCTTCAGCAGCCCTCTGGGTTACAGCCTGCATCTGCTAGCTTTGCTGGGCTTTTCATCTCACTGGAACCCACAGAGACCAGCAATGACCTAATCTACTAGGCAACTTTTAATACTGTATCCTTGAGAATCTTCTTCATTATAAAGGAATAGTTTAGCAGCTGTTTGAAAAATTTGTCACCAACAGAATTCATTGATGTATTTATAGTGTACGAGTAATAGCAAGTTTCATTGATATTACTTGCTGCCTAGAATATGAAATTAAAACAAGTAAGAAAAACAGACTTGCATTTATAGAACACCTTATGTCAAAACATCTCAGCTGTTCCCACATAGAACTACTTCTGCAATGCATTGACTGTTATGCAGGTAAATTCAGCAGCCATTCTGCACTGGTAGGATCTCGCAAACAGTAATGAGATGAATATTTGTTGAGGGAGGAGTGTTGGCCAGGACGGCAGGAGAACTCCTGCTTGTTCTTTAAGTAGTGCTCTGGGATCTTTAACAAAGGATAGCACCTCCAACAATGCATCGATTGCATCGGTACTGAAGTGGAGCGACAGGTTAGTTTATGTGCTGAATTCTTCAGGTAGGGTTTGAAGCCTTGCCTCTGATGCAAAGTGCTACCGATTGAGCTAAGCTAACACCTTAGGTGAATAACTACCAAGTGTATGCATTGGTTTCTTGCCAAAGGGTTGAGTTCAAGCCCAGTCTTGGCTGACACTTATGCTTTCTTCTCCTTGAGAGTCATCGTCTTCTTTCGTATGGTAGTAGCAAAGCAAATCAAATGTCAATATCTAAGTCAGATATCCAGGCCAAAGCTTCCTGTGTAACAGCATAGGCTGTTTGCGAATTTCCTTTTGAGGGCAGTGTTCAGTGATGTACTCCAGGGTCTGGAGAAGGTGGCAGCATCGACCATGACTGGTTCTGAGGCGGTTGATGGTTACTCACTGTTTGCAAGGAAGGTTTGACCCTTAAGATTGTACTGTGGGGTCCTCTATAAGGAATACATTCGGTATGTCACAGTTCTTCCAAGCAGTTCACCATCGGTCATCAAGGCTGAGGGGGAATTGCTGAAGGGCTTCGGCGACAGTCCAAAATGACCACCTAGATTTGAGACAGGTTGGTGGTAGGTTGTTCACGTTGGCCTGGATCAGCATGTCTTTGATGTGTAGCGGTTGTATTCTCTGGAGACTGCATAGTTGAGGCATAGGTGTGGTGGTGCGATGTTTGCAAGCACGGGCAGCCAAGGTGTTGGTGTTGATAAAAGCATACCAGTGTTATGCTGGACATCAATGGATTTGACATGTGGACTTGATAGCCATGCCTTGAGAGTGAGGTCAAGCTTCAACCCAGGAGGGAAATGACTGACTTGAAGGGTGGGAATGGACCATCACACCACTAGCAAATTAACTGGTAAGAATGAATAATAAGTCCATGAAGTGTCCATGACTGGACTTGCCCATGCTCCAGACTGGTAGAGAATAGGTTGGAGGAAGAGAGAGAAGGAAAGGGATATATCAGATCTTGGAAACATCTCCCCACTTGCTTGTTACAGAGTAGTATGCATAGAGGCTAGCCGTGTGGGGAGAGGAGGAAAAGCCACATAAAATATGTTCGCATGAGAGCATATTATAGGGTGACCATTTCATAACAAATGTGTTACTGGGGGAACCATAAGAAATATGGATCGCTATATTGCAGAATGCTGTAGTGACATGGAAGGCACTGCAGAAAAAATCTGGCTAGGGCTTGAAGTTAAATAGTTTGCACGGCAACTGACGTATACCTTCTGGTACCCTAATACTTATCATCTTTGTCAGCCTTTCACCTGTGTCACACTGGCACCATCATACTCGATGTACCTGCCACATGACAGTAAGATAAAGAAAAATTGAACATTATTTTAAAATAGGCATTAGACCATGTCATGCACGGGATGACAGATTCTTACTGAATTTAAGTCCGGTGTTGAATTTATTGATAAAAAGAAAAAATTGCAAATACTGGGAACCTGAAATGAAAATGGAAAATGCTAGAAAAACAGCATCTATCAGCACCTGGAAAAAATAAGACAAGTTAACTTTCTGGATGTAGGCCCTTTGTCACATCTGGCCTGCATCTAAAATGTTAACCCGTCTCTTCTCTCTTTCTGATGCTGATGGATCTGCTGTTTTATTTCCAGCATATTTTGTTCTCATCACTTTATTGGCACAAACCTCTCACTCTCGCACTTTGACATCATCTGAACAGTTTAATTAAATAGCTCCCTTTGTTGATTACCAACCATTAATACATAGTAAAGAATAGTTTTCACTAATATTTCCTGTGTAGAATTCTTTTAGCCCATTAGGGTTATTATGCTGTTGTAGGTAACTGTTGCAGAAGTCAGATATTGAAAGAAATGTCCATGCGTCAAGAAAATGAAAAGGCATCAAAGGGTGAAAGAATGCTGACAGCTTGACATTGATCTTTAGTTGGAGTTTGATAGCAGATCTCAACAAAGTAATACAAATCAATATCCTTCTCAGATAGCTCAACTCAGATCTACAGGAGCACCTCCACACCAAGATAGGGAATATATCTGGTTTAAAATTAACTCGTTCCTTCCCCATCCGAAGATAGGAATGTGACAGAATTGCTAAATTATTTTCTGACTGTTTTTCAATGGTGGGGAAGTATAAGAGAAATCAAACTGGCAGTCCTTCATATCACAAAGAAATACATCTTAGATATGTTAAAGCTTAAGGGCAAACAAAGCTCTAACAGTTTCCATTCAAAGGTGCCAGTGGAGTTGACTGAAGAGATTGCAAATTCCCTCACTGATATTTTCCAAAGTTCATTGGAATTGAATAGCATCCAGATTGGAAAATAGCAAATGTTTCCCTATTTTAAAAAAAAAAGAAGCAAGAGATGACACCTTAAATGACATACCTGTATGTCTTCACTTGATTGTGGAAAGTGTTCAAGACTGCTGAACAATAGCACAAGGAATATCTAAAGGATAGGATCTGACTAGAAAGAGCTGCATGAGTTCAGAAGGGAAAGATCATGTTTGACAAATTTACTGGACTCCTTTTAAGGAGGTTGCGAGGTAGATTTTCCTCTTCTTCATTCCCTTCACCACACCTGGGCGCTAGTCTGGTGGAGCACATCCAAAGGGGAAGCCAAAGAAATACAGCATAAAGTAAAAGGGAGGAAATTTGAGAATGAGAATGTGTTTGGCCTGAATTTTATCCTCCAACACTCCTTTTCAATTGGCATGAGGTGAGGAGGAAGGAAATAATGAATCTTTGTGTTCTCAAATCTTAATCTCTCTGCAGAATTGTTGATTATGCCTTTTTGCATATAATTAGTATTTTTGTGTGGGAGATCGGGTAGAGAGGGGAGACGTCACATGAGGTGCTCACTTCCTATGTTACTGAACTTGATTACTTCCTAGTGATGAATGTCTAGCTTTATTTTTAAGCTCCTTTGCATTCTGCAGTATATATCTTGACAACTCTCTGGTACAGCATTAATGTCGCCTAACCCTGCCTAGTGCCATTTCTTTTTCTCCTCCATCCTCTCGTATCTCAAGCCAGAATTTGGGTCATGCTTCTTCCTGCAAATGAAACATTAAACTGTAAGATCTTGTTGACATTAAATGCCACACTGTGAAGTAATGAATCCTTTCACAGTCATTGCAAAATGCAAATTTGTGGAACGCCTTACTTACCTCAATCTTTACTTCCTCCTACAGTGTTCAGGCTTTAAAACCCAAGCTTGCCATCACTTGATCACTACCTTGTCTTCTGTATTATTCTTTTCTACCTTGGTGGTGTTTTCCAGTATGGGCCTTGGCCCCTCACCTAGGGATTCTCATTAAACTTGCTAGATGTGGAATTCTGAGGTGGGTGTTTCTGTTTTGTTCCCATCATCATTGCTTTTTGATAAAGCTTTTGGAAGAACGATTGAATCTGTTACAGGCATTTTGCTGACACTAAGTGGAAGAAAATTCTACGGAGGAATACTTTCTATTACAGTTACTCCCCTAATAATGTGAGAAGAAATATATGTATCACTTTTAAGAAGAAACTTTGAATTCCCTGCAGTAACAAAGAGCAGCCATTTTGAGTCTCCTTCCCTTGGTGACATCATCAGCTGTGTATTTCTCAACAGCAGCTTAATTTTACTGGGATGTGCAACATTGGTCTGATGTGATAGCTAGTAAAGAGGTGCATGACATCAATTAAATACTGTCGTGGCAAAGTGCAGTGAACCCAGCCAGTAAAACACCAGTTAGGTTTAAGGTATTTGAATTTGGAATTACTTTAATTAGATTAGCAAGTTTATTTAAGTGGTTCCTCTTATTCTTACCTCTGGTATAAATTGGGTTTGGACACCTGATTCGATTTGGAATTAAGGTATTGTGTCCTCTTGCACACTAGGAACCTCCACTTACTTGAAACACACAGACAATTGTAAAACCCTAAAAAAAAAATCATATGGTAATCTTACAAAATGTTTAACGGTGATCATTACTTAATCAGTAAAATCCGCTCTGATTTTTCAGTTCACTTTAACTCTAAACTAGCGCATGCATTGAAACAAACCTCATGTTTTCTGCTTGATTCCTTCATCCGTTTACATCAGTCTGTTGTCCGTTAACGCTTCTTCCATGCCCCTCCCATTACAAATGGGTGAAAGGCCCAGATTGTACCAGTACCAAACACTGAGCGCATGCAAGAATTATCCCTTTCAGTCTGATAAAACCTCAAGCAATGGCTGTTTAAAATGGGGGCATTGTTTGTTGAATTAAGTTGATTTAATGCCAGTCACTAGTGAGGCCTGAATGCATTTGGATCAGACAACTGCTTGTGCACACTACAACCACGGGAACTGTTTACAACCATGTGAAAAGAATATAAAACATTGCTTTCACCATTCTACAATCAGTTCCTTTACCTTTAATATTACAACACAAATAAAGACTACTAACCAGCGTGATTAGAGGTGCAAAGAAGAGACGGAAGGGTGTTGCAGCATATTAGCATACATGCAGACTTCGAAGTGTCAAATAGAGCAGCTGAAGACTCCCACAGTGGTTCAGTGGGTAGATGAACTGCCCAGTATGATCCTACACTGATCAGAGGGTTCTAGATTATGGGCTGAGTTTGCAGTTGCTGTAGTTGTCTCAGCACTCCTGGGGTAAGGAAGGGGAAAATCATCCAGGATTCCTACTCCTGGGGTAAGGAAGGGGAAAATCATCCAAGATTTCTGCTCCTGATCATCATCCAGTCCTGCAACCTCTGAAACCTGGTGGGCATCAGGTGAGGTCAGGAGTATTGGTCCCCGACGGTGTTTCCCATCTGCATTCACCAATGAAGAATGCCCATTTGGGCCGGGTACAGGAGGGATGCTGTGGTCATAGAAGCATACCCCCACAAGAGTCAGTGCCTTCAGAGGACAAGAGGAGGAAATCAGTAGCTTGCTAGCAAAGTGACTAAGACCCTCACATCAGACACTAATCATTCATTGAGACAATGCTGCCTGATGATGTGATGGGGAAAACTGAAAATATTTGGGGGTTCTCTCTTCTCTCGCTCTCTTCATTGCCCCTTGACCAAAACAGCCAGCAAGTTCCAATGTTGGATATAAAAATAAGTTAATCAGCAGGAACTACTTCGTAAATCTCACCCTGAAATGAGGGGTTTGACCCCCCGTATCTATACTCAAATCCATAAGCTATATTGGTGTTGGGTTCTGTCAGATCTCGGTTGGAACTTCTAAAGGTAATGCAGCATTTCAACCTCTGGGAGCATAGTATGCAATGCCAACTGAGCAGAGCCTCACTGTCATTGAGAAGATCAAGGAATTCTGCAATGCAGTTACCCTCCCATCCAATAGAAAGGGGACTGCATAGAGCCCAGTGCCATAGATTGAAATATAGGTGCAAATGAAGCAAGGAATGGAGTTTGTATGCCTGTCTGTCCCTTATTGTGCAAACACAGGATGTCTAAGAGAGGATAAGAAAAATCTTGAATGCTGGAAGTCTGAAGTAAGAATAGAAAATGGTGGAAATGCGAAGTAGGTCCAATATGAACTGAAAGAGAAAAGGCAACTTAATGTTTTGAGGTATGGCCCATCATCAGAACTTGGTTAATTAAAACACTAACTTGCATCTTCTCTTTAAAGTTTCAGGATTTTATTGGCACCAAAAGAACAAAGGAAGTTAGAAATTTGTAACAGAGAGTTGATAGGACATCAAATATCATATTAGAAACAATCCTTAATGACTTTTAAAAGGGAAGTGGATAGGTATTTGAAGAATAAAAATGTATGGGGAAAGTTGAGGAGAATGGGACTAAGTGAATAGCTCTTTCAGAGAGTTAGCATGGCCTCCTTCTGTGCTGTAAGATTCTACAATTCTATCATCGTTTATATGTTGTGTACTTCACTCTTTTTTTAATTTTTAGTAAAGAGATATGAATGTAACTGAAGCAGGGGATAAATGGCATTTGTGATACGGATTGCATAAAATGTAAAAAATTACATTCCATTTTAATTTCATTTTGCATAGGTGAGGTTTTTTTGGAAGGGACAAATATTTGAAGCAGAGGAAAATGAGAGTTATGGGGCGAGAGCACGGCAATGGGGTTAGTTTTGGATTGCTCTAACAAAGCTGACACAGACGCGAATGCCAAATGGCCTCCTCCGACGCTGTAAAGTTCTGTCAATCTATTTGGGAGTTTGATCTGTGAAAGTGAACACAAAAATAGATCTTAGACACTGGTTAAAGACAACTGTTGTACATGACTTTCCTAAGGTCATCTATCCAGTGTAACACAGAATCAAATTTCCAGGGATTTGAATTTTCTGCTGTGTCAGATTGCTACCACAGGCCTGAAAGTCTGTTGTCTCTTCATGTTGAGTCTATTTCCAGTCTCTCAGGCTGTGTGTGATAGTGTGTGAAACTGAGCTATAAATTAAAACATTTAATCACTAAATGCAATGTGACAACAAATGTACAATTCGTACATGTCATTTTCCTTTTTCAGAGAACTTTCACAAGTCTTGATGAATCAGTTTTTTTTTGTTAATGTATTATTCAGAAGCTGTTATTGTTCACACTGCAAATGAAGTGAGTTGGCTCAATTTAAGGAATATTCTTTCTGGGAGTTCTATCTTAAAGTCACAACTTCACTATAGGTTTCACCTTCAGTCACCCCATAATTTCCAATTAAGTTTTTATTACCGATCTTCCTCATATTAAAAAGTACTGTAGTTTTGAAACAAAATTGTTATAATTAGCAAGAAGTAGGGTCATTTCATGTGTTGGCTGGATGCCAAAAAAACTGTCGTTTTAGTGAAGGACCAGAAGATGGCAACTGTCCTTGTGATGGAACTGAAAAAGTCACTCGTGAACTCTTCATTACTTTTTCAGAAACGGGATAACCCACAGATGACACCTGCCTTCTCCGCAAGAGCCAGTGAGCTGAAGCGAAAGGACAAATACATGAACGCACTTTTTTCCAGTCATGTACGGAAGGTAAGCACATGATTTGTTCTGACAGCAGGTTGATGGGAGCATCTCCATTCAAACATATCTAGTTTCTCCTCCGTTTGTATGATTTTTTTCCCCTCAAAAAAGCCAGTCCCAATAATTCAGTGAGTAAATGAATCACCTATTGTGGTACGGAGAATACAGAGCCCTGATGCTACAGTCATTGTCGATCACTCTAAACTCGGAACATCCTAAGAGAGGATGCAGAGGAGATTTACCAGAATTTTTTAAAATTCATTTGGGGATGTGGGCATCGCTGGCAAGGCAAGCATTTATTGCTCCGAGAAGGTGGTGCTGAGCTGCCTTCTTGAACCACTGCAGTCCATGTGGTGAATGTACTCTACCCACAGTGCTGTTAGGTAGGTAGTTCCAGGATTTTGACCCAGCAACGATGAAGGAACGGCGATATATTTGGGGGTAAGGTGGAAACTTTCTGGGAATGGAGGGTGAAAGTTGTCCCACAGGACTTGCTCCTTTATTCTAAACAGTCTCTGTTTCAAAGCTTTCATTTGGAATTCAAACAACAGGAGCTCTTCAATATAACAAAAACTTATGGTCCAAGTAACTACTGCATTTGACATCATTCATTTTGAATAATGCACAAAAATGTTCCATTCCTGAGCACTGACATCCCCTTGATAAGCACAGAAAAAATACCAAAAACGTTTAGTGTGGGATTTAAGAATGGGAGCTACTTTTTTGAATAATCAAAAAAATTAGCTTTCAATAAATGCCCAACAGATGCACACCATAATTAATATTCAGAAATATTCACAGTGACAGCAGATGGGCTGCTAGCTTTCTCAGTACACAGGGGAGCAAGTATATATTTAAAGCATGTATATATTTCACAATACAGTGTGTCAAATACTGTAGTCTTTTTAAAAGATCTCATTTTGAGCTAACACAGCTCTACCTACAGGAATGTCAGCTAATGGTTTCTAATTGTCACTAAGTTGGCAGTCTCACTCCAAGGAGTTGGTTGGTATGAGAAGTGGGGCATGCTTGTGTTAAGGGCTGCCGTTCTGACTTTGGAACTGGGGCAGCATGGAGGAGCTATACTCTGTGTAAAATAATGCTCTACCTGACTTGGAGGTGCTTGATGCTAATGACACAGGGTGCCCAAAATGGAGAAAGTCTTCCATTCCCCAACACTGGCATCCTTCACCTTGATGAGCACAAGATTCACGTGTTGTCAGATAGTGTGACTGTGGAATACAAGACAAATGGAGGTAAGAAGACTGCACGTTGGCTAATGGAGGGGAAGAGTTGCGGGCTGGCAGAGAATTTCTTTTATTTTTATGTCTGGCCTGCCAGTATACCTCTGAGTCCCAGCTGACAGAGTTGTGCACTAACTTGAATGGATTGCTTCCAGTACATTAAAAAGGGGCCCGTGGAGTAAGAAAGAAAGAACTTGCATTTCTGTAGATCCATTCACAACTTCAGATATCCTAAAGTGCTTCACAGCCAATGAAGTACTTTTGAAGTGTAATCACTGTAATGTAGGACAGGTGGCAGCCAATTTGCACACAGCAAGGTGCCACAAACAGCAATGAGATAAATTACCAGATAATCTTTTTTTATTGATGTTGGTTGAGGGATAAATATTGGCCAGGACACCGGAGAGAACTCCCTTGCTCTTGTACGAAATAGTGCTGTGGGGTCTTTTTCATCCCCCTGAGAGGTCAGGCGGGGACTCGGTTTAATGTCTCATTCGAAAGACGGCATCTCCAACAGTGCGGCACTCCCTCAATACTGCACTGAAGTGTCAGCATAGAATTTGTGCTCCAGTCTCTGGAGTGGTCTTGAACCCACAACCTTCTGACCCAGAGGTGAGAGTGCTACCACTGAGCTGTGGCTGAGTTGAAAGAAGTTGATGTCACAGTGTATTGTGTGTGCACTAATAAGCTTATATTGCAGAGGACATGTTGGTTGACGGATAAATATTGGCCAGGACACTGGGGAAAACTTTGAATAAACAAGTTTGAAACACAGGAGAAAAAAAATCAGCTCATGGAAGGTTATTTTTTTTAAAGTTCCTCATACCAAACCCTAACAGCCTAGAGGGAAATGGTAAAGGAATCATGCGCCTTCTGTTTCCTTTGCTCTTGGAAAGTTGCAGCTCCATTTTTAATGAAGCAATTATTGAGGCCATGAGACACACTGCAGCAGTATCAGTACTTATTAACAGCTGAGCTGATGTTCAATGCCCCTATTGTATTATGCAACCACTTCCTAATTTTGTGGTGTACTGCTTGTACAAAGTCACATTAGACATTCTGTCCAGAACCTCCCCTGATGTTCACAATGCCATACAGGTCACTGGCAGCGAAATGCATTACTGGCCTCCAGCCAACATCAAGACAGTGGACAGATGCAAGTTCTAAGGACATAAACCACCTAGCTTAGCCACCATTGGCACTTCGTCAGTGAGACACCCCCAACAGCTACGTGGGGGCACTGGCGTCTGGCTGTTTATGCTACAGAGTTCTTGCCAACGGAGATAAGGGCCTAAAAAGGGCTCTTGAATGACGTGCATTATCTTGGCTACACAAAACACTACATCCAAAAGCTTTCCAATGTTCTGGGGAAAGGATTTCGTCCTTGATGAGCTAAACTGAAATATGTTGCATTAATATTCATGGAGCCATGAAACACGACAGCTGACCAGAAAAAAGTTATGTTACCAGTTGTGCAATTTTAGAAACTGAGATTGTTCAATATACATAGCGTACCTTTTAAAGATTGCAATGTCTCCTAAAGTGAATGCAGACTGATATTGTAATGTACAGGATCGTGCTAGGTGACAGATCGAATCTTACTTGTGCAGTAGTAGTCATTTCCAATGGGACAGACAAATGCTAGTGAATAAACAACAGAAAATCTCACCAGAATGTACTTCTCCCCAAGTTTTGACACAGTTTAACATTTGCATTTATTTCAAAAATGAAAATTAGTTAAAATTGTAAAGTGCTTTTACATTTTTCCTCCAAGAATCTTCATTTGATGTCCCAAGTCTATAATACCATTCTACATTGCACTGTTCCTGTAATAATAATTTTCAATATTTTATAAAAATCTGTTATTTCTTCAATCACCTTGTCTGTTTCTGTAACATCTGTTATTGTGTGTAAATATATCTCCACTTCAGAGGCATCTATGTTGTCCCAAATCTACCCCAAACTTTTTCTGTCTCTGGTACTTTTTATTTTGATTTGTTAAATAGTAAGTGTTCACACTTTTTGGAGAACTGGCGTGTATGAGTTAAGCTGTCTGAAGGTGCTTCAGAAATAGGCGGGATCAGACATGGGGGAAATGCAAGGCAGACTAAGATGTGTTTAGATTCCATGTGTGTAAATGCACAGAGCATGGTAAATAAGGTTGGTGAGCTGCAGGCACAATATCATTAGGTTTAAAGTAGTTATGGAAAAGGAGAAATCAAATGTGAAAATACTCAACTGGAGGAAGGCTAATTTAAGTGAGTTGAAAAGGGATTGGAATCAAAGATTGACAGGTAGAACACTAAACGAATATTATGAGGCCTTCAGAGAGGAGAACATTTGGGTACAGACTGGACACTTTCCCATGAGGGGAAAGGAAGGACATCCAAAGCTAGAGCTCCCTGGATGACTAAAATTAAACAGTAAAAGGAGGCCTATGATAAATGTCGGGTTTAAAACTCAGTAGAGAACCAAGTAGAGGTCCAGCATCTCGTGAAGTGGTGCGCCGATAACGACCTGGCCCTTAACACCAAGAAAACAAAAGAAATCATTGTGGACTTCAGGAAGTCCAAAGGCGGAAGTCACACCCCCATCCACATCAATGGGGCTGTGGTGGAAAGGGTGGACAGCTTTAAGTTCCTCGGAGTCCACATCATGGAAGACCTCTCCTGGTCCCTCAACACCACCTCTCTGGTGAAGAAGGCCCAGCAGCGCCTATATTTCTTAAGGAGGCTGAAGAGATGTAATCTGTCACCCCTGATCCTCTCTAACTTTTACCGCTGCACTATAGAGAGCATCCTGACAAACTGTATCACAGTATGGTATGGCAGCTGTAGCTACTATGACCGGAAAGCCCTGCAGCGGGTAGTCAAAACTGCCCAACGCATTACCGGCACCCGGCTACCGACCATAGAGCACATATACCAGAAACGCAGTCTACGGAGGTCACGGTCCATCATCAAAGACCCTACCCACCCCAGCCACAGTCTGTTCGCCCTCCTACCATCTGGGAGACGCTACAGATACATTCGCACCCGTATGACCAGATTTAGGAACAGCTTCTTTCCCAGGGCTGTTATCCTACTGAACTCCACAAATAAACTCTAAAGCCTGCACATCTGCCAATGCACTTTATTATGGTCATATTTATGTTAATATACTACAAGCCAAATGTATGTTGAATGTTTAAATGTCTTAATCCAAATGTACACTCTCGGGAGCCGCAAGCCTACATTTCGTTGTACTGCACTTGTGCACTAACAATGACAATAAAAGTTGATTTGATTTGATTTGATTTGAAGAGTACAGGGAAGAACTGAAAAAGTAAATAAGAGGGGCAAAGAGAGTGTACAGGGAAGTCTTGCTTCAGTTATACAGGGTACTGGTGAGGCCACACCTGGAATATTGCGTACAGTTTTGGTTTCCATATTTAAGAAAAGATATACTTGCTCTCAAGGCAGTTCAGAGAAGGTTCACTCGGTTGATTCCGGAGATGAGGGGATTGACTTATGAGGAAAGGTTGAGCAGGTTGGGCCTCTACTCATTGGAATTCAGAAGAATGAGAGGCGATCTTATCGAAACATATAAGATTGTGAGGGGGCTTGATCGGGTGGATGCAGTGAGGATGTTTCCACTGATGGGTGAGACTAGAACTAGGGGGCATAATCTTAGAATAAGGGGCTGCCCTTTCAAAACTGAGATGAGGAGAAACTTCTTCACTCGGAGGGTAGTAAATCTATGGAATTTGCTACCTCAGAGAGCTGTGGAAGCTGCGACATTAAATAAATTTAAAACGGAGATAGACAGTTTCCTAGCTGATAAGGGAATTAGGGGTTACGGGGAGCGGGCAGGGAAGTGGACGTGCGTCTAGGTTCGGATCAGTCATGATCCTATTGAATGGCGGAGCAGGCCCGAGGGGCCATATGGCCTACTCCTGCTCCTACTTATGTTCTTATGTACAAGAATAGATTAGCAGGTAACGTTAAAAGGGAACATATAAATAGTAAAAGGGTACTCAAAGGAAGGGTGGGACTGATTAGGGACCGAAAAGATCATCATCTGGAGATAGAGGACATGACTGAGGTACTAAATGAGTACTTTGCATCTATTTTCACTAATGAAGAGGATGTTGCCAATGTCACAGTAAAGGAGAAGGTAGTAGAGAAATTGGATGGGATAAAAATAGAGGAGGTACTTAATAGGTTGGCAGCACTCAGAGTAGAAAAGTCACCCAGTCCGGATGAGATGCATGCTAGGTTGATCCATGAAAATGCTCACAAAGGAATATTGCAACCTAGTATTGATTTCCAGGATTTGCTGCATTCAATATTACAGTTTGGTTCTCTTAATTTGAATTAAGTGAATTTAAATTATCTGGCAAGTCATTTTTAGCACAAAATTCTCATTTTGCTGTGTTATTTACATTGTATAATTCCAAGTATTCGATAATTCCTTTTTTTATGGCAAAAATACAGCTTTGAATAACAGGACTAGACTGGACTGACACCTTTCCTATTACTTCTAAGATGTAAATTGCAGACAGAGGGGATGAAGGTCTACAATGGATGATGTGGGGTGGGGGATTTGGTTTTATCAGTCTAAATTCATTTTCTACCCATCAGTAGTCCACAGCACAGCATTCTCTCCAGCACTAACTGTGGCACTCTTTTATTCAGAGAAGCCAGAAAGGGAATTTGTGGTAACAACAGAAAATGCTGGAAATACTCAGCAGGTCAGGCCGCATCATGGAGAGAGAAACAGAGTTAATGTTTCGGGTTGATGACCCTTCGTCCGAACTGGAAAAGGTTAGAGAAGTAACAGATTTTTAAGCAAGTGTAGGGGCAGGGACAGGGAGGTGGGGAGGAAAGAACAAAGGGAAGGTCTGTGGTAGGCTGGAAGGCAGGAGAGATTAAAAGACAAAAGGGATGATGGTGCAAGGCAAAAGGAGATGGTAATGAGAAAAGTTAAGAAATAAAAGATGACTCTAGATAAGGTGTAAATGGCAATGGCAGAATCATCAACGGCTGCCATGTGAGGGGAAAAACAAGATATAGTCTGAAATTGTTGAACTCAGTGTTGAGTCCAGAAAGCTGTAAAGTGCCAATCGAAAGATGAGGTGCTGTTCCTCGTGCTTACGTTGAGCTTCATTGGAACAGTGCAAGAGGCCAAGGACGGAGAGATCAGAGTGGGAGTGGAGCGGAGAATTAAAGTGACAGGCGACCGGAAGCTCAGGGTCGCGCTTACGGACTGAATGGAGGTGTTCCGCAAAGCAGTCACCCAATCTGCGTTTGGTCTCCCCAATGTAGAGGAGGCCAGATCGTGAGCAGCGAATACAGTATACTGTAAACTAAATTGTAAGAAGTACAAGTAAATCGCTGTTTCACCTGGAAGGAATGTTTGGGGCCCTGGACAGAGGGAATTTAAACCGTGATCTTAGTGTTGCAGTAGGGGATGATCGTCTAATATTGAGGGTCATTGTGAAGAAAGAACTGTACCTGACCTGATGGCACTTGATGCTGTCACTGGACCTATTCTATGTTGTTACTAAATATTGATGATCTTTCTATTAAAGTTGGTGTTAGCTTGTCAGCCCCAAAGGGCCTTTTAACCTTTTTCAACATAAAACAAAGTTCTGCTTAAAGAAAGAAAGGGGGAGAAATTGGGTGAGTAGCGCCACTTGTTAGCGCCTAAAGAGGCAGGCAATGGCTGTAGCGCCACTGGCTGTGCCTCCCGCGTTATTGAGTTGGGGCGATAATGGTGGCGTTATCCTTTTGTGCTGCGCCGCCACCGATGACGTCATCAGTGTGCGCAGCGCCCCGTTCACGATATTTGGTTGCGAACGCCGCAGTTGCGCCATTCGCTACCCGCGCCCGGTTCACGGGGCCTTACTGTGCCGGCAGCGGCGCAAGTTAAGGTGGAGGTGCGGGGCGGCTGCCTGCCAGCACCTCCGTCCCCGGCCTCCTAACCACCGCCCCCCCCCCCCCCCCACGGCATTGCCGGCTGTTTCCTGAGAGCCCGGCACTTCTCCTCGGTGCCGGGCTCTTTTGCCGGCATTCGCGATCGGTGATTGCGCTGTTGCAGGCCCCTCCCCCTTAACAATGGGAGGAAGGCCTGCAGTACCGCAGCGTGCCGTGCCGCAGCGTGTGGCGCTGCGGCACGTTGTGCTGTGATAATTCAGTTTCAACGCCCTAAGAGGGACACGGAGCGCCTCGAGCCTCGCCCCGTGTCCCTCGAGGGGCAATGAAACTGAATATCTGACGATCGCTGAAGACTCAAACACTGCGCTAAATCCTGCGCTCAGGCGAACTTGGCGCCAGTTTGGCGCCTCAACCCAATTTCTAGGCCAAAGATATAACTTATGTAGCACCTTTCACCACCTCAGGGTGTCCTAAAGCACTTTACAGTCAATGAAGTACTTTTGAAATGTAGTCACAGTTATGATGTAGGAAACGTGGCAGCCAATTTGCGCACAGCAATGTGATAATGACCAGATAACCTGTTTTAGTAATGTTGCTTGAGGGATAAATATTGGCCAGGACACCAGGGAGAACGCCCCTGCTCTTCTTCAAATAATGTAATGGGATCTCTTACAAGCACCCGCGATGGCATACGGGGCCGCGGTTTAACGGCTCATCTGCAAAACAGCACCTCTGACAGAGCAGTGCTCCCTCAGTGCTGCACTGGAGTGTCAGCTCAGATTTTGTGCTCAAATTTCTGGAGTGGGTCTTGAACCCACACCTTCTGACTCCAAGACAAGACTGCACTGAACTAGAGCTGACACTTATAAAAGAAAAGCAAAATACTGTGGATGCTAGAAATCTGAAATAAAAACAAATTGCTGGAAATACTCAGCAGGTCAGGCAGCATCTGTAGAGAGAGAAACGCGTTAACGTTTCAGGTCGATGACCCTTTGTCAGAACTGGAAAAAGTTGGAGATACGACAGGTTTTTAAGCAAGTGTAGGGGCGGGAGGCGGGGAGGAAAGAACAAAAGGGAAGGTCTGTGATAGGGTAGAAGGCAGGAGAGATTAAGAGACAAAAGGGATGATGGTGCAAGGCAAAAGGAGATGGTGATGGGACAAGTTAAGAAACAAAAGATGACTCTAGATGAAGTGTAAATGGCAATGGCAGGATGATCAACAGCTGCCATATGAGAGAGAGAAGAAAACAAATGATGGGGGCAGAGGTTATGGTCTGGAATTGTTGAACTCGGTGTTGAGTCCAGAAGGCTGTAAAGTGCCTAATCGAAAGATGAGGTGCTGTTCCTCGAGCTTCCGTTGAGCTTCATTGGAACAGTGTAAGGGGCCAAGGACGGAGATGTCGTAGTGGAGTGGAGAATTAAAGTGACAGGCAGCCGAAAGCTCGGGGTCACCCTAACGGACTGAACGGAGGTGTTCCACAAAGCGGTCACCCAATCTGCATTTGGTCTCCCCAATGTAGAGGAGACCGCATTGTGAGCAGCGAATACAGTATACTTAGTTGCAAGAAGCACAAGTAAGTCGCTGTTTCACCTGGAAGGAATGTTTGGGGCCCTGGATAGTGGGAAGGGAAAAGGGCAGGTGTTGCATCTCATGTGCTTGCACAGGAAGGTGCCGGGCGAAGGGCTGTTGGGGGTGATAGAGGAGTGGACCAGGGTGTCGCAGAGGGAGCGGTCCCTTCGGAATGCTGAAAGGGGAGGTAAGGGAAAGATATGTTTGGTGGTGGGATCACGCTGGAGGTGGCGGAAACGGCAAAGGATGATCCGTTGAATGTGGAGGCTGGTGGGGTGAAAGGTGAGGACAAGGGGAACCCTGTTGTGGTTCCAGGAGGGAGGGGAAGGGGTGAGAGCAGAAGTGCGGGAAATAGAACGGACATGGTCAAGGGCCGTGTCAACCACAGTAGAGGGGAAACCTCGGTTGAGGAAAAAGGAAGACATGTCGGAAACACTAGTATGGAAGATGCCATTGTTAGAGCAGAGATGCGGCAGAGACGGAGAAACTGGGAGAATGGAATAGAGTCCTTACAGGAAGCGGGGTGGGAGGAAGTGTAGTCCAGGTAGCTGTGGGAGTCAGTGGGCTTATAGTGAATGTTTGTCAATAGCCTATCCCCAGAGATGGAGACAGAGAAGTCGAGGAAGGGAAGAGTCGGAGATGGACCATGTGAAGGTGAGGGAAGGGTTGAAATTGGAAGCAAAGTGAATGAAATCTTCTAAAATAACAACAGAAAACGCTGGAAAAACTCAGCAGGCCAGGCAGCATCCGTGGAGAGAGAAACAGAGTTAATGTTTCAGGTCGAAGACCTTTCATCAGAACTGGAAAAAGCAGGAAATGGAACAGATTTTAAAGAAAGTTTAGGGGCTGGGAAATGGGGGAGGGGATGGAAGAACCAAAGGGAAGGTCTCTGATAGGATGGAAGGCAGGAGAAGTAAAGAGACATTAAGAGAGATTCAAGGCAAGAGGAGATGGTAATGGGACAGGTTAAGAAACAAAGGATGGCTCTGGATGAAGTGTGAATTGCGCTGGCAGAATGAAAGACAGCTGCCATGTGGGAGGGAAGAAAAAAAGGCACAAACAAAAAGTGTGGATAAAAATATATCTATATGATAGGGGCCGAGTTTATGATCTGAAATCGTTGAACTCTATGTTGAGTCCAGAAAGCTGTAAAGTGCTTAATTGAAAGATGAGGTGCTGTTCTTCGAGCTTACGCTGAACTTCCGTGGAACAATGCAAGAGGCCGAGGACAGCGAGGTCTGAGTGGGAATGGAATGGTGAATTAAAGTGACAGGCGACCGGAAGCTCGGGGTCCCCTTACGGACTGAACGGAGGTGTTCCGCAAAGCGGTCACCCAATCTGCGTTTGGTCTCCTCAATGCAGAGGAGACCACATCGTGAGCAGCGAATACAGTATACTAGATTACAAGAAGTACAAGTAAATCGCTGTTTCACCTGGAAGGGGTGTTTGGGGCCCTGGACAGTGGGAAGGGGGGAGGTATAAGGGCATGTATTGGATCTCCTGCGCTTGCACGGGAAGGTGCTGGGCGAAGGGGTGCTGGGGGTGATAGAGGAGTGGACTAGGGTGTCGCGGAGGGAGTGGTCCCTACGGAATGCTGAAAGGGGAGGTGAGGGGAAGATGCGTTTGTTGGTGGGATCACGCTGGAGGTGGCAGAAATGGCGGATGATGATCCGTTGAATGTGGAGACTGGTGGGGTGAAAGGGGAACTCTATCGTGGTTCCGGGAGGGAGGGAGTGGCAGGGGTGAGGGCAGAAGTGCGGGAGAGGGAACAGACACAGTCGAGGGCCGTGTCAACCACAGTAGAGGGGAATCCTCGGTTGAGGAAAAAGGAAGACATGTCGGAAGCACTGGTATGGAAGGTGGCATCGTCTGAGTAGATGCGGCTGAGATGGAGAAACTGGAAGAATGGAACAGAGTCCTTACAGGAGGCGGGGTGGGAGGAAGTGTTGTCCAGGTGACTGTGGGAGTCAGTGAGCTTGTAGTGAATGTTTGTCAATAACCTATCCCCAGAGATGGAGACGGAGATGTCGAGGAAGGGAAGGGAAGGGAAGAGAAGAGTCGGTGATGGACCATGTGAAGGTGAGGGAAGGGTGGAAATTGGAAGCAAAGTGAATGAAATTGTCTAGTTCAGGGCGAGAGCAGGAAACGGCACCGATACAGTCATCAGTGTACTGGAAAAAGAGGTGAGAGAGGGGACCCGAGTAGAAATAGAACAAAGAGTGTTCCACATATCCCACGAAAAGGCAGGCATAGCTAGGACCCATGCAGGTACCCATAGCAACACCTTTGATTTGGAGGAAATGAGTGGAGTCAAAGGAGAAGTTGTTCAATGTGAGAACAAGTTCAGCCAGGCGGAGGAGGGTAGTGGTGGATGGGGACTGGTTGGGCCTCTGTTCAAGGAAGAAGCGGAGCACCCTCAGGCCATCCTGGTGGGGGATGGAGGTGTAGAGAGATTGCTCGTCCATAGTGAAAAGGAGGCGGTTGGGGCCAGGAAACTGGAAAAGTGGCGGAGGGCATCAGAATAGTCGCGGATGTAGGTGGGAAAAGACTGGACAAGGGGAGGAAAAAATAGAGTCGAGATAGGAAGAGGTAAGTTCCGTGGGGCAAGAACAGGCTGAAACGATGGGTCTACCAGGGCAGTCCTGTTTGTGGATCTTGGGAAGGAGGTAGAAGCGGGCTGTGCGGGGTTGGGGAACTAGGAGGTTGGCGGCCGTGGGGGAAGATCTCCAGGGGAGATGAGGTCAGTGACAGCTTGGAAACGGTGGCTTGATGTTCGGTAGTGGGGTCATGGTCCAGGTGGAGGTAGGAGGAGGTGTTGGCGTTCAGCTTCCGCTAGGTAGAGGTCGGCTCGCCAAACAACAACAGCACCACCCTTGTCAGCAGGTTTAATGGCAATGTCGGGGTTGGATCTGAGAGAATGGAGTGCTGCAAGTTCAGAGGGAGGTAGGTTGGAGTGAGTGAGGGGAACAGAGAAATGGAGACGGACGATGTCACGGCGGCAGTTTGCAATGAAAAGATCTAGAGAGGGTAAGAGGCCAGAGGGATGGGGTCCAGGTAGAACGAGAATTCTGAAAGCGGGAGAAAGGGTCAGCCGTGCGGGGGGAAGACTCCTGGCCAAAGAAGTGGGCACAGAGACGAAGGCGGCGGAAAAAGAGCTCAGCATCATGCCGAGCTCAAAATTCATTGAGGTGGGGGTGTAGGGATGAAGCTCAGGCCTTTGCTGAGGACCGATAGACATTTTCTAGTTCAGGGCGAGAGCAGGAAATGGCACCGATACAGTCATCAATGTACCGGAAAAAGAGGTGAGGTAGGGGACTTGATTTATAAAAAAATTTGCTTCCCAGAAAACCTATTAATGGGTGCAGAAGGACCAACATCAAGCAGGCTGTATGATATCAGACCACCATTTTGGGTCCAATCTCAAAAGTAAATTACGCCAAACAATCATTACTGTAATTTGGATCCATTTTCACTTTAGCAGTAAATAAAAATCATCAATTTTAGGTAAAGACTGGTTGACTTAATTGTGTTTCACCTAAAGTTTTTATTTCAAACAAATAGACTAGAGTTCTATTTTACACTATCTTTGCTTTCACCAATATGAGGATACCTGGGATTTCACAAAGGTTCTTTTCCATTTAATAATTTTTTTCTTAACTATCTCCCAAAAAAGCTCCCCTGTTCAGTTAGATGTAGAAGATTCCACGATCTATCCGAAGAAGAGCAAGGGAGCTCTCCTGGTGTCTTGGCCATTTTTTATCCCTCAACCAACACCATTAAAACAGATTAACTGATAGTTTATCTCATTGCTGTTTGTTAAACCTTGCTGTGTGCAAATTGGCTGCTGCATTTCCCAACATTACAACAGTGACTACACTTTAAAAGTAATTCATTGGCTGTGAATCACTAGGGACATCCCGAAGACATGAAAGCTGCAATAATATATATTTTATATAATATATATATATATATATTTTTATATATATATATACACACACACACACACACACACACACACACACACACACGTCCTTTCTTTACTATTCTGCTGTTAGTACAGTTCTCTGTAGAATTTAGGCCTGTGTCAGTGTGAACATGGTAAATGAAGTAAACTGTTTGAATCCCAAGTCACTTTGGCCACCGTCTCCACCAAAAGTAATAAACGAATGTGCATCATAATTTTGCAGTTTCATGATGCACATAGACATGCCATGATCTTCAGTGTTGGTCAGTAGGTAAACCTAATGCACCAGGCTAGGCTATGGTCCCCACGTGCACATTGATTGCTGCAGCTTCCTCCAAAACTCTGTGTACTGAGTATCATGGAAGGACAGCGCGCCTGATATGTGGCATGTATTACTTGCCCAGTATATATGATGTAGAGTTATTTGATTTGTCTCACTCATGTTAGCTGGGTTATTATAACGAGGCTGCGAGCCAGAGGCAGAAAAGTATTGTCATCGTCTGGTGACTGGCTACAAGAGACTTCTGTGAAGCAGTAAATGGCTGCCCTCAGTGAGTGGAAAGTATTCTCTTTGAAACTTTTATTTTTCCTGTCTTTGGAGGAGCTCTCTTGTATATTAAAGAGAGTTTGTTTGGAGCCTGGAGTTTGCTTTCTATTCTGCTGGAGGTGATTGTCCTGACACAGACCTGGTTGTGTGGATGTTATCTTTTGTAGTCTTCTGATTGTGTATCGTCCCTAAGGCAAAATTGCTGCACAAACCAACAGTTTTTCATCAATCACACAACTGCACCCTGTGCTACCAGCTGACAATTACATTATGCTCTATAATATAGAACTCACTGAATACGCCAATGGTTTAAATGGTGATCCTAGTTATAGGACTCCATAGAGCTCTGATGCCATTTGGATCAAATGGTAAATTGAGGCCCCCATCTGCATGTTCAGTGGGAACCCACACAAGATCCCATCGCACTATTTGAAGAAGAGCTGAAGATTGACTGATGGAATGATGGTCCAGGGATTTTATAGCGTATTTGCCAATTATATATCTGGATTTAGCTTTAACTTTTCTAAATTCTCATTGACATACACTAGCAACTGAACTGTGGGGGGATTGCAGCTGAGTCTGACCCTGTCCTCACTTGACACCTACGCGCACCACTTGGCAGCAGGGGTCTTTCGGAGGAGACATTAAACCAAGGCCCCATCCGCCCTCTCGGGTGAACATAAAAGATCCCAATGGCACTATTCAGAGAAGAGCAGGGGAGTTCTCCCAGTATCCTGGCCAATATTTATCTCTCAATCAAAACAGAATAACTGGCCATTTATCTCATTGCTGTTTGTGGGAGCTTGCTGTGTGTAATTTGGTTGCGGCGTTTCCTATATTATAACAGTGACTACAATTCAAAAGTACTTAATTGGCTGAAAAGCACTTTCAGACATCCTGAGGTTGTGAAAGGCACTATATAAATGCAAGTCTTCCTTTCATTTTCACTGGATAAGGATAAAGAGTAAGAACCTTAGATTTTTTTTTTTACTTTTCCTCCCATTTGCCGTGGCTGAAATCGGCTAACTCCGCACAACCCACAGGACCGAACCTGGGATCTTGCTGACCTGTGTGGCTCAATATCATATCTGGAACATGGAGGGAGCGGGGGAAGTTAGGTGTCATCTTTTTGTGGCTAATGCTAGTTCCCAAGTTAGTGCCTGTCCAGTATTGGTGACGCCGGTACAGTACCAGCAACATTTCGTTGGCAGGGAGAGTCCAGTTATACTGCTCACTTGCACCGGAATGAAAGGGCTCCACAATTTGCTGAAACGATCATGCAGAGTGCAATTTTGTCAGCCAGTTGTATGATGATTAAAAGTAACTTAAAGGACAGTAAGTGTTACCAGTGGAACATGGAACAGCCTTACAAGAGGCTTGCAAGCTTCCTTTCCCCAAGAGAAAGAAAAATGCAATAATCACAGGGCACCTCTTGGAAGTAATTTCACGACAATTGTAAAACCAGAAGCTGGGTCAGCACCATTCCTACTACACCTGTTGAAAGAAAATCAAGCCCACCTAACACTGCCTCCAAACCGGCAGTGTCGACTCCATAAGACTTTGCTGGGATAACTGTTGCATGCTGCTAAGGACCTTGCCTTGGGTTGGTTTTGGTGTTTATACAGTATTTGTCTTTATCTCTCTACAGATAAACCGATTTAATAAATCTGAGGACCGTGCGATTTTCATCACTGACCGGCATCTATATAAGTTGGACCCACTGAAGCAGTATCAAGTGATGAAGACTATCCCTTTGTATAATGTAGGTCACACTCTAATAGAATCTGATTGGAACATCTGTATTTAAACTCCAGATTATTTTTCTCCTTCCTCCACCAATTTTGTTTTGGCTGTAAAGCATAAGGGATATCCTGAGGTCATGAAAGGCACTATATAAATGCAAGTTCTTTTTCTGTCTGTCTGTCTGTCTTTCTTCTACCCCGTCCCCATGTCGTGCCTTGTTATCTGCTTGATAAAGCAAGCCAGGAACCTGCTGTGATGACTGTGCCAATGTCGCTGCATAACTGGCCACAATTAGGTGGCAAGAGCAGTCTCAAGTGACTCAACCTTGTATTCTCCTTCAGGCCTGTGCAAGGAAGCAGCTGCAATCAGCTTTGACCCCCACCCCCTAGTTCCTCCTCCACCTGATGGCACAATAATTTATCGTTGCCATTTGGGAAATTGCTGGCACAGACCTGCATCCTGCCTTTCCAAGGTGCAATGAACTGTAGCGCATGCCTGTAACTACACTTTCACTAAGCCCACTAGAGCCAGTCCCCTCGCAACATGAAAATTTGACCATATGGCGTAGAAGAACCTAATATTTTTAATCCAATGGTTAAGGATGGGCCTATTTTGCCAAAACAGATGTGAGAGTAGGCCAGTGAAATTTTTTTATTTTTTTATTTGATGGGATGTGGGCGTTGCTGGCTAGGCCTGCATTTAGTGCCCATCCCTAATTGCCCTTGAGAAGATGGTGGTGAGCCGCCGCCTTGAACCGCTGCAGTCCATATGGTGTAGGTACACCCACAATGCTGTTAGAAAGGGAGTTCCAGGATTTTGGCCCAGCGACAGTGAAGGAACGGCGATACAGGTCCAAGTTAGGATGGTGTGTGGCTTGGAGGGGAATTTGTAGGTGGTGCTGTTCCCATGCATCTGCTGCCCTTGTCCTTCTAAGTGGTAGAGATCGCGGGTTTGGAAGGTGCTGTTGAAGGAGTTTTGGTGAGTTGCTGCAGTGCATCTTGTAGATGGTACACACTGCAGCCACAGTGCGCCGGTGGTGGAGGGAGTGAATGTTGAAGGTTTTGGATGGAGTGCCAATCAAGTGGGCTGCTTTATCCTGAATGGTGTCGAGCTTCTTGAGTGTTTTGGAGCTGCACTCATCCAGGCAAGTGGAGAGTATTCCATCACACTCCTGACTTGTGCCTTGTAGATGGTGGAAAGGCTTTGGGGAGTCAGGAGGTGAGATACTCGCTGCAGAATTCCCAGCCTCTGGCCTGCTCTTGTAACCACAGTATTTATATGACTGGTCCAGTTCAACTTCTGATCAATGGTAACCCCCCAAGATGTTGATAGTGGGGGATTCAGTGATGGTAATGCTATTGAATGTCATGGGGAGATGGTTAGAGTCTCGCTTGTTGGAGATGATCATTGCCTGGCACTTGTGTGGTGCGAATGTTACTTGCCACTTGTCAGCCCAAGTCTGAATGTTGTCCAGGTCTTGCTGCATATGGACACGGACTGCGTCAGTATCTGACGAGTCTCGAATGGTGCTGAACAGTGTGCAATCATCAGCGAACATCCCCACTTCTGACCTTATGATGGAGGGAAGGTCATTGATGAAACAGCTGAAGATGGTTGGGCCTAGGACACTGCCCTGAGGAACTCCTGCAGTGATGTCATGTGATTGAGATGAATGACCTCCAACAACCACAGCCAACTTCCTTTGTGCTAGGTATGATTCCAACCAATGGAGAGTTTTCCCCTCGATTCCCATTGACTTCAGTTTTGCTAGGGCTCCTTGATGCCACACTCGATCAAATGCTGCTTTGATGTCAAGGGCAGTCACTCTCACCTCACCTCTTGAGTTCAGCTCTTTTGTCCATGTTTGGACCAAGGCTGTAATGAGGTCAGGAGCCGAGTGGCCCTGGCGGAACCCAAACTGGGCGTCAGTTAGCAGGTTGTTGCTGAGTAAGTGCCACTTGATAGCACTGTCGGCGACACCTTCCATCACTTTGCTGATGATTGAGAGTAGACTGATGGGACGGTAATTGGCTGGGTCAGATTTGTCCTGCTTTTTGTAGACAGGACATACTTGGGCAATTTTACACATTGCCGGGTAGATGCCAGTGTTGTAGCTGTACTGGAACAGCTTGGCTAGGGGCACAGCTAGTTCTGGAGCACAAGTCTTCAGTACTATTGCCGGAATGTTGTCGGGGCCCATAGCCTTTGCAGTATCCAGTGTCTTCAGCCGTTTCTTGACATCACGTGGAGTGAATTGAATGGGCTGAAGACTGGCATCTGTGATGCTGGGGACCTCAGGAGGAGGCCGAGATGGATCATCCACTCGGCACTTCTGGCTGAAGATAGTTGCAAATGCTTCAGTCTTGTCTTTTGCACTCACGTGCTGGGTTCCACCATCATTGAGGATGGGGATATTTTTGGAGCCTCCTTCTCCTGTTAACTGTTTAATTGTCCACCACCACTCACGACTGGATGTGGCAGGACTGCAGAGCTTTGATTTGATCCGATGGTTGTGCGATCGCTTAGCTCTGTCTATCGCATGTTGCTTCCGTTGTTTGGCATGCAAGTAGTCCTGTGTTGTAGCCTCACCAGGTTGACACCTCATTTTTCGGTATGCCTGCTGCTGTTCCCGGCATGCTCTCCTGCACTCTTCGTTAAACCAGGGTTGATCTCCCAGCTTGATGGTAATGGTAGAGTGAGGGATATGCCGGGCCATGAGGTTACAGATTGTGGTTGAATACAATTCTGCTGCTGCTGATGGCCCACAGCGCCTCATGGATGCCCAGTTTTGAGTTGCCAGATCTGTTCGAAATCGGTCCCATTTAGCACGGTGGTAGTGCCACACAACACGGTGGAGGGTATCCTCAACATGAAGACGGGACTTCGTCTCCACAAGGACTGTGTGGTGGTCACTTCCACCAATGCTGTCATGGACAGATGCATCTGCAACAGGTAGATTGGTGAGGACGAGATCAAGTAGGTTTTTCCCTCTTGTTGGTTCCCTCACCACCTGTCGCAGACCCAGTCTGGCAGCTATGTCCTTTAGGACTCGGTCAGTTGTGGTGCTACCGAGCCACTCTTGGTGATGGACATTATGTAATGATGAGTCTGACTTCAGGGCTGGCATTTACATAAGGCCCACATGTGAATGTGCATTGAAATTCAACAGCCTTATTACCATAATGGACAAATTTTCCTGCAAATACTCTATTATTCCCATCTCTTTATTATTCCCATCTTCTCTCTAAACACAAGCCAACTGGCTGACTATCATTCACTGTGAAGCCCGTAAAATAAACAGATTTTTTTTTTCAAGGCAGAAGTCTGCAGAACATATTAGATTAATTTTTATTGAGAAAAAGATGCATTATTAATATTTGATCTGTTCCTCAGAATTTAAATCCAATATATCGTATTGCTAGTTCGTAAATCAGCGTTTTCACCACAATCTATGAAAGGAGGTTGAATTTGTCAGCTTTTTATGCATTTCGTCCTACTTGGAGAGGGCATATTTTACACTTGAAGATAGATTTTTATAGCAATATGCGCCCGGATTGGATGATCCTTGGTAAATTCATCTTACTGTCAGAATAGTTCAGTATCAGCATTTCCGTGGTAACCCAGTTTCCATAGAGATCTCCTTGGAGACTGCATCAGCTGATGTCTCGCTGCATGGTGGTACAGAATCACTGGGAACATAAAATAATCGTGTTGCTTGACTTGCAAGTCACAATGTGTCTTTCTAAATTAAAGGATTGTAGCAATAATCACTGTCGGGGAGGTCAAACCACTTTGCCAGTGCCAAAGTCAGCAGCAATAATGGGGTGAATTCCGAATTAACTGTTTGGGGATCTCAGTAGCATTTGTTTTGCAGTAAATTCACCAGGTTATCATTTCTTTTGGCTTTAGTGTGCAAATAGAAATAATCTAAGTAATTCAACTATTGATATTTTTAAGTCTGTATTATGACACTTTTGAGAAACCTAGTGCTCAGAAGCATGTGGCGATCTTGGAAGCTGTTGAGGAAGGCAGAAGGGTTAAAGTATTTGCTTTCCAGCTGTCTGTAGCTTCACAGTATAAGTGGTTGGTGTTCAAGATGAGCAGTGGAATACTAATAGATCCCTGAATATTGGTAGAGTATACTAACATGCATTAAAGAGTGACAGATTGAAATGGGGTGACTGGACTGTGTCTGCGCTCCATTGTTCCATTTCATTTTATCTTTTTTCTTGAACTCGAGATGCTTGCAGTTACGGCCAAAAACCGATTTAATGGACAAATTAAAATGACATCACTTTTCCTTTTATAGGAATCTGGCAAGCGTCCATATTGCTTCTGTTATCTACAAAGCTGCTGTTGAATCTCTAGGAGAGAGCGGGGGGGAAATGAGGTGCGGTGGGGGGGGGGTGGAAGGAGTGTGATTGAGATTGCTTATATTATGTATTGATTTAACACAAAAGCTTTTACAGTGGAGATGCTTGGAAGGTCAGATGCTACGGTTTAAACCAACACATTTCAGCCAGATGAATCTTCATTTTTTAATTTGTAATTTGTTTTATGAGCTTAAAAAATCCTAAATATTAAACAATGGATGGTATCACAGAATCTACAGTGCAGATAGAGGCCATTTCGGCCCATCGAGCCTGCACCGACACATATCCCACCCTATCCCCGTAACCCCACGTATTTAATCCCCTAACACTAAGGGTCAATTTATCATTGTCAATGCAAAACTTTATTTCCTTTCATAAGGCTGTTCAGCCCCTCGTCCCAGTGCTGGCTCTTTGCGAGAGCTATCCAATCAGTCTCACTCCCCTGCTCGTTCCCCATAGCCCTGCAACTGTGAATTATTCCCCCTGTAACTCTCTTCCAGGTATCCATTATTTCCTATGTGATTCACTCCCAGGTATCCTTTATTCCCCAGGTATCCATTATCCCCCCTGTATTTCACTCCCAGTTTACCCATTATTCCCCATGTATGTCACTCCCAGGTGTCCATCATTCCCCGTGTATTTCACTCCCAGGTATCCATTATTCTCTGTGACTCGCTCCCAGTTATTCAGTAATAATAACAGAAAATGCTGGAAACACTCAGCAGGCCAGGCAGCATCTGTGGAGAGAGAAACAGTGTTAACGTTTCAGGTCAGTAACCCTTCGTCAGAACTGGAAAAAGTTTGGGATGTAACAAGTTTTAAGCAGGCGCAGAGGCGGGGAAAGAGGGTGGGGGGAGGGGGTGGTGAGGAAGGAACTAAAGGGATGGTCTGTGCTAGGGAGGAAGGCAGGAGGGATTAAACGTTGCAAATGGGGATGGCCGAATCATCATCAGCTGCTGCCTGAAAAAAGGGGGGCAGGGGTTATAATCTGAAATTGTTGAACTCAATGTTGAGTCCAGCAGGCTGTAAAGTGCCTAATCGAAAGTTATTCAGTATTCCCATTGTAACTCACTCCCATGTATCCATTATTCCTCATGTATTTCATTCCCTGGTATCTATTATTCTCTGCGAATTGCTCTCAAGCATCCATTATTTCCCATGTAACTCTGTGCTGTAAGATTCTATGATTAAAAAATGTCTAGATACAAGAAAGCTGTTTCGATAGTGCTGAGATGTCTGGAACTGATTTTTTGGGAGCGGGGAATAACGAAAGTAGGACTGGAAAGTTAGTTCCGGGACCATCCTGCCTGCTGTTTGGTGTGGCTCACCCTTTGTGGTGCAGAATCAAAGGCTCCCATTGCTGCCGGTTTTGTGAGACTCCTGAATTGTGAACCCACATCTGATAGCGTAGACGTAATGAAGAAACAGCAGCGCCAGGCATCACTTGGCTGTCGTCTTGCTGCAATGTTACTGCATTCACAGTGAAACAAATGAGACAGGAAGTAAGAGATTTCAACGCAGGGTCGCAGATGAGGGTGGCCAGGAGGATCTCATTTGGCCATCCCAACAAGCAACCTATTCTTCATGAACTTTACATCTTTGCTACTGATTTAGATTGTACTGAAAAAAAAAAGGTTGTTTTCTGCTTCTCCCCATGTGTCTGAAATTTATTTTCCTCTTGGGCATTTACCATCTCCTGCCCCAGATTCTGGGCTTGATATCTATCTTTTGAATTTACAGTAACTGAAGAGTGCATGGTCCATAAACACCCTAACTGTTTGGTCTTTTAGCTTAGAATGTCAGTAAATTAATGTCCTGTGACTATCAATAAGAATGGACAATACTCTGTGTTAGGATAAGAGAGCTGATTCACCTTGTATTTTTTTTAATTATTCGTTCATGGGATGTGGACGTCGCTGGCAAGGCCAGCATTTATTGCCCATTCCTAGTTGCCCTTGAGAAGGTGGTGATGAGCCACTGCCTTGAACCACTGCAGTCCGTGTGGTGAAGGTACTCCCACAGTGCTGTTAGGGAGGGAGTTCCAGGATTTTGACCCAGCGGCGATGAAGGAACGGCGATATACTTCCAAGTCAGGATGGTGTGTGACTTGGAGGGGAACTTGGAGGTGATGGTGTTCCCATGCGCCTGCTGCTCTTGTCCTTCTAGGTGGTAGAGGTGCTGCTGAAGAAGCCTTGGCGAGTTGCTGCAGCGCATCTTGTAGATGGTACACACTGCAGCCATGGTATGCCGGTGGTGGAGGGAGTGAATGTTTAAGATGGTCGATGGGGTGCCAATCAAGCGGGCTGCTTTGTCCTGGATGGTGTCAAGCTTCTTGAGTGTTGTTAGAGCTGCAATCATCCAGGCAAGTGGAGAGTATTCCATCACAATCTTTACTTGTGTCTTGTATATGGTGGAAAGGCTTTTGGGAGTTGGGAGGTGAGACACTCGTTGCAGAATACCTAGCCTCTGACCTACTCTTGTTGCCACAGTATTTATGTGGCCGGTCCAGTTAAATTTCTGGTCAATGGTGAGGCCCCTCCCCCACCCCCCCCCCCCCCCCACCAAGGATATTGATGGTGGGATATTCGGCGATAGTAATGCTGTTGAATGTCATGGGGCAGTAGTTAGACTCTCGCTTGTTGGAGATAGTCATTGCCTGGCACTTATGTGGCGCAAATGTTACCTGCATCTTATCAACCCAAGCCTGAATGTCGTCCAGGTCTTGCTGCATGCGGGCATAGGCTGCTTCATTATCTGAGGAGTTGCGAATGGCACTGAACATTGTGCAGTTATCAGCGAACATCCCCATTTCTGACCTTTATGTTGGAGGGAAGGTCATCGATGAAGCAGTTGAAGATGGTTGGGCCTAGGACACTGCCCTGAGGAACTCCTGCAGCGATGTCCTGGGGCTGAGATGATTGACCTCCAACCACCACAATCATCTTCCTTTATGTTAGGTATGACTCCAGCAAATGGAGAGTTTTCCCCCGACTCCCATCGACTTCAGTTTTACTAGGACTCCTTGATGCCACACTCGGTCAAATGCTGCCTTGATGTCAAGGGCAGTCACTTTCACCTCACCTCTGGAATTCAGCTCTTTTGTCCATGTTTGGACCAAAGCTGTAATGAGGTCTGGAGCTGAGTGGTCCTGGCGGAACCCAAACTGGGCATCAGTGAGCAGGTTATTGGTGAGTAAGTACCGCTTGATAGCACTGTCGACGACACCTTCCATCACTTTGCTGATGATTGAGAGTAGACTGATGGGGCGGTAATTGACCAATTGGATTTGTCCTGCTTTTTGTGGACAGGACATACCTGGGCAGATTTCCACATTGTCGGATAGATGCCAGTGTTATAGCTGTACTGGAACAGCTTGGTTAGAGGCGCAGCTAGTTCTGGAGCACAAGTCTTCAGCATGACAACCAGGATGTTGTCAGGGCCCACAGCCTTTGCTGTATCCAGTGCACTCAGCCGTTTCTTGCTATCACATCGATTGAATCGAATTGGCTGAAGACGGGCTTCTGTGCTGGTGGGGACCTCAGGAGGAGGCCGATATGGATCCTCCACTGGTTGCAGACACTTCAGCTTTGTCTTTTGCACTTGTGTGCTGGGCTCCACCATCATTGAGGATGGGGATATTCATGGAGCCTCCTCCTCCTGTTAGTTGTTTAATGGTCCACCACCATTCACGACTGGATGTGGCAGGACTGCAGAGCTTTGATCTGATCTGTTGATTGTGGCGTCGCTTAGCTCTATCTATAAGCATGCTGCTTCCACTTGACTACATGCATGTAGTCCTGTGTTGCAGCTTCCCAGGTTGGCACTGCATTTTTAGGTACGCCTGGTGCTGCTCCTGGCATGCTCTTTTACACTCCTTATTGAACCAGGGTTGGTCCCCTGGCTTGACGGTAATGGTACAGTGAGGGATATGCCAGGCCATGAGGTTACAGATTGCGGTGGAATACAATTCTGCTGCTGCTGATGGCCCACAGCGCCTCATGGATGCCCAGTTTTGAGCTGCTAGATCTGTTCTGAATCTATCCCATTTAGCATGGTGGTAGTCCCACGCAACGCAATGGAGGGTGTCTTCAATGTGAAGACTGTGCGGTGGTCACTGCTACCAATGCTGTCATGGACAGATGCATCAGCGACAGGTAGATTGGTGAGGACGAGGTCAAGGAGGTTTTTCCCCTCGTATTGGTTCTCTCACCACCTGTCGCAGGCCCAGACTGGCAGCTATGTCCTTCAGGACTCGACCAACTCGGTCAGTAGTGGTGCTACCGAGCCACTCTTTGTGATGGATATTGAAGTCCCCCCACCCAGAGTACATTTTGTGCCCTTGCTACTCTCTGCTTCTTCCAAGTGGTGTTCAACATGGAGGAGTACTGATTCATCAGCTGAGGGCAGTAGGTGGTAATCCGCAGGAGGTTTCCTTGCCCGTGCTTGACCTGAAGCCATGAGACTTCATGGGGTCTGGAGTCAATGTTGAGGACTCCCAAGGCCACTCCTTCCCAACTGTATACCACTGTGCCGCCACCCCTGGTGGATCTGTCCTGCTGGTGGCAAGAATTTGGGACATTGGCAGAAAGGTATGATTCTGTGAGTATGACTATGTCAGTCTGTGGGACAGCTCTCCCAATTTTGGCACAAGTCCCCAAATGTTGGTGAGGAGCACTTCGCAGGGCCGACTGGGCTGGGTGTGCCGTTGTCGTGTCCATAGCCAGTGCAGAGGTCGATACCAGGTGGTCCGTCCGGTTTTATTATTCTTGTTTTTCGTAGCGGTTTTTTACAACTGAGTGGCTTGCTAGGCCATTTCAGAGGGCAGTTAATAGTCAACCACATTGCTGTGGGTCTGGAGTCACATATAGGCCAGATCAGGTAAGGATGGCAGATTTCCTTCCCTAAAGGACATTAGTGAGCCAGATGGGTTTTTACAACAATCAGATAGTTTCATGGTCACCATTACGGATGGCTTTTTATTCCAAATTTATTTAATTAACTGAATTTAAATTCCCCAGTTACGTGGTGGGATTTGAACTCATGTCTTCGGATCATTAGTCCAGGCCTCTGAACATTACCACTATGCTACCGTTCCCCTCATTGTACTTCAGCTTGAAGGTGATTATTCCAAAATAAAACCTGCATTGCCATACATTATGACTGTCTGTAGATGGATGGACACATGATTCCTTTTGAAATGGGTGTGGTACCTCTTTTGAAATTCAACCACTATTGTAAGTCATTCTCGGTTCTGACGGACTGCCCAAGAAGAAACATTGTAAGAAAGTGGAATTTAAAAGTTTTAAACTGGATCAATGTCTGTTTAGCTGCTATCGAACTTTGGGATTTTAGTAATCTAATATTCACTAAGTATTAGCACTTTCTACAAATAGGTGTGACTTTAGCAACAGTGCAATAACACTTACGCAGTGCTGCTTTCAACTGCCACAAGGTATGCTGTGATACAGTATCATAGTGCTGCTGTCGCTCTTTGACTTTTCCTGAAAAAGTCGTAAAGAAACAAAACCAAAAGCAACAACAAGCTCAAATAAACAAGTCAATGCATTATTTCTAAACCCTCAGGTTATCAGCAGGGGCTTTTAACATGGAAAATTGGGGGGGAAATCTCAATTTTCTGTGTCAAAGCCCCTGCTGATAATTTCCAACCACACAAAACTATATTAACACAGCACGTTACTGCTAACTTCCTCCTCCGTGATATGTATCCTCCATTTCTTTATTAATTGAATGAATTGCCATGGGGATATGATGTGTAGCAGCACACTGTGCTAATGCACCAACCTCTGGGACATGGGTGTATGTCTGTGATTTTCTGCTGGACATGTGCTGAGTGACCAGGTTATCGCCAGGTTTCACTTGCAGTTCCTGGTGATTAGTTTTGGAGTAGCTAGGGTTGGTAGACAACAACGATATTATCTGAACTCGTTTTGTTAATTCAGCTCCATTACCCTGCCAGTCTTATTACCATATTAACTTACATATAGGTCACTTTTTTTTTAAAAAAAAGCAAAATAAAAGTTGTAGGTGCAGATTTTGTGCAAGTTTCTTTTTCCCCTGGAGGAGGGCTCAAGTTTGCACTGTGGCCTATATTTATGTCAGTACAATAATTCCCCTGCCATCATGTCCCCAGTATCTGCTGTTCACGTAGGCAGAAAAAATGATTGATTCTGTGCAGTGGTTTAGTGCTTTTTATGTAATATTCAATGATTCTATTGAGGGTGCGGCAAGGGAATGGGGCCACGTAGATAGCTCTTTCAAAGAGTTAGCACAGACTCAATGGGCGGTAAAATCATATTATGAATTGCTAATTTCTGATATAGCGCTAAGCATTTGGCTCACCACAGAAAGGTACATGCAGTGAGTTGGGTGACAGTGCTGTGTTTTTTTCCCCCTGTGCAGGTTACTGGAGTGAGTGTGTCGACAGGAAAGGATCAGCTTGTTGTGTTCCACACCAAGGATAACAATGACCTCATTGTGTGCCTTCATAAAATGCAGCCGGCCAATGAGAACCGCATCGGAGAGCTTGTAGGCGTTGTGGCCAATCACTTCAGAAGGTTAGAGGAATTGGGGTTATCTCTGTACTTTAACGTGGGTAGGTGCACACTGACCCTGCGTAGGAACAACCTAATGCACTTGTCTCCCTTCAAACCCTGTATGGCCCAAATGATTATGAAGGGTTTACAGTTCTGCTGTACCTAGCACACAGAACAAATCTATCGTTATTGACCAGATTCTAGCTCTCTGTGATATAGTGCATTAATGCACTAATGTGTTGTGCTGTTTTAAGCCAATTTTTAAAATTATTTTTGTTTCAACAATATTGATTTCCTGTTAATTCTAAACCTACCCATAAAATGTAAAGATAATCTTGAGGATTGCATCTGTTCCTCACTACACTGAGATATCACGTGGGTTTCTTATTCTTTTGGGACCTGAATCCTGCCCAGATAGCAAATTGGAACATACATATGCCAGGAGAAAATATACAGGCAGTTGTGTGTATGCATACATTAAAAAACAGGTGGTGGAACAGCAAACTTAATGTACAAGCTTTCTCTCCTCCTCCAGAGTTGTGATTTGGTTAATGAGTGCCTCTCTGTATGGAAGTTCCCCTCAGGTGTTGCACCTGCTGCAGTCTCTGCTTGTAATACCTAACACATAGCCTCAGGTCTTCAATTCTCACAAAGGAGTCCAGTCAGAAGAAGCGTTCTCTTCATATTACAAGGGGTCATTTCTTTCGTGTACCTTTTAATATAGAATTCTAAGTACTACAATTACCCAGCAAACCATTATAAAGTTGGCCATTCAATGCAGTAAATGTCGTCGATACCTTTCTCAGGTTGTGCTCATATTAAGTAACCATTGCTGTTAGTAAATGTCTTTCGAGATGCTTTTCATAACTTTGTACTCACAAATCAAGATTTAAATATTGGTAGCATTACAACGTGCAATAAATAGGATGCAACCTGCTTAATTCCATAGCATGCAAAGAAGGTAAGTCAGTCAAGTCAAAAAAGATAGACTGCTTGAATCACCTGTTCTCATCTACTTGCTGCTGCACTGTGCAATAACAAAAACGAATTGCATTAATTTAGCGCCTTTAACACAGTAAAACGTCCCACGGCGCTTCACTATTAAACAAAATTTGACACCGAGCCACATAGAGACATCATGACAGAGTGGAGGTAGGTTTTAAGGAGTGTCTTAAAGGAAGAGAGAGAGGTAGAAATTCCTACTGCAAGTGTATATAAATAAATTGGGCATGATGGCAGATATGCAACTAGCCACTGACTTTAAAATGTTGTCACACGTAAGCAGATCTTGCAAATAATCTTCAATTAACAGAAATGGGTTCCATAGTGTAGTGGTTAAGGTACTGTTAGCAACTGAAGAGGTTACGAGTCCAAAATTCACTGAAATTGAATGCGACATATTTGGTAAAATTGACTTTGGAAGCTACAGTTTTGTAATAAAAGCCCAACTGGCTCCCTTCAGGGAAGGGAAACTGCCGCCCGGTCGGTCCAGTCTATACATGACTCTTGATGCCATCTGAAATGGCCTAGCAATTGTAAAACAGTCACTACGAAGTTCAAAGTGGTGGCCCATCACCACCTTCTACTCCCACGTCCCAAGGACAAATTTATAAAAAGATTGCTGCAGATGGGGTCTGTAGTAAAGCAGTAAAATATTCGGCGTGCACTATATTTTTGGAAGATATATTATGGGACAGAAAATTATAATTTGAAATCTTCAGGGAATTGAAATGGTTAAAAATGTGTGTCCTGCTCCTTTGTCCTCCATTGTCCCCATTCAAATGAGGAACCAAATTGCTCGTTAAGTGGATAAATCTGAGTACTGATAAATTTGTTTCCCTTTATTGTTGCTAACCGAAATAGCAGGTGGCCTAATCTAATCTTCAAACACATAAAATTAAGGCTTCCTGTATTTTAGAAATAATTTCTCTGCTTGCCCTGGCCTCAGGGCATCAGCTGGGGCTTTGCTGTTGGTCATCATGTGAGAAAACAGCAAACTGTTTGCACCATCAGTGTAGACGTGTGTAAGATCCTGACTATCGCACTGTTAATAGGGGACCCTTACAGGGAAGGTTTACGGTTATGTAGAACTGTATAAGATTGCACATTAATGTGAGGATGGATATTTTGATGGTGGCTTTTGCTTTTTTGAAAAGAATTACTGAAACACACTGCCCATTTGACAACAGCTTTTGAACACATGGCACCAACCAAATCATCCAAATAATGTTGGCCTGAATGTGAAGTGGCATTGATAGTGACTGTGGACCACAAACTTCTGGCAGGAGGTGAAGTTTATAACAAAAGAACTGCAAAGTTGATAATATAAGAGTTAAAAACGATGGCTAAACAAAATTGCTGAACGTTGAGGGCTCAGGACCTTGGCTTCATGGGACCAAATATTTGGGTTACTGACACTCCATGCTTCAGCTTAAGGGAACTAAATCAATGCAGAAGACCTGAAAATCAGGATAGAATCCAGTCCTGAATTTCCCAAAATGCACTAAAGCTGAACTTTGAATGTCTGTCCTGAGAAATGAGGGGCTATGTTTCAGGTTTTTTTATTTGTCCTGAATATCCTTTGGCACAGAATCTCTGTTCCTGATATAGCTGAACCTTTTAAGATGTAGTTGCAGCCTTTATTGTCCTAACCACGTACCGATCCTGTTGACTCAGTGCAAACTCTGGAAGCATGATGAGTCAGAGAATGATGTAATTGCAGTAAAAGCCTCTTAATGGGAGGACTCCTGTGGCAAGCAAAACACTTCCTTCATCTGTTCACTGCTGACTAGAAGACGGCAGATAACGTACATGTACCGATCGGGTGCAAGATGTGGTTAGTCGCACCGTCCTGTAGGTGTGTTTGTATTCTATAATAATGACTTTAAATCGATCCAGTTGAACGCCTTGGGCCCTATTGTACTGTATGGCAATAAGATAAAGCTGTGCGTGCCTAATCTATCATGCTAGGTATACGTCATGTAGTTCTGGGAAAGCCCATTCACTCATCACAAAGGGTCAGAGTACTGGCTTACCTACTTGCAAAATGAATCCTTTAACTACTGCTTTTATCTGAACCACCTGCATCTGCTAATCCATTAATGGATTTGCTTCATTGCTAGCCTAATGCTGTATTTACTTTCACACGGTGTCACCAATGACAGCCCTGACAGCAGCAGCCCTGCCATCCGATTAAAAGGCACTGGTGCTGCCCCATAGAGTCTGAGACCTGCAGAATAAGCTGGCAGAATAATTGAAGTCCCTCATCCCTGGTACCATTCTAGTAAATATACTCAGCCGGACATCCTTCCTAAAGTATGGTGGCCAGAATTGGACACAATACTTCAGCTGGGGCCTCAACAGTGATTTATAAAGGTTTAGCATAACATCCTTGCTTTTGTAGTCTATGCCTCTGTTTATAAAGCCGAGAATCCCATATGCTTTTTCAGCAGCCTTCTCAACTTGTCCTACCACCTTCAAAGATTTGTGTACATCCACCCCCAGGTGTGTCTCTGTTCCTGCACCACCTTTAAAATTGTACCATTTAGTTCAAATTGCATTCTTAATTCTTCTTACCAACATGCAACACTTCACACTTCTCTGTATTTAATTTCATCTGCCATGCGTCTGCCAATTTCGCCAGTCTATGTCCTCCTGAAGTTCTGTTACTATCCTCCTCACTGTTTACTACATTTCCGAGTTTTGTGTCTTCTGCAAACTTTGAAATTATGCACTGGTCCTAATACCGACCCCTGGGGCCTGGGGGATACCACTGTATACTTCCCTCCAGTCTGAAAAACAGCCGTTCACCACTACTCTCTGCCTTCTGTCCCTTAGCGAATTTCAAATCCATGCTGCTGCTGCCCACTTAATCCCATGGGCTTCAATTTTGCTAACAAGTTCATTATGTGACACTTTATCACACGCCTTTTGAAAGTCCACATACACAGTATCAACCGCACTACCACCTTCAACTCTCTCCGTTACTTCATCAAAGAACTCAGTCAAAGGAATGTTGGTCTTTATCTCGAGGAGATTTGAATTCAGGAAGTAATGCTTCAGTTGTACAGAGCCTTGGTCAGACCCCATCTCGAGTACTGCGTTCAGTTTTGGGCACTGAATCTCAGGAAAGACATATTGGCCTTGGAGGGCATACAGTGCAGATTCATCAGAATTATACCAGAGTTTAAAGGGTTAAGAAATGACAGGTTGCAAAAACTTGACTTGTATTCCCTTGAGTTTAGAAGGTGGATGATTTAAACCAGGTACTTAAAATGATTAAGGGCGATAGGGTAGATACAGGGAAACCATTTCCTCTCGTGTGGGAATCTTAAAACTAGAGAACGGCCATTTAAGAGTGAAATCAGGATGCACTTTTTCACACAAAGGTTAGTGGAAATCTGGAATTCTCTATCCCAAATGGCTGCTGATACTGGGTGCATTGAAATTTTCAAGACTGAGATCGATAGATTTTTGTTGGGTAAGGGTATCAAGGGAAATGGAACAAAGGGGTGTAAGTAAGGTACAGATCAGCTGTGATTTCATTGAAGGGTGGAACAGGCTCATGGGGGTGAATGGCCTACTCCTGTTCCTATGAACCAACCACTAGAAGGTGCAAGTGTGACCCAAAATGACTTTACCTACTGATGGATTCTCTCTTTCACTGTGGCAAAGCACTCAAGCCTCTGCCCAATTCCTCAATTTGATGCCGAGGCCAAGACGGAGAACATGGCATGTGAGGAATTATGGGTGAAAACCCAAGTACAAAGTATTAAAATACTGTACCAATGAGCTGTCATCTCAAACCTTTGGAAGTCGTGTTTTATACCCAAACAAAATGTCGTCTTTAGCATTTACTTTTCTCCTTGCAGCTAAACACATTTTAATTTTCTGTTTCTTTAATTGTAGTTTCTGAAAATGCAAAATCTGCACAGAAGCAGTTTCTGTTGTACAGGAAGTTTCTGTTTGAAGCACTATATCTATAGGGTACAACATATAATTGAGATAAATCCAGTAACAACACTGTTTTGAGTTTCTGTCCTTCATATGGCTGATGATTTCATCTTACTGAGACAATGGAATTTCACCAGATTGTCTCAGTTCTGTTTGTTTAAAGCTTAAGGTGTCACTTCAGGACCGAAGGTAAACACTTTCCCCTGCTTCATTGGTGCTTCTTATGAGTCACCCAGAGTTAGGCAGGGGCTGAGAGCATTTACCAGTTGTGTCGAATTACCACAGAACAGGAAGTTATTAGAGAGGGCCCAAGGTCTGTTGAAGATCTATATTCTGCTCTATAAATAATTGATCATTGACATGAGCCTCATCAGGAAGCAATGGTGATTACAACTGGAGTGACAACTATCCAACCAGCAGTCACTCTCGAGACCATGTTTTTCCTGTGGTGTGTGATAGTGGCTCACCTGTGTGGTTTTTGCCATAGGTGTAGTTTTAGCTCCTTCAGGTATATCACTGAAACTTACCATTTTCACTCATTTAAAAGGGTGGGGTCCAGTGTGATCCAATAGTTTATTTCTCTGAGTCATTACTCATCATTTATACTCTCTAACTTCACAATTGGCATAGTTTATATACATTTGTAATGTTATGTGGACAGAAGTGTAGCTATTTAGAGCGCTTCGTTATGAGGATTGACTCCAAAGATTGAGATTATTTACCTTGCAGTCTTAGAGGGGATAGGATTGAAGTTTTTTTAAATGAAGGGATTGGATACAATCTAGTTTGATAGGTTATTTGAAATGGATAGGGTTAGTCAGGCTAGAGATCGTGCCTATAAAATCAATATGCAAAGAGTTAGGTTAGATTCCAGGAAGTATTTCATTTTTGGAAAGAGCTCCTGTCCCTCTGAAACAACCGCTGTGTATTGCATTGCTACATTCCTTTAAAAGGGAACTTGACAAGTTCCTTCGAGAAGAGGATATTTCCATTGATGGGACAAGGTACTAGTTGGTCTCCTGGATATGTTTTGGGATTAGCAGAGCAGTTTCTCCTGAACTGATCTTGTTTTTTTTTTCCCCTCTTGCAGGAGATGGTATGGTTAGGGGCTGAATGACTGATGTGCAATATTGGACAGTTGACTGCATGGGGTGGGTTTGATTAACCTTTTCCTGGCCACCTTTTCATACGTTAGAGCTGTAACAATGGGAAAATAGTTTTTTGATGGTTCCATGAGAATATATCAATGAAGCCATTATTATTTAATGCTCCAGTTATATTGCACCACTAGCAGTTTAGTTATTTTGCTGAGTTACATTGTTGTTGAGGAGGGGAAAGGCAGAAATGTATGCATATGTGCCTGCACTACTTCTGACTGGATTCTGATTGCCAACAAGAGTTCTATAGTCAGTCAGTCAACATAACCATGCTGAACATAAGGGTTCTGGCTATAGGCTGGTCAGATGATGTCTAAAGAACTTGTTCCTGTCAACTTCCCTGGTTGTCTATGACTTGTTGTCATTCTTCTAATTGTATAGAAGAGATGGCTATTGTACCGTTAGAACGGAATGGTCATTAATCACCGCAGTGGACCGTCTGAGTATTTTTAAACTTCCAAACTGTGCGCCAGCTACGTTTAATCTGTGCTAATGGTGAGTGCACCCAACTCCAACCAAAGGGGCGAACAGCAAATGTTTTGCTGACAGGAAACACTTATAATGGGATGTCCATTCGATGGCCTCCTGAGATGCCGAGTGGAGAAATGAGGTGCTTCCCGCAGCAGATGTTTCCAAATGGCGTCCTAATGCAAGACATGCAATGTAATTGCAGCATCCTTTGTTCATTGGATAATTGGTGATTATTTACTCTGGTGTATCATGAAGCTTCAATTACTGGGGTTTATCTCTAAAGGGGAGGAGTAAAAGCAGGACATAAGTAATAGGATTGATTATGAAATCAAATAGTTCTAAACTTGGTGCTGAATGCTACTTAATCTAGTAAAGATTTAAATGGATTTGATTGCATTACCTCCTCAGAAATAAAATTGTATTAATCTAAAGCAATAATAGTAGTTTGATAATATAGTTAAGAAATTACATGGGGCACTGAATTCTATCATAGGCTAAAGTACTGAGAGGTTAGTATATTCAGAATAGCCAGTAAATCTCACTGAGGTACTCAATCATATCTTTAATTTATAAATATAATATGAAATTATTCTGTTGGATCCCAGGTTGAGTAATTGCACTTTGGGGAAAAAAACTGCCTGAAATCCACAGCTGAAGGATGGTGTGGAGGAGGCTGAAGCACAACTTCTGAGGGAGGGAGGGAGGGACAAGCAGATACATTCCCTCTCTCCAATCCATCTTCTGCTGGCTAGGCTTGGTAATAGGTTGCTGCCACGTTTTCCAACCTAGATGGTAGAGTAAATGAGGGGAAACTGCTCCCAGTGCCAGAAGGGCTGGTAACCAGAGGACAGAGATTTACGGTAATTGGCCAGAGGTGAGATGAGAATTTTTTTTACGCAGCGAGTTATTGTGATCTGGAATGCACTACTTGAAAGGGTGGTGGAAGCAGATTCAATAGTAACTTTCAAAAAGGAATTGGATAAATATTTGAAGGGGAGAAAATTGCAGGGCTCTGGGTAAAGAGCTTGGGAGTAGGACTAATTTGTTAGCTCTTTTAAAGAGCCAACACCAGCTTTAGTACGATGTGCTGAATGGTCTCCTTCTGTGCTGTAAGTTTCTATAATTCTATGTCAGAGGGCCTTGGATGGGAAAAATCAAGTAAAATCAAAGAACAGGGAGAGGAGAACCTCTTATCTTGATAAAGTACACATGTAATAGCTATCCACCTCTTTTAATGGTGCACCTTTTTAACCTTTAAAAATCAGTAATATTACAATTTCAGTTTGCATTATTTTCTTTAATTGCAATTTTTGTGGCATTGTGTGCAAACTGAGGTAAAAGAATTGTACTGATTCCCTTTTTGGGATGTTATATGTTCAGGTCAGGGCGGTGCAAAATATTCCTTAGTGGCCCAGTGGAGGCTTGAATTGAGATTCTGACTGAGGAATATCCGTGTGTTTAAAAATGAAAAGCCCAACCTCAGCACCACATTAAGGAAGTAAAGTAACTGGATATGGGAAATGAAGAGGTAAAAAACTAGAAAGTGAGAAGATTAAAAGAGAAACAAAAATGTTAAATTATTGTGATCACAATATTTGAACCACTGATTTTGAAATTGGGGCCCAAAGTGTTCTGTTTTGGGCTAGTAACCAGGAGAAGCAATTTGTGCTCTGCTTCCAGTCCTACACAAACACATGAAGATATGAAGTAACTGGCAGTAGTTTACTTTTCAAATCGGAAAAGCAGCTCACCCTTGGCTTTTTGATCATTTCTAGCCCTGAAAAGTGCACGAAGGATCAAATGTTTGGCAGTTACATTCGCATCCTCGATCCCAGGGCATGATATCTTGGCATGTCATTTCAGCCACGCTTGTTTTTTTTCAATAATTAAGCAAACCAGGTGAAAGGGCAAGACCCATAGCACAGCACAGCACCGAGGTTGAATAAAGTAGGAGAGATGGTGAGGGAAATTTGAAAGTAATTAGGCGAAGCCTGTAGATTGTGGGAAGACCAAAGGTGCAGAGGGGATAAAAAGTTACACAGCTTTGAGATCCTGAGAAAGAAGGAATTAAAGGAGGAAACCATGCATTGAATTTTAATTTCATTGCATTGAGAAAGGAGAGCAGTTTGTAACATGTTTTCCCATTCCAATCTTGAAAATGCTCCAGACTATCTTTTATTCTTTATAACCCATTCTGTTTAATATGAACATTAGGAACATCAGTAAGCCATTCAGCCCCTCGAGCATGCTCCGCCATTCATTTAATGGCTGATCTGCATCTCTGTTGATCTCAGTCTTGAAAGTTCCAATTGTCCCAGTCTTTTGGGGGAGAAAGTTCCACATTTCTACTACCCTTTGTGTGAAAAAGTTCTTCCTGATTTCGCTCATGAATGGCCTTGCTCTAAGCTTGTTCTTTATTTCCCCCACCAGAGTAAACACTTCTCTGTATTGACCCTATCAAAACCTTCTAACATTCTAAACATCTCAATCAGATCACTCCTCAATCTTCTACAAGGAATACAAGCCATGTTTATGCAACCTGTCCTGATAATTTAACCCTCTAAGCCCTGGTATCATTCTGCTGAATCTGCGCTGCACCCCCTTTAAGTTTCATGTGAAGTGTGCTATCAGTGTACTCCATATCCTTGCTGGAGTATGGCAGTCACGCTGGATGATTAATAGTCATTTTGCAATAAGTTGTCCAAATCTGTAGTTGATTATCGTAAAATTCTACGGCCGGGAGTTTCATCCGCATTTGCATCCAGAGAGACGTGTAACCTGGGCGCCAGCCAATTACGTGGCTTAAAAGGTCGCAGAATTTTGGGCTTAGGTGAGTTACACGAGTAAATACAATACGCTCATGTCTCCTCAATCTTTTACATCCAGCCATCAAACCCTTCATCCGAACGAATCTCCGCCCACAAAACTTACCGCGCCCTCAAATGAGAGTATCCTCCAATTGCGCTTGTTCGGGGATCGCTTAATGATGCGACTAGATTTTCAGGCACAGCAGGAAAGAAAGTCATTCTTCTGGTGTTTAATTGCAATTTTTGGAGCTTTAAAAAAAATGTATCCTCACAGACCTTTATGGTATAAGTATAAGTCGCATAAAAAGTTGAAAACACTTCCCCGATTGCAGGTTTCTAAACATGCTTTGCCTGATGTGCATGAATGCTGGTGAAATGAGTTGAAACTTAAATTTTCTTACTTAAAGAAGAAATATATAGTGTGGGTTCGGTGTTTTCCTTAGGATTGTTTAAGCTGATTTACGGCCATTTTAAGATTGGGCATATTCTTAAGATTGGAAGATAATTGGGCGTAACTTGGCATTGACAAATTGGGCACAACATTGGGCACATGTTCGGGTCCAACTCCAGTTGCGCACAATGAGGAAACTCCAGGCCAATATATCGACAGCACTTTTAGGTCCAGTATGTGTTGTGTATTGATTGCGAGTTTGACACCAGTCAATACGGTAATGTAATGTGCGAGTTTAACACCAGTTAATACGGTAATGTAATGTGCATTGCATTATGGGAATTACCTGGGAAAGCTGCAGTCAGCCATTTCACCAATAAAGTAAAGATCACAGTTAGAAGCCTGTCTGCCTGACTCCGATTTAATTCGACGTATCTACATGCTTGATTTAACGCATTAAAGCATAGATACAGCTGCTTTGAACTATATCAAGTATTCAAAGAGTTAACCTTATTACAAAATCCAGTTTACCAGCAGCACAGAAGTGCAGCGGCTTACATGCTCTCTATTCAGAAAGACTTGCTGATTTGCTAGAATGTAGTTTTGATCTCAATTTTCCATTTCAAAAACCATTTTACTTTTCTTCAAACAACTTGCAGAGACCAGTGCTGTAGATAGATCAAGCATATCTTTTTGAATAGGGGCCTCACCTAACTACAAGATAGAAGCCCAACACCTCTTGTAAAATCTGTAAAGGCCACTCGGTATTCGAATTACATTTTGGACCTGGAAGTGTGTACCTAGCTATTCATTCTTATCAAACAACTAATTTCTTTGTGGGTTGATAAAGTCTGATCTGCGTGACCTTTTCTGCCTGGTAAGGCAGATGGTTCATCTTAACCCAGACAGATAGGAATAAGATAATCACTGAAGGGCTGATCTTAATGAAGATTAGTCACATACAGAGTGAAATGGTTCAGGCACATTGGTTACAATCTCGTCTCAATGTCAGCTGAACAAAGAAACTGTATTAACCTCCCCTCTTAGCTGAGCCACTCCAGAGGCCTCCTTTTAAAGCAACGTTTTTTTTAAAGGAAATCAATAGGTTGCCATGCTCTGCCTAAAATTCCACTGCAGCAGTCAGAGTAGCTGTTCTTTATTATCAGTATATATTTATTTTTAAATGATTCCAGTCCAGGTGAAATGGGCAGGGTGAATTGTGTTGGCATCATTATCTTTGCAGCTTTTGAATAGCAGACTGCAATGCAGTCTTTTGTCAGTTCATCTTTTTAAAGCTAAACACACAGAATTTTAAAGCACAGAAGGAGGCCATAACACTTTTGCTGGCTCTCTGAAAGAACTATCCACTTCATCCCATTCCCCTGCCCTTTTTCCGTTAACCCATTTAAATGTTTCTTTTTCAACGATTTAAACACTTCCCTTTCAACTTATGGGTTCTGACACCCCCCCCCACCCAACACAAGTTGGCAATTCTAACCCCCCCCCTCCCAGGACTTACCTTTGGGCCACTGCCGAGAGGCAAGCAGCCCAACATTCATGCTCCTCAAATGCGCAAGCTGCCTGTGGAGGCGCAACAGGTGCCGGTAGCTCAGGCATAAAATGTTAATGTGGCCCAAACTCTTGTCACTTGGTTGAGATGAGCGCTGCATATGCTGTGCTGAGTCTGGGCCTGAAAACCGGCCCAAATTAATTTCTACCTCCTTATTCTAACAACTCTCTACATAAAAACTTTTTCTCTCAACCTCTGCAATCGTTGCTTTTGGTGATTACGTCTAACACCATTGTTCAAGCATCAGCACTAGAAAGACTGCAGTGGTTCAAGGGGAAGGCCTTTCACTGCCTTCTCAGGGCAACTGGGGATGGCCAGCATTGCCCACATCCAGAGAACAATGTTTTTTAAAGTTACTAATTTGCTGACCAGTAGAATGTTTATTTTTCGATATTTACTTCATCAGAACTTCTCAATTTTGAATACCTCTATCTGATCTCCTCTTAACCTTATTTTCCAAAATGAAAACTGTTCCAGTTTCTCTAGTCTCCATTTGTGTGACAAATTTGTATCTTTTACATTCGTGAAACATGTTTGCAGCAATTGGTCCATTATAAACCAGTCACTTGCTATGTATTTGTGTTATTAAAACCAATCAAAGAAAAATTCTAACTCCTATCCATTTAGTTTGTTTGGTGCTGTAAAAGCAAGTACTGTATTGGTGAAAATAGCAATCTAAACTGAAAAACCCAACAGAATGACTGTGTGGGAGGTACTTTAATGGGCCAGTTTTAGTGCAGATATTGTCGGTTCAAAGTGGTTTAGATGTTGTCAGCAACACAGTCTCAGCACTATTTAACTGACTAAATCTAATTTTTGGATTTGTTGCGAGACCACCTGGAGAAAATATCGCTATGTCTGACATGGTGATTTTTTTTAGTTTCAAAGTTAAATTGACTCTCCTGTAACTTTTTTTAAAAAGCAGTAACATTGGGATGCATTCTCTGTCTATTGAGTCTGCACTGGGGCTCCTGAAATATTCCCCTCCCTCGTCTGTGGAGGTCTTCTCTTGTTCATTATCAAGATGACCTTTGATTGACATGTTCCCATTTCCTGAAAGTCAGCTCTCACCCTTGGTCTCATGCTGATAATGGGGTCTCTTTTGTCTCCTCCATCTGGCAGCCTCCTTATCTGACAGATCATTTCCAGCATTTCTGCCGTGACTTTGCTCCAACATTATATGCACTTCCCCTCCCTCCTCTGCTTTCTCCAGGGACTGTTGGTTCTATGACATCCCCCTTCACTTTTTCATCACTGGCTGCTGTTTCCCAAGCACTTTTTCCTGTAATCCGAGAAGATGCAACATGCTGCTTACCGCAATGTTTCCCAGAGTACCTAACATTCTTTCTTCAACAACAACTTGCATTTATATAGCGCCTTTAACATAGTAAAACGCTCCAAGGTGCTTCACAGGAGCGTTATCAGACAAAATTTGACACTGAGCCACATAGAGATATTAGGACAGGTGACCAAATGCTTGGCCAAAGTGGTAGGTTTTAAGGAGCATCCTAAAAGAGGAGAGTGAGGTGGAGAGGTTTAGGGAGGGAATTTCCGAGCTGAGAGCCTAGGCAGCTGAAGGCACAGCCGCCAATGGTGGGGCAAAGGAATTTGGGGATGCGCAAGCGGCCAGAATTGGAAGAACGCAGAATTCTTGGAGGGTTATTGGGCTGGAGGTGGTTACAGAGATAGGGAGGGGCGAAGCCATGGAGGGATTTGAACACAAGGGTGAGAATTTTAAAATCGATCCACAAGAGAGAGTGATTTACTTGTACATGCTCCAAAATAGTACATGCTGTTCACTGCTCAGAGTGCAGTAGTCACGATATTAGAAACATCAAATGCAGATTGAATGTCTGCTGTGCCAAGTATCTCTGGTTTGTCCATAAATATTATCCTGCCTTTCCCATGGCTCACCACTTCAACTTCTCCCCTCCCATTCTCACTCCAGCCTTTCATCTTTGGTCTCTTACATTATTATAATATATAAATGCAAGTTTGTTCTTTTACAAAGTTCCAACCATGCGCAACACAGACTAGAAGAATACTGCCCCCTCCTTCATCCTGAACACACTTTAGTTCACTGGTCACAGCATTAAATTCAATAATTTCACAGCCAACATCACTCAAACAGATGATCTGATCATCATTTCTTTCCTTTTTCTTGTACCTTGCTGTGTACAAATTGGCTGCCGTGTTTCCTACATCAGTGGTTTCCAACTTTTTTTCACAGACCCCAAATCTAAATTATAATGCTATATAATACTCATAATATGAAAGTGCTGCATGAAAAGAGTGTTTTAATAATGCTTTTAAGGTAACAGGTATTTACTTGCAGATACCAGTAAGATGGGTGTGTCTGCTTCTCACTGCAGAGCTTGTCTACTTTTGGTGTGAAGTTTGACAATGGCACTCATAAATCTTTCTCCACTTCCAGACTGAACCTGCAGTTTGACTTCATTGCTGCCATAGCAGAAAATGGTGTTGCTGGTAAGGTAGCAACACTTTCATTGCTTCTTTTACCAATTCTGGGTACTCCGCAGCAACAGATGGCCAAATCTGGGAAGGTGTTTGTTCCTGAAACAGGACAGTTCCACCAGCTCTTCTTCTGGTTTTCCCACTTAGTCTTGGGCAACATGATGATGTAACAAATGTTGAAAATGAATCCCGAACCCAATCTTTCTTATATTTTCAAAATAAACACTGAAGTACACTGCCAACGTTGCAAGATGAGCAATGATCACGCTTTCACACGCTCAACTGTCACTGTATCTGCATCCAGAAACTCGGTCAGTAGCAGGCGCGTATCTGAAACTCCATTGCTCAGTCTAGTTTTCCAAATCTCAATTTTCTTACTAAATGTTGCAATCTTGTCACCCCCTTGTATTGACAGATTCAGCATCTTTAACAGGTTACAAATGTCAGCAAGATACCCATAATTGGTCAGTGAGTTTTTCAGCTAATGCAGGGTTATGCACAGAAAGAAAAACCAGCAGCTCTTTACAAAGCTCAAAAACTCTTTCTAGAACTCTGCTGTGAGATAACCGACATATTTCAGTGTGAAACAATAATTTTTCAGGTCCTGCACCCATTTCTGAACACAGCTTTACAAATGGATGTGAATTGACAGCTGTCACGGCTGCATTTAACACAGCATGTAATTTGGGTTACATTCTTTTTGAAGCAAGGACTTGGCGATGCAACATAAAATGTGTCACAATTACCTGTGTGTTTGCGGCTCTTATTCTTGCAACAACACCATTCCTATTGCCCGTCATGGCAGCAGCGCCGTGTGTGTAAACAGCAACACAGTTCTCTCACTTAAGTGATTCTGACTCCATGAAATTATCCAGTAACTTGAATATTTCCTCACTCGTTGCTCGTTCTAGTACCGCCTGACAAAAAAGAAAATCTTCGAACATGTCCACCAGCCAAACATAGCGAAAGTAAATTAATAATTGCGCTGCACCACCAACATCAATTGTCTTATTGAGCTGAATTGTACACTGCTAATTCACAAAGCCTTTCTGTCCATTGGCATTTTATATCTCTTGAAAGCTCCTCGATTCTTCTACTAACTCTGTCATTAGAGAGTGGTACGGCCTTCAAATTTTGTGCTGCATCTTCACTCACCATCACTTTGCACATTTCTACAGCAAGTGGAAGAAACAGCTCCTCTCTGATAGTATGGGCTTTCTTGCTTTTAGCAATCTGAAACTCTGTTAAGAAGGATGCTTTCGGGGCCTTTTCTGGAACTGATGTTATATTTGTAATTTGAGCTTTTTGGCGACTGTATTCTTTTTCTCATTCAACGAAGTCTTTCGATTTACCTTTATATTCCAGATGCTTTGTTGTGAGGTGTCACTTTAGTTTTGCAGGTTTCATTGCTTCGTTGGATAAAATTTGTAAGCACACATCACTGAACTCCATAAATCTGAATTCTATATAACTTTCCTCATGCTTTCTGTTTGTTGTTTGTTTCTTGCTACTGTCCATGGCTTCAGCTGATCTTCTTGCAATGGCACTATGAGGTCATTTCAAATACTTTTCCATTTTAAAGTAATTTACTCACACACTATCATCGATCAACTTTTTAAGGGTGTCTTGTTGTACAAAAGCACATAGTTACCAGAAAGACAAAAACACAAAATCTGTTCTAAAGGTTATGTATATTTGTATTTGTTTTTGTTTGTTCTATATGGCAACTGTGAGTTTCTGCAGTGCACTATTGCGGAGTTTTTGGGCACTGTAAACAAGAAGTCGTTTTTACAGTTATACTCGGAAAGCGGGCCTGCCTTGGAGAAAATGGCGCCCTGGGCGAACTTGTATTTTGGCGCCCCTTCTTTGAGTTTAAGTATGTAGTACTTAAATATTTTTTAAAAACTCCCCTCTCTTGAACAAGGTTAGACTCACCTGGCACCCACCACCAGCCTTGGTAACTGCGGTGCTACTTGGCGATCTTCGTGCCGCTCTCAGCACTTCTCTATGCGCGCTCCCGTCCTAGGAGGGACAGCCAGCCCACTCTGCGCTGCACATGTGGCAGCCGCACTCCGCCCCCGGCTCACCCCAAGCCCGCCTCTGGCTGCCGCTCATTCGCTTACTCTTGACCACGGCGCCCTGGGCGGTCACCCACCAGTAAGACCGGCCCTGCTCGGTAAGCACTTTCAAATTATTTTGCGGATCCCCTGAAAAGTCTCTCTCGACCCCAGTTTAAGAACCACTATCCTACATTACAAGAACAGCAAGAACTAGGGGGCATAATCTTAAAATAAGGGGCTGCTCATTCAAAACTGAGATGAGGACAAACTTCTTCACTCAGAGGGTGGTAGGTTTGTGGAATTTGCTGCCCCAGAAAGCTGTGGAAGCTACATCATTAAATAAATTTAAAACAGAAATAGATAGTTTCCTAGAAGTAAAGGGAATAAAGGGTTACGGGGAGCGGGCAGGAAATTGGACATGAGTCTGGGTTCGGAATGGTCATGGCCCTGTGGGTAGTGGAGCGGGCCCAGGGGCCGTGTAGCCTTGTTCTGCTCCTACTGTGTTCTAATTCTGTTAGATTTCAGGAGATGGTTTTATTCCTGTTCCTGGCTGGGGTGGAGATCGCCTTTACAGAAGGTAAGTACTGTAGAAAATATAGGGACAGAGTGATCTCCTGGAAGAATTTCGATCGCCTAGATGGGTCGGAGAGGAATTTCCCAGATTTTTTTCTCCCAAATTGGCCATTGGGTCTTTATCTGGTTTTTCGCCTCTCCCGGGAGATCACATGGGTTCGGGTGGATGCAGAGTGATAGAAGATTTGAGGTTAGGATCAGATCAGCCATGATCTTATTGAATGGTGGAGCAGGCTCGAGGGGCCGATTGGCCTACTCCTGCTCCTATTTCTTATGTTCTTATGTAACTTGCCTTTATATAGCACCTTTAATGTAGTAAAAACATCCCGTAGCGTTATTACAACAGTGACTGCACTTCAAAAGTACTTAATTGGCTGTCGAGAGCTTTGGAACGTACTGTGAAAGGCCTAATTTAAATGCAAGTTTTTTTTTTAGTTAGCTCCCCAATTTTTTTCCTGCTGAATTTAACATCCAAACTTCCATTCCTCTTGGGAGACTTATTTAACATGCCTGTTTCACATGCCTGACTAAGATGATCTTTACATAGTATAATACCTTTTATACCTCTTTCTAGCATTTTAAAATGTATTCACAAACTATTAACCCAATAACTGCAGATGTATGAATAGTTAGCACAATGGTTTTCAAACTTTTCTCTGTTGCAGAGAGGGGGAAGGATGCTCCCTGAACATGTTGACACACAAAAAAAAAAAGAATCTCCCTCAAATATTGACATTGCCAGGAATCGCAAGCAAATATTGATACATTCATGTCAATCCCCTGTTCTAACTTCCAGAAGATAATACCAGATACCCAAAGGAAAACAGTGCTATCATTGCAAAAGGACACATTTTCTTGTTGAAATTTGTTTTATCAGTCAATAAATAGATATTTACAATAAATACAGAATATGTGGTAACGCATGGACAGATACTCGATTATTTCGTAAATCCCCTGGGATCGCCTTGTGAACCCCAAGATCTAGGGACCACACTTTGAAAACCATTAATTTAACATATCTGTACTCGGCCTCACCTGTTATTACCCATCCCTTGTTCATTCACACTATAAAGGGGTACATCTCCTGCCTAGTGCAGTTTTAATGAAAGACCTCCCAAAACCTTATACCTGTCTTTCTCTTTCACTGACCTGCTCTGTGTTTCCAGTATTTTCTGCCTTTGCAGAAATGATCTGTGTACAATGTGCTTTGTAGACGCAAGAAAAATTGTATTGAATGAGTTGCTCGCATAAGAGATACTTGATGACATCCACTTCATACAGCAATGTAGGATTGGTGATGTTACTTACAGATGAAGCCTATTGCACAACAATTCTGTCCGCTCCACCCACCCAATTCAGCACCAAAGAATTTCATGTTCCAGACCAATCAGCACCCATTGTGATAATGAACGATACCAGATGCTGTGTCAGAGTGGTGGAATGTGGGTTCATGCCTGCGGTTCACCACATGGTGACATGCCCATCTCAACCATGCCATCATGGGGAAACCAAGTGAAGGCCAAGCAGCTCCACACAAACGAAGATAGGAAAATCAGAGGACCCAATCATCTCAGGCAGCTGTCCTGCCCACCACGGCAGCTGGCTATTGAGTAATGTTGGTGGAAATCTGAGAGCGGGCCTGTCTTTTGAAGGTGTGTTGTGGAGACTTGAGGGAGTAAAACATAAATAATTTGAATTAAGAGTCATAAGTCAGCAGAAAGTTGTGTGACAAAGTGGCAGCCTGCATGTATTCATAACCTCACTACGGATGACCGACTAGATTGACACAACAGGATCAGAAGCAATGTTGATCCCTTGGTGCAGTGTCAATGAGCTGGACTGCTCTGCTCACCAGCACGGCTTGCGAGTAAACTGAAAATTTGCCATCATTTAAATCTGATTAGTTTCTCTCTCTATAGATGCGTGAGTGGTAGTTTTATATTGTCCGCTAGGTTAAAAATTTTACCGTTCCGTTTGGAAAATCTTATACTCGGTTAAAGACAGATTGTTGGTTGTGGGGAGGAAAGAAGAGAAGAAATTGACGAGAGTTATGGTAACAGCTCATGAGTTTCAGCTTATGCAGGATGGTGAAATTGAGGTCTGCTGTGATCTGTACAAGGATGTGTTTGAGGAACTCCAAAGTGTTGTGTTTCATATTAAGTTTCCGATATTGGTTATTTGAAACTCTGCAACAAAAGAAAACTTTGCTGTTCTAAAGATCGCAATTATCATGTTGCCTGATCACCTGTGAGGGGTCGGAAAATAATTTTCAACAGAAGACTCCTCAGTTGGCTACAGATTTATTTTTTGCCTGTCTCTTCCAGGAGGTGGGAGAGAGGGATGGCTGATAGATGGGAATCAGATCGTACCAAAAAACAGGGCAAGCAAGACTAGACTTGCTGACCTGTTCTCCTCCTGGGTGCAATAACATACTTTTTTGACTTGACCATCTGTACATTGAGATAGATATCTAAATTGTAACTATTTTCACCACCCCATATTTTTTGTGAAGGATATTAGTTGATCTCCTGTGACTTCCTCATGTACAAGTATGTATGTGTGTGTATCTCTCTCTCTCCCTGTAACCTATCCCCCACCTTATTTTTTGTCTCCATTTCTGACTTTGTGTGTCTTCCATTTTTTCTATATCCCTCTCCCCCCCCCCCTCTCTCTCTCTCTCTCTCTCTCTCTCTCAAAATGGCCCTGACACATTGGCCCAGATTTTTTACGGGGAGGCACAGGGGAGGCCGAAAGCAGCCAAAGAACCTAGCAATGTCGAAGACGCGGAGGTCTTGTCGAACTTAACGGCAGGACCTCACAATTTTTTTCATTCCATTCCCCACCTGGCAGCCGATCAAATTGATAAACTGGCCGGCTGCCAGGCGGGAAAACCAGCGGCAAGAGGCCGCAGCCAGGGGGAGTGCAGGCTGCAGATCAGGCCTTGGTGTGGGGGCTCGGCAATCATGGCAGAGGCAGAGAGAAGCCGGGATCGGCCGAAGGGAGGCCACAGGCTTCCTTGAGGGTCCAGGGGGCAGCCCTTCTGCTGATCCTGGCCCACAAGGAGTGGTGTAGAAAACACTTACCTTCTGGAGCCGGCAGCTCCCACCTCCATTTCGCTGCCAGGTTTCCCAAGACCTGGGAAACCTGCGTGGCACCAGATAAATTTAAATCAAGTTCCCAATTGCACTGTGGGAGACTGAATTAAATATGTTATGAAGTGTCACCCCTCCCCAAGACAGGACATTTGCAAACCACGCTACCTGCCTCCGTAATAATGGTGGCAGGCGCATATGCATCAGATTGGGGTCACGTTTTGCATTTTCTAGGGTTAACCCCCCCTCCTCCCGCCCATCGTTGGGGGTTAATATGGAGGCCATTTTCCCTATATCTGTCTGTTCTCGTGCTTTTACCTTCCTCTTTCTGTAAATTACCTCCCCCCCTTCTGTTTCCTCTCTGCTCTATATGTCATCCATTCTTTTAGTGTCCCTGTCATACTGCTTTTTTTCTCTCTCTCTATTTATCTTTTATCTAAATCTTTCTTTGTTTCCTGCATCATTTTCTTCATTTCTGCAGGTCTCCTAAATCAAACTTTACCCTCCACTAGTTCCTTGGTCTACTCTGTGATGCTTCATTCTTCCTCCAGCACCCACATTAGACCTCACTACTGGCTCTAGTGCTTCACTCTGCTATTCTATTGCATTCTGACCCTTCGCTAGCTTTTTTGAATCCACTTCTGCAACTTGCCTAGATTCTGGATCAGCCTCTGCTGGGTTTTTTGAAGAGGGAGTGATGGCCAACGTTCCCTATAAAGTGCGCCCGGGACCGGCTTTTTCAATGTAAAGTTTTGCACATACGCAAAACTGTGAATCGGCCACACAGCCCCTTAAAGGGGCTGAACACCCCCTCAAAAAAAAAAAAAGAGGGAACATTGGTGATGACAGCAGTTTTGAAAGGGAGAAAGAGAATGCCTGAAGAGAGACAATGTCAGCTAACATGAGGATCAGGAAGGGGAGTTGAGTGATCAGGAGTTAGGTGAGGAGGTGATTGAAGAACCATCAGTGGCAGAGGTGTTCCACTTCTACCTTGCTATCTAAAATGGATCTTTTCCCTCCACATCCTTTGCTAGCATGTTGAGTGATACTCTGCTTCTCTAATGGTGTCTAGATCTGCTTCCTCATCTCGATTAGCTCCCTCTTGAATGAGCCCATGACTTCCCTCTATGTCTCCGTCAACATTCTTCGCCAGGCCTACTGTGACACCAAGAGCAGCAACTCTAATTGCCTCTACTTTCAGCGACCATTTCACCCTGTGCACTCCTCAGGGGTTAATTCTCTAAACTCTTGCCCAGTCCTCCTCCTCTTCTACTGCTGGCCACTCCTACCCTGGTGGCAGATTAACGATGATCACCCTCTCTGTATTGCCCTCCAGAATGCTGAAGACTTAGTAACAGGGCCTTTGTCATTTATGAACTTATCATAGGTAATTCTCTTGACAGAAACTTGGCTCATGAGGGGTGATTCTTTTCTCCTTACAAAAGCCTGCCCAGCTAGTTACACGTTCCATCACTTGCCCCGTCCAAACCGTCGTGGTAATGACATGGGACTCAACCTTGGTGTCTCGCCATTCCTTCAGTATCTTGCCTGCTTTCAAACACATCACCTTTTTGCATCTCTCATTTAAAATCATTGTTTACTACTCTCCAATACCTTCTGCCAAATTCCTTACTGAGCCGTCCTTCCTTCGCGGCTTTAGTGATTTTAACCTGCTTCCCGACTCCCCTAGCCCCTTCACCTCCAACTTCACCATCCTTCTGACCCCTGTCAGTCTTCATATAAACTCCCATACTTGTATTCTTGACCATCCTCTTGACCTTGTCATCTCTCATAGTCTCTCTGCACCTGCAGTCTTGATTCCAACAAGGCTATCTCTGACTACTTTCCTTGTACCCTTTACCATTCACATCCCCAATTGCACTATTCTCAGCATCCACCCATGAAAAAGCTCTCTTCCTTAGCTGCCTCACAAACTCGCTCTCCAACTCCCAACACCTCCTCCTCTCCCTGTTATGACACCTCTGCCACTGATGGTTCTTCAATCACCTCTTCACCTAACTCTTGATCACTCAACTCCCCTTCCTGATCCTCATGTTAGCTGACAATCATCAGTCTCTCATCAGGCACTCTTTCTCCCTTTCAAAATTGCTGTCATCACCAATGTTCCCTCTTTTTTTTGAGGGGGTACGCAGCCCCTTTAAGGAGCTGTGTGGCCGATTCACAGTTTTGCGTATGTACAAAACTTTACATTGACAAAGTCGGTGCCGGGCGCACTTTATAGGGAACATTGGCCATCACTCCCTCTTCAAAAAACCCACCCACTGTCCATCAGTCCTTTCTAACTGCTGCCCCATCTCCAAACTTGCTTTCCTATCTAAGGCCCTCAAAAGTGACATTGCCACCCAGCTCCATGCTTATCTCTCCCATAACTTCTTCCTCAATTCCTTCCAGTCTGGTTCTTGCCTTTCTCATGTGACTCCCCTTGCATAATTACATTCCTACTTTTCCGATCACAACCAATGCATCTCTAGCAGTAGCCTCGCTATCATCTCTTGCACAGCACCTCCAGAGTCCACCAAGATTCTCTTCCATAACTGCAGTGACGTCATCCACAGGCACACAGTGAGCTTCTGTATGTATGCTGTAGACGCCCAGCTCTACTGTTCCACTACCTCGCTTAACCCCTTGACTGCCTCTGTACTGTCGGACTGTGATGTTCTATCGCAGATGAATTACAAGTTCCTTCAGCTCAACATTGGGGAGATCGAAGCCATTGCCTTTAGTTGCAGCTACAAATTCTACTCTCTTGCTACTGACTTCATCCCTCTTCCAGGCCATTCACTCGGGCCGAGGCAGTCCAGTTGCAACCTTGGCTTCCCATTTGACCCTGTACTAGCTTTAAACCCCCACATCCGATCTATCATAGTAACTGCTTGTTTCCACTTCCACAGTATCCCTTCTCTCCACCCCTAGCTCAGCCCCTCTGCCACTGAAACCCTTGTACATGCCTTCAGACTTGATTACCTCAATGTTTTCCTTGCTGGCCTCTTTTTTTTCCTTTCCCCTCTTTCAACTTCAACTTGCTCAAAACTTGGCAACTGTATCCTGTCCTGCACTAAGTCTTCCACACCGATCACCCCCACTCTCACTGGTCTACACTGTTTCTTAAATTTAAAACTATAGTCCATGTCTACGAATCCCTTCATGGCCTGCCCCACCCTATCTGCAATCTCCTTCAGTTCCATATCTCTTCCCAAAAGCCCCATTCCACTGATTCTGGCTTTCTTTGCATTTCCCTTCTCCCTTCATCCCTCCTTTGGTGGCAGTACCTTCAGCTGCCATGTCCCTACTTTCTGGAACTCCCTCCCTAAATCTGTCTGCTTCTCTACTTCTCCGTGCACCTTTAGAATGCTTCTCAAACCCCATCACTGACCAAGCTTGCTGTCAACTCTTCTAATCTCTCTCTCCCTGGCTCGACATCTGTTTCCTTTACTTCGTTTAGAACATTCGGGATTTATTTTGAATGTTAAGGTCCGATATAAATGCAAATTGTTTCTTTTTCAGACTGTCTTTATTCTTCCTCATTTAGTGTTTTAACTTGCTGAATCTGCTGGGTTTTTTCAGTTTGATTTTCTTTTCCTCATTTCACTTAAACTTTTTATTTATAAATTGACTTATTTGCTATTCAAGTTCCCTGGTTGAAATTCTGCCACTGAGCAGTTGTTTTATAAAAAAATAATAAGTTTAATTTTCCAATCCCAGCTCTGTGGTCAGACTTAGAGCGATACGAGTAGAGAGACTGGCCGGGACCTGGGGGTGCAGTCAACCTTGAGTGGGGAAAGGACAGGAGATTCGGATCAGAGAGAGCATAGAGGCTGAATGGGCCATGACTTTGATATGCAGCCATGCTCTGATTTTACGGGACATTTGGTAGCCACTGAGGAGATTTTTTTTTTTAACATATTTAAAAGAAAATAGAAAGCTAAAAATAAAAGTGAGGTAAACTTTAAAAAAGAAAGAAAATAGAAAGAAATAATGGGAAGTATAAGTACTAAAAATGAGCTGCCTTGAATTGAGTGTTGATTGTGTCTGTGCCAATCGGTTAGCATCGATGAATCAATACTCTACAATCCTGCACTTTTTGCACTCTCTAATCGTACAATTGGTAGCTCTTTCTGAGAGCTGGCACAAGCACGATGGGCTGAATGGCCGCCTTCTGTGCTGTATGACTCAATGATTCTAACTCTACACTCTGTAATACACAGATATGTATTGATGAGAAAATACAGTTGCTACTGGGAAATTAAACTTGGAACAATGCATGGGCTCAGTCCATTTGTTCGACATACCACAGACTGAATCCCTGGGTTCAGATTCCATCTCAGCTGGTGTTTGCACTGAAGCCTCTCCCAGATGGTGTGCTGCCGATCTCAGCTGTTTCACAGAGTGCTTTATTGAATAAAAGGATGGAACCTGGCAGGGGTCACACTATGGGTTACTCGAAACCGACCCTTTCTGGCTGGCCACAGAGATATTCACAGGAAACTGCAGATGGGATAGAATCGGATTAAAATTTAATTTAATACATTCATCCTGTAAAGGGGCCAGTGATATTTTAGAAAAGTCTTGGTACTTGTGACATATCATTATATTTAGATTACTGTCTATAATTTGGGTTCAACATATGGCTCCAGGTGCAGAGCTAGCACTGGGACAGGTGTGATGGGCTGAGTGGTTAGAATGTGGAACTTGCTGCCACATGGAGTAGTTGAGGCAAATAGCATAGATTCATTTAAAGGGAAGCTAGATAAATACATGAGGGAGTAGAAGGATATAGTGATAGGGTGGGAGGAGGCTTGTATGGACCAGTTGGGCCAAATGGCCTGTTTCTGTGCTGTACATTCTATGTAAATACCAGCATGGTTTAGCTGCTCAAGGCAATAGTTTTACGTATAATTTTAGTTCAGTTTAATTATGCAATTCTAGATTTCACTATTTATAATAATTGCTTTAGTTCTCTTACAGTTCACCAAAGCAATGTCAATACAAAGAATGCTTCTGTTGGATTTCACTTTTTTTAAAAACCTCCCAATTGCATTCAGTATTTGTTTTTGATGCGATCAGTCTGCGTGCCTGCCATACTTCAGTGCGATTGTTACAGACTCTGTGGAACAGAAGCCCCTTTTTTGTTGGGATAGCATTCTGTCACACAGCACCAAGGCCACATTTGTTTGACCCCTTTCAGCAAAGTGACCAGGCCAAGCCGTTTGTGACAGACATATCGCAATAGCATTTGTAAGACCCATCTGTTCCAAACAGCTGTTCCAGTGTTCGCCTGCCTAAGTGTTCGACACCTTGTGCCAAAGATACGTTTGTGTGTTCAATTAAAAAGTGATATCCTCTGTTTTTGAAACGAGTTAAAATATAAGGGTCTGGAGGTATCGCTTAACAGACCTTGACAGATGTGTAAAAGCTAATGATTTGAATGGTAATGTCTTGTACAGCAGTGTGTCCAAGAACAATATGCGTTTAATTATCTGTACTACAATAAATATTTCGTCTCTTGCTGCTCCTACACGCCAAATAGGTCATCCAACTTGCTCTTCCACCTCACCACATTGAAATAAAGACTCATTGCACTGTCATCTCCTACTCTAATTCATTCTTTCCCAGCACCTCAACACGATGGAACTCCTCACTTCCTGACCTCCCACAATCCAAAGGCTTTTAAAGCCCTTGGCATCGCCAATGGATATACCTCGTCTTCTCACCTACTCATTTCAATCGTCGGGATAATCAGCTCATTAGGCCTTGACCTTTCAACTCAATTTCTCATTAAAAAAAAAGCTTCTCAAAATAGCAAGTATTGTTGGGTGCTGAACAAGGAATATTCTGGGTGATGTTTACAATCAGCCTACTTAGTCACCTTAAAGGTGACTAAGTAGGCTGATTGTAAACGAGGGTTTTTTTATTTTAATTTTTTTAAATATTGGTATCCAGCTTCTTGCAACAAAATAATTATTCCATGGTAAATGCCCAAGGACCATATGTTTACTTGTTTGTTCTGTTAAATAGATGGAGTCACAAGATCTGTATTCTCAAAATGATGTACAAATAGCCTGACAATTTCAAGCCACTTTCTAGCAGCTGATAAGCAGCTGTTGCCATGGCAACAGAAAAACGGTGTATCTAATATCTGTTGGGCGAATGATGTTGGATGGTCTCAAATCCACTCGGAAGGTTGAGTGCAATATTTTCTTAGGCAAGGTGCTTGCCTGCAGTTCAATCCTGACTGCAGATTTGTGCCATTAATTTTACTCATTGCTTCAAACGTACGCTGATTGAAAGCAGGGCTGACAGAGCAGAATGCCTGACTGTAGTTTTTGCAAAACAGTGTTTCATCCGCACAAATCAAGTGATGGAGAAAAAAATTGCTTCCCAGAATAAAATACTGAAATACAACAGAAAATTCTGGAATTGCACAGCAGGGTCAGAAAGCATCTGATAATAAAAATAACCGATTTATATTTCAGGTTGTATATGCTTCTTCTGCTTAAACATTAACCCGTCTTTTCTCCTTTATAGATGCTGTCTCACCATGCTGTATGTTTCCAATATTTTCTGATAAAGATACCGGGGGGTCTCCTCTCTCGGCCATGTTCATGGAGGCATAGAATGACCAGAGATTTTACTGATTTTTTAATTAGTTATAGAATGACGCATATTGGTGATTATTAACAGCATATATATTTTATGGAATACAGTATATGCATAACTTGAGACATGACATGTGCTAAGTGTAGCATGCTTGGGTGGGACAGGTGACTTTAGACCTATGGTTCCCAAAGCTCTCCACCACTGGGATTTTCCTTGTCTCATGTCTGGGTCTGTTGTAGACTAATTGATGGAGATTGATTGCTATGATTAGTCAACAACTCCATTATCATTGTATCATGTGACTACCAGGGTGGTAGCAGGCAAACTAGATGGACCGTGGTCTTTTTCCGTCTAGCAAAATTAGATGGAAGTATTTCACAACATAGATATTAGTGATTATTAGTTACAGTTGTAGGACGGCACAGTTATTAGTGAGATATTCTGCAGTTACAGTGATAGCCCCATGCACTGCTTATCCCATCAGGAAGAGGCTGGAGAAGCCCAACTGTTAGAACATTCATACAGCAGAAAGAATCCAGAGCCAGTCTGTTTCCTGTAATACAGGAAAAGTTCTGATATCCGGCACCGACGGGACCGGCGTGTTGCCGATATATCAAAACTGCCGGACATGCAAAGTTAACGTTGAAGCATACGGAGATGAAAGTCTCCATATTTGACAACAAACACTGTTGCTCAGCAACAGCTTGTAAACACTCGGCCCGTACCTTGGAAGCATCTCTGAAGCTGTTGCTAAGCTACAAAGACGCTTTCCAGAGCCTGCCTGTTAAAAGAATGCTAAGAGAAGAAAAAAAACCTAACCAAAACGGCTGCTGATTTCTGCCGTTAGAGCGAGGTTTCCGGCCATACAACCTCCGGATAAACCAAAGTTTCCTGTAAAAGCAAAAAATGCTGGGAATGCACAACTGGCCAGTCAGCATGTGTAAAAAGAAGACAGGTTGTGTGCATCAAAACATCAGAACCCACCATTACAGGTGGTGTATTTCCAGCATTTTCTGGTTTTATTTAAAATTTCTGGCTTTTGCAGTTTGTTTAATTTTACTGTCCTTTGTGAGCAGAGAGCAGGAGAGTCTGCGGGTGACATATATGGTTCCCCCAGCACAGGAGGAAGGAGTCTGCAGGTGACATACCCTGCTCCCCTAGTCCAGGAGTAATCAGTTTGTCGAGGACGTACCCTGCTCCCCCAGCACAGGAGGAAGGAGTCTGCAGGTGACATACCCTGCTCCCCTAGTCCAGGAGTAATCAGTTTGTCGAGGACGTACCCTGCTCCCCCAGCACAGGAGGAAGGAGTCTGCAGGTGACGTACCCTGCTCCCCTAGTCCAGGAGTAATCAGTTTGTAGAGGACGTACCCTGCTCCCCCAGCACAGGAGGAAGGAGTCTGCAGGTGACGTACCCTGCTCCCCTAGTCCAGGAGTAATCAGTTTGTAGAGGACGTACCCTGCTCCCCCAGCACAGGAGGAAGGAGTCTGCAGGTGACGTACCCTGCTCCCCTAGTCCAGGAGTAATCAGTTTGTAGAGGACGTACCCTGCTCTCTCAGCATCGGAGGAAGGAGTCTGCAGGTGACGTACCCTGCCTCCCAAGTCCAGGAGTAATCAGTTTGTAGAGGACGTACCCTGCTCTCTCAGCATCGGAGGAAGGAGTCTGCAGGTGACTAGGCCTGCTCTCTCAGCATAGGAGGAAGGAGAAGAGAGTTGGTTTATGCCAAATTCTGCTTTCTCAGCCCTGGGGACAGGGTCTGCAGAGTACATGCACTATACTCCTAACAGGAAGTAAAATATTGTGGCCTACCAAGCTGTTTAATTGTTTAAATAATTTTGTACGTATACCATGTAAACTGATTCTGATTAAATATTTGGGTCTTCCTCATGTTACTGAGAGTGCATTAATCCATGAGCTTTATTAAATTAATGGAAAACATATCAGTGCATCATTCTGTTGACTTGTGGTTTCTCAGGCACGCTAACTCTCTTGCATACAGCGGGTGTATGACATTAGATTCTGAGCTCCCACCCTCCCATCAAACAATATGATGCGGTTAATGTGATCATCATGAAGTAAAGGGCGGTGTCTCACTATCTATCTATCTATCTATGTAAGAAGTCACACAACACCAGGTTATAGTCCAACAGTTTTATTTGAAATCACAAGCTTTCGGAGCGCTGCTCCTTCGTCAGGTGACCTGACGAAGGAGCAGCGCTCCGAAAGCTTGTGATTTCAAATAAAACTGTTGGACTATAACCTGGTGTTGTGTGACTTCTTACATTTGTCCACCCCAGTCCAACACCGGCATCTCCACACCATATCTATCTATCTATCCATCTATCTGTGTCTTTGAAGCACTACTAGCAGGTAACGAGGACGACTCTTTGCTATGCCATACTTGGGTCGATCTTGCATATGATGTTTTTCCGGTAATATAATTTTGAGATTGTGCCAGTTATAATAAGTTTAAAAAACCACATGTGGCAAATGGCATAAGTGGAAAGAAAACTAATTTCTTAAATGACGAGAGATAGTCTGGGCATCTAAAAGACATGGGAGCTCATTTTACTCACTGATTAGTATTTTCATATATATTTTGTCTGACCCAATGGGGTCAATTTTAACTCCCCCACCCCCACCCCTGGCCTGGTTTCTGCCAAGCCTGGTGGGGGGTGGGGTGGCAGTTATAATGGAGCTCAGGATTTACCCAATCCATTCCTGCCTCAAACTGGCAGACAGCATTTTTTAAATTACAGGCATTAAGAAGACCAGCTAGAGGCCGGCAAGCTGCTTATTCCATCGGGCTCCACTAACATCATAGGGAGGCATAAGCAGAGGAAATAGGAGTGGCTTCCCAATCAGGCTAAACTTGTGTCCAGGGCCAGAAGAGGCCCTGGGTAAGTAAGTTTAAAAAAAATTATTTTAAGTGTTCTTTTTGGGCCTCTGAGCTGCCCAATTTTAACAGCCGGGCAGCCACTTCCCGCCGACTTACATAGGATTAAACAGAATATTCAGCATAGAAACTGGTAATTCGGCCCAACCAGTCCATGCTGGCATTTATGCGCCACTCGAGCCTCCTCCCATCCTCCTTCTAACTCTATCAGCATAACCCTCAATTCCCTTCTCCCTCATATGATTATCTAGCTTCCCCTTAATGCATCTCTACTATTCGCGTCAACCACTCCCTGTGGTAGCGAGTTCCACACTTCCCAGCCTTTTTGGTCGGGAAGTCGGCAAGCGGCATGCGGCAAGCGGCAAGCCGAGGCTCCCTGCTACTGCTCGTTACCTGGGAGTAAAAATCGACCCCATTATGTTCGTAGCTAGCAACTACAGTCATGTGTGATGGCAGCAAACAGGGAACATTCAAAACTAGGAAGATGAGCAGAGCGTGAGAGTTCTGTAGCAAAATGCAGACAAAAATTTGATAGAGAAGCATAGTAAGGAGAAAGAAAAAATAATAAGAAAGGGAAATTGATGAAATATGATCTAAATTAATTACCATGGAGAAGAGAGAGATTTTTGGAATGGGTGATCTTTGGGATATAGCCCATGACTGAAAATTGAAGACCTAGGATTTGTTCAATGTCGACAGCTCTGTTTTTCCAATGCCAAGGGGCTGTGATGTTTGCCAGACTTTGAAGACGACCTTGGTGATGTCCTCCAATGCATCATTGTTTAGTCTCATGATATTGTTGCAGGGTTCAGTGTTTAGTAGAAGGTGGCTTCCAAAATGTTAGCTTCCATTATTGCTTAGTTTGTGTAGCACTGAGGCTGCCAAAGTTGGAAACTAAAATTTCAGCTGCCTTGAGAAGTTTTGGAACCAGGTAAGATTTCAGACATGTGCTAACTCTTGCTAGAGTACAGTTCTACAGGTGCTAGAAGCTCTCATAAGCCTAGCCAATAAGTGTGATCAGCTATTTGGTCATGGGGCATCACAGCCCAGTTACGCATGCACTTCCCAGAAATGATCGATGGGCAGCACGGTGGCACAGTGGTTAGCACTGTTGCCTCACAGCGCCAGGGACCCAGGTTCGAATCCAGCCTCGGGCGACTGTCTGTGTGGAGTTTGCACATTCTCCCCGTGTTTGCGTGGGTTTCCTCCGGGTGCTCCGGTTTCCTCCCACAGTCCAAAGATGTGCGGGTTAGGTTGATTGGCTATGATAAAAATTGACCGTTAGTGTTAGGGGGATTAAATACGTGGGGTTACGGGGATAGGGTGGGATATGTGTTGGTGTAGGGGTTACGGGGATCGGGTGGGATATGTGTCGGTGCAGGCTCGATGGGCCGAAATGGCCTCTATCTGCACTGTGGGGTTTCTGTGAGTTTCTGTGAGTTAGTGATCGAGGATAAAATCCACTTTCTAGCTTTGAGACACTGAGACCAATTGTAGTGCTTCCATTCTAAGAACAGGTGCTTTACTGGGCTTACTGGCTGAGGACCATGCTACATGGTGCATTTATCCACTGAATCAGCAGGGTAGCCTTGGTAAAACTTGGCATTCCATCCCTAGCACTGTAACACCGTCTAGCAATGTGAACAGTGGCCTTTGTGTAAGAGAGTTCCCAAGTCAATTATCCTGTGGCTTAGATGAAGGGTGAAAATTCCTCTCACCCCAACCTTAGAATAACATTTATACGTAAAATAGTGTGACATTTCTGATTCTACCACCAGCCATCCTTTGGCATTTTTGAGTGGAACTGCCAATCTAAATTATACACAGTTTGGTCCTACAGATTTGAGCCCATAGGCAACTGGGTTGAGACTTTATCAAACTTATTTCCCATAGAGCCTTTACCACCAAGAAACAGAGACATGACTTTCATCCCATCAAGTCTGGACTGGATACAAATCCCAGTCCCATAAACCAAGGAACAGTGTTCTAACCTAGCCCTTTATCTGACAGTTCCCATTTTGGTTAATGTGCCTATAAATCATTATAGTGTAGAGCTCGCTTTACAACAGAACTGACTATTACCGTAAGATTTATTGTACGTCGTCACATACCTGACGAAGCCTGCCCCTGCTCAATTTCAGGGACAACAATATCATTATTGCAGCTCTGTGCAGTTCCTGGTCTTCATGAAAATGCCTTACCTGCAAACATTTTCTTAACAGAATAAGACTGCAAGGCTGCTGCTTCAATCATAATTCCATTTTGTACTTATTAGCATTCTCCATGGACACCAGATGCGGCCTGTGTCTGCAAATCAGAAGACTTCGATCTGACCCAGATTTCTGGCGTGTCTATTCTGTCATTTCCATATTTAGAAACTAGTCTGTGGCTCTGTCTCAGCCCCTGTATGTACTGAATAGAGAATTGGCCATTTAAATCTCTAAGCATGTGGTGGAATAAATTCATCAAAAACCCTAAAGGATTGTGCACTCCAGAATGATACCATAAACATCACTCTTCTGCAGGAGTAACTATTGTCATTTAGTAATGAGGTTAATTGAGATTCAGATTTGGTAGATCCACAATTTGTTGATTTGTAAAAGATCCAAGCGTCTAAATTGAAGCATATTTGGAAACTTAATCCAAGCTGACACTTTGAATTCTGAATTCAGTTTGGTGCTTATCCATTTAAATAAGTTTTGGGGCATTGCAGGGTAAATAAATACAGAACAGCGTCACTTATGTTGGCTATTGTCAAGTGCTAGCTAGATTTGCAGCCTGTAATCAGTACACAGCCACTTATGACAATCATTCTCAAGTGCAACACATGCTGGGCCACATATTGTCATGTATGCACTGCTTCTTTTGAAATTGTCAATTGCAGAGTACTTATTAGAAATTGAAAGCAGATACACTTATCTATCAAAGGTAAGAAACAGAAAGAACAAACAAACTTGCATTTGTATAATGCCTTTCACAATCTCAGGATATCCCAAAGCACTTCACAGCCAGTTCATTATTTTCAAGTGTAGTCACTATTTTTATGTAGGCAGACATGGCAGCCAATTTGCATATAGCGAGGTCCCACAAACAGCAGTGAAATAAAGTACCATTTAATCTGTTTTGGTGATGTTGGTTGAGGGTTAAGTGTTGGCCAGCGTACAGGTAGAACTGCCCTGCTTTCTTCAAAATAGTGCCATGGGATCACTTTCATCCACCTGACCAGGCAGATAGGGCCTTGGTTTAACATCTCATCTGAAAGACAGCACCTCCAACAGTGCAGCGCTCCTTCACTGAAGTCTCAACCTAAATTATATGTTGAAGGTCTGAACTGGGGCTTGAGCCTTTGACCTTCTGACTCAGACAAGTGTGCCACTAATGAGCCAAGCTGACACGTAAATGATAGCATTGCCAAGCTAAGTTGAGGAGTATCCTGTAGGGGGAGTGCAGTAAGTAGAGAGGCTCCATTTTAAAATTGGAATAGCAAAATCAGATACTAGATTACGCATCTGTGGATACAATGTAAACCAGGTTTTAGAAAAATTTCAAGATTTCTGCAGTTGGATAATGTGGTGCTGAGCCATAATGACCAAGAAATTCCCAAATATGGCCAGTGGCCTGAGTTTGCTCAGTTGATCGTAGACAGGGTGGCAGCAGACGCACTACATTTGTCCTCTGTGGTCCAGACTAGGGAGCGGGACGATGAGCCAGGTTCCCACTCTGAATAGTGACCCTACCCTCCTTGCTGGAAAGTGCACCTGTACAAATGTTAGGTGAGTATAGGATCAATCTTGGTTTACATGTTGAATAGTGTGCCAACACTCACTGTCCAACACATGAAGAAAGACCACTTGGGCAAGATACTAGAGGGTTAGTGGCTTCCATGGAACTGAAATCCAGCACAAATCAGCACCTTCCGGAGTGAAGGGGAAAAGAAAAAGTAAATTAGAAGACTGATTCCATTTTAAGAATGGGAAAAAATAACTGCCAAAAACTGAGAGCGTATTATTAAAGCTTAACCTCCAATCCTCTCTTATCCTGAATTTAAAATAAGCCCAACAATATCCTAAATACAAAACCAATCTCTTCCCATCACAAGCAATCTTCTGCTCTGCACTTGATGTGGCTTTTTTAATAGTAATTAGCAGGTGAATTTATTAACCATGACAACAATGATTTAGGTGAAGTGTCTCCTCGTCTCCCTCTATTCCATAGACAAGAGTTATTTCACAAAATCTTTTTTACCGCTCTGTCTTTCTGACACTAACAATAGTAGGCTTGAGATGAAGCTAAAAGGCCTTATTGAACAGGAAAATTATTCAAGGTTTGAACCTTGGCTCGTAAACAAATGGTCTTCAGTACATTTAGGGAAATAATGTTGTTGTTTATGTGCCATACTGCGGAAGGCGAGTGTACAGTTTTCATTGTATCTCAGTTGGGCTGGCTGGTAAGAGGATGAATAAAGAGATTTGAAAAATAAATTTGGTGAAAATTACATATAGGAAAAGACCAGCTCATCCATCAAGCCAGCCCCATACTCATGATTGCTGCAGCATTATAATTAGACTCTTGCCTCCCTCCCCCACCCCACAGCTATGTAATCTCCGGGAAGAGGGGAAAAACACCAGAGCCAATACGGGATAAAATACTCTGGAACATTCCTCTCCGATCGCCTCAAGCGATCAAAACCAATTACAGGAAACTTTCTGGTATCCGGCACTGACGGGACCGAGCTGGTGCCGTCCCATCAAAACTGCCGTAGAAACCAGCGCTAATACGGAGCTTCTGAGCTCCGTGTGAAGCAACAAACCCTGTTGCTTAGCAACAGCTTCAAAACAGTCGGCGTAGCTTGCAAGCGTCTCTGTAGCTAAGCAACAGCTTCAGCTAGACCTTGCAGAGCCACGACTGCAGAAAAAAAGCAACGAAAAGAAAAAAAACTTATCTGAACCGACTCCTGAATTTTGCCGGTGGATAGAGCTTTCTGGACATTTAACCTCCGGATAAACGAAAGTTTCCTGTAAGGAGATCACATGGACTATATTGCTGTTATCTTATTTTTGCTCCACTAATAATCTATTTCTGGGATTGTTGGCTTACAACTGTGAATGAATAGTTAGAGGCTTTGTCTTCTGCCAACCTGTAGGAAACCAGCTATTCTGAATTTTTAAAAGGTGCATTAAAGACTGCATGAAACCTTTCAAGGGCACTTGTTCAGCCATAGTGTTCTGTGCACCATCAGTCCAAACATTTCATTTAAGTTCAGATGTTTTAAAGTTTTAAGATGGAACTAAGTGTACTAAATCACCTTCAGAGTTTTCATCACTTTGCTGCTAAAATATTTGCAGAAATTGTGTTATTTTTAGGTTAAATGGGAGAAATGTAAAATATTGGTCAATTCCTAATATTGCAGAGTGAGAAGTTGTGGGTTCAAGCTCCACACCAGGACTTGGCAACAAAGTCTAGGCTCACCCTTGATCCCAATAATGGGGAGTTTCTCATTGCTGGAGGTGCCATCCTTTGGGTGAGTTGTTAAACCAAGGCATCATCCACCTGGTAGATTGATAAAGATTTTATGGCACTATTCAAAGAAGAGCAGAGAGTTTTCCCCAGTGTTCTGGCCAACATTCTTCCCTCAACCAACACGAGCAAAAGTAGATTAACAGGTCAGTTATCTTATTGCTGTTTGTTGGAACATGCTGTGCACAAAATAACTGCTGGATTCACCAATATAACAACACTTGAAAGTAATTCATTGTACATGATGTGCTTCTGGATATCCAAAGAGACATGATAAGACACGATATAAATGTTATTTCCTTTCTTACTAACCGACAACAAAGAACAGCTTCCTCTCAAATAGATTTCCCTTTCCCTTCCCTGCCCCTATTAACTTGGGTTTCCCAGGGTTCTTTGCTATCTCCCACGCTTCTTCACATCAGTGGCCCCTCCCACTCAGGGCGAGCTTAACGAGGCCAATCGACGTAAAATCACGTCCGTGGGCCGAATGCAGTTGGGGGCGGAACTGGAACCCGGAAACCAGCTGACCCACTCCCAAGCCGCATCCATTTACAAAATCGCGGCTTTAGTCTTTCCTTCTTCCGACAATCTTCAGGCTTCTAAAACCCAAGCTTGTCATTAACTTGGCACTACTTCCTGATTTACCTTGTTTTTACTCTCTTCAGTCAAGGCATTTTTAAAGAGTGACCTCATTGATTGATAGGGATGAATGCTTATTTTTAAGTTTTGCAAACCCCCTCCGTTTCAAACAAAACCCATAGCGACATTGGCTTCTGTCCTCAAACTTCTCCATAATGTTGAATGATGGTATATGATCACTCATTGTAATTGAGTAAACAACCATTGTTCTTTATAAGAAAATGTGAAGAGTTAAAGTTTCTGGTAAAGTAAATGTCAACAATCCTGTAAAATAGGATGGAAAATTGGAATAGTTTTGATCCTGGCTTTACTAAAGTCACTCCAGATTTGGAAGGTTCAAAAGTCAAATTTTTTAGATCCAAATCTGAAGGTGAAAAGCTGAAGCCAGGATGTGAAGAAGGAGTTATATTACCACTGATACTGTCTGGTTTCAATGATTCTTGTTACTAATCAAGGACATTCGGAGGTAGTACAATCTCGCATTCACTCAGAACCTGCGGTTCAATATCTGATGACCTCATCAACTTCTCATTAATTTGAAAAAAAAATGCAATCTTTTAAAAGCATTTGAGGTCAGGCTCCACTGGCCTGTGTCCAGTTGCTAGTGTTGCGTCACCTCAATCCTGATTTATGTTGAGGTCACCGATTCCATTTGAATAGCATAATACAGACTAAGCAGATTAAAGAGAATCTCCAAATGAACTCTGTCATCCAGTGAGCCCCTTATTAAAATTATGATGTGAAAGGTTAAATATATAGTCCTAAAATTTAATTGTAAAATGTAGATTATTCTGTTGTTCTGAAATGGTGTGCTGCTGTTGCAGTGCAATCACTGAAGAGGTTGCAGTGAAGAGCCTGACTACATTAATAGTTCACTCTATGACTTTGAGGTTGATCTAAGAGCATGGCAGTAAGCTGAATTGAGAACTTTTTATAAGCAGTATGTAGGAGTTTTGATATCAAAGTTTAAAGGAGCAGTTTTGTCTGGATATAGCATTGTTGATGAATCATTAAAATTTAATAATTCAATTTTTTTTTAAATTGAGTTTTGAGGGTGTGCCACATTGCAGAATTCACACTTCAAAAGCAAAAAATGACCACAGGCATTTCATCCAAAAGCAAAATACTGCGGATACTGGAAATCTGAAATAAAAACAGAAAATGCTGGAAGTACTCAGCAGGTCAGGCAACATCCGTGGAGAGTGAAACAGAGTTAACGTTTCAGGTCGATGGCCTTCCGTCAGAACTGGAAAAGGCTAGAGATATAACCGGTTTTAAGCAAGTAGAGGCAGGGAAAGGAGGTAGGGCAGGTCTTGTGATAGGGTGGAAAGCAGGAGAGATTGAATGACTAAAGAGATGGTGATGCAAGGTAAAAGGTGGTGGTAATGGGACAATTAAAGAAACAAAAGATGGGTCTAGAGGAGGTCAAAGAAATAAAAACAGAAAATGCTGGAAGTAGACAACAGGTCACTCAGTATCTGCAAAGAGAACAGAGACATTATACCAGGAATGCTATCTGTTATGCTATGGTTAAACATAAAGTGAGAGGAAATCCTATTAAAAATGAGTTAAACTGTCTGTGCAGCAATGCACACAGTGTCCGTAATAAAACAGGGGAGCTGGAGGCAATTATGCGTTGCGAGGAACCAGACATAGTAGGGATTACTGAGACATGGCTGCAGAAAAATCAGGACTGGGAATTAAACATTGCAGGGTATAACATATTTAGAAAAGTTGGGATGGAAAAAAGGAGAGGCGGAGTAGCTGTACTTATTAGGGATAACAATGGCAGTAGAAAAAAGTGACGCAGCTATCAGCAAGACAAAAATAGAATCCATGTGGGTAGAGATAAAAGATAATAAAGGATCAATCACACTAATAGACATAGTCTACAGACCACCTAATAGTGGAAGGGAGGTGGAAGAAGAAATAAGCAGACAAATTAGGGAAATGAGTAAAACAACATAGAATAATAATCATGGGGGATTTCAATTGCCCCGATATTAATTGGACAGAAGAGGTAGGTAAAGGGTATAAGGGAATGGAGTTCCTACAATGTGTACAGGACTCCTTTCTAACCCAGTATGTAAAAAGCCCAATAAGGGAGGATTCGCTATTGGATCTAGTAATGGGGAATGAACCAGAGCAGATAAGAGAAGTAAAAGTAGGGGAACACCTAGGCAATAGTAACCATAATATAATACGCTTTAAGATGATAATTGAGAAGGACATACGTATGACAAAAACCAGGTTAATCCAGGAAACTTTCGTTTAACCGAAGGTTAAATGTCCGGAAAGCGCTATCTACCGGCAGAATTCAGGAGCCGTTTCCTATAAGTTTTTTTACTTCTCGTTGCTTTTTTTTCCAGTCAGGCTCTGCAAGGTCTAGCTGAAGCTGTTGCTTAGCTACAGAGACGCTTTTAAGCTGCGGCCGACTGTTTTGAAGCTGTTGCTAAGCAACAGGGTTTGTTGATTCACACGGAGCTCAAAAGCTCCGTATGTTTTAACATTAGCGCTGGTTTCTACGGCAGCTTTGATGGTACAGCACCAGCTCAGTCCCGTCAGTGCCGGATACCAGAAAGTTTCCTGTAGATTGGAAAAAAGTGGATTTTTAGGGGCTAAGAATAGAACTTGGGAAAATAAAATGGGCAACAATATTGGCAAACAACGATGTAGAACAGCAATAGGAAACATTTAAAACGGTGTTCAAGAGTGCAGAAACAATATATTCCGCCAGAAGGAAAGATAAAACTAAACTAATGAGACTCCATGGATGAATAAAGCCATAAGGGAACAACTGAGGGTAAGGAAAGAGGCATACGTTAAGTACATGGACAGCAAGGGAGTGCATGATCAGGGAGAATACAAAGCAATTGGGAGAAGTCAAAAAGAACAATTAGGAAGGCAAAGTGGAACTATGAAATTAAATTATCAAGGAACATAAAACAAAATGGGAAAATATTTTACAGGCACATCAATAAAAAAGGAAGGTTGGGATGGGAATAGGGCCATTGAGGGATAGACAGGATAATACCACAGGTAATGATAGAGAGATGGCAGAAATATTCAATAATTATTTTGCTTCAGTATTTACCAGGGCGATGGAACAGGTAGACATGACATTGGATGATGAGATTAGTAATGAGATAAGTGCATTTAAAATAAAAAGAGGGGATATATTAAATAAACTAATCAAACTCGAAGAAGATAAAACCCCTGATCCGGATGGATTGCATCCACGCATTTTAAAAGAATCTAGGGAAGAGATAGCTGAGGCATTACTAAACATAACTAATAATTGATTAGAAAAAGGTGTAGTGCCAGAGGACTGGCGGATAGCTAATGTAATGCCTATATTCAAGAAGAGGGATCGAACCGGTCCAGGGAATTATAAACCAGTCAGCTTAACATCGGTGGTAGGAAAAATAATGGAATCCCTACTAAAGGAGAAAATAGAAGAACATCTAGAAACCAAAAATATAATAATGAATAGTCAGCATGGATTTCAAAAGGGAAAGTCTTGCTTGACCAACTTCATAAAATTTTTTGAAGAGGTAACAGAGAGAGTAGACACTGGTAATGCAGTAGATATAATTTATCTAGATTTTCCAAAGGCCCTCGATAAGGTACCCCATAATAGACTGATGAACAAGATCACAGAATGTGGAGTCGGGACAAGTATCAGAACGGAGAGCTAGCTGGCTTCAAGACAGAAAGCAGAGAGTAGGGGTAAAGGGTAGCTATTCACAGTGGTAGAAGGTGGTTAGTGGTGTTCCACAAGGATCAGTGATGGGACCACTGCTGTTCACAATTTACTGATTTCTTTGGAATCAGAAACACAATTTCTAAATTTGCGGATGACACCACATTGCGGGGGATAGTCAGTACTGAGGAGGACTGCAACAAATTACAGGAGGACAATAATAAACTTGCAGAATGGGAATATAATTGGCAAATGAAGTTCAACACAGATAAATGTGAGGTATTACATTTTGGTAGGAAGAATAGGGAGGTCACTTATCACTTGGAAGGTGCGAGTCGAGGAACAAAGGGCTCTCTGAGTACAAATACACAAATCACTGAAAGTTGCGACACAGATGAGCAAGGCCATAAAAAAAGCAAACCAAGTACTAGGGTTATATTCTAGAGGAATAGAATTGAACAGTAGGAAGGTTATGCTAAACCTGTATCGAACCTTGATTAGACTACACTCCGAGTACTGTGTACAGTTCTGGTCGCCATATTATAAAAAGGATATAGAGGCACTGGAGAGGGTGCAGAGAAGACTTACAAGGATGATACCAGAACTGTAAGGGTATACATATCAGGAAAGGATGAACAGGCTGGGTCTCTTTTCTCTTGAAAAAAGAAGCCATGGTGTGGAGATGCCGGAGTTGGACTGGGGTGGACAAATGTAAGAAGTCACACAACACCAGGTTATAGTCCAACAGCTTTATTTGAAATCACAAGCTTTCGGAGCGCTGCTCCTTCTTCAGGTGAAGTGGAGAAATGCATTAAGACACAGCTTATATAGTCAGAGAATCATGTCAGATGTCAAGGACATTCAGCCTCCGATCTTCGGGTAAGCATTCTCCAAGGTGGCCTTCGAGACACACGACAACGCAAAATCGTCGAGCAGAAACTGATAGCCAAGTTCCACACCCATGAGGACGGCCTCAACCGAGATCTTGGGTTCATGTCACGCTACATGTAACCCCACCTGATGCAGGGTCATCCAGACTCAAGTCGACATTGGCTTGTTCTCTCTACACAGATGCGGCCGGACCTGCTGTGATTTCCAGCCAAAAAAAATGTTTTTTGTCTTTTTTTGTTTTTCATACAGACCCCAGCATCTGCAATATTTGACCCCTTGTGACCCCACCTCATTGTTCTTTGATGTAATGTTTCCCTGACTGACCTGTTTGGACACCATTCACACCTTTGACTGCTGTGATTATCTTTCTGCCGAGGTGTGATAAATGGCAGTTGGAAAGGTTACCTGTAAACATCTGACATGATTCTCTGACTATATAAGCTGTGTCTTTATGCATTTCTCCACTTCACCTGAAGAAGGAGCAGCGCTCCGAAAGCTTGTGATTTCAAATAAAGCTGTTGGACTATAACCTGGTGTTGTGTGACTTCTTACATTTGAAAAAAGAAGGCTGAGGGGTGACCTAATAGAGGGCTTTAAAATTATGAGAGGTTTTGATGGAGTGGATACAGAGAGAATGTTTCCACTTGTGGGGAAGAGCATAACTAGAGGCCATCAATATAAGATAGTCACCAAAAAATCCAAAAGAGAATTCAGAAGAAACTTCTTTACCCAAAGAGTGGTGAGAATGTGGAACTCGCTACCGCAGGGAGTAGTTGAAGCAAATAATATAGATGCATTTAAGGGGAGGCTGGACAAGCATATAAGGGAGAAGGGAATAGAGGGTTGTGCTGATAGATTTAGATGAGGAAAGAGAAGAGGAGGCTCGGGTGGAGAATAAACTTACCTAAGGAAGGATATACTTGCCATAGAGGGAGTGCAATGAAGGTTCACCAGAATAATTCCTGGGATGGGGGGGATTTTCCTATGAGGAGAGATTGAGTAGACTAGGCCTATATTATCTAGAGTTTAGAAGAATGAGAGGTGATCTCATTGAAACATATAAAATTCTTACAGGGCTTGACAGGGTAGATGCAGGGAGGATGTTTCCCCTGGTTGGGGAGTCTAGAACCAGGGGTCACAGTCTCAGAATAAGGAGTCGGCCATTTAGGACTGAGATGAGGAGAAATTTCTTCACTCAGAGGGTGATGAATCTTTGGAATTCTCTACCTCAGAGGGCTGTGGAAGCTCAGTCGTCGAGTATATTCAAGACAGATCGATAGATTTTTGAATATTAAGGGAATCGAGGGATATGGGGATAGCGCAGGAAAGTGGAGATTAAGTAGAAGACCATGATCTTATTGAGTGGCGGAGCAGGCTCAAAGGGCTAAATGGCCTACTCCTGCTCCTATTTCTTATGTAAACGCCGGCATGGATTGGTTGGGCCAAATGGCCTGTTTCTGTGCCGTATATCCTATGTAATTTTGTGTTTTCTCTTCAGTAATGCTAACTGACCTGCTGTGTATTCCCAGCATTTCCTGTTTCTATTTTAGATTGCACTTTTTTTTTATTATAGCAGTCTAACCCTGAACTCGGGTTCTTTATTTACACCAATCAAAATTTGTGGCCTTAAAGAGACAGACTCGAAAGAAACACAATTCCACCTTAGCAGAATAACATGTTATGCATTCCATGGGGTATGGTAGCATAGTGGTTATGTTACTGGACTAATAATCCAGGGAACATGATTTCAAATCCCACCATGACAGATGGAGAATCTGAATTCAGTTTTAAAAAGCTGGCAGCAGTAAAAGTGACCATGAAGTTGCTGGATTAGTGTAAAAACCCAACTGGCTCACTGATGTCCTTTAAGGAAGGAAACCTGCCGTCCTTACCCAGTCTGGTCTATACGTGACTCCAGTCATACACCACTATGGTTGACTCTTAAATGCCCACTGAAGTGGCCTGGCAAGCCACTCGGTACAAGGACCACTAGGGATGGGCAATAAATATTGGCCTTGTAAGCGACGCCCACATCCAGAGAATGAGTTTTTAAAAATGGTATAACACTCCTGCCCTTTATAAAACAGAACATCATGCAACTTACCGTAACCAATGCCACGGGAGATCTACTGAAACAATGCAGCACTCTCAGTACTGCACTGAAGTGTCAACCTCGATTATGAGCTCATGTCTCTGGAAAGGGACCAAGAGAGTTATCTCCGAGCCAAGGCTCTCGTATAGTTCCCATACCCTGGCAATTTGACCCTTGAAGTTAAGGAAGCTCGTTCCTGTTTGCACTTGTATCTTATTTGCTGCTTTGTCCTGTTTGAGTTTTGTGGACCTGGAGATTTAGAAAGGGCTATTTTTTAGTGCTGTTGCCTCACGAATGAATAAATCCTATATGAGAACCCCAAGGTGTATTAAGATATATCCAAACTAATAGGAACATAGATTTGAACTTTATATGCGGCCCCTAAGGCTCCAAGGTACACACTTATGCAGTGTATGGAGACAAAATGCTTGGATGCCTTGCCTTAAGGGATAAGTACAATGCAGGTTTACAGATTGCTTAACACATTTGTTTTTTGTGCTAGTCAAGGTGAGAGACGTTAGCTCAGAAAAGTGGAATATTTTCCCATTTCAGGCACCCAGTACCAACATTAAATGCTCCCAGGGCAGGTACAGTGTAACAAGGATGGTTGTTAAATCAAATTGACACACTGGTGTAGTAGTTGTTGATCTTCAGTAGTTGAAGCAAAGGTGCAATGTTAGGGCAGAGTGAAGGAAGCTTTACTGTCTAGCTGGTTGTGCTATACGTGACCTAGAAGTGCTTGATGCTAACATTGGGCCTAAAATGGGCAAGGTCTTTACATACTGAGCCAATGGGGAAGCTGTGAAGAGAAAAGTTTGAGGTCTTGAGTCCTGTGGCCCCATGAAGACCCACCATTTATACACTCGGCTGTCTTAAGAATGTGGGGACCAATGTGCTTTTCAGGTGCTGATCCAGGGAAGAAGTCAACTTTTTAAACCAGTACCAGCACGCACTCTGCAAATACTGGACAAAGGAATCTTTTCCTGCTCCAGATTCACGTGTAGGCAGGAAAAGGATGCTGATCTCTGTACCCTGATGCTTGGAAATTTCTGGCTGAGTTTTTTTTTTAAAGAAAGAAATTGCATTTATAAAGCACCTTTCACATTTTCAGGACTCTCATGAAGTACTTTTGAAGTGTAATCACTGTTGTAATATAGGAAACACAGCAGCCAATTTTTGGACAACAAGATCCCACAAACAGCAATGACCAAATAATCTGTTTGTCATGTTTGTTGAGAGAGATATATTGGCCAGGAGAACGCCCCTGCTCTTCTTCAAAATAGTGCCATTGGATCTTTTAAGTTCACTTAAGAATATAGATGGTGTTAAGTCTGTGTGTTCCAGTTGTATTAAGATTAATTACTGACACAGACTACAAGAATAAAGTTCAACAGGTCTTTACTAGTTGGAGGTCAGGACTATACTAAATACAATATCACTACACAGTACTTATATACCGGTGGTCACCACCGGTATTACGTATACAGCAGCCAGAGAAAGTAGTACATCTCTTAAGGTGGAACAGGCTTAAGTTCTCTTAAGGTGGAACAGGTTACATACACCACAATCCTCCCTTTTTAGCTTAACAGTCATATCCCCATTTAACATAACATCACAACATATATACATATATAACTTCAGGTATAAACAGTTCAAAGGTTCAGTCTCTCAGGAGGCCTTCTGATTCGGTTTGGATAACGCCTTTCAGTGGTCTCTGATTCTTGTTGCTGAGGTGACTCTTCTTGTTGGTTTCCTATGTATTGGACGTCATCATCAGGTACAGTCCCTGCCGAGGTAGATGCTTCAGGTTCATTAACGTCTTCCACAGTTGTCTCTGTCGCAACCATGGGTTCGACCCTTGCTCTTGATTCTACCAGTTGATCTGCATGACGCCTTATCACATTGTTACCAATATCTACTGTGTACATCAGAGGTCCTTGTCTGGCCCGAATTGTTCCGGGCTGCCATTTTTCGTTTCCATAGCCCCTTGCCAACACTGGTTGTCCTACGTCGAAACTTCGAGTGGACTTGTTATTAATGTGCCGGAACTGTTTGTTTTCCACTTCCCTCCGCACATTTGGTTTTAACAAGTCCAACCTGGACCGCAACCTCCTGTTATAAAACATCATGGCAGGACTTTGGTTAGTCACTGCATGAGCGGCGTTTCGATATGCCATTAGGAAATTGTCCACCTTGTGTTGTAATGGAATCTGATCATCATTCATGGCCTTTATTGCCTTTTTGAATGTTTGGACAAATCTCTCGGCCAACCCGTTTGTCGCCGGATGATATGGGGCAGAGGTATAATGTTTCACCCCATTCTTCTTTAAGAATTTTTGGAATTCTTCTGACACGAACTGTGGTCCGTTGTTCGAACATATCTGTTCTGGCAATCCGTTCCTTGCGAATATTGTTCTTAACACCGCAATTGTCTTTTCTGAAGTAGTGGTATTCATCTTGATCACTTCTGGCCATTTGGAATGTGCATCCACCGCAATTAGGAACATGGAGTCCATGAATGGACCAGCAAAGTCAATATGTATGTGTTGCCATGGGGCTGAAGGCCATTCCCATGGGTGTAGCGGTGCGATCGGAGGTGCATTTTGCACTTTTTGGCACCCAGCGCAGCTTTTTGTCAACTCCTCTATCTGTTGGTCAATGCCCAGCCACCATACATAAGCCCTAGCAAGACTTTTCATCTTAACTCCCCCCAGATGACCTTCATGCAGTTCCTTTAGAACTCTTTCCCGTAACTTGGGAGGAATAATCACTCTTGTCCCGTACATCAAAGTACCATGGCAGACAGACAGCTGGTCTCGCCTTGCCGAGAATGCCGGTAACAGAGGATCACCATGTGTTGGCCATCCCTTCACTGTCACCTCGTAAACTCGGGACAGTGTCGGGTCGTTCCTGGTTTCTCTTTCAATACTTGCATTGGTGACTGGTAAACACTCTGATGGTCGAATGAAATAACTCAACAGGGTCAACTTTCGTCGTCTCTTCTGCTTCAGGTAGTGGCAGGCGCGACAGCCCATCAGCATTGCCATGCTGCTTTGTACCTTTGAATTCTATTTGATATTGATGTGCCCCTAGGAAAAGGGACCATCTCTGGAGTCGCTGTGCTGTCATCACCGAAACACCCTTCTTAGGGTTAGAAATGGATACCAACGGCTGATGGTCTGTCAGAAGTGTGAATTTTTGGCCCTGCAGGTAATGATTAAACTTCTTCACTCCCCATACAAGGCTGAGAGCCTCCCTATCGATCTGCGCATAGTTGCGCTCAGCGGAGGTCAATGATCTGGATGCAAACGCGACTGGCCTTTCCGTGCCATTTGGCAACTTGTGTGAGAGTACTGCCCCAATACCATATGGAGAAGCATCACAAGCCAACCGAATAGGCAGTGTCGGGTTGAAGTGAGCCAACACTTCCTCTGAGGTGATCAATTCTTTGCTTTTGCGAAATGCCTTCTTACAGTTTTCGCTCCATTCCCATGGTACCCCCTTCTGTAAAAGAGCATTCAGCGGGTGCAGTACCGTGGATAGATTCGGTAGAAACTTATGGTAATAGTTAATCAATCCCAGAAACGACCTCAACTGAGAGACATTATCCGGAGCGGGAGCCTTTACAACTGCCTCTATCTTGTCAGGAGACTTATGAAGCCCCTCCCGGTCAATGACATGACCACAGTACGAGATCCGCTTCTGAAAGAACTCACATTTCTGCCGATTAACTCTAAGTCCATACTCTTTCAGTCTGTTGAGCACCAGTTCCAAGTTTGCGAGGTGTTCTTCATCACCATCACCTGTAATCAGAATATCGTCCAGGTAACATTGTGTGCCTGGAATTCCCTGTAATACCTGCTCCATGGCCCTCTGCCAAATTGCCGGAGCCGATGCCACTCCAAAAACCAGCCTATTATACCGGTACAAACCTCTATGCGTGTTGATCGTGAGGTACTGGCGTGACTCTTCTTCAACCTCCATCTGCAAGTACGCCTGCGCCAGGTCTATCTTGGTGAAGTGTTTCCTGTCAGACAACGAAGCAAAAATATCCTCAATCCGCGGAAGCGGATACTGCACCGTGTAAAGCACCGGATTAACGGTGATCTTGAAATCTCCACAGATGCGAACCTTCCCTGGTTCTCCTGGCTTGTTGCTCGAAGGACGTTTCATAACGGGAACAATGGGCGTAGCCCACTCACTCCAATCTACCTTAGACAGTACACCTGAACGTTCTAGCGCTTCTAGTTCCGCTTCTACAGTAGGTCGTATTGCATAGGGTACCGGTCTGGCTTTAAAAAATTTTGGGTGTGCATGTTCATCAATCTTGATGTTTGCCGTAATTCCTCTGTGTTCCCAGTCCCTGCTGGAACACCTCTTTAGCATCATCCAATATTTTGGACAATCGTTTAGGTTTGACATCTGTTTCCCCGGAATCTACCGTTAGTGCTTTTAAGGAGTGCCAGTCCATATTCATTTTCCTAATCCACTCCCGTCCCAGTAGTGGTGGACCTCCTTCAGGTAGCACATATAAGTCCATTACTTGGCTTTCTTCGCCCTTGTGGACCACTTTTACCTCTATCTTTCCGATGGGGTACACTCTTTGCCCCGTGTATGTTTTCAATATAATCTCCGTATCCCGTAGGGGAATATGTTGGAATAACCTTTTGTAATCTTTCTTATTCATGACCGTCAATGCCGATCCAGTGTCCAATTCCATCTTTACTTGGACTCCTGCTATCTGAAGAGTGACCCAAATTGTCTGGAGATCTGCATCCTTACCAACGTTGTGTACTCTTAAGCTACCCAGTTCATTACTGCTAGCGTCTGAATCTGACTTCTGTTCGTTCGAACTGGTCTTTGTCACCTTGTGCACCTTTATGTATTTTCCTTGCGGTGACTTTTTGTTGCTGGTCTTCTTTCCTGACCGGCATACTTTAGCTATGTGGCCAAGCCTGCCACACGTTCTGCATTCTTGGTTTTTAAACCAACACTGGTTCTGATCGTGTGTTGTCTTTCCACAACGATAACATTTTACAGTACTCAAACCCAATTTATTTGTACTGTGTTCCGGTGACCGTAGCTGCATTACTGCCGTGCCTCTCGCTGCGGCTTCGTGTGCTGCTGCCATAGTGACCGCTTTCTCAAGCGTCAGCTCATTCTCCTCGAGCAGTCGCTTTTGTGTATCTTCTTTTAATAATCCACACACAAATTTATCTCTTAGCGCGTCTGTTAGTCCCGTTCCAAACTGACAGTACTTTGCTAGCTTACGCAATTCCATTAAATATTCAGCATTGCTTTCATCCTTCAGCTGCCTTCTGCTGTAAAATTTAAATCGTTCCGCTAGCATCAGCGGCGTGGGGTTTAGATGATTTTTCAGGACAGTAACAATCTCCTCTAACGTCTTATCCGCCGGTTCATCTGGTGATAAAAGGTGTTTCAATTGCCCATATGTCTTTGCACCCATTAAGTTCAATAAAGTTAGTGCTTTCTCTGCATCTGGGATTTTATTTGCTTTACAATAATTTTGTATGCGTTCTACATACATGGCCCAATCTTCGATGTCGCCATCAAAGGTATCAATGTTCCCATGTTTAGGCATCGTTGCAATTTATTTTATCCCAAGATGGCGGCTTCCCGCTCTTGTCTTCGTCCTCCGCCTACAAAATGGCGGTTTTCCCGCGCTTGGCGGTCTTCACCCACTGGCTGCAATGGCGTTTGGCGTGCCGCTGCTGCTCCCCTTTTCCAGCGGTTAGTAACTCCCCCGACGCTGTCTCCGCTTCACCGCGGCTCCCTCAGGCATTCGCGCTTCCCCGATGTCGCGCCTCGCAGCCCTTCTTGCAGCCCGGTTATTAGCACCGGCTGCGTTCGCCTTCACCGCGGCTCTCGCGCCTTCAGTCGCCCCAGACGCTGCGCCTTTTTGGCCCGAAAGCGGCCCGGCCCTTATCACCAGCCGCGATCGATGTCCCCGCGCTGCGCCTTTCGGCCCGAATGCGGCCCGGCCCTTATCTCCGGTCGCGATCGATCTCACCGCCCTTATTCCTCCGTCTTCCTCCCCCCGTCTGTACAGCCAACGCGGCCGACTTTCTGCTCGCGTCGCTGACCGGCTTACCCACCACCGAGGTAGAAAGAAGATAGCTGACTGCCGCTGATGGAGGCTTCGAGTTCAGGATGTCTTCTGCACTCCGGGTTCTCGATGCCTGCCGCGCAACGTGTCTTCCAGCAGGGTGATGAGGGTGGATGCCTCTCTTCGACGCCCGTTCTGTGGACGAAGCCGCCGTGGATATAAACTGCCGCAGGGTAAGAATCGGACTCGTCGCCACTGTTAAGTCTGTGTGTTCCAGTTGTATTAAGATTAATTACTGACACAGACTACAAGAATAAAGTTCAACAGGTCTTTACTAGTTGGAGGTCAGGGCTATACTAAATACAATATCACTACACAGTACTTATATTACGTATACAGCAGCCAGAGAAAGTAGTACATCTCTTAAGGTGGAACAGGCTTAAGTTCTCTTAAGGTGGAACAGGTTACATACACCACAGATGGGGCTTCGGTTTAACATCTCATCTGAAAGAGGGCACCTACAACAGTGGAGCACTCCATCTACTGCACTGGAGTGTCAGCCTAGACTTTGTGCTCAAGTGTCTGGAGTGAGGTTTGAACCCACAATCTTCTGACTCTAAGGGGCGAGTGCTGCCACTGAGCCACAGCTGACACTGTTCGGCATTGCATCAGCTGAACAGGAATCGGTGCCGCCACCCTTTGCAGTTTTGTTCTGCTTTAAGCTCACAGTCTTAAAGTGGAGGAGAAAATATTCTTTACTGATGTATGTATATATATAGTTTGTTAAAGGGCAGCAATGGTAGGTTATGGTATAAAGAAGTTTCCTGGTGCTGCTGGAACATTGGATTTGGGGGAAATGAGCCGTGTCTGCCAAGCAGTGTTCACAGTAATGAACGTACCACATGAAAAGCCCAGCGTGTGTTTTCAGCTGATAATCTAATCTTTCTAATTATCCCAGAGAATGCTGCTCTTGTTTTAAGTAGTGTGTTGGATGCAATGCGCCAAGCTTCTGAGGCTCTGTGATGATCGGTAATGAAAGCCACCAACGTTCCCCTTTGTAAATAACTGCGAGTAATGGTGCAGGGGAGAAACACAGCCGCTTATGCACAAACGTGCCTATTCTATTCTAGCGTCCCTTGAAGTGGGTGTCATTTTCCTATATGCTGAAGGACTGTGCACTTGTCTCCTTTTAACCACAAACAAACTTGCTTTCATTTTATCAGACCCCACTTTCACAAATCTCGAGTCCAAGAATAAGGTGATGATGCACCACCTCCACGTTTATAAGGCTTATTTGTCGCGCTGCTCTATAATATTACTGGGTCTTAGCTCCTGCATTTTCTACATTGTACTTTACACTGTTTTTTGGTGCCAATTTTCCTCCCTCTTCCAAAGGCACTGGCTCATGCTGGTACAGTGCCACGGGCACTAGCAGTTCTTTGATGCTTTGTCGGAGTTCATTCTTCATGTGCAAGCCCCAACAGTGAATAAAATCAGGCTATTTGACCATTGAGAGCATCTCTTCTGCACCAACCCTGGCCGGGCATCTGCATAACCATATCTTTAGGGGTCACTGGAGTAATTACAAAAAGGGCTTGCATTTATGTGGCACCCTTAACATAGAAAAATGTTGCAAGATGCTTCACAGAAGTATAATCAGACAAAAATTGACAAGTAACAGTTAGCTCCACTGCACGGGTCCAGAGAATAGTAGGACGTGGGTTTGAGCCCCGACTTCTCCACACAGTGACTTACTAATATCAACATAAAGGAAAGATCTTAGATTAATTTATATCCTCTGCACCATGTAAATGTCTTGCTGGCTCAGTTCCTTTCGAGGTTTTTACTAAATATTAACATGGCAACATCTTGATTTAGAACTAATGCTGAAGTGCTGTATTTGACAACTTTCACTGAATGAGCCAGAAATCACTAAGCCACAGAGCTTTGAGAAATATTAATATGGGAATTATGTGTTTAAAGTCATTACTTTAACAAAGGAAAAAATAAACCAACCGCATGTTGAATCTCAGCAACTTTTTGCTTTGCAGTGTGGTATGTTATAATTACACACTGTGACTCTTTTTTAGGTTTTATTTTTGTCTTCTGTTTTCAGAGTTCTTGTTAACTGAATATTTAAAATCATTTTTCCTCTTTCACATCCCTGTATAGTACAATAAATAGTGATATATTATGAATCTATTTAAACGTGAGGAGCTGTTTATTTTTCAGTGTGACATACATCAAAATGGATTGTGTTCTTAAACCAAAATAAGTGATTTGTTACTCCTAATGAAGGGCACTTGGTAGGTATAGGGTGTAATTACGCCGTTGCTGGGCCCAAGTATCCCTTCCTGCCTCTCATGGTGTGACTGCTTAGCCATCAATAGCTGTAAATTATCCTATTAAATGGACATTTTCTAATGGTTAATGAAGCCATTTTCACAACATAACTCATGTCAGTATAACTTAGAGTATCAGAAAGTTATGTAATAAGAGGCCAAACTGAGATTTTTTGTCACTAAATACTCTTTGAAATTAAGTAAATTTAGTGATTGGGTTGTTTGTTAAACAGGAGCCCCCTGTTCTGGGGCTATGGTGAGAGGCCTTCGGTGATGGACCTGGCAGCATGTATCTGCTGTGTACCTAGGAGAAAGGAAATGGTTGCACATGTTCAATTCACAAATAAACAGGAAACAGAAAGAAAACACTTCCTATTTAAGCGAAGTGCATACAGTAAGAGAGTTTTATTTTTAGGAAAGCTTATCTTTGTATTTCTCTTTCCCACAAACTACTCCATTGATTACTGAACTTCCTCTACAACCTGTAGCTGACAAATATCCTTGTATCCTGTACTCTGCAGCATATTCCACGTAAATAAACAGCTAGTCGGCAAATATTTCAATTCAGTAAACAGAAATTAGATCCACTCTTGTATTCATAGGGGGGACATGATTGCCAATTGCAGAATATAATTTTAATGTCCACAATTGAATCTAAGTACCCACCAAGAGACACGTCAAAAGTTAATTTGTGCAGTTCCAAGTTCATTCTTGGTATAAAAATCATGTGCTGCATTTTGCAATCTATTTATAACGCAATGGGTGAAAAATTCAGTTGCTTTGCGCCTCACATTAGCGCCGCTAACGGGACGCAAAGCACCTAGCACCTGGGCGCGACGCCGTAGCCGGCAGCGCGGCGCTGCGCCTCCAACAATGACGTCATCACCGTGCACAGCGTCCCCTGACCTACTGCCGGACGCTGTGTCCGACAGGGTATGGGTGCCGTTTTTGCGGCCAGGGCGGCGCAAATTAAAGGGCAGGTGCCGGGCGACCATTTTTTTTGGGGCCGGCTGCCAGCACCTGCCCCCTCTCCCTGCGGGGTGCCGGCCGCGATCGGTTAGTCCGGCCCTCCTCTTGATTTCCGGGCTCTTTTGCCGGCACCCCGCTCCCCAGTGGTCCAGCGGGGCCCCGGTGCGTGCTGCACTAGGCCCCTCCCCTTTAATCAGGGGAGGGAGGCCTGCAGTACCGCGGCGCGTGACGCTGCTGCACGTAGCACCGCGATATTCAATGGGAGCGCCCCAAGAGGGAGGGGGTGCGCTTCCAGTAGCACCCCGCCTCCTGCTTAGGGCGCTACCATTCAATTTTGGGCACAGGGGTGCTAACTTTTTCAGGGCGCTAAAAGTAGCGCCCCAAAGGGGGCATGATGCGCTATCAATTACTCATAAAAGACTGAGAGTTAGAAGAGTAACTAAAGGCTTTTATTAACAACAGAATGGAGGTCTGCCTCGCGTGGTCGACCGGTCCATGATACTAAGGGCTGGGGAGCAGTCACCTTTATACTAGGACCTGTGGGAGGAGTCAGCCGAGGCATGTCCAGGCATGTACACAGTGGAATACAAACAGGACAAACAGGAATACAAACAGTGGTTTACCACAGGGCACGACCCAATTTTTCCCCCAGTAACTCTTGCATGGAGAGATGTGTCCATGATATCTTTTTATACTTAAGCTTAACAGACCGGAAATTGCAATACAAGTCATTTGTTGATGCCTACTTTAGCTTTATGTTTCCTTGAGGAAAATCTTCATGTCAGTTTTGCCTGCGTGTGCTGTATTTACATCCTATACTGCACACAATGTCTATCACCCTTCCACCTTCGGCTCACCATGGCTGCAGTGTGTACTAGCCACAGGATGTGCTGCAGCAACTTGACAAAGCTGCTTCGACAGCACCTCCCACACCTGCGACCACAAACACCTAGAAGGACATGGGCAGGAGGTGTATGGGAACACCTTTCATCTCCAAGCTCCCCTCCAAGTCACAGATGATCCTGGCATGGACATATATCATAGTTCCTTCGTCTTTGCTGGGTCGAAATCCTGAAACTACCTACTTAACAGCATTGTGGGAGCACCTTCATTCGCTTCATGGACTGCAGCAGTTCAAGAAGGCGGATCACCACCACCTTCTCGAGGACAGCTAGGAATGGCAAATAAACACTGGCCTTTCTAGCGATGCCTATATTGCCAGAATTTAAAAAGTAAATGCCCTGTCTGGCAGCTGTTGCCAGGATTAAACTACAAGTGAAATTCAAGTAAAATTTTACAGTTCATACACGAATTATCCCAAGTCAAGTCATCCTGCTGGGGCATTTACAGGAAGTGTATTGAATCCTCCTTTGCTGAAGTGCACAATTTCCATTTGTTGTATATAAAATGCACACGGTCGCATTTGAAAAGGTAATTCAGATACCATGGTGAAAGATCTTTTCATACAGGTATAACTAAATTAGTTGCTTTCTCATTGGTGCAGCAAGGGCAAACTTTTATTTCCTGGTTTGCCTCCACACAGTAATGCAGTTAAGATGAGGAACTCTGTTCCTTGGGGCATCGAGCCTGCACCACATCACCTTCCTGGTGCATTGTGTATGTGTTCCAAGAAAAGGTCGAAGCTGTACAACATCCTTCCAATGAACTGGCTGCAGAAATGCGCTTCACTGCCCTGCTTATCGTCTCGAAGCAATATTATTTCTTCAGGGAATCTTGGAGGCCAGACTTCCTTCCCACATTGATCAAGGGTTTTCCCCCTTGCAGGCTCGAGCATATCTGTGACAGTGTTCACAGCTCAGGACAATTTTACATTTCCAACCAAGGAGGATATTACAGATGCAAACTAAATTGGGTGGGAAGAAGTTTAAAGCCTATGTCATATTCATTTGGCAGTGTCAAAACTTAACCTAGCATGAACATGGTCCAGGTATTTGAGTGGACAAAATCACATTGCTTGTCTCAAGGTTGTGACAATCCAGTGCAGTACTGAGGGAGTATTGCACTGTCAGAGGTGCCGCCTTTTAGACGAGCAGTTAAACCGAGACCCGTCTACCCTTTCAGGTGGATGTCAAAGATCCCATGGCACTATTTCAAAGAGCAGGAGAGTTCTCCTCAGTGTCCCGGAATATTTACCCCTTAACCAACAGCAATAAAAAACAAATTATCTGGTCATTATCGTATTGTTGTTTATAGGACCTTGCTGTGTGCCAAATGGTTTCCACTTTTCCTACATTACAACAGTAACTATACTTCAAAAAATACTTTTGGCTGTAAATTTCTCATCCGTCTATTCAGATCTCTCCATTGCTTCGCTCACTCCCTATCTCTGTGACCTCCTACAGCCATCCAAGATCTCTGTGTTCCTCCAATTCTGGCCTCTTTTAATCGCTCCCCCATTGATGGCCTTACCTTCAGCTAAGTTCTAGAATTCCCTCCCTAAACCTCTCTACCTCTCTCCTCCTTTAAGACACTCCTTAAAACCTACCTCTTTGACCAAGTATTTGATCACCAGTCCTAATATCTCCTTGTGTGGCTCAGTGTCAAATTCTGTTTGATAACGCTCCTGTGAAGCATCTTGAGATGTTTTACTATGTTAAAGGCGCTATATTAATGCAAGTTGTTTTTGTTGTAAAGTGCTTTGGGACATCCTGAGGCCATAAAAGGCAAGTTCCTGTTTTGTGTTATTCGTGCAACTTTCTAGTCAACAAGCAAAACAATTAATACCAAGGATCTTTCCACAAGAGCTGCCAGTGCCATTCTATCATCAACCAACAGGTCACCTGTCTGACAGAATGATGGTGGAGCCCAACACATGGGAGCAACAGACAAAGCTGAAGCATTTGCAACCATCTTCAGCCAGAAGTGCCAAGTGGATGATCCATATCGGCCTCCTGAGGTCCCCACCATCACAGAAGCCAGTCTTCAGCCAATTTGATTCACTTCACATGATATCAAGAAACGGCTGAGCGCACTGGATACAGCAAATGCTGTGGGCCCCGACAACATCCCGGCTGTCGTGTTGAAGACCTGTGCTTCAGAACTAGCCACGCCTCTAGCAAAGCAGTTCCAGTACAGCTATAACACTGGCATCTATCTGACAATGTGGAAAACTGCCCACATGTCCTGTCCTGTCCACAAAAAGCAGGACAAATACAATCCGGCCAATTACCGTCCCAGCAGTCTACTCTCAATAATCAGCAAAGTGATGGAAGGTGTTGTCGACACTGCTATCAAGCAGCACTTACTCACCAATAATCTGCTCACTGATGCCCAGTTTGGCTTCTGCCAGGACCACTCTGCTCCAGACCTCATTACAGCCTTGGTCCAAACATGGACAAAGGAGCTGAATTCCAGAGGTGAAGTGAGAGTGACTGCCCTTGACATCAAGGCAGCATTTGACCGAGTTCGGCATCAAGGAGCCCTAGTAAAACTGAAGTCAATGGGAATCGGGGGGAAAAACTCTCCACTGGCTGGAGTCATACCTAGCACAAAGGAAGATGGTTGTGTGTCTCACCTCCTGACTCCCGAAAGCCTTTCCACCATCTACAAGGCACAAGTCAGGAGTGTGATGGAATACTCTCCACTTGCCTGGCTGTGTGCAACTCCAACAACAACACAAAAAGCTCGTCACCATCTAAGATAAAGCAGTCCGCTTGATTGGCACCTCATCCACCATCTTAAACATTCATTCCCTCCACCACCGGCATACCGTGGCTGCAGTGTGTACCATCTACTAGATGCACTGCAGCAACTCGCCAAGGCTTCTTTGGCAGCTCCTCCCAAACCCACGACCTCTTCCACCTAGAAGGACAAGGGCAGCAGGCGCTTGGGAACACCACCACCTCCAAGTTCCCCTCCAAGTCACACACCATCCTGACTTCGAAGTATGTCGCCGTTCCTTCATCCTCGCTGGGTCAAAATCCTGGAACTCCCTCCCGAACAGCACTGTGGGGGGTACTTTCACCACATGAACTGCAGCGGTTCAAGAAGGCGGCTCACCACCACCTTCTCGAGGGCAATTAGGGATGGGCAATAAATGCTGGCCTTGCCAGTGACGCCCACATCCCATGAATGAATAAAAACTAAGAATGACACAGTATGAGTGATAATTTCTGGTTGTCCCCAGAGCTTCCCCAAGAACTGACCAAATCTGTCCTATGATTAGTGTATTCAACTAAGGAACAGCATTAGAGACTAAAACTCGCGCTTGAAAACTCTCAGCAATAAAGTGCCTTTTGAGAATTCAGTTTTTAGGAATTACTTCTGATTGTAACAGTTATGTTTGCAGTTGTTGCATTTATTTTAAAAACTTGATGCCAAATTCTGATGGCTACCTAGTGTTGTGAAGCAAATTTTGTGCCTTGAATAGGAAGGGTATATTGTAATAGAGGATTTTTTTCAGGAGGAAGCATTGTTTTAATTGTCACACCCAGTGTGATAAAAATGATAACTTCCGGGAAGTTATGTCATCACTTCCTGTGAACTATGAACTATGAACTGTGTACATACCTCACTTCCTGTCATATGTCACTTCCTGTTGGACTGGTATAAATACTGGTCTGTTCAGTATTGTAAGAGGCTTCTACCAGAGGCATGGTAAAGACCTCTCGTGTATATAGTGTGTTTATAAGTTACTTAAAGCTTACTTTAAAGTTACTTGATGGTAAGTCTCCTTTTTCTTACATCAATTTAAGTAACTTAGTATTTACACTGACAAATACTAGACCTTCAGACAAACTCGGAAGTTAAGGATCCAGGGAACCACCCATCATGGAGAAAATCCTTAGACCTATTCATCTGGACTTGGACCCGAATACACCAGCAGCTGGCAGGGTATGGAAGCATTGGTATCGTACTTTTGAGAATTTTCTGGATGAATGTAAAGCGGATGCTCCTGCTAAATTGAAGACACTTGTCAATTATGTGACCCCAAAAGTGTTCGAATATGTTGATGAATGGGATAATTACGAAGAGGTGATTCGGGCACTTAAGAAACTGTATGCGAAGACCCCAAATGAGGTCTATGCTAGACATCTACTGGCCACAGCCCGACAAGGGCCAGGGGAATCAATTGACGAATTCCTGCAAGAACTTCGCAGGCTCAGCGTAGATTGTAACTTTCAGGCAGCCTCAGCTGAGCTGTACCACCAAGAAATGATTCGTGATGCTTTCATCTGCCGGATTGCCTCTCCATTTATACGCCAGCGTCTACTAGAAAGTAAAACACTTGAGCTACAAAGAGCTTTTGACCTAGCTTGTTCACTGGATTTGGCAAAGAGAAATGCAGACCTCTATCAGCTGCCCAGATCTCGATCTGCTGCTGTAGCTGCAACCAGACAATTCAAGCGGTCTCAGGTGAACCCTATCATGGGGGAATCTAATTCTGATGAAGAAGAGGAGGACGACCCCACTTTAGCAGCCTCTTGGCAATCTAGGAAGGAATGCTTCTTTTGTGGAGATGCTTTTCACCCTAGGAAAACCTGCCCTGCTCGCAATGCAATCTGCAGTTATTGCGGGAAAAAAGGACACTTTGCTAAAGTTTGCCTATCAAGGGCCTCTACGAGGGCCAATCCAGCTAAGGCCTACCGAACTGCCCCAATTAGGGCCTATCAAGATGCTCCAGCTAGGACCTATCAAGCTTCCTCTCGAGCTCTCTCCCGAAGAAGCACACCGAGAGTTTTAGCCACTCTCTGTGCAACGACACCAATTACAGCTGCTTGCCCACAGAACCTGTCTCATGCAGCCACAAAAATTTCAATTAAAGGGCATACCTTAGATGCCTTAATTGACTCAGGAAGTACTGATAGTTTCATTAAGGAACAGATTGTTGCGAAATTGAAACTACATGTCTTCCCATCGGACCAGGCAATTGCGATGGCCCAGTCATCACTTAATACCAGAATCTCCGGCTTTTGTGTTGTTGATATGACACTTCATGGTCGTATGTATCCCTCCACCCGACTTTCGGTGCTCAAGGACTTATGTAGTGATCTCCTCTTAGGGCTGGACTTCCAAAAACAGCATAAGAAACTCACCATTGAGTTTGGTGGATCCAAACCCGGACTTACTATTTCTAATATACCGTCTAAATTACCATTTTGTGCATTATCAGCAGCTTCACTTGATGAACCCTCATTATTTGCCAGTATTCCGCCTCAATGCCAACCGATAATAACGAAATCGCGGCGCTTTAATCAGGAAGACCAATCTTTTATTGCGGCTGAAATCGCTCGACTTCTAGCAGAGGATATCATTGAACCATGTTCGTCGCCCTGGCGGGCTCAAGTCGTCATTGTCAAGAACCCTGTAAAACCTCACAAACAGCGACTATGCATCGATTATTCGCAAACCATCAATCAATATACCGACTTGGACGCCTACCCATTGCCACGCATTGATGATATGGTTAATAAACTGGCCGAATACAAAGTGTTCTCAACTTACGATTTAAAAAGTGCCTATCATCAGTTACCCTTGAAGGTCTCAGATAAGCAGTACACAGCCTTTGAGGCTAATGGACGGCTGTACCAATTTCGTCGCCTCCCATTCGGGGTTACTAATGGAGTGGCTGTCTTTCAACGGGCAATGGATGGCCTGGTTAAGCAGGAAAACCTAAGGGACACTTTTCCCTATCTTGATAACATTACCATTGCAGGTCACGATCAACAGGAACACGACTCCAACCTCCAAAAATTTCGGGATGCCCTCCATCGCCGTAATTTGACCCTGAATGAATCCAAATCTGTTGAGTCACAACCGACCATCAACATCCTTGGCTACTGCGTAGGCAATGGTATCATTAAGCCAGACCCAGAAAGACTTCGCCCGCTCCAAGAGCTCCCGTCACCTAAGAATCCGGCTTCTTTACGTCGGGCTCTCGGTCTGTTTGCATACTACGCTAAATGGATTCCTCATTTTTCGGACAAAATCCAACCCTTGCTGCATGCTAGATCATTTCCACTGGGAACAGCGGCTGTTGCAGCCTTTAACCTTCTCAAAAAACAGTTGGAGAAAGCGGCTCTTCACTCCATTGATGAGAATCTCCCTTTCGTGGTTGAATGTGATGCCTCGGAGGTGGCGATCTCGGCTACTCTGAATCAGGAAGGTCGTCCTGTAGCATTTATGTCCAGGACCTTACAAGGTGCCGAGCTACATTATCCTCCGGTTGAGAAAGAAGCCACAGCCATCATAGAGGCAGTACGGAAGTGGAACCATTTTCTAGCTCGCCAGCACTTTACATTGATCACGGACCAACGATCAGTCGCCTTCATGCTCGATAATCGAAAACGAACCAAAATTAAGAATAATAAAATACAACTTTGGAGGATGGAACTGGCCTCTTTTGGTTATACCATTCTCTATCGGCCTGGCAAGGAGAATGTGGCCCCGGACACCCTCACACGGGCATTCTGCTCCACTATGTCATCCTCCACTCTCATGGATGTCCACAATGGTTTGTGTCATCCTGGCGTTACGCGCATGCTACATTTCGTACGATCACGGAATCTCCCTTTTTCCACTGGAGATGTAAAGAAAATATGCTCAGAATGCCGGCTTTGTGCGGAATTAAAACCTCAGTTCTTCCGCCCCTCAGATGGTATACTCATACATGCAACCCAACCGATGCAACGACTTAGCATCGATTTTAAGGGCCCAGTGCCCTCTTCAACTCGGAACACATATTTGCTCACCATGATCGACGAATATTCACGTTTTCCGTTTGCCTTCCCCTGCTCCAATATGCTGGCGTCCACAGTAATCTGCTGCCTTGAGCAGGTATTTTCTCTCTGTGGCATGCCGGCTTATATTCACTCAGATCGGGGTCCATCCTTTATGTCAAGGGAACTCAAGGACTACCTCTCAGAACGGGGAATTGCTACAAGCAAAACAACACCATACCATCCCATCGGAAATGGGCAGGTAGAGAGGTATAACGGTATCATCTGGAATTCCGTACGTCTCGCTTTAAGATCTCGGGGCCTACCAGACCAGCAATGGGAAACAGTGCTTCCGGATGCATTGCACTCTATACAGTCCCTGCTTTCTACAGCCACAAATACTACACCTCATGAGCGGTTCTTTGGATTCCAGCGTCGCTCATCTCATGGGACATCATTCCCGTCATGGCTAACTACTCCTGGACCTGTATTACTCCGAAGATACGTTCGGACGTCTAAAAATGACCCTCTTGTAGACGAGGTCGAACTAACCGATGCCAACCCCACCTATGCAAACATAGGATATTCCGACGGCCGAGAATCTACCGTATCATTACGGGATCTGGCTCCCTGCCCACCAGGACCTAGTGGGACATCGGGTGATGGCATTTCACCAGGAAACTCTTGGGACCTATCGGGTACCCCTCTCCAGGATCCTGATCGGACACCAACTAGCTTGGTGCCGGTAGAACCCCGTGCTCAAGGTTGCGACCCTCCCAGTACCGCGCATGAAAGTACTGATCCGCCACAGACCAGCTCTGCACCTCCCTCTGAACAGAGGCAGTCCGACTTTGAACCTCTTGGGGCTCGTACTCGAAGCCATGATCTCCCCGACCCTTCACAGGGCAATCCAGGCCACACAGACTCTGACCAATGGCCAACCGCATGTAAGCGGACCAGCGACCCTCTACGACGGGAATCCAAACGGGTGCGACTCTTCCTTGTTCGGCGGCTGCGGACCAAAAGGTAGACCACAGCCTCCTAATCCTGCAGGAGGGAAGAATGTGATAAAAATGATAACTTCCGGGAAGTTATGTCATCACTTCCTATGAACTATGAACTGTGTACATACCTCACTTCCTGTCATATGTCACTTCCTGTTGGACTGGTATAAATACTGGTCTGTTCAGTATTGTAAGAGGCTTCTACCAGAGGCATAGTAAAGACCTCTCGTGTATATAGTGTGTTTACAAGTTACTTAAAGCTTACTTTAAAGTTACTTGATGGTAAGTCTCCTTTTTCTTACATCACCCAGCATGAGACAAAATTCACTTTATTTTGTGACAAATTTGCAAATATGATTTTCATGAAATTAAAGCCCACAGGAAGATAACCGAGGTCACACTCCCTGCTGTATTCTCTCACTATTTATTTTGTATAATTGATACAGTCTTCCAGCATCGTGATGGTGTGTGCTTCCCTGCTGCAACCAGCACACTGTGATTGGTGCAGCCTGACATTGCCATTTGCTTCCTCTGGGTGAAGATTGATTGGTAATCGAACACGAGACTGGAGCTGCTCGTACAAGATGAGCCAAAGACTGCTCCAAGACCTTTGATGTGTACATCACAGACTCCAGGCACATGCAGAGAGTAGATAATGGCTTTGTTCACAGACAGCATAAATCAGTGCAGAGACAGCTGTCCAGTCCACAATGGGTATAGACCCAGCATTATTCAGTGGAATTATTGCTAAAGGTTTCTATTTGGCATTATGATGGGTATTTTAAAGTAAAAGTGAAGCGTACTAGAAGTGAATCATTCTTGAGCAAAAGTCCAGTCTCAATAATAGAGTGGTCTAGCCTTGAGATGTATTAGGTCGAAAATGTAGTGTGGCTAGGTGTCAAATTTTGTTTTATAATGCTCCTGTGAAGCCCTTGGGACGTTTTACTACATTGAAGGCGCTATATAAATACAAGTTACCTTGTATACCTCGACTCCTCATCCCGTTGCAAATGCTTGCTGATAGCTCTCATGATAATAGGCATGCTATAACACCTTTGCAGCATATCTACTTGTAATATTGGACACCTGCATTAGGTAAAGATAGAACAGGGGAGTTATCCCTGGTGTCCTGGCCAATATTTATTCCTCAGCCAACATCACTAAAACAAGATTATCTGGTCAGTATCACATTGCTGTTTGTGGGAGCTTGCTGTGTGCAAATTGGCTGCCACGTTTCCTACATTACAACAATGATTACACTTCAAAAGTACATCATTGGCTGTAAAGCGCTTTGGAATGTTCTGAGGTTGTTAAGGGAACTATATAAATCTTTAACAGTTCAGTGGCCTAGGGAGTTCAGTGGACGGGGTCAGACTGGTGCAGTGAACTACACAGCATTTGGGACATGCCATGTAGTGGGTCAGTGTGGTATGCCAGCGAATGCTTTAAGGGCAAGGCTAGTGAATTGTGCGAGAGAAGCTCAGTTAGAGGATGAGAGCAATATTCCCATTTAGCTGCACAGCTGTTTTAGCTCCTGCGCCGGCCGCTTGCCGATTTCTCAATGGAAAAAACGAACATGCGCGGACATTTGAATGGGCGCACAGCCCCTTGAGACCACACACCCAAAAAAAAATTACAGGGAACATTAGATGAGAGTTGCTGGATCGGCACAGTGTGTCACAGAGCTCTAGGGTTAAGGCCAGTGACGGGGGAGAGCAAGGTGTGCCATACCACACAGGGAGGACAGGTAAAGCTGGACCAGAGTGATGTGGGTACAAGATTGGTGAGGTGTGCAGAGAGCTCGGTAGAGATGGCGGGGTTTTTAACTTGGATGCTGTTTGCCGGTTTGTGTAGTTAACATTTTGCGCACAGAAGCTATAATAACAACACCTTGTTGATGGGAGTGCCCATAAGACAAACAAACCGTTGTTCGATTGTTCATTTTCAGCAAGTTCTGTTGAATTTATGGTGATTGAAATGAATGAAACTAGCAGTGTGCCCATTATCAAGGTTTTGAACAGATTGTGGTGTGATTTTATGTTTCTTTGTCATTGATTTGAAGAAATTGCAATAGAATTATTTAGATCGTGGCTAACTATGCTGCAAATAGCAACATATTGCAGAGAAGTTGGAGGGGGCCATGCTTTTACAATTGGTTATGTAGGTCTTACCACAGAGTCAAAAGTAACTCGCTAACTAATCTCAATCGCAGGTTGTTTGGATGCCCTGTACAGTGTAATGTTTAATTTGCAATGTTGTGCACATATTGTTGATGCTTTGATTTGACAAAATGCCATTTTCTCTCTCCTCCCTCTGGAAGTAAATGTTCGGTTTGGGATGCTTGCATTGCTAGCAAGGCCTGCAGCAGCCAAGCACAGGGTTTGTTACTATAGTAACTGGATCAGCATCTAAATGATGGCCATGTCAGGAAACCCAGGCCAGTGACTTAATGAGCACATGGCTGCTTAGGAGCAACACTCTCTAAATATTTGCATTTTTTTCCTTCCTCCTATTTTCTGCCAATTTTCGCCCTTTTCATCACTGAAGGTGGCCTTCTTGCTGGGATACAGTCCCATGGGTATTGGACACCCTCTGGTACCTCATCCAAGTGGCCTTTTTTAATTTGTGAGACTAGACGATGGGGAGGACTTGTAACATGAAAAAAAGGGAGGGGGTAGTTAAAGTTTTAAAAATCTAAATCCCAACTACAACCTGCCCACTTTCAAATTTTACTCCGGTGGGATGGGGATGGGCAGCCAACCCGCTGCCAGCAGGCATTTTAAATATGATAATGATGTCCTGAAGCTCCTGCTTTAACTTGTTGTGCAGGTTTAATTTCAGGCGTCTGGAGATCCCGGGGCTCTGGATTCCCAGTAGTTGCAGCGAGGTGAGAACAGCCTCCTTGTGGGCCGGGAGGAGCAGGAGCGCTTCCTACCAGCCCCACCAGCAGCTCCCCCCCACCCCCCAAAAAATCCAACTCACCCCCGGGGTCGGGGATCGACCACCCCCCGGGGATCCAACTCACCCCCAGGGTCGGTGGACCCCCCCCCCCCCCCCCCACAAACCTTGGATCCCGCACCTACCTGTTGCGGCATCCTGCCCAACCAGCGTTCCTTGCCCAACTGCAAGCCAGCCTGTCAATCAGGCTGGTTTCTGGGCAGGGAACCTGCCCATGACGTCACATGCACACTGTGGACCTAAAACTCCACAGCATGCCGGGTTTCCCACGGTCAACCAGTGACCCCCTGCCCCTGGGCGGGTTGGAAACTTCAAAATCCAGCCCGGTAAGTGGTGTTAGGCGATTTCACCAAGTAAGGCATCACAGCTGAGCTTGATTCTGTGCTTCCTGAATCCTCTCTCAAACTTCCGGCAGGGATTCCTGGATAGCAGTCAGAGGTGGTGTTGAAGCCAATTGCAGCATTCCAAAAGCCACCCTGGCTGAAATCTAACTCCACGCAGGCCATGGATCAAACAGCCGACTCGTTTCTATTAATTTCATGCACTGATTTTTTTTAAAATCTGATCTTGTTTTTTTACACACGATGTTCTGTCAAATTATTTGTGTTTAACCAGCAACTATTCTTATCTAAAACAAAACCAAAATACTGAGGATGCTGGAAACCTGAAATTAAAACAGAAAATGCTGAAAATACTCAGCAGGCCAGACAGTATCTGTGGAGAGAGAAACAGAGTTAACGTTTCAGGTTGATGATCTTTCGTCAGAACTACTCCTATCTATTTGGTGAAGATACTTTAACAAATATTAGCCTCTGTATTTACATAGGAACGCGAAAGACGAACTGTAGGGGTAACAGGAGGAAATGAAGGAACTGCTAATTGAGATATATATAAATATTAAAAATGACACTTTTAAAAGAGTTAATGGGATGTGTCAAATCAGTGTTTGCCTCCAATATAGAACACTGAGGGAGGTTAGTAATTCAATTATTGAGGCACTAACCATAAATTTCCAATTTTATTTAGAAATAGGTGAATTTAGATTAATGTTGCAGCCTGTTTGCAAAAGGGGAAAGGAGCAAACAAGGAATTATTGAGCAGTTTGCTTTGTATTAGTAGCTGGTAAAGAGCTGGAGACCACAATAAAGGATAACATTAGAAAAGCGTGGGATAATTGGGGGCAGTTTACAACGATTTGTAAACTAATTGTATTTTTTGAGGAAATTTCCAAGACAAAAGGACTGGCGTAGATGTTGTATATTTGGACTTTGAAAAGGCATTTGATTAAGTGCCAAATAAGAGACTTGTTACAATGAATAAGGCGCATAGCATTAATGGTAAATCGGGTGCATGGGTAAGGGTTGGCTGAAGGGTAGAAGAGAGTGAGTCTCAGATTGGAAAGATACAGATCCTGGTGTGTCCCAGGCATCTTTGTTGGCATATTCTCTCACACTCTCTATATACCTGTATAGTGTCAGCTATGGCTCAGTTGGTAGCACTCTTGCCTCTGAGTCAGAAGGTTGTGGGTTCAGAACACAAAAATCTAGGCTGACACTCCAGTGCAGTACTGAGGGTGTGCTGCATTATCAGAGGGTGCCGTCTTTCGGATGAGACGTTAAAGTGAGGCCCCGTCTGCGCTCTCAGGTGAACGTAAAAGATCCCATGGCACTATTTTGAAGAAGAGCAGGGGAGTTATCCCAGTGTCCTGGCCAATATTTATCCCTCAACCAACATCACTAAAACAGATTATCTGGTCATGATCACATTGCTGTTTGAGAGCTTGCTGTGTGCGTTTCCTACATTACAACAGTGACTACACTTCAAAAGTACTTCATTGGCTGTAAAGCACTTTAGGGCATCGTGAGATTGTGAAAGGCGCTATATAAATGCAAGTCTTTTTCTTTTTTACCTGAATGATTTGGACGCAGCTGATGCTCCCAAATTAGGGATCATGACAAACAATGAAGAATGTGGGAGAACGTAAGCAGTTTAGGAGAGTGGGAACATATGTGGAAAATGTAATTCAACATTGATAAATGAGAAGTAGTACATTCTGGGAGAAAAATCCAAATGAAAATAAAGCCTGAACAGTTGAGCTGTAAATGGAATGGGAAAATAAAGATCCAGGGTTACAGATGCATAGGATTGCAGGTGTAAAATAGCCAGAAAAAGAGAAAATAGGATTTACAGTTTTGTAAGATGAAGCAGAAAAAGGGGGCATATGACAGATGTCAGGCTGAGAATACAAGTGAGAATCAGGCTGAATATAGAAAGTTCAGAGGGGAAGTGAAAAAGGATATAAGAGGGGCAAAGAGAGAATATGAGAATAGACTGGCAGCTAACATAAAAGGGAATCTACAAGTCTTCTATAGGCATATAAATAATACAGGAAACTTTGGTTTATCCGGAGGTTAACTGTCCGGAATGCTCGAGCCACTGGCAAAACTCAGGAGCCGTTTCGTTAGGTTTTTTTTCTTTTCATTGCTTTTTTTTCACCAGTCAGGCTCTGCAAGGTCTCGCTGAAGCTGTTGCTAAGCTACAGAGACGCTTGCAAGGTATGGCCGACTGTTTAGAAGCTGTTGCTAAGCAACAGGGTTTGTTGCCAGATACGGAGCTCAAAATCTCCGTATGTTTCAACATTAGCGCTGGTTTGTCCGGCAGTTTTGATGGGACGGCAACAGCTCGGTCCCGTCGGTGCCGGATAGCACAAAGTTTCCTGTAAACAGGTAGTAAGAGGAGGGGTGAGGCTGATTAGGGACCAGAAAGGAAACCTACGCATGGAGGCAGAGGGCATGGCTGAGGTACTAAATGAGTACTTTGCATCTGTCTTCACCAAGGAAGAAGATGCTGCCAAAGTCATAGTGAAAGAGGAGGAAGTTGAGATACTGGATGGGATAAAAATTGATAAAGAGGAGGTACTACAAAGGTTGGCTGTACTTAAAGTAGATAAGTCACCAGGACTGGATGGGATGCATCCTAGGATGCTGAGGGAGGTAAGGGTGGAAATTGCGGAAGTACTGGCCATAATCTTCCAATCCTCCTTAGATACGAGGGTGGTGCCAGAGGACTAGAGAATTGCAAATGTTACATCTTTGTTCAAAAAAGGGTGCAAGGATAAACCCAGCAACTACAGGCCAGTCAGTTTAACCTCAGTCATGGGGAAGCCTTTAGAAACAATAATCCAGGACAAAATTAACAGTCACTTGGACAAGTGTGGATTAATTAAAGAAAGCCAGCACGGATTTGTTAAAGGCAAATCATGTTTAACTAACTTGATTGAGTTTTTTGATGAGGTAACAAAGAGGACAGTACGGTTGATGTGGTGTACATGAACTTCTAAAAGGCGATTGATAAAGTGCCACATAATGGGCTTGCCAGCAAAGTTGAAGCCCATGGAATAAAAGGGACAGTGGCAGCACTGGCTAAGTGACAGGAAACAGAGTAGTGGTGAACGGTTGTTTTTCAGACTGGAGGAAGGTATACAGTGGAGTTCCCTAGGGGTTGGTACTAGGACCACTGCTTTTCTTGATGTATATTAATGACTTGGACTTGGGTGTACAGGGCACAATTTGAAAATTTGCAGATGATACAAAGCTTGCAAGTAAAGTGAGGAGAATAGTGATGGACTTCAAGAGGACATAGACAGACTGATGGAATGGGCGGACACCTGGCAAATTCAACGCAGAAAAGTGCGTAGTGATACATTTTGGTAGGAAGAATGAGGAGAGGCAATTTAAAAAAAAAAAATAGTTCCTGGGATGTGGGCATCGCTGGCAAGACCAGCGTTTATTGCCCATCTCTAAATGCCCTTGAAAAGGTGGTGGTGAGCAGCATTCTTGAACCGCTGCAGTCCATGGTGCTGTTAGGGAGGGAGTTCCAGGATTTTGACCCAGCGACGATGAAGGAACAGCGATATATTTCCAAGTCAGGATGGTGTGTAACTTGGAGGGGAACTTGCAGGTGATGGTGTTCCCATGCACCTGCTGCCCTTGTCCTTCTAGGTTGTAGAGGTCACGAGTTTGGGAGATGCTGTCGAAGAAGCCTTGGCAAGTTGCTGCAGTGCATCTTGTAGATGGTACACACTGCAGCCACGGTGCGCTGGTGATAGAGGGAGTGAATGTTTAAGCTGGTGGATAGCGTGCCAATCAAGCGGACTGCGTTGCCCTGCGAGACTCACCGGCGGCAGCAGTGAGAGCAGCCCTAGGTGGAGATTGAGCACGGAGACCGAGCAGTTAAAGAGCGGGGAGCGAGAGCGGCCTAGACACACCGGCGGCAGCAGCGAGAGCGGCCCTGGGTGGAGACTGAGCGCGGAGACCGAGCAGTTAAAGAGCGGGGAGCGAGAGCGGCCCAGACTCACTGGCGGCAGCAGCGAGAAGTAAGAGTAATCGAAGTGTGACGTCACCAGAAAGAAGGTAAGTGATTGGTTGGTGAGTATTTCTCTCTTGCTTTTTTCTAAACTTAATTTTTGTGGTTTATCGTTTCTAGGGTTTCTGTTGTGTAGCAGGGAGTGCTAGTAAACAAGGACCCGTGAGTATATCATTTAATTGTAGTGTAATTAGTGGTATTGATTTGATTTAATTTAATTTGAATTAATTAAAGGGTAAGTCATGGCAGCACAGCTGGGCCCCGTGGCATGCTCCTCATGCACTATGTGAGAAATCAGGGACACTTCCTGTGTCCCTGGCGACCATGTGTGCGGGAAGTGTATCCAGCTGCAGCTACTGACGGACCGCATTGCGGCGCTGGAGCTGTGAATGGACACATACTGGAGCATTCGCGATGCTGAGGACATCGTGGATAGCACGTTTAGGGAGTTGGTCACACCGCAGGTAAAGGCTGCCCAGGCAGGAAAGGAATGGGTGACCGCCAGGCAGAGTAGTAGGCGCAGGCAGGTAGTGCAGGGGTCCCCTGTGGCCATCCCCCTTTCAAACAGATATACCACTTTGGATATTGTTGAGGGAGATGGTTTATCGGGGGAAGGCAGCAGCAGCCAACTTCCTGGCATCATGGGTGATCCTGCTGCACAGGATGGGAGGAAAAAGAGCGGGAGAGCTATAGTTATAGGGCATTCTATTGTAAGGAGAATAGATAGGCATTTCTGCGGCCGCAAACGAGACTCCAGGATGGTATGTTGCCTCCCTGGTGCAAGGGTCAAGGATGTCTCTGAGCGGCTGCAGGGCATTCTGGAGGGAGAGGGTGAACAGCCAGTTGTCGTGGTACATATACAGGAAACACTTTTTTTATCCGGCACCGACGGGACTGGCGTGGTGCCGATTGATCAAAAAGACCGGATTACAGAGAGGTATAATTACTAAGGTACGAGAGCCCCGTACAGAGCCACAGATCTAGGTGTCCCTGTTGCATGGCAACAGGTGCAGGAACCCCGGTTACACGGCCACAGATCCAGGAACCCCGGTCACACGGCCACTAATATGAAGTAAAACTTACCTGAGCCTACTCCTGAATTTTGCTGGTTAAGAGGGACAACCAGTTATTTAGGTGCCGGTAAAAAGAGAGTTTCCTGTAGGTACCAATGATATAGGTAAAAAACGGGATGAGGTCCTAAAAGCTGACTATAGGGAGTTAGGAGGTAAATTAAAAAATAGGACCTCAAAGGTAGTAATCTCAGGATTGCTACCAGTGCCACGTGCTAGTCAGAGTAGAAATAGAAGGATATTTCAGATGAATACGTGGCAAGAAGAATGGTGCAAGGGGGAGGGATTCAAATTCCTGGGACATTGGAACCGCTTCTGGGGGAGGTGGGACCAGTACAAACTGGACGGTTTGCACCTGGGCGGGACCGGAACCGATGACCAGGGGGCGTGTTTGCTAATGCTGTTGGGGAGGGTTTAAACTAAAACGGCAGGGGGTTGGGAACCTGTGCAGGGAGACAGAGGAACGGGAAGCAAGGATAGAAACAAAAGACAGGAAGGAGAAAAGCAAAAGTGGAAGGCAGAGAAATCAAGGGTATAAATCAAACAGGGCTACAGTAAATAATTCTAAAAGGACTGTGTTAAAAAATCAAGCCTGAAGGCTTTGTCTCTTAATGCGAGGAGCATTTGTAATAAGGTGGATGAATTAGCTGCGCAAATAGATGTAAACAGATATGATATAATGGGGATTACGGAGACATGGCTCCAGGGTGACCAAGACTGGGAATTCAACATCCAGGGGTATTCAATATTCAGGAAGGACAGGAAAAAAGGAAAAGGAGATGGGGAGGCATTGCTGGTTAAAGAGGAGATTAACACAATAGTAAGGAAGGATATTAGCTCTGATGATGTGGAATCTGTATGGGCAGAGCTGAGAAATACCATGGGGCAGAAAATGTTAGTGGGAGTTGTATACAGACCCCCAAACAGTAATGCTGAGGTTGGGGATGGCATTAAACGAGAAATTAGAGACACGTGCAATAAGGGCACAGCAGTTATCTTGGGTGACTTTAATCTACATATAGATTGGGCTAACCAAATTAGTAACAATACTGTGGAGGAGGAATTCCTAGAGTGTATACGGGATGGTTTCCTGGACCAATATGTCGAGGAACCAACTAGAGATCAGGCCATCTTAGACTGGGTATTATGTAATGAGAAAGGATTAATTAGCAATCTTGTTGTGCGAGGCCCCTTGGGGCAGAGCGATCATAATATGATAGAATTCTTCATTAAGAACATAACATAAGAAATAGGAGCAGGAGTAGGCCAATCGGCCCCTCGAGCCTGCTCCGCCGTTTAATAAGATCATGGCTGATCTGATCCTAACCGCCAATCTGCTATCACAGAACCATCTCCTGAATCTAACATAATTAGACACACGAAATAGGAGCAGGATCAGGCTACACGGCCCCTGGGCCCGCTCCGCTACCCACAGGGCCATGTCCGATCCGAACCTAGACTCGTGTCCAAATTCCTGCCCGCTCCCCGTAACCCTTAATTCCCTTTACTTCTAGGAAACTGTCTATTTCTGTTTTAAATTTATGTAATGATGTAGCTTCTACAGCTTTTTGGGGCAGCATATTCCATGGACCTACCACCCTCTGAGTGAAGTAGTTCCTCCTCATCTCAGTTTTGAAAGAGCAGCCCCCTAGTTCTAGTTTCACCCATCATCGGGAACATCCTCCCCGCATCCACCCGATCCAACCCCTTCACAATCTTGTATGTTTCAATAAGATCGCCTCTCATTCTTCTGAACTCCAATGAGTAGAGTCCCAATCTACTCAACCTCTCCTCATATGTCCATCCCCTCATCCCCGGGATTAACCGAGTGAACCTTCTTTGTACTGACTCGAGAGCAAGTATGTCTTTTCTTAAGTATGGACACCAAAACTGTATGCAGTATTCCAGGTGCGGTCTCACCAATACCTTGTACAACTGAAGCAATACCTCCCTATTTTTATATTCTATCCCCCTAGCAATGAAAGTCAACATTCCATTGGCCTTCTTAATCACTTGCTGCACCTGCATACTGCATACTAACCTTTTGAGCACCAGGACCCCCAGATCCCTTTGTACTACAGTACTTTCCAGTTTCTTGCCATTAAGATAATAGCTTGCTCTAGGATTTTTCCTGCCAAAGTGCATAACCTCACACTTTCCAGTATTGTATTCCATCTGCCAAATCTCTGCCCACTTACTTAGCCTGTCTATGTCCTCCTCACTCACTACTTTCCCTCCCATCTTAGTATCATCTGCAAACTTTGATATGTTACACTCGGTCCCCTCCTCCAAATCGTTAATATAGATTGTAAAGGGTTGGGGACCCAGCACTGACCCCTGCGGAACACCACTAGTTACTGATTGCCAGTCTGAGAATGAATCATTTATCCCAACTCTCTGCCTTCTGTTAGATAGCCAATCCTCTATCCATGCCAGAATATTACCCCCAATCCTGTGATTTTTTTTATCTTAAGCAATAATCTTTTGTGTGGCACCTTGTCAAATGCCTTTTGGAAGTCTAAATACACTACGTCCACTGGTTCCCCTTTATCCACCCTATATGTTACTTCCTCAAAGAACTCCAGCAAATTTGTCAAACATGACTTCCCCTTCATAAAACCATGCTGACTTTGTCCTATTAAATGATGATTATCCAAATGTCCTGTTACTGTCTCCTTAATAATGGACTCCAAAATTTTACCTACCACAGATGTTAGGCTAACCGGTCTATAGTTTCCAGCCTTCTGTCTACTGCCCTTTTTAAATAAGGGTGTTACATTAGCAGTTTTCCAGTCTGCCGGGACCTTTGCTGAGTCCAGGGAGTTTTGGAAAATTATTACCAATGCATCCACAATCCCTACCGCCACTTCCCTCAAGACCCTAGGATGTAAGCCATCAGGTCCAGGTGATTTATCCGCCTTGAGTCCCATTATTTTACCGAGTACCACTTCCTTAGTGATTTTGATCATGTTTAGCTCCTCCCCCCCTATAGCCCCCTGTTTGTCCAGTGTTGGGATATTCTTAGTGTCTTCTACTGTAAAGACTGATGGAAAGTGAAGTAGTTGACTCAGACTAGGGTCCTGAATTTAAATAAAAGAAACTACGATGGTATGAGGCACGATTTGGCTAGGATGGATTGGGGAATGTTACTTAAAGGGTTGACGGTGGATAGGCAATGGCAAACATTTAAAGATCGCATGGATGAACTACAGAATTTGTTCATCCCTGTTTGGCATAAAAATAAAACAAAAAAGGTGACTCAACTGTGGCTAACAAGGGAAATTAGGGATAGCATAAGATCCAAGGAGATGACATATAATTTGGCCAGAAAAAGCAGCAAACCTGAGGATTGGGAGCATTCAGGATTCAGCAAAGGAGGACAAAGGGATTAATTAAGAGGGGGGAAATAGATTGAGAGTAAGCTTGCAGTGATCATAAAAACTGACTGTAAAAGCTTCTATAGATATGTGAAGGGAAAAGGATTGGTGAAGTCAAGCGTAGGTCCCTTGCAGTCAGAATCAGGGGAATTTATAATAGGGAACAAAGAAATGGCAGGCCAATTAAATACATAGTTTGGTTCCATCTTCACAAAGGAGGACACAAATAACCTCCCAGAGACGTCGGGGAACATAGGGTCTAATGAGAGGGAGGAGTTGAATGAAATCAGTATTTGTAGGGAAATGGTGTTAGGGAAATTGACGAGATTGAAGACCGATAAATCCCCAGGTCCTAATAATCTACATCCTCGGGTACTTAAGGAAGTGGCCCTAGAAATAGTAGATGCATTGCTGGTCATCTTCCAAAATTCTATAGATTCTGGAACAGTTCCCACGGATTGGAGGGTAGCTAATGTAACCGCTCTATTTAAAAAAGGTGGTAGAGAGAAAACGGGGAATTATGGACTGGTAATCCTGACATCGGTAGTGGGGAAAATGCTAGAGTCCATTATAAAAGATGTAATAGCAGAGCACTTGGAAAACAGTGACGGGATCGGACAAAGTCAACATGGATTTACAAAAGGTAAATCATGCTTGACTAATCTACTGAAATTTTTTGAGGATGTAACTGGTAGAATAGATAAGGGAGAACCAGTGGCTGTGGTGTATTTGGACTTTCAGAAGGCTTTCGATAAGGTCCCGCATAAGAGATTAGCATGTAAAGTTAAAGCACATGGGATTGGGGGTAAGGTACTGTCTTGGATAGAGAACTGGTTGGCAGACAGGAAGCAAATAGTTGGAATAAACGGGTCTCTTTCCGAGTGGCAGGCAGTGACTAGTGGGGTACCCCAGGGATTAGTGCTAGGACCCCAGCTAGTCACAATATATATAAATGATCTAGACGAGGGAACTAGATGTAATATCTCCAAGTTTGCAGACAACACAAAGCTGGGTGGGCGTGTGTGCTGTGAGGAGGATGCAGAGAAACTCCAGTATGATTTGGACAGGTTGGGTGATTGGGCAGATGCATGGCAAATGCAGTATAATGTGGATAAATGCGAGATTATCCACTTTGGTGGCAAAAACAGGAAGGCAGATTATTATCTGAACGGCAATAGATTGGGAAAAGGGGAAGTGCAACGAGACCTGGGTGTCCTTGTGCACCAGTTGCTGAAGGTAAGCATGCAGGTGCAGCAGGCGGTTAAGAAGGCAAATGGTATGTTGGCCTTCATAGCGAGAGGATTCAAGTGCAGGAGCAAGGATGTCTTGCTGCAGTTGTACAGGGCCTTGGTGAGACCACACCTTGAGTATTGTGTGCAGTTTTGGTTGCCTTATCTGAGGAAGGATGTTCTTGCCATGGAAAAATCGCAGGGAAGATTCACCAGACTGATACCTGGGATGGCAGGAAAGACGTATGAGTAGAGATTGGGTCCATTAGGCATATATTCGCTAGAATTTAGAAGAATGAGAGGGGATCTCATGGAAACTTATAAAATTCTAACAGGACTAGACAGACTAGATGCAGGAAGGATGTTCCCGATGGCGGGGGAGTCCAGAACCAGGGGTCACAGCCTAAGGATAAGGGGTAAGCCATTTAGGACTGAGATGAGGAGGAATTTCTTCACCCAGAGAGTGGTGAACCTGTGGAATTCTCTACCACACAAGGCAGTTGAGGCCAATTCATTAAATATATTCAAGAAGGAGTTGGATATATTTCTTGAGGCTAAAGGGATATGGGGAGAAAGCAGGGACAGGGTTCTGAATTTGGATGATCAGCCATGATCTCAGTAAATGGCGGAACAGGCTCGAGGGGCTGGATGGCCTACTCCTGCTCCTATCTTCTATGTCCTGGATAGTGCCGAGCTTCTTGAGTGCTTTTGGAGCTGCATTCATCCAGGCTGAAGATGGTTGGGCCTAGGACCCTGCCCTGCGGAACTCCTGCAGTGATGTCCTGGGGCTGAGATGTTTGACCTCGAACAACCACAACCAGCTTCCTTTGTGCGAGTTATGACTCCAGCCAGTGGAGAGTTTTTCCCCTGATTCCCATGGACTTCAGTTTTACTTGGGCTCCTTGATACCACACTCGGTCAAATGCTGCCTTGATGTCAAGGGCAGTCACTCTCACCTCCCCTCTGGAATTCAGCTCTTTTGTCCAGGTTTGGACCAAGGCTGTAATGAGGTGTGGAGCGAGTGGAACCCAAACTGAGCATCGGTGAGAAGGTTATTGGTGAGTAAGTGCCGCTTGATAGCACTGTTGACGACTCCTTTTGTCACTTTGCTGATGATTGAGAGTAGACTGATGGGGCGGTAATTGGCCGGATTGCATTTGTCCTGCTTTTTGTGGACAGGACATACCTGGGCAGATTTCCACATTGTCAGGTAGGTGCCAGTGTTGCAGCTGTACTGGAACAGCTTGGCTAGAAGCATGACTAGTTCTGGAGCACAAGTCTTCTGAAAGCCGGGATGTTGTCGGGGCCCATAGCCTTTGCTGTGTCCAGTGCACTCAGCCATTTTTCGTTTTATCATGTGGAGTGAATTGAATTGGCTGAAGACTGGCTTCAGTGATGATGGGGACCTCAGGAGTAGGCTGATATGAATCATCCACTCGGCACTTCTGGCTGAAGATGGTTGCAAACGCTTCAGCCTGGTCATTTGCACTCGTGTGCTGGGCTCTGCCATCATTGAGGATGGGGATATTCAAGGAGCCTCCTCCTCCCTTTCGTTGTTTAATGGTCCACCACCATTCACGACTGGATGTGGCAGGACTGCAAAGCTTTGATCTGATCTGTTGATTGTGGGATCGCTTAGCTTTGTCTACAGCATGCTGCTTCTGCTGTTTAGCATGCATGTAGTCCTGTGTTGCAGCTTCCCCAGGTTGCCAACTCATTTTTAGGTACGCCTGGTGCTGCTCCTGGCATGCTCTTCTACACTCCTTATTGAACCAGGGTTGGTCCCCTGGCTTGATAGTAATGGTAGAGTGAGGGATATGCCGGGCCATGAGGTTACAGATTGTGGTTGAGTACAATTTTGATATCTAATTATTCAATTCTTTGAGTACTAAATACATGCTATGTTTTGTTTAAGATTCTTGATTTTGCAGTTAAATAGAGGCTAGATAGATGCCTATTTGACCCGTAGAGCATTCTTAATAATGTGACACTTATGACTATCATCCAAACCCTCTGTTGTTTTAAAATGTGATTGTGCAGAATCTGGTAGAAGTGGTACGGGATGAAAGGGCAGGATTGGAATGGAAGATATAATGCTGCCACATTTAGTCTTCTGGCAGAATACAGGAAATCTGGAATACGCTGTCTGTTCTCTCCTTCCTTCCTTCCTTCCTTTGTTTCAAATTCGAAGAATCCAATCCGAAATTCCATTAAGTAAACAAATCAAGGGTATCTCAGTTATTCGTGCAAAACAGATGCTATGTCAATGATTAGGAAATTTCCTGGGAATATTAGGGAATTGTATTCCCTTTAGAACGTTGCAGCCACATTTAAATTTGATAATTAAAGTGAATTTAATTGCCTTAATGCAGAGTAGCTGCATGAAATTAACATACTGCCACAAATAATTTCCTTCGACACGTTTGGCTGTGGGGATGCTTTGCATATCGTGTCTCTACAGTAAACTGAATCAGCAGTGCAAGAATGTAATGATACAGGCCTGCAAGTTAGAATACCGGTAATTCTGTGCTACAGTGCACCCTTATGAAGAGCCATAAATAGTCATAGGTTAGAATTGTATCGCTATTCTGCAGTAATTAGCAGCTGTAAATATGCTCTCCTACACTCTATTGCTCCTCCCTGTATCTTTAATGTTCTAACCTTCTAATTTAACTCATTCTTTCTCAAAACCTCAAAGAGCCACTTACCTCTCTATCATTCCAGTCTTCTGCATTTCCTACATTAAATCCATGTAATGTTCAAAAGTACTTCATTGGCTGTAAAGCGCTTTGGGACATTCCTGAAGTCCTAAAAGGCATTATATAAATGCAAGTCTTCCTTTTCTACAATCTACAAGCTTTAAAACCCCATGGCCCGCATCATTTAACTACCACTTCTTGATTTATCTCGTCTTCTGTTCTACTCTTTCCAACCTTGGTGGACTCTCGCACTGTGAACTTTGGCCTTTCAGCTAGGTTTCATACAAATGGGGGGAAAAAACTAATTGTTTCTTCATATTATCTGATCTCACTTCTTAGAGTTATGCACTATGGCTTTTGATTACTAGAATATTCAGTGAGGTCATTGTAGCTTCACTTTACTGCAACATTTGTACTCAGAAACTGTTTAATCTCAAGTCTCAATTTCACTGTGTTCAAATCAAGTCTATTCGGTATTCACAGTTAAACTATAGTCAGTACTAAAAATCCAACTATCTGGATATCTTGAATCTAAAATTAGTTTCCTTGCTGCCATGTTAAGCTGTTGTTACATAGAAACATAGAAGATAGGAGCAGGAGTAGGCCATTCGGCCCCTTGAGCCCACTCAGCATTTAATGAGATCATGGCTGATCATCCAAATTCATTACCCCATCCCTGCTTTCTCCCCATATTCCTTGATCCATTTAGCCTCAAGAAATATATCCAACTCCTTCTTGAATATATTTAATGAATTGGCCTCAACTGCCTTGTGTGGCAGAGAATTCCACAGGTTCACCACTCTTTGGGTGAAGAAATTCCTCCTCATCTCAGTCCTAAATGGCTTACCCCTTATCCTTAGACTGTGACCCCTGGTTCTGGACTCCCCCGCCATCGGGAACATCCTTTCTGCAACTAGTCTGTCTAGTCCTGTTAGAATTTTATAAGTTTCAGGGAGGAAGAGAGTGTTTGAAGACCTGGACCTCAAACCCGGCACTAAGCTCATGGTCTACAGGGCAGCAGTGAAACCCGCCCTGCTGTATGCCTCAGAGACATGGACCATGTGCAGTAGGCACCTCAAAGCACTGGAGAGGTACCACCAACGCTGCCTCCGCAAGATCCTGCAAATCCATTGGCAGGATAGGTGCACCAACGTCAGTGTCCTTGCTCAGGCCAACATCCCCAGCATCGAAGCTCTGACCACGCTCAATCAGCTCCGATGGACGGGTCACATTGTCCGCATGCCCGATACGCGACTCCCAATACAAGCGCTCTACTCTGAGCTCCGGCACGGCAAGAGAGCCCCAGCTGGGCAGAGGAAACGCTTCAAGGACACCCTCAAAGCCTCCTTGAAAAAGTGTAACATCCCCACCGACACCTGGGAATCCCTGGCCCAAGACCGCACAAAGTGGAGGAGAAGCATCAGGGAAGACGCCGAACACCTCGAGTCTTTTCGCCGGGAACAAGCGGAAGCGAAGCGCAAGGAGCACATGTCAAATCAAGCACCCCACCGTCTGCCCCACCTGTGACAGAGACTGTAGGTCCCGCATTGGACTAATCAGTCACCTGAGAACTCGTTTTTAATGTGGAAGCAAGTCATCCTCGGTTCCGAGGGACTGCCTAAGAAGAGAAGAAGAATAAGTTTCAATGAGATCCCCTCTCATTCTTCTAAACTCCCGCGAATATAAGCCTAATCGACCCAATCTCTCCTCATACGTCATTCCTGCCATCCCAGGTATCAGTCTGGTGAATCTTCGCTGCACTCCCTCCATGGCAAGAACATCCTTCCTCGATAAGGCGACCAAAACTGCACACAATACTCAAGGTGTGGTTTCACCAAGGCCCTGTACAACTGCAGCAAGACATCCTTGCTCCTGTATTCAAATCCTCTCGCTATGAGGGCCAACATACCATTTGCCTTCTTAACCGCCTGCTGCACCTGCATGCTTACCTTCAGCGATTGTTGCACAAGGACACCCAGGTCTCGTTGCACTTCCCCTTTTCCCAATCTATTGCCATTCAGATAATCTGTCTTCCTGTTTTTGCCACCGAAGTGGATAACCTCGCATTTATCCACATCATACTGCATTTGCCATGCATCTGCCCAATCACCCAACCTGTCCAAATCGTACTGGAGTTTCTCTGCATACTCCTCACAGCACACACGCCCACCGAGCTTTGTGTTGTCTGCAAACTTGGAGATATTACATCTAGTTCCCTTGGCTAGATCATTTATTTATATATATATATATATATATATATATATAGTGAATAGCTGGGTCCTAGCACCGATCCCTGCGGTACCCCACTAGTCGCTGTCTGCCACTTGGAAAAAGACCCGTTTATTCCAACTCATTGCTTCCTGTCTGCCATCCAGTTCTCTATCCAAGTCAGTACCTTACCCCCCAATCCCATGTGCTTTAACTTTACACGCTAATCTCTTATGCGGGACCTTATCGAAAGCCGTCTGAAAGTCCAAATACACCACATCCACTGGTTCTCCCTTATCTATTCTACCAGTTACATCCTCAAAAAAATTCCAGTAGATTAGTCAAGCATGAATTACCTTTTGTAAATCCATGTTGACTTTGTCCAAACCTGTCACTGTTTTCCAAGTGCTCTGCTATTACATCTTTTATAATGGACTCTCGCATTTTCCCCACTACCGATGTCAGGCTTACCGGTCTATAATTCCCCGCTTTTTCTCTACCACCCTTTTTAAATAGTGGGGTTACATTATCCTCCAATCCATGGGAACTGTTCGAGTCTATAGAATTTTGGAAGATGACCAGCAATGCATCTACTATTTCTAGGGCCACTTCCTTAAGTACCCTAGGATGTAGATTATCAGGCCCTGGGGATTTATCGGCCTTCAATCCCGTCAATTTCCCTAACACCATTTCCCTACAAATACTGATTTCATTCAGTTCCTCCCTCTCATTACAGTGTGTATCTCCCTCAGAAAAAGGCAGTACAGTGGCCCTGAGCTCAGTACCACAGAGCAAGGGCCCCTCAGGTTCAAGTCTTGATCCAATGAATTCACAATTTGGCCAAAGCCACCTCTTGTGCTGCACCCACTGTGACCCCCTTCAAGAATCTCACGTTACTTTATATAAAACGTATACAAGTGCAGTCAGAGGTCTGGGAGTAGACCCTCACTGGATCAATAGCTGCTGCGTTATTGTAGCTCCCTCTTTTTATTAAATTGAGCAAACTTAACGAGTAAGAAACTAGGTTGAATGTCGCCATGACAGATGCATGTCCTACTGGGGAAGTTTCAAATTGGCTGAAGTGGGAAAGGGACGACTGGATTCAGTTGGTTAGCTTGGGTGTTGAAATGTCAGTGAAGCTTACACTTTATCTCCGAGGAAAAGATATTTTCAGAGTGTGACTCTAAAACACTGCGTTAAAGGATACAGTGGCACTGTAATCCTTTTACTAAGTAATACAGATTATGTCGCTGCAGTAATCACTGTGGAGGTGGGTCGTGAGGCGATATTCTTATGTTGAGATCAGTGTAGTGTCGGACCAAGATAAGTGTGGCTAACAGTCTAGAGATCATAATTGTGATTGGATTACACTAATCTCTGCTCTGTGGAAAGGAGTAAAGTGGCTGGAAAAGACAAAGTTTTTATACTCCTGTCAAAAGACTATTAGGAACCTGTGAGCTAGTGAGCAGGCACACTTGTAGCTAGAAATTCCTTCATGCGTTACATTTATCCAAAAGCAAAGTCATGTGCACAGTATGACTTTTTACATGCGATAAATGTAATGCACAGAAGTATTTCTAGTCATAGGGCTGCATTTATTTATTACAGAAGTATCACTGACTCCAGCAGCAACACTGTTCCAGAAACAAGGTGGTGTTCGTACCCCCAGCACAGGGAGCCACACTGTAGGACGTGGTTTATTCTCTGCACTGCCAGCAACACTCACACAAATGGCTTGTAATATGGTTTGTGCTCTGGTGACCTGTGTGGTTTTTAAACCCCCCCCCCCCAATACAGTGTTAGGCACAGTCTTCAGCCAGGTGCTGAAACTCATGGTAGCGACTTGGGACCAAGAAGAGAAGTTGTCCCTGCACTGCTGCCAGTGCTCTGTAATCCACCCCACAGTGTAAATGGGGCAAATTGGACAGGGCTGGAAACATCAGCAGACGTTGTAAAAAGCTTTTAATACAGAAACCTAGTGTGTAGAGGCTTGCAATGCAATAAACCTGTAGTAACGATGTCCAAGTAATTCTATAACCAGGGGAGCTTGATGTTGCAGAATGACCTGTGCTGTGGTTTCCTTCTGACACAGTGACTCCGCTCCTTCAGCTGAGATCTCTTACTGTTCTACTTGAGGAAAGGCAGGGACAGACGTGTATACCATTCGATGGGCTGCTCACTAGTACATCGCATGCTGTTCAACCAAATCCCCTCAATCCATCATTTACTGTTCCACGTTTTAACAGATGATTTGCTTGCTATTAATAAATCTGTGGAATACAGTTATATCAGCATTAGAAATTCACCTGACTTTTTCTCAGGTCATATTTCTTCATTAAATTTTAAATCTCACATTTTTGATTTTGCCCAATTTGCTCTCATGGTTTATTTCTGATTTTGTTCTGAACATGCATTAAAGATGTCCTGTTGACACGTTGTGGTGGCAGCTTCCTGATGGCTTCAGGGTAAATGGTGTGGTACTGAGTCACACGGACCCAGAAGGTCCCCAGTTCAGTCCCTGGCCTGTGCTGAGTTGGCACGTGTAATTGCCAAGGTTCTTGCAATGATAACTGTCCATTGTCGCTGCTGTAAAGTGGCTGTCGGATGAAGACCAAATCAAACTTGGCCTCGTGATCGAATAGTCTAGCAACACTCCCTCTCCATGTTCACAATAATGCTCTCTTGGATGAGGTACTGAATATCCAGGGGAACTCTATTTCAGAGGAGAAGGTTAGGGGGAGATTTGGTGCAGGGCTTAATGTACTATGCTGTGAGCAGAGAAAATTTCAAGAAAATAATTGAGGAAGCAGACCAGTTTCCAGAAATCCGCAGCTTTAATGAGACAGGCTAATTCTGGAAAGTGCTGTTAGAAAAATGACTAGCTGGATACAGCAGCGCAGAGATCTTGCACTACTAACGCAGAGAGGCTCGCACTCCTAGTGCGGAGATCTCTCACTGCTGCCGCGGGGAGGCCCGAACCCCTTCTAGTCACTTTAGGGTAAAGTAGATATTCCTGATGTTCCTGCTATGAAGGGACTTATCCGCAGTGTGTGCTGGAGTGTTGCCCATAATCAGGGTGCTTTTGGTGGGAAGTTTCTGTTGCAGCAAGAGATGTTTACTTATAGTACGAATGCAACCAATGAACCAGACCATAACATTGCATCTCGAGTTAAGAGCTGCCATCCTTGGGATGTTAAGGCGAGCTTCTGTTTGCCTGGTGAACGTTAAAAATCCTGTGGTACTATTAGAAGAAGAACAGGGAGTTCTGATGTCCTGGCCAACATTCCTTCCTCAGTCAACACTGCCAAAAAGAAATGAATTAGCCTTTCATCTTATTTCTGTTTGTGAGGTTTGTGTGCAAAATGTCTACTTTGGTTGCCTTCATACCAAGCCGGCGCACAATATTAAGGTCTTTGTGAGTTTTTTGAGAGGCACCTTTTAAATGCAAGTCTTTCTTTTATCCCTCTTCATGGAAGCATGTCTAATGGAAATACTCAAGTCCATCAATGTGAAGGAAGTCATCAACATGGTACCAGTCTCACCAACTGTTGGAAATGGATGCAGCCTGACATCCAAGCTGACATCAATGCTATCGAATCTGAGGCTGTGAGTTCTTGCCCGGCAGAGGTGGATGACATGGCATCAAACAGCATGGCTATAATATGATCAGGCAGATTCAACATGGTTTTATGAAAGGGAAATCATGTTTGACAAATCCATTACATGAAGATGTAACTAACAGGGTAGATAAAGGGGCACCAGTCGATGTAGTATATTTGGATTTTCAAAAGGCATTCAATATGGTGCCACATAAAAGGTTGTTACACAAGATAAGGGCTCATGGGATTGGGAGTAATAGCAGGGATAGAGGATTGGTTAATGGACAGAAAACAGAGAGTAGGGATAAACGGATCTTTTTCAGGTTGGCAGGCTGTTACTAGTGGGGTGCCGCAAGTATCAGTACTTGGGCCTCAGCTATTTATGATCTATATTACTGACTTAGATGAGGGAACGGAGTGTAATGTATCCAGGTTCGCTGAAAAGATAGAGCTAGGTGGGAAAGTAAGCTGTGAGGAGGACACAGAGTCTGCAAAGGGATATAGACCGGTTAAGTGAGTGGGAAATAAGGTGGCAGATGGCGTAAAATGTGAGGTTATTCATTTTGATAGGAAGAATAGAAAAACAGAATATTTTTTTAAATGGTGAGAAACTATTAAATGTTGGTGTTCAGAGGGATTTGGGCGTCCTTGTACACAAAGCACAAAGTTAACATGCAGGTACAGCAATCAATTAGGAAGGCAAATGGTATGTGACATGAATCAACTGAGCGGCCTGTGGGTGGCACTGTCCAGGGAGAGTATAAATACTCGGGCAGGGGCCCAGCTTGCACAGGACATTCTTAACAGGAACTAGTGAAGGACACAACTAGACCTCCATGTTGTAAAACAGTTGATTAAAGCTTTGTTTAACGCTTAGACCAAGTGCCTAGTAGTTTTCTTACGTTAGTATGGTGGCCTTTATTGCAAGGGGGTTGGAGTACAAGGAAGTCTTGCTACAATTTACAGGGCTTTGGTGAGACCACACCTGGAGTATTGTGTCTTCTTAGGCAGTCCCTCAGAACTGAAGATGACTTGCCTCCACATTAAAAATGAATTCTCAGGTGACTGATGAGTCCAATGCGGGACCTATAGTCTCTGTCACAGGTGGGGCAGACGGTGGTTGAAGGGGCAGGTGGGTGGGGTGCTTGGGTTGACGTGCGCTCCTTCCGCTGTTTGCGCTTGGCTTCCGCTTGCTCCCGGCGAAGAGACTCAAGGTATTCGGCGCCTTCCCAGATGCTTCTCCTCCACTTTGTACGGTCTTGGGCCAGGGATTCCCAGGTGTTGGTGGGGATGTTACACTTTTTCAAGGAGGCTTTGAGGGTGTCCTTGAAGTGTTTCCTCTGCCCACCTGGGGCTCTCTTGCTATGTCGGAGCTCTGAGTAGAGCGCTTGTTTTGGGAGTCTCGTATCGGGCATGCGGACGATGTGATCCGTCCATCGGAGCTGATCGTGCGTGGTCAAAGCTTCGATGCTGGGGATGTTGGCCTGAGTGAGAACACCGACTTTGGTGCGCCTATCCTGCCAATGGATTTGCAGGATCCTGCGGAGGCAGCGTTGGTGGTACCTCTCCAGTGCTTTGAGGTGCCTGTTGTACATGGTCCATGTCTCTGAGGCATACAGGAGGGCGGGTATTACTGCTGCTCTGTAGACCATGAGCTTGTTGCCGGGTTTTGGGTCCTGGTCTTCAAACACTCTCTTCCTCAGGCGACCAAAGGCTGCACTGGCACACTGAAGGCAGTGTTGGACTTCGTCATCGACGTCTGTCCTTGTTTGTCAGTAGGCTCCCGAGGTATGGAAAGTGGTCCAAGGCCTTGTCATGGATTTTGATAATCGGGGGGCAGTACTGTGTAGCAGGGGCAGGTTGGTAGAGGACCTTTGTCTTACGGCTGTTTAGTGTAAGGCCCATGCTCTCGTACGCGTCAGTGAAGGTGAGGTTGAAAAGGCCATCTGACAACTGAAGAACAACAAGGCCTCAGGAGCAGATGGGATCCCTGCCGAGGCGCTAAAGCATGGCAGAGAAGCACTACTGGCGCGAATTCACAAACTCATTTCTCTTACCTGGAAGGAGGAGAGCATGCCAGGGGATCTCAGACGCTGTAATTGTGACCATCTTCAAGAAAGGTGACAAGTCCAATTGCGATAATTACAGAGGAGTTTCCCTGCTGTCTGCCACAGAGAAAGCCATCGCAAGAATCCTCCTTAATCGCCGCCTTCCAGTGGCTAAAGAGCTCCCCCAAGAGTCGCAATGCAGATTCCGCCCACTAAGGGGCACAGTGGACATGATCTTCACCGCGCGCCAATTACAAGAGAAATGCAGGGAACAGCATCAACCGTTGTACATGGCCTTCTTTGATCTCACAAAGGCCTTCGACACTCAACCGTGAGGGATTACGGAGTGTCCTCCTCAAATTCGGCTGCCCTCAAAAGTTTGTCACCATCCTCCGCCTGCTTCACGACGACATGCAAGCCGTGATCCTGACCAACGGTTCCACCACAGACCCAATTCATGTATGGACCGGGGTCAAGCAAGGCTGTGTCATTGCACCAACACTCTTCTCGATCTTCCTTGCGGCAATGCTCCATCTCGCCCTCAGTCAGCTCCCCGACGGAGTGGAGCTAATTTACAGAACAAATGGGAAACTGTTCAACCTCCGTCGCCTCCAGTCCACATCCAAGGTCGTCCCTTCCTCTGCCGTCGAATTACAGTATGCAGACGGTGCTTGTGTCTGCGCACACTCGGAGGTCGAACTCCAAACCATCGTTAACACCAGTATTGTGTACAGTTTTGGTCTCCTTACCTAAGGAAGGATATACATGCCTTAGAGGTGGTGCAACGAAGGTTCACTAGATTGATCCCAGGGATGAGAGGGTTGTCCTATGAGGAGAGATTAAGTAGAATGGGACTATGCTCTCGACTTTAGAAGAATGAGAGGTGATCTCATTGAAACAACTAAGATTCTGAGGGGGACTGACAGCGTAGATGCTGCCAGGCTTTTTTCCCCTGGCTGGAGAGTCTAGAACTGGGGTGCATAGTCTCAGAATAATGGGTCAGCCATTTAGGATTGAGATGAGGAGAAATTTCTTCACCAAGGGTTGTAAGTCTTTGGAATTCTCTACTCCAGAGGGCTGTGGATGGTCATTCGTTGAGTATATTCAATCCTGAGATTGATAGATTTTTGGACTCTAGGAGAATCGAGGAATATGGGGATAGGGTGGGAAAGTAGAGTTGAGGTCGAAGATCAGCCATGATCTTATTGACTGGTGGAGCAGGTTCGAGGGGCCATATGGCCTACTCCTACTCCTATTTCTTATGTTCTTACGTACCCCTGCCTGCCTAGCTTGTGTTTTTTTTTGGCTGCAGGTGTTCATAGTGCATCAAAGCGAGTGGATTTTTGCTTTGCAAATTCATAAATGTGGTAAGAATTATTTCCATCCCTGCACTGTAACACACAACAAGACACAGTGAGCAGCTAATTTGTCAGTTAAGCTGTCTGATTTCTTTAGGTACCGTCTTATATAAATATGTATTGCAGCTTGATCGGCACTTGTGATATTATTAAGAGGTTCATGATAGGTAGGATATGTCTGGCAGTGTGGGCATCATGCCCTTGACATTATTTCTGATAAAAGTAGTATAAATAGAAACGTGGTACAGCAATATGAATGGTAGTATATAAAAGAGAATACATTTTGTGACACATAGTTCATTATTCAATAGAAGATCGGTCACACTTGGTTTGTCAGGTTCAGTGCAATTTTTAGAAACTTGCTGGCTGTAGACCTGATTAAAAACAGCACAGAATCTGCTAAGTGACCGTTTTATTTTAATTTAACCGAAGTAGTAGGAGTTACTTTTGCAGTAGCGTTCTGAAGGTATGCCTTACCTATATTGGGCTGTCAGTACCTATTGGCAAACAGTCATCCAGGCAAGGAAATCAGAGAAGAAAACCTTGTGGGTCAAGTAGTGTAGTGGTTATGGTATTGGATCAACCATCCAGAAATCGAGTTCAAATCCCACCGTGGCAAGCTGTGAAACTGAATTTGATTAATCTGGTCATTTCTGGGCCGGCACCAGGAAGAAATGACCATGCAAGAGCTGGATTGCCATAAGGGTAAAGGGAATCTGCCACCCGACTCAGCCTGGCCTACATGTGACTCTAGTCCCACACTGTGTAGTTGACTCTTGATACCCTCTAAAGCAAGCCACTTCTTTGTAAAAGTATTCTCTAGTGGTTCAAGGAGAAGGCCAACCACCACCTCGGGGCAGCTAGGGGATGGGCAACAAATGTGACCTTGTGAGCATCACCCATGTTCTGAGACCAGATCATCAAAGTCAGTGAATGTCATTCAGTTTGGATTTGCACAGCTCTTTGCATTTAGCTTTAGCTTCATCGGCACTGTGAATGCAGTTAATATATCTTTTCTTCTTGAAGGCAACACTTACTCTGAGGTCATTTCCTCCCCTTCCTTTTTTTTGTCGTCTCATGACTCTCACTGCCTTGGGCTGAGTGGCAGACACCCTGCTCCCAGGCTGCCTCGGATGTTGCTCTGAAAGTAGCTGATTAGTGATGCATAAGAACAGAGGGAGAAAGAGAGACATTATCCCACTCTGCCCCAGCACTATGATGTGTATGTGTCTCGCTCTCTTAAGAAACACATGACCTCACAGACCTATATATTTATATATTAGTGAAGAAACAAGATGCTAGGGTTGAATTATTGGGCTGGGCCTTGTCGGGCACTGGTTACAGTATTTAAATTTTACAGAGAGATCCACATTGAGTCTTCATAGCTGCAGCTCCTCTTGAAAACTCTCTTTAAAATTTTACTGCAGTCTATAAACCATAGCTGCTGAATTACAGAGTGTTCTGGTATAAAGGAGAAACATTACAACTGAACTTGTAATACCTGTCTGGAACTCAGTGTGTCTACAAGACCTGGCAAGTAAAATTATTGAGCTTGGAAACTACGCTCTCACTATGACTCAATGAGCCATTTAATCTCACGTTCCATGTTGAATTAATCCTCTTACTGCATCATTGCACCAAAAATCCCGTTTGCAGATTCTTTTATCAGACTGAATATTTCTTGCTAAATCCACTTAATCCAATATGTCTGTTAATCAGTAAAAAGATTAGACAAAATGTCCGGTTATTCTAGCCCAATAATTTGACGTAAGGAATAATGTACTGACTAGAAGTAGATGACTGGGGAGGGTTGCATGATTCTACATCAGATTGTCTTATTTATAAAATAGTTTTGGTTTGTGAATAAGGCAGCATTGCCTTTATGCTAGAAAAAAACTGCAGCCAATTGGTTTGATGTCCATGAACCCCTCATAACCCTGAGTTTCCAAACTCTGCTTTGCAGCTGAAGAGAGTAAAGTAATCCCTGATTGAATGGAAAGAGATAACTTCATTATGGTTCAAAAAAACAGTGGACCAGATTTCACTGTAGCAGGGCCTCTAATGGTGTCTGCCATTATTTAGACTTGCCCTTGCACCCTTCAGCTCAACATTTTTTTCCCACAATGTTGTTGTTAAAGTCCGAGCTGATGACAGCACAGTGAGGGAAACAGGGCCTCTGGGACCTGAGTGAACAAGGCAACCTGAAGGGTGTCACCTTAATCGATGAAATTTAAGGATTAGAAAATAAACAGTGGAAGGAGGGTGAATTAAAGAGGGTGACTTCAATCTCAAATCAGGTACAGAAAGAGAAAGAAAGATTGGATAAAGAGAAAAGAGACAAAGGGAAAGTAAGTAAAAAATGTTTAAAATTTTATATTTTTAAATCTCCCTGAAAAATGCAACACCTGAATGAATGAGACTCCATGCTTGTAATAGTTAATTTTCAGTGCCAGAGAGGTTGATTGGAAGTAATTAACAGTTATCACATTGTTAAAAGTGTACTTGCACTACTAATTATTAGCCCTAAATATCTGCAATGAGTTTAGTTCGTATCTACCATGCAAATACAGCAACTTCATGGCATTCAATGCATGTCGGTGAGGCAGACAGCGAGATGCTGTTTTTGCTAAGCTAACGGCGGAGCAGCGCAACTTGGCCAGCAACTTTTGGATATTTGCATTTAACCTCGCATCTGCCCCTCACCTGATGTTGCTGTACCATTTATGCATAAATAACGTTGAGTACCATCAGTATCACCGTTACTTTGACAGCAAATTCTGGGCCATTATATAGAGGAGCTAACAAAACTCCACCTTCAGTGCCCTGTCTGAAGCTGTCTGCATCAAACCAGGAGGCTAACTGATGCATTGTCAAATACTAATTGTTACTGGAATTGCATACTCAAACTAATATGACAATTAACTGAAGTCAGCAATATTTGTAAATGCTCATGCTATGTTAATACATATCAAACTTGTCAGCAGCTGGACAGTTTCTCCTCCTAACACCGCCCCCCCCCCCCCCCCCCCAACCAAAAAAGAGAGGGAAACTGGATGGGTAATCCGTCAGCATGTCATTCTTGTGCAAGTAACGGTTCAGTTTGGCATTTGCAGAGGCCCGGGAGTGGGTTGCCTGTCTTGAGCACCTTTCTTTATTACCTCAGTTGATGTTTGGCCATCAAGGAAATAGAAAATAGAAGAAAATGTGATAAACATTGCTTAGATGTAAACATTGGCTTAACATGACCCATGTGATGATCTGGTCTGGATTCGATCACCTGAGGAGGTCAGAGGAATTTACCAGTGTATTTTCTCCCTTACTGGCCCTGGATTTTTCTCTGTTTTCTCTGTCCCAGGAGATAACATGGGTGCGGGGGGGTGGGGGGGAGGAATGGGGGAGGGGCGATTCGCCCGGGCGGAAGTGTCTAATCATGATGCTCCAGCCATCATGAGTGTGGGGCATGCATGATGGACCAGCCTGTCAATTTCAAGTGTTATATCCTAAAAATTATTACCAATTCCATATGGAATAAAGGGTTCTTCTTGACCTGTATGGAAAGCGTTATGGAGCACAGTAGTGCTGAGGGGAGATGACTAGATTAACACTGGGCCAGAATTTGCAGTCGGTATGACGGCATACTCAAAGTTCGCCGGCGTACTCTGAGAGTTTGCCGTCATACTGCCTTTGAAATGGCCCGCAGGTTTAGGATTTCCGCTTGCGCATGCGCACGGCCAAAGAAAAGCCAATTGCTGCCACAGAGTTGGGCTACTTGCCCACCAACTGCGTATGAAAATTTTACAGTTGATGCAAACAGGCGCAGGGCCTGTTTGCATCAGCATAAGGGGATACCTCAGACATGTTTTAACCATTTTCATCTCAGAAATCAGATAGTTTAATTGTATCAAACGAGTTTTTCTTGTTTCTGCAAAGATTGGAGTTTTAATGAAGTTGATAATTACTATCAGCAAAATTAAATTATTACTAACCAAGATGTAGTGAAGTTGGTGGAATGAAGCTAATTAGGAATTAAATTCCAATCCTGTCAAGTCATTGTAATTAAATCTGATTACGGGATTCCCTTCTGAAATGATGTAAAATCTAATTCTGTTTCCTGATTGGAGGACCAGGTCCACGTGATCCCAGGTACGCTTCCACACAGGCTGCACTCTTGGGATCCCTGGGCCATTACGCTGCCCTCCAGCACGCAGCGTCAGAGAGCAAGTTTACGAAGGAGGGCCCCCATCAGGTAGCTGCATATTCTTTTCGCGGGTCCGCGGCGTACTCCGGAGCCACGCCGCAGACCACAATTTTTGGGCCAATGTATCAGATGATAAGTCTGACCTGATGGGATTAGTTCCTTTTCTAGTTACAGCTGGGAACAGTTGCAGTTTACAATGAAGAATGGATTTCTTACAACGCACCATCTAGAAAAACCTATTGTAGATAACAGAAAGGAAAACAAAATTAAATTGCATCATCAAACTCCGCTGTGAACACAAAACTGTTAAGTATGGATAACTAAAATGGAGTACCTTAAAACAGATCATAACAATCTTCCAAGAAATGTTTTAATGAACCAGGTTATTAAATAACCCAGTATTTTAGTGTCAACAAAAGCAGGCAATCTGATTGAGGAGATGAATGTTAATGAGTGCTAAAAGCCTGCATTTCTCAAACAGCTTGCTCTGCTCAGCTCACAGACTGCTAGTTCAACCCTGGATGTTCTAATTTTGCCTTCTAAAAACAAACATCACTGATAATTCCAATAACACTCCATAAAGATACTCCACTTGAGAGAGTAATGTGAAGAGAAATAGTAAGTGCAAATAAGGATATTTATATTTAAATGGTAAACCCCATCTTAGGGAGGTATATATATTCACTTCACTAAATTGGACTGATGAAGGCCCTTCGGCCCATTTAATTTCCTCCTTCCCTACGATCTTCCTGTTACAGCCTTCAACATCCACTTTAATAGGCAGAAATGACCTCCGTTTAAATCTGATCCAGAGGACAGTCGTCCTGATAATCCATTGGAATGTCAGCCTTGATTATGTGGCACTTACATCCTGGAGCTGAACTCGAACCGCAACCTTCTAGCCTGGAGGAAAATTGCTACCAACTAACCCAAGATGACACTGCAGTGTGTTCACTGTCTCTGCTTTTAAATCCAGAAGGGTTTAGGTTCTAACCTCCCGTGTAGTGTCTATTTGTACACAGTAAATGACTGAATGGAATCCTCTCATCCAATTCTCTTCCAGCTGTGCCTCAATCTCACCAAACTGATGCACAGTCTGAAAAATTAACAAGACTGGGCTCTTGGTTACCTCAACAAATGCCATGCTGGTACAGAAAAGAGTAGAGCATCTTAACTTCGCGTAAAGGTACATTTCAATGTAAACTCTTATAAACCAGCCCATAGACTCTTATGAAATGCACAGAGATATAGATTGGGCTAACCAAATTAGTAACAATACTGTGGAGAAGGAATTCCTAGAGTGTATACGGGAAGGTTTCCTGGACCAATATGTCGAGGAACCAACTAGAGATCAGGCCATCTTAGACTGGGTATTATATAATGAGAGAGGATTAATTAGCAATGTTGTTGTGCAAGGCCCCTTGGGGAGGAGCGATCATAATATGATAGAATTCTCCATTAAGATGGAGAGTGAAGTAGTTGACTCAGAGACTAGGGTCCTGAATTTAAATAAAGGAAACTACGATGGTATGAAGCACGAGTTGGCTAGGATGGATTGGGGAACGTTACTTAAAGGGTTGACGGTGGATAGGCAATGGCAAACATTTAAAGATCGCATAAAAATACAACAAAAAAGGTGACTCAACCGTGGCTAACAAGGGAAATTAGGGATAGCATAAGATCCAAGGAGAGGACATATAAATTGGCCAGAAAAAGCAGCAAACCTGAGGATTGGGAACAGTTTAGGATTCAGCAAAGGAGGACAAAGGGATTAATTAAGAGGGGGGAAATAGAATATGAGAGTAAGCTTGCAGGGAACATAAAAACTGACTGTAAAAGCTTCTATAGATATGTAAAGAGAAAAAGATTGGTGAAGTCAAGCGTAGGTCCCTTGCAGTCAGAATCGGGGGAATTTATAATGGGGAACAAAGAAATGGCTGACCAATTAAATACATACTTTGGTTCTGTCTTCACAAACGAGGACACAAATAACCTTCCAGTGATGTCGGGGAACATAGGGTCTAATGAGAGGGAGGAACTGAATGAAATCAGTATTTGTAGGGAAATGGTGTTCGGGAAATTGACAGCATTGAAGGCCGATAAATCCCCAGGTCCTGATAATCTACATCCTAGGGCACTTAAGGAAGTGGCCCTAGAAATAGTAGATGCATTGCTGGTCATCTTCCAAAATTCTGCAGACTCTGGAATAGTTCTCATGGATTGGAGGGTAGCTAATGTAACCCCACTATTTAAAAAAGGTGGTAGAGAGAAAACAGGGAATTATAGACCAGTAAGCCTGACATCGGTAGTGGGGAAAATGCTAGAGTCCATTATAAAAGATGTAATAGCAGAGCACTTGGAAAACAGTGACAGGATCAGACAAAGTCAACATGGATTTACAAAGGTAAATCATGCTTGACTAGTCTGGAATTTTTTGGGGATGTAACTGGTAGAATAGATAAGGGAGAACCAGTGGATGTGGTGTATTTGGACTTTCAGAAGGCTTTCGATAAGGTCCCGCATAAGAGAATAACATGCAAAGTTAAAGCACATGGGATTGGGGGGCAAGGTACTGACTTGGATAGAGAACTGGTTGGCAGACAGGAAGCAAAGAGTTGGAATAAACGGGTCTTTTTCTGAGTGGCAGGCAGTGACTAGTGGGGTACCACAGGGATCGGTGCTAGGACCCCAGCTATTCACAATATATATTAATGATCTAGACGAGGGAACTAGATGTAATATCTCCAAGTTTGCAGACGATTCAAAGCTGGGTGGGCATGTGTGCTGTGAGGAGGATGCAGAGAAACTCCAGTATGATTTGGACAGGTTGGGTGATTGGGCAGATGCAGTATAATGTGGATAAATGCGAGGTTATTCACTTTGGTGGCAAAAACAGGAAGACAGATTATTATCTGAACGGCAATAGATTGGGAAAAGGAGAAGTGCAACAAGACCTGGGTGTCCTTGTGCACCAGCCGCTGAAGGTAAGCATGCAGGTGCAGCAGGTGGTTAAGAAGGCAAATGGTATGTTGGCCTTCATTGCGAGAGGATTCGAGTACAGGAGAAAGGATGTCTTGCTGCAGTTGTACAGGGCCTTGGTGAGACCACATCTTGAGTATTGTGTGCAGTTTTGTTCACCTTATCTGAGGAAGGATGTTCTTGCCATGGAGGGAGTGCAGCGAAGATTCACCAGACTGATACCTGGGATGGCTGGAATGACGTATGAAGAGAGAGTGGGTCGATTAGGCTTATACTCGCTGGAGTTTAGAAGAATGAGAGGGGATCTCATTGAAACTTATAAAATTCTAACAGGACTAGACAGACTAGATGCAGGAAGGCTGTTCCCGATGGCAGGGGAGTCCAGAACCAGGGGTCACAGTCTAAGGATAAGGGGTAAGCCATTTAGGACAGAGATGAGGAGGAATTTCTTCACCCAGAGTGGTGAACCTGTGGAATTCTCTACCACAGAAGGCAGTTGAGGCCAACTTATTAAATATATTCAAGAAGGAGTTAGATATATTTCTTACGGCTAAAGGGATCAAGGGATATGGGGAGAAAGCAGGGACAGGGTACTGAACTTGGATGATCAGCCATGATCTCATTAAATGGCAGAACAGGCTCGAGGGGCCGAATGTCCTACTCCTACTCCTATCTTCTATGTTTCTATGATACACAATTGTAAAATCAGATATGACAGCTCCTGGAGCCCTGTCAACAGAATGTTGGATTATCCTTGTAACAAGAACAATTATGACTCTCTCTGTGCAAATCCCTGATCATAGTATGTGCTATTCCAACCATCTTTAGTGCTCCAAAAGGGTGTTCAATTTTCCTATTAACTTTACTGAATCTGCCATCCTTTTGGATGGCCCAAGCTCTGGTACAGCTCAATGTCATGTGATTGAGTTGGTCTGCACCCACCCCAAACACTGGTCTGAGGCCTGAGCTAACTTGGAGTTGAAGTGCTCACTCACCACCAAATAGAGGTTCCATGGAAGTCCCACATACCTAAAAACATGGCTGTCACCCTCTCCACTCCTCCTGCCCTCCCAGTGTGTCTTTGTGTCCATGCTGCTGTGCAGGAACCAGTTAAAGAAGAGTGAGTTTTTAGAAAAAGATATTGAAAAAAACATAAGAACATTGCACATGCCTGCAGACTATGTATTTGCATTGTGCTCGTTTGAGTATAAAAATCTGGTATCGGTAAAAGTAACCATGAAGATGTCGGATTGTCATAATGTCCTTTTAGAGAAGGAAACCTCTCCTTACCCAGTCTGACCTATGTGTGATACCAGTCCCGCACCAATGTAGTTGATTTTAACAGTTCTCTGAAATGGCCTAGCAAGCTATTCAGTTGTATTAAACTGCTGTGCAGCGCTTCAAGAAGAAGGCCCACCACCACCTTCTCAGGGCAACTAGGGATTGGCAATAAATGCCAGCCTTGCCAGCGATGCCCACATCCCGAGTGAATTCAAAAAATTAAATGAGAAGGTATAAGTTTAAGCTCGCTTTTCTTCAACCAGCTTCTGCAGTGACCTAGGTAAATGGGAAGAGAGGAGAAGGAAGAGGGAGATCTGTTGTTTTGGATTGGAAGCGGACCATGGGAGAGGGGCAGCCTAAGACCAAGGGAGTTAATCGCCATGTTTTCCCCAACCTGCTAGATTCAAAAATAGATGTTGGTTCTTGCTTCTCTTTTGAGAGGGCAGATGGAACCTCGGCTGTGTCCCTGACGACCATGTGTGCGGGAAATGTATCCAGCTGCAGCTACTGACAGACCGCATTGCGGCGCTGGAGCTGCGAGTAGATACATACTGGAGCAGTCGCGATGCTGAGGAAGTCGTGGATAACACATTTCGGGAGTTGGTCACACCGCAGGTAAAGGCTGCACAGGCAGGAAGAGAATGGGTGACCACCAGGCAGAGTAGTAGGCACAGGCAGGTAAGTACAGGGGTCCCCTGTGGCTATCCCCCTCTCAAACAGATATACCGCTTTGGATATTGGTGAGGGAGATGGCTTATCAGAGGAAGGCAGCAGCAGCCAACTTCCTGGCACCGTGTGTGCTTCTGCTGCACAGAACGGGAGGAAAAAGTGTGGGAGAGCTATAGTCGTAGGGGATTCTATTGTAAGGGAAATAGATAGGCGTTTCTGCGGCCACAAACGAGACTCCAGGATGGTATGTTGCCTCCCTGGTGCAAGGGTCAAGGCTGTCTCAACGGCTGCAGAACATTTTGGAAAGGGAGGGTGAACAGCCAGTTGTCATGGCGCATATAGGTACCAACAATATAGGTAAAAACCGGGATGAGGTCCTAAAAGCTGAATATAGGAAGTTAGGAGGTAACTCAAAAAATAGGACCTCAAAGGTAGTAATCCCAGGATTGCTACCAGTGCCACGTGCTAGTCAGAGTAGAAATAGAAGGATATTTCAGATGAATATGTGGCTAGAGGAATGGTGCAAGGGGGAGGGATTCAAATTCCTGGGACATTGGAACCGGTTCTGGGGGAGGTGGTACCAGTACAGACCGGATGGTTTGTACCTGGGCAGGACCGGGACCAATGTCCTAGGGGGAGTGTTTGCTAGTGCTCTGGGGGAGGGTTTAAACTAAAATGGCAGGGGGTTGGGAACCTGAGCAGAGAGACAGAGGAAAGGGTAACAAGGATAGAAGCAAAAGACAGGAAGGAGAAAAACAATGGTGGCAGTCAGAGAAATCAAGGGTTTAAATCAAACATGGCCACAATAAATAGTAATTCTGAAAGGTGTAAGAGTGTTAAAAAAAAAAAAAAAAAAAAAATCTGAAGGCCGTGTGTCTTAATGCGAGGAGCATTCATAATAAGGTGGATGAATTAGCTGCGCAAATAGAGGTAAACGGATATGATATGATTGGGATTACGGAAACATGGCTGCAGGGTGGCCAAGGCTGGGAACTCAACATCCAGGGGTATTCAATATTCAGGAAAGATAGGCGAAAAGGAGGTGGGGGAGCATTGCTGGTTAAAGAGGGGATTAACACAATTGAAAGGAAGGATATTAGCTCTGATGATGTGGAATCTGTATAGGTAGAACTGAGAAATACCAAGGGGCAGAAAACGTTAGTGGGAGTGGTATACAGACCTCCAAACAGTAATGCGGAGGTTGGTGATGGCATTAAACAGGAAATTAGAGATGCGTGCAATAAGGGCACAGCAGTTATCATGGGTGACTTTAATCTACATATAGATTGGGCTAACCAAATTAGTAACAATACTGTGGAGGAGGAATTCCTGGAGTGTATACGAGAAGGTTTCCTGGACCAATATGTCGAGGAACCAACTAGAGATCAGGCTATCTTAGACTGGGTATTATGTAATGAGAAACGATTAATTAGCAACCTTGTTGTGCGGGGCCCCTTGGGTTGGAGCGATCATAATATGATAGAATTCTTCGTTAAGATGGAGAGTGAAGTAGTTGACTCAGAGACTAGGGTCCTGAATTTAAATAAAGGAAACTACGATGGTATGAAGCGCGAGTTGGTAGGATTGATTGGGGAATGTTACTCAAAGGGTTGACGGTGGATAGGCAATGGCAAACATTTGAAGATTGCATGTTTGCCATAAAAATAAATCAAAAAGGTGACTAACCGTGGCTAACAAGGGAAATTAGGGATAGCAAAAGATCTAAGGAGAAGACATATAAATTGGCCAGAAAAAGCAGTAAACCTGAGGATTGGGAGCAGTTTAGGATTCAGCAAAGGAGGACAAAGGGATTAATTAAGAGGGGGGAAATAGATTATGGCAGTAAGCTTGCAGGGAACATAAAAACTGACTGTAAAAGCTTGTATAGATATGTGAAGAGAAAGAGATTGGTGAAGTCAAGCGTAGGTCCTTTGCAGTCAGAATCAGGGGAATTTATAATGGGGAACAAAGAAATGGCTGACCAATTAAATACATACTTTGGTTCTGTCTTCACAAAGGAGGACACAAATAACCTCCCAGAGATGTCGGGGAACATAGGGTCGAATGAGAGGGAGGGGCTGAAAGAAATCAGTATTTGTAGGGAAATGGTGTTAGGGAAATTGACGGGATTAAAGGCCGATAAATCCCCAGGGAGCTGATGATCTACATCCTAGGGTACTTAAGGAAGTGGCCCTAGAAATAGTAGATGCATTGCTGGTCATCTTTCAAAATTTGACAGACTCGAACAGTTCCCATGGATTGGAGGGTAGCTAATGTTACCCCACTATTCAAAAAAGGTAGTAGAGAGAAAACAGGGAATTATAGACCGGTAAGCCTGACATCGGTAGTGGGGAAAATGCTAGAATCCATTATAAAAGATGTAATAGCAGGGCACTTGGAAAACAGTGACAGGATCGGACAAAGTCAACATGGATTTACAAAAGGCAAATCATGCTCGACTAATCTACTGCAATTTTTTGAGGATGTAACTGGTAGAATAGATAAGGGAGAACCAGTGGATGTGGTGTATTTGGACTTTCAGAAGGCTTTCGATAAGGTCCCGCATAAGAGATTAGCGTGTAAAGTTGAGGCACATGGGATTGGGAGCAAGGTACTGACTTGGATAAAGAACTGGTTGGCAGACAGGAAGCAAAGAGTTGGAATAAACGGCTCTTTTTACGAGTGGCAGGCAGTGCCTAGTGGGGTGACGCAGGGATCAGTCCTAGGACCCCAGCTATTCACAATATCTTTAAATGATCTAGACGAGGGAACTAGATGTAATATCTCCAAGTTTGCAGACGACACAAAGCTGGGTGGGTGTGTGTGCTGTGAGGAGGATGCCGAGAAACTCCAGTATGATTTGGACAGATTGGGTGATTGGGCAGAAGCATGGCAGATGCAGTATAATGTGGATAAATGCGAGGTTATCCACTTTGGTGGCAAAAACAGGAAGGCAGATTATTATTTGAACTGCAATAGATTGGGAGAAAGGGAAGTGCAACGAGACCTAGGTGTCCTTGTGCACCAGTCACTGAAGGTAAGCATGGAGGTGCAGCAGGCGGTTAGGAAGGCAAATGGTATGTTGGCCTTCGTAGCGAGAGGGTTCGAGTACAAGAACAAGGATGTCTTGCTGCAGTTGTACAGGGCCTTGGTGAGACCACATCTTGAGTATTGTGTGCAGTTTTGGTCGCCTTATCTGAGGAAGGATGTTCTTGCCATGGAGGAAGTGCAGCGAAGATTCACCAGACTGATACCTGGGATGGCAGGAATGACATATGAGGCGAGATTGGGTCGATTGGGCTTATACTCGCTGGAGTTTAGAGGAATGAGAGGGGATCTCATTGAAACTTATAAAATTCTAACAGGACTGCACAGACTGGATGCAGGAAGGATGTTCCCAATGGCCGGGGAGTCCAGAACCAGAGGTCACAGTCTAAGGATAAGGGGTAAGCCATTTAGAACAGAGATGAGGAGGAATTTCTTCACCCAGAGTGTGGTGAACCTGTGGAATTCTCTACCACAGAAGGCAGTGGAGGCCAATTCATTAAATATATTCAAGAAGGAGTTGGATATATTTCTTAAGGCTAAAGGGATCAAGGGATATGGGGAGAAGGCAGGGACAGGGTACTGAATTTGGATGATCAGCCATGATCTCTTTGAATGGCGGAGCAGGCTCGAGGGGCGCCTATCTTCTATGTTTCTATGTTTAACGTCTCATCTAAAAGTTGGCCCCTTGACGGTGCAGCACCCCTTCAGTGCTGTACTGGAGTGTCAGCCTAGCTTATCTGCTCAAAACTCTGGAGTACAGTTTGAACCCACATACCTAAGAGGCTAGAATGCTATCTCGGAGTCAAGGCTGACACACTGTGTGAAGGAATGCTTCCTGATTTCAGTCCTGAACTTACCCGTTACCATTTCATATCTATGTTCCCTGGTCTTGTTATATATTCTCAAGAAGAGGGACCAAGATGCAGACCGTGTATATCCAGCCACTGTACAAACAGTAAATCTCATCACGTTGAGATCTCTTTCTGCACACAGGAAAGATCAGAGATGCCTACCAGAGCCTTTTTTGTATGTGCTGATAATCCGTATGAAAACCCCACGTTGGTACAGGAATCTCTTTATATAACATACCTCACAGCTGTTATGAAAGGCTAGCATTGCAAAATTTGCTTTTGTAGAGAAGTGTATCCTATTCATTCTTCAGTTAGCTTTGTTGTCTGATCATAGTTGATGTACAACCTTAAATAATACAGCACACACCAAACATTGAGATGACTGCAGGGCCTTTATATACTTCAGGGTGTAACAAAGAAGGACTGATTTATGTAAAATGGTTTAAAGCCGAAACATTTTGAGTTGATCAGATTAGAAATGGAAGCTGATATGGATAAAGCCACAGGGTTAACCTTGTAAGCACTGAAGCCTTTAGGTTTTAGAAAATTCCTGTTTTCTCTGTTGCATTTATTTTCTTTTATATTCCTCATGACACACAAAATTAAATGCCACCAGGAGAGAGCACATGCTGGAAAGTAATTTTTTTCCTGTCTGTCTGCAGTGAAAGGAGTGTAAAATAATTATCTTGTAAAATACCAGATAGATAAAACTCAGAAATAAGAACAGCCCTACATTTTCAACAGACACTGCATCACCTGGGAAGGCAAATTAACAGGAAGGAAGCTTACGTTTTCCTGTAAACAAAACATACCATCACAATAAACCTTGCTTTATAAGGAAGTTTAATCAGTAAATGAGGGATGTGCATATTTTTTATAAAAAGATCATGCTGCTGTCTTCACAGGTTTACAGTGCGACGGCTTCTCGACAGCTAAACCCAATCCTATTTAAAAGTTATTTTTCAAAGGTTCCACGTCAGTATTGTGGTCCGTGGTTCCCTTTTGCCCATTCACCCCACCTCTTTCCCCCCCCCCCCCCCCCCCCCCCCACCCACCCCCCAATGCAGTTCATTGAGCTGTTGGAGAAAAAGAGCTATTAATAAATGTGAGCACTAGAGCTACAGAAGTGGAGCCCTGACAAGAGCTTTTAACATTGTACAAGGACCTGCTTGCAAGGAATCAATATCCCACACAGCCTCGCTTCAGTAAATGTCAGGCTGTCTGGAGCACTGCAGGGATGGGCTGATGGTAAAATGGACCGTTCTGTGTCAGGGCCTTTTCTAACCACTTTCTTCTGAAATACTTTAATGGATGAACTTGGCTACATTCTTCCTTGGTCAAAGTGGGGTTATAAATCTTGCGACTTTAGGCATTCATTACCGTGAATTTTCTTTCTAATCCACATTTCTAGCCATCAATCTTTCAATTACACTGTGCAAATATTAGCATATGAATGCTTAGTACTCTCGCATGAAATTTCTTTGATATTTTAAGGGGGTATTAACCCAGTTATTTAAAAAGGTTTAATTGAACATAGGAACAGGAGTACCCATTCAACCCCTTGAGCCTGTTCCGCCATTTAGTTAGATCATGGCTGATCTGTATCTTAACTCCCATTTACCCGTCTTGGTTCCATATCCCTTAATACTCGCCATAGAGGGAGTGCAGCAAAGGTTCACCAGACTGATTCCTGGGATGGCAAGACTGTCGTATGAGGAGAGATTGGGTCGACTGGGCCTGTATTTGCTGGAGTTCAGAAGAATGAGAGGGGATCTCGTGGAAACTGTTAGATCCGTGTGTTAATGGAGACACGGAATGCAGGAGTTGATTTAACAAGTGTTTACTGAACAAAGTCTGGAGGTGAACTAACTACACAAGACGCTACACAGGCTTATATACCCGAGTGGTCACTACTGGTACTACAGTATACAGGGGCTTCAAAAACATAGTTCCTCTTAAAGGTACATACACTACAATTCATCCCCTTTTAGATAAATAGTACATAACATTTTAAGTAATCATTAAATAACATTTTTACAAGAACAATAATATACACATTTGCTGAAGTTAATCAATTACAAATTCAGTCTCTCTGGAGGCTTCCTGACTCGGTCCGGATAACGCCTCGGAGGTGTAGTAGGTTCTTTTGGCAAGGTTGATTCGGCTTCAATGCCAGTGTCGGGTTCATCTGGTTCCAGTATCACCGGATCGGAGGTAGATACTATGGGTATCTCTGCTTCATCACTAGGCGTATAGAGTTGTGGTGTAGGTTGTCCTTTTTCGGATGACTCTATGATCTGGTCAGCATGGCGCCTTATTATGCTTTCTCCAATGTCCATGGTATACATCAGCGGTCCTAGTCGTGTGCAAATAGTTCCAGGCTGCCATTTCTCGGTACGGTAGTCCCGGGCCAAAACTGGTTGACCTATCTGGAAGGTTCTAGTTGGCCTTTCATTCATGCTTTGAAATTGCCGGTTCTCTACGTCCCTTCTGACGTTTGGCTTGACCAAATCCAGCCGGCATCTTAGGCTTCTATTGAAAAACATCATGGCGGGGGTTTGGTTTGTAACCACATGTGTTGCATTCCTGTACGCAAACAAGAAGCTATCTACCTTATGTTGTAGATTTATGTCTTCATTACCCATGGCCTTTATGGCCTTCTTGAAGGTCTGGACAAACCTTTCAGCCAATCCATTGGTGGCGGGATGGTATGGGGCGGATGTGTAGTGCTTAACCCCATTGTTTTTTTAAGAACTTCCATGAATTCTTCGGGTACAAATTGCGGTCCATTATCAGAACAGATCTGTTCAGGCAGCCCATTCCTGGCGAATATGGTCCTTAATACTGTGATGGTTTTTTCCGTGGTGGTGGAGGACATCTTTATTACCTCCGGCCACTTGGAGTGTGCATCCACCGCGATTAAGAACATTGAGTCCATAAATGGACCAGCAAAGTCGATATGTACCCTTTGCCATGGAGATGAGGGCCACTCCCATGGATGTAGAGGGGCTTGTGGGGGGCGTTTTGGACCTTCTGGCATCCTAGACAGCTCTTGGTCATTTCTTCGATGTCTCCATCGATACCTGGCCACCACACAAACGCTCTGGCTAAGTTCTTCATTTTCACTCCACCCAGATGCCCCTTGTGAAGCTCCTTTTGCACTCTATCCTTGAGTTTGGGTGGAATCACCACTCTGGATCCACACATCAAGGTTCCTCAGCACACTGACAGCTGTTCTCTTCTTTGCGAGAATGCTGGCAACGGTTCGCCATGTGCTGGCCATCCCTTCACCGTTAAATCGTAGACTCGTGAGAGAGTCGGGTCATTTCGCGTTTCCTTTTCAATGGTAGAATTTGTCACCGGTAGACATTCCACTATGGTCGAGTGGAACATCTCCACTGGGTCCACTGTAGGCGCCTCTTCCACCGTTGGCAACGGTAGGCGCGACAACCCGTCAGCATTCCCATGCTGTTTTGTTCCTTTGTATTCTATGTCATATTGGTGTGCCCCTAGGAAAAGGGACCACCTCTGTAGCCTTTGCGCTGTCATAATGGGAACGCCCTTTTTAGGGTTGAATATGGAGACGAGGGGTTGATGGTCAGTCAACAAGGTAAATTTTTGTCCGTGTAGGTAATGGTTGAATTTCTTCACCCCCCCACACCAGGCTGAGTGCCTCCCTGTCGATCTGGGCATAGTTACACTCAGCTGAGTTCAATGAGCGTGACACAAAAGCTATCGGCCGCTCCAAGCCATCAGGGAATCTATGCGATAATACCGCTCCCACGCCGTAAGGGGATGCATCGCACGCCAGTCTGATTGGCAGTGATGGGTTGTAATGAGCCAACACTTCCCTGGACGTGATCAAGCCTTTGCATTTATGGAAGGCACGTTTACAGTCTTTGCTCCATTTCCAAACTACTCCCATTTGTAGCAGTGCGTTAAGAGGGTGCAGAACCGTCGACAAGTTTGGTAAAAATTTATGATAGTAATTTACTAATCCCAGGAACGACCTTAATTGTGAGACATTTTCAGGCGCTGGGGCCTTTACGACCGCTTCAATTTTTTCAGGTGACTTATGCAACCCTTCTTCGTTAATGACATGGCCACAATATGATATTTGTTTCTGGAAAAATTCGCAGTTGGGGCGATTTGCTCGTAGGCCCCGTTCTCTCAGCCTCGTGAGCACCTGCTCCAAGTTGGCACGGTGCTCGTTGTCGTTTTCTCCTGTTACAAGGATGTCGTCTAGGTAGCATTGAGTCCCCGGAATCCCTTGCAGGACTTGCTCCATAGCTCTTTGCCAGATAGCCGGAGCTGATGCCACTTCGAAAACCAGTCGATTGTACTGGTACAGGCCTTTGTGTGTGTTTATCGTGAGATACCTTTTAGAGGCCTCCTCAACCTCCATCTGTAGATATGCCTGTGCTAAGTCAATTTTGGTGAAACATTTCCCTCTGGATAGTGAGGCAAAAATATCTTCTATCCTCGGAAGAGGATACTGTACCGTGTGAAGAACCGGGTTTACAGTCACCTTGAAGTCCCCACAGATGCGAACTTTTCTCTGTTCTTCAGATTTATCATTATTCAACGTTTTCTTCATGACCGGGACGATGGGTGTTGCCCACTCGCTCCAATCTACCTTGGATAACACGCCTGCTTTTTCCAAATTCTCCAGCTCTGCCTCGACGGCTGGACGAATTGCGTATGGCACCGGCCTTGCCTTAAAAAACTTGGGAATTGCCGCATCTTCCACTTTTATTGAGGCGGTGGCGCCTTTCAGGGTTCCTAGTTCCTGTTGAAACACTTCTTTGGCGTTAGCCAAGATTTCTTTTAATCGTCCAGGTATGACGTGATCATCGTTTTTTTTCTTACTGTTCACCGTCAGTGCCTGAATGGAGTGCCAGTCTAAACGTATCTTTCTGATCCATTCACGTCCCAACAACGGTGGACCACCATCTTGCAGAACGTATAAATACAACTTCTGTATTTCCTTGCCGTTGTATACAACAGGCACCCTTATTTTCCCTCTGGGGTATACTTTCTGCCCCGTATATGTCTTCAAGATAATGGATGTGTCTTGCAAAGGTATATGCGGAAATAGCCGCTCGTAATCCCGTCGACTCATGACGGTCAGAGCTGATCCTGTATCTAGCTCCATTTTGACTGGGGACCCCGCTATCGTGAGGGTAACCCAAATGGTCTGGTAATCTTCTTTGGCAATTACATTATGTAATTTGAGACAGCTTAGTCTCTTGTTTCCGGAGTCGCTATCGATCTTCTGGTCTTCGGAGCTACTGTCCGTCATCATTTGTACCTTTCTGTACTTTTCCTTATTGACCTTTTTACTGTCAGCAGATTTCTTTCCAGATCTGCATACACGTGCAATGTGTCCCATCTTTCCGCATTGCCTGCATGCTTTGTCCTTGAACCAGCAGTCCTTCTGGTCATGGGTGGATCTGCTGCAGCGATAACCTCTCTCGAAACCCCGTGTCATTTCATGGGTGCCGAAGTCCTGTGGCTTTTGCTGTATCTCTGCAGCTCCTCTTGCTGCTGCTTCGTATGATACAGCCACACTGAAAGACTTGTCCAGTGTCAATCTTTCTCAGAAAGTAGTCTTTTCTGTGTTCCTTCGCTTAGGAGACCGCAGACGAATTTGTCTCGTAGAGAATCTGCCAGTCCTGCCCCGAATTGGCAGTGCTTTGACAGCTTTCGTAATTCGGTGAGGTAATCAGCGTTACTTTCATTCTTGTGCTGATTCCTCCTGAAGAATTTGAATCGTTCCGCTATCAGCAGCGGTGTTGGGTTTAAGTGCTCCTGTAAGGTATCAACAATCTCCTTAAAATTCTTGTCCATCGGTTTGGCTGGAGTGATCAAGTTTCGTAACAGCCCGTATGTCCTTGCGCCCATCAGATTTAGAAGTACCGATGCCTTTTTATCATCCACTACTTCATTCGCCTTGCAATATACCTCCACTCTTTCCACATATGTGGTCCAATCTTCTATATCACTATCGAAAGCAGTAATATTGCCAGTCTTCGGCATCTTGAAAATCTAAAATGGCGCTTCCCGCGCTTTTCCTCCGTCCCCGATGGATCAAAATGGCGCCTCCCGCGCTTTTCTTTCTTCCCCGCCGAGTTAAGATGGCACCTCCCGCGCTTTCCTGCCGCTGCTGCCAATGCTGTTCTCCACGGTTCCCGTTGCGACCGGCAGCTTTTCGCGGTATTTCTATTTTTTTTTATATATCGCTTCAATAGTTTCTCCGTTACTTGGAGAACCGTTCCCGTCGTGGAGTGGACCCTCTGGGACTTTCCCCTCCCTCTGCTCGGTCCGAACGCCGACCTGCTTTGCAGCACCGGCCGCGCCCTGAGTGCTCCACCCTCTCTCTCTTTGCTTCTGCTTCCCAGCTCCGTTGCAGAGCCACCCGATCGAGCTCTAGCCCGCCGCAGCCCAGGAAGGATCAGTGCACTACCTGCCACCAGCCCGTTTAGCTGGTGAAACCACAGTTATTTTTTCTGGCTTCTGGCTTCGACCTTCGTCTGAGGAATCGATCCCCTTGAGGTGCTGCCGAATTGCAGGCAAGTTCATTTCTAACTCGTCGCCACTGTTAGATCCGTGTGTTAATGGAGACACGGAATGCAGGAGTTGATTTAACAAGTGTTTACTGAACAAAGTCTGGAGGTGAACTAACTACACAAGTCGCTACAGAGGCTTATATACCCAAGTGGTCACTACTGGTACTACAGTATACAGGGGCTTCAAAAACATATCACAGAAATCACAGAAACCCCACAGTGCAGATAGAGGCCATTTCGGCCCATCGAGCCTGCACCGACACATATCCCACCCGATCCCTGTAACCCCTACACCAACACCAACACATATCCCACCCTATCCCCGTAACCCCACGTATTTAATCCCCCTAACACTAAGGGTCAATTTATCATAGCCAATCAACCTAACCCGCACATCTTTGGACTGTGGGAGGGAACCAGAGCACCCGGAGGAAACCCACGCAAACACGGGGAGAATATGCAAACTCCACACAGACAGTCACCCGAGGCCGGATTTGAACCCGGGTCCCTGGCGCTGTGAGGCAACAGTGCTAACCACTATGCCACCGTGCTGCCCGCTTAACATAGTTCCTCTTAAAGGTACATACACTACAGAAACGTGTAAAATTCTGACAGGGCTAGACAGACTGGATGCAGGGAGGATGTTTCCCCTGGCTGAGGGGTCTAGAACGAGGGGTCACAGTCTTAGGATACAGGGTAGGACATTTAGGACTGAGATGAGGAGAAATTTCTTCACTCAGAGGGTGGTGAACCTGTGGAATTCTCTACCACAGAAGGCTGTGGAGGCCATGTCACTGAATATATTTAAGAAGGAGATAGATAGATATTTAGACTCAAAAGGCATCATGGGGTATGGGGAGAGCGCGGGAATATGGTATTGAGATCGAGGATCAGCCATGATCACATTGAATGGTGAAGCAGGCTCGAAGGGCCAAATGGCCTACTCCTGCTCCAATTTTTTATGTTTCTATGTTACTCTTACCTAACAGAAATCTATCAATTTCAGTTTTGAAATTTTCAATTGACCCTGCATTTACAGCTTTCTGGGGGAGAGAGTTCTAGATTTCCACTACCCTTTGTGTGAAGAAATGCTTCCTGACATCACCCCTAAATGGGCTAGCTCTAATTTTAAGCATATGTCCCCTTGTTCTGGACACTCCCACCAGAGGAAATAGTTGCTCTCTATCTACCCTGATGTAGGGGAAAAGTACTTAAAGATGGATTTGGATCTATTTGGAGACTGGTCACCAGTGGTGTCCCACAGGGATCAGTGTTGGGACCTTTGCTCTTTATTATTTTTGTTAATGATCTGGATGTAGGTGTTGGGAGCACAATCTGCAAATTTGCAGATGATACCAAGATCTGTGTGAGTGTTAGGACTATAGATGATGCTCGTCTGCTTCAGGCACATCTTAATGCATTGGGGGATTGGGCTCATGACTGGAAAATGATGTATAACTTAGATGAGTGCAGTGTCATGCATGTGAGCAAGGCAAATGCTCAACATTCATACACCCTTCAGGGAAAGGCATTAAAGAAGGTGGAGGTAGAGAGAGATTTGGGCATTCTAGTGCATACATCCTTAAAGGTACATGAGCAATGCTGTGAAGCGCTAGCTAGAGCAGATAGGGTGTTGTGGTGCATCCATAGGACAATTGAGTACAAGACGAGGCATACTATTTTGTCCTTGTACAAGACTTTAGTCAGGCCGCACTTGGAATACTGTATCCACATTTGGTCTCCTCACATGGTGGGTGATATTGAGACTTTGGAGAGGGTTCAGAGGAGGACCACTAGACTAATTCCCAGTCTAAAGCATCTTAGTTATCAAGATAGGCTAAAAGAGTTGGGACTCTACACTTTAGGGAAGCGTAGACTATGGGGGGACCTGATTGAGGTTTATAAGATAATGAACAGAATAGATTGTGTTCCAGCTGGCAGTGTGTTTCACTTAAATAGGTTAGGGAGGACCAGGGGTCACTAATTTAAGTTCTAGGTTAGATCTAGGTTAGATGTCAAGAGGTGGTTTTCCCAGAGAATAGTGGACCTCTGGAACAGGCTGCCGTCTAGTGCGGAGGACACGGACTCGCTGAATTCCTTCAAGCAAGAGCTGGGCCTGTTTCTGGCTGGGGCGGAGATCACCTCTTACAGAAAGTAGGTACTGCAGGGAATTCAGGGCCAGAGTGAGCTCCTGGACTAGTTTCGATCGTCCAGATGGGTCGGAGAGGAATTTCTCAGATTTATTTTCCCAAATTGCCCTGGGTTTCTTAATCTTTTTTTTTTGCCTCTCCCAGGAGACCCCATGGTTTCAGGTGGGGTGGAGTGTATAAGTTGTGATACACAAGGTGTCGCTATTGTGTGGGACGGGCTAGATGGACCAGATTGTCTTTACCTGTCTGTATGTTCGTAAATCCTGTAATCATCTTAAACACCTCAATTAGTCCACCACTTAATCTTCTAAACTCGAAGGAATACAAGCCAAGTCTAAGCAACCTGTCGTCATAATTTAACCCTTTTAGCCCCGGTCTCATTCTGGTGTATCTGAGCTGCACCCTCTCCAAGGCTAATATATCCTTCTGAGGTGCGATGCCCAGAACTGAACGCAATACACCAGATAGAAGACAATGGAATTTCATCCCAGCATGTTAAATATTTGTAGGCTAATATTTGCACAATGTAGTTTCATGGTCAGAGAAACAGAACTAAGTCTTGGATTGGTGAAAAATTGTATTCATTGTACATAAGTTTGCAAAGTAAAAATCTGACCTCAGTGTAGCTTAATGACACAACCAATGGACTGAGCGATGGGATGCAGTTTGTATCTACAGTTACCCACACCGTTTGTTCTTGATCTCAGTCATAACATCTGGGGAAGGCACTGTTTGCAAATTAGACAATTTTCCATATGGAGCTGGGGCAATTCAAAGTACAAATCAACCAAAGCTGCATCACATACCAATTAATAAATGTTTTTCTTCCCCTTCGAGTTGAGACAAAATTGTTCTCGGCACTTGGAAGTAAAGTCGCTGCAGAGCTAACTTCCCAATTAGACTTAACTGCCCCTGATGCAATGTCCTGTGAGCCAATAGTTTTCTCATTGCAATATCTGGGGAGAGCAGACAAAAATTGTCCTCGATTTGGTACAATTTCTGCTTGTCACCTCTGATCGTGGGGAAAAAAGACTTGCATTTATATCGCGCCATTCACAGGATGTCCCAAAGTGCTTTACACTGTTGTAATAGAGGAAACTCAGCAGCCAATTTGTGCACAGCAAGGTCCCACAAACAGCAAATCAGATAAATGACCAGTTGATCCGTTTTAGTGATGTTGGCTGAGGGATAAATATTGTCCAGGACACCGGGGATAACTCCCCTGCTCTTCTTCCCAAGGCGAGAGCGCGGTCACTGAGCCACGACTGACACCTTGATTGGTATATCTGATGCCTCTGGACTACTCTGAATTGCTGGTGCAGGTGATGTCACCAGCCTGAGCGGTGGAAGTCCTCCAAAACTCTCCACTGGCTGGATCCATACCTAGCACAAAAGAAGATGGTTGTGGTTGTTGGAGATCAATCATGTCAGCCCCAGGACGTCGCTGCAGGAGTTCCTCAGGGCAGTGTCTTAGGCCCAACCATCTTCAGCTGCTTCAGCAATGACCTTTCCTCCATCATAAGGTATGAAGTGGGGAATGTTCACTGATGTTTGCACAGTGCTCACTTCCATTCGCAACTCCCCAGATAATGAAGCAGTCCATGCTCGCATGCAGCAAGACCTGGATGACATTCAGGCTTGGGCTGATAAGTGGCAAGTAACATTCACGCCACATAAGTGCAATGACTATCTCCAACAAGCAAGAGTCTAACCACCGCCCCTTGACATTCAACAGCATTACCATCGCCGAATCCCCCACCATCAACACCCTGGGGTCGCAATTGATCAGAAACTTAACTGGACCAGCTACGTAAATACTGTGGCAACAAGAGCAGGTCAGAGGCTGGGTATTCTGCGGCGAGTATCTCTCTTCCTGACTCCCCAAAGCCTTTCCACCCTCTACAAGGCACAAGTCAGTAGTGTGATGGAATACTCTCCACTTGCCTGGATGAGTGCAGTTTCAACAATACTCAAGAAGCTCGACACCATCCAGTACAAAGCAGCCACTTGATTGGCACCTCATCCACCACCTTAAACATTCACTCCCTCCACCACCGGTGTACTGTGGCTGCAGTGTGTACCATCTACAAGGTGCACTGCAAGATCCCCTCCAAGTCACACACCATCCTGACTTAGAAGTATATCGCCAATCCTTCATCGACGCTGGGTCAAAATCCTGGCACTCTCTACCTAACAGCACTGTGGGAGTACCTTCACCACACAGACTGCAGCAGTTCAAGGAGGCGGCTCTCCACCACCTTCTCAAGGGCAACTAGGGATAGGCAATAAATGCTGGCCTTGCCAGCGACGCCCACATCCCATAAACAAATTTTTTTTAAAAAGCAACTCGCCAGGGCTTCTTCAGCAGCACCTCCCAAACCCGTGACCTCTACCACCTAGAAGGACAAGGGCAGCAGGCGTATGGGAACACCACCACCTCCAAGTTCCCCTCCAAGTCACGCACCATCCTGATTTGGAAATATATCTTTCTTGAAGCCATTAATTTTTGCCAGGTTACTTTTCCGCAGATAGTGGTCGCGGTCCCGTATCTCTCCACAAGTGCCCATTCTCCATCGACGAGTTGTGACCAGAGTTCCCTCTAATTTTTTTTCTTCGTGCATAGCCCCTTTAGCTGGCTGTGCGGGACTTCCAGACTGCTGCGCGCCCGCGAGAATGTTGGTTGTGACTACAACCGCCAATAGACTGTTCAATCGTGGAGGGCATCACAGCCGAGCCAAATCCTATCCTCACTCCTCCTCCACCCACAGGCAGTTTACCTGTGACGTGCCTTGGGTTGTTTTACTGAAGGCAAGTTGGTGTTTTTGAGTCACTGACTAGCAATCAAGATCAGAAACCCCAGCTGTTTTTTTTTCTTCCCTTAGCCTTGGGGCACTGAGGTCAATGGTGCACCCCAGTTCCGACCCCAGCCAAGATCATCTAACTCAGCAGTGGCAGGCAATCCATGCTACGGAGTTCCACTGGAAACTGTGCAGCTGCCAGCATATATGATTAGAATTTGTTACAACGTACATTGGATTTCCTTCGATCAGAGGAAATCAAGATGCAGCAAACCAGTTTCAGATATGCTGCTCTCTCAAAATAAGAACATAAGAAATAGGAGCAGGAGTAGGCCATTTGGCCCCTCGAGCCTGCTCCGTCATTCAATAAGATCATGGCTGATCTGATCTTGGCCGCAACTCCACTTTCCCGCCCGCACCCCATAACCCTTGACTCCCCTGTCACTCAAATATCTATCTATCTCCACCTTGAATATATTCAATGACCCAGCCTCCACAGCTCTCTTGGGTAGAGAATTCCAAAGATTCACGACCCTCTGAGAGAAGAAATTCCTCCTTATCTCCGTTTTAAATGGGCGACCCCTTATTCTGAAGCTATGCCCCCTCGTTCTAGATTCCCCCACAAAGGGAAACATCCTCCCTGCATCTACCCAGTCAAGCCCCCTCAGAATCTTGTATGTTTCAATAAGATCACCCATCATTCATCTAAATCCCAGTGAGTATAGGTCCAACCTGCTCAACCTTTCTTCATAAGTCAACCCCTTCATCTCAGGAATCAACCTAGTGAACCTTCTCTGAACTGCCTCCAATGCAAGTATATCCCTCCTTAAATTAGGAGACCAAAACTGAACACAGTACTCTTGATGTGGTCTCACCAGTGTCTTGTACAGTTGTAGCAAAACTTCCCTAATTTTATACTCCATCCCCCTTGCAAAAAGGGCCAACATTCAATTGCCTTCCTAGTTACTTGCTGTACCTAAGGAATTGATCATCATGTAGCAACCAGACCCTTGTTTTAATGGAATGGGCCACCCTGGTTCTCAGTAGAGCATTTCAAATGGAATGCAAATCAATCTTAAACACATCTGTCAGATGGATCAAAAAAAAATTGATAACTTGGCTGAAATGGAAGGCGAGAGCATTGTGTAGTGACCTTGATTCCAGTTGTTTTGAAGCTGTGTTTGGGATTTAAAATTTCTGACTGACTGTTTCCCATTCCCGTGTGAGAAGAATTAGTGCTGGTCCTGTCCATCATTCTCTGCCAGAATCCTGGAAATGAAATAACACCGCAATGGTTTCATAGATCTTCACTTATTTTTTGCAGGCAAACTGCATGGAGAATAAGCTTTCTTGTTGAGTTCAGGCTTGGGTTCATTAAAAGAAGATTCTAGCTGCTTCGCAGGTATTGTAGTGCATTGTTATAATAGCTGCACGCTGATGCCTGTGATTCCCTACACTGCAAGACATTCCCTTGCGCAGGGCTGCTACTTAGTTGTAATTGACATTGGCAAAGGCCTTGACGCCAGTCAGCTGGTCAGCTTCTCAGCCGGGCAGTGTGGTGCAGGGACAAATTGAAAGTTAGGTGAATTAGTAAAAGTAGAGGAATCAAAAGTAAAAACACAGCACCATGAGTTGAGGTGGGAGTGGGATTTGAAATTCAGTGTCTCTATTTCCAATGGGGATGAAACTGAATCTATCTGTAATTCACATAAGGGAACTGTGATCACATATTAAATGGCATCACTGTTCAAAATGCGTTTACATCTGCAAGAAATGAGGTTTAAAACAACAACTTGTATTTATATAGCACCTTTCATTTGTGTGTGTGTGTGATCATCAAATATATATAAGCTGTTGTTTAACGTAGTAAAACGTCCCAAGGTGCTTCACAGGAGCGTTTTAAAACAAAATCTGACACCGAGCCACATGACATATTAGGGCAGATTTTAAGGAGCGTCTTAAAGGAGGAAATAGAGTTAGAGAGGCGGAGCGGTTTAGGGATTGAATTCCAGAGTTTAAGTCTTAGGCAACAGAAGGCATGGCCACCGATGGTTGACATCAGGGATGCGCAAGAGGTCAGAATTAGAAGAGTGTTTTGGGGCTGGAGGAGATTATAGCAATAGGGAAAGGGCGAGGCCATGGAGGGAGTTGAAAATAAGGATGAGAATTTTAAAATCAAGGGAGCCAATGTAGGTCAGCGAGCACAATGGTGATGGGTGAACGGGACTTGGTGCGAGTTAGGACACGGGCAGCAGAGTTTTGGATGACCTCAAATTTACGGAGGGTAGAACGTGGGAGGCCAGCCAGGAGTGCATTGGAATAGTCAAGTCTAGAGGTAACAAAGGCATGGGTGAGGGTTTCAGCAGCAGATGAGCTGAGGCAGGGGTGGTTTGGGCAATGTTCTGGAGGTGGAAATATGCGGTCTTAGAGAGCCAACAGCAGATAATCCTTACACATAGTCAGTGGCCTGATAGCGCAGTGATGTTGACTTGAGAGCATATTTTGGTTTCATTTCTCAGAGGTGAAACATGGGAGTTGTTAGCATATTTTATAATAGCATTTCTTCTCTCCATTGAGCTTGGTGCGTCTGGGTCAGTGTGAGTGATTTTTGTAGCATTGTATCTGCTACCCTGAGAATCTGACGCACAATTGTATTCCCTCAGACCACCTGAAGAATACTGTTTTTTTTTATTGTTATAGGAAAGTAAAAACTGTTTTATGCCAAAAGAAAGTATTTTCATGTAGGGCTCAGTCTTATTAAACACTGATGGAATAAATCCTGTTCAATGTTTGCATTCACATAGAATTATAGCCAAGTTTGCAGCTATCTAAAAAAATGTATGGACTTTTTTTTATATGGTATATGTAAAGTTAAATAAATTGATCTACATGCAGCGTACGGTAGCACTACCTCTCAAGGCAACTGGGGATAATGCTGGCCTTGCCAGTGTCACCCATATCCCAAGGATTCATTAAAAAAAAAATTCCTATGCACTTCCAAAGCATATAAAGCAAGAGTCAGAACGTATTTTTAATTCTTCCCCCTCAAGCATCCTCTCTCTCTATTTCCTGATACCCCCCTTAACTCTTTCCTCCTTCCAACAATCTTCAGGCTTTTAAAATCCGAACTTGATGTCACCTAATCGCTCCATTCAGATCTACCTCACCTTTTCTTTTTGCAACCTAGATGCTCTCTTGCAGTTCCGAACCTTGAGCCTTCACCTTGACTTCTCAATAATAATGGCCCAGATATTCCGATCGCAGGCCTCCCGCGGGCGGAGGGCTGCGATCTGGAAAAATCTGCGCACTTACCTGAGGGCTCCCGGGAGATGCACAGTTCCGCTGCTGGGTGTCTCCAAACTGCCATTGCGCAGGGCCCACGTATCCCAGAGGCGCAGGTAGTTTGCAGCATCCCTGGGATCACGTGGGCCATGGGGAGCCAATCAAAGAAGGGAATCTCCCTTCATACATTTGACAGGAAGACCTGTCAAATATATGGATGGAGATCACCCCCAAAACATACTAAAACTTCAAATAATTTTTTTTTTTAATCACATTTTTAAAATGACTTGAAATTACATAAATTAACTTTTTTTTAAATGTTTAAATTTTTGTAAAAAATAATATAAGTTTTTAACGGGGCTAAAAATAAACTTACCTTTAAAGTATTTAATATGATAAATCAGTGGAAATTTAAAAAAAAACTTTTTTCAACTCTTATCCTGATAAAAGCAGGCCTTACGCCTGCTTTTACCAGGCGCAAGAATTGTAAGTGTTTTCTGCGGGCGGACGGTCTCCAAAAAGCGGAAGTTTCCGCCCGCAGAGGCCCTTCTCCCGGGCAGCCGGAGGATCTGTCGAGAGCTTTCTTGACAGATCGGAAATGCCGGTTTCCAGCGCATGCACAGTGCAAGCCTGAAACCAGCATTTCCGATGTCCCTACGGGTGGGTGTACAGCGCGTACCCACCCGTAGGGATCGGAATATCCGGCCCAATAATTTCTGCAGCAACTCCTGCTTCGTTTCAGTTAATCCAGTGAATAAAAAATGACTTGATTGACTGCAAGTTGTATTGTTTAATGTGTGTGGGGATTCCTTTGGCCATGAATCAGATATGAGGTGAACTACACCTTCCCAAGATTGCTTCTTATGTACTGGGCAAAATTAACCAGTTTGAGATACTCAATAATCCAGTTACAAACCATGCTCTCTGGACGGGTTACTGTTTCTTGAGTTATCATTTTTGACGCCTCAATTATCTGTACTTTCAGTTTGCAATAAACAGCTCTGGGGGGAATTTAAATAATCACTCAACAGCACTGTTTCCACACTCCCTCTACTATTATGCCTCGTTCAGAAACAGTAGACAGGCAGAAAACCTGCCCTAGCTCCTCAGCCAACCCCCTCAAAGTGAGAGACAATGACCAATGGGACTCTCCCTTTGATTCATTTCCTCCTCTTCCCTTGGGGGAAGTGCCAAGAACGGTTACCTATCCAGTTTTGGGCCACAGTTTATTGAGTGGGCTGTTTGGAAACTTCTCAAATGTAAATTGGATATGAAAAGTCTTTTTTTAGAATAGGAGACCATTTTTGCCACTCGTTTCTGTGTTCCATGATATGGAGACATTTTGACATACTGAAATTTGCAGCAACAAAGAAGAACCAGAACTCAAGCCACTGACTCGGTCTCCTGCTTACTTCTTAGAATAGGGGGCTGCCCTTTCAAAACTGAGATGAGGAGAAACTTCTTCACTCAGAGGGTAGTAAATCTATGGAATTTGCTACCCCAGAGAGCTGTGGAAGCTGCAACATTAAATAAATTTAAAATGGAGATAGACGGTTTCCTAGCAGATAAGGGAATTAGGGGTTACAGGGAGAGGGCAGGGAAGTGGACGTGAGTCTAGATTCAGATCAGCCATGATCCTATTGAATGGCGGAGCAGGCCCGAGGGGCCGTATGGCCTACTCCTGCTCCTATTTCTTATGTTCTTATGTTTTGGACTTGGCAGAAAATTGCAACTTTGGAAATGCTTCTCTTTGGTGCGCCCTCTCAACACTGCAACCAACAGGAGGTTTGAGCCTCCTAAAGAATCAGATGTTACCCGTGTCCTACCTTGCTGTATGAGAAAGCATTTGTAAACTGTGATCGAGCATCAAGAAAGTCATTTAGAATCTGGAAACACATTTGGTTTCTTGTTTCTTAAGTGCTTAATTCTGAACAATCTGTAAAATGTTGGAAACACTCCATCATATGTAAACTGGGTCTTTTTAACAGTAATTTTATATGAATCTCCTCCATGGCTCGGTGAATATATGCACCACATCATGCTGAACCATTGAGATGAAAAGGCTGCCAGCTGGATTCCTAATCTGCACTGATTTACTAGTTGGCCTCAGCACCTCGGGCTGGGAAGCGGAAAATCAATCCAAGTTCCCACTGCTTACTGCGATCCTTGCTGGAAAGTAACATGCCTGTCAGGATGTAGGGTGAATGCACGACTGAGATATGATAAAGAAAGAATAAGCTTGCATTTATAGAGTGCATTTCACGTCCTCCAGGCATCCTAAAGTGTTTCGCAACCAATGAAGTACAATTATACCTCTCTCATTCACAATACCTGTTGATGCTCCAAGATATAGGCTCAAGCATGGAGAGTGACCACTCGGTGAGTGGTTGGAGGGTAGCCAATGCTTCTGGAGTTGCACATCAGCAAGAATCAGGCTGGTTTTGAGCAGCTTAGAGTGCAGTTGCCAGCTCCTTTTGTGGCCATTTCTTTTTTTTTTATTCGCTATGGAATCTGGGCATCACTGGAAAGGCCAGCATTTATTGCCCATCCCTAATTGCCCTTGAGAAGGTGGCGGTGAGCCGCTTTCTTGAACCGCTGTAGTCCGTGTGGTGAAGGTACTCCCACAGTGTTGTTAGGGAGGGAGTTCCAGAATTTTGATCCAGCGAGGATGAAGGATCGGCGATATACTTCTAAGTCAGGTTGGTGTGTGACTTGGAGGGGAATTTGGAGGAGGTGGTGGTGTTCCCATGCGCCTGCTGCCCTTGTCCTTTAGGTGGAAGAGGTCGCGGGTTTGGGAGATGCTGCCGAAGAAGCCTTGACGAGTTGCTGCAGTGCATCTTGTAGATGGTACACACTGCAGCCACGGTACGCCGGTGGCGGAGGGAGTGAATGTTTAAGGTGGTGGATGGCGTGCCAATCAAGCGGGCTGCTTTGTCCTCGATGGTGTCGAGCTTCTTGTGTTGTTACAGTTGCACTCATCCAGGCAAGTGGAGAGTATTCCATCACACTCCTTACTTGTGCCTTGTAGATGGTGGAAAGGCTTTGGGGAGTCAGGAGGTGAGACACTCGCCGCAGAATACCTAGTCTCTGACCCACTCTTGTTGCCACAGTATTTATGTGGCTGGTCCAGTTAAGTTTCTGGTCAGTGGTGACGCCCAGGATGTTGATGGTGGGGGAGTCGGCGATGGTAATAGTAGATCATTACTGCACAAATATCAGTAAACGCACAAGCCTACTTTGATTATCTCAACTCTACAGCAATGAATCCTGTAAACAAATAATTTTATTTACAGGAAGTTCTGGTGTGAAGGCCAAAAATCGCTGACAGCAATTCCTCATTAACGTGAATAAAATATGACTCCACTCTATGTGGAAAACTGTCCCAACTCTTGAATAATTTATGCCGAATATTGCTGTAAGCGAGTCACTGACAAATTTGATTTACTGAATGGAAGTCTTGGGAAAATGCTCGTCACTGTGAAAGATTTGTTACTTATTCAGCCTTCATGGATGTGGGTTTAAATAAAAAGGCCTCTTGGATGTCCTCTGCCTCAGTATAGGGTTCTGTAGACGTTTTCTGTTTTGACGCAATTGGCCAGTCTTCATGTCCATGTGGGATTCTGGAAGCAGGTGTGATGCCGACAGTTTAATTAGAAATGCACTTTATCAAGAAATAAGATTTGTAAATGGACTCTGAATTATGATTTGAATCACAAGGTTCATGATCGTCTGTGTGGAAACTTTTACAGCAGAAACTGAGCTGCTAAAGGGTTACAATTAGACTGTTAACCAGAGTTTGGGCTGGATGACTGTACATCCTGCCATCTGAGCTTTGTGGGCAGCATAGTTGGACTTGCTGTGAAATGAGACTTAACTGCTTCTAGTAACTTTTACAAGATCAAATTCTGAGCAAAGAAAGAATTTGCATTTACTTCGCGCCTCTTACGACCTCAGGACGTCCCAAAGCGCTTCACAGCCAATGATTTCGAAGTGTATTCGCAGACAAAACACAGCAGCCAATTTGTGCACAGCAAGGTCCCACAAATAGCAATGAGATAATCACCAGCTGATCTGTTTTTGGTGCTATTGATTGAGGGATAAATGTTGACCACGACACTGGGTGAACTCCCCTGTTCTTCTTCAGAAAGTGCTATGGGATCTTTTACATCCACCCGAAGGGGAAAACCAGGTCTTGCTTTAACATCTCATCTGAAAGACGGCACCTCTGACAGTGCAGCACTCCCTTGGTGCTGCACTGAAATGTCAGCCTAGATTATGTGCTCAAATCTCTGGAGTAGGGCTTAAATCCATAAACTTCTGCCTCAGGTGAGAGTTCTACCACTGGGCCATGGCTGGCATCCAAGAATTGAGTTATGAGGACAGGTTGGAGAAAGTAGGGCTATTTAATCTTCAAAAGGAGGCAACTGAAAGGAAACCCTGTAAAAGTATTGAAGATATTGAGCTCTGTAGATAAAGTTAATCCAGAGCAATACTGCAAGGTCTGCCAGGATACTGAAACAAGGAATATAGGTAAAAAATAAGTGAGTGGAAAGTTTAGGGCAAATATCAGGAAGAACTTCTTCAGTCAAGGAGCAATTAACACTTGGAATAGTCCCTGGGTAGGGTGGTAAATTCAAGAATCTTAGGCCCTGATATTGGCGGGGAGGGAGTGGGGGCACGTGCTTGCGACTGGGAAACCCAGGAACACGGAGGTCCTACCGACTTTAACAGAAGAACATCATAAGCATTTTTTTACTCTGCTTCCCATCCAGCAGCTGACCAGATTGCGAGGTTGGACGGCTGCCGGGCGGGAAAGCCAGTGGGGAGGGAGGGATCACAGTGCTGGTGGGGGTGGTCTGAAGATTGCCATGGTGGAGGGTGTCTGAAGATATCGTGGGAGCGGGGTCTGAAGATTGAAGATATCGCAGGGGTCTGAAGGTATTGCGGGGGTGGGTCTGAAGAGATTGCGGGGGCGGGGTCTGAATATACATTCCTTTAAGGTTGAAGGATGCTTTTGTGACTGGAAGCCTGTGTCCAGTGGGGTACCTCAGGGATCGGTGCTGGGTCCCTTGTTGTTTGTGATCTACATAAATGATTTGGATGAGAATGTAAAAGGTATGATCAGTAAGTTCGCAGATGACACGAAAATTGGTGGGGTGGTAAATTGCGAGGAGGAAAGCCTCAGGCTACAGGACGATATAAACGGGTTGGTCAGATGGGCGGAAAAGTGGCAAATGGAATTTAACCCTGAAAAGTGCGAGGTGATGCATTTTGGACGGACAAATAAGGCAAGGGAATACACAATGAGTGGTAGGACCCTAGGAAGTACAGAGGGTCAGAGGGACCTTGGTGTACATGTACATAGATCTCTGAAGGCAGCGGAACAGGTAGATAAGGTGGTTAAAAAGGCATATGGGATACTTGCCTTCATTAGCCGAGGCATAGAATATAAGAGCAGGGAGGTTATGATGGAGCTGTACAAAACGCTGGTGAGGCCACAGCTGGAGTACTGTGTGCAGTTCTGGTCACCTCACTATAGGAAGGATGTGATTGCTTTGGAGAGGGTGCAGAGAAGATTCACCAGGATGTTACCTGGGATGGAGCGCCTCAGCTATGAAGAAAGACTAAACAGGCTGGGGTTGTTTTCCTTGGAGCAAAGAAGGCTGAGGGGGGACCTGATTGAGGTGTACAAAATGATGAGGGGCATAGATAGGGTAGATAAAGAGGAGCTTTTCCCCTTAGTAGGGGGGTCAATAACAAGGGGGCATAGATTCAGGGTAAGGGGCAGGAGATTTAGAGGGGATTTGAGGAGGAACTTTTTCACCCAGAGGGTGGTTGGAATCTGGAACTCACTGCCTGAAAGGGTGGAAGAGGCAGGAACCCTCACAACATTCAAGAAGCATTTGGATGAGCACTTGAAATGCCATTGCATACAAGGCTATGGACCAAATGCTGGAAAATGGGATTAGACAGGACAGGGGTGGATGGGCGGCGCGGACACGATGGGCCGAAGGGCCTCTTTCTGTGCTGTAAAACTCTATGACTCTATGAAAAACCCCACAGGAAAAGTGGTCCAACCGTGTCTAACAAGGGAAGTTAAGGATAGTATTAGATCAATGGAAGAGGCTTATAATGTTGCCAAAAAGAGCAGTAACCCTGAGGATTGGGAGGATTTTAGAATTCAGCAAAGGAGGACCAAGAAATTGATAAAGAAAGGGAAAATAGAATAAGAGAAAGCTAGCGAGAGACATAAAAGGAGACTGTAAAAGGTTCCATAGGAATGTAAAAAGAAAAAGATTAGCGAAAGTAAATGTGGGTCCCTTACAGGCTGAGACAGGAGAAATTATAATGGGGAATAAGGAAATGGCAGAGAAATTAAACAAATACTGTGTTTGTGTCTTCACGGAAGAAGAGGCAAAATCCTCCTGGAAATAGTGGAGAACCAAGTGTCTAGCGAGAATGCGGAACTGAAAGAAATTAGTATTAGTAAAAACATAGCACTGGAGAAATTAATGGGACTGAAAACTGATAAATCCCCTGGACCTGATGGCCTACATCCTAGGGTTTTGAAAGAGTTGGCTATAGGGATGGTGGATGCATTGGTTGTCATCTTCCAAAATTCCATAGATTCTAGAACGGTTCCTGCGGCTTGGAAGGTAGCAAATGTAACCCCACTATTTAAGAAAGAAGGGAGAGAGAAAATGGGGAACAGCAGACCAGTTAGCCTGGCATCAGTAGTAGGGAAAATGCTAGAATCTATTACAGTATTAAGGACGTGGTTACAGGGCACTTAGAAAATAATAATAGGATTGGGCAGTGTTAACACAGATTTATGAAAGGGAAATCGTGTTTGACAAATCTGTCAGAATTTTTTGAGGTTGTAACTAGCAGAATAGTTAAGGGGGAACCAGTGGATGTGATGTATTTGGATTTTCAGAAGGCATTCGATAAGATGCCACACAAGAGGTTATTAAACAAAATTAGGGCTCATGGAATTGGGGGTAATATACGAGCATGGATTGAGGATTGGTTAACGGACGGAAAACAGAGAGCAAGAATAAACGTGCCATTTTCGGGTAGCAGGCTGTAACTAGTGGGGTACCGCAAGGATCAGTGGTTGGGCCTCAGCTATTCACAATCTATATCAATGATTTGGATGAGGGGACCGAATGTAATATATCCAAGTTTGCTGATGATACAAAGCTGGGTGGGAATGTAAGTTGTGAGGAGGATGCAAAGAGGCTTCAAGGGGATATAGACAAGTGGGCAAGACCATGGCAAATGGAATATAATGTGGAAAAATGGGAAGTTATCCATGTTGGTAGGAAAAATAGAAAAACAGAGTATTGTTTAAATGGTGAGAGATTGGGATATGTTGGTGTTCAGAGGGACCTGGGTGTCCTTGTACACGAATCACTGAAAGTTAACATGCAGGTACAGCAAGCAATTAAGAAATCAAATGGTATGTTGGCCTTTATTACAAGAGGATTTGAGTACAAGAGTAAAGCCGTCTTACTGTAATTATATAGGGCCCTGGTGAGACCACACCTGTATAGTTTTGGCCTCCTTACCTAAGGAAGGATATACTTGCCAAAGAAGGAGTGCAACGAAGGTTCACCAGACTGATTCCTGGGATGGGGGGATTGTCCTATGAGGAGAGATTGAGTAGACTAGACCTATATTCTCTAGAGTTTAGAAGAATGAGAGGTGATCTCATTGAAACATACAAAATTCTTACAGGGCTTGACAGGGTAGATGCAAGGGAGGATGTTTCCCCTGGCTGGGGAGTCTAGAACCAGGGGTCACAGTCTCAGAATAAGGGGTCGGCCATTTAGGACTGAGATGAGGAGAAATTTCTTCACTGAGGGTGGTGAATCTTTGGAATTTTCTACCCCAGAGGGCTGTGGAGGCTTAGCCGTTGAGTATATTCAAGACAGAGATCGACAGATTTTTGGATATTAAGGGACTCAAGGGATATGGCAATAGTGCGGGAAAATGGAGTTCAGGTAGAAGATCGGCCATGATCTTATTGAATTGCAGAGTGGGCTCGAGGGGACCGAATGGCGTACTTCTGCTCCTATTTCTTATTTTATTATGAAGATATGGCGGGGGCGGGGTCTGACGATATGGCGGGGGCGGGGTCTGACGATATGGCGGGGGCGGGGTCTGACGATATGGCGGGGGCGGGGTCTGACGATATGGCGGGGGCGGGGTCTGACGATATGGCGGGGGCGGGGTCTGACGATATGGCGGGGGCGGGGTCTGACGATATGGCGGGGGCGGGGTCTGACGATATGGCGGGGGCGGGGTCTGATGATATGGCGGGGGCGGGGTCTGATGATATGGCGGGGGCGGGGTCTGACGATAGGGTGGGGGCGGTTTCTGACGATGGGGCGGGGTCTGGCGATAGGGCAGGGGCGGGGTCTGATGATATGGCGGGGCGGGGTCTGACGATATGGCGGGGTCTGGCGATGTGGCGGGGTCTGGCGATGTGGCGGGGGCGGGGTCTGGTGATGGGGCGGGGTCTGGCGACATGGCGGGGGCGGGGTCTGGCGACATGGCGGGGGCGGGGTCTGGCGACATGGCGGGGGCGGGGTCTGGCGACATGGCGGGGGCGGGGTCTGGCGACATGGCGGGGGCGGGGTCTGGCGACATGGCGGGGGCGGGGTCTGGCGACATGGCGGGGGCGGGGTCTGGCGACATGGCGGAGGCGGGGTCTGGCGACATGGCGGAGGCGGGGTCTGGCGACATGGCGGAGGCGGGGTCTGGCGACATGGCGGAGGCGGGGTCTGGCGACATGGCGGAGGCGGGGTCTGGCGACATGGCGGAGGCGGGGTCTGGCGACATGGCGGAGGCGGGGTCTGGCGACATGGCGGAGGCGGGGTCTGGCGACATGGCGGAGGCGGGGTCTGGCGACATGGCGGAGGCGGGGTCTGGCGACATGGCGGAGGCGGGGTCTGGCGACATGGCGGAGGCGGGGTCTGGCGACATGGCGGAGGCGGGGTCTGGCGACATGGCGGAGGCGGGGTCTGGCGACATGGCGGAGGCGGGGTCTGGCGACATGGCGGAGGCGGGGTCTGGCGACATGGCGGAGGCGGGGTCTGGCGACATGGCGGAGGCGGGGTCTGGCGACATGGCGGAGGCGGGGTCTGGCGACATGGCGGAGGCGGGGTCTGGCGACATGGCGGAGGCGGGGTCTGGCGACATGGCGGAGGCGGGGTCTGGCGACATGGCGGAGGCGGGGTCTGGCGACATGGCGGAGGCGGGGTCTGGCGACATGGCGGAGGCGGGGTCTGGCGACATGGCGGGGGCGGGGTCTGGCGACATGGCGGGGGCGGGGTCTGGCGACATGGCGGGGGCGGGGTCTGGCGACATGGCGGGGGCGGGGTCTGGCGACATGGCGGGGGCGGGGTCTGGCGACATGGCGGGGGCGGGGTCTGGCGACATGGCGGGGGCGGGGTCTGGCGACATGGCGGGGGCGGGGTCTGGCGACATGGCGGGGGCGGGGTCTGGCGACATGGCGGGGGCGGGGTCTGGCGACATGGCGGGGGCGGGGTCTGGCGACATGGCGGGGGCGGGGTCTGGCGACATGGCGGGGGCGGGGTCTGGCGACATGGCGGGGGCGGGGTCTGGCGACATGGCGGGGGCGGGGTCTGGCGACATGGCGGGGGCGGGGTCTGGCGACATGGCGGGGGCGGGGTCTGGCGACATGGCGGGGGCGGGGTCTGGCGACATGGCGGGGGCGGGGTCTGGCGACATGGCGGGGGCGGGGTCTGGCGACATGGCGGGGGCGGGGTCTGGCGACATGGCGGGGGCGGGGTCTGGCGACATGGCGGGGGCGGGGTCTGGCGACATGGCGGGGGCGGGGTCTGGCGACATGGCGGGGGCGGGGTCTGGCGACATGGCGGGGGCGGGGTCTGGCGACATGGCGGGGGCGGGGTCTGGCGACATGGCGGGGGCGGGGTCTGGCGACATGGCGGGGGCGGGGTCTGGCGACATGGCGGGGGCGGGGTCTGGCGACATGGCGGGGGCGGGGTCTGGCGACATGGCGGGGGCGGGGTCTGGCGACATGGCGGGGGCGGGGTCTGGCGACATGGCGGGGGCGGGGTCTGGCGACATGGCGGGGGCGGGGTCTGGCGACATGGCGGGGGCGGGGTCTGGCGACATGGCGGGGGCGGGGTCTGGCGACATGGCGGGGGCGGGGTCTGGCGACATGGCGGGGGCGGGGTCTGGCGACATGGCGGGGGCGGGGTCTGGCGACATGGCGGGGGCGGGGTCTGGCGACATGGCGGGGGCGGGGTCTGGCGACATGGCGGGGGCGGGGTCTGGCGACATGGCGGGGGCGGGGTCTGGCGACATGGCGGGGGCGGGGTCTGGCGACATGGCGGGGGCCTGAATATCATGAGTGGGGGGTCTGAAGTTCTCTGGGTGGTTGGGGGGCGAGGGTTGGGGGGGGCGGGGGGCGAGGGTTGGGGGGGCGGGGGGCGAGGGTTGGGGGGCGGGGGGGCGAGGGTTGGGGGGCGGAGTTTGGGGGGCGGGGGAAGCGCTCCTGTTCCTCCTGGCCCAGAAACAGTGCTGGGAAAGCAGTTGCACGCTGGATCTGGCAGCTCCCTTTAGCTGCCAGGTTTCCCAACCCCGGGAAAAGGCGGCCCACAACCCCGGGGAAAGGCGGCCCACAACCCCGGGGAAAGGCGGCCCACAACCCCGGGGAAAGGCGGCCCACAACCCCGGGGAAAGGCGGCCCACAACCCCGGGGAAAGGCGGCCCACAACCCCGGGGAAAGGCGGCCCACAACCCCGGGGAAAGGCGGCCCACAACCCCGGGGAAAGGCGGCCCACAACCCCGGGGAAAGGCGGCCCACAACCCCGGGGAAAGGCGGCCCACAACCCCGGGGAAAGGCGGCCCACAACCCCGGGGAAAGGCGGCCCACAACCCCGGGGAAAGGCAGCCCACAACTGTTAAATTCAAATGGCTCCGAAAATCTGAGGAACGGAGCCTCATTTAAATATCATCCGAGTAACTGCTCCAGAGCGGGTTACTTGGACACCCCCAAGCCCACCGCGGTTAAAGTAGAAGTAGGTGCGTTCGTGGCTGGTTGGGGTCGGGATTTACGTATTTTACCTCCCTCCTTGACCTGCCCACCCGCCCGCCGGGGTCGGGGGATCTGTGTTAAAACTCCCCCCATAGGATCATTCAACAGACGGTTGGATGATGTGCTGGAGTGGAATGTAATCTATTTTTCATTCTGCATGGATGAGGTAAGATGGACCAAATAGCTTCCTTTATCTGTATCTATCTTGTGAAGTTATACATGTGAAAAAACCTGTGTGACATGCGTGTATAGTGGTTCATGTGTGGGACTTCTCACTCTGTTTCCACAGTCGTCATTGACCTGATTTTTTTTTTGATTGTCAAAGTACTTATGAATTAAGCAAGTGCTCTCGGGGATATTGCATTTTTATAGTTTAATACCTGCATTAGATATAATAGAATTTCATCTATAAACATTCACATTACTGTGGTGTCTGGCCAGGGCAGCAGGGTAGTCGGGGCTGTGTTGTCTGCCCAGGGCAGTAGACGAGTCGGACCTGCCAACATTCAGGTGAGCAGCCAATTTTAAAATGGGAAATTTTGGGATCCTTGATACTCCACCGATTTCCATATCTGCTGGAGCAGAGCGGACCGCCCATTATGATGGATAATCAAGGTTCTACTGAATATAGCTAATTATTTCTGCTGGTAGTTATAATCTGCATTGTATGTTTTAAGTTGTGGAGGCTATGCTGTACTGAGGACGCTTACAGGCTTTGTGTATTGGGCTGTACACCAAAATGTTAACAAAAAAAAATATTTATTCATAATTGTGATAATTGCACTTCGACAATTTACCCGAAGAACCTCATTACTGATGTTAAAATTTATTGAAAAGCAGGTTTTTTTTGGCTAATGCATTCCCAAGTGCAGCTCTTGATATGCTTGCTATTCTGATTGCAGTAGATGAGATCTGTACTCCTTAGACTACTTTAATTACACATTTGAATGAAAAGCAATGCAATCATGAGGGGAGTTAATACGTAATGGATCAGACGAGCTGTGGCTGAGCTGTAGTAGCCTAGTTAGGCCAGGGACCTGATCGGTTCATTTAACTCAATGCTGTACATCACCAACCACGGCAAGCATTTCCCTGTGCACTCTGAAACATCGCCCCTGTATCTCCTATTGGCTAACTCTGTAATCGAAGCAAATGGAAAGGTTACTAATTCTGTTACCGTGGTTACTGAGTACGCTTTAGTCATTCTGGAGCAAGGATTCTGACAGCAAATGTTCTGCAGCAAAGCATAATGGTGCTTATCCCTTTCCACGGTTTTTATTTACTGTGCTGGTATTGAATTAACGAGTTGAGGGTACCAGTTGTGTCATGTGTGCACAACCTCACTTATCACCAGGGGACTGTGGTGAAATTAAACCCAAAGGATTACAAAGGCCTTCCAATCCTTTGTATGCTATCGGGAGTGTGAGCAGTCTGCTTCAACCATGGGAACGCAAGGATATTGTTCTGAATAAATAGTGTTCGCGCTCAAATAAAATACAGGAACAACCAATTTTCAACGTCTTGATTCTTCTAGGATGAGTGATTGTGACCCTGTTTTTTTTCCCCATTTTTTTTTTGTAAACTTTGTGCTCATCAAAGTGAAGGATGTTACGTGAGGAGTGGAACATTTTCTATTTTAGGCCTCCAGTGTCGGCATCAAGCATTCCCAGGTCAGGTATAGCATGGCTAGGAGCAGAGTAAAACTCTGTACTCTGCCCAAACAATGTACCTCAACCTTAGAGGAGCCCTCCCTACTGCATCAGTGTGACATTTTCCATATCCCACACCAGCCATACTACCTCTTGCATGGGATTGTTGATGTCAGTCTAAATTAGTGCTGAATTAGGGGGTGTTACTGTTTAGTGCCCATGCCGACTTGGAACCAGATTAAAATTGGCCAAAATAATTTCATCCAAGGGCCCTTGCAACCAGCAGGCAGAGGAGCCTTTCATCCTATCAATTTGGGCTGGATTTGAGTGCAAGTTTGAGGTAAAAACCCAGTGACTAATCCAGTTGAAAAAAAAAAAATCCCCTCCCCAGGCACCATATCTCATTCAAGTGCCCATTTTTTATGTGAACCTGGACATCGAATATCAACAGGCTATTCGTCAATAGGGAGCAACACAGTCAAGCGCAATCTTGTCCTTGCCTAACATTCACGCACACACTTTGCAGCAGGTTGACTGAACAGCAATCAGGCCTGGGGACACTGTCCAATTTCTCCCCCCCCACCCACCCACCACCACCACCACCTTGCTAGCCCGGGAGCATTGAGGCCAATTGTAACGACTAGTTAAGATCAACTAACCCAGTGCAGAATAGAGATCAGGCTTGGGACCTTAGTTATCTATATGGCCTCAGTTCCAGACTGGTCGATATATTTTCAACAGAGCTATCAGAGGAGCCACAACAGTGCACTTGTACTGGTTTGTGCATCCCCGATTTCATTCGCCCCACCATTGGCGGCAATGCTTTCAACTGTGTAGGCCCCAAGCACTGGAATTCCCTCCCTAAACTTCTCCGCCTCTCCACCTCACTCTCCTTTAAATCGCTGCTTAAAACCTGCCTCTTTGACCAAGCTTTTGGTCACCCATCCTAATATCGCCTTGTTTGGCTTGGTGTCAGATTTTGCCTTGGGACATTTTACTATGTTAACGTAGCTATATAAATGCAAGTTGTTGTTGTACCAGAGTCTTCCCATTGTTATGGATTTGGAATACAGCTGCTGAAGTTTCTCCCTGGTTACATCTGATAAAACGTGTCACATAAAACAAAATGTATAGAATTTGCCAGTATATCCTGTTCTCTGTATCAGCATCAGAAAATACAGCAAAACCAATGGTGGTTCTTCCTGCATTGTATTTACTAATTGACAATTCCTCTCGCCCTCCCCTTCCCCCACCTCTTAGTACAGCTCTTGATGTACTTGGTATTCTGATTGCAGAGTTATTAACTTAGTATCCAATTTCATACTCTTTGCATTGTCAGTTGCTGTTGACTTTAGGACACATTCGGCAGCCTACTATGGAAATGAATATCAACGTGGCCTGGTTACCTCTAGGATGTGACAAATGCACGTTTCCACAGTGAAAACTCAGCGCTTTTTGAATTGTAAAATGATGCTTAATGAGAAGCAGGTATCTCCCTAGTACAATAAAAGAAGGCTTTAAAACTTCCAATCTTGTTATTTTTGGATATAGGGCAAACCTCAAAGGGTTAAACTATAGCAGAGAGAAAGGCAATTTTGGATTATCCTTTACCTATTATGTAGGAGCTGGATACAGTTAACACGGCCAATGTAGAGGATAAAAGAAAACAGAAAATGCTGAAAATTCACGGCAGCATCACTTGAAAAGGTGAAACACAGATTAATGTTTCAGATGGAGACAGAAACCATGTCTCCATCTTTTTTTATTTCAAATTTCTATCATTTGCAGTTTTGCTTTTATGAGCAGCTTTAAGATTTTTCTTTTGGTTGTGGTGAGGGAAGTCCGTTATCTGAGCATCAGCTATATGTTCAACTGATGGGACAGGGAACCATGATGGACTTGTTGCTTTTGGACAGCCTCACTAGGAAGAAAGGAACTTCATTGGATTGCTGGCATTTATCCATTTTAATACAGAGAGCTTTGTCTTGCACTGGAATGACACAAGGATTGAATGCAACTCAATATTAATTTACTTGAAATACATAATATAATTATTTGTTCAACTTCTGCAGAGAAATTAATACTTCATTTTGGGGAGGGTGGGGGAGACACTATCCCTTTAAAAGCTTCACCCATGTTTTGACATCGCGTTCTTTTCCTCACCTCTGTTACATAGGTCAAGTGGAGCAAGTGTCAGTAGGGGAACATTTAGGGAACAGTGATCATGGTATCATAAGGTTTAGATTAGCTTTGGAAAAGGACAGGGAGCAATCTAGTGTAAAAATACTTAATTGGAGGAAGGCAAATTTCAGTGGGATGAGAATGGATCTGGTCCGGGTAAATTGGAATCAAAGATTGGCAGGCAAAACTGTAGTGGAACAAAGGGCTGCCTTTAAAGAGGAAATGGTTCGGGTACAGTGGAGGTACATTCCCACTAGGAGGAAAGGTAGGGCAACTAAATTCAGAGCTCCCTGGATAACGAAAGAGATAGAGAGTAAGATGAAGCAGAAAAAGAGTGCGTACGACAGATGTCAGGTCGAGAATACATCTGAAAATCAGGCTAAATATAAAGTTCAGAGGAGAAGTGAAAAAGAAAATAAGAGGGGCAAAGAGAGGGTATGAAAATAGAATGGCAGCTAACATAAAAGGTAATCCAAAAGTCTTCTATAGGCATATAAACGGGTAGTAAGAGGGGGGGCGGGGCCTATTAGGGACCAAAAGGGAGACCTACGCATGGAGGCAGAGGGCATGGCAGAGGTACTAAATGAATACTTTCCATCTGTCTTCACCAAGGAAGAGGATGCTGCCATAGACATAGTCAAGGAGGATGTAGCGAAGATACTGGATGGAATATGAATTGATAAAGACAAGGTACTAGAAAGGCTGGCTGCACTTAAAGTAGATAAGTCACCAGGACCGGATGGGATGCATCCTGGGATGCTGAGGGAAGTGAAGGAAGAAATCACGGAGGTACTGGTCATAATCTTCCAATCCTCCTTAGAAACGGGGGTGGTGCCAGAGGACTGGAGAATTGCAAATGTTACACCTTGTTCAAAAAAGGCTGTAAAGATAAACCCAGCTACTATAGGCCGGTCAGTTTAACCTCAGTAGTGAAGAAGCTTTTAGAAACAATAATCAGGGACAAAATTAACAGTCACTTGGACAAGTGTGGATTAATTAAGGAAAGCCAGCATGGATTTGTTAAAGGCAAATCATGGTTAACCAATTTGATTGAGTTTTTTGATGAGGTAACAGAGAGGGTTGATGAGGGCTATGCGGTTGACGTGGTGTACATGGATTTCCAAAAGGCGTTCAACAAAGTGCTACGTAATAAGCTTGCCAGCAAAGTTGAAGCCCATGGAATAAAAGGGACAGTGGCAGCATGGATACAAAATTGGCTAAGTGACAGGAAAACATTTGCGGGGCTACGGAGAAAGGACAGGGGAGTGGGACTAGCTGAGGTGCTCTTGCAGAGAACCGGCACGGGCTCGACGGGCCGAATGCCCTTCTTCCGTGCTGTAACCATTCTATGATTCTATAATGTAGGCCTGTGCATACATGTCTTTTTCTGTGGTCACAGAAAAATAAGTAGGAAATGTATCTTTATTTTGAGACTTAAGCAATATAGTTGTGATAGTTTTTTTTTACAGATGTTTTTTCCTTGCATTAGTTACTTGATTGCAGATAGGTTGTAAATTTCCATATGTCATCAATGCTTCACCCCAGATTGAGATGCTTTAATTTGTATCTGAGGTTTGGGTTGGGTGAGGCCTTCACCAGTCAAAAAGCCTTGGACTTTGGGTAGTGTTGGTACCCAGTTTCAAGTTCTGCATGGAAAGTCTTGGATCCTTTACAGTGTCCACCTGCTGTGCATTTACTGTATCATTTAGCATTGTCATGTGATTTACATTAACATGAAAGCTAGATATCAAAATAAAAATGGAAAACAAAGTGCATCTCAGCTGGAATTGAAACTTCAGTGATGTTTGGAAATTTAAACTAAGCAGATTGTGCAAGAAAAAAAACCTGTCACAATTGCATTGTTCCTAACTCAGAAAAGGAAGTGTGTCACAGCGGAGTGATTTGTCAGGAGGCAATCTTCCTGACACCAAAGGCTTCCCTCATTCCTCCCACACACAGATAGAATTCCTCGAAGAGGCATGTTTCTAACGCCTGGTCATAAGAAAACTTTCAACATGGGTAAGGCTTGACTTTCATCAGCACTGACCAATATTAATCAACGAAAATAAATGGGACCTGTATGTTTGGAAAGGAACAGAAGGATGAGGATCTGGTCAGCGAAAAGAATGATGAGCATGAAGCTCAACCAGTTTTTTGCTTTGAACCTCTACTGTCTGCTCTAACCAAATAATTATAGTGTAGTTCTTACATAAAGTGGGACTGGGGAAGAGTACTGAACCAAGCTGGATATATATGGTATGAAGCTTTTAAACGGAGAGTGTCCTAGAGCACTCTCGATGTCTCGAGGAGTTATTGCACAATCTGGTGCAGTACTGAACCATACAGACAAGAGACTAGTTTGTGCTGAGTTAGCTGGAGAAGTAATGGGGTGCTATAATTGTTCTTAGTGCCCCTAGGATATGGAGGGGGGGAAATCAGACTGAGTTTATATTCTTGATTGCTATTTGGTCACGTCTGATGGAACATGCATATGTGTAGATATCCAGTGAGGCCAGGATCAGGCTTGACTGTTAACTCACTGGCCTAGAAATTGGGTTGGTAGCGCCGGCGCTGAGCGCCTAAAGAGACCTAGAATTGGGGCGATGCCCTATGTTGGGGCGGACGCTATGAAGATAGCGCCAACTCAGATACTGACTATACATTTAGCGCCTGCGCGCGCCCCCGAGCGCAAGCAGCTCATGACGTCATTTCAGTGTGCAACGCCTTTTAGGAGCGCCTGAGCGCATATTGGGTGGCGCCCGGAGCCTTAGCGCCCAGCGCTATTAGTGACAGTTCAAGGGAGGGCTAACAGGCCCTTCTCGGAGTAGGGGGGCGCTATTTAAAGGGGACAGCTCTAGTGCAGAATCTTCTGCCACTTGGCCTGCTCATTGCGATTGTTGCTAGAGAGAGTTGGCGAGCTAATGTGGAGCGGAGTTCTGGGAATTTAGCTTTACAGTACTTGGGACCTTCAACCCTGTCCGAAGCACTTGCAGCACTACACCTAAAAGCCTTTTGACCAACTGGCATCGGAATGGGAGCTTGTTTGGAGGGCGACGGCCTCATCGCCCAACACGGTGAAGGGGCAGAGAGACGGCGGGAGAGAGGGCCGGGATTGGCCAGAAGGAGGAGGGGCAACGGAGGTCGGCCAATCCGACGGGATGCTGCGAGGGTCTTTAGGCAGCAGGTGACAAGCCTTGACATGTCGGAGGAGCAGTGTTTGGGAAGGCCCCGATTCTGGAGGGACATTGTTACTGATCTGTGCCACCTGCTTGGTCAGGATCTGCAGCCGCGTGAACGCTGCAGAACCTCTCTGTCCGTGATGGCTAAACTGACTGACGGCCTCCATTTTTATGCCAACGGATCCTTTCAGTCAGCCATTGGGGACAATGCGACTGTCGCTCAGGCTGCAGTCCACTGTTGCATCCGGCAAGTGACAGATGCCCTTTATAGGCGAAGGCGTCAATTCATTACCTTCCCTCGGACCCTGCACAAGCAGGCGCAGTAGGAGGAGGAGGAGGAAGAGCAGGCGGAGGAGGAAGATGGAAGGGCTGCTGAAAGTGGAAGGTCCATACGTCAGAGGCTCATCTGGACTCATGTCGACACCCCTGTGGCGGAATGATGAGAGTCTTAACTCATGCGCACTTTGAATGTTTGAGGGCCCCTGAATGCCAGCATCACTGAAAGTAGTCACATGCACCATGCCACATTGAAACTTCTGTTTATTGGCACAAAAGTCTTTCATTACAGCTAAACAACGTAATGTCAACAGAAACCATAACTTTCAAAAAAAACTGTGAACTGTTCGGCAAAGCCGCAAAACTCAACAAACCTTCTGCTAATATAACAACAGGTGAGGGTGTCCTTGAATTTGGACAAACAAACGTCTCGGCACCTCCCTCTACAACTGGCCCCTTGAGGGAGAATGATTTCTCTTTCGCGCCCGGCCCCTTCCCTCCCTGCTGCTCCAACGTAATTGGACCCCAGTGGCGGGCTCAAGGCTGGGGGACACCTGCTGACTGTCTGGAAGCGCTGAAGCCCCTGAGGGACGGCCTGGCTGACCTCTGGGCTTGGAGGGTGCGGACGCAGGATGCTTGATGTGACCATGGCTGGAAGCAGTGTGGCCTGCAGGTGGTGGCAGCTGCAATGCAGGCGTCCCAGCGCTGGCATGTGCAATGGTCTCCTGCCGAGAGAGGACACCTGCACCATGGTCGGACGACACACTGGCTATCTGAGGGGAGCGGCTCGGCTCATCCACCACAATCGCATGCTCCACTGATTCCTGGCCTTGTATGGGACTGGATGGGCCCGGGGTAATCCGAACTGATGCAGAGAGGGTGGCTACAGTGAGAGATCGCGTTGCGTCAATCTGGCTGTGGAGCAGCCCAGCAAGTGACTGCGTGGCAACAGTGAGGACCTGTGTGCCAGGTGCCAGTGCTTTGGAGAAGGCCTGGACAGTTCTTCCCATTGCTTCGGACAAGGCAGGTGCCGACCGCTCCACTGCCTCGGACAAGCCCTGCACAGACCTTTCCAGGGATTGTCCGAAGCCCTGAACAGTCCTTTCCATAGCCGACTCAAAGCCGTGGACAGTCCTCTCCATTGTTGGGCCGAAGCCCTGGATAGTCCTGTCCATTGTTGCCCCAAAGCCTTGGATAGACCTGTCCATTGTTTCCCCGAACACCTGCAGAGTCCTCTCCATTGTTGCCCCGAAGTCCAACATACTCCTAGCCAATGAATCTATTGACTCAGGCATCTTCTCCACTGCAGCCATCAGCTCCGTGTGTCTGACCCGGGCCTGTTTGCTCATCTCAGCCAGGCGACGGACCTCATCTGCACTCTGTGCAGCAGTCATGATGACCTGCCTTGCCCTGCGGGGAGACGGTGGCCGAATTTGCCTATCCCCCGTGCGTTGCTGCATGCCGCTTGGTCCGGCAACTGGTTCATCCTCAGAGCCGCCCCCCCCCTCCCCTCCAGGGGACTACTATCCCCAGTCTGCAGATGTCTCAGCTCCCCGGATTCTGCAACGGCTGGTCCGGATTCCTCCTGGTCCTCGCCTCCGGTGGTACTGGCACTGGCAGCTTCAGCGCATTGAGCCCGAGTTGGTGCTGCTTCATCTGAAAGTGGGAGGTGGAAGAGTGGCTTTAGCAAAAGGACAGCTTTGCTGAAAGGCATGCCAGATTGCGGCAAGGCTCTGACATGGCTGCACACTGAGGATGCATGCTGGCGGGGGGACCAAGTGGAAGGCAACAGGTGAAAAAGGTGAGAGTCTTACCCTCGCTGTCGGTAATGGGGTCGGCAGATGCAGTGGTCACAGGACCAGACAGACGTCCTCCAAGTATCTGGTGCACTCTCTCCTCCAGATCCATGAGAGTGACCACTTGTGCAGGTCCGCCACCGGTTCGACGCTGCTCCTTTCGAATCATCGCCAGCTTGGACTGTAGGGGAAAGAAGGGGAGGTTCTGTTACATGATGCCTTGAGACCTCATCGCATGCCCCCCATGGTGCAAGAGCCCTTACATGAGGCCTTGAGACCTCATCGCATGCCCCCCATGGTGCAAGAGCCCTTACATGAGGCCTTGAGACATCATCGCATGCCCCCCATGGTGCAAGAGCCCTTACATGAGGCCTTGAGACATCTGTCCATGTGTGTGCCCAGAAAGGGCCATGGGTGCATACTGACAGATGGCCATTGGCGCATCATTGCAGCAGGGTGCCCGAAGTCAGCTGCAGATGGAGGGAAGCACAAGTTTGGTAAACCATGGTAAACCATCACTCACCCTAACGATCCGTGTGAGGTCGTTGAATTTCTTCCTGCACTGAACAGGGGTCCTGGTCGCCATGCTGCTGGAGTTGACCCTCACAGCAACCTCCCTCCAAGATCGTCGGTAAGCCTTTTGATTCGGCCTCTTGCCATTATCCGGATACAGGACCTCTCGACGGTGTTCAACTGCAGCCACCAAGTGGTCCAGAGCCTCAGTGCTGAAGCGCTCTGCTCTCTGTCTAACTTTCTCCATGCTGAACAAGTTTGTACCGCCAGACAAGGGCGAGCGCCGAATCTGAGGCCTACAGGGCGTTGGGTGTTGAAGCTCAGGCTGACTGACCCACCCCTTTAAGAGCCGGCCGGCGCCTGGAGGTCTCGTGCTTTCCCGTAATTGAGATCACCTGCGCTGCGCCCGTCCACGTCGATATTGAGTAGCGCCTGAACTTTTGCGCCTTAAGAGCACCGTGCAACGGCTGATTTAGCGCCTCAATCCCCTTTGGGGGCGATGCAACCCAATATCGCGCCAGGCGGCGATAAGTTTCGTCTGGCTATAAAATTTGCGCAGCGCCAGTTCTAACGCCTCAAGCGGGGCTATACCCAATTTCTAGGCCACTATGTTTCATCTCTAGGACCCTGGGCTCACATCTAGCCCAGACTCATGAGATGGAAGTCCTCCCCACCCACCCAAAGCCATATTGGGTCCTCTATGAAATGAGTTTGGGTAGTTTCAATACAGTTCCTATTGGGCACAAAACTGACCTAATTTGATGCCAATTGGCACTAAGTCGGCATTCTTCCTTGGAGAGACCAGAAGCGTGAGAATGGAAATGCTACAGATTGGGGTGGGGTGGGGGAGGGGCTGTTCCGAGACTGGAATTAATGCAGAGCAAGAAGAAACTTCACACTGGAGCTGGCTGTATCTTACGTGATCTGGGATTGTTTGATACCAACACTGGTTATTCCAAATGAGAACATGTTGCTTTCCCAAAATCCACCTAAAAAATTTAACACAAAATAAAAATTGCACGAAACACCTTGGGCGCTATGATGTTTGCACTGTGAACAATAGCAGTGAGATCAGTGTTGTATTGAACAGCTTGTTGTAACACCTCATTGACCAATAGCAGTGATGGATAAATCTTGGATGCTTTCTGTCGAAGGAGCACTGTGTGTTCCAACATTGTGTTCTGTTTGCTGAGTGGGTAGAACCCAGCAATATTTTTGTCCGACACATGCAGGTGACATATGATCTGTTTTGGCACAATTTACGTCTTCACATTGTATGTTTGTAAACATATGAAAAATGGTATACCAAACACTCTTTTGTGAAGTTAGCAGCTTCTAAGGACATTATACTGGCTGATTTTTGTGACTTTGTAATTACGACAGATATTCATGCCATTCAAATGACCTCTACGTTTTATCCTTGCTGGTATGACTTTCAATAATATGAGGGGAAAAATCCTCATTTTGTGAATAAACTCGATTTTTTTTTCTTCCATCAAGGAAGTTAGATTAGATGAAGCTTCCTTTCCAGAAAATACAGAACATTGATTCTGTATATTTTTAATGTGATGTCAATGAAATTTAAGATGAATCTTGCGGTATTTCTGCATGTTGGTACAGGGAAAAGAACCTTTGGCTTTGGTAGATTTCTGCTTTATACTTCCATGAAATTTTTCTCCTGAAATTTGTTATGGCTCATGTAATACTATCACGTTTCATATAAATACCTCTAACATATTAAGAAAGAACTTGGATTTATATAGCGCCTTATCGAGTCTTCTGGCTGTCCCAGAGCGTTTCACAGACATGATTTATCTCTAATGCAATCGCTGTTGTTATGTAGACAGATGCAGCAGCCAATTCTCAGGTGCCAAGGTCTCTCAAACAGCAAATGAGATGAATGACAAAGTTAATCTATTTTTGGTGGTGTTGGTTGAGGGAGGAATGTTGGTCAGGACACTGGGGAACGCCTTGCTCTCTTCAAATAGTGTTGGAGAATCTTTTATTCCACCTAAACAGGCAGATAGGACCTTGGCTTAGAAACACTGGGCTGTACTTTCTGCTTGGCAGTTGTGCTGGCAATAGTGGGGAGGGCATGCACTCCTGCCAGCCCCTGTGATGCCCTTTGCCCTTACCCCAACTAGTTTTCCAGTCCAGGGTCATTACCATACAACATACAAGAGGTAGGCTCCCCAGCCTCTAATGGGAGTCATGCCAATCTGGAGGCGAAATTGTGGCAAAAGGAGGTAACCTTTCGATAATTTTTAAATTAAGGAAAGTATCCCTCAGGCCTGATGGGGTCTGTGCAGTGCCATGCTCTTGCAACGTTTCTACAGGTCCCTCTTGTAGACCACTCCCAGAACATCCTCTGCCAACTTCTGAAAGCTGGACCCTAGGACCTAATAGATGGCCCCTGTGCCCATTATTGTTGCAGTATAAATGGTAGGAAAGAACATGGTAGTGGTGCTTCCCTCTTTTGTATTTCAATATGGCAGATGCAGTTTCTTGGGTCACAGTTGGCCCGGGCATTGCAGTGGAGAGGCAGGGACGCAACCCAGTACGTCAGTTGTTTTTCACATCTACCCACCCCAGATTTGGGAGAGGCAGATAAATTTGCCCAATATTTCAACCAACGATGCCGCTCTCCCAGTGATACCGTTCTCCGTCAGTACTCTACTCAAGTGTCATCCTGGATTACATGCTGAAATCCTGGACTGGGGATCGAACCCATGACCTTGATTCCGAGGCAGGAATGCAGGGTTTGAACCCACTACCTTCTGACTCAAAGACAAGACTGTTACCAAATGAACAAAGTTGGCACACTCTGGCACTTTGGTTATCTCTTCAGCAGTCCAGATTTGTCAGATTTATTAATTATTGGTAATAGTTCTCTTTTCAAAGAAGCAGCATTCAGTCTGCTGACTGTGATGGTGCATTTAAGCAATCTGGGCAAACATCCACTGTTTTCCACGGTGCTGGAATGCATCATACTGAGGTTTACCCCTTCCACAGAATCTCACAAATAAGGAAGTCAGCAGTTGTTTTGTATCATTTACAGTAGAACCTAGTGCATGCGACATGCAGATATGTTTCATAAGGTGCTGTGGCTTACCCGATGGCTCAGCTGAGCCACGCGAACCACAAAGGTCCCAAGTTCGATTGTTGGCCTGTGCTGAATTAGCTGATCTCAGCCAGGATGGAGGGAATTGAGCTATAATTGGACCCTCATCCTCTGGGCTAGGGAGGTGAAAATCAGCCAGGTCTCCCATTTGTGATCACTATAGAGTAACCTGTTTGGTGTGCATGTGTGGACAATGGGTGAGGACAGGAACAAGTTTGACTGTGATCAAGTAACATGTCAACACTCTCTGTCAACATTTACACATTGTTTGAGTGAGGTACCAGAGGACAGTTAGCATCCATGGAACCACAGCTCAACAGTTAGTATCACTGACTGTTTCTAGGCTGCCTGTTGCTTTATCGTTGAGAGTTTTATGTATGCGATGACAGACAAGGACTACACAGTCAATTCCATCTTTCAGTGTCTTGTCTTTTAATTCTTCCTCATTTGCTCTAATTCCATATACAGGTAAGATATTGCTGTTAGCTCACAGAGCAAGGTCAGGTGAGACACTATCCTTTTAGGAAATTTTTACCTGAGGCAATCAACTGATCTCTTACAATATAAGGATTCATTCTGGCCTGCACTCATAGTTCTTCTCCCCTCAGTGTTGTCAGCAGTTCTCGCTGATCAAAAAAATGTTTGAATTATTCATTGGTTTTGAACGCACAGTACAGACCCACACAGAGACAGAGAGAAAGTACAGACCCACACAGAGACAGAGAAAGTACAGACTCACACAGGGACAGAGGGAAAGTACAGACCCACACAGAGACAGGGAGAAAGTACAGACCCACACCGAGACAGAGAGAAAGTACAGACCCACACAGAGACAGGGAGAAAGTACAGACCCACACAGGGAGAGAGAGAAAGTACAGACCCACACCGAGACAGAGAGAAAGTACAGACCCACACAGAGACAGGGAGAAAGTACAGACCCACACAGGGACACGTATTGACCCACACAGAAAATAAATAGTTGCATTTATATAAGGCCATTCACAACCACCGGACGTTCCAAGCAAATGAAGTACTTTTTGAAGTGTAGTTACTGTTGTATTGACCCACACAGGGACAGTGAGAAGAGTGCTACCACTGAGCCAAGGATGACATTTAAAAAAAAACACTAACACTATAAAGAAGTCTTATATTCCCCCCCTTAATGGGACCATCCCTCTGAATTACACATGAAGATGGACACTTTGGCAAGGTAGTGGAGGGCAGCTGGAGCTTGTGGAGACACACCTCAACAAGAGCCAGAAACTTCAGAAGAGGTCAGAGAGAGGAGGAGGGGAAGGAGGAAAGGGAGAGAGGAGAAAATGGAATGCGATGGGATGGAATGGAATATATATATCCCCATTTCAGTATTTGTGCAGTCAACATAATGCTGCATTCACAAGTTTTTAATTTTTAATGCAAAGGATGTGCAAAGTAATGAAATGGATATTTGTAACAGCTTGCATGTTAGTTAACTGCACAGTGTGGCCCTTAATTGACTATGGATTTGTGCACTCGTCTGTAGACAGTCCAAAGTGGCATTACTGCAAGCTGCCTGTCCGACCTAATCAGGCTGGGTATATACTGAGCACGGGTTCAGCGGTCAGTGACCCTTGCTCACCCTAGGCATCGGGTTTTGTACTGATTTAGGAATTGAACCTCTTGTCTCTTTGAAGCGATGCTGTGTTAGCAGGTTGAATTAGCCACAAGTACATCAGAAGTCCTATACATACTCTAGTGAAATGAAAATAGGTAGAAAGCCCTGACTGTAGTCATCTGAAATGATGTATCCATCATTCAAAAGGGATGCGTTGGCAGGAGAGTGTTTCATGGGTAGATTCAGCCACTATGATTCAAGTTACGAAAACTCAGCCCGCTGCAGCACAAACATTTCAACAGCTACTTTACCAACGTGGCTTTCCTAACTTCTGACAAATAGCAATAACGAATTGCATTTATATAGCACCTATAATGTAGAAAAACATCCCTTGTGCTGTATTGGAAATAATGAATGCCAAGCCAAAGGAGGAAAGATTTGGAAGAATGACCAAAAGCTTTGGTTTAAAGAAGGGCTTTAGAGGAGGAGAGGGAGGTGGAGAGGCAGATAAAGGTGCAACTGGCAATGGTGGGGTGTAAGGATGGGAGGATGCACAAGAGGCTGGAGTCAGAGGAATGGAGAGTTGGGTGGCGGGCTGGAGCAGGTGAAAGATGGAGAGCCCATGGTAGGATTTAAACACAAGGATGAGAATTTTCAATTTGAAGCACTCAGAGACAGAGAGCCAATGTAGATCATGGGCAAGCAGAAGTTGGGCAACAGAGCTTAGAGAAGGTGGTGGGTGGGAGGCTGGCCAGCAGAGCATTGGGGCATTTGAGTCTGGAGGTGAGTTTCCGTGGCAGATGGGCTGAGGGAAGAGAAGTGGACGATGGCAGCAGGTATGGGGTTGAACAGGGCACTCAGGTCGCCAATCATCTGGTTCAGCCCGAGACAATGGCCAGGGACAGGGTTGGGGTTGGCGGCGAGGGTACAGAGTTTGTGGCAAGGGCTGAAGATGGCGGCTTTGTTCTAACCAATGTTTAGCTGGAGGAAATTATGGCTCATCCAACAATGGATGTCGAACAAGCAGTCTGCTAACACAAAGGCCGCGAATTTAATAGAGGCGGTGGGTTGGAGTTGGGTTGCCTGGTGGGCGGGTTCCGGTCCTGCTTCCGGTTTCAGCCGCTCCCGAATTGAGATTTTAATTTAAGTGTCCCATTGTGTGCGCTGCCCGGTCCAATGAGTGGGGTCGGGTCTGTTAGTCGCCTCTGATGACGTCATTGCTGCAGTTGTTTTTAAGGGGCCCATGCAGCCTCAGCCTTTCATTTCTCGTTTCTGCTTGTCTTTGAATGGGCCCAGACTACTATGAGTGCTGCAAGAACCAAGGCTGCTCCACGGTTTAATGAGGACTCCCTGCAAGCTCTTGTGGAAGGAGTAAGAGGGCGCGGGGAGATTCTGTTCCCTCCCAATGGCCGGAGGATGTCACCTCAGCAAACAAAGGCAGCCTGGCTGCACATTGCTGAGGTGACCAGCACTACGTCCATATGTTCATGCACCTGGGTCCAGTGCCAGAACGGTTTAATGATCTGTGATCATCAAAAGTGAGTACCACATCACACTTACCTTCAATCTGGTTTCCTTCTCTTCTCATCACCAGAACTCTGCTTTGTAAGCCTGCTCCTCCACATCCCACTTTACCCTTACTTCTCTTGCATCCTTACCTATCCATCTCTCTCTCTGTACTGAATCATTTCACCATCCTACTATGCACCCCTCACACTCGCTCTCACTGTTATGCAATGACAACAACTAACAACGCACAGGAAGGCAGCTTCCTCTTGGCACCTCACTCCATCTTGGTCTCCCTCTAAGCTTCAATGTTATGGATTCTTCACAGTCACTCCATGACTCTCGCTGAAACTCCACTTGTGTCCCTCCTTGCAGGAAAAGATGGCCCACAATAAGAGGGAGAGCGCGAAGACAGGAGGAGGGGCTCCATCCCTGGCGACGTTGAAAAGTGCTGAGGAGGCTGCGCACGAGATCGTGGGAGGTGGTGAGGATCTGGAAGTGGGGGAACGGAGAGACGGGTGCACTAGACGAAGCTGGTGACAGAATAGATTTTCAACCCTCGCATTTAGATTTCATGATTGACTGTAATGGCATATGATGTTCATAGAGATTGACTTTGGATCATCTGCAGAATAGGATGTGACTTCTATGTAAAAATCAGAAGTCTAACTCCTGCCTTTACTCTCCCACAGGACCATCGACAGTCCCCCTTCCCCACTGTCCAGGAGGAAGAGCTGGAAGACACCTCAGAGGAACCTGAGGGAGCAGCGTCACCAGGACTCAGCACACCCAGCACCAGTGCAGAAACGCACACCTCGGCGGGGCCTTCGCGACATAGAGTAGTGTTGTCACATGGTGTACCACAGCTCACAAGTGAGCATCAGCAGATGGTGGAGACAGCGATTGCAGTGGAGAGTCCTCGTCGGAGGTCGCAGGATGCTCCTAGCTCTGCTCAGCTTCATGTAGACGCTGTGGTTCCGGGGCCATCCAGAAACAGAGCGGTGCTGGAACTCCAGGAACAAGTTCAGGAGTGTCTGACAGGGTTTGCCTCCAGGGTAATTGCGAGTGTGGAGAGAATGGAGGAGTCCATCTCCAACATGAGCACTGCCTTTGTGGAGGCAATGGCGCAAGAACGTGCTGCCATGGAGAGGATGGCAACCTCCATGGAGGACATAAGTCACCAGACACACAAGAACATGGTGACTCTCCTAAATAGATGGTCTGCTATGGAGGATAGATAGGCAGCTATTGAGGAGACACACCAGAGCTACATGGACGTTCCCGATATGAGGATTGTCAGTACTGAGACGGGTCTTGATGGCCCCACTGATATGCAGCAAGGTGCTCCCCAGCCACTTGCTAGCAGTGAAGTGCGGGTGACCCATGAGAGGTATGTTGGCAGACAAAAAGGAAGTGTGGGCTCCTCTCCAAGCGCTCATATGGCCATGCCACTACGGTGCCCTCAGTCAGATCTCCAGAGTCCTCACCCAACTGAGATGGCCGTTTCAGCCCCCACACATCGGCAGGAAGAGCAGACTGTGGAGGAGCCCTCCCAGGCTCCCAAACCCAGAGGATACCCGCCAAAGGCGTCTAAGCAGGCGCAGCATCAAAGTGAGCAAGGTACCTCTACATCTGCTGAAGCCACAGGGGAAGCACCACATAGAAGCACATGTAAGAGGAAGCTAACACACACATAGTCACAAGAGTAGTCACTTGGTTGTTTTGTTCTGTTGTATATTTTCAATTGTTATCCTTGTGAGGATATTAAACAAAAGTGATGGCAAACAGTTGAAGTTCTGGCCTGTGCATTCTGGGAAATGGACGTTGCACATTGAGGGCTCAGGGCGACTTGCATTTGTAATGATGGTGCTGAGAGTGATAGGAAAGCACCGTTTATTGGAAAAGTGATGTATAGCGTGTTAATAAGGTTATCCACACATTCATAGCCTTACGCCAGCCACCTGTGTTTGAAGCGTAAGCTTACGCGAATCTGGCATGGATGAGTGCATCCTTTGCGTGACGGCCAGCAATGTGGTCGAGTGCTGCTGCATTGGCCACATCTGGCCCCCACAAGGTGTGCCTCCTCGTCCTTGTCCTCCTCCCCCTCTTCTGCGCTGAGCCACTTGGTCCTTGGGCAGCGCTAAGCCACGCCGTTGTGCAGGGCACAGCAGACAATGATGATTCTGGATACCCTGGCTGGTGCATACTGCAGGGCACAAACAGATCTGTCGAGGCATCGGAATCACATTTTGAGCAAGCCAATGGTTTGCTCTATGATGGTTCTGGTGGAAATGTGGCTCACATAATACCGCTGCTCAGCCTCGTTTGATGGCCTCCTCATCGGTGTCATGAGCCACTTTTTCATGGGATAGCCCTTGTCGCCAAGTAGCCATCCGGAAAGTTGGGTTGGCGGATTGAAGAGCTGAGGGCACAGTAGACTGCCGCAGGATGAAGGCGTCATGGCAAATGCCAGGGTACTTTGTGCAAACATGCATGATGATCTTCCTGTGGTTACACGCTAGCTGGACGTTAAGGGAGTGGAACCCCTTGCGGTTGACAAAAACAGCTGGTTTGTGATGGGGTGCCCCAATAGCCACATATATGCAGTCTACGACGCCCTGCACTCTTGAGAAGCCTGCCATATTTGCAAAGCCAACCGGACACGCAGTTACACTTGCTTCATCCATGGAGAAGTGGATGCAATTGTGCGCCTTTGCAAAGAGGGCATCGGTAGCCTGCATGATGCAGGTGTGTGTAGCCGACTGGGAGATGCCACTGATGTGTGCAGCTGATTCCTGGAAGGAGCCCGAAGCAAAGAAGTTGAGTGCGGTGGTGACTTTGACAGCCACTGGTAAGGAGTGTCCATATGCTCCTCGGGGCTCCAGGTGCTGGTGCAGCATTGCGCAGATGTTAGCGACTATGTCTCGCGGAAGTCTCAGCCTCCTTTGGCACTACTGGTCACTCATGTTAAGGAAGCTCATCCTCTGCCTGTATACCCAGTGTTGGGGGTATCTGCTGCGGCAAGGTGCAGGCCTGCGCTGACGCCCTCTGGCCTGTGCATCATCAGGTGGCTGAGGAGAAGGTTGGTGTTGCTGCTGTGCCTAGTACCTCTGCTGCCGCGGCTGCGCTGCCGCGGCTGCTCTTCCTCTGACTGGACGACCAGGATGAGAAGATATAAATGGTTCCCATACCGCTGGTATATATCTCAGTCGAGGAATGGAGGATGTTTGTGCTCAAACAAAAGGGCCAGCGGGTATTCCAAGGAGCTCACACTGGACTTGGATTTCAGCCTCAACACTCAGGATTAATAGAGCTGAAAAATGTCTCCCAAACCTCAAAGCACTAAATTGTGGCATGTGAAAGAATGAGAGATTGCTGGACCGCTTTTAAGCTGTTCAACCAGCTGGCAACAATTCAGGTCCTCGCTCAACCCGGCTCGATTCAGCTGGCGTGTTTTTCTGAAGACGGGCAGCATGCTGAAAAACCTGCAGTTAAAATAGGATTATCTGTTAACTGCCTCTCCCGCCGTTTGGTGTTGGGTCAGTTCGGGAGCGGCTGACCCAACACTTGCCAAAGCTGTGTGGAGGCGGGTTCGCAGCCTGCCAGCAATTTTTCAGATTTTCGCAACAGACCCGCCTCCAAACCCGCCCTCTAAGGTCAATTAAATTCATGGCCAAAGATGTAGAGGGATGAGAGAGTTAGTGAAGAGGTAGAGCTAGGCATCATGAATGTAGGCTGACCAGTCGGCCTCGAGCTAGTTTAATGCTGGGTTGCAGCGTTTCAGGATGTTGGCTGTCACTTGTGATTGCTCAGGCATCAATTTCTATCTCCAGTCAGGCCATCATGGGCGGGAGAAAATTTAGGTCACTAACAACCAATTACAGCACTGGCAAAGGCCTGGAGGTTGGTCACTTGATCACCTCTTGGCCAGGGACGGAGTGGCCTACACAACAGAGAATTATTTAAGGGATTTAAAAACCAAACTACAATCTGTCACATTCATGAGGTGACAAATGAGATCCAAGAATAGTCTACTGTTGATTTAAAAATGGGGCAGGTTGCCATACAAAATTAAATAGCCTCTTTAAATTGACTCTAAAGTCCAGGCCCACCCACTCTATACACATTCTTTGATGAAGTAACAGAAAGAGTAGACAAGGGCAATACAATCGACGTGATATACATGGACTTTCAGAAGCTCTTTGATAAGGTGCCACGTAAGAGACTCATGACAAAGGTTAGGGCATGTGAAGTCAGGGGTCAGGTAACAGAATGGATTGAAATAGGATCATAAAATCTTACAGCACAGGAGGCTGCCATTGGGTCCATTGTGCCTGTGCCAGCTTTTTCAAGTATATATCCCATTTCTTTTTGAAAGTTGCTACTGGATATGGCTACAATACATAAAACAGAGGGTAGGAGTTAAGGGATCTGTGCTGGGACCGCTGTAGTTTACCATATATACATAAATGATTTGAACTCAGGAATTGGAAATATGGTGTTGAAATTTGCAGATGATACCAAATTGGGGGTAGAAATAACACGGAAGATTGACCCAAAATATAGGAAGACATAAACAGGCTTGGAGAGCGGGTGGATAAATGGCAAATTAAATTCAATGTAGACCTGTGAGGTGGTTCATTTTTATAGGAAAAATAAGGAGGCTACTTATTCTGTGAAAGCTAAGATGCTAAATGGGGTAGAGGAGCAAAGAGATATGGGAATACAGATCACTACAAGTAGCAATGCAAGTTGATAAGAGCATAGAGAGTGCAGAGTACTGGGGTTCATTCCCAGAGAAATAAATACAAAAGCAGTAAAGTAATGTTTATTTTATATAGAACCTTGGTGAGACCCCGCTTGGGAGGACTGTGTGCAGTTCTGGTCTCCATACTACAAAGGGATATTTAAGCCCTGGAGAAAGTGCAGAAATGATTGACAAGAATATTATGAGAATTGAGAGGATGTAACTATCAGGATAGATTAAGCAGACTGGGACTCTTTTCTCTGGGAAAAAAAAGACTAAAATGAGACCTGATAGAGGTCCTTAAAATTCAGAAGGGGTTCGATAGGCTGGATGTAGAGAAACTGCTTTCACTTGTAAGTGAGATCAGGACATGGGAGCCTAAATATAAGATAGCTAACAGATCAAATAAAGAATTTAGGAGGAACTTCTTCACAGAGAGCGATGAGAATGTGGAACTTGCTGCCTCATGGACTGGATGAAGTAGATATAATTGATCCATTTAATGGGAGGCTTGATGCATTAATGAGGGAGAAGAGGATAGAGTAATATGGAGGCAGGGTGGCAAGAGGTCATTAAAGTGGGAGGAGGCTCATGTGGAGTCTATCCAGTCTTAGCCAGAGAATCACCTGCAACAGCTTTTCTTCCTGCTCCCGCACCATTACCTCTGGAGTCCCCCAAGGATCTATCCTTGGCCCCCTTCTATTTCTCATCTACATGCTGCCCCTCGGCGACATCATCCAAAAACACATCAAGTTCCACATGTACGCTGACGACACCCAGCTCCACCTCTCGACCCCACCCCCCACTGCTTGTCCAACATCCAATATTGGATGAGCAGAAATTTTCTCCAACTAAATATTGGGAAGACCGAAACCACTGTCTTTGCTCCTCGCCACAAACTCCGTTCCTTAGCCACTGACTCCATTGCTCTCCCTGGCAACTATCTGAGGCTGAACCAGACATTTGCAACTTTGGTGTCGTATTTGACCCCGAGATAAGCTTCCGACCACACATTCGCTCCATGATCTAGACCGCCTACTTCCACCTCCATAACATCGCCCAAATCCGCTGTCTCAGTTCATCTGCTGCTGAAATCCTCATTGCTACATCTAGAAGTTTGGAACTCTCTTCCGCAAACGCCAATTGATGCTAGATCAATTATTAATTTTAAATCGGAGATTGATAGCTTTTTGTTAACTAAAGGTATTAAGGGATATGGGCCAAAGGTGGGTATATGGAGTTAGGTCGCAGATCAGCCATGATCTCATTGAATGGTGGAAGAGGCTCGAGGGGCTCAGTGGCCTACTCCTGTTCCTATGTCTTGACTATTCCAATGCTCTCCTGGTCGGCCTCCCATCTTCCACCCTACATAAACTTGAGCTCATCCAAAACTCAGCTGCCCGTATCCTAACTCACACCAAGTCCCGTTCACCCATCACCCTTGTGCTCGCTGACCTACATTGACTCCCAGTCCGGCAACATCTCAATTTTAAAATTCTCATCCTTGTTTTCAATTCCCTCCATGGCTTCGCCCCTCTCCACCTCTAACCTCCTCCAACCCTACAACCCTTTGAGATCTCTGCGCTCCTCCAATTCTGGCCTTTTGCACACCCCTGATTTTAATTGCTCCACCATTGGTGATCATGCCTTCAGTTGCCTAGACCCTAAGCAATTCCCTCATTAAAACCTCTCTGCCTCTTTATCTCTCTCTCCTCCTTTTAGACGCTTCTTAAAACCTACCTCTTTGACCAAGCTCTTGGTCACCTGTCCTAATATCTCTTTGTGGCTTGGTGTCAATTTTTGCTTGATGACGCTCCTGTGAAGCACCTTGGGCTGTTTTACTATGTTAAAGGTGCTATATAAATGCAAGTTGTTGTTGTTGAGTATAAACACTGGCATAGACCAATTGGGCCGAATAGTCTGTTTCTGTGCTGCAGATTCTATGTAATTCTGCTTCAGAAGCTGAGTAATTGCTGGAAACAGACCTAAAGCCAACACTCCTGTGGTGGGTTTGTAAATTGGCAACCTGCCCATCTGCAGTAATCATCTTGAAATACCAGACCAGATGAGGGCAGAATTTTGGCTCAGTTGTAAGGCCTCCCTTGGTCAAATAGCCTGCCAACACTGACCGCACTCACGTGTAAGGAATATTTGCCCATGAACTGTTTGCCAGCATGAGTTACTGCTTAGAGAGGGTGAGAAAAAACGGGGAAGGAGAGGCAGGGCAGTCATTTTAAGATGGTGCTGCTTCAACACACAACACCACAGAGCGATGTGTGTGAGTTTGTGCTTTGATTTGTGATACGCTTATCAATTACTTCATAAAAGGTGATGAGTCGAAGAAGAGATGATGAGTCGAAAGAAGAGATGAATAAGGCTTTTATTAGCTAAGAAGAGACCATGCTTCTTCGTGAGTGACTGAACAAGTCTGAACGAAACCCACACAGTGGTGGGTGGAGTCAGCTGAGGCATGCCTCCATACACAGCGCCACCCAGAGGTGGCAATATACAATACAGTGGTTTACCACATTCACCCCTTGTTTAATGTGAAGTCCGGCGGGGTGAAGGGTACTACAAGTTAAGTCTATCAGGAGGCCTTGTCTGACGTCCTGATCGTCGTGGTGGCGGCGGTGGTGTTACAGCATCCGACGTCGGGTCTGGTGTCTGGGTGGTTGGCGAAGATTCCTGGGGCTTTGGCATGCCGTCTGCAAGGGTTGGGTTGGGAGGGGTGGTGGGGGATAACAGTGGTAAGGGGGATAACGGTGGTAAGGGGGATAACGGTGGTAATTCAGGGGTACCCGAGGGTGCGAGATCTCGTATGGAGACCGTGTCCTCCCGCCCGTCTGGGTATGTCACCCAGGCATACTGGGGGTTGGCGTGTAGGAGGTGCACCCGCTCGACCAGGGGGTCCGTTTTATGCGTCCTCACGTGCCTCCGCAGTAGGACGGGCCCAGGAGAAGTCAACCATGCCGGTAGCGAGGTTCCCGATGTAGACTTCCGGGGGAAAACGAACATTTTCTCATGAGGAGTCGCATTAGTGGCAGTACAAAGCAGTGACCGAATGGAGTGGAGCGCTGCAGGGAGGACCTCCTGCCAGCGGGAGGTCGGAAGGCCCTTAGATTTTAGTGCTAAGAGGACTGCCTTCCAAACCGTCGCGTTCTCCCTTTCCACCTGGCCGTTCCCCCGGGGGTTGTAACTGGTGGTCCTGCTCGTGGCGATACCTCTTGTTAGCAGGTACTGCCGAAGTTCGTCGCTCATGAACGATGAGCCCCTGTCGCTATGTATATAGCTGGGGAACCCGAACAGAGCGAAGATGTCATTCAGACACTTGATGACCGTGGTACTGGTCATGTCTGGGCAAGGGATGGCAAAGGGGAAACGGGAGTACTCATCAACTATGTTGAGGAAGTACACATTGCGGTCAGCGGAGGGGAGGGGCCCTTTAAAATCGACGCTCAGGCGTTCGAAGGGGCGGGTGGCCTTGATCAGGCTTGCTCTGTCCGGCCTATAGAAGTGCGGTTTGCACTCGGCGCAGATTTGGCAGCTCTTGGTCATGGTCCTGACCTCCTCGATGGAGTAGGGCAGGTTACGGGATTTGATAAAATGGAAAAACCTGGTGACCCCCGGGTGGCAGAGGTCATTGTGGAGGGACTGCAGCCTATCACTCTGCGCGTTGGCGCATGTACCACGTGATAGGGCATCTGGGGGCTCATTGAGTTTCCCTGGCCGATACAAGATATCATAATTGTAGGTGGAGAGTTCGATTCTCCACCTCAAGATCTTGTCGTTCTTGATTTTACCCCTCTGCTTATTATTAAACATAAAAGCTACTGAACGCTGGTCAGTGAGCAGGGTAAATCGTTTCCCGGCCAGGTAATGCCTCCAGTGACGCACCGCTTCTACAATAGCCTGGGCCTCCTTTTCGACGGAGGAGTGTCTCGTCTCGGGGCCCTGGAGGGTCCTTGAGAAAAAGGCCACGGGTCTGCCCGCCTGGTTAAGGGTCACGGCTAGGGCGAAGTCGGAGGCATCGCTCTCCACTTGGAAGGGGATGGACTCATCCACCGCGTGCATTGCGGCCTTCGCGATATCGTTCTTGATAAGAGTGAAGGCTGCACACGCCTCTGGTGTCAGGGGGAAGGAGGTGGCTTTGATGAGGGGCCTGGCTTTGTCTGCATAGAGGGGCACCCACTGGGCGTAGTAGGAGAAAAACCCCAGGCATCTCTTCAGTGCTTTTTGGCAGTGGGGAAGGGGTAGCTCCATTAGGGGGCGCATTCTGTCGGGGTCGGGCCCGATGACTCCGTTCTCCACCACGCAGCCGAGGATGGCCAGGCGCTTGGTGTGAAACATACATTTTTCCTTATTGTACGTTAGGTTCAGCCGTTGGGCCGTACGGAGGAAATTTGCTAGATTAACGTCGTGGTCCTGCTGGTCGTGGCCGCAGATGGTGACGTTATCCAAATAGGGGAAGGTTGCCCGCAGCGCGTTCTGGTCAACCATTCGGTCCATCTCCCTTTGGAAGACCGAAACCCCGTTGGTGACGCCGAAGGGGACCCTAAGGAAGTGGTAGAGGCGGCCGTTTGCCTCGAAGGCAGTATACTGGCGGTCCTCATGGCGGATGGGCAGCTGGTGGTACGCTGACTTAAGGTCGATGGTGGAGAATACTTTGTATTGCGCAATCTGATTGACCATATCAGATATGCGAGGGAGGGGGTACGCGTCCAGCTGGGTGTACCGGTTTATGGTTTGGCTGTAGTCGATTACCATGCGGCGTTTTGCAGTGGTTTTAACGACTACAACCTGGGCTCGCCAGGGGCTAGTGCTACCTTCGATAATGCCCTCCTTCAAGAGCCGCTCCACCTCAGAGCTGATAAAAGCTCTGTCCCCGGCACTGTACCGCCTGCTTTTGGTAGCGATGGGTTTACAGTCGCGGGTGAGGTTAGCGAACAGGGGAGGGGGGGGGACTTTTAATGTGGAAAGGCTGCAGGTGGTTTGCAGCGGGCGATTTAAAAGTTGTTGGTTGCAGACTGTGAGTGGGGGGAGGGGTCCACCGTATGCTAGTGTGACACTCTTAAGGTGGCACTGAAAATCCAACCCTAGCAGGACGGCAGCGCAAAGACGGGGCAGGACTAGCAGTTTAAATTTTTTATATTCAGTGCCCCCTACTGACAGGGTCACCACACAGTAGCCGCTGATGTCCATTGACTGGGACTTGGACGCCATAGAAATGCGATGGTGCGTTGGCAGAATCGTGAGGGAGTGGCTACGTACCGTGTCGGGGTGGACGAAACTCTCTGTGCTCCCGCTGTCGATCAGGCAACTGGTGGCGCGGCCGTTTACCGCGATATCCATCATGGAGCTGGATAGATGGTGAGGGAGGGCTTGATCCAGCGTCACGGAGGCCAGTATGCGGCTTAGTGAGTCACTATAGTCATCCGCCGAGACGGTGGTCGGTTCCGGTGACGAAATGGCGGTTGAGTGCGTTGGATACGATGGCGGCGGATGCCATGCGGCCGGGGGTACACAAAATGGCGGATAAGATGGCTGCTCCCACGGCCCGCACGCTGCGCTGCTGGCTGGCTTCCCCTTGCAGGCGTTAGCGTAATGGCCTTTCTTCCCGCAGCCCGAGCAGGTAGCTGTCTTAGCTGGGCAGTGCGCTCTGGGATGTTTTAACTGGCCACAGAAATAGCATTTTTGGGCCTGGTTACTGGGCATCGAAGCAGTTCTTACCGGAGGCTGCTGTCTCGGTTGGGTCGCTGCAGCGGTTGGTGCCGGGGGCGGCGGTCCCGTGTCCCACGGTTTCGATTGCCATGTCTCGGCGCCGTTACGGGGGTATGCCTCGAGGTTTCGGTGGGCCTCCTCTAACGAGAGCGCAAGGGCAATGGCCGTCTTCAGGTCGGGTTCCTTGCTTTCTAGCAGTCTCTGCCGGGTGTGGTCTGACTGGAGGCCCCTGACGAAGGCATCACAGGCGAGTCCCTGCGCGTGCTCCACAGCCGTTACCGCTTTACAATCGCAGTCTCTGCAGAGTGCCAGTAGCGCCCGTGCAAATGCCCCTACCGATTCTCCCGGTTGCTGCCTGCGGGATCCCAAGAGGTGTCGGGCGTAAATTGTGTTCACTGGGCGCGTATATTGCCCTTTTAGTAGCTCGAGGGCCGCCACGTACGTATTAGAGTCCCGGATTAGCATATATACTTGATGGCTCACCTGGGCGGTCAAAATTTTCAGTTTGTGATCCTCCTCTGTAACCTGTGAGATTGCGAGGAAGGATTCAAAGCAGCTCAGCCAGTGTTCAAACTTGGCTGATGCACCCACATCTTGAGGGTCGAGGTCCAGGCGTGGTGGTCTGAGGGCTCTCAGCAATGTCTGCTGTATCCGTTGCTGTTGTTGCTCCTCAGGTGTCGCCATTTAACTTTTAGCTAATAAAATTGATACGCTTATCAATTACTTCATAAAAGGTGATGAGTCGAAGAAGAGATGATGAGTCGAAAGAAGAGATGAATAAGGCTTTTATTAGCTAAGAAGAGACCATGCTTCTTCGTGAGTGACTGAACAAGTCTGAACGAAACCCACACAGTGGTGGGTGGAGTCAGCTGAGGCATGCCTCCATACACAGCGCCACCCAGAGGTGGCAATATACAATACAGTGGTTTACCACAATTTGTATTTGGCCAGTTCCCAACCTCAGTATCATTACTACGGGGAGAGGCAGAAAAAGAACAGTCAGAATGAGAGTCACCTGGGCCACCTTCATGAATTCCTTAATAAATACTGTAAGGATGGCATTGAGAGGCCTGCGAGCAAGTTGCTTGGCTTCTTGTGAAACAGGCACCAAAGTAAGAGAAGAAAAATCTGAAGGAAATAGGACGGGATAAACAAATGAAATATGCAAAGAAACCATTAATCTATGAGCCGCAAACATTCTGTGCAGGCTCAACTTGTTTAGTTTGCACACGTATTTTACTCATTAATATTCAGGAAGTGATTGCCGGCATATCATTTGCATAAACCTTTGTTTTGCTTCAGAAAAACAACTCTCGTCCTTCTGAGAGACACAAGCTCATGTACAGCTGAGGCTGAACTAGAGGGACACAGTAAAACTGGGTACGGCCAGGTTCAGGAATGAGAAAGGTCACCAAACCTCCTCTGCTGTATCCAGCTTTCAGAATCTCTGGCTCACGTTGATCTGTCAGAACACAATAACTATACACTGGCTACTTCAGTTCAGGGAGGCTTCCAGCATGATTCCAGGTCAATTTGAGGCCTAGGCACTTCAGGCTTTGAGTCCACCCACCACAGACAGACTCAAGTTCCACTCATTTGGAGGGAGACTCACTTCATTTTGCTTTAATTAAAAAAAAAAAAACCTCTCACTCTGAATAACCATCGACAACATACAGACTACCAACTTTTTCTCCCAACTTTCTCACGCTCCCTGACGTTGCTGGAGCTCAGTTCCGAAGTCACTAATCCTTCCGATACGTCATCCAACTGGCTCTACTTCATATACAAACAAACAAATTTGCTTTGATGTAGCGCTTGTCTCCAGGACGTCCCAGACCACTTCACAGCCAATGAATTACTTCTGAAGTGGCGTCACTGTTGTTTCGTAGGAAAACGCAGCAGACAATTTGTGTGCAGTAAACAAGTGATATGATTTGATTTGTTGACATTGGCTGCGAGGATGAATATTGGCCAAGACACTGGGAAAACTCTTAAATCTTCCTTGAAAAACTGTCATGGGACTTTTACATCCATCTAAACAGGCAGATAGGGCCTTGGTTAAGCGTTCCATTGGAAAGATGGATATTTGAAGCAAGACAGCAAGTGTCAGCAGGGTATTCATCTAGAAAAGGGGACCGCAGCCAAGTGTGATTCTATACTCAACCAACTGCTGCATCCATGCACTGTCCAGCGAGTCAATAGATAGTGATCGGGCTAATATTTCCTTCCTAGCCTAGCAATGCTGAGGCCAATTTCAGTGCCCCAACTAACTTAGTTTAGCTGCCTCAGCACAGACTACTGATCAAACCTGTCGCCTCTGTGGTGGCTTAGTGCTGCACCTGGCAGTGCCATACAGGCTAACGAGCTTCTCATTTTAAAAAAAAATCTGTAAATGGCACCCGAAGTTTTGTCCTTGGCAGTACAAAGATGTGCGGGTTAGGTTGATTGGCCATGATAAAAATTGACCCTTAGTGTTAGGGGGGATTAAATACGTGGGTTACAGGGTTACGGGGATAGGGCTTGGGTGGGATGGCTGTCGGTGTAGGGACCGGGTGCTAGGGTTTGGATGATCAGCCATGATCTCGTTGAATGGCGGAGCAGGCTCGAAGGGCCGAATGGCCTACTCCTGCTCCTATCTTCTATGTTTCTATGTTACAGGCATGTTCAATTAGATCATGGCTGATCTGTACCTCAACTCCATGTACCTTTGCTGCATTTCCCTTGCCTAATAAAAATCATCAATTTCAGTCTTGAAAATTTCAATTGACCCAACATCACTGCTTTTCGGGGGAAGCGAGTTCCAGATTTCCACTACCCTTTGTGTGAAAAGGTGCTTCTTGATTTCAGTCCTAAATGGCCTGGCTCTAATTTTAAGATTGTGTCCCTTTGTTCTGGATTCCCCCATCAGAGGAAATAATTTCCCTGTTTCTACTCCGTTGAATCTTTTTATCATTTTAGATTCCTCGATTAGCTCACCCTCAACTGTCTAAACTCAAGGGAACACAACCCAAGTTTATGCAACCTGTCCTCATAATTTAGCCCTTTAAGCCCTAGTATCATTTGGTAAATTTGTGCTGTACCCCTTCCAAGGCAAATACATCCTTCCTGAGGTGCAGTGTTGAGAACTGAACCCAATACTCCAAATGAGGTCTGACCAAGGCTCTGTACAATTGAAGCATCACCTCCTCCCATTGTATTTAAACCCTCCTGAGATAAAGGCTAACATTCCGTTAGCCTTTGTGATTACTTCTTGTATCTGAAGGCATGCTGAGGTCAATTACAGATTATTTGCTGTTGGGAGGGAAATTTGCAGATTGGCCTCGATAACAGAAATTAAACTCTAATTGACCTCAGGATCTCCCATTCACATAACTTGACTTTGTGACATTAAAGGGACAGGCCTGGCAAAATAAATAACAACTTGTATTTATATAGCGCCTTTAACACAGTAAAACATCCCAAGGCACTTCACAGGAGCGTTCTAAAACAAAACGTAACACCAAGCCACATAAGGAGAAATTAGGGCAGATTGGTCAAAGAGGTAGGTTTTAAAGAGTGTCGTAAAGGAGGATAGAGAGGCGGAGGGGTTTAGGGAGGAATTCCAGAGCTTAGTGGCTTGGCAGCTGAAGGCAGGGCCACCAATGGTTGAGCAATTAAAATCAGGGATGCTCAAGAGGTCGGGATTAGAGGAGCGCAGATATCTCTGGTGGGGGGTTGTGGGGCTGGAGGAGATTAGAGATAGTGAGGGGCGAGGCCATGGAGGGATTTGAAAACAAGGATGAGAATTTTAAAATCGAGACGTTGCTTAACTGGAAGCCAGTGTAGGTCAGCGAGCACAGGGGTGATGGGTGAACGGGACTTGGTGCGAGTTAGGACACGGGCAGCTGAGTTTTGGATGACCTCAAGTTTACGTAGGGTAGAATGTGGGAGGCCAGCCAGGAGTGGGTTGGAATAGTCAAGTCTAGAGGTAACAAAGGCATGGATGAGGGTTTCAGCAGCAGATGAGCTGAGGCCAGGGCGGAGACGAGCGATGTTAGAGGTGGAAATATGCGGTAATAGTAATGGCGCGGCTATGTGGTCGGAAGCTCATTTCAGTGTCAAATATGACATCAAGGTTGCAAACAGTCTGGTTCAGCCTCAGACAGATGTTAAGGAGAGGAATGGAGTTGGTGGCTAGGAAACAGAGTGCCTGAACAGCAAAATAATGTGTATTACACGGTGTAACATCGCTGTCATTATGCAGTCATATATTTACCATCTATCCTAATAAAATGAAATTATAAAAAATGTTTGTGAGTGAACTGTGAGGGCTATAATCAGGATCTCGTCTACCTTACCCTATTGTCACACTGAAATTCATTTACTACTCTTGGTGACTGACAATAAAAAGTCAAAATACGGAAGATGGTGATCTTTTCTCCCAAGGTCATATGCTAGTAGTGGTGCCCAGAAGTTATCAACTTAAATTAGTATTTTGTCAGGGTTTGTACTACTTCTGAAGCAGAAGTTAAGAGCCATCTGCTACACTATTAATTGATGTTGCTGGAATTCAAAAGACACAGTTCAAAGGCTACTTCTATAGAAGGTACAGACTGGTTCCTTGTTAGAGGCAGACAGAACTGATCTTCAGGCAGACACTGAAACATGGCTGTGCAGTAAAGATTAACAAAGTCACCCGGAGTTCAGTGATGTTCTTGGTTGTTAAAACAATACATTATCATCTCGCCTATCTAATGTAAAATATGATAGGGGTTGTTATTGGTAGTACTGTATTGAGAGAGGGTGGTAAGGAGCAATTTCATAATTCACAGTGCTAAGAGGGCATAGTGTTTTTGTTCCCATTACTTGGTGAATAAATACACACAAACTATTTCCAAACCTTGAGTCGAAGTATGGGTTGCCTCCAAAACATTGTAAAGACATGATTTACTTCGGGGACAGATTGTTAAAGGACAGAGTGCAGCTTTACAATAATTGTGCCAGCCTTGACTTAGTGATAGCACTATCACTTCTGAGTCACCAGGTTGTGAGGCGAACACTTCAGTGCAGTACTGAGGAAGCACTGCAATGTCGGAGGTGCTGTCTTTCAGATGAGACATTAAACCGATCTGCCCTCTCAGGTGGACATAAAAGATCCCACGGCACTATTTGAGGAAGAGCAGGGGCGTTCTCCCAGTGCCTTGGCCAACAATTATCCCTCAACCATCACCTAAAACAGATGACATAGTCATACTCACAGAATCATAACTTTCAGCCAATGTCCCAGATACCTCCATCACCATCCCTGGGTATGTCCTGTCCCACCGTCAGGACAGACCCACCAGAGGTGGCGGCACAGTGGTATACAGTCGGGAGGGAGTAGCCCTGGGAGTCCTCAACATTGACTCCGGACCCCATGAAGTCTCATGGCTTCAGGTCAAGCATGGGCAAGGAAACCTCCTGTGAATTACCACCTACCCTCAGATGATGAATCAGTACTCCTCCATGTTGAACACCACTTGGAAGAAGCACTGAGGGAAGCAAGGGTACTCTGGGTGGGGGACTTTAATGTCCATCACCAAAAGTGACTCGGGAGCACCATGACTGACCGAGCTGGCCGAGTCCTGCAGGACATAGCTGCCAGACTGGGCCTGTGGTGAGAGAACCCACACAAGGGAAAAACCTCCTTGACCTTGTCCTCAACCAATCTACCTGTCGCAGATTAATCTGTCCATGACGGCATTGGTAGCAGTGACTACTGCACAGTTCTTCAGAACAGATTTAGCAGCTCAAAATTGGCATCCATGAGGCGCTGTGGGCCATCAGCAGCAACAGAATTGTATTCCACCACAATCTATGATCTCATGGCTCAGCATATCCCTCATTCTACCATTATCATCAAGCCAAGGGACCAACCCTGGTTCAATGAGGAGTGCAGAGAGCATGCCAGGAGCAGCACCAGGCGTACCTACAAATGAGGTGCCAACCTGGGAAAGCTGCAACACAGGACAACATGCATGTTAAACAACAGAAGCAGTATGCTATAGACAGAGCTAAGCGATCCCACAATCAACGGATCAGATCAAAGCTCTGCAATCCTGCCACATCCAGTCGTGAATGGTGGTGGACAATTAAACAACTAAAGGGAGGGGGAGGCTCCATGAATATCCCCATCCTCAATGATGACAGAGCCCAGCACACGAGTGCAAAAGACAAGGCTGAAGCGTTTGCAACCATCTTCAGCCAGAAGTGCCGAGTGGATGATCCATATCAGCCTCCTACTGAGGTCCCCACCATCACAGAAGCCAGTCTTCAGCCAATTCGATTCACTCCACGCGATAGCAAACGGCTGAGCGCACTGAATACAGCAAAGGCTATGGGCCCTGACAACATCCCGGCTGTCGTGCTGAAGACTTGTGCTCCAGAACTAGCCGTGCCTCTAGCCAAGCTGTTCCAGTAAAGCTACAACACTGGCATCTACCCGACAATGGGGAAAACTGCCCAGGTATGTCCTGTCCACAAAAAGCAGGACAAATCCAATCCGGCCAATTACCGCCCCATTAGTCTACTCTCAATCATCAGCAAAGTGATGGAAGGTGTCATCGACAGTGCTATCAAGCGGCACTTACTCACCAATTACCTACTCACGGATGCTCCGTTTGGGTTCCGTCAGGACCACTCAGTTCCAGACCTCATTACAGCCTTGGTCCAAACATGGACAAAAAAGTTGAATTTCAGAGGTGAGGTGAGAGTGACTGCCCTTGACATCAAGGCAGCATTTGACCAAGTGTGGCATCGAGGAGTCCTAGTAAAATTGAAGCCGATGGGAATCGGGGAAAACTCTCCACTGGCTGGAGTCGTACCTAGCACAAGGGAAGATGGTTGTAATTGTTGGAGATCAATCATCTCAGCCCCAGGACATCGCTGCAGGAGTTCCTCAGGGCAGTTTCCTAGGCCCAACCATCTTCAGCTCTTTCATCAATGACCTTCCCTCTATCATAAGGTCAGAAGTGGGGATGTTCGCTGATGATTGCAGTGTTCAGTGCCATTCGCAACTCCTCAGATAATGAAGTAGTCCATGCCCGAATGCAGCAAGACCTGGATGAAATTCAGGCTTGAGCCGCTAAGTGGCAAGTAACATTCGCGCCATGAAAGCGCCTGGCAATGGCTATCTCCAACAAGCGAGAGTCTAACCACCGTCCCATGACATTCAACTGCATTACCATTGCCAAATTCCCCACCATCAACATCTTAGGGGGTCACCATTGACCAGAAACTTAACTGGACCAGCCAGATCAATACTGTGGCTACAAGAGCAGGTCAGAGGCTGGGTATTCTGTGGTGTGTCACCTCCTGACTCCCCAAAGCCTTTCTATCATCTACAAGGCACAAGTAAGGAGTGTAATGGAATACTCTCCACTTGCTTGGATGAGTGCAGCTCCAACAACACTCAAGAAGCTCGACACCATCCAGGACAAAGCAACCCCCTTGATTGGCACCCCATCTACCACCTTAAACATTCACTCCCTCCACCACCGGCATACCGTGCCTGCAGTGTGTACCATCTACAAGATGCACTGCAGCAACTTGCCAAGGCTTCTTCGGCAGCAACTCCCAAACCTGCGACCTCTTCCACCTAGAAGGACAAGGGCAGCAGGTGCATGGGAACACCACCACCTCCAAGTTCCCCATCGTCCTGACTTAGAAGTATATCGCCGATCCTTCATCGCTGGGTCAAAATTCTGGAACTCCCTACCTAACAGCACTGTGGGAGTGCCTTCCCCACACGGACTGCAGCGGTTCAAGAAAGTGGCTCACCGCCACCTTCTCCAGGACAATTAGGGATGGGCAATAAATGCTGGCCTTGCCAGCAACGCCCACATCCCAGGAACGAATAATAAAAGATTCATTGCTGTTTGCGGGACCTCATTGTGCGCAAGTTGGCTGCTGCGTTTCCCTACATTACAACAGTGACTACACTTCATAAGTACTTCATTGGCTGTAAAGCGCTATGGGACGTCCCGAGATCATGAAAGGCGTGATATAAATGCAAGTCTTTGTTTCTTTTCTTCTTTCTATTCTGCCAACATATGATTTGGCAACATTCATACTGGCATCCCAACTAGTTCCCCTCTCCTGCACCGTTCCTATGCTCTCTCTCAACCACAGCAGCAATAAACAGGTTTTGAGCTCTTTATGACCTCAACACTGCCACGTGCTCGAGATACGTGTCCTACAATGCATCAAATCAAATTGACCCTCTTGCCAACCCCAGACCTTTTGTTTCATTCTTGTTAGGCCCTGCCTGAACTGAACAAACCCATCCCAAAAGAAATTGAGTGTACAACAATGCTGCAACTCAATCACATGACCTCATGGCAGTAATTCGCTGTTTAACCAGTCGTGCCAAACAAACAAAAGCCCCATATAATCAGATACAGTAAACACTGGCTGTAGAATAAATAGGGATTCCTATAGGTTTACTAATAGTGTACCTTGTGCGTTAACCTGTACCTTGACCAAGAACTGCACACATTTCGAACAAGATACCATACCATTATACTGATTCCTCCCCTTCCCTTGCCCAATACAATTCCAGCACAAGTGCCATTATATATACACAGCACAAAAATCCTGCTCACAGACACAAAATTCTTCATTATGTAGAAAACCTGATCCCAAGGCATGGTTTAAAGGAAAGCAGGGAGTTCTCCCTGAATCGATATCACCACAAATAAACATCAGATTAACTGGTTATAGATTTCATTGCTGTTTGTGCAGCGTCGCTGACACAGAATGGCTGCTTTGTTTTCCTACCCAAGAATACGTTTGAAAAGCAATTCATTGTGTGAAAAGCTGTGAATGTGACATGGGGATATAAAAACGCAAGTACAGTATTGTGGTAAACCACTTATTGTTTACACTGTTGTTATCACTACACAAGGTTACCTCTTGCCTCGCACGCTGTTATACCTAGGCATACCTCAGCTGACTCCGCCCATGGCTCCGCCTGCTTGCCCAGGTATAAAGGTGATTGCTTGGCTAGTATTCTTCCTTGCTGGAACCGATCACCCACGAGGGTGGGCTCTGTTATTTAGCCAATAAAAACCTATAGTTACTATCTTAACTCGTCGCTTTTCATGGAATGAATTGATAGGTATATCAAGTATGTTATTTTTTTTAAGGTGGACATTGTATAAGCAGAGAATTCTTCTGTTCCAGTCTCTCTTATACTCTTACTATACCCAAATCCCGATTTAAGCAGAACACTTTAAAGCACATGATTAACTTATTCGGATCAAACCATACTTAACAGCTGCAGTAATAAGGTAAGCATTTGAAGTTTTATTTACAGTAACAGGGAGCTTCACCCTACGACAAGATTTCAGGAAATACAATTGCCAAGTAAAGGATTTTCTGTGTTTTTTTCCTGCCAATTCTTGCCCCTTCCCTCCTGAAGGTATTGATTCTGTTATAAGCCCAAGTGGCTGTTATTTAATGTGCGAGCTGAGACATCGCATGTCGACAGGCTATTTGACATGAAGGAGCATCCGGCCCTCACCAGATCCCCACATGTATGCACATTTCTGCTGAGGGTTACTCGACACCAGTCAAGAGTGGTGATCCTGCTCTACATTCCGCTCCCCAAGCCAAGGGTGCTGAAGCCAGTTGCACCAACCTGACCACTCCTGTGGCTGAGGTCCGTTAATTAGAACCGGCTATTGGCTGAACATGGGGGCTTCTTGGTCTCTACAGCTCAGCTACTCATTGCAAATTAGCAGATGCTTTTTCTTTGTTTAAAATGTACAATTCCTTCCAACCATTTCACAAACATTTATTTATGAAGCGGAGCACCCTTTTGTGTTTCAGTAACGCTCGCACTCTACCTCTGATGAGCTATCAATTACTCATAAAAGACTGAGAGTTAGAAGAGTAACCAAAGGCTTTTATTAACAACAGAATGGAGGTCTGCCTCGCGTGGTCGACCGGTCCATGATACTAAGGGCTGGGGAGCAGTCACCTTTATACTAGGACCTGTGGGAGGAGTCAGCCGAGGCATGTCCAGGCATGTACACAGTGGAATACAAACAGGACAAACAGGAATACAAACAGTGGTTTACCACAACCTCCACATCCACCTCCTCAGCACCTGGCTCCTCTCATTTCCCTCAGTTGTTACATAACGAGGGATATCACCCTCTGATCTGTGACTCTATTTTTATGCAAAGTTGAGAATTTGCAGAAGTTATTGGATATTTGCATCATGTCTGCACCATTGGTTGTCTCACCCAATTCATCAGAATTAGGATATGTTGACTGTTCCTCTTTCCTCTCCCAGAAAACACTGGTAAGAGTAGTATAGAGGCCCCCTAACAGTAGCTATACCGTTGGACAGAATATTAAATCAAGAAATAGTAGGAGCTTGCAACAAAGGTAATGCAATAATCTTGGGGGACTTTAATCTTCATATAGACTGGACAAATCAAATTGGCAAAGGTAGTCTGGAGGATGTAGTGTCCGTGTGTAGATAAAGACACTGAAGACAGGAGTTGGTTCATAGGTATTTACTAAGCAAGTCTGGGGGGGGTTCTAAAGGATATACACAATACACAGGCTTATATAGCCCAAGTGGCAATTACCAGCATTACGCACACCTGGGGCTCTTAAAGGCACATACACCATAATTGCTCTTAAAGGCACATACACCACAATTCCTCCCCTTCTAGCTAACTAGCACATCATATTTTAAGTAATTATTAATTACATGTTATATGCAAAATAATATACATTGCTGTATTAATTAATTATAAGTTAGTCTCTCAGGAGGCTTCCTGACTCGGTCCGGATAACGCCTCGGGGGTGTAGTAGTTTCTGGTGGTGTAGTAGGTTGTCCCTTTTCGGATGACTTGATGATTTGGTCAGCATGGCGCCTTATTATGCTGTCTCCGATGTCCACGGTATACATCAGTGGTCCTAATCGTGTGCAGATAGTTCTAGGCTGCCATTTCTCGGTATGGTAGTCCCGGGCCAAAACCGGTTGGCCTATCTGGAAGGCCCTAGTTGGCCTTTCATTCATGCCCTGAAACTGCCGGTTCTCCACGTCCCTTCGGATGTTGGGCTTGACCAAATCCAGCCGGCATCTTAGGTTTCTATTGTAGAACATCATGGCGGGAGTTTGGTTAGTAACCATATGCGTTGCATTCCTATATGCAAATAAGAAGTTATCCACCTTGTGCTGAAGTTTTATGTCTTCATTACCCATGGCCTTGATGGCCTTCTTGAAGGTCTGGACAAACCTTTCCGCCAATCCATTGGTGGCGGGATGGTATGGGGCGGACGTGTAGTGCTTTACCCCATTGTTCTTTAAGAACTTTCTGAATTCTTCGGACACAAATTGCGGTCCATTATCAGAACATATCTGCTCCGGCAGCCCATTCCTGGTAAATATGGTCCTTAATACTGTGATGGTTTTTTCCGTGGTGGTGGAGGACATCTTTATTACCTCCGGCCACTTGGAGTGTGCATCAACTGCGATTAAGAACATTGAGTCCATAAATGGACCAGCAAAGTCGATGTGCACCCTTTGCCAGGGAGATGAGGGCCACTCCCATGGATGTAGAGGGGCCTGTGGCGGAGCATTTTGGACCTTCTGGCATCCTAGGCAGCTCTTGGTCATGTCTTCGATGTCTCCATCGATACCTGGCCACCATACAAACGCCCTAGCTAGGTTCTTCATTTTCACTCCACCCAGATGCCCCTCGTGAAGCTCCTTTAGCACTTTATCCTGGAGTTTGGGTGGAATCACCACTCTGGATCCACACATCAAGGTTCCTCGGCACACTGACAGCTGTTCTCTTCTTTGCGAGAATGCTGGCAACAGTGGTTCGCCATGTGCTGGCCATCCCTTCACTGTTAAATCGTAGACCCGTGAGAGAGTAGGGTCATTTCTTGTCTCCCTTTCAATGGCAGAATTTGTCACCGGTAGACATTCCACTATGGTAGAGTGGAATATCTCTACTGGGTCTACTGTAGGCGCCTCTTCTATCGTTGGCAATGGTAGGCGTGATAAACCGTCAGCATTTCCATGCTGTTTTGACCCTTTGTATTCAATGTTGTATTGGTGTGCCCCTAGAAAAAGGGACCACCTCTGTAGTCTTTGTGCCGTCATAATGGGGACACCTTTTTTAGGGTTGAATATGGAGATGAGGGGTTGATGGTCAGTCAGCAAGGTAAATTTTTGTCCGTGTAGGTAATGGTTGAATTTCTTCACTCCTCATACCAGGCTGAGTGCTTCCCTGTCTATCTGGGCATAGTTACGCTCAGCTGAGTTCAATGAGCGTGACGCAAAAGCTATCGGCCGTTCCGAGCCATCAGGGAATCTATGGGACAATACCGCTCCTATGTCGTAAGGGGATGCATCGCACGCCAGTCTGATTGGTAGTGATGGGTTGTAATGAGCCAAAATTTTCTCAGATGTGATTAAGTCTTTACATTTATGGAAGGCACGTTTACAGTCTTCGTTCCATTTCCAAATCACTCCTGTCTGTAGAAGATCATTAAGAGGGTGTAGAATAGTTGATAGGTTCGGTAAAAATTTATGATAGTAATTTATTAATCCCAGGAATGACTTTAATTGTGAAACATTTTCAGGTGCTGGGGCTTTTATAACTGCTTCAATTTTTTCAGGTGACTTATGCAACCCTTCCTTATTAATTATGTGGCCACAATATGATATCTGATTTTGGAAAAATTCGCACTTGGGGCGATTTGCTCGTAGGCCCCGTTCTTTCAGCCTAGTGAGCACCTGCTCCAAATTGGCAAGGTGCTCGTTGTCGTTTTCTCCTGTTATAAGGATGTCGTCTAGGTAGCATTGAGTCCCCGGAATCCCTTGCAGGACTTGCTCCATAGCTCTTTGCCAGATAGCTGGAGCTGATGCTATTCCAAAAACCAGTCGATTGTACTGGTACAGGCCTTTGTGTGTGTTTATTGTGAGATACTTTTTAGAGGTCTCCTCAACCTCCATCTGTAGATATGCCTGTGCCAAGTCAATTTTTGTGAAACATTTCCCTCCGGATAGTGAGGCGAAAATATCTTCTATCCTTGGAAGAGGATACTGTACCATGTGAAGGACTGGGTTTACAGTCACCTTAAAGTCCCCACAGATGCGAATTTTTTTCTGTTCCTCAGTTATTTTTCAATGTTTTTTTCATGACTGGAACGATGGGTGTTGCCCATTCGCTCCAATCTATTTTGGATAATACGCCTGCCTTTTCCAAATTCTCCAGCTCTGCCTCGACTGCCGGACGTATTGCATATGGCACCGGTCTTGCCTTAAAAAATTTTGGAATTGCTGTATCTTCCACTTTTATTGAGGCGGTGATGCCTTTCAAGGTTCCTAGTTTCTCTTGAAACGCTTCTTTGGCGTTGGCCAAGATGTCTTTTAATCGTTCAGGTATGATGTCATCATTGTTTTTTTCCTTACTGGTCACCGTCAGTGCCTGAATGGAGTGCCAGTCTAAACGTATCTTCCTTATCCATTCACGCCCCAACAACGGTGGACCACCATCTTGTAGAATGTATAAATACAACTTTTGTATTTCTTTGCCGTTGTATACCACAGGCACCCTTATTTTTCCTTTGGGGTAGACTTTCTGCCCCGTATATGTTTTTAAGATAATGGATGTGTCTTTTAGAGGTATATGCGAAAATAGCCTCTCGTAATCTCGTCGATTTATTACGGTTAGAGCTGATCCTGTATCTAGCTCCATTTTAACTGGGGACCCTGCTATTGTGAGGGTAACCCAAATGGTTTGGTAATCCTCTTTGGCAAGTACATTATGTAATTTGACACAGCTTAGTCTCGTGTTTCCGGAGTCGCTATCGCTATTCTGGTCTTCGGAGCTACTGTCCGCCATCATTTGTACCTTCCTGTACTTTTCTTTATTGATTTTTTGTTTTCTGTCAGTGGATTTATTTTGTCCAGATTGGCATACCCGTGCAATGTGTCCAATCTTACCACATTGCCTGCATGCTTTGTCCTTGAACCAGCAGTCCCTCTGGTTATGGGTGGATCTGCCGCAGCGATAACATCTCCCGAACTCCTGTGTCATTTTATGGGTGCCGAAGTCCTGTGTCTCTTGTTGTATCTCTGCAGCTCCTTTTGCTGCTGCTTCGTATGATACAGCCATACTGAAAGCTTTGTCCAATGTTAAATCTTTTTCAGAAAGCAGTCTTTTTTGTGTTCCTTCACTTAAGAGACCGCAAACAAATTTGTCTCGAAGATAATCCGATAGTCCTGCTCCGAATTGGCAGTACTTTGATAGCTTTCTTAATTCGGTTAGGTAATCAGCGTTACTTTCATTCTTGTGTTGATTTCTCTTGAAGAACTTGAATCGTTCCGCTATCAGCAGCGGTGTTGGGTGCAGGGTATCAACAATTTCTTTAAAAGTCTTGTCCTTTGGTTTGGCTGGAGTGATTAAATTTCGTAACAGCCCGTATGTCTTCGCGCCCATTAAGTTCAGAAGTACTGAAGCTTTTTTTTCATCTGTTATTCCATTTGCAGTGCAATAAACCTCTACTCTTTCCACGTATGTGGTCCAATCTTCTATTTCGCCATCAAAAGCCTCAATATTACCAGATTTAGGCATTTCAGAAAAGATATGGCGCTTCCCGCGCTTTTTTTTTTCTCTCTGTAGCAACGATATGGCGCTTCCCGCGCTTTCCCGCCGCTGCTACCGATAACAACGCTGTTTTACTGTGGTTTCCGTTTATTCACTGTTGGAGACTCGTTCCCGACGGAGGTCTAAACGCTGACCTGCTTGCCGCGCCGGCCGTCTCTCGAGTGCACCCTCCCAGTCCGTTATTGCTTGCCTCCGATTTCGCTGCCTGTCTCAGCTGTAGAGCCCGCCGCTGGAGCTCCAGCCTGACGCCCAGGAAGGATTAGCGCAGTACCTGTCACCAGCTTGGCCAGCTGGTGAAACCACAGTTTCTCTTACTTCCTTGAGTCTTCTGGACGCTGGAGGAATCGATGTCCTTGAGGTGCTGCCGAATTGCAGGTAAGTCCGTTTCCACTTCGTCGCCACTGTAGTGTCCGTGTGTAGATAAAGACACTGAAGACAGGAGTTGGTTCATAGGTATTTACTAAGCAAGTCTGGGGGGGGTTTCTAAAGGATATACACAATACACAGGCTTATATAGCCCAAGTGGCAATTACCGGCATTACGCACACCTGGGGCTCTTAAAGGCACATACACCATAATTGCTCTTAAAGGCACATACACCACAGAGGACGAGTTCATGGAATGCATTCTGGACAGTTTCCTAGAACAATGTGTCATGGAACCAACCAGGGAACAGGCTATTTTAGATCTTGTATTGTGCAATAAGACAGGGTTAATTAGCAATCTCATAGTAAAGGATCCTCTGGGGCAGAGTGATCATAATATGATAGAATTTCACATTAATTTTGAGAGTGACTTGCCCAAGTCCGAAACCAGAGTCTTAAACTTAAATAAAGCCAATTACATATATGAGGGATGAGTTGGCTATGCAGATTGGAAAAATGGATTAAAAGGTATGGCGGTAGATAAGCAGTGGCTAGCATTTAAAGAAATATTTCATAATTCTCAACAAAAATATATTCCATTGAAAAACAAAAACTCCACGGGAAAAGTGATCCAACCGTGGCTAACTAAAGAAGTTAAGGATAGCATTAGATTGAAAGAAGAAGCTTATAATGTTGCAAAGAATAATAGTAAGCCTGAGGATTGAAAAACCAGCAAAGGTTGACCAATAAATTAAAAAAGGGAAAAAATAGAATGAGAGAAAACTAGCAAGAAATATAAAAGCAGATTGCAAGAGTTTCTACAAATATGTAAAATGGAAAAGAGTCCCTTAGAGGCTGAGACAAGAGAAATTATTATGGGGAATAAGGAAATGGCAGTAATATTAAACAAATATTTTGTATCTGTCTTCACAGTAGAAGACACAAAAAGCATACCAAAATGGTGGGGAACCAAGGGTCTAATGAGGGTGAAGAACGTAACGTAATTAATATAAGTAGAGAAAAAGTACTAGAGAAACTATTGGGACTAAAAGCCAACAAATCCCCTGGACCTGACGGCCTATATCCTAGGGTTCTAAAAGAGGTGGCTGAAGAGATAGTGGATGCATTGGTTTTGATCTTCCAAAATTCCCCATGATTCTGGAATGGTCCCAGCAAATTGGAAGGTCGCAAATGTAACACCACTATTCAGGAAAGGAGGGAGTGAAAAAACAGAGAACTACAGGCCAGTTAGCCTGACATCAGGAAAATGCTGGAATCCATTGTTAAGGAAGTGGTATCAAGTCACTTAGAAAATCATAACATGATTAGGCAGAGTCAACATGGTTTTATGAAAGGGAAATCGTGTTTGACAAATTTATTAGAGTTTTTTGAGGATGTAACTAGCAGGGTGGATAAAGGGGGAGCAGTGGATGTAGTATATTTGGATTTCCAAAAGGCATTCGATAAGGTGCCACATAAAAGGTTATTACACAAGATTAGGTCTCATGGGGTTGGGGGTAATATAGTAGTATGGATAGAAGATTGGTTAACGGACAGAAAACAGAGAGTAGGAATAAACAGATCTTTTTAAGGTTGGCAGACTGTAACTAGTGGGGTGCCACAAGGATCAGTGTTAGGGCCTCAGCTATTTACAATCTATATTAATGACCTAGATGTAGGGACAGAGTATAATGTATACAAGTTTGCTGATGATACAAATCTAGGTGGGACAGTAAGCTGTGAGGAGAACACAGAGTCTGCAAAGGGATATAGATAGACTAAGTGAGTGGGCAGTAAGGTGACAGATGGAGTATAATGTAGGGAAATGTGAGGTTATTCACTTTGGTAGGATGAATAGAAAAACAGAATATTTTTTAAATAGTGAGAAACTTTCAAATGTTGGTGTTCAGAGAGATTTGGGTGTCCTCGTGCAAGAAACACAGAAAGCTAGCATGCAGATGCCGCAAGCAATAAGGAAGGCAAATGGCATGTTGACCTTTATTGCAAGGGGGTTGGAGTATAAGAGTAAGGAAGTCTTGCTACAATTGTACAGGGCCTTGGTGAGACCACACCTGGAGTACTGTGCACAGTTTTGGCCTCCTTATCTAAGGAAGGATATACTTGCCTTGGAGACGGTGCAACGAAGGTTCACTAGACTGATTCCTGGGATGAGAGGGCTGTCCTATGAGGAGAGATTGTGTAGAATGGGCCTATACTCTCTGGAGTAGAGATGAGAGGTGATCTCATTGAAACATACAAGATTCTGAAGGGGATTGACAGGGTAGATGCTGAGAGGTTGTTTCACTTGGCTGGAATGTCTAGAACTAGGGGGCATAGTCTCAGGAAAAGGGTTAGGCCACTTAAGACTGAGATGAGGAGGAATTTCTTCACTCAGAGGGTTGTGAATCTTCGGAATTCTCTGCCCTAGAGGGCTGTGAATGCTGAGTCTTTGAGTATATTCAAGGCTGAGATAGATAGATTGTTGGACTCTAGGGGAATCAAGGGATATGGAGATCGGGTGGGAAAGTGGAGTTGAGGTCGATGATCAGTCATGATCTTATTGAATGGCGGAGCAGGCTTGAGGGGCTGTATGGCCTACTCCTGCTCTTATTTCTTATGTTCTTATGGTTCTGAATTCTAAATCTATGTACAGGAAACTTTCGATTTACCGACACCTAAATAACCGGAAATCTCGGTTAACCGGCAAAATTCAGGAGTAGGTTCAGGTAAGTTTTATTACTTGCCTTCCTCCATCTGTTGCTGTGCAAGGGTGTGGCTGCAGCTGTTGCTAAGCTACAGAGACGCTTGGAACTTTTGGCCATTGTTCTGAACCTGTTGCTAAGCAACAGGGTTTGTTGCTTTATACAGAGCTCTCAGCTCTGCATCTTTTACTATAGCTTTCGGTTATCCGGAATTTTTGATGAACCGGCACCACGTCGGTCCCGTCGGTGCCGGATAAAAAAAAGTTACCTGTAAAATCATGAAAGTGGTACAAATATAAATGACCAAAAAGCAACTTCATCTTGACTTCCCGAGTAAGTGAACCCCAGCATACACACACCGTGGCCCCGATTTTCGGCTTGTGTGGGGAATGGTCGGATTTCCCCGAATGTGGGGTTTCTGACACACACAAAAAAGTGTCAGCCAGCTCCACGCAATTTTCCCTCAAGTGGCCAATTAATTCCCAGCATGTGGGAAGCCTTGCTAATTGTCCAATTCGAGTCAGAAATCCCCACACTATGATGTCATCATTCGTGGTGCTTTCAAAGTGTCCAGCAAGCTTCTCCACCTCTGCAGGCCTCTCAGCCACTCTTGCACAATGGCAGAGGAGCCTGCACCAGCTGCTGCCAGCGGCAGAGGTCGAGCTGCCTTCAAATTCGACGAGGCTTCACTGCAGGCATTATTGGATGGGGTTAGGGCCCACAGGGAGGTCCTCTTCCCTAGGTCAGGGAGGAAGAGGCCTCCCACTGAGACCAATGCTGCATGGATGCAGGTGTCAGCAGATGCCAACTCGCTGGGAGTCACCAGAAGAACCTTGGCATTACATCTCTATCTCCTTCCTTTACTCCCCTACAGTACCATCCAGAGCTCCCATCCTCACTGTGGAGGAGGAAGAGGCTGTGCAGCCAGACTTCTCAGAGGAAGCTCCAACCTCTGAGGGCGCAGCATCAGCAGAAGTAAGCGCACCCAGCACCAGCGCAGACACTCGCACCTCGGGGGGACCTTCGGGACATAGAGTAGTGTTGTCACTTGGTGTTTCACAGCTCACAAGTGAGCCTCAGCAGATTCTGGAGACAGGGACAGCAGTGGAGAGTCCCCGTCGGAGGGCGCAGGACTCTGCCAGCTCAGCTCAGCTCAGCTCAGCTGTGCTGCATGACGACCCTCTGCCTCTGGGTCCATCCGCAAGAGAAGAGGTGATGGATCTCCATGCACAGATGCAGGAGTCTCTGGCAGGTTTTGTCTCCAGGGTCGCTGCGAGTGCTGAGCAAATGGAGGAGTCCATAGCGACCATGAGCAGAGCCTTTGTGGAGTCATTGGCACATGAACGCATCACCATGGAAAGGTTGGCAACCTCCATGCAGGAGATAACTCGCCAGCATACGGAAAACATGGTGAGTGCGCATAAGAGAATGACATCTCTTGAGGAGCGTTGGCCATCTGTTGAACAGAGAAACCAGATCTTCATGGAAGTCCTTCCGAGTAGGACTGCCAGTGCAGAAACGGGTCCCACTGGCCCCCTAAAGCGCAGCAAGGTGCTCTCAAGCCACTTCCAAGCGCTGGCCCCTTCTGGCCTGTGCAGCTTCAGGTGAGTGAGCAGCAGCCTGGTGCTCCTGGTAATCACCCTGCTGTTCCTGGTTCTGCTGCTGTCACCTCTGCTGTTGGAGATCCTCTAATGCCAGGAAGGGAAGGTGCCAAAGGCCTCCCATGCTTCTAGCAGATGCCGCGGTTGAGGAGGTCCTGAGTTAGGGTGGTGAGAGGGGCTTCCCAGGAGCTCACACTGAAGAAGTGTGTGAGGCTCCAACTTTCTGCAGCTGCTCCTAAGGCTTCAAATAGTTCCCCCAAGCCTTGATCAACAAGGTCCTGCAGCCTGCAAATGCTGCCTCTTTAAATCTCTTCAGCCCTCAGCGACCTGCTGCTGCAAGCAAACAAGCCAGCTGTTTTCACGCCAGCTCTCATCGGCGGGGTTCCCCGCAGGCGGGTTTCAGGTGGGGAAAGCCCCAAAGTCGCAACGGCACGGGAAAATCGTCCTTAACAAGGTGATCATTGGTGATTAGTGCTCCGACGAGCAGTCCCGCCAGCGGCGGGCGGGACTGAAGCGGGGCGCGTGGAAACGGCGGTCCGAAAGTCGGACGGGGCGGGGAATCAGGTGGGGGGGGGTCCCAACCCGCTTTTTCTGCGATTTTCGGACCACGGCCGCATGAAAAGCCGCCTGACAGCTGCCCGAAAATCGGGGCCCATGAGGCTGAACGAGCTAAAATTGGATTGGGGGGTTTGCGGGGGAGGGTATAGTTAATACAGAGGAGGACTGCGACAAAATACAGGAAGACATTAAGAAACTTGCAGAATGGGCGTGTAATTGGCAAATGAACTTCAATATAGATAAGTGTGAGGTGGTACATTTTGGTAGGAAGAATTAAGGAGGCCAAATACTCCTTGGAAAATAAGTGTCTAAATGGGGTAGAGGAACAGAGGGATCTGGGAGTACTGATACACAAATCACTAAAAGTAGCGACACAGGTTAAAAAGGCCATAAAAAAAAACAGCAAACAAAGCACTGGGATTCATTTCTAGAGGGACAGAAGTGAAAAGCAGAAGTTATGTTAAACCTTATAGAATCTTGGTTAGACCACACTTGGAGTACTGTTAACTGTTCTGGGCTTCATATATAAACAGGATATAGAGGCACTGAAGGTGCAAAAAATATTTACTAGAATAATACCAGAACCGAGAGGTTAGACCTATTAGGAATGATTGAACAGGCTGGGGCTCTTTTCTCTAGAAAAGAGAAGACTGAGGGGTGACCTGGTAGAGGTCTTTAAGCTATTGAACCGAAACAGTTAGATGGAGGCTCTGATTTAATGTCTCAAACAAATAACTCCCAAAGCACTGCATTGAAGTGTTGACCTAGATTATGTGCTCAAATTGTGGAGTGGGCTTGAAAGCACAACCTTCTGATCTCTAGGTGAAACAGCTACCAACTGAGCCAAACTGAACCACAGTGATCAGGCACAACTGCCAAGCATAGATCAATGAAGTGTACGAAAATACCGTGCATCTCTCAAGGAGAGCAGTTTTTCCCACCCATAAGGATGGTCAAAAGGATGAGAGATGAATATACTTCTAAGAAGAACACTTATTTATTGACTAGTGATGTTTAACAATAACTAAGAAACGTAAATTACTTAAGTTAATAGGTTAATTTCATGAAACTTTTTATTTTTATTCCATGGGACTGAAGGATATTGACCCAATGGGGTGATAATTCACACTAATGACAAATACTAACCAAAAAAAAAGTCTGGTTGACTTAGACCCAGCATCTTTCATGCTATTTCAATTCATTTGGATGAAGAACTTTTAATCCTCTTGATGTCACCTTTCCACCACACCTGAATCCTATTCTACATTCCACAGAATTCAACCATTGCATGTCCTACCTCTCAAACCATAGCATCAACGGTTGAGTACCCCTTCCAACCTGCACAAGTCAGTATGAAGGACCTTGAGCTACTGCTGACTTTTTGGGCAGCTTCCCACCCAGCAGAGATGATTTGTGACATTTCTACATTTGTAAACAAGCATCTAACAGGACTAAGAGACTCAAGATAAAGGGGACAAATAAGAACTCATTTCAATTTATTAAAAATACAAGGATTATTAGGAAGATGAAAAGGCCATGCTGCCCAACAAACAAATCTCTTTTTGTTAGATCTCAATCTCCCCTATGTGGCCTTTTCACCATAATCTTCATTTCTCTAGAAATATATCTAGCTGTCTCGTGCATCAATTTAAACTGTTTAGTTCAATGACCTTCATTCCCTGGGGATTGATATATCTGTTAGCCTTTGTATGAAAACAAATTGGAGTGTAATTTCCCTTCTGCCTTCAAGCTCCTATTCTTTAACTTGCAATGATATATACACACATACATGGGTGCGTGTCTCTACATTACTAATAGTTGCGGAGTTTTCCAAACATGGTTGATAACATAAGCCTGCACTTCCCTCAACACTCTAATCCAGTTTCTCTTGCATGTGCATGCGGCATAAAGTGTCACTATGTGGACTGATGATAACCTACGCATACAAATTGCCATTTGGCAACTGGCTGAAAGGCTCCATTCTTTCCCTCCCATATAGCAAACAGCATATCTCACAAGTGACACCACTGTCACAACTTTATATGCAAGACAGTTCTCATCAACTACTTTTCATTCTCACTCCTGAAAGCTCCAGTAATGTATCACAGATATATACCCTCTACATCAGCTGCGGCCAATCCTCATTCCTCGGTTTGCATGTGGCTCTTGGAACCCGCCCAGACATTCAGTTATAATGCAGAGATACAGCAGGACATTGGAACGGGCAGCTTTCGTTCAATTCATGGCTTTGCTAAACAACATTTGTATATGGAGACTAGTCTAGCTGGTTGTTTTGGTCTGGATGTATTCCAATGTTAGACGGTGTCGTTTGTGGTTGTGATGCTGTTGTTTTGCTGCTAACCCCTTTCCTGTGCTCTCCTCACTCTCAGCTCTTGACAAGTGGATTGGCTGGAGCTGACCGATGAACCAATGTTTTAGATGCAGGCCTTTGATGTGTAGCTGGCCTCTGCAGCAAAGAGTCCAAATACTGCTTTCTGGAATGAATGTGCAGCTTGGGACTTTTGGACCAGGACATCACTGCCATTGGCTGTGCATGTGCATGAGAGAGAGAAAGAAATATCAGGAGAGTGCTACAGGATAAGGAGATGCGCTTGGGGGCGTACAGTCCAGGTTTCAAGGAGGTGCTTGCCAATAAAGCAGCATCACAAACCGCAATATGTATTTAAATATTGCCTTTAACATAAAGAAAATGCTGCATGAAAACACACAAATAGGAAACATGCTGGTTTAGGAGGGACAGATTAGAAGAGGTGACTGAATGATGGGGAAGATTTTTAAAGGTGGATATGCTGAGAGGTTTAGAGAGGATGTTCCAGAGAATAGGACTGAGGCAGTTGAATGTTCTGCTACCTGGTGGAGCGAGGTGGCAGTGGGGATAGATGCACAGATGGACAGAATCAGAGAAATGGTGCGTTTGAAAGAAGTAAGAACTTGGATTTATATAGCACCTTTCATGACCTCAGGATGTCCCAAAGCATTTTACAGCCAATTAAGTACTTTTGAAGTGTAGTCACTGTTATAATGAAGGAAACGCGGCAGACAATTTGTGCACAGCAAGGTCCCACAAACAGCGATGAGATAATGACCATAGTGATGTTGGTTGTGGGATAAATACTGGCCAGGACACCGGGGAGAACTCCCTTGCTCTTCTTTGAATAATGTCATGAGATCTTTTACGTCCACCTGAGAGAGCAGAAGGGGCCAAAAGATGGCACCTCAGACAGTGCAGTGCTCCTTCAGTACTCCACTAAAGTATTGGCTTAGATTATGTGCTCAAGTCTCTGGAGTGAGACTTGAACCAACAAGCTTCTGACTCAGAGGTGAGAGTGCTACCACTGAGCCAAGGCTAACACTTGGGTTTGGGAGGGGAATATAAGGCTGGAGGAGATTGGAGAGATAGGGTTCAGCTAAGTCATGGAGGGAACTTTGGATGAGTATTTCAAATGTAATTCTTTGGGGGCGGGAGGGTAATTAGGACAGGGATGAGGGATGAATGGGACTTGATATGTTTCAGATGAGTTATTTAATAGAGGGTGAAAGATGGGAGGGCAGCAAGTGCTCAGTGATAGCTTTATCAGAGATTAGGAGTTCAGGTGCAAGATATGACAAAATTGAGGGACTGCTCAAGGATATGGGTAGGGAGTTTATAACAAAGGGTGAAATTGTGTGAGCACAGCAGGGTGGTGAAGTAGGAAGGAAGGGGCTAGGGTACTTGAGATGAGGAGTTGCTTGATGTAAAAGCATAATACTGTAATATTGGAAGCTCCAGGTTTGTCGTTTCTGCACAATTGCATTCAATTCATTTCCTGCGCATGCAGGGATTGATTTCATTTTGATTTTAATCAGATGGCGTGAAGGAGTACTACATGATCAATTGGAGTTCTCTTTCATCAGTCATTAATCTTTATTATTGCAACCAGTTATTATTTATATTAATGACCTGGACTTATACAAGTATATAGGGCATAATTTCAAAGTTTGTGGATGACATGAAACTCGGAAATGTAGTAAACAGTGAGTAGGATAGTAGCAGATTTCAGGAGGACATAGACAGACTGGTGAAATGGGCAGACACATGGCAGATGTAATTTAACGCAGAGAGATATGAAGTGATGCATTTTGGTAGGAAGAATGAGGAGCGGCAATGTGAACGAAAAGGTACAATTTTAAAGGAGGCGCAGGAAGAGAGAGACCTGGGAGCGTATGTACACAAATCTGTGAAGGTGGCAGGAAAAGTTGAGAAAACTTAACTTAAAATAGCATATGGGATCCTTGGGTTAATAAACAGGTGTTGATTACAAAAGAAAAGAAGATATGTTAAACCTTTATAAAACACTGGTTAGGCCCCAGTTGGAGTACTGTGTCCAATTCTGGGAACTACACTTTAGGAAGGATGATAAGGCCTTATAGAGGGTGCAGGGAATATTTACTGGAATGGTACCATGGGTGTGGGACTTCAGTTATGCAGCAAGTTGTTGTGATCTGGAATGCACTGCCTGAAAGGGTGGAGGAAGCAGATTCAATAATAACTTTCAAAAGGGAATCGGATAAATACTTGAAGGGAAAATTTGCAGGGCTATGGGGAAAGGAAAGGGGAATGGGATTAATTGGCTTGGTCTTTCAAAGAGCTTGCACAGGCACGATGGGCTGAATGGCCCACTTCTGTGCTGCATCATTCTATTCTATGATTATATGAACTGAACTCATAGGACATTGACTACACTTGTGGTAGATTGACTACACTTGTGGTAGATAATGTTGAGTAGATTAGTAAGACTCCAACTCCATGAGACTTTCTGTTACTGAGATTTCCAGAAATGCTGTCACATTGTAACTTCATGTCTGGGAATGATCTAGGGAAGTCTTCAGAGTTATCACACACCCAGACATGTCCTGTCAATCTGAAACTATTTGAACCAGTTTCCTGTTTGATGTAGAAATCATTGAAACTTGGATGTGAGCAAGATTTTTGAAAGAATCTCAACTCCCTCTTATTGAACAGATGACAAAGTTAAGTACAGATGAAAGACGCCATTTGACGCATCCAGCCCATTTTTCAATAGAAACTATGGATATTGGTGCTGTCATCCGATGGGAGAAAAATGCCTTGGATACAGTCCCATAATAAATTTACTCTCTGATTGGTCGGGCAGAGTTCTCCCACTCAGTTCTATACACAGCCTTGTTCTGGGGGCTCACCTCTAGCTCCTTGACCAAAGAGAGAAGCATTAAGACACCAAGTAATAGTACAAGAACAGAAACAAATAAAAGTAGCTTCAAGTCTGATCAAGGCAGAAGAGAAATGAAGGGCAGACTCTGTACACAATGCCCAGTGTAAAAAGGTTAGTAGCTATTTTAACAAAGATGTATAGGAAAAGGATGGGAAAACATGGTCCAACGTGCCCATCCCATTCAGACATGCTGCTGCCATGTAAACCATTGACCCACTCACTCCAGTCACAATCTCCTGGGAGAATTAAAAAAAAACAAGGCCCTGAACTGGGACAGGTTCCTCACAGCACTAATTGGGTCCTTGACAATATCCATCAGAAGGATTGCACAAACAACTTACATTTATATAGCACCTTTAATATAGAAAAAGTCTCTGGGTCTGTACTTTCTCCCTCTCCCTGTGTGGGTCTGGACTTTCTCTCTGTCTCTGTGTGGGTCTGTACTTTCTGTCCCTGTGTGGGTCTGTACTTTCTCCCTGTCTCTGTATTTTCTCCCTGTCTCTGTGTGGGTGTGTACTTTCTCGCTGATTTAAAGTTAACAAGCCTCGAATAAAAATAGAACTTAGAAGAGAGCCTTGTGTCTCGGAGTAGTGGATAGGTTGAGCATACTCTGAGCAAAAACAATTGGACTGAGATAAAGACACTAGTTTGGAGGTTATATGGATAGATGTACATAGAGCAGATGGTTCCTGTGTTGGTGGGTTCAATGGGGGAGGGAGGATTGTTTTTGTAGAGGGCAGTGGACTTGGGTTGAATAGTGGAAACATGGATGAATATTTTGTTTTATTTACCTTTGGAATCAAGTACTTACACAGAACTTTCCCCTCGGATTTAAATAAGTAGGGTAGATTGTACATAGCCTGTGGAAAGAAAGGGTTTCATGAGGTAAATGACCTTTTCTTGTTGCACACTTTATATAAGGATGTCCTTCAAAAAAAATACACATCCACTTTTATGCAAATACCTTTTGCAATTGATACATTTACGAGAATTCCAAATGGTTATATGCAAATGAATTCTAGAAAATGTGCTCATTGCTTTAGGAGGCTGTGATATAAATAGTGTTCTGCTCACTAAAGTGACATTTGCACCTGCAACTCCCGCTGGCTGCAGTTCATCTCCAGCACTTGCAGATCAAATGTGCACACATTCGAATGTGGTTCTCTGGTAGTTTATAGGACAAATACACCACATGAAATGGTACTGAGCAACGTGAACTACAATGGTCCTAGATTCAATCCCTGGTCTGTGATAGGTTTACTGCTCTCAGCTGGGCCTGCAGGTGAAGCCTCTATATTTAGTCTTGGCGCTAGCCTGGACTAGGAATGGGAAAAATCAGCCTGGGTTCCTGCTTCGAATCACTATCCAGTCACTTCTACTACCAGATCATTTATATAGCGCCTTTAAAGTCGTAAAATATCCCAAGGCACATCACAGGAGCGGTATCTGACAAAAATTGATACCAAGCCAAAGAAGGAGACACTAGGACAGGTGAACAAAAGCTTGATCGAAGGGGTAGGTTTTAAGGAGCATCTTAAAGGAGGATGGAGAGGCAGAGAGGTTTAGGGAGGGCACGACTGCCAATGATGGGGCGAACATAGGAACAGGAGTAGGCCATTTAGCCCCTTGAGCCTGTTCCACCATTCAATGAGATCAGGCTGATCTGTGACCTAACTCTCTACCCACCTTTGCCCCATATCCCTTAATATCTTTGGTTAACAACAATCTATCAATCTCAGATTTAAAATTAACAATTGATCGAGCATCAATTGCTGTTTGCGGAAGAGAGTTCCAAACTTCTACCACCCTTGTGTGTAGTTGTGTTTCCTAATTTCACTCCTGAAAGGTCTGGCTTTAATTTTTAGACTATGCCCCCAGTCCTAGACTTCCCAACCAGTGGATAAAGTTTCTATCTAGCCTATCTGTTCCCCATAATATCTTGAAAACTTTGATCAAATCATCTCTTAACCTTCTAAATTCTAGGGAATACAACCCTGATTTGTGTAATCTCTCCTTGTAATTTAACCCTTGGATCCGGGTATCATTCTGGTAAACCTAAGCTGCACTCCCTCCAAGACCAATCTATCCTTCCTAAGGTGTGGTGCCCAAAACTGCTCACAGTACTCCAGGTGTGGTCTAACCAGGGCTTTGTATAGCTGCAGCATAACTTCTACCCCCTTAAATTCTAGCCCTCTAGATATAAAGGCCAGCATTCCATTTTCCTTTTTGATTATTTTCTGTACCTATTCATGACATTTTAATGATCTGTGTACCTGAACCCCCAAGTCTCTTTGGACCTTCACTGTTTTTAGCATTTCACCATTTAGAAAGTACCCTGTTCTATCCTTTTTAGGTCCAAAGTGGATGACCTCACATTTGCCTACATTGAAGTCCATTTGCCACAGTTTTGCCCATTCACTTAATCTATCAATATCCCTTTGTAATTTTATGCTTTCATCTACAATGCCACCTATCTTTGTGTCATTGACAAATTTGGATATATGACTTTCTACGCCACCATCTAAGTCATTAATAAATATTGTGAATAGTTGAGGCCCCAATACAGATCCCTGCTGGACACTACTAGTCACATCCTGCCAATTAGAGTACTTGCCCATTATCCCTACTCTCTATCTCTTGCTGCTCAGCCAATTTCCTAACCAGGTCAATAATTTGCCTTCAATTCCATGGGCTTCAACTTTAGTTAAGTCTCTTATGAGGGACTTTATCAAATGCCTTCTGAAAGTCCATATAAATAACATCCATAGACATTCGCCTGTCCACTACTTCAGTAACCTCTTCAAAAAATTCAATCAGGTTTGTCAGGCATGAACTACCTTTTACAAATCTCTCTGATCAGCCCAAATTTTTCAAGGTGATCAGTCACCCTATCCTTAATTATAGACTCTAGTTATTTACCAACAACAGATGTTAGGCTAACTGGTCTATAATTCCCTGGTTTCCCTCTCTCACCATTCTTAAATAGCGGAGTGACATGCACAATTTTCCAATCTAAAGGAACAGTTCCTGAATTGAGAGAACTTTGGAAGGTTATAGTTAGGGCGAAGGAAGATGGGGATGCACAAGAGGCCAGAATTGAAGGAACGCAGAGTTTTTAGAGGGTTGTAGGGTTAGAGGAGCTTACAGAGGTAGGAAGGGGTGAGGCCATGGAGGGATTTGAACGCAAGAATAAGAGCTGGTGGACTGGGAGCCAATGTAAGTCAGCGAGCACTGGGACTAGGTCCGAGTTAGGATATGGGCAGCAGAGTTTTGGATAAGCTCAAATTTATTGGGGGGGGGGGGGGGGTTGGGGGACGCAGGGCGGGGGTGGAAGATGGGAGGCCAGCCAGGATAGCATTGGAATAGTCGAGTCTAGAGGTAACAAAAGCATGGATGAGGGTTTAGGCAGCTGCTGGAATATAAGAATAGGAGCAGGAGTAGGCCATTTGGCCCTTCGAGCCTGTTCCGCCATTCAACAAGATCATAGCTGATCATCTGCCTTAATATGCCTGAATGTTGGGTGAGAATCGTACTGGGCTTCACTACGACACCTCCATAATTGAATAGCCGGCCAGCACTTGTTCTCTGAGCTCACACATGGCGAATGATCAGTTGAGGTTACAGAGGGCAGCCTGGGAGCCCATATCCCAGCATAGACCACTGCCTTCAGGAAATAGTAAAATTGGAAAACAGAACACAAATATCAATGGCTTGAAGCAGGACACATGAGGTTGTATTCAAGTAAACGGTATTGTATTTCAATGACACCATGTGCAGAATGATGTTACACTCCAGTGACGATGAAAGAGCCCAGCTCATGTGAAAAGCACATGAGATTGATCTAAGTGTTGGTAATCAGCTGGTTGGTAACTAGTTGGTTGGTAACTAGTCCTGGGACTCAGTGAAGTCACTACTAACAATAACCAGCCCCAGGACAGTGACAGCGTAACACAAAGAATTCGACCCAACATAATCGTCGCTAAACAAAAGGAAAAATATCTGTCATATTGGGCAGAAACAACAAAAACCCAAAGCAAACTCAATTGCTACTTAGCCCTAAACAGACAATACAACATGGCTGATTACCTGACCATGGTAAAGGATAGCAAACTGAGAAAAACCTTGACAATGTACAGACTTAGTGAACATAGCCTGGCGATCGAAAAAGGTAGACACAGGCAGACCCGACTACCAAGAGAGGACAGGATATGCTCTCACTGCAGTCAGGGAGTGGTGGAGACAGAGATGCACTTCCTCACAGCTTGTAGAAAATATCAGGGCATAAGGGAGAAGTTCTACCCAAAATTCACAAAAATATGCCCGGAATTCAGAAATTTGAATGACGACCAAAAACTCCCATACCTACTAGGGAAAGAGAGAAATTGTGTAACACTAGCGGCACACTATGTTACAGCTTGCCATAAACAGAGGGACAACCACTAAATATAAGAAAAGAGTATATATAAATTATATGAAAGTATATTTATACACTCAGGGATATATCTGTTTATACACTGTATGGATAGATCTGTATTTTTGTGTACAAACATGAATGTTTTTTGATGCTTTGGCAACATAAGATGTAACTTGTCATGCCAGCAAAGCGATTTGAATTGAAATTGAATTGAATTGGTTGCAGCAGCTGTTAAGTAGTTGTCAATGGAGTAAAAACGTGGACTTTGTCAGTAGTTGTTGGCATCATCAGTAGTCAAAAATTGCAGCACCTCCTGAGATGCGCAGTCAAAACCTAGGGAGACTGGTCTCACGAACGTGGATTTTGTACCCTCAATTCTTCAAGCATCAAGTTCCCCATCTTGGGGAGCTGGGAGCAGCAAAAAGCAAAAGGACCAATGATTCCTGACAGGGGAAGGGAAAAAAGGCTAGCAAAATGATCAGACTGCTCTTGCGCTGCCAGACGTTTGGGAACAAATTAACAGACTGTCTTCTAGGTCACAGAATTGTGCACAGGCTTGGGGCTCTTCTCTAGAAAAGAGAAGGCTGAGGGGTAACCTGATCGAGGGCTTCAAGATTATGAAAAGGTTTGATAGGGTAAACATAGAGAAGATGTTTCCATTTGCAGGCGAGACCAGAACTAGGGGCCATAAATATAAGATAGTCACCGATAAATCCAAAAGGGAATTCAGGAGAAACTTCTTTACCCAGAGAGTGGTTAGAATGTGGAACTCGCTACCACAGGGAGTGGTTAAGATGAATAGCATAGATGCATTCAAGGGGAAGCTAGATAAGCATATGAGAGAAAGGAATAAAAGGATATATTGATGGGGTTAGATGAAGAGGGGTAAGAAGGAGGCTCGTGTGGAGCATAAACACCGGCATGGACCTGTTGGGCTGAATGGCCTGTTTCTGTGTTGTAAATATTTTGTAGAAGGAGACAGTAAAGTTCTGATTGATTAATCAGTCGCAAATTTTAAAAGTTCCTTTTTATTTGGGCAAACTGTTACAGAATGGATGTTTTGGTTTATAAGTTATTCCACAAGATAATACAGTTTAAAGGCTTTTATTGACTTTTACAGGAATTAAGCATACAATGATAACTATTATTAATAATCTCATATTTAGAATGATAACTATAATAATTACGCATATACTTAGGGTCACACTTAATGTCCAAGGTAGCAAAGAATTCACCGCGTGACAGGTTTTGTGCTCGAGGGGATCAGTTGGCCAAGCTTTGTCGAATTTTGAAGTATCGATTTTAACACCTCTTTTTATACATTTCTTTCACTCTGGCTACGTGAGAATCCGCATGTTTCAAAGTATTACCTCATCCAATTAGCTGGTCTTCAGTTTTAACAAGAATAGCGCCCCATAAATTGCTTTTCCAAATCTATGGCAGGTGCCTTTCCCAGGCTAGCGCCAACAAAGTTTGTTGCCTTGCTGAATCTCTTATCAGCAAAGACTGTCCCTGCTTGTTCTGTGTCTGTGCATTAACTTGTTATTAGCTAAAGCTCTCTGACTGGGATTCCTTTTAATTTAAACTGTCCTAACAGAAACTTACTTAATAGGCAAAAGCTAAAGCAAGCGCCAGTGAAACTGACTAATGGCAATAATTAGATTCCATACTGCTTTGAGTCCCAAAGATAGGAATCTTATCATCTTTATTGTGCTGATTATATTGATTGAATCGGTACAGATGAGGTTGGGAGATATGTTTCTAACTATTGTACAGACACGGGTGTAGTTGTGAGATTAGTTCCTGCCAGAGGTAATCTCACCTGTGACTGACTATCTGAAATATATCACTTTTTTTGAAATATGCCTGGAGGGGATCAGTCAAGTCCACTGGGGTGAGGTCATGGAGGATTTTCAAATGTGTACTAGAATCTTGAATTCAGTTCATTAGGGTACGGGGAGCCAGTGAAGCTTGGAGAAGGTGGCGTGCTAGGTGTGTGGGGCTTTGGGTAGGGACGTGGGCCGCAGCGCTCTGAATGAATTATGAATTGTATAGTCGGGTACCAACAATAAAAGAAAGACTTGCATTTATATAGCGCCTTTCACAACCTCAGCACGTCCCAAAGCGCTTTACAGCCAATGAAATACTTTTCACAGTGCAGTCGCTGTTGTAATGTAGGAAATGCCACAGCCAATTTGTGCACAGCAAGCTCCCACAAATAACAATGTGATAATGACCAGATATTCTGTTTTAGTGATATTGTTTGCGGGATAAATATTGGCTAGGAGACTGGAGAGAACTCCCCTGCTCTTCTTCGAAATATTGCCATGGGATCTTTTATGTCTACCTGAGAGAGCAGACGGGGCCTCGTTTTAACTTCTCATCTGAAAGACGACACCTCCAACAGTGCCTCACTGGAGTGTCAGCCTGGATTTTGTGCTCAAGTCTCTGGAGTGGGACTTGAATCCACAACCTTCTGACTCAGAGGCGAGAAGGCTGCCAACGAGACGCGGCTGACACAATGTTAGAGGTTGCGCCTGGAGATGATAAAATCATGGTCTAGGATTTTTAGTAGTGGGGGAAATCCTTAGTGCAGTGCCGACAAGAAAAAACCGGGGAATGCAGGAAATGAGAAACAAAAATAGAAAATGCTGGAACTGCACAAACAGGTCTGTTGGCATCGATAGGTAACTCCTCAGTACAGTTGATGATTCCATTCAAGTTGCGGGTCTACCTTACAAGTCTCCTTATTTTAGAAGGTTGCGCAGACTCCTGATTCCACATGTTGCAGAAGTGCAATCCGCAAGGTTACCACCACCTCCTCTTAGGCAGTCCCTTGGAACCGAGGATGACTTGCTTCCACATTAAAAATGAGTTCTCGGGTGACTGACGAGTCCAATGCGGGACCTACAGTCTCTGTCACAGGTGGGGCAGACGGTGGTTGAAGGGGCGGGTGGGTGGAGTGCTTGGGTTGACGTGCGCTCCTTCCGCTGTTTGCACTTGGCTTCCGCTTGCTCCCAGCGAAGAGACTCGAGGTGTTCGGCGCCTTCCTGGATGCTTCTCCTCCATTTTGTGCGGTCTTGGTCCAGGGATTCCCAGGTGTCGGTGGGGATGTTGCACTTTTTCAAGAAGGCTTTGAGGGTGTCCTTGAAGCATTTCCTCTGCCCGCCTGGGGCTCTCTTGCCGTGTCGGAGCTCCGAGTAGAGTGCTTGTTTTGGGAGTCTCGTATCGGGCATGCGGATGATGTGGCCCATCCACTGGAGCTGATTGAGCGTGGTCAAAGCTTCGATGCTGGGTGTTGGCCTGAGCGAGAACACTGACGTTGGTGCACCTATCCTGCCAGAGTCGCAATGTGGATTCTGCCCACTAAGGGGCACAATGGACATGATCTTCACCGTGCGTCAATTACAAGAGAAATGCAGGGAACAGCACCAACCGCTGTACATAGCCTTCTTTGACCTCACAAAGGCCTTCGACACCGTCGACCGTGAGGGGTTATGGAGTGTCCTCCTCAAATTCGGCTGCCCTCAAAAGTTTGTCACCATCCGCCTGCTTCACGACGACATGCAAGCCGTGATCCTGACCAACAGATCCACCACAGACCCAATTCACGTACAGGGGGGTCAAGCAAGGCTATATCATCACGCCAACGCTCTTCTCGATCTTCCTGGCTGCAATGCTCCATCGCAAGGTTACCTGTGGTATTGATGTCAAGAGCCGACAGGTGATCCCAGATCCTCCCAGGTGATTTATAAGGCATGTTGTAATATGTGATGTCTGACTCTGTATGACCTATCACTTTTGACCCTGAGGCCTTTCTAACATCCTTTTGTTATGCAGTGAATCAAGCAAGGTGTGCATATGAGCCAATCATTTTTCTCAGTTACTATTTTTATAACTGTTATAAAATTGTCCAAGATTGGAGTTTTCAATGTTTCTCAGATTTTTTGGAGCATAGATATCTTAAACGTGAAAGTCCACTTTTTTATGTAATTTAAATAAGGAATTTGTTTAAAATAAAGTCAGTGTTTTTATCATTTTCGGGATGTGGGCGTCGCTGGAAATGCCGGCATTTATTGCCCATGTCTCATTGCCCTCGGGAAGGTGGTGGCGAGCCGCCTTCTGCAGTCCGTGTGGTGAAGGTACTCCCAAGATGATGATAGTGATCCAGCGCTGATGAAGGAATGGCTATATATGTCCAAGTCAGGATGGTGTATGACGTGCAAGGGAACTTAAAGTAAGGTATTCCCATGCACTTGCTGACCTTGTCCTTGTAGGTGGTGGAGGTGCTGCTGAAGAAGCCTTGGGGACTTGCTGGAGTGCATCCTGTAAATAGTACTGCAGCCATGGTACACCGGTGATCGAGGAGGTGAATGTTTAGGCCAGTGGATGAAGTGCCAATCAAGTGGACTGCTTTGTCCTGGATGGTCTTGAGCCTCTTGAGTGTTGCTGCAGCTGCACCCATCCAGGCAAGTGGAGAGTATTCCATTACACTCTTGTGCCTGGTAGGTGATGGAGAGGCTTTGGGGAGACAGGAGATGAGCCACTCGGCATAGAATACCCCACCTCTAACCTTCGCTAGTACAGGAAACTTTGGTTTATCCGGAGGTTGTATGGCCGGAACCTCGATCTAACGGCAGAAATCAGCAGCCGTTTTGTTAGGTTTTTTTTCTTTTTTTTTCTTCTCCTAACATTTTTTTAAACAGTCAGTCTCTGGAAAGCCTCTCTGAAGCTGTTGCTAAGCTACAGAGATGCTTCCAAGGTATGAGCCGACTGTTTACAAGCTGTTGCTAAGCAACAGTGTTTGTTGTCAGATACGGAGATGAAAACCTCCGTATCCTTCAACATTAGCGCTGGTCTGTCCGGAAGTTTTCATAGATCGGCATCACGCCGGTCCCGTCGGTGCCGGATATCGCGAAGTTTCCTGGTAGCTATGACATGTATGTGGCTAGTCTCATTCAGTTTCTGGCCAATGGTGACCGCAGGATGTTGATGGGGAATTCGGCGATGATAATATCATTGAATGTCAAGAGAAGGTGGTTAGGCTCCTTCTTGTTGGAGATGGTTATTACATGGCACTTGTGTGGTGTGAATGTTACTTGCCACTTCTCAGCCCAAGGCTGAATATTTTCTAGGTCTTTCTGCATGTGGGCATGGACTGCTTCATTAACGAGCAGCCCCACTTCTGACCTTATGATGGAGGGAAAGTCATTGATGAAGCAGCTGAAGAGAGTTGAGCCAGGGACGCTGCCCTGAGGAAATCCTGCAGTGATGTCCAGGTTAAGATGACTGGCCTCCAACAACACAACCACCTTGCTGGAGAGCTATCCCCCTTGACTTCCGTTTTACGAGGCCTCCTTAGTGCCGTTATAAACTCACACTTCCAGCAAGCTGAAGGATGCAGGAAAAGTCGCTCACATCCTTGAAGTGTAGTCACTATTGTTATTCAGGGTTAATGGTAATAAAGTGAAGCGCAACGTATATATTGAAAAATAGTGTAAAATAGAATGCTGTATTCACAGAAATCACAGAAACCCACACAGTGCAGATAGAGGCCATTTCGGCCCATCGAGCCTGCACCGACACATATCCCACCCGATCCCCGTAACCCCTACACCAACACATATCCCACCCTATCCCCGTAACCGCACATATTTAATCCCCCTAACACTAAGGGTCAATTTATCATGGCCAATCAACCTAACCCGCACATCTTTGGACTGTGGGAGGAAACCGGAGCACCCGGAGGAAACCCACGCAAACACGGGGAGAATGTGCAAACTCCACACAGACAGTCACCCGAGGCCGGATTCGAACCCGGGTCCCTGGCGCTGTGAGACAACAGTGCTAACCACTATGCCACCGTGCTCTGATATGTGACCTGCGACATTGACTTCTAACCTTTGACTGCTTCAAGGAATGAACACTTGTGTAATATGCTGGATTTGTTTCCTTCCACCCGAAAACAAACCTAAAATGGTCAAATTTGTCATCCATGCACTGGCTGAAAATCGAAACAATTTTAGAATTGTTTCACATCTGTGAGAACTCAGTGCGTGCTTGTAAGTGGTTCCTTGGTCACAGTGCACCAGTGCAAGGCAGCAAACAGCATGACGAGCCGCTAACATCCGCAGGAGCAGACGCTTTGCAATGACTGCAGTCACAGTGTGTGACAGATGTATCAGTGGCTGAACCACAACTCCCACTAGCAGCCTGTTCGTGTCAGCACATAAAGCAGAGCTGTACTAAACCTGCTCACATAAAGGTGCTATCAGACATCTGCACAAAACCTTGCCAAGATTAGATCGGGCTTGAACAATTGTTTTGTTCAATGTAGGAAACTCTTCAGGTAGATCAAATGGGTGGAATAGGATTCTCTCATTCTTTCCATCCTGAATTCATGGCTTAGCAGCTACTCTTGAGTATTTCTGGTCAGAACCATCGACTTGAACATTAGAAAACAGCCTACTCCACATAATTCAAAGTTGCTTTTAGAATTAAAAAAATTATCCAGTAAACACTTTAAACTAGTAAGATGGGGGGAAGGATTTACAAGAAACATAACCAGCCTAATCATAAACAAAACAGGAAAAGAGAGCATAGGAAAGAATAAAGTAAGGGAGGACATTGATGGCAAGGGAATAAATAGAGTTATAAAACAGGAGTTTAAAAAGATGGTTAAACATAAAGTGAGAGAAAATCCTATTAAAAATGGTTTAAACTGTTTGTACAACAATGCACACAGTGTCCGTAATAAAGCAGGGGAGCTGGAGGCAATCATGCATTGCGAGGAACCACACATAGTAGGGATCACTGAGACATGGCTACAGAAAAATCAGGACTGGGAATTAAACATTGCAGGGTATAACATATTTAGAAAAGATAGAGAGGGAAAAAGGGGAGGGGGAGTAGCTGTACTTATTAGGGATAACATAGTGGCAGTAGAAAAAAGTGACACAGCTATCAGCAGGACAAAAATAGAATCCATATGGATAGAGATAAAATATAATAAAGGATCAATCACACTAATAGGTATATTCTACAGACCACCTAATAGTGGAAGGGAGTTGGAGGAAGAAATATGCAGACAAATTAGGGAAATAAGGAAAAAACATAGAATAATAATCATGTGGGATTTCAATTACCCCGATATTAATTGCACAGAAGAGGTAGGTAAAGGGGATAAGGGAATGGATTCCTACAATGTGTACAGGACTCCTTGCTAACCCAATATGTAAAAAGCCCAAAAAGGGAGGATTCGCTATTGGATCAAGTAATGTTGTAGATTTATGTCTTCATTACCCATGGCCTTTAAGGCCGCCTTGAAGGTCTGGACAAACCTTTCAGCTAATCCATTGGTGGCGGGATGGTATGGGGCGGACGTGTAGTGCTTAACCCCATTGTTTTTTAAGAACTTCCTGAATTCTTCGGACACAAATTGCGGTCCATTATCAGAACAGATCTGTTCCGGCAGCCCATTCCTGGCAAATATGGTCCTTAATACTGTGATGGTTTTTTTCCGTGGTGGTGGAGGACATCTTTATTACCTCCGGCCACTTGGAGTGTGCATCCACCGCGATTAAGAACATTGAGTCCATAAATGGACCAGCAAAGTCGATATGTACCCTTTGCCATGGAGATGAGGGCCACTCCCATGGATGTAGAGGGGCTTGTGGTGGGGCGTTTTGGAACTTCTGGCATCCTAGACAGCTCTTGGTCATTTCTTCGATGTCTCCATCGATACCTGGCCACCACACAAACGCTCTGGCTAAGTTCTTCATTTTCACTCCACCCAGATGCCCCTTGTGAAGCTCCTTTTGCACTCTATCCTTGAGTTTGGGTGGAATCACCACTCTGGATCCACACATCAAGGTTCCTCAGCACACTGACAGCTGTTCTCTTCTTTGCGAGAATGCTGGCAACGGTTCGCCATGTGCTGGCCATCCCTTCACCGTTAAATCGTAGACTCGTGAGAGAGTCGGGTCATTTCTTGTTTCCTTTTCGATCGTAGAATTTGTTACTGGTAGACATTCCACTATGGTTGAGTGGAACATTTCCACTGGGTCCACTGTAGGCGCCTCTTCTACCGTTGGCAACGGTAGGCGTGATAAACCGTCAGCATTCCCATGCTGTTTTGATCCTTTGTATTCTATGTCATACTGGTGTGCCCCTAGGAAAAGGGACCACCTCTGTAGCCTTTGCGCTGTCATAGTGGAAACGCCCTTTTTAGGGTTGAATAAACTTCTGGCCCTGCAGGTAATGATGAAACTTCTTTACTCCCCACACCAGGCTGAGAGCCTCCCTATAATCTAGATGCAAATGCAACTGGCCTTTCCGAGCCATTTGGCAACTTGTGTGAGAGTACTGCTCCAATACCATAAGGAGAAGCATCACAAGCTAAACGAATAGGTAGCGTTGGGTTGAAGTGAGCCAACACTTCCTCTGAGGTGATCAATGTCTTGCTTTTGCGAAAGGCCTTCTTACAGTCCTCGCTCCACTTCCATGGTACTTCTTTCTGCAAAAGAGCATTCAGCGGGTGCAGCACCGTGGATAGATTTGGCAGAAACTTATGGTAATAGTTAATCAACCCTAGGAACGATCTCAACTGGGATACATTTTCCGGAGCGGGAGCCTTCACAACCGCTTCGATCTTGTCAGGTGACTTGTGCAGCCCCTCCTGGTCAATGATATGACCACAGTACGAGATCCGTTCCTGAAAGAACTCACATTTCTGGCGATTAACTCGAAGGCCATATTCCTTCAACCTGGTGAGCACCAGTTTCAAATTTGCAAGGTGTTCCTCATCGTCATCTCCTGTAATCAGGATATCGTCCAAGTAACATTGAGTGCTTGGAATTCCCTGTAATACCTGCTCCATGGCCCTCTGCCAAATTGCCGGAGCCGAAGCCACTCCAAAAACCAGTCTATTATATCGATACAAGCCTCTGTGCGTGCTGATTGTGAGATACTGGCGCGACTCTTCCTCAACTTCCATCTGTAAGTACGCTTGCGCCAGGTCTATCTTGGTGAAGCGTTTCCCGCCAGACAATGAAGCAAAGATATCCTCAATCCGCGGAAGTGGATATTGCACCGTGTGAAGCACCGGATTAACTGTGATCTTGAAGTCTCCACAGATGCGGACCTTCCCCGGTTCCCCTGGCTTGTTACTCGATGAACGCTTCATGACGGGCACAATGGGCGTGGCCCACTCACTCCAGTCCACCTTAGACAGTACTCCTGAACGTTCCAGCCCTTCCAGCTCAGCTTCCACAGCAGGTCGTATCGCATACGGTACCGGTCTGGCTTTGAAAAATTTTGGGTTTGCATGTTCTGCAATCTTGATTTTTGCCTTAATTCCTCTCAGTGTTCCCAGTCCCTGTTGGAACACCTCTTTAGCCTCATCCAATATTCTGGACAATCGTTCAGGTTTGACATCTTTTTTTCCGGAATCTACCGTTATTGCGTTTAGGGAGTGCCAGTCCATATTTATTTTCCTGATCCACTCCCGTCCCAGAAGTGGTGGACCTCCCTCAGGTAGTACATATAAGTCCATTCCTTGGTGTTCTTTGCCCTTGTGTATCACCTTGACTTTTATCTTTCCGATGGGGTATACTTTTTGCCCCGTGTATGTCTGCAATACTATCTCCGTATCCCGTAGGGGAATATGTTTGAATAACTTTTTGTAATCTTGCTTATTCATGACCGTCAACGCCGATCCGGTGTCCAATTCCATCTTCAGTTGGACTCCTGCTATCTGCAGTGTGACCCAGATAGTTTGTCGGTCAGCTTCCTTACGTTGTGAATTCTCAGACTACCCAGTTCCTTGCTGTTGGAGTCTGAATCCGAATTCTGTTCATCCGAACTCTTCTCAGCCACCTTATGTACCTTTCTGCACTTTTCCTGTGGTGACTTTTTGTTGCTGGTCTTCTTTCCTGACCGGCATACTTTAGCTATGTGACCAAGCTTGCCACATTTTCTACATTCCTGGTTTTTAAACCGGCATTGGTTCTGATCGTGTGTTTTCTTCCCACAACGATAACACTTCGTTGTACCCGAAGTCATTTGATCTACGCTGAGTACCGCTGCCTTCAGCTGCATTTCCGCGGTGCCTCTCGCTGCGGCTTCGTGCGATGCTGCAATAGTGACAGCCTTATCAAGTGTAAGATCATTCTCTTCAAGCAACCGCTTTTGTGTTCCTTCTTTCGACAATCCACACACGAATTTGTCTCTCAGTGCCTCTGTCAGGCTTTCCCCAAACTGACAGTATTTCGCTAGCTTGCGCAGTTCAATTAAATACTCCGCGTTGCTTTCCTCTTTCAGTTGCGTTCTCGCATAAAATTTAAATCGTTCCGCTAACATCAGCGGTGTGGGGTTCAAATGATTCTTCAGGACAGCAACAATATTAGCGAAAGCCTGATCCGCCGGTTTAGCTGGTGATAGAAGATGCTTCAATAGCCCGTATGTCTTCGCACCCATTGAGTTTAGTAAGGTTAGTGCTTTATCTTCATCTGATATTTTATTTGCCTTACAATATATCTCTATGCGTTCTACATACGTGGCCCAATCTTCAACATCGGGATCGAAATCGTTGATGTTACCACGCTTAGGCATCCTCACGATCTTCTTGAGAAACAAAAGAATTATTATTTTTTTCTTTTTTTTTTACAAAATGTCGGTTTCCCACGCTCGTCTTCTTCCCCCGCTGGCTGTAATGGCGATTGCCGATTTGCTGCGTTCACCCTCCCCCAACGGTTTCAAATCGTGCCTCCCAGCCCCTCTTGCAGTCCGGTCCTTTCGCCCCCCGGCTGCGGCTGAGTTCTCCGCGGTTTTTTTATTTTCTCCCGCGCCTTACGCTGTCCCGGTCGCTGCGCCTCGCGGCCTCGGTAGCTGCCTGGCCTTTTTCACCGGTCGCGGTCGAGCTGTCTCTCGACGCTGTTGCGTCTCCCAGCCCGCTTGTAGCCCGGTCTCTCACACCGGCTGCGTTCCCGCTTTCACCGCGGCTTCCGTGCCCTACGCTGCCCCAGTCTCGGCGCCTCTGGCCCCGACCTCTGTCCGGCTCTTTTCCCTGGCCGTGGTCGAGTTCTCCGCCCTTATATCCTCCGTTTTTTTTGTTGTTTTTTTTTATTTTCTCCCCTACTCACAGTCAACGTGGCCGACTTGCTGCTCGTCGCTGATCGGCTTACCACCACCGTGATAGAGGGATGATCACTGCCTGTTGCTGATGGAAGGCTTCGTGTCAGAATTCTTCCTTCTTCCTTTGCTCTGCAGACCCGAGTCTTTTCTCAGCAGAATGATGAGGGCGGATGCCTCCTCTCGACGCCCGTTAAACTGCCTTGGATGTATCTCTGCCGCAGGGTAAGATCGAACTCGTTGCCATTGTTAAGTCTGTGTGTTATATTGCGAATTACTACACAGACCACAAAAGTAAACTTTAACAGGACTTTACTAGTTGAAGGTCAGGGCGAATCTGCCCAATAAATCATTACACAGCACTTATATACCGGTGTGGTCACCACCGGTATTACAGTATACAGCAGCCAAGATAAAGTAGTGCAACCCTTAAAATAGTTCTCTTAAAGGTGGAACGGGTTACATACACTACAACCATAATATAATACATTTTAAGCTGATAATTAAGAATGACGTAAGTATGACAAAAACCAGGGTAATAGCTTGGAGAAAAGCTGATTTTGAGGGGCTGAGAACAGAACTTGGAAAAATAAAACGGGCAACAATATTGGCAAATGATGTAGAACAGCAGTGGGAAACATTTAAAACGGTGTTCAACAGTGCAGGAAAAATATATTCCACTTAAAGGAAAGAACAAACAACAATAATGAGACACCATGGATGAAGAAAGCCATAGGGGAACAATTGAGGGTAAGGAAAGAGGCATACATTAAGTACATGGACAGCAGGGGAGTGCATGATAAGGGAGCATACAAAGAGATTAGGAGAGAAGTCAAAAAAAATTAGGAAGGCAAAGAGGAACTTTGAAATTAAATGATCAAGGATCATAAAACAAAATGGTAAAATATTTTACAGGCACATCAATTAAAAAAAGGAAGGTTGGGATGGGAATAGGACCATTAACGGATAGACAGGATAATACCACAATGATCGAGAGATGGCAGAAATATTATATAATTATTTTGCTTCAGTATTTACCGGCGAGATAGAACAAGTGGACATGACATTGGATGATGAGATTAGTAATGAGATAAGTACATTTAAAATAAAAAGGGGGATATATTAAATAAACTAGGGGAATATATTAAATAAACTAATCAAACTCAAAGAGGATAAAACCCCTGATCCAGATGGATTGCATCCACATTTTAAAAGAATCTAGGGAAGAGATAGCAGGGGCATTACTATGCATATTTAATAATTCGTTAGAAAAAGGTGTAGTGCCAGAGGACTGGCGGATAGCTAATGTAATACCTATATTTAAGAAGGGGGAAAGAACATGTCCAGGGAATTATAGACCAGTCAGCTTAACAGCGGTGGTAGGAAAAATAATGGAATCCCTACTAAAGGAGAAAATGGAAGAACATCTAGAAACAAAAAACATAGTAATGAAAAGTCAGCATGGATTTCAAAAGGGAAAGTCTTGCTTGACCAACCTCATTGAATTTTTTGAAGAGGTAACAGAGAGAGTAGACAAGGGTAATGCAGTAGATGTAATTTATCTAAATTTTCAAAAGGCCTTCGATAAGGTCGTCGTCGCCTTCTTCTTAGGCAGTCCCTCGGAACCGAGGATGACTTGCTTCCACATTGAAAATGAGTTCTCAGGTGACTGATGAGTCCAATGCGGAACCTACAGTCTCTGTCACAGGTGGGGCAGACGGTAGCTGAAGGGGCGGATGGGTGGGGTGCTTGGGTTGACGTGCGCTCCTTGCACTGCCTGCGCTTGGCTTCCGCTTGCTCCCAACTAAGAGACTCGAGGTGTTCGGCGCCTTCCTGGGTGCTTCTCCTCCACTTTGTGCAGTCTTGGGCCATGGGATTCCCAGGTGTCGGTGGGGATGTTACACTTTTTCAAGGAGGCTTTGAGGGTGTCCTTGAAGCATTTCCTCTGCCCACCTGGGGCTCTCTTGCCGTGTCGGAGTTCCGAGTAGAATGCTTGTTTTGGGAGTCTCGTATCGGGCATGCGGACAATGTGACCCGTCCATCGGAGCTGATTGAGCGTGGTCAAAGCTTCGATGCTGGGGATGTTGGCCTGAGCAAGAACACTGACGTTGGTGCGCCTATCCTACCAATGGATTTGCAGGATCTTGCGGAGGCAGCGTTGGTGGTACCTCTCCAGTGCTTTGAGATGCCTGCTGTACATGGTCCATGTCTCTGAGGCATACAGCAGGGCGGGTATCACTGCTGCTCTGTAGACCATGAGCTTAGTGCCGGGTTTGAGGTCCTGGTCTTCAAACACTCTCTTCCTCAGGTGACCAAAGGCTGCACTGGCACACTGAAGGTGGAGTTGGACTTCGTCGTCGACGTCTGCCCTTGTTGACAGTAGGCTCCCGAGGTAGGGAAAGTGGTCCACGTTGTCCAAGGCCTTGTCGTGGATTTTGATAATCGGGGAGCAGTACTGTGTGGCGGGGGCAGGTTGGTAGAGGACCTTTGTCTTATGGATGTTTAGTGTAAGGCCCATGCTCTCATATGCTTCGGTGAAAGTGTTGATGATGGTTTGGAGTTTGACCTCCGAGTGAGCACAGACGCAAGCTTCGTCTGCATACTGTAATTCGACGACAGAGGATGGGACGACCTTGGATCTGGACTGGAGGCGACGGAGGTTGAACAGTTTCCCGTTTGTTCTGTAAATTAGCTCCACTCCAGGGGGGAGCTTACTGAGGGTGAGATGGAGCATTGCAGCAAGGAAGATCGAGAAGAGCGTTGGTGCGATGACACAGCCTTGCTTGACCCCGGTTCGTACATGAATTGGGTCTGTGGTGGAACAGTTGGTCAGGATCACGGCTTGCACGTCATCGTGAAGCAGGCGGAGGATGGTGACAAACTTTTGGAGGGCAGCCGAATTTGAGGAGGACACTCCATAATCCCTCACGGTTGACAGTGTCGAAAGCCTTTGTGAGATCAAAGAAGGCCATGTACAGCGGTTGGTGATGTTCCCTGCATTTCTCTTGTAATTGACGTGTGGTGAAAACCATGTCCATTCTGCCCCTTAGTGGGCGGAATCCGCATTGCGACTCTGGGAGGAGCTCTTCGGCCACTGGGAGAAGGCAATTGAGGAGGATTCTTGCGATGACTTTCCCTGTGGCAGACAGCAGGGACACTCCTCTGTAATTACCGGAATCGGACTTGTCACCTTTCTTGAAGATGGTCACAATTACGGCATCTCTGAGATCCCCTGGCATGCTCTCCTCCTTCCAGATAAGAGAAATGAGTTCATGAATTCGCACCAGTAATGCTTCTCTGCCATGCTTTAGTGCCTCGGCAGGGATTCCATCTGCTCCTGAGGCCTTGTTGTTCTTCAGTTGTCGGATGGCCTTTTCAACCTCCATGCCGGGCTGGGGTTGTGCTGAGATGGTGGTGGGTAGCATGCTGTGGGATGGAGTTGAGGACACTTGTGTCGAAGACAGAGTCGTGGTTAAGGAGATCTTCGAAGTGCTCCTTCCAGCGGGCACTGGCTGCCTCGCTGTCCTTGATGAATACCTCTCCGTTCTTGGCCCGCAGTGGGGTAGGGCCTTGGGTGCTTGGGCCTTGGGCGGTCTTGACTGCGCTAAAGAATCCACGCACGTCGTGGTTGTCGGCTAGCTGCTGGATCTCCTGCGTTTTCTCCGCCCACCATCTGTTCTTTAGGTCGCAAGTTTTTTGTTGGACCTTGGCCTTCAGGCTTCTGTAGAGCTGCTTCCTTGCTCTCGGTACCCCATAATAGATTGATGAACAAGGTCAGGGAATGCGGAGTCAGGAGACAAGTAGCAGAATGGATTGCTGGCTGGTTTCAGGACAGAAAGCAGAGAGTAGAAGTAAATGGTAGATATTCACAATGGCAGAAGGTGGTAGTGGTGTTCCACAAGGATCAGTGCTGGGACCACTGCTGTTCACAATTTACATTAATGTTTTAGACTTTGGAATCAAAAACACAATTTCTAAATTTGCGGATGACACCAGATTGGGGGGAATAGTCAATACTGAGGAGGACTGCAACATGTTACAGGAGGACATTAATAAACTTGCAGAATGGGCATATAATTGGCAAATTAAGCTCAACACAGATAAATGTGAGGTATTACATTTTGGTAGGAAGAATAGGGAGGTCACATCACTTGGAGGGTGCGAGTCTAGGTGGGATAGAAGAACAAAGGGATCTCGGAGTACAAATACACAAATCACTAAAAGTTGCGACACAGGTTAGCAAGGCCATAAAAAAGCAAACCAAGCACTCAGGTTTATTTCTAGAGGGATAGAATTGAAAAGTAGAGAAGTTATGTTAAACTTGTATCGAACCTTGGTTAGACCACACTCGGAGTTTTGCGTTCAGTTCTGGTCGCCATATTATAAAAAGGATATAGAGGCATTGGAGAGGGTGCAGAGAAGATTTACAAGGATGATACCAGAAATGCGAGGGTATACATATCAGGAAAGGATGAACAGGCTGGGTCTCTTTTCTCATTAAAAAAGGCTGAGGGGTGACCTAATAGAGGTCTTTAAAATTATAAAAGGTTGATACAGAGAGAATGTTTCCACTTGTGGGGAAGAGCAGAACTAGAGGCCAGCAATATAAGTTAGTCACCAAGAAATCCAATAGGGAATTCAGAAGAAACTTCTTTACCCAAAGAGTGGTGAGAATGTGGAACTCGCCACCACAGGGAGTGGTTGAAGCGAATAGTATAGGTGCATTTAAGGGGAGACTGGACAAGCATATGAGGGAGAAGGGAATAGAGGGTTATGCTGATAGATTTAGATGAGGAAAGATGGGAGGAGGCTCGAGTGGAGCATAAATGCCGGCATGGACTGGTTGGGCCGAATGGCCTATTTTTGTGCCGCATATCCTAAATAATTCTAAGTAATTTGTGCGTTGAATGTGTGGTTTCAGAAGAAAATGGCCTGATCAATGGTGAGGGACAAATAACTGTCCTTAACTGTGAGCATTGCAGCTTCACGTCTTCTGAGAAGGAGCATAACTTGAGTTATTTATGTCTCACTGCAACTGTGGCACATCCTTTGTACAACTGAATTGAAACTAATAGAATGTGATGTGAAACCAGGTGTAAGCAGTATATTTATTATCAGTTTAATAATATCTGATTTGTAAAGCATCACAAATTTTAAACAATAACCACACAGATAATAAAACTACTTGCAAAGGAATTGTAATTGTCCCAATCTAGAAAGGGTTGGCCTGATGCTGATTTGGCTTTGAGTATATGACACCGCACGTCTTGCATCTGTAATGTGGGCTCAGTGTCAGGGCAGTGCAAGGTGCAACCCACCTAGAACCAGCTTGGTATTTGGTGTTGAAAGTGAGACTATCTCAAGGGAAGTAATTTCACACCATTTCAACCGTTCTGCAATCTTTAGAAAGCCAATTATTTAGGGGAAAAAATGTAATTGTAGATTTTTAAAAGCCTTGGCATTCCGGTTGTTTTTAATGTTGAAGCTAATTGTCCTGTCAGCTTTTCCCTTGAATTAGAAGTGTCATTGGCTGTCAGAGGCTCATGCGCAGAGTTCTGCTTCGAATGAGCAGCAATCAGTGCAGGATAACATGGTGATGCAGTGTGACCTGGGTACCAGTGTGAAACCAATACATGTAGCTTAAGTCAGTTGTACTCAGCGAATCACATCAGTATATCGTAAACCCACTTGTGCATGGTAATGTCCTCCCAGTGGTCCTGGTCTCGGCCTAGTGATGCAATGGATTCTCAATCAGAAATCTGACTGCATCATGTGATACTACATGTATCGCATCTGTATGGTTTGCAGTTCATAATCAAGGAGGTGGGGTCTTTCTATTCTGCGCAGTGCCCTAAAAACCTCCACTTAGATCTATGTCCGTTTAAGCAGTGCAGGCTTTGCACAAGACTGACTATGCAATTAGGTGCTACAAATTTGATGGAGGGAATCTGTTCCTCAGTTGCTGTGAATGTCTGTGCTCCACATTCTTAACAAGCCTGGCAGAATCCAGGGTCCTGAACCCTGGAAGAATACAACAGGATCACAATGCAACAACAACTTGCATTTATATTGTGCCTTTAACATAGTAAAATGTCCCATGGTGCTTCACAGGAACGTTGCCAAACAAAATTTGGCACCAAGTCACATAAGAAGCTATTAGGACAGGTGACCAAAAGCTTGGTCAAAGAAGGAACAAATAAGGAATGTCTTAAAGGAGGAGAGGGAGGTAAAGAATGTCTTAAAGGAGGAGAGAGAGGTAGAAAGGTGGAGAGGTTTAGGGAGGGAATTTAAGAGCTTAGGGCCTCGGCAGCTGAACCCACGACCGCCATTGGTGGAGTGATTAAAACTGGGGATGTGCAAGAGGCCAGAATTGGAGGATTGGAAAATACAGCTGTCTTGGGTTCGACAGATTGCTAACTCAAGCCCATGAAATGTAGTAATAATATCAGATGCACAAGATACAATGAGTGGTTGTTAGAGGCCAATCATCTCAGCCCAAGACATCGCTGCAGTCTGTATGGACAGGTTGGACTGATCAGATTTTATCACGAATGAAAAGAAGCACCTTGACATTTAGGAGATTGACCTAGAGTTGCCATAGAGCAGTAGGGTGCAGGTTCAAAGCTGTGATTCTCCACAGAAAGGGAGAGGAAGTCCTGAGAATAAGTTGATCTGCAAAGTGCTTGCATATCTCTTACTGGCTAACTCTGACTGCTCCTGCTTATGCCAGTCTAATGTGGTGCTTGTAGCATCAACCAAGAAATAACGAGGAGAAAATGGGGGAATACTTACAGGAAGAAGGGATCGGCAGAGAAGAAGACCATTTAAAAAATGGAGCTTGGGAATGGACTGCATTCCTGCAATGTATTTGTTCTTTATTTTATCAGGACTGAGAAACAGTTGCACAATCTATGCACACTGGTGCCCCACTAGGGCTTTTCCACAGAGTTTACACTGTATTGTCACAAGTGTAGTGCAGAAATTGGAACTTAGACCATCTGAATTGCATTGTGGTTCAGTTGCTAAGCCTCCAGCAATTAATAGATTGCTTGGGACTGGAGTAGCTTTGGACCCACTTCTGTATAGCACCTGGAGCCAAGGCAGTGCCCCAGTAACCAAAATACATCATGATACCCATCAGAACTGCCTTTGCTACTTTCTAATGTGAGTCTTGTTGGATCCGTGGTTCAGTGGATATGCTCTTATTAAATAATCACACGGATGCTGTACATTAACAAATAACAGGTCTTTACTGGAGGAGGGTAGTCTCTAGACTGGGGGTACAGAGGCATGCGCAAAGCTTATATACCGGTGTGGTCACTGCCGGTACTACAGTATACAGGAGCTGTAAAAGTAGTTCTGACATAAAGGCACATACTAATCTAAAAGGAGAGGAATTGTAGTGTAATACCCCTAATATTCAAATAACAATTAACATTTCAACATGTACATTAAACAACAAAAGTCCATTTATAGATTCAGTCTTTGGGGCGGCTTCCTGACCCTTTCGGGATAGCGCCTTTCCAGAGGTTCTTGTTCTTGGTGCAGAGGCGATTCTGACCCCTTTTCCTCGGGTAGTTCATCGGGTTCCACTGCTACTGGGTCTGAACTAGATGCTACCGGTATGTCGGGTTCATCCCCAGGAACTCGAGACATGGGGTTGACGCGTTCCTGTGACGCTAAGATCTGATCAACGTGGCGTCTCACAATGTTCTCCCCGACATCCACTGTGTACATTAATGGCCCCTGCCTTGTACATATCGTTCCGGGTTGCCACTTCTCTGTTCGATAGTCACGGGCCAAGACTGGTTGCCCTACATTGAAGCTCCTTGTCGGCTTCTCATTGATGTGCTGGAATTATTTGTCCTCAACATTTCTCCGCACATTTGGTCTGAGCAAGTCCAGACGAGATCTCAACCTTCGGTTAAAGAACATCATGGCCGGGGTCTGGTTGGTAACTGCATGTGTCGCGTTTCGGTAGGCTAATAAGAAATTGTCCATCTTATGCTGTAGTGGAATTTCATCGTCGCACGTGGCTTTTATCGCCTTCTTAAAGGTTTGTACGAACCTCTCAGCCAATCCATTTGTGGCTGGATGATACGGGGCGGATGTGTAATGCCTTACCCCATTCCTTTTCATGAATTTTTGGAACTCGTCAGACACAAACTGTGGTCCATTATCAGGGCAAATCTGCTCTGGCAAACCGTTTCTGGCAAATATGGTCCGTAGGACTGCAATCGTTTTCTCTGTAGTGGTTGAAGACATCTTTATCACCTCAGGCCACTTTGAATGAGCATCCACTGCTATTAAGAACATTGAGTCCATGAATGGACCAGCGAAATCAATGTGCACCCGTTGCCATGGAGAGGAGGGCCATTCCCATGGGTGTAGAGGGGCATGTGGTGGTGCATTTTGGACCTTCTGGCATCCTAAGCAGCTCTTAGTTAGGTCTTCGATTTGTTGATCGATTCCCGGCCACCACACATAAGCCCTAGCAAGGCTTTTCATTTTCACTCCTCCCAGATGACCTTCATGTAGCTCATTTAGCACTCTCTCCCTTAACTTGGGTGGAATCACCACTCTGGATCCACACATCACTGCCCCATGGCATACTGACAGCTGTTCTCTTCTGGATGAGAATGCTGGCAACAGTGAGTCGCCATGTGTTGGCCATCCCCTCACCGTCAATTCATAAGAACATAACATAAGAAATAGGAGCAGGAGTAGGCCAATCGGCCCCTCGAGCCTGCTCCACCATTCAATAAGATCATGGCTGATCTGATCCTAACCTCAAATTTTCTATCACTCTGCATCCACCCGAACCCATGTGATCTCCCGGGAGAGGCGAAAAACCAGATGAAGACCCAATGGCCAATTTGGGAGAAAAAAATCTGGGAAATTCCTCTCCGACCCATCTAGGCGATCGAAATTCTTCCAGGAGATCACTGTCCCTATATTTTCTACAGTACTTACCTTCTGTAAAGGCGATCTCCACCCCAGCCAGGAACAGGAATAAAACCATCTCCTGAAATCTAACACAGAATTAGAACACAGTAGGAGCAGAACCAGGCTACACGGCCCCTGGGCCCACTCCACTACCCACAGGGCCATGACCATTCCGAACCTAGACTCATGTCCAATTTCCTGCCCGCTCCCCGTAACCCTTAATTCCCTTTACTTCTAGGAAACTATCTATTTCTGTTTTAAATTTATTTAATGATGTAGCTTCCACAGCCTTCTGGGGCAGCAAATTCCACAAACCCACCACCCTCTGAGTGAAGAAGTTTCTCCTCATCTCAGTTTTGAAAGAGCAGCCCCTTATTTTAAGGTTATGCCCCCTAGTTCTAGTTTCACCCTTCATTGGGAACATCCTCACCGCATCCACCCGATCAAGCCCCTTCACAATCTTATATGTTTCAATAAGATCGCCTCTCATTCTTCTGAACTCCAATGAGTAGAGTCCCAATCTACTCAACCTCTCCTCATATGACCACCCCCTCATCCCCGGGATTAACCGAGTGAACCTTCTTTGTACTGACTCGAGAGCAAGTATGTCTTTTCTTAAGTATGGACACCAAAACTGTATGCAGTATTCCAGGTGTGGTCTCACCAATACCTTGTACAACTGCAGCAATACCTCCCTGTTTTTATATTCCATCCCCCTAGCAATAAAAACCAACATTCCATTGGCCTTCTTGATCACTTGCTGCACCTGCATACTAACTTTTTGAGTTTCGTGCACCAGGACCCCCAGGTCCCTTTGTACTACAGTACTTTCCAGTTTCTTGCCATTAAGATAATAACTTGCTCTATGATTTTTCCTGCCAAAGTGCGTAACCTCACACTTTCCAGTATTGTATTCCATCTGCCAAATATCTGCCCACTTACTTAGCCTGTCTATGTCCTTTTGCAGGTTTTTTATGTCCTCCTCACTCACTACTTTCCGTCCCATCTTTGTATCATCTGCAAACTTTGATATGTTACACTCGGTCCCCTCCTCCAAATCGTTAATATAGATTGTAAAGAGTTGGGGACCCAGCACTGACCCCTGCGGAACACCACTAGTTACTGGTTGCCAATCTGAGAACGAACCATTTATCCCAACTCTCTGCTTTCTGTTAGAGAGCCAATCCTCCACCCACGCCAGAATATTACCCCCAATCCCGTGATTTTTTATCTTGAGCAATAATCTTTTGTGTGGCACCTTGTCAAATGCCTTTTGGAAGTCTAAATACACTACGTCCACTGGTTCCCCTTTATCCACCCTGTATGTTACTTCCTCAAAAAACTCAAGCAAATTTGTCAAACATGACTTCCCCTTCATGAAACCATGCTGAGTTTGTCCTATTAAATTATGTTTATCCAAATGCCCCGTTACTGTCTCCTTAATAATGGACTCTAACATTTTACCAACCACAGATGTTAGGCTAACAGGTCTATAGTTTCCAGCCTTCTGCCTACTACCCTTTTTAAATAAGGGTGTTACATTAGCAGTTTTCCAATCTGCCGGGACCTTTGCTGAGTCCAGTGAGTTTTGGAAAATTATTACCAATGCATCCACAATCCCTACCGCTACTTCCCTCAAGACCCTAGGATGCAAGCCACCAGGTCCAGGGGATTTATCCGCCTTGAGTCCCATTATTTTACCAAGTACCACTTCCTTAGTGATTTTAATCGTATTTAGTTCCTCCCCCCCTAGAGCCCCCTGTTTGTTCAGTGTTGGGATATTCTTAGTGTCCTCTACTGTAAAGACTGATACAAAATAATTGTTCAGTGTTTTTGCCATCTCCATGTTTCCCACCATTAATTTCCCGGTCTCATCCTCTAAGGGACCAACATTTACTTTAGCCGCCCTTTTTCTTTTTATATAACTATAGAAAGTTTTGCTGTCTGTTTTTATATTTTTTGCTAATTTACTTTCATAATCTATCTTCCCTTTCTTAATCAATCTTTTAGTTATTTTTTGCTGTCTTTTAAAGACTTCCCAATCTTCCATCCTCCCACTAGATTTGGCTACCTTATATGCCCTTGTTTTTAGTCGGATACTATCCTTAATTACTTTACTTAGCCACGGATGGCTATCTTTTCTTTTACACCCTTTTTTCCTCAGTGGAATATATATTTTTTGGAAGTTGTACAATAACTCCTTAAATATACACCACTGATCATGTACCGTCTTACCCTTTAATCTATTTTCCCAGTCCACTCTAATCAATTCCGCTCTCATACCTTCATAGTCTCCTTTATTCAAGCTCAGCACGCTTGTTTGAGATCCAACCTTCTCACCCTCTAATTGAATATGGAATTCAACCATGTTATGGTCACTCATTCCAAGGGGATCCTTTACTAGGACATTTTTAATTAATCCTGTCTCATTACACAGGACCAAATCTAAGGTTGCTTGCCCCCTGGTTGGTTCAGTTACATACTGCTCAAGAAACCCATCCCTAATGCACTCAATGAACTCATCCTCAAGGCTGCTCTGCCCAATTTGATTTGTCCAGTTAATATGATAATTAAAATCCCCCATAATTATAGCTGTTCCCTTATTACAAGCCTCAACTATTTCCTGATTAATACTCCGTCCAACAGAGTTGCAACTGTTCGGAGGCCTATAGACTACACCCACTAGTGTTTTTTCCCCCTTATTCCTTATCTCCACCCAAACTGTTTCACTATCCTGCTCCTTTGACCCAATATCATTTCTCTGTATTATAGTGATTCCTTCCTTTATTAACATAGCCACCCACCTCCTCTCCCTCCTGCCTGTCCTTCCTGATTGTTAAATAACCTGGTATGTTTAATTCCCAGTCATGGTCACCCTGCAGCCATGTTTCTGTAATGGCCACAAGGTCATACCCATATGTCGTTATTTGTGCCGTTAACTCATTCATTTTGTTACGAATGCTACGTGCATTCAGATAAAGAACTTTCAAATACGTTTTGTAACACTTAGTTCCTGTTTTTTCCCTTTTTAGTACTTGACTTTTTACTCCATACCTTCTGTCCCTTCCTGACACGTTCTGTTTTTTAATTCCCCCACTGCTACCTAAGTCTATTACCTTCTCTGTTGTCATTTCTATTATTTGCTCTCTAGAAACCTCCCCCCCCACTAAATATACCCGTGACAGCGTCGGATCATTGCGGGTCTCCTTCTCTATATCCGCGTTCGTTACTGGCAATCATTCAATTATTGATGAATAAAATATCTCGATAGGGTCCACTGCTGGTGCTTCCTCCACAGTAGGCAGTGGCAGGCGCGATAGCCCATTAGTGTTCCCATGCTGTTTCGTGCCTTTATATTCTATTTCATATTGATTCACCCTAGAAACAGGGACCATCTTTGTAACCGCTGTGCAGTCATCACTGGAACGCCCTTCTTAGGATTAAAGATGGAGACAAGTGGTTGGTGGTCAGTCAGCAAAGTGAACTTCTGCCCATGCAGATAGTGGTTGAATTTTTTTACTCCCCATACTAGGCTGAGGGCCTCCCTGTCAATCTGGGCATAGTTGCGCTCGGCTGAGGTTAGTGACCGAGACGCAAAGGCTACTGGCCTCTCCAACCCGTCTGGGAATTTGTGCGACAGCACCGCTCCAATACCATAGGGTGATGCATCACATGCCAAACGAATTGGTAATGCTGGGTTGAAATGGGCCAACACCTCTTTTGATGTGATCAATTCTTTACACTTCTGGAAAGCTCGTCTACATTCCTCATCCTACTTCCATGGTACCCGTTTGCAGTAGGGTGTTCAGCGGGTGTAATACCGTAGACAAATTTGCTAAGAACTTGTGGTAGTAGTTTACCAGCCCGAGGAACGACCTCAGTTGTGACACATTTTCCGGTGCTGGAGCCTTGACTACTGCCTCAATCTTGTCAGGGGACTTATGTAACCCCTCTTCATCGATGACGTGGCCACAATACGAGATCTGTTTCTGGAAAAACTCGCACTTGTGGCGATTAGCTCGTAGCCCATACTCCTTTAATCTGGTGAGCACCTTCTCCAAGTTGGCGAGGTGATCACCGTCATTTTCGCCCGTGACCAAGATGTCGTCCAAATAACACTGGGTCCCTGGAATCCCTTGCAGGACCTGATCCATCGCCCTTTGCCAGATAGCCGGAGCCGAGGCTACTCCAAACACCAGCCAGTTGTATTGATAGAGACCTTTATGAGTGTTGATCGTAAGGTAATGTTTCGAAGCTTCTTCTACCTCCATTTGCAAGTACGCCTGGGCTAGATCAATTTTGGTGAAGCGTTTACCTCCAGATAGCGAGGCGAAAATATCCTCAATTCGTGGAAGCGGATATTGCACCATGTGAAGGACTGGGTTCACTGTCGCCTTAAAATCCCCACAGATGCGGACCTTCTTTGGTTCCCCAGGCGTATTACTCAACAACCTCTTCATTACAGGAATGATGGGTGTAGCCCACTCGCTCCAGTCCACTTTGGACAGTACTCCTGAATGTTCCAACCCTTCCAGCTCTGGTTCAACAGCTGGTCTGATCGCATAAGGCACTGGTCTGGCCTTCAGAAACTTTGGGCTTGCATTTTCCTCTATTTTAATCGTTGCTGTTATTCCTTTTAGTGTTCCTAGTCCCTCCTGGAACACTTCTTTTGCGTCAGTTAGCACTTTTGACAGTCGTCCAGGTGTGACGTCGTCATCCTTTTTGGCCTCAACCTTCAGTGCCTGTATGGAATGCCAATCTAATTGTATCTTCCGGAACCATTCACGTCCTAGCAGTGGTGGTCCTCCATTTGGCAATACATATATATCCATTTTAGGTATTTCCTGGCCCTTATATGTCACTTTCACCCTTATTTTTCCTTTGGGGTAGACTTTTTGCCCCGTATACGTCTTCAAGACAATCTCTGTAGCTTTCAAGGGTATGTGTGAAAATAGCCGCTTGTAGTCTCTTTGATTTATGACTGTTAGAGCTGACCCTGTGTCCAATTCCATTTCCACTTGGACTCCGTCTATCTTGAGTGTAACCCAGATAGTCTGGTGATCCTCCATTTCGGTTACCTTATGTAGTTTCAGACAACCCAGCTCCTTGCTTCCGGAGTCTGTGTCACTTTTCTGTTCGTCTGAACCACTGTCCATCACCTGGTGTACCTTTTTGTACTTCTCCTGTGGAGATTTCTTACTGTTGGTTTTCTTCCCAGACCTGCAGACTCTTGCTATGTGTCCTGCTTTCCCACACTGTCTGCACACTTGGTCCTTGAACCAACAATCATTCTGGTCATGTGTTGTTCTGCCGCAGCGATAGCACTTCCCTGTTCCATAGGACATTTCATTGGTGCCATATTCTTGCCGTCTCCGTTGTATCTCTGCAGCGCCCCTTGCGGCTGCTTCGTGTGATACTGCCATACTGAAAGCTTTGTCCAGCGTAAGGTCCTTTTCTGATAGAAGCCGTTTCTGGGTTCCTTCACTTTGTAGCCCACACACAAACTTGTCCCTTTACGTGTCTGCTAGTCCCGCTCCAAACTGGCAGTATTTCGATAGCTTGCGCAGTTCCGTTAGGTACTCAGCATTGCTTTCGTCTTTGTGTTGGTTCCTTTTATGGAACTTAAATCGTTCTGCTATCAGCAGCGGTGTGGGGTTTAAGTGGTCCTGTAGGATTTCTACTATGCTTTCAAAATTCTTTTTACCGGCTTCTCTGGGGTTATTAGATTTTGCAGTAACCCATAAGTTTTTGCACCCATGGAATTTAACAGAACCAGTGCTTTATTAGCATCTGGCACTTCATTCGCCCTGCAGTACACCTCAATACGTTCCACATATGTCGCCCAATCTTCGACTTCATTGTCGAATGTAGAGATACTGCCACTCTTCGGCATCCTTGGGTGTGCGTTAACTATCACAAATGGCGCCTCCCGTGCTTCCCCTTCTTCTCCGCTGGCACAAAATGGCGTCTCCCGCGCTTTCCTTCCTTCCCGCGCTCGCCCTTCTTCTCTGCTGTGGCTTCTAAAAATGGCGCCTCCCGCGCTCTTCCTTCTTCTCCGCGGCTCAATGGCGCCTCCCGCGCTCTTCCTTCTTCTCCGCGGCTCAATGGCGTCTCCCCTTTCTTCGCCCCGCAGACCCTGTTCAGCCCGTGAGCACTGGCTGTGCTCTGCGCGTTCTTTTTATATTTTTCGACGCCGCTCAGTCTAGAACCTGGCTGTTTCTTACCCTTTCTCTCTCCGGTTTGTTTTAGTTTCCTCGACACTGCTCGGTGTTCAACCCCCGGCTGCGCCCTGCGCTCTTCACCCTCTGTCTTACCCCGTCGACGCTGCTCGGCTCTCTCTCCGCCGTCGGTCGGCTCCAGCCGCCGCTGCTGTGGTCGACGCCTGTGTTCCTGGCCTCGACTTTTTTTTTGCCGGTAGATTCAAATCGACACTTGTCGCCACTGTTGGATCCATGGTTCAGTGGATATGCTCTTATTAAATAATCACACGGATGCTGTACATTAACAAATAACAGGTCTTTACTGGAGGAGGGTAGTCTCTAGACTGGGGGTACAGAGGCATGCGCAAAGCTTATATACCGGTGTGGTCACTGCCGGTACTACAGTATACAGGAGCTGTAAAAGTAGTTCTGACTTAAAGGCACATACACTAGAAGTCTGATCCCTTGCCTCCACTCAGTCTGGTAAGACGCAAATCAAAAATCAGATTCAGTGAGTATGAGGGTGGTTACACATTCTCACGTGCACAGCGGCATTCCAGTGTCTGAGGAAAGCAGAACACAACTGCCTGCAGCTACTAGAACCTGACTAGCACCAGAAAGGCAGCAGTGTTTAAAGTACCTCGCTCCAACTGGCCCCATAACTGCAACAAGGAAATAAGAGAAGCAACCTGTTAGTCAAAGTGCAGCGAAAGGTCGCAGCCCTCATTGTATCTTGTGTGTCTGATATTGTTTACCATCTGGTGCGCAATCCGTGGGGTTGAGTTAGCAATCCGTCCACCCAAGGCAGCTGTGTTGTGATCCTGTTGTACTCTTACAGGGTTCAGGACCCTGAACCGCTGGATTCTTAATAATGTAGAGTACAGACATTCACAGCAGCTGAGGAATAGATTCCCTCTGTCGGTCTTGTAGCACCTAATTGCGCAGTCAGTCTTATGCGAAGCTCCCACTGCTTAAATTGACATAGGTCCAAGAGAAGATTTTTGGGGCATTGCACAGAATGGAAAAGACCCTCACCTCCTTGATTATAAATAAAATCCTGCAGCTACAATGGGAGTATGGATAATATTTGGCTGTAGCTTTTGGAAGAACTACCTTTTTATTTAAAACAAACGTATAATAAAGCTCTTACTCCTGCAGTGTAATAGCACTAATTACAATTTAACAAAAATGTAGTTGTATTTTCAAATCCCAATCATGTGCAGCACTTAAGTCTACGTGCATCATGTACACTGAGATTAACGCTCTTTATTTTGGTCTGGCCAATTTGTAGAGTGCTTTCCCTCGGGTGGTGGTGGGGAGGAGTCTGCTGCATGTTGTTTTGCTTAGATATAATTAAGCCTCCTATTAACTGAACACAGATGCACTGATCATTCAAAGCCACAAAGGAGGGAGGCTGGGTTAGACATTGTCCTTAGCCTCCCAGCCCTAGCTTCAAATCTAGCCCACACTGATGAGTTGAAAGGCTAGATGTAAAGGTCATATGTAAAATGAGTTCCGGCTGTCTCAATCCAGCCCTCAGTGAGCATGAACCCACAGCACAAAGCTGCCCCAATTTAGTACTAATTGCTGCTAAATTGCTAATCTCACTTTCTGCATCCTTCTGTTCACTCTCTCCAAAAACTTCAGACCCACTTATCCTAAGCTTGAGGCAGCTGTATCCGCTGTGGCTGAGTGGTAGCACTCTTGCCTCCTGAGTCAGAAGGTTCTGAGTTCAAGTCCCACTCCAGGGACTTGAGTACAGTATCTTGGCTGACACTCCAGTGCAGTAGTGAGGGAGTGCTGCACTGTTGGAGGTGCCGTCTTTCAGATGAGACATTAAACCGAGGCCCTGTCTCCCCTCTTAGGTTCGAAGAAGAGCAGGGGAGATCTCGCCAATATTTATCCTTCAAATAATGTCACTAAAAAACAGATTATCTGCCCATTATCTCATTGCTGTTTGTGGGAGTTTACTGTGCGCAAATTGGCTGACGTGTTTCCTATGTTACAACAGAGACTACACTTCAAAAAGTACTTCATTGGCTGTAAAGCACTTTGGGATGTCCTGAGGTTGTAAAAGGCGCTATATGATAGCAAGTTTTTTCTTTTCTTTTAATCGTAAACTTGCGCCACCTGACCAGTAGCTCCCAACCCCTTAGCGCCCCGCCGCAGCCCCTTACCGCCCCGCGACAGAAATTCGGCTGTGCCCCGCAAGGCTGCCGCGGGTGATGTCAGCGCCAGCCTCGCGGGTTGCGAACCGGGCCGACCGGGGAGGTGTGGCCACGACCCACGCTGCCATTTTCTTTTTGTCGGCCCTCCGTGGTGGGCCGTGGCGTGGTCCTGGCCGCCATCGCACAACCCGGCACCACATCTCAGCGCCGGGCTACGGCCGCAGCACCACGCCGCCCTAGTGGCCTAGTGTGGGCCATCGGAGGCCCTGCAGAGTGCGCAGCGGCACTCCCCTTTAACTGAAGGGGAGGGGCATTGAAACGTGGCAGCACTCCGCGGACTGCCGATCGCACTCGACCTCGCCTCGGTTACTGCCCCAAGAGGAAATGGAGCGCCCGACATTGCGCTCCACTTCCTGTGCGGGGCGGTAAGCCGAATTTAGCGGCCTGCACGGTACTTCCACACCGGCCGCTAAATGACCGGCCTTAACTTGGTTACCGCCCCCAAACGGGACGTAACTGAATTTCGTGTCCCTACCCACCTCAGTCTCTCTGTTGCCACTTGTATCAGGAGGAATGAAAACTTACTGGATATAGCTTCAAGAAAGAAAGACTTGAAAAGGGATTTAAAGCATAAACGTTAATCGGGATATGCTTACTAAAAGAGCTGGATTAATTTTCTACAATTTAGGGTACATCAAAGGACCTGATGTAAAGAAACAACTTTCATCAACACGCCACACATTGCAGCCACAAGATCGCAGAGGAAGGAGGCTACAGAATCTGAATTTTGTTAAGTCTTGAAATCCATTTTTTGGAGGGAAAAGGACTGTTGAATGATCCTTTGAACTGAAAGACAAAATTCCCGAATTCCAGTACTGACCTCTGTCCCCTTAGAGTGGCAGAAACATTAGGAAGATATATTTTTTTTAAAGATCCGCATAAGTCGGGATAGAAATGATGTGTGTTGTACGAGGAAGCTGAAGCAGATGGAGGGAGATGAAAGTGAAATGTCTTGCTGAGTTGGGAGTTAGGAGAGTGAAATCCCTTGCAGCAAAACAGACTCCCTTCGGAATCACAGCTGTCATCCATTATCAAAACCTCAAAATCAAACTAAATAAATGATATGGAGATTGTCCTTTGAGTTCCATATTGGCTATTTATTATTTACAATTCCCTTCATAGACACAGTCATGGGATGAGTCTGGGAATACGTAATCTAAAATACTATAGTCTTCGAGTTTACTGGAAACTCCCCAATACAGCCTTTAATATGTGAGAAAAATCAGCTAATATACTGGGCACATCAACAACAACTTGCATTTACATGGCGCCTTTAACATAGTAAAACGTTCCAAGGCGTTTCACAGGAGCGTTATCGGAGAAAATTTGAACAAGGTACCTGTGATAATATCAAACTGACACAGAATTTAGTTTATTTTCTATTTCAGTAATGCTTTGTTCGAGCATTGAAGGAGCCAGACTGGAGGAAGCATTGAGTTGGAGAGTGTGATGGAGCTGAATTAATATCAGTGGAGAATATCAATAACCATGGGGCAAGCAGCAGACATGTCATTTTGATTGTAAATTCAGCTTTCTCATGCATATAGGTAGTCACTTTTCCCAGCCAGTTCCCTGATGATGTTGTCACGTCAACATTTACCATTTATTTCTATAAAATCAAGCGCCAGGGGTTAAAATAAATGTTCTAACTTTTGCTAACTGGTGGTGTGACCTCCCACTTCAATGCACAACATTCCAGGAATGCAAATGAATTTGTGTCGGTATTTTTGTATTTAACAAAGAATGACAATTTCATGTCTTCATTCATCCCTCTACTGGAATCAGTGAAATCAGCTCCATTTCCAATCCCAGCCCAATAAACTTGGGCCTCTCCTGGTTGTGATCACAGAGCAAGGTGTCAGCAAATAAATGCCCCAATATTTGTGAATGTATTAAGTCAAGAGACTACATATAAGCACAACTTGAAAATGTTAACATTGTTTATCAGTTAGAAATGTTGAAGGACTGTAATGGAAATTGTTCCAACCTGCAATCCCTAAATAGTAATATTTCATCAGCTATTCAAGAACGTGCTGTTGGTAATTTATTTGAAAGCCCAGTCCTCTTGCCTGTTGAAGATATACCAGCATTAAATGGGCCTTCAACCAGGGGCAAGAAGTCTTGAGTTTTTAAACTGGATTTACGCCAATGTAATTGGTCAATGCAAGTTATTGTTGTAATTCATTTCAACCTGGTTAATACTTGAGATTTGTAAATTGAAATGTGGTTCACACTGACCAAGTGAACGGAGCTGTTTACTTCTGGATATATGGAGGTAACTCGTTATGAAGTGAATTTTGACAATATGTTGTGGTTTTATACTGCATTGTGTTGATGTTTTCAATAGCTCTTACCTTATAGGGGAAAAATGCAGATCTTTTAACTATTAAATGATCAGATGCATATTTTGTATAGTTATCGTCCCAATTTATTTGCGGGAAGAGTATGTCAGTACATTGGGCTATTTGGAAAGACTATGCATGGCCTGGGGACAGTGCATGTTTATGGCTTGAGGCAATTTGTTGTTCATTTGGACCAAGGAGAAAAAGGAGTCTTGCCTAACTTGTACTCCTGTTGACTGGGGACCGCGGGACTGTTTTCATCTCCTGGGTGTTTGAGGGAGATGGGGATGGATTATACCAAGTGAGCTTCCATTAGAAAGCTTTAAATTTAGCGCTGAGGGTCACGACAGAGTAGATTTTGAGCATTCTGCAACATTTGTCTCAGTCCAGCACTGATGGTGACTAATTACTAGGGGGGTTTACCAAGATTCAAAAGAATACTCAGTATTATTAGGCGATCAGTGGGTGGTTATTCTATATTTGTAATGAGTACTCCTTTTGTTTTAAGTGCCAGGTCACATTTGAAAAATCACGAGGACTATTTACAATATATGAATGGAAGTTACTGGTTTTTAACTTCGGCTGGTGTGTTTGTATCCCACCCCGTCTCCAGTATAAATATTAAATGGTGTCAAAGCTAAATAATTGTGAAAATGGCCTACAAGTGTCAGATATGCCCAGGCAACGCTGTCTCAATCCTGCCTCAAACCCACACTGGGAATCAGTCCCTCTCTTGCCCTGAGGTGACCAAAGTCCCAAAGTGCCATTGTCAGGCACCATTTTATAACAGGATTTCAAGCTTTTTAGCTCAAGATTTGTCTAATTAATTAATCCCTAAGGGACTATCTGGCACTGCAAGGCTGCAGTGATTCAAACCAGCTTCCATTTATCTGCTGCTGATCGTAACTTTAAATGCAATTGGCTTATCTGTTTGTCCTAATGTCTATACAAATTTTTTTTTTTAACTCAAAAGACAAAGAACTAAAGCTTCACCATCTGGACAGTGTGGTTATGTGTTTTAGAAATGTTGCTGGAAATTTGTATCTGTTGTTATCCATTATAATCGAAACAAAAACACAGACTTTAAGGATGTACAAAGAATTTTGTTGTTTAGATCAACAGCCACGAATCCTGAAAGCTTTCCAACTTGCTCAGCTGGGTTTGGGACTGGATACTTAACCCTGTGGAGTTGTCGTTGAGTGAACCTCATTAGGTGCTGAAAAGTGCAAGTGTGGCTCTCAAAAGGACTGTACGAGCTTTGGCTCTGACTCGATTTACAATAAAACAATCAAAGAAGAATGATGGTTTCCAATTTTCCCTTTGCTTAGTCATTGCTGTACACTTCGAACAGCACAACTGGTAACATTTGTTCTTTGTCCAAAAGTTTGAGAGTCTTAGAGGCAGTGCAACAAAGGTTCACTAGATTGATCCTTGGGATGAGAGGGTTGTCCTATGAGGAGAGATTGTGTAGAATGGGCCTATACTCTCTGGAGTTTAGAAGAATGAGATGTGATCTCATTGAAACATACAAGATTCTGAGGGGGATTGACAGGGTAGATGCTGAGAGGTTGTTTCCCCTGGCTAGAGAGTCTAGAACTGGGGGCATAGTCGCAGGATAAGGGGTCGGTCATTTAAGACTGAGATGAGGAGGAATTTCTTCACTCAGAGGGTTGTGAATCTTTGGAATTCTCTACCACAAAGGACTGTTGATACTGAGACATTGGGCAGGATTTTCATTGTGCCGTGGAGTCGGGATTGGAGGCGTGCGGGGGGTTAAAATCCTGAAATCGGGGGTCGCGACACCAACCTGCCTCCATGCCAGTTTCAAAGGAGGCGGGTACCTGCCCCGCACTGAGACCCGCCGACCCGAGGCGGGAAGGGATTAGTGCCAATTAACTGCCTGTTATCAGGTAGTTAACGGGCAGTTTTTTAGCCTAATCCCTATTTTGAAGGTTGAAGTGTGGGATTCCCGATGGCTCCAAACCACGTCAAGTTAGAGTCGTCGGGTTGAAGGGCTTGGAGGGGTCGAGATGTCGGTGTTCAGGTGAGTGATGTGTGCATGAGTGCAAAGGTAAGTGTGTTTGGTGTGTCTAAAGTGATTAAAGAAGTGTAAATTACCTTTTCAGCCTTCCTTCCTTTAGGTCCCAGGAGTCCTTCACCTCACCGGCACAGAAAGCAGAATGGCTGCGAACTGTTAAAAGTGACAGCCTGCAGCTTTCTGTGCAGGAGAGATTTCTAACTGAGTCTGTGGAGAAGGACTCAGGTTAGAAGCAAGATTTTCAGTGTTTGACAGCTTCAAACAGCTGTGAAACGCTGATATTTCATCTGTCAAAATCTCTTGACAGATTAAATTTCAGTCTGTGACATCACCTGTTGCCACATGGCCCTTAATTGGCCTGCTGAGCCCACTGGGCGGGCTCAACAAGGTCAATCAAGTTAAAATCACGTGGATTGGCCGCATCTCGATGGAGGCGGGACTACAACCCCGAAAGTTGTAGTCCCGCCTCCAACCCGACGACTCAATGAAAATCCAGCCCATTGGGTATATTCAAGGCTGAGATAGATCGATTGTTGGACTCTAGGGGAATCAAGGGATCAGGCGGGAATGTGGAGTTGAGTTTGAAGATCAGCCATGATATTGAATGGCAGAGCAGGCTCGAGGGGCCATATGGCCTGCTCCTAATTCTTATTGTCTTGACACCATCTGAAACAGGCACTTTGATTAAATGGCTTGAATTTTATTTCCTGTTTCTAGTGAGAAGAGGCACTTTCAAGTGAAGGCGTGTGACCCCATTCAATGCTCCATGCACGGGAAGAAGTACACCATCATCGTGGAGACCAAGATCAATCAGTCGCAGCCTGACTTCATCAAGACACGCTCAGGATTTGTCCTTTCCTGGCCTGGAAACTAGCAAAGCCTGGGCCTTTCCTAGTTTCACCTGCTTCAAAGCCAGAATGCCATTCAAAGTCTATCCACTCAGAGGCTGGCAACATTAATGACGGGGAAAAGGCCAGGACTGGTCCACATTAAACATTATAAACGCTCATAGTGCAGAAATAATGCTCTCCGGTAGTCACACCTCTTCTGTCTGACATGCGTTAACCTCTTTGTAGTATTTAATGTTCCTTGTGACACTTGTTCACCTCTACCAGCTGAAATTGCCTTTGTCTCTTTTTCCCTATCATGAGGTTTACCTCATCCGTGGCTTCTGGGTCTATTTAAATATGATGATCATGCACAGCAGGCTCTAGTCTGTAGTTTTACAGGGTTATGGATTTTTGCACTTGATATTTATTTTTTTATTTTAAAAATAAATGTCAACCCTATTTCAATAATGGAAAGATATAGAGCAAGATTCTACCGTATGAAAATGATAAAAGATTCTAAATCTGTAAACTCAATGTCCCATTATATAAAGAGCGATAGACTTTGTCTGGCTTCACATGTCTGTTTAGTAATGCACCCAGTTAGGCCCAAATTTCTGCTAATCTGACTGTGTTTGGGATATTTGGTTAGACTGAGCGTGTTGCCTAAATATAGAGTCTAAGGCCTAGAAATTCAGTGGGCTGCACCACCCGTTAGCGCCTTAAGAGGGCACTTAGTGGGTTGGACGCCACTGGCCATGCCTCCTGCTAAATTTAGCGGTACACTAATGGCGGCGCTAGCCATTAGCGCTGCGCCGCTACCGATGACGTCATCAATGTGCGCAGCACCCCGCTACCGCCCCGATCGCGAAATTGAGTTGCGCCCCCTGCTTTAACGCTAGTCGCTATTTGCGACCGGTTCAGGGGGGCCTACCTGTGGCAATAGAGGCGCTGAGGTGCGGGGCGGCCATTTTTTTTGCTGGCCGCCTGCCAGCCCCTCTCCGCGCCGCCGTCCCCAGCCTCCTGAGCCCGCACCCCCCCCCCCCCCCCCCCCCCCCCGCGGAGTGCTGGCTGTGTTCCAAGAGCCCGGCACTCCTCCTCGGTGCCAGGCTCTTTTGCCGGCACTCGCGATCTTTGATCGCGCTGCAGCAGGCCCCTCCCCTTTAAGAAGGGGAGGAAGGCCTGCAGTACCGCAGCGCGCCGTGCCGCAGCATGTGGCACTGCGGCACGTTGCGCAGTGATATTGAGTTGCAGCACCCCAGGAGGGGTGCGGGGCGCCTCCAGTAGCGCCGCGCTTCCCTCTGGGGCGCGCAAAGTCAATTTCTGGCGGGCGGCCGCGACTACTTCCGGGGCGCTACTTTTAGCACCCTGGCGAGGCTGGGCGCCACTGAATTTCTAGGCCTAAGTATGTTCCACTTTTGAATCTAATTTTAAAGAGGTGGTGTTAATGTCAGTCATGCTGTATAACATTTGACAATGAACATTGGACCAAATTTTGAACTAATCTTAATTTATCGCACCTTCCACTTGCGTCCCCCTCCCCCCACAAACACACATACTTTCAACCTGTCATGTTGGCTTTTTCATACCAGAAGTTAGTGACTGCTGTGGACCTCACCACAGCTTCTGGTAACAGTATCACATCCTGCTTGCTGAGGAAGTGAGACTGTGTCAACTTTTCTTACCTAAAAGTAGGTTTAAAACTAGAATTTTTATTACCATCTAGCACATCACAAGGTTTGACATTGTTATTTAAATCTTTTTATGGGAGTGTTTTTGTGGGGACAGCTTTTTTTCTGTTTTTTAATTCCCCTTCCTTTGTCTCGCCAGCCTGGCACCTTTGCAGCTGAGTGGGTGGGAACACGGCCTGGTCCCAGGCTGCAGTCAGTGCCACCTGTAGCTGGCTGCTAGGTGGCACTAGGGACTGGCCAGCCAAAGCTAAATATCTACCCCAATATGTCCTCTCTACTCCCTCCCTGTCTTCCCCCCCCCCCCCCAAAACTGGGAGAGACAGCCCATTCAGTGCCTCCCTACTTGATAAAAAGGCAATCAGGAGGACTGAAAGCTGCATTCACCCAGTGGCACTGAGTGGCAAACTTGTATTTATGCAGTCCTATTTCAGCACAAGCACTCACGATGCAATGTGAACTTGTTTTGTGCAATGGGTCTCCATTTTTCAGTAATGTATTTCCATTGGTCACTGCCAAGGATAAGGCAGGACCAGTATACATGTATGTCAGGCTGGTGTTCATCTGCACATACAATACAAAGGGATATTTCAAATTTATGGGAGGTAGATTCTCAATTCTGGACTATCGTTTGCTGGTACAGTTGATTCCTGTGAAGTGAATAATTTTCCACAAAATTGTAATCACGTATCAAGTTCACAGTGAAATAATGGTGATAATTATTTTTCTTTTGCACGGTTTCCTGATTGTGGAATCTTGTCGACAGCACAACAGGTAAACATCAATGGGGTCAAATTTCTGCAGAGTTCCCCAATCTCTGGCCAAAAGATTGGCGGAATTCTCCTGAGAAATTATGTAATTAACCATTGACACCCATTCTCCCATGTTTTCCTGCCAAAGTTACGGCAGGAGATCGGAAGAACCTCCGGCAGTTCCAGGCAAAAGTGTTTAATGAGGTTAATATTTGGATCTCGCTTTAACCTGGAAAATTGTCGAAATAAAAATTCACACAGCAGGTGAAAGGTAAAACAACAGCAAAACAGGTCAATCAGCATCTGAAAGATAGGCTAACATTTCACAAAAAGAATTCTGCTGAAGGATCACAACCGAGGAATGAACCTATCTTACTTTCCTCAGATGTTGATTGACTTGTGCAATTGTTGGCGCTAAAATTTAGGCATAAACTCCTGTAGTGTCAGCTTTGGTTGAGGTAGGAATCTCGCCTCTGAGTCAGAAGGTTATGGGTTCAGGTCCCACTCCAGGACTTGAATACATGCTACTGAGGGAGTGCAGCACTGTCGGAGGTGCCGTCTTTCAGATGAGACATTAAATCAATGCCCTTTGTGCCTTGTCAAATGAACATAAAAGATTTGAATGAGAGATGGGGGGATTCTCCCAGTGTCCTGACCAATAGTAATTCCTCAACTAATAGCACCAAAAACAGATTAACTGGTCATTCATTTCATTGTTGTTTGTGGGACCTTGCTGTGTGCAGATTGGCTGCTGTGTTTGCTTATAAAACAACATACTTCATTGGCTGTTAAGCGCTTTAGAACATCATGAGGATGTGAAAGGCACTACAGAAATGCAAGTTCATTCATTCATTCTTTCTGTAATCTCGCAGCCCAAATAACATAAATGCAGCCCTTTAAGGATGATGTCAGAGCCATGACAACTGGTTGGAAAAAGGACATTGTACACAGTAGCAACAGGTCCAACTGTTTACTGTTTTAAAAAAAATGGTAGATGTGTTTGCTATTGAAATTTCATCTCTGCATTTTAAACCACTTCCCTCTTGCAGGCCAATGTTATCTAAAGCCCTCGATGAGATCATTTTCCTGTCATTGCTATTTTTCTCTACATTATTCAAATTATTGTGAAGCTGGGCAGACTGAAGCTGCGACTACCCACTCGCTACAGCTTGACCCTGTGGTCAATCACCACGTGCTACTGTGGCAGATGTAATAGGCTCATTGTCCAATTTGCAACCCCATCTGATACGGTCAGTGACCGGGGCCAGCTGGGCTAAGAGTGCCCTAGATTATAATTTAAAAATAAATAAAAGCTTTACTGTTCTTCAGATGATATATATACTCTTTAAAAAATGCAGTTCCTTTTAGCAAAAATGTTTGCATAAGTGGACTAAGCTGTACTGTCAAAAGACTTTTACAAATATAGGAACTTTTGCAGGAATTAGATCTCTGGATCTATGGCCCTTATGTCGGGGTACAGGTACCATATAACCGACACTGAATATAAATTAGCCACATTTGGCATATACTATGTGTAACACTAGATAACTATTTTGCTTGTCTCATGAAGAGGATCGCACAGAAAATTCACTCTCATCAATAGCCTTTTTAAATATACCATTTTTGGAAAGAATGGGTCAAGCCACTTGGTGGAGAGGAGATCATGGATTTTACTTCCTGTCTGTGCACAGACTAATTCTGCCAAATGAGTAAGCAGTGCTACTAATTTATGCTCGGCTGTATTCCAATGAAAGAATTAATAACCAAAGGTATCCACATATACTGCACTCCGTGACACCAGCTTGTCATCGGTCAGTCCTTGATTATTATTTATTTAGCTTGCACTAAAAATGCTTGATGCATCTTCAGTAACCTATAATGTTGTGTTGAATGGTCAATGATTTTTCAAGCCTCTGGTTGATGGGATATTGTGCATTCCTGCTCAGCTAAGACACCGAACTGATGATTTCTTATTGACAGCGTTGTACGGTTGCCTCATTTTGATAGAGTTGCTCTGTCGAATATGACCATTAAATTAAAGACGGTTAATAGACTTGCGTAAAGCTGCACTTCTTTCACCTCTGCAACCTGAAGTGGGGTTTCTAAGCCTGCACACAATTTAACATCAATTTGTTCACTTCACCCAGAGGCCATATTGACACAGGCAATGCCAGTATCATTCTAATTTTTGAGTTACGGTGCAGGAGTTGAGAGGGAGCTCTAAACCACACCTGTTATGGTGGCGTGGGAAGTGCACAATATCACTGGCTGCAAGGAAAGGGTAAGTACCCCAGCATTTTGTCTTTTGCCACCCACCACAGTCAAGTGCACACAGATCAGCTTTGCTGATGTGCCAGATGATTTGAGCATGTTGGTCTTGTACTGTGGCACTTGATTTTCCCTCAACAAATCTATTCAGGAGGAGGGGGCAGAAGGCGATGAAAGAACACCAGAAATAAAATAACATATGCCAGCAACACAACATTGCTCATCAAGTGCCTAAATACCCTGGAATTCAGGTCATTAGAGCACTTGCACCTGTAGGTATTGACCTTGTCTTAGATATTGCCAATTGTAATAAAATGGTGTATTTAATCACTAATGTATCATGTATAAATCAGCTTTATATTTAGAAATTTAATATACAGAATTCAAATTAACCATGAAATATGGATACTTGCTACTTAAGTACAATATCAGGAGCGCAGAATTTTGTAAACAAAAGTTTTATCTTTTTTGCTTAAATCAAAGGTTATGGTGCAATTTTATTTGATATACATTTTTAAATTTGTAAATTTGTTGTATTTCTGACATGTTTCATCCAGTTATAGCCTTCATAGGATGTACAATAAATTACTTTATTTTCATAAATGCTTGATATGTTCCAAACTAGAAAAAAAATGTTAGTGCTTTCATTAATTAAAAGCATTTGTAAGAATTCTTTGTCGTGTGTTGAATCTTTTACGGTTTGTGCAGTTTAAATGCATCTGTACCACGTATCAAATTTTAATCATTTACACAGACCGCAACATGAAACGGATGAATTCTTCCCCGTAATTCCCCACACGGTGAAGTCTCAATATTAGCCCTTCAAAAAACAGCTGGATCAACAGCTGGTTGGGTATGGGGGTTAGAGGGTTTTTTTTTAATTGGGAAACCAAAGTGAGGACACCCCCAAGATTGGGGAAAGATAAAGAGGAGATATTATAATGAGAAGTAGAGGTTAAGTGATAAGCTTCAGTAATAAAAGCATTTACGTTGTGGTAGGGAGAAAAGACTAAGAGATAGGAATTTGAAACTGTTGAGAGTAGGGAGATGATGTATTGAGGAGGAAAAGTATGTAGGTTGGCTTATTTCTGCCACAGGAGAAACAAGGAAGGGAACTTCAGACAGCACTGACCATGGGAGTAACTAAAATAATGGCACAGAATTTGCGGTGGGTAATGACGGCGAACTGATGATGCGCATGCGCTAAATCCTGAAGTTGCGGTCAGTCATTCACTGCTCTGACACAGGCTGCAGTGTGGCACCACCCACCCCTCCCACCAACCCCCCCAAAAAAATCTGGAAATCCGTGAAACTGACAAAAACTTGGGCTTTTCTGCAGTAATATCGCTGTTAAACACCCCATTAAATGTTGAGATTTGTTGGAGTAGGTGTAACTGGGTTTTATCAGCGTATTGACTGGTAAGAAAAAATGTTCTGGCCCTGACAAACTAATTTTTTATATTTGTGGAGCGTCAAATTTCTCCATTATGATAATACAATTTTTAAAATGCTTAAAAAAAAGTTTAAAGTTTGTTCATAATATTTCAGCTTCTACCTTATCCCCATATGAGAGTCCCAATCTTTATTTTGCTCTCTAATATTTTTTAAAAGTCCGGATAAAAGCAGCAGCTTATTTCCTTGTTTGCGGCCTGTGAGAATTGCACTAGGAAATCCCATTACAGAGCGCTGAAATCACTTGAACGTCGAAAAAGGCAAACTTCTCGCCACAGAGCTCACTGTGGGCAGCTTTCTTCGGGGACAGCGGTGAGTACCTTTGCTTCGCTGCTGACTGCAAATTACGGGCCAATGAGATGCATGAAAGGTTACAACGGAGAGAGAAGACTCGCCTAGCAGCTGACGAGCTTTCTTTGTGTCTTGTCCAGAAATGGATGAAAGGTGTTGGAGCTCACCCAGAAATAGGAGCAGTATTCAAGTCTTGGATGGACTTGGGCCTTATAAAGAACAAAGCGCTGTTTAGGGAAAAGAAGTTACAATTTGGGTTCTCATTGGCAATTTTTCTTGTGCTCCTCCCAGAAGCAAGCCCTCACTTTCTACAAACTGAAGCATGACCTTATGCACAATATATTCTTAGTGTAGTATTCCTGAGGTCAGCAATATGCCCTAATGCTGCCGGTAAGCTCACCACTCAACAAGGTGAGATGCTTCATACTGTCCTGGTCTCTCCAACTGATGGACAAATAACACACTGACAGACTGCACACTGTATCTCCGGCTATAATCAATGAATTTAAGAATTAAAATTAAATAAGCAAGAGCAAACACTCCGATTTCACTCGATTGCAATACTTTATGTAATCTCCCAAATTTCAAAATAGTAAAAGTCAAGAAAATTTTAGCATTATTTTAAACAACTTGACTCATTGATATGGGGAAAAAAGGCAACCTTATGGGGTGACATCGGCTGTCTCCATTTCTCTGCTCCCCTCAATCACTCCAACCTACCTCCCTCTGAACTTGCAGCACTCCATTCTCTTAGATCCAACCCTGACATTGTCATTAAACCTGCTGACAAGGGTGGTGCTGTTGTTGTTTGGCGAACTGACCTCTACCTAGCGGAAGCTGAACGCCAACTCTCCGACACCTCCTCCTACCTCCACCTCGACCATGACCCCACTACCGAACATCAAACCACCGTTTCCAAGACTGTCACTGACCTCATCTCCTCTGAAGGTCTTCCCCCCCGTGGCCACCAACCTCATAGTTCCCCAACCCCGCACAGCCTGCTTCTACCTCCTTCCCAAGATCCACAAACAGGACTGCCCTGGTAGACCCATCGTTTCAGCCTGTTCTTGCCCCACGGAACTTATTTCTTCCTATCTCGACTATCTTTTCTCCCCTTGTCCAGTCTCTTCCCACCTACATCCGCGACTCTTCGGACGCCCTCTGCCACTTTAACAGTTTCCAGTTTCCTGGCCCCAACCGCTTCCTTTTCACCATGGACGTACAATCCCTCTACACCTCCATCTGCCACCAGGATGGCCTGAGGGCGCTCCGCTTCTTCCTTGAACAGAGGCCCGACCAGTCCCCATCCACCACTACCCTCCTCCGCCTGGCTGAACTTGTTCTCACATTGAACAACTTCTCCTTTAACGCCACTCATTTCCTCCAAATCAAAGGTGTTGCTATGGGTACCCGCATGGGTCCTAGCTATGCCTGCCTTTTCATGGAATATGTGGAACACTCTTTGTTCCAGTCCGACTCAGGTCCCCTCCCTCACCTCTTTTTCCGATACATTGATGACTGTATCGGTGCCGTTTCCTGCTCTCGTCCCGAACTAGACAATTTCATTCACTTTGCCTCCAATTTCCACCCTTCCCTCACCTTCACATGGTCCATCTCTGACTCTTCCCTTCCCTTCCTCGACTTCTCCGTCTCCATCTCTGGGGATAGGTTATTGACCAATATTCACTACAAGCCCACTGACTCCCACAGCTACCTGGACTACACTTCCTCCCACCCCACCTCCTGTAAGGACTCTATTCCATTCTCCCAGTTACTCCGTCTCCGCCGCATCTGCTCCGACGATGCCTCCTTCCACACCAGTGCTTCCGACATGTCTTCCTTTTTCCTCAACCGAGGATTCCCCTCTACCGTGGTTGACACGGCCCTCGACCGTGTCCGTTCTATCTCCCGCACTTCTGCCCTCACCCCTGCCCCTCCCTCCTGGAACCACGATAGGGTTCCCCTTGTCCTCACCTTTCACCCCACCAGCCTCCACATTCAACGGATCATCCTCCGCCATTTCCGCTACCTCCAAAGTGATCCCACCACCAAACGCATCTTCCCCTCCCCTCCCCTTTCAGCATTCCATAGGGACCGCTCCCTCCGAGACACCCTAGTCCACTCCTCTATCACCCCCAGCACCCCTTCCCCTTCACCTGGCACCTTCCCGTGCAAGCGCAGGAGATGTAACTCCTGCCCCTATACCTCCCCCCTTCTCACTGTCCAGGGCCCCAAACACCCCTTCCAGGTGAAACAGCGATTTACTTGTACTTCTTGCAATCTAGTATACTGTATTCGCTGCTCACGATGCGGTCTCCTCTACAGTGGGGAGACCAAACGCAGATTGGGTGACCGCTTTGCGGAACACCTCCGTTCAGTCCGTAAGCGTGACCCCGAGCTTCCGGTCGCCTGTCATTTTAATTCACTGCTCCATTCCCACTCGGACCTCACCGTCCTTGGCCTCTTGCATTGTTCCACGGAAGCTCAATGTAAACTCGAGGAACAGCACCTCATCTTCTGATTAGGCACTTTACAGCCTTCCGGACTCAATATCGAGTTCAACAATTTCAGATCATAACGTCGGCCCCTATTACATTTTTACTTTTTTTTCCACCCCTTTGTTTTGGGTTTTCCCTCCCCCCCACTTTCCTCTTTTTTCTCTCTCCCACATGGCAGCTGTCTCTCATTCTGCCAGAACACTTCACACCTAATCTGAGCCGTCTTTTGTCTTTTTACTAGTCCTATCACCATCTCGTCTCGTTTTGAATACCTCTTAATGTCTCTTCACTTCTTTTGTTCCCTCCCCAGCCCTGCCTTTCGATCTATTTCATTTCCTTTCCAGTTTTGAAAAAGGGTTTCGACCCAAAACGTCGACTCTATTTTCTCTCCACGGATGTTGCCTGGCCTGCTGAGTTTTTCCAGCATTTTCTGTTGTTATTTCGGATTTCCAGCATTTTCAGTATTTTGCTATCAACCTTATGGGGTCATCCATTTGGTGCCACCCAAGCAGCAATAAAGGGAACTCAGGTACAGGGAAAAGCTGACCACAACAAAACCCAGAACAGGCAGCTTCTGGCTGAAGATGGCACCAAAGTGGTCCTCCCAGAGCCTGTTCCCAGCCCTGCACCCAATTTTAGAATAAAACTGATCTGTTTGACAACCAGGAGCCCCAGCAAGACATTCATCACAGCTGGTGGCCTTTTGAAGGCTGGAACAATAGTACAGGCAATACATGGTAAATGTGTGGAAATCTGTATCATTATATCACTTGGGTGAACGTTGTGTCTCTCACAGCTGCTGAATTAAAGGGCATTAAAACTTCCATTCTGCTTCTCTAGTTCCTGTCTACATAAAGAAGAAAAGGAACCTGGGACACTTTATTTACATAGAGTTAGAAATGTGTATTCCAATTAGCCAGCCCAGTCCGAGTGGTAATAAGATATTTAAGGCCCTACAATGCTTGCCAGCTACAAAATCCCAAAAGAAATATTAAAACATAGGCCCAAATTTTAAGGCGGGGGTGGGGGGCGGTCGGGGAGAGTGTGGTCTGCACGAGCCCCAAAGTGGGTGGTGAACCCAGGGAGTCCTGGGACATGGGAGAGCTGACTGATCTTAATGGCTGGGCCTCATTTTGATCATTCATCCTGGAGTCCCAGCCAGATCCACTAACTGGCCAGGGAGCGAAAGCGAGACAGTAGCCAAGGACCCATGGGTTTGGTTCCAAGCAGTTGGGGGGGAAGGGGGAGTTGCGGGGGCAAGGGAGCCCCAAGGCTTCCTCATGAGGTCCGCTGGAACACTCCTGCGCCTCCTGGCCCATAAGGAAATCTAAAAATAAATTTTAAAGCTTACCTTGCCGGTCCTCTTGCGTCCCACGATCCACCTCCTGACGAGGATGGATGGATGCATTTATATGGCATCTTTATTGCAGAAAAATATCCCAAAATGCTTCACAGGGTCGTAATCAAAAAATAGACCGAGTCAAAGGATGAGATATTAAGAGGCATGACTTATTGGTCAAAGAGGTGGGTTTTAAGGAGGGTCTTAAAGGACAAGAGGGAGGTGAAGCAGCAGAGGAGTTTAGGGAGGGAATTCCAAAGCACCTGAAGGCATGGTGAGGCAAAGGGTAGGGTGAGATGTGCAAGAGACCAGGCTCCAATGCTCTGTTTGGGAAGGGGAAATGCATAACTGTTTCCCACCCCCTCCTTCTATTCAACCAGCTGTTGCAGCGCATTCCCTGAGGCCATTTTAATGGACCTCAACAATTACAGTACTGTTGGCTGCCATGAGGCCAGGCTTTATAATGACAAACATTGTATTTTCTGCAGCTGATCCCATTAGAGAGTTTCCATGTTTATTGAATATTTTAAATGAGTTTTTGATCCACCTTTATGATTATGAAGCGAATTGGGACAAGTCTGGGAAATTGCCTCATACAGAATTTAATTATTCACCACTTCCCATTTCCATGGCTGTTAAAGAGCTTCTGTTACTGTGCTCTGTTATTTGTGCTGTCAAGCTATTGGACGTGTTATTTTCTTTATTTCTCTAACCAGTGCCATAGGAAAAAAATGTAATTCCAAGAAGGTTCCAATCACATCCTGCGATACTTTCCCTGAGTTCATCTTAGAGATGTGGACCAAGACCAAGCATTTACCCACAGGTCTGTCTGTAGTTTTGTGTGTGCCTCCTAGCAGCTGGACCTACGTTGGCTTCCTGTCTACCAATATTCAAATTTAAAATTCACATCTTCATGTTCAAATCACTCCATGGCCTCGCTCCTCCCTATCTCTGTAACCTCCTCGAGCCCTACAATCCTCAGAGAACTATGTGCTCCTCCAACTCTGGCCTCTTACACATCCACCAGTCCCTTCGCCTCACCATTGACGGCCGTGCCTTCAGCCATCTAGGCCTTAAACTTTGGAATTCTCTCCCTAAATCCTGCACCTCTCCACCTCTCTTCCTTAAAATCTACCTGTTTGATCAAGCTTGAGGCATCTCAAATCAACTTTTATTGTCATTGTTAGTGCACAAGTGCAGTACAACGAAATGTAGGCTTGCGGCTCCCGAGAGTGTACATTTGGATTAAGACATTTAAACATTCACCATACATTTGGCTTGTAGTATATTAACATAAACATAACCATAATAAAGTGCATTGGCAGATGTGCAGGCTTTAGAGTTTATTTGTGGAGTTCAGTAGGATGACAGCCCTGGGAAAGAAGCTGTTCCTAAATCTGGTCGTACGGGTGCGAATGCATCTGTAGCGTCTCCCAGATGGCAGGAGGGCGAACAGACTGTGGCTGGGGTGGGTAGGGTCTTTGATGATGGACCGTGACCTCCGTAAACAGCGTTTCTGGTATATGTGCTCTATGGTCGGTAGCCGGGTGCCGGTAATGCGTTGGGCAGTTTTGACTACCCGCTGCAGGGCTTTCCGGTCTCTCCCCTCCGAATATCTCTTTCTTTGGCTCGTGTCAATTTTAGTCAGATTATGATTCTGGGAAGCACCTTCGGCTGCTTTCCTATATTAAGGGTGCTATATAAGTGCAAGTTGTTGTTTAAAAGATCAGCAATGACAAAAGTGTGGGAGAAGGTTTTTGGTCCACTCAGTGAGCCACTTAAAGGGATAGGATGGTAACTTGAAAAAAGAATAAAAGTGGAAACTAGTTCCGCTAAACGTTATTTCTGATTGGTTGTGCTATGGCCTATGGTGATTTTTTTTAAATTCGTTTATGGGATGTGGGCGTCGCTGGCAAGGCCAGCATTTATTGCCCATCCCTAATTGCCCTTGAGAAGGTGGTGGTGAGCCGCCGCCTTGAACTGCTGCAGTCCGTGTGGTGAAGGTACTCCCACAGTGCTGTTAGGGAGGGAGTTCCAGGAGTTTGACCCAGCGACGATGAAGGAACGGCGATATACTTCCAAGTCAGGATGGTGTGTAACTTGGAGGTGACGCTGTTTCCATGCGCCAGCTGCCCTTGTCCTTCTAGCTGGAAGAGGTCGCGGGTTTGGGAGGTGCTGCCGAAGAAGCCTTGACAAGTTGCTGCAGTGCATCTTGTAGATGGCACACACTGCAGCCACGGTGCACCAGTGGTGGAGGGAGTGAATGTTTAAGGTGATGGATGGGGTGCCAATCAAGCAGGCTGCTTTCTCCTGGATGGTGTCGAGCTTCTTGGGTGTTGTTGGAACTACACTCATCCAGGCAAGTGGAGAGTATTCCATCACACTCCTTACTTGTGCCTTGTAGATGGTGGAAAGGCTTTGGGGAGTCAGGGGGTGAAACACTCACCGCAGAATACCCAGCCTCTAACCTACTCTTGTAGCCACAGTATTTATGTGGCTGGTCCAGTTAAGTTTCTGGTCAATGGTGACCCCCCAGGAAGTTGATGGTGGGACATTTGGCGATGGTAATACTGTTGAATGTCAAGGGGTGGTGATTAGATTCTTGCTTGTTGGAGGTAGTCATTGCCTGGGACTTCTGTGGTGCAGATGTTACTTGCCCCTTATCAGCCCAAGCCTAACTGTCATCCAGGTCTTGCTGCATTCGGGCATAGACTGCTTCATTATCCAGGAAGTTGTGAATGGAACTGAACACTGTGCAGTCATCAGCAAACATCCTCATTTCTGACCTTATGATGGAGGGAAGGTCATTGATGAAGCAGCTGAAGATGTTGGACCTAAGACACTGCCCTGAGGAACTCCTGCAGCAATGTCTTGGGGCTGAGATGATTGACCTCCAACAACCACAACCATCTTCCTTTGTGCTAGGTATGACTCCAGCCAGTGGAGAGTTTTCCCCCCGATTCCCATTGATGTCAATTTTACTAGGGCTACTTGATGCCACACTCGGTCAAATGCTGCCTTGATGGTAAGGGCAGTCAATCTCACTTCACCTCTGGAATTCAGCTCCTTTGTCCATGTTTGGACCAAGGCTGTAATGAGGTCTGGAGCAGAGTGGTCCTGGCAGAACTCAAACTGAGCATCAGTGAGCAGGTTATTGGTGAGTAAGTGCCGCTTGATAGTGCTGTCAATGACACCTTCCATCACTTTGCTGATGATTGAGAGAAGACTGATGGGGCGGTAATTAGCCGGATTGGATTTGTCCTGCTTTTTGTGGACAGGACATACCTGAGCAGTTTTCCACATTGTCGGGTAGATGCCAGTGTTGCAGCTGTACTGGAACAGCTTGGCTAGAGACGCGACTAGTTCTGGAGCGCAAGCCTTCAGCACGACAGCCGGGATGTTGTCAGGGCCCATAGCCTTTGCTGTATCCAGTGCACTCAGCCGTTTCTTGATATCACATAGAGTGAATCGAATTGGCTGAAGACTGGCTCCTGTGATGGTGGGGACCTCAGGAGTAAGCTGATATGGAGCATCATAGAAACATAGAAGATAGGAGCAGGAGTAGGACATTCGGCCCCTCGAGCCTGCTCCGCCATTCAATGTGATCATGGCTGATCATCCAAATTCTGTACCCGGTCCCTGCTTTCTCCCCATACCCCTTGATCCCTTTAGCCTTAAGAAATATATCCAACTCCTTCTTGAATATATTTAATGAATTGGCCTCTACTGCCTTCTGTGGTAGAGAATTCCACAGGTTCACCACTCCCTGGGTGAAGAAATTCCTCCTCATTCCTGTCCTAAATGATATATCCTTTATCCTTAGACTGTGACCCCTGGTTCTGGACTCCCCGACCATCGGGAACATCCTTCCTGCATCTAGTCTGTCCAGTCCTGTCAGAATTTTATAAGTTTCAATGAGATCCCCTCTCATTCTTCTAAACTCCAGCGAGTACAAGCCCAATCGACCCAATCTCTCCTCATACATCATTCCTGCCATCCCAGGTATCAGCCTGGTGAATCTTCGCTGAACTCCTTCCATGGCAAGAACATCCTTCCTCAGATAAGGCGACCAAAACTGTACACAATACTCAAGATGTGGTCTCACCAAGGCCCTGTACAACTGCAGCAAGACATCCTTGTTCCTGCACTCAAACCCTCTTGCTAGGAAGGCCAACATACCATTTGTCTTCTTAACCGCCTGCTGCACCTGCATGCTTACCTTCAGCGACTGGTGCACAAGGACACCCAGGCCTCGTTGCACTTCCCCTTCTCCCAATCTATTGCCATTCAGATAATAATCTGCCTTCCTGTTTTTGTCACCAAAGTGGATAACCTCACATTTATCCACGTTATATTGCATCTGCCATACTTCTGCCCAATCACCCAACCTGTCCAAATCATCCTGGAGTTTCTCGGCATCCTCCTCACAGCACATACGCCCACCCAACTTTGTGTCATCTGCAAATTTGGAGATATTACATCTAGTTCCCTTGTCTAGATCATTAATATATATTGTGAATAGCTGGGGTCCAAGGACTGATCCCTGCGGTACCCCACTAGTCACTGCCTGCCACTCGGAAAAAGACCCATTTATTCCAACTCTTTGCTTTCTGTCTGCCAACCAGTTTTCTATCCAAGTCAATACCTTGCCCCCAATCCCATGTGCCTTAATTTTACACGCTAATCTCTTATGCGGGACCTTATCGAAAGCCTTCTGAAAGTCCAAATACACCACATCCACTGGTTCTCCCTTATCTATTTTACCAGTTACATCCTCAAAAAATTCCAGTAGATTAGTCAAGCACGATTTACCATTTGTAAATCCATGTTGACTTTGTCCGATCCTGTCACTGTTTTCCAAGTGCTCTGCTATTACATCTTTTATAATGGACTCTAGCATTTTCCCCACTACCGATGTCAGGCTTACCGGTCTATAATTCCCCGTTTTTTCCCCCACCCACTCGGCACTTCTGGCTGAAGATGGTTGCAAACGCTTCAGCCGTGTCTTTTGCACTCACGTGCTTGGCTCTGTCATCATTGAGGATGGGGATATTCCTGGAGCCTCCTCCTCCCGTTAGTTGTTTAATTGTCCACCACCATTCAAGACTGGATGTGACAGGACTGCAGAGCTTTGATCTGATCTGTTGATTGTGGGATTGCTTAGCTCTGTCTATAGCAAGCTGCTTCCGCTGCTTAGCATGACTGTAGTCCTGTGTTGCAGCTTCCCCAGGTTGGCACCTCATTTTTAGGTCCGCCTGGTGCTGCTCCTGGCATACTCTTCTATACTCCTTACTGAACCAGGGTTGGTCACCTTGCTTGATGGTAATGATAGAGTGAGGGATATGCCAGGCCATGAGGTTTCAGATTATGGTGGAATACAATTCTGCTGCTGCTGCTGATGGCCCACAGCACCTCAGCAGTTTTGTGCTGCTAGATCAGTTCTGAATCTATCCCACTTAGCACAGTGGTAATGGCACACAACACGATGGAGGGTGTCCTTAGTGTAAAGACAAGATTTTGTGTGGTGTGCGGTGGTCACTGCTACACATGCATCTGCGACAGGTAGATTGGTGAGGATGAGGTCAACTAGGTTTTTCCCTCGTGTTGGTTCTCTCACCACCTGCCGCAGTCCTAGTCTGGCAGTTATGTCCTTCAGGACTCGGCCAGCAGTGGTGCTACTGAGCCACTATTGAAGCCCCCCACCCAGAGTACATTCTGTGCCCTCAGTGCTTCTTTCAAGTGGTGTTCAACATGGAGGAGTACTGATTCATCAACTGAGGGAGGCCGGTAGGTGGTAATCAGCAGGATGTTTCCTTACCCGTGCTTGACCTGAAGCCATGAGACTTCATGGGGTCCAGAGTCAATGTTGAGGGCCACTCCTTCCCGATTGTATATCACTGTGCCACCACCCCTGGTGGGTCTGTCCTGCCGATGGGACAGGACATACCCAGGGATGGTGATGGAGGAATCTGGAACATGGGCTGAAAGGCATGTCAGGCTGTTGCTTGAGTAGTCTGTGGGACGGCTCTCCCAATTTTGGCACAAGTCCCCAGATGTTAGTGAGGAGGACTTTGCAGGGTCGACTGGGCTGTGTGTGCCGTTGTCATGTCCAAAGCTGGTCCGTCTGGTTTTATTTTTATTCGTAGCAGTTTGTTACAACTGAGTGGCTTGCTAGGCCATTTCTTGGGCAGTTAAGAGTCAACCACCTGGTCTGGAGTCACATATAGGCCAGACCAGGTAAGGACAGCAGATTTCTTTCCCTAAAAGACATTAGTGAACCAGATGGGTTTTTACGACAATCCGATAGTTTCGTGGTCACCATTACCGATGCTAGCTTTTTATTTCCCATTGGTGGGATTTGAACTCACGTCTCATGGATCATTAGTCCAGGTCTCTGGATTATTAGCCCAGTGACATTACCACTATGCTACTGTTCCCGTTTGCCAAAGGATGAGTAGCCAGCCACACCTGATAAAATCCACACCTGATAATCTTGTATCATCACTCTCTCTCTCTGCTGCTACTACTCATGGGGTCAGATGTCGAGGGTGAGCAGTTCCACCAATGCTAGCATTAGAATGACCGCATCACCAACTTTCCATTCCAGCCTTTTTATCACATGGAATGAGGTCATTCCCAGTCTGGGGTTTTTTTGCCATTTATTTCAGGGTTTGACATTATGATGGAATGTGGGATGAAGCTTTTAAACCATCTTTGCTGCTGTAAAAATGGCCAAACCAGTAATTACTCAGCACTCCAACTCTTTACTCAGCAACATAGAGAGTGAGTGTTCATAACCAGCTGCAGCAAGAAGTGAGAATTGTTCCTGACATCCTAGGAGCCTCTCTTGGCTTTGGACAACTTTAAAAACCTTGGGGGGGAAATGCAGTTGTTTGCACCTCCCGTTAGCGCCTTAAGAGGGCGCTAATAGGGCGCAAAGTAACTAGCGCCCGGGCGCAACGATGATTGCGCTGCTCGCGAAATTAACTAGACATTTTGCGGCGGACGCTGAACACTATCGCCACGATCTCCTGCGCCGGCAGATCGTGACGTCAGTCGAGTGCGCAACGCCCCGTTAGCGCCCCGGACCGGATATTGAGTGGCGCCCCCTCCCTTACCGCCTGCCGCTAGCAATGACAGGTTGAGGGGAGCGTTTTGCAGTCAGGAAGGGACTGGGGGAGCGCTATTTAAAGGCGACCGCTTCCTGCCTTTTTTTGTTGGTGACATTTTTGCACCACGCATTCTGAGAGAGAGAGAGAGACTTCTGGAGAGATTCAACGCTGTGTGAAGGAGTTTTGGGTAATGAGCAGCACTTTGCAGGTTCATTTTGATTTGCCCTTGCTTTGCCAGTGCTCTGAGGTAGCGCCTCGCTCCTCGGCCTTTGCGCCTTAAGACAGCTGTGAAGCGCCTGATTTAGCGCTCCAATCACCTCCAGGGGTGATAAAAGCCAAGTTTGCTGTCGGAGGCGATAATTAGCACCAGGCGCTAAACTTTGCGCACGGCCGATAATGGCGCCCCAAACGGGGCGATGCTGAATTTTTCCCCCCTTATCCTTTCAATCAGTGGCTCAACCATCATTTTAAACTAGCTCTGTAACAAATTATGGAACTTAATCTTTTTGAGCCTTACTTGCCCCTAACCTTTAATGCCTCTTATTGTGGTGATTTTCAATATAATAGCCAGGCACATTGATGCTGAGAACTACACATGATATAATGCAAAGTATTATTATTAAGCCTCTTTACCTCCCTCTTCTCCTTCACTACATGGACTGCAGCGGTTCAAGAAGGCGGCTCACCACCACCTTCTCAAGGGCAATTAGGGATGGGCAATAAATGCTGGCCTTGCCAGCGATGCCCACATCCCACAAACTAATAAAAAAAAAAGCCTCCTTAAAAACTTCCCCTTTGACCAAGTTTTTAGGCACTCCTCCTAACTAGCTCTTCCTCCTGCTCGCTGTCCATTTTGTGCCTTCTGCCTCTAGGAAGCACCTTGGGACATTTTTCTACATTAAACGTGCAATATAAATGCAAGTTCTTGTGACTGGAGAGTCTTTCGCATGCAAATTTACTCCATTATCATTTTATTTTTCATATATTTTTCTAAAAATTGTACCTGTAGCTTCCCTTTCCCTTTTCCTGGTCTTTCTCCACCAGGCCTGTTCTTAGAATTCAGGCTAGTGATTACAGTATCAGATTTGTAACCCGGAGTTCATAAGTGCAAATGCCTTTGTGGTAAAATTGTGCAACTGAATTCAATAAATCTGGTAATTTGTGGCCGACACCTAAAAAAAAAGGGAATGGAGTATAAAAACAGGGAAGTCCTGCTACAACCGTACAGGGTATTGGTGAGACCACAGCTGGAGCACTGCGTACAGTTTTAGTCTCCTTATTTAAGGAAGGATATACTTGTATTGGAGGCAGTTCAGAGACGATTCACTAGGTTAATTCCAGAGATGAGGGGGTTGACTTACGAAGAAAGGTTGAGCAGGTTGGGCCTATACTCACTGGAATTTAGAAGAATGAGAGGTGATCTTATTGAAACATATAAGATACTGAGGGGGCTCGACAGGGTAGGTGCAGAGAGGATGTTTCCCCTCGTGGGGGAATCTAGAACTCGGGGGCATAGTTTCAGAATAAAGGGTTGTAGGAGTCTGTGCACTCCTAACAAAAACACTGTGAACTAAACTGGTAGTTAACAAACTTAGTTTAATGCACTGAAAGTATTACAAAACAAAAACGCAGGAGAAACTCCAAACAGGTCTGTACACTAGCTCACTCCACGAGGACTAACTGGAAACGCCCTCCAACCTCGACGTCATGACGTCATCATGTTTCCCGCCGTTGGGAACGTCACGTGACCCACGTGATAATGTCATCGCGTCAGATCGCGATTTTATCGATCCCGCGCTGTTTAAACAGGGCAAACATTAAAAGGTAACAATAATGATTAAAGACAATTGTACAAGTTACTGTGAGAGTCTCTTTGGTGGCTTTGCCACATACGCCCCCCCAGAATTGTCTTTAATGAGGAAAGTCAATCGCCGAGAAGGTCGGACAAGCCTGTTTGACCGACTCCTAAATTCCCGGAGAGGAAAACACTGAGCAGGTGGCGAGCTGGCAGGTAGCACAGTGCGGTTAGGCATAGCGGCGGCCGGCCCCGGCGCGGAGGCTGCGCCAGTTCGACCGGCTGTTCGAGGTCCAGGTGCGCAGGTTTGAGGCGATCAACAGAGATGTGATCAGGCTTGCCCCCGACGTCGATCACAAAATTCTTGTCCCCGGTCTGTAGAACCTGGAACGGACCTGCATAAGGAGGTGCGAGCGGGGTACGATGGCCGTCTTGGTGCACAAAGACGAACTTGGCCTTTGACAGCTCCCCGGGGATGTTGGATGAAGGCAAACCGTGCTGCGAGGTTCGAACTGGGCGGAAACACTGAGCCGCGTCCCGATGGGACTCTCGCTGACTGGCTGCAGACGACGGCTGCGTAGGGGACGGCAGGAACTCGCCCAGAACTCGAAGTGGCTGACCGTAAACCATTTCCGCGGCCGACGACTGTAGCTCCTCCTTCAGCGCCGTGCGCAGTCCCAGCATCACCCACGGCAGTTTATCGACCCATGCTGCATCCAGAAGGCTGGCCCTGACCAACGCCTTCAATGAACGGTGGAACCGCTCGCACAAGCCGTTCGCTTGCGGGTGATAAGCCGTAGTGCGGTGTAGTTTAGTGCCCAATAGTGAGGCCACCTCATTCCATAGTTCTGACGAAAATTGCGGCCCGCGATCCGACGAAATATCCGCAGGGACACCAAACCGGGCTACCCATGATGAAATGAAGGCTCGCGCGACATCCGCAGAGGTGGTGGACGTCAGGGGCACTGCCTCCGGCCACCTCGTGGTGCGATCCACCATTGTCAGAAGGTGCGTAAAACCACGGGACGGTGGAAGTGGGCCCACTAGGTCAATGTGAATGTGGTCGAAACGCCGCTCCGGTACCTCAAAGGAGGCCAGAGGGGCCCTGACATGCCGTTGCACCTTGGCCCGTTGACAAACCACACAAGTGTTCGCCCAGTCGCGGACGTCTTTGCGTATTCCTCTCCATACGAATTTGGAGACTAGCAGCTTCTGCGACGCCCGCACTCCAGGATGCGACAGCCCGTGTATGGCGTCGAAAACGCCTCGGCGCCAGGTGGACGGCACAATCGGACGGGGTGCACCCAACGAAACGTCGCAGAGTAGAGTGGTACCTGCCGCATGGAACGGTACATCTCTCGGCTGGAGGCTGGCGGGGACAGAACGAAAGGCCCGAGTCTCCGGGTCGGCAGCCTGGTCGGCTGCCATTCTTGCGAAGTCAATGCCTAATTGAACGGCCTGGACGGCGGCGCGGGAGAGGCAATCAGCGACGATGTTGTCCTTGCCAGCCACGTGCCTGACGTCGGTGGTGAACTCAGAGATGTAAGTCAGCTGCCGTTGTTGCCGAACCGGCCACGGTTCAGCTGTCTTGGCCATCGCGAACATCAATGGTTTGTGGTCAACAAACGCAGTGAAGCGGCGTCCTTCGAGGAGGAATCGGAAGTGGCGGATGGCCAAAAACAAAGCTAACAGCTCCCTGTCGAAAGCACTGTATCGACATTCATGCCGTTGCAGCTGGCGGCTAAAAAATGCCAGAGGCTGCCATGCGCCGTCGACCCATTGCTCCTGGACGGCCCCCACAGCGCAATCCGACGTGTCCGTCGTGAGGGCGATGATAGCTCCTGGCAGGGGATGTGCCAACATCGTCGCGTTCGCGAGTGCGGTCTTCGTATCCTTGAAGGCGTGACCCATTTCTTGCGACCAAACCACGGGCTCCTTTCCCGTCTTGCCCCTGAGGGCCTCACAGAGCGGCCGCATGAGCTGTGCAGCCCAGGGGACGAACCGATGGTAAAAATTAACCATCCCCAGGAACTCCTGTAAGGCTTTCACGGATTGCGGCTTCGGGAACGCCGTGATCGCCTCCACCTTAGCTCGAAGCGGCATTGCCCCTGCGGAACTTATGCGGTGGCCGAGAAAATCGAGCTGCGCCAGGCTGAAATGGCATTTGTCCGGGTTCACAATGAGGCCGTGCTGCTGAAGCCATTGAAAAAGGACACGGAGATGCTTGAGGTGTTCATCCTTTGTGGTGCTAGCAATCAGAATGTCATCCAAGTAGAAGAACAAAAAATCGAGGTCCCGCAGAACTGAGTCCATAAGGCGCTGGAACGCCTGCGCCACATTTTTAAGCCCAAAGGGCATGCGGAGGAATTCAAAAAGTCCAAAAGGGGTGATGACAGCCATCTTTTGGACATCCTGGGGGTGCACTGGGACCTGATGGTACCCACGGACGAGGTCAACCTTTGAGAATATTGACTTCACCGCCAAATGCGCAGAGAAATCTTGTATGTGGGGGATGGGGTAACGGTCGGGCGTCGTTATCTCATTGAGGCGACGATAGTTGCCACAGGGCCGCCATCCCCCGCCGGGCTTTGGGACGATGTGGAGCGGTGAAGACCAGGGACTACTGGACCGGTGAATAATCCCCAGCTTCTCCATCGTGGCGAACTCCGCCTTCGCCGCCGCGAGTTTGCTGGGCTCCAAACACCGCGCCCTGGCGTAGATGGGAGAGCCGGTTGTCGAAATATGATGCTCCACCCGATTCCTAGCGGTCAAAGCTGAAAAGGTGGGCTTTGTCAGCTCGGGGAAGTCCCCGAGAAGGCAGGAGAAGTCGTCGGGAGGTGGCCGCGCGCAGGAGACCGAGTGCGGTGCAGCCATGCTGCGCGCACCTGAAATACCGTCGAGCGTGGTGGCGTGAACGAGGCGTCGATTTTTCACATCCACCAACAGGCCGTTGCCGCGTAAAAAGTTGGCGCCCAAAAGGGCCTGCGAAATTTGAGCGGTGACGAAATCCCAGGTAAAGCGCTGGCCACCGAAACAGACTTGCACCCGTCGTTTCCCACAAGTGCGGATCGTACCCCCGTTGGCAGCTTGGGGGGGGGACGCCGTCCGCCGGACCGAAGGTCGAGGACCGAGGCGGGAAGTATGCTGCACTGTGCCCCCGTGTCACACAAAAAACGACGGCCCGAGATGGAGTCGGTTAAATACATGAGATTCTCGGAGTGGCCGATCGCCATCGTGGCCGCGGAGGACGCACCGGACCCGGTGTTCTTGACTCGCGGCGGTCTGTTCGACGGTCTGGGCACGAAACCACACGGTGGTTGGCAGCAGCGGGCCTTCAGGCTGAAACGAGTGTGGTCGTAACAGTAACCGGCCGTCGGAGGCACCGGGGCCGGGGCCAGGCCACTCGGGGCGGGGTGTTGCGTGATGGCGCAGTAGAGCTGCCGGACCGCGTAAATTTTATCCGCCTCTTCGGCGAGCGCGATGCAGTCCCTGGTGTCCGATCTGGCGAGGGCTGCCTGGACATGTTCAGGCAGCTGCGTAAGGAACAGCTCGCGGAACAGGAAACATGGGGGTTCGGACCCCAGGAGTGTTAACATGTGGCTCATTAGTTCCGAGGGTTTGGAGTCACCTAACCCTGGTAGTGTCAGTAAGCGGCGAGCGCGCTCCGCCTTGGTAAGGCCAAATACCTGCAGCAGCCGAGTCTTGATGGCTACATACTTGTCAGCATTCGGGGGGTTCTCCAGAAGGCTGATGATCCTCAACGCCGTCGAGCTATCGAGGGCGGAGACCACGTACAAATATCGGGTCTGGTCCTGCACGATGTTGCGGAGTTCAAATTGCGCCTCGGCCTGCACAAACCAGGAGGCCACCTGTTGTTTCCAGAATTGGGGGAGCTTCAAGGCCACAGCGTTGGCCTGCGTTCCGTGTCCACTGCGAAAAACGATCGCGAGGATTTGGGGTCACCAATGTAGGAGTCTGTGCACTCCTAACAAAAACACTGTGAACTAAACTGGTAGTTAACAAACTTAGTTTAATGCACTGAAAGTATTACAAAACAAAAACGCAGGAGAAACTCCAAACAGGTCTGTACACTAGTTCACTCCACGAGGACTAACTGGAAACGCCCTCCAACCGTGACGTCATGACGTTGCCCGCCATTGGGAACGTCACGTGACCCACATGATGACGTCATCGCGTCAGATCGCGATTTTATCGATCCCGCACTGTTTAAACAGGGCAAATATTAAAAGGTAACAATAATGATTAAAGACAATTGTACAAGTTACTGTGAGAGTCTCTTTGGTGGCTTTGCCACAGGGTTGCCCTTTTAGAACTGAGATGAGGAGGAATTTCTTCTCTCGGAGAGTCGTAAATTTGTGGAATTCTCTGCCCCAGAGAGCTGTGGAGGCTGGGTCATTAAATACATTTAAGGTGGAGATGGACAGATTTTTGCAAGATATGGGAGTGAAGGGTTATGGGGAGCAGGCAGGGAAGTGGCTTTGAGCCCAAGATCAGTCATGATCTTATTGAATGGCGGAGCTGGCTCAAGAGGCCAAGTGGCCTATTCCTGCTCCTATTTCTTATGTTCTTATGTTAAAGCTGCTAGATTGTTGTAAAAGCCTATCTGGTTCACCAGTGCCCTTCTGGGAAGGAAACGTGCTGCTGCTACCCAGTGTGGCCTAATCGTGGCTCTCACCCACACACTGTGGTTGACTCTTTAAGCTTTCTGAAGTGGCCCAACAAGTCATTCCTTACAATTGCTTCGTGAAGAAGGCCCACCACCACCAGGTAGGGATGGACAATAAATGTCGACCTTGCCAGTGTCACTCACATCCTGAGAACGAATATAAAAGGCCATTTCTGCCAACACTGCATAGGAAAGTGTCAGGCAAAGTGCTTCTTTCCGTGAGAAAGCACCTCTCAACAGCATGATTGAAATCAGGGCTTGGGGGGGATTCCGAACCAATTTTATATCAAATGCACCATCAAGACAGTTGCATAGCGAAAAAACAAATCAGCAGCTTATCATGTATGTGTGCTGTGGAAATTCGATCTTCTGACAGGCCTGGAGCATTGTGTAGATTATCTAAAACAGGAACTCTTTTTGTATTTGGTCGGTCTGCCTGTTCCAGGTGATAGGCCGGGATCATGTTTTAAATCAGATTGTACTAAAAGCTCTCTCCCTTGTGTTAATGCCAACCATTCTGGTTGGTGTGAAGCCTCACACAGGCACCTAATAGTTTATTTTACAAACACTAGATATCTAACAGACATTATTAAAGAGTCACTGAAAATCTGGGGCAGCACACTGGCACTGTACCACTAAAGCAGTGAACTACCAATCTCAGTGGTGTCGATATGAGGAACAACCACATAGAGGCCAGGTGTTCTCCCAGGAAAGTCACTTCTCGTGCACCCCCTTGCATCTAATTCCAGATGACTGAGATCAGACTCCTTGCCCAGTCTCTTGTTTGGAGATATTGCAGAAATAGGGAGACCAGGAAAACAACGGCCAAAAAACACTGAAGCAATTGAGAGTCACCTCATTCTTATTTTTCACAAGCAAAGTCTGAGCATTTCCATAATGTGTCAATGGAGGGAGACCAGAAACAATGGGAGCTTCAGTTTACTGATTGTCTTTTATTTGACTGGTAACCGTGTGTTTTGTTTACATAGACAGGGCTCTGTATACGTTACAGCCTGGTACTTCTAATCGTTTTCCTCTATCTAATGCTCATATGGCTGCCTTAATAAATGACAACATGATTTGACTTTACAAAAGAAAGACTTGCATTTATATAGCGCCTTTCACGACCACCAGATGTCCCAAATCGCTTTACAGCCAATTAAGTACCTTTGGCGTGTAGTCACTGTTGTAATGTAGGAAATGCAGCACCAATTTGCGCACAGCAAGCTCCCACAAACAGCAATGTGACAATAACCAGATAATCTGTTTTAGTGATGTTGATTGAGGGATAAATATTGGCCCAGGACACTGGAAATAACTCTCCTGCTTTTCTTCGAAATAGTGCCATTGGATCTAGACGGGGGCCTCGGTTTAACATCTCATCCAAAAGATGGCACCTCCAACAGTGCAGCACTCCCTCAGCACTGCACTGGAGTGTCAGCCTAGATTTTTGTGCTCAAGTCTCTGAACCCACAACCTTCTGACTCAAGAGGTGAGAGTGCTACCCACTGAGCCTCAGCTGGCACTTGAAACGAGACCAGACCCTGCTGACCTACACGTTCTTGTATTGGGGATTAGACTAAGAGCCCCAGATTCAAATCCCAGAGTTTGGTAGTATTTTCACTGGGGCTATTTTTTGGATGAAAGGCCTCCTCTAGCCTTACAACTCTCTGAGATCTCTGCGCTCCTCCAATTCTGGCCTTTTGCGCATCCCTGATTTCCTTCGCCCCACCATTGGTGGCCGTGCCTTCAGCTGCTTGGGCCCTAAGCTCTGGAATTCCCAACTAAACCTCTCCGCCTCTCCCTCCTCCTTTAAGCCGCTCCCTAAAACCAACTCCTTCGAGCAAGCTTCTGGTTATCTGCCTTAATATCTCTTTATGTGTCAAATTTTGTTTGATAACACTCCTGTGAAATACTGTGGGACGTATTTAGTATGTTAAAGGTGTTGTATAAATGCAAGTTGTTGTTGTTGTTTGATGTCTCAGAGAAAGAAAGGAAAACTAAACTTAGAAAGGAAAAGACTAGTTGCCCCACTTGCCGGCTCGATGAGTCAATACACCCCTCGGTCCCTAGCCACATAGATCAGCAGTGACTGAGATCTGATCCTCTATCTGACTTGAGTTTGCTGATCTCAGCCAGGGTAGCATTTGGGGGTCTGCAATTGTCCTCAGTGGCCCCAGATAGGAAAAGGAGGGGTGGGGAAATCAGCCACTGGGTGAGGTGCTGAAGGATTGCCAAGACGCAATGAACGGAACCCAGTACAAAGCAGCTCCTGCAAGAAAAGGAGGGCAGAGAAAAAAACATAAAGATAAAGAAAGGGTCAGGCACTGAGTATGACTGCCCCTTTCGGAAGCAGTAGTGACGATTTCCCAGCCCCTGAGGTACAGACTATTCCAACGCTCCCCTGGCCGACCTCCTATCTTCCACCCTCCATAAACTTGAGCTTATCCGAAACTCTGCTGCCCCGTGTCCTAACTCGCACCAAGTCCCGTTCACCCATCACCCCGGTGCTCGCTGCCCCGTGTCCTAACTCGCACCAAGTCCCGTTCACCCATCACCCCTGTGCTCACTGCCCCGTATCCTAACTCGCACCAAGTCCCGTTCACCCATCACCTCTGTGCTCACTGCCCCGTGTCCTAACTCGCACCAAGTCCCGTTCACCCATCACCCCAGTGCTCGCTGACCCGTGTCCTAACTCGCACCAAGTCCCGTTCACCCATCACCCCTGTGCTCACTGCCCTGTGTCCTAACTCGCACCAAGTCCCATTCACCCATCACCCCGGTACTCGCTGACCTACATTGGCTCCCAGTCCATCATCGTCTCAAATTTAAAATTCTCACCCTTGTGTTCAAATCCCTCTATGGCCTCGCCCCTCCCTATCTCTGTAACTTCTTCCAGCCCTACAACCCTCTGAGAACTCTGAGTTCCTCCAGTTCTGCCCTCTTGAGCATCCCTGACTTCTTTCACCCCACCATTGCTGCCTCGGCCCTGTGCTGTGGAATTCCCTCCTTAAACCTCTCTACCTCTCTCTCCTCCTTTAAGACACTCCCTACAACCTGCCTCTTTGACCGAGCTTTTGGTCACCTGTCCTAATGTCTCCTTCTTTGGCTCGGTATCAAATTCTTTTGTCTGATTGCTCCTGTGAAGCGCCTTGGGACCTTTAACTGCATTAAAGGCGCTATCTAAATGCAAGTTATTGTTGGTGAGAGAATTGCCTGAATGTAGGAAGCACAGCTGAAGAGGGAAAAGAGGAGGAAAAAAAAACAATTCCACACAGTCAAGAATTGTCACTCGCTGGCAGAGGCATCTGTTTCCATTTTGTCCAACAGCCATCACAATTGTTTTTTAGTTCTTGTTATTTTAAATAACTTTTCCTGTTTCCAAGCCCTGTGTTGGGCTTTGTTGGGTTTTAATGAGGGATATTTCTTAAGTGAACAAACTTTAAGTTTATAGGAATAGGGCAAAACATTAAATAAGACCCTTAAAAAAATATCAGTTCCCAACCTGAGCTGCATCGAGCAGAGAGTGGGAGTCCCGTCATCTCCCAGCAAGGAGGAGGGAAAAATACGAGGCGGCGGGCGATGGGCGGTGGGGGGGTGGGGGGGTGGGGGGGTGATGCCTGGGAAGTCTCTGGCACCTCCTGGCAGCCTGAGAAAAGGCTTTATGCCCAAACTGCCAGGCCGGATGAACAAAAAACAGAGGATACAAAATACAAAAAAAAGGGAACGTATTTGCATATCCCCATAGCAACGATGAAGAAAATACATTGCTCCTTCCTTCACATTATTCCATTCATTGCTCTATATTAACAGCTCACAGGGGGAGTTTGCAGACAGTTCCTGGAATGGCCAGGGGCATCCTGTTGGGAAAACTCCAGCCCCATATCAACAGCTGCGATTAGACACAAGCAGTGGCATAAGGACTGTGTGTCACTGACTGCATCAGGGCACCTTCCTCTGTTTGCAGGCACAGCAAAGCACTTTGCATCGGTGCCCCAGCAAGTAGCTTATTAATTAGTCTGTTTCTGATCCCCAAATTTGAGTGAAAGCTCAGCTTTGCTAATTCATTTGGGGGCTCCCCCAGTGCTCTCTGTTTACTGTCCGTGACAGATTTTGGCTTCTTCAGAACTGAAGTTTCTTTTTCTGGTTCTCACTTTGTTCTAAAACTGAAGTCCCTACATCAGTCGCCTGTGAGTTGTTCATTAGTAAACCAAAATAGACGTTCTTCACCTAAAGTTAATTTGTGATTTATTTTCTTATAATCAGTTTTGCTCGATTGGTAGGACTGAATCAGAAAGCCAGAAGTTCACGCCCACTCTGCGACTTGCGTACGCAATCTAGATTGACACCAGGGCAGGACTCAGGGATTGCTGTATTAGCAGAAGTGATGTCTTTTGGATGAGATGTTTGCCCAAGTGGGTGAACATAATAGAACTCATGACACTATTCAACAAAGAACAGGTTCTCCTGGATTCCTGGCCTGCTTCCGTCCCTCAAACTTTACCATCAAAATTGGTTATCTGCTTATTCATCTCATTTGCTGGTTGTGGGACCTTGCTGTGTACAAATTGGCTGCCGCATTTGCCTAAATAACAACAGTGACTGGAATTCAAACATAATTCATTGGCTGCAAAGCGTTTTGAGACATCCTCAGGATATTCCAGACCTCCACTGCCCTTTGTGTGAAAAAGTGCTTCCTGATTTCACTCCTAAATGGCCCCGCACTAATCTTTAAGGTTATGCCTCCTTGTTCTGGATTCCCCTGCCAGAGGAAATAGTTTATCTGTATTGACCCTATCAAATCCCTTGATCATTTTAAACTCCTCGATTAGATCATACTCAAGAGAATACAAGCCAATGGGCTGGGGTAGTCCATGCTCCAGTTTTCCCATAGGAACATGCTCGTCCTGGATTCCTCTTTTCTCAATGGAACCGTCCAGGCAGGGATCAATGGTTATGAGTCTGAGTTCTTCCATTTCCTGGGGAAGCACAGTGGAAGTGAAAAATGCCTATTTAAGTAACTTAAACAACAGAGACTTGAGCACAAAAGCTAGGCTGACACCCCAGTGCAGTACTGAGGGAGAGCTGCACTGTCGGAGGTGCCGTCTTTCGGATGAGACGTTAAACCGAAGCCCCGTCTGCCCTCTCAGGTGGACATAAATCAGGTGGCAATATTTTGAAGAAGAGCAGGGGTATTTCCCCCGGTGTCCTGACCAATATTTATCCCTCAATCAACATTTTTAAAAATGATTATCTGGTCATTATCACTTTGCTGTTTGTGGGACCTTGCTGTGCACAACTTGGCTGCCGCGTTTCATACATTACAACAGTGACTAAACTTGAAAAGTACTTACTTGGCTTAAAGCGCTTTGGACGTCCTGAGGGCATGAAAGGCGCTATACAAATGCAAGTCTTTCTTTAACATAATGATAAACAGCATTCTGTAGGATCTTTTTCAAATCTGTTTTTCATGCAAGATGTTTTAAAACACTCTCTGTGTTCTGACTGAAGACTGCGAATCATCTGAATTGTTTAATCGATTGACCATCTCTGTTCTGCTTTTCAGAAGCTGCCTGTACCTGAATATTTCTGTAATGTAACTGGGTCAGAGATGAGATTTATTTACTGAGGATTACAGCGACATTTGTGCATCAGAAAATAAATTTAACATCATTCAAATACCTTTGGTTCCACTGAGAATTTTCTTCGAAGAAACCTCTTTGCTAAGCTTTCTGGTGTGAGCCATTCTTAAAACTAAATTCAGTGCTCTTCTAATGGAACCCTTGGCGAAAGCAGTATGTTGTCTTATAGATCCCACAGTCCCATGTTCAATTGCCGGTCATTGCTAAGTTAACTGATCTCAGCAGGGGGGACGATAGGGGTGCTACAATTGGCCTCAGTGCCACAGGGCCAGAGCGACGAAAAATCAGCCAATTCTCATCACTACTGAAGTGGTCTAGCAAGTCGCTTAGTTGTACAAGGGCAACTAGGGATGGGCAATAAATGCTGGCCGTGCCAGCACTGCCCGTATCCCGTGAATGAATAATAACATTGTTTTTAAATGGCACTTGCTGGATAATGCACGTGTGTGAACATTAGGCAAGGGCAGGATCAGGCTTGGCTGTGATGCCCCCATGGTCGAAAGGCCTAGCAACAATCTTGGTTCATAACTCTGCAGAACAAGGGGGCATAACCTTCACATTCGAGCGAAGCCATTCATGGGTGATGTCAGGAAGCACTTCTTCACACAACGGGTCGGGGAAATCTGGAACTCGCTCCCCCAAAAAGGTCTTGAGGCTGGGGGTCAATTGAAAATTTCAAAACTGGGATTGACAGATTTTTGTTAGGCGAGGGTATTAAGGGATACGGAACCAAGGCGAGTACATGGAGTTAAGATACAGATCAGCCACGATCTCATTGATTGGCAGAACAGACTCGAGGGGCTGAATGGCCTCCTCCTGTTCCTCTGACGATGCTCGCCAATACAAATCGGCAATTTTGTAAGAGGAGAGTAGCAAATAGGGAATTCGTCTCAAAACTTGCTTCTATCAGTGTTTCTCCTTCTTGGTCGATCGCTTTCAGTTGGATTAAAATCTGTTCAAGGAGAGTCTTGCACCAGTCACATAGTCCTGGCCGCCTTACCATCACAGTGTGTACATTCAAACTGAAGGGAAAACCATATTTAACAGGAATCGCAAAGGTTCATCAGGAAATCAGACGACGGAGTTTCAACCCAGGTTCCTGAGTCCTTGTCGGTCCCCAAAATCATCAGATTTCTGTCCATCCATCATCAATTGACTCTGCTTTTCTGTATTGGCTGAGTAACTAGCTGTATTTTTTAAACTGGGGCTTTACACTAATAACACTTTCTGCCAATATAGCAGTTTCCCTTTGGGTAGCTGTCTCTATCTTTCGTAAATTAGTAAAGGGGTTCCTGGGGGGTCTGACAATAATTGCAGGGGCTTCCTGGGAGTGTGTCAATAATTGCAGCGGGTCCCTGGGAGTGTGTCAATAATTGCAGGGGGTCCCCAGGAGTGTGTCAATAATTGCAGGAGGACCCTAGGAGCATGTCAAGAATTGCAGGGGGTTCCTGGGAATCTCTCACTAATTGCAGGGGGTCCCTGGGAGTGTGTCAATAATTGAAGGAGGACCCTAGGAGCGTGTCAAGAATTGCAGGGGGTCCCTGGGAATCTCTCACTAATTGCAGGGGGTCCCTGGGAGTGTGTCAATAATTGCAGGGGGTCCCTAGGAGTGTGTCAATAATTGCAGGGGGTCTTTAGGAGTGTGTCAATAATTGCAGGGGGTCCCTGGAAGTGCGTCAATAATAGCAGGGGGTCCCTGAGAGTGTGTCAATAATTGCAGGGGGTCCCTGGGAGTGTGTCAATAATTGCAGGGGGTCCCTGGGAGTGTGTCAATAATTGCAGGGGGTTCCTAGGAGTGTGTCAATAATTGCAGGGGGTCCCTGGGAGTGTGTCAATAATTGCAGGGGGTCCCTGGGAGTGTGTCAAGAATTGCAGGGTGTCCCTGAGAGTGTGTCTATAATTGCAGGGGGTCCCCAGGAGTGTGTCAAGAATTGCACGAGGACCCTAGGAGTGTGTCAATAATTGCAGGGGGTCCCTGGGAGTGTGTCAATAATTGCAGGGGGTCCCTGGGAGTGTGTCAATAATTGCAGGGGGTCCCTGGGAGTGTGTCAATAGTTGCAGGGGGTCACTGGGATTGTGTCAATAATTGCAGGGGGTCCCTGGGAGTGTGTCAGTAATTGCAGGGTGTCCCTGGGAGTGCGTCAATAATTGCAGGGGGTCCCTGGGATTGTGTCAATAATTGCAGGGGGTCCCTGGGAGTGTGTCAGGAATTGCAGGGGGTCCCTGAGAGTGTGTCAATAATTGCAGGGGGTCCCCAGGAGTGTGTCAAGAATTGCACGAGGACCCTAGGAGTGTGTCAATAATTGCAGGGGGTCCCCAGGAGTGTGTCAATAATTGCAGGAGGACCCTAGGAGCATGTCAAGAATTGCAGGGGGTTCCTCGGAATCTCTCACTAATTGCAGGGGGTCCCTGGGAGTGTGTCAATAATTGAAGGAGGACCCTAGGAGCGTGTCAAGAATTGCAGGGGGTCCCTGGGAATCTCTCACTAATTGCAGGGGGTCCCTGGGAGTGTGTCAATAATTGCAGGGGGTCCCTAGGAGTGTGTCAATAATTGCAGGGGGTCCCTGGAAGTGCGTCAATAATTGCAGGGTGTCCCTGGGAGTGTGTCAATAATTTACAGGGGGTCCCTGAGAGTGTGTCAATAATTTACAGGGGGTCCCTGAGAGTGTGTCAATAATTGCAGGGGGTCCCTGGGTGTGTCAATAATTGAAGGTGGTCCCTGGAAGTGTGTCAGAATTTGCAGGGGGTTCCTGGGAGTGTGTCAATAATTGAAGGTGGTCCCTGGAAGTGTCTCAGAATTTGCAGGGGGTTCCTGGGAGTGTGTCAATAATTGCAGGGGGATCCCAGGAGTGTGTCAATAATTGCAGGAGGACCCTAGGAGCATGTCAAGAATTGCAGGTGGTCCCTGGGAGTGTGTCAATAATTGCAGTGGGTCCCTGGGAGTGTGTCAATAATTGCAGGGGGTCCCTGGGAGTGTGTCAATAATTGCAGGAGGACCGTAGGAGCATGTCAAGAATTGCAGGGGGTCCCTGGGAGTGTGTCAATAATTGCAGGGGGTCCCTGGGAGTGTGTCAATAATAGCAGGGGGTCCCTGGGAGTGTGTCAATAATTGCAGTGGGTCCCTGGGAGTGTGTCAATAATTGCAGGGGGTCCCTGGGAGTGTGTCAATAATTTACAGGGGGTCCCTAGGAGTGTGTCAAGAATTGCAGGAGGTCCCTGGGAGTGTGTCAATAATTTACAGGGGGTCCCTGAGAGTGTGTCAATAATTGCAGGGGGTCCCTGGGAGTGTGTCAATAATTGCAGGGGGTCCCTGGGAGTGTGTCAATAATTGCAGGGGGTTCCTAGGAGTGTGTCAATAATTGCAGGGGGTCCCTGGGAGTGTGTCAATAATTGCAGGGGGTCCCTGGGAGTGTGTCAAGAATTGCAGGGTGTCCCTGAGAGTGTGTCTATAATTGCAGGGGGTCCCCAGGAGTGTGTCAAGAATTGCACGAGGACCCTAGGAGTGTGTCAATAATTGCAGGGGGTCCCTGGGAGTGTGTCAATAATTGCAGGGGGTCCCTGGGAGTGTGTCAATAATTGCAGGGGGTCCCTGGGAGTGTGTCAATAGTTGCAGGGGGTCACTGGGATTGTGTCAATAATTGCAGGGGGTCCCTGGGAGTGTGTCAATAATTGCAGGGTGTCCCTGGGAGTGTGTCAATAATTGCAGGGGGTCCCTGGGATTGTGTCAATAATTGCAGGGGGTCCCTGGGAGTGTGTCAGGAATTGCAGGGGGTCCCTGAGAGTGTGTCAATAATTGCAGGGGGTCCCTGGGAGTGTGTCAATAGTTGCAGGGGGTCACTGGGATTGTGTCAATAATTGCAGGGGGTCCCTGGGAGTGTGTCAATAATTGCAGGGTGTCCCTGGGAGTGTGTCAATAATTGCAGGGGGTCCCTGGGATTGTGTCAATAATTGCAGGGGGTCCCTGGGAGTGTGTCAGGAATTGCAGGGGGTCCCTGAGAGTGTGTCAATAATTGCAGGGGGTCCCCAGGAGTGTGTCAAGAATTGCACGAGGACCCTAGGAGTGTGTCAATAATTGCAGGGGGTCCCTGGGAGTGTGTTAATAATTGCAGGGGGTCCCTGGGAGTGTGTCAATAATTGCAGGGCGTCCCTGGGAGTGTGTCAATAGTTGCAGGGGGTCACTGGGAGTGTGTCAATAGTTGCAGGGAGTCCCTGAGAGTGTGTCAATAATTGCAGGGGGTCCCCAGGAGTGTGTCAATAATTGCAGAGGATCCCTGGGAGTGTGTCAGTAATTTCAGGGGGTCCCTGGGAGTGTGTCAAGGATTGCAGGGGGTCCCTGGGAGTGTGTCAATAATTGCAGGGGGTCCCTGGGAGTGTGTCAATAATTGCAGGGGGTCCCTGGGAGTGTGTCAAGAATTGCAGAGGGTTCCTGGGAGTGTGTCAAGAATTGCAGAGGGTTCCTGGGAGATATTCAATATTGGCTAGGGGTCTCCCACACAGAACAGATTGATAACCACTGATTTATACCCATGGAAATGAATTATAGAATGTCCCAATGATGAAGCAAAGTTGCAGTAATTGGAATAGTTTATCAAAAGTAGAGTTTGTTTGGGAGAGGGGGAAGGGAGGGGGTTGATGCTCAGTTATTTTCCTGAAGTACGTTGAGAGCTCAAAATTGAGAAATTCTTCCTTTGGCAAGTTCCTTTAACACAATGCAAAGCTTAGTGTGACAATCGAAACATGTTTTTTTAAAGGAACAATTCATGACATTCTATGGTGCAATTAACTGTAAACAATACGTGCAAGTTAGCACAAAGTGTCAGAATAAAGTTCATCAGAAGTTCCTATTAATCCCGATTGCGATCTCCCGATGAGGAATCCATGGAATTGTATACCAGCAGGAGTCACAGGAGCTAAGAGTGAGAAATTTGGGAAACTGAAATAAATAGGTGCCAGGAAAGATCGCGGGCTCGATTTTTACAGAGGAGGCAGGTTGAGGGCGGGCCCGCTGCTCGGCAGCTTTCGGACCCGCTCCCGGAGGCCGCCAGCCCGCAGTTCCGATTTTTGCTTGATTGGGCTCGTTACAGTCGACGTGCGGGTCCCTCCAGTCAATTGCTTGAAGCATGTCAGATTCTCGCGTCTGATTACGCGTTTTTGGAGTAAAATTTAAAGGGGCCAGGTCACCTTTGCAAAATATGTCACTGGAATGGCTTGATGCTGTATTATCTAGAAAGGAGAGTTGACAGCGGCTGGTCTGAACACAAATAATTGATTGAAATTGCTGGTCATATTATTCCAGAAAGACATTTATGATTTTTTTTTATCTATCAATGTAGTATGTGACTAAGAAATGAAAAAGATGCCAGATGTGTTCCAATCATTGACTTAGTAAAATTAATGCTTTTTTCTCTTAAAGGTGCTGGTTGCTGCAGGAATGGCAGCCCCAAAAACTAAAGCTGCTCCCAGGTTCAATGAGGGCTCTCTCCGTGCTCTTGTGGAGGGAGTTAGAGGACGTCAGGGGCTCCTCTTCCCTGGAAACAGAAGGAGGAGATCTCCTCAGCAAACCAAGGCAGCTTGGCTGCAAATTGCTGAGGAGGTGAGCTCGAGGTCTTTGTGCAGACACACATGGGTTTAGTGTCGAAAAAGATTTAATGATCTGCTGAGGTCACCTAAAGTGTGGCCTCTGTGTTCTGAGAAATGGAAGTTCAAGAGTGAGGGGTCAGGGCGATTTCCATGTAGAATGTTGGTGGTGACACTGAGCTCTTTAGTAGACAGATGATGCCTGGGGTTTTGAGAATGTCGGACTTATATTCATCTCCATGTGCCAGCCACCTGTGGTTGAAGCGTTAGCTTACGCAAATCTGGCCTGGATGAGTGCATCCCTCGCCTGACGGCCAGCAATGTGGTCGCCTGCCGCCGGATTGACCACATCTGGCCCTGCAAAGCGTCGCTCGCCATCCTCTTCCTCATCCTTTTCCACATCCTCTTCCTCTTCCTCGTCCTCTTCCTCTTCCTCCGAGAAGGCTGTGTACTGAGCCATGTGCTCATGCGGCAGCACTAAGCCGCGCTGCTCTGTGATGTTGTGCAGGGCCCAGCAGGCCACGACGATCCTGGACACCCTGGCTGGTGCATATTGCAATGCTCCTCCAGATCTGGCTGGGCATCGGAAGCGCATTTTGAGCAAGCCAATGGTTTGCTCGATGATGCTTCTGGTGGATATGTGGCTCAAATTGTACTGCTCCTCAGCATCGTTTAATGGCCTCCTCATCTGTGTCATAAACGGCTTTTTCAGGGGATAGCCCTTGTCGCCAAGAAGCCATTCGGAACGTTGGTTTGGCAGATGGAAGAGCTGTGGCACAGTAGACTGGCGCAGGATGAAGGAGTCATGGCAACTGCCAGGGTACTTTGCACAAACATGCAGGATGATCTTCCTGTGGTTACACACCAGCTGGACGTTCAGGGAGTGGAACCCCTTGCAGTTGACAAATACAGCTGGGTTGTGATAGGGGGCCCTAATGGCTACATGTGTGCAGTAAATGACGTCCTGCACCATTGGCAAGCCTGCCATATTGGCAAAGCCAACCGCACGCGCCGTCACACTTGGGCCATCCATGGAGAAGTGGATATAATTGTGGGCCTTTGCAAAGAGGGCATCGGTGACCTGTGTGATGCAGGTGTGTGTGGCCGACTGGGAGATGCCGCTGATGTCTGCAGCTGATCCCCGGAAGTAGCCTGAAGCAAAGAAGTTGAATGCGGTGGTGACTTTGACAGCTACTGGTAAGGCGTGTCCACCCACTCCTCTGGGCTCCAGGTGTTGGTGCAGCATTGCACAGATGTCAGTGACTGTATCTCTCGAAAGTCTCAGCCTCCTTTGTCACTTCTGCTCAGTCATGCTGAGGAAGCTGATCCTCTGCCTGTAAACCCTGTGTTGGGGGTATCTCCTGCGGCGAGGTGCAGCCCTGCGCTGAGGTCCTCCGCCCTGTGCATCATCAGGTGGGTGAGGCGGAGGTTGGCGCTCCTGGTGTTGATGCTGGTGCTGCTGTTGTGGCTGGTTGTGGTGCTGCCACGGCTGCTCTTCCTCCGAATCTGATGACCAGGATGAGAGGGTATAAATGTTTCCCGTCCCATAGCTATAGATTTCACTTGAGGCAAGAAGCTTGCAAGCGCACAGTCGAAGTGGCCTGAAATTATTCCTATCAGGTCACACTGCAGATAGCTGTCAGCTTGACCAGTCACAAGGTCAGTAGATTTGCAAAATCTTATCCCAAACCTCCAACAACAAGGTTGCTGCATTTGAATGTCAGCCATGTTACCGGAGCGCTTTTAAAGTGCTGCACCAATAATGATTACAAATCATGTCCTCCACCAACTCGTCTCCTTGCAGCTGGCCTGTTTCTGACAAGATGGGAAACAGGAGCCAGAGACACGAAAATGGGAAACCACTATCAAAATAATATTAGCAAAGCAGTTAAAAGACTGTTAACTACCTTGACTACCTGTCCCACCGTTTCCCGTCGGGTCAGTTTGGGAGCAGCTGACCCGACACTCACGAAAATCGCGTGGGGGTGGGATGGAGGCGGGTTGGATGTCTGAAGATATTTTTTCCGATTTTTGCTACAGACTCGCCTCCAAACCCACCTCCTCAGGGCTATTAAAATTGAGCCCCTTGCTTTTATCGCGTGCCTTTCATAGCTACAGCCAATTAATTATTTTTTGCCTCAACTACTCCTTGTGGTAGTGAGTTCCACATTCTAACCACTCTCTGAGTAAAGAAGTTTCTCCTGAGTTCTTTATTGAATTTATTAGTGTCAATCTTATATATATGTCCAATCTTATATTTATGTTCTTTCCTCCCCTCCCCCCTTTCCCTGCCCCTACACTTGCTTAAAATCTGTTACATCTCTAACTTTTTCCAGTTCTGACGAAGGGTCATCGACCTGAAACGTTAATTCTGTTTCTCTCCCCACAGATGCTGCCTGACCTGCTGAGTATTTCCAGCATTTTCTGTTTTTATTTTATATTTATGTCCCCTAGTTTTGGATTCCCCACAAGTGGAAACATCTTCTCTCTGTCTACTCTATCAAACCCCTTCAGGATTTTAAAGACCTCTATTAAGTCGTCCCTCAGTCTTCTCTTTTCTAGAGTAAAGAGCCCCAGCCTGCTCAGTCTTTCCTGACAGGTGGAGCCTCTCAGTTCTGGTACCATCCCTGTAAATCTTTTTTGCATCTTCACCAGTGCCTCTATATCCTTTGTGTAATATGGAGACCAGAACGGTTTAAGTTAAATAAAAAGTTTTCCTGATGCCTTTCAAGCCAAATAGGCCAGTAGGTAAGATTTACATTCTTCTCAATAAAAACAAATATATTTGGGCCCATATCGCACAAGAATGCGTTGTTTTTGGAGAGAAGGGAAGGATATTATTGTCTGCTCATGGGGTAAGAGATAGCATTGCTTGCAATGGAACCATTTTTCACACCCAGTGTCAGCATCAAGCACTCATACATCAGGTATCATATGGTGGAGCGTGAAGCAGCAAGCTTACTCTACTCTGACCAGGTGCCTCTACCCATTCTCAGCAGTGTCCCATTGCTATCACCATCATGACATTCCTATCACCATTGTGACATTATAGAATCATAGAATAGTACAGCACAGAAGGAGGCCATTCGGCCCATCGAGTCTGCGCCGGCTCTTTCGAAGAGCCATCCAATTAGTCCTACTTCCGGCTCTTTCCCCATACCCCTGCAGTTCTTTTTCTTCAAGTATTTATCCAATTCCCTTTTGAAGGCTACTATTGAATCTATATCCACCGCCCTATCAGGCAGGGCATTCCAAATCCTAACCACTCATCACGTAAAGAAAATGTTCCTCATGTCACCTTTGGTTCTTTTGCCAATCACCTTAAATCCATGCCCTCTGGTTATCGACCCTTCAGCCATTGGAAACAGTTTCTCTTTATTTACTCTATCTAAACCCTTCATGATTTTAAACACCTCTATCAAATCTCCTCTTGGCCTTCTCTGCTCCAAGGAGAACAACCCCAGCTTTTTTTTAAATTCATTTTTATGGGATGTGGGTGTCGCTGGCAAGGCCAGCGTTTATTGCCCTTGAGAAGGTGGTGGTGAGCCGCCATCTTGAACCGCTGCAGTCCGTGTGGTGAGAGCTTGTCTAGTCTATCCACATAACTGTAATCCCTCATCCCTGGAACCATTCTTGTAAATCTCTTCTGTACCCTCTCCAAAACATTGTTATCTTATCGTGAGATTGCTATCTTATCGTGAGATTGCTATCTTATCGTGACATTGCTATCTTATTGTGACATTGCTATCTTATTGTGACATTGCTATCTTATTGTGACATTGCTATCTCCAGCGCCAGCCATCTGATGGCCTCTCTGAGTCAGATGCCAAATTATGACCAATTTATGTACAGGTTTGAGCTGTGGATTGTGTGCTCCCCGGGAGGCTGTCCAAACTCACTACCTGTAGCCCTGTAGATGAAAAGACAATGTTCTAGCTCACTGCTAAACAAAGCTATTCAAGTGTGTTGGCTTTTCTGATACAGAGATTATTTGAAACAGTGACTTGCTTTCAACTCTTACAACCCGAAAAACAAAGCACAGTGATGAATATCTCACCTCTAATAGTCCAAATCACCATTAACCAGAAACTTAATGGACCAACCATATAAATACTGTGGCAACAAGAGCAGGTCAGAGGCTAGATATTCTGCAGTGAGTGTCTCACCTCCTGACTCCCCAAAGCCTTTCCACCATCTACAAGGCACAAGTAAAGAGTATGATGGAATACTCTCCACTTGCCTGCATGAGTGCAGCTGCAACAACACTCAAGAAGCTTGACACCATCCAGGACAAATCAGCTTGCTTGATTGGCACCCCATCCACCACCTTAAACATTCACTCCCTCCACCACCGGTGTACCGTGGCTGCAGTGTGTACCATGTACAAGATGCACTGCAGCAACTCACCAAGGTTTCTTCAGCAGCACCTCCCAAACCAACGACCTCTTCCACCTAGAAGGACAAGGGCAGCAGGCGCATGGGAACACCACCACCTCCAAGTTCCCCTCCAAGTCACACACCATCCTGACTTAGAAGTATATCGGCCGATCCTTCATCGTCGCTGGGTCAAAGTCCTGGAACTCCCTCCCTAAGAGCACTGTGGGAGTTCCTTCACCACACGGACTGCAGCGGTTCAAGAAGGCGGCTCACCACCACCTTCTCAAGGGCAACTAGGGACGGGCAATAAATGATGGCATTGCCAGCGACACCCACATCCCATAAATGAATTTTAAATAAGTGAGCCCCACACACTTTGGCGTAGAAATTTGGCCATTGAGCACCTATTTTTGGGGCAATAACACCCCCTAAGCCTCCAATATGGTGGACAGGAAGTGCATGCTCTTCATGGGCTGGAAGTGCGCCACCCGCCATATTGGTAAAGGCCACAAAATTCTCATTCAGTGCCCAATAGGCATTAGTTCTGTACGAAAAACTGATATTTAGAGGTCCTTAGTAGATGAGAATCATATATGTATAAATTTAAGTGTAGCCATTGGCCAACTAATCTTACCCATAATTCCCTGTGGGCATGGAAACATTAAGGCTTGTTCAAAATGTAGCTGCAAGGACAGTCAGAAGCAGTTTTGACTAAGCTCGGATAACAAACAGTCACAAGTTGCAAGTGAAGGTTAAATTGTTAAATAACATATTATAATGCTAAGTAGGAATTAGAGTTCGCTTAACAAAACTAATTGCAAAGATAATTAAAAGTTAATTAGTATAAGGAACATGGGAGTTAATGTATCCATCCGGTAAATTGAAATGAGGTAGACTGGATACCTCAAGACTAGTGAAACAGCACTGACATGGGCCACTTGGTATTAGACCTTGTACTGCTTCTACCAGGGAAGCTAGAAATAAGAGAGATAAGGTAAATTCCAATGAGGTGAAGAACGAATAAACAAGATAATGATGAAGAGGGTAACGTTGTAGGAACAGTACTGGAAAGGCGAAGCCAAGATGCTACCCTTAGTCTGAGTGACAATGGTATTTTGTTCATTAGAACCAATTAAAAAAGGTAATTTTGTTAAAGGCCATATATGGACACTGGCCAAATGAACTTTTGATAAGAAAAGGGTTAAAACCTCGATACTCAAAGAACAACTTCACACAGACCTACTGCGAGAACAAAGGAACAGACTGAAGATGATGTCACCTCTGTCCGAGAGGTTCCAGAGACCAAGGGCTGTGAGCTACTTGTTGAACTATCTATCGCCTGTTGTTAAGTATATTACTCGGTAAGCTTAATAAATCTTGATCTATTGCTCAAACATACTGGTTGCTGCCTATTTTGGTGTCTCGACCAAGAGCTCTGAAAGATCATTAAGATCTTACAGTTCCTTTGTATATGCAAATAAGTGGCCTAACGCCTGTTTGAGGCCTCCCCCGATCGCTGCCACTAACTCCCGACACCCCCCTAATCGCCGCCGCTACCTCCTGGCTCAATCACCACCCTTCCCGATCGCCGCCCTTCCCGATTGCCCCCCTGCCCCAGTCACTGCCGCTCCCTGTCGCCCCCCCTTCTCGGTCACCCCCTCTTCCCGGTCGCCCCCCTCCCCATCGCCACGCTTTCCTGGTCGCACCGCATCATCACTTACCAGAGGGCTGCTGCGGACATTGCAGTGGCCCGATCTTCAATCCCGCTTCGCCAGCGAGCTGACTGTTATTATCCGCAGCCTGCCAGCTCAATGGAAATGAGGCCCAATATTGGGTGCACATAGAAACATAGAAGATAGGAGCAGGAGTAGGCCATTCGGCCCTTCGAGCCTGCTCCGCCATTCAATGAGATCATGGCTGATCATCCAAATTCAGTACCCTGTCCCTGCCTTCTCCCCATATCCCTTGATCCCTTTAGCCTTAAGAAATATATCCAACTCTTTCTTGAATATATTTAATGAACTGGCCTCCACCGCCCTCTGTGGCAGAGAATTCCACAGGTTCACCACTCTCTGGGTGAAGAAATTCCTCCTCATCTCAGTCGTAAATGGCTTACCCCTTATCCTTAGAATATGACCCCTGGTTCTGGACTCCCCGGCCATCAGAAACATCCTTCCTGCGTCTAGTCTGTCCAGGCCTGACAGAATTTTATAGGTTTCGATGAGATCCCCTCTCAATCTTCTAAACTCCAGTGAGTATAAGCCCAATCGACACAATCTCTCCTCATACGTCATTCCTGCCATCCCAGGTATCAGCCTGGTGAATCTTCGCTGCACTCCTTCCATGACAAGAACGTCCTTCCTCAGGTAAGGCGACCAAAACTGCACACAATACTCAAGGTGCAGTCTCACCAAGGCCCTGTACAACTGCAGCAAGACATCCTTGTTCTTGTACTCGAACCCTCTTGCTACGAAGGCCAACACACCATTTGCCTTCTTAACCGCCTGCTGCACCTGCATGCTTACCTTCAGCGACTGGTGCACAAGAACACCCAGGTCTCTTTGCACTTCCCCTTCTCCCAATCTATTGCCATTCAAATAATAATCTGCCTTCCTGTTTTTGCCACCAAAGTGGATATCCTCACATTTATCCACATTATAGTGCATTTGCCATGTTTCTGCCCAATCACCCAACCTGTCCAAATCGTACTGGAGTTTCACGACATCCTCCTCACAGCATACCCTCCCACTCAGCTTTGTGTCGTCTGCAAATTTGGAGATATTACATCCAATTCCCTCGTCCAGATCATTAATATATATTGTGAACAGCTGGGGTCCTAGGACCGATCCTTGCGGTACCCCACTAGTCACTGCCTGCCACTCGGAAAATGACCCGTTTATTCCAACTCTTTGCTTTCTGTCCGCCAACCAGTTCTCTATCCAAGTCAATACCTTGCCCCCAATCCCATGTGCCTTAATTTTGCACGCTAATCTCTTATGCGGGACCTTATCGAAAGCCTTCAGAAAGTCCAAATACACCACATCCACTGGTTCTCCCTTATCTATTTTACCAGTTACATCCTCAAAAAATTCCAGTAGATTAGTCAAGCATGATTTACCTTTTGTAAATCCATGCTGACTTTGTCCGATCCAGTCACTGCTTTCCAAGTGCTCTGCTATTACATCTTTTATAATGGACTCTAGCATTTTCCCCACTACCGATGTCAAGCTTACCGGTCTATAATTCCCCGCCTTTTCTCTACCACCTTTTTTGAATAGTGGGGTAACATTAGCTACCCGCCAATCCACGGGTACCGTTCCAGAGTCTATCGAGTTCTGGAAGATGACCAGCAATGCATCTACTATTTCTAGGGCCACTTCCTTAAGTACCCTGGGATGTAGATTATCAGGCCCTGGGGATTTATCAGCCTTCAGTCCCATCAATTTTCCTAACACCATTTCCCTACAAATACTGATTTCTTTCAGTTCCACCCTTTCATCAGACCCTATGTTCCCTGGCATCTCTGGGAGGTTATTTGTGTCCTCCTTTGTGAAGACAGAACCAAAATATATATTTAGTTGGTCTGCCATTTCTTTGTTCTCCATTATAAATTCCCCCGATTCTGACTGCAAGGGACCTACGCTTGACTTCACCAATCTTTTTCTCTTCACATATCTATACAAGCTTTTACAGTCAGTTTTTATGTTCCCTGCAAGCTTACTCTCATATTCTATTTTCCCTTTCTTAATTAATCCCTTTGTCCTCCTTTGTTGAATCCTAAACTGCTCCCAATCCTCAGGATTATTGCTTTTTCTGGCCAATTTATATGTCCTCTCCTTGGACCTTATGCTATCCCTAATTTCCCTTGTTAGCCACGGTTGGGTCAACTTTTTTGTTTTATTTTTATGCCAAACTGGGATGAACAAATTCTGTAGTTCATCCATTCGGTCTTTGAATGTTTGCCATTGCCTATCCACCGTCAACCCTTTGAGTGCCATTCCCCAATCAATCCTACCCAACTCGCTCCTCAGACCATCGTAGTTTCCTTTATTTAAATTGAGGACCCTAGTCTCCGAGTCAACTACTTCATTCTCCATCTTAATGAAGAATTCGATCATATTATGATCGCTCCGACCCAAGGGGCCTCGTACAACAAGATTGCTAATTAATCCTTTCTCATTACATAATACCCAGTCTAAGATGGCCTGATCTCTGGTTGGTTCCTCGACATATTGGTCCAGGAAACCATCCCGTAAACACTCCAGGAATTCCTCCTCCACAGTATTGTTACTAATTTGGTTGGCCCAATCTATATGTAGATTAAAGTCACCCATGATGACTGCTGTGCCCTTATTGCACGCTTCTTTATTTTCCCTTTTAATGCCATCCCCAACCTCCGCCTTACTGTTTGGAGGTCTATAAACCACTCCCACCAACGTTTTTTTCTCCTTAGTATTTCTCAATTCTACCCATACAGATTCCACCTTATCAGAGCTAATATCCTTCATTACAATTGTGTTAATCCCTTCTTTAACCAGTAATGCTACCCCACCTCCCTTTCCTTTTTGCCTATCTTTCCTGAATATCGAATACCCCTGGATGTTGAGTTCCCAGTCCTGGCCTTCCTTGAGCCACGTTTCCGTAATCCCAACCAAATCGTATTTGTTTACTTCTATTTGCGCAGCCAATTCATCCACCTTATTACAAATGCTCCTCGCATTAAGACACAAAGCCTTCAGGCTTGTTTTTTTAATGCTCTTAGACCTATTAGAATTATTATTTACTAAGGAGCACCTTAGGCCTCACCGTTCAGCCGCAGGGACTTTTCCCTGTGTACCCCCGCACGCCTGCTGAAATGGACACACCTGAGGACTTTATCTTCCCAGCCTCACAGCTCATCCAAACACTGTAAACTAAAATAACTGTTGGTTTTCTACATGAATGACTCTTTTTCTAAACAGTGCTTTTGAGTTAAAAGAATCACAATAAGAACACAATGTAAAGGAGGTAAATCAGCATTCTTTTCACTGGTGCTGAGCTCAGTATATTGGTTACATGCTTGGATGACACATGGGCTGGTTAACACTCAACCTTATAAACACTTCAGAAAATCTCAATAGAGTTTTTAAAATCAATTTTACTGTCCTTTTCGCATACTGGTACTGTACAGAAGGAGCAGCACCAGCTGTAAGCAAGAGACAGCTGTCAGTGATTTCACACAAAGGCTCTAATGAATCCTGACTTTGTAAATATCCCATTGGAAATGGTGCAGAATGGAATATTGTAATAGCATGCTGAGTAATATCGCACTGTATTCTGTGCAGAGCCAGTTCTAATACCACACTATAATCTGTAGAGAACCACTTCTAATATCACATTATTTTCTGTACAAAACCATTTCTAATAACACACTGCAATCTGTATGGATCCCTTTCTATTACACTGTAATCTGTACACAACCACTTTTAATATCACTTTTTTTAAACGTGCCTCTGTAAAGCACTTTGGGACTTTATTCTACATTACTGGTGCTATATAAATGCAAGTGTTTGGTGTTATGTTGTAATCTGTATAGAACCACTTCTAATATCACACTACAATCTGTGTAACATGGCTTCTAATGTTATGAACCTTAAAATGTTTTCAGAAACATGTATAGACAGTCATATCCTCTACGATGCACTAATCACTGACCAGGGGAACGGGCTATCTCTTCCTGGATTTTACCCCTTTATTATTTCTGGCCCACACACAGCCTACAGCTGAAGGGAAGAGGCACACGGCCACCTCTAAGGCCGGTGACAAAGTCATTCTTCACTGTCTTCCAGGAGATCTTGAAGAGCAGCTTGACGATGACTCCTCGTCTGGTTTTCCCTTCCTTAATGGTGAAGAAATATCTGATCCGGGCTTTGTGCCAGCAACGGCAGCTGAGCTGAGATCAGCAACTCAGGAGAGTGGGAGGGGAGATTAAATCTGCTTCGCAACAATCGGTGACTCTGCAGTTTGGTGCTGTATCATCCACTTTGGACCACCCATTCTTAATCCTTTTAATACAGGTATTGTAGATGTTTAGTGTTTCCCAAAGAAACACAACTTTTTGTTCAAAATAGTATCCCATTTTGGCACAACCCAGCACCTGCACCACAACATACTTGGACAATTGCCAATCCAAATACTTAGAATCATAGAATCCATTCAGCCCATCCTGCCTGTGCCGGCTATGCGATTAGTCCCACTCCCCTGCTCTTTCCACATACATTTCCAAGTATATATCCAATTCCGTGGATGCACAGTCTGCATATGCAGTTAGGGAAATGCCAGAAAATATGTATAAGCTACTCACCCAATCCAAGCCACCATTAGTGACTGCTGAATAGGCTGGCCCCAGCATCCCACCAGCCCCTCAAACCCAACAGATACCTTGCACTGCCTCAGTGCTTAATTAATCCCCTTCACCTCACTGCCCGCCATGCATACCATAAACCTCCTGACCAGGAATGACTGCAACCCTTTCATTGTGCAATCCTGCCTAATTATATTGAACTGCATTAAACCCTCAATATGCATAATTCTAAATACAGTATAATCTGTGCTGTTGCCTATATACTGTATATCATGGCTTGCGAAAGTGTCTAATCTTTCCGTCTGTAAGAGCCATAAAAGCTTAAGAAAATACTTTAAAATAGTGGTTAAATGGCATAATACAGTTAATTTACCTGACCGACTTATTGTATTAAGAAACCCCCTATGTTCTTGCTCCAGTAGTATAGTCCGAGACACCCCCTTCATTCTTGCCACAATGGAACAGTCCCTAAGCCACACATGGGTACAGCCATTTTACAGTTTAAACTGCACGTGGTTGAAGGAGGCAGAAGCTGTGAGGTTTGGAGCAGTACAGTTTTTGAACGTGTTCGTTTATACGTGTTTGCTTTGTAATTCCGTTTGTTAAGTGTTATAGTAAACAGTTTAAAAGACAAAGCTACGTTTGGGAATGTTTTATTTCGACACGCGTCTACTCGTTGTTAAAAACCCCACAGCTCAGTGGCTGCCTGTTTGGAAACTAAGAAGCGCCACTACATTAGTCAAAAACTAGCTCCCTAAGAAGGAAGGGACGGAATCGTCGGCGAACGTATACCCGAATGGTCACGGAGCCAGACGACAATATAAGAAAGCGAAGGTACAGTGACTGCTACTTGCTTTGTTCATTCTATTGAGAAGCTAAATAAGAGCTGCGGGTAAAATGGCCGAGGCCTTACGGAGCCAGGAGCTTCCATCAGCCAGAAAGATTGCTGGCCAAAAGAGGGAAATAAAGCTCACCCAAAGGCAATGGAAGAGAAGTTACATAGAAGCATAGGTGCAAGGAAGGCTAAATTAGCTCAGATAACTGGAAAAATGAAGATAATCGATCGTCTCATGGAAGATAATGCTAATATTAAGAAAGCTGAAGACATGATGTATTACGATTTCTCCAAGCTGCATGAAGAATTTAATGTACTCAATGAAGATGTATTAGCACTTCTGCCTGAAGAAGAGGGAAACGCTGATCAGCACAACTGGTTTGATCTTAAATCAACCAGCATTAAGGACTATATCAAGGCCACGGAACAGTGGATGTTAAAGATTCGTCAAGACGCTGATACAGCAGAGAAAGATAAAGTTGACGATGAAGTCGGACCAGACGATAGCATTTCAGAGACTTCCGCCAGACCGAGCAAAAATCGAAAAGAAGGTAGCTCTGTTTCTGGACGCAGGTCAGTCGCTTCTACCACAAGCTCGTCGCGACGCATGAGAGCGGAGGCCGAACGGACGGCGTTGATGGCGCGCGCAGCATCTTTAGCGGAGAAGCAAGCTCTTGAACGGGAAGAAGCCCAACTGCAGGTCCAAGAGGCCCAACTGCAGGCCCAACGGGCCCAGGTGCAGGCAAAGAAAGAACAGCTGGAGATAAAAACAGCTATCGAGGTCTCAGATGCCAGGTTGAGTGTGTACGAAGATTATGAAGGCTCACGGGACGGCGGGAGCCACTGCCAGTCAACGTCGTCACATAGAGTTGGATCCAGGGCACCTTCAAGAGTTACAACAGAGCCCGAAGGCAATCCCCTGGCATTACAGCGTGGAAGAGTGGCCTCTCCACTAACAGGAGCACGTGATGCTACCCCAGACGTCAGACGGTCTAGACTAGACCCTGTTGATGACCACCAGAGGCCTGAAGACATAGGGAGAAGCCTATACCGAGTGATGCAACGTCAGAACGAAATTACAGAGATGCTTGTAAAACAACAGAATCTGTTTCGACTCCCTCAAAGAGACATACCAGAGTTCCAAGGCGACCCACTCAAGTATAAGCCCTTCATCAGATCCTTTGAACAAGCCATTGACTCCAAAACAGAGAGCAGCAGCGATAAGTTGTACTACCTGGGACAGTACACCAGTGGTAAGCCACAAGACCTGGTCAGAAGCTGTGAACACATGAGACCAGACCGGGGATACATAGAAGCCAGGAAGTTGCTGCAGGAGCACTATGGTAACGAGCTGAAGATAGCCACTGCATATATCGAAAAGGCTACCAAGTGGCCACAGATCAGATCGGAGGACGGAGAGGCATTGAACGCATATGTTCTTTTCCTCATAGGATGTCGCAACACCATGGAGGATGTTGAATTCATGGAAGAGATGGACAATCCTACGACTATGAGAATCATCATCTCTAAGCTTCCTTACAGGATGAGAGAACAATGGAGAAGAACAGCCTTTGAGATAATGGAGAGACGGAAAGGTAGAGCCAGGTTTGCAGACTTAGTGAACTTCATAGACAAACAGGCTAAAATTGCTAGGGACCCATTGTTTGGAAACATCCAAGACGTCAGCCCGACCACCGATGGAAGAGTGAAAGCCAAGCCCGTTGAATCAAAGACTCTCAGGAAAGGTGGTTCCAGGGGAAGCAGCTCTGCAACTATCGTCACCCAGGCCGAGGAAGAAAGGCCCCAGAACTCATCTCCCAAAAAGAGCAGCACAGTGACGTCTGCTAATGCCTTTCAGAAGCCATGCTTATTCTGCCAGAAGAATCATACATTGGATTTCTGCAGCGACATCAAAGCACAGCCACATAAGGACAGAATCGAATTCCTGAAGTGCAACGGCCTATGCTTTGGATGTCTCTCTCAGGGGCACCTGAGTAGAAACTGTAAGCAAAGAACAACATGCAGAGAGTGCACTCGGAAACATCCCAGTCTGCTGCATATCCATAAAGAAGAACAAGTCTCTAAGAAGAGTGAAGAAAACAATACCGACGAGAAGGTTGTTTCAAGTGCTCTGGTGTCGCTAGAACCAGAGACTTGTGGACTCACTGGGGCCGGTGACAGTGATTGCATTCTTGCCATCGTACCAGTAAAGATCAAGTCTAAGAGGAGCGAGAAGCTTGTGGAGACTTACGCCTTCATGGATCCAGGTAGCTCAGCAACGTTCTGCACAGAATCACTCATGCGACAGCTGAACGTTAGAGGCAGAAGAACAGAAATCCTATTATGCACCATGGGTCATGAGAAGTCAATGTAAAGTTATATCCTGTCAGACCTAGAAGTGTGTGGACTTGAAGAGAAGGACTTCATAGACCTGCCTAATGTTTTCACACAGAGGGAGATTCCTGTTAGAATAGGGAACCTAGCCCTGCAGAAGGATGTGGATAGATGGCCTTACCTAGAAAAGGTGCGTCTCCCATACATTGAAGCAGAAATTGGCCTATTAATTGGAACCAATGCCTACAAAACTATGGAGCCATGGCAGGTGATAAACAGCAAGGATGACGGACCCTACGCCGTCAGGACAGCCCTTGGATGGGTAGTCAATGGACCGATAAGGAGAGATGATGGCCACAAGTCGAACAAGGAGGAACGACAAAACGTCACAGTTAATCGCATCTCTATCGCAAGCATTGAAGAGCTGTTGATCCAGCAGTTCAACGCAGACTTCTCAGAACGCAGCTGTGAGGAAAAGACAGAGATGTCACAAGAAGACCATCAGTTCATGGGTTTGATGACAAGGTCTACACAGTTCATTGATGGCCACTATCACATTGGTTTGCCACTGAGAAGACAGACCGCGAAGATGCCGAACAATCGCTGCATAGCAGAGCAGCGCGCCATCAGTCTAAAGAGAAAGCTGAACAAGAACCCCGACTTTCACGAAGACTACAAAGACTTCATGAGAAACATCATAGCGAAAGGCTATGCCATAAAGGTGCCCGAGGAACAGTTGAACAGAGACGATGGAAGGGTCTGGTACATTCCTCATCACGGGGTGTATCACCCAAAGAAGAAAAAGATCCGTGTAGTGTTTGACTGCGCCGCCTCATTCAGAGGAACTTCACTGAATGACCAGCTGCTTCAAGGTCCTGATCTTACTAATACCCTCATTGGCGTCTTGACTAGGTTTAGACAAGAGCTCGTTGCCATGATGGCAGACATAGAATCAATGTTCTACCAAGTTAGAATCCCTGACGAAGATGCTGATCTTCTGCGCTTCCTTTGGTGGCCAGATGGCGACGTTAGTCAAGCGATGGTGGAATGTAGAATGGCCGTACACTTGTTCGGAGCCACATCATCTCCCAGCTGTGCAAGCTACGCTCTCAGAAAAACTGCAGAAGATGGCAAAGGCAAAGCACCATCAGAGGCCGTGGAGACAATCTTCAGAAACTTTTATGTCGACGACTGTCTGAAGTCCGTGTCAACAGAAGACGATGCCATCGCACTGTCAAGAGACCTTAGAACTTTGTGTTCGAATGGAGGATTCCATCTGACTAAGTGGATAAGCAACAGCAGAGCAGTTCTAGCTTCTATCCCAGAAAAGGAAAGAGCCACTGAAGTCAAAGATCTGGACCTGAGCCACGATGTCCTTCCTATCGAGAGAGCTCTTGGTGTACAATGGTGCATCGAGTCAGACACGTTCAACTTCAGGATAATGGTGAACGAAAGACCATCCACAAGACGAGGGATTCTCTCCGTGGTCAGTTCCATCTACGACCCTCTTGGATTCCTGGCACCACTCATTCTGCCGGTGAAGCTGATGCTACGAGAGCTGTGTAGAGACAAGAGAGGATGGGATGAAGATATCCCAGAAGGTCAAGCTCAGAGATGGCACAGATGGTTGACAGATTTGCAACAACTTTCTAGCTTCAACGTCAGTAGATGCATCAAGCCCGCGAGTTTTGGAGTTACAAAGACGGCTCAACTACATCATTCCTCGGACGCCAGTGAGGACGGCTATGGCACGGCTACTTACCTCTTGCTGACAAATCAACAGGGCCAGAAACATTGTGCCTTCCTCATGGGGAAATCCAGGGTGGCTCCGCTGAAGCAGGTCACCATCCCGAGACTGGAATTGACGGCAGCGGTTGTTGCAGTTAAAGTTGACCAGGTGATGCGGAAAGAGTTACAGCTCCCATTAGAAGAATCTGTCTTCTGGATGGATAGCACGACGGTGCTGAAGTATATAGAGAATGAGAAGATACGCTTCAAGACCTTCGTAGCAAACAGAATCTCATCCATTGGAGAAGCTACACAACCATCTCAATGGAGGTACGTAAACACCTCATTAAACCCAGCAGATCAAGCCTCACGAGGATTGAAGGCTGAAAACTTCATGAGGAGTGAAACTTGGATACAAGGCCCAAGTTATCTGCTGGAAACAGAGAGATCATGGCCAGAAAGACCAGATATGCCAAGTCAGATTGCTGAAGACGACGTCGAAGTCAAGAGATCAGTCACAGTAAATCTCATAAATACGAAAGAGAACTTTGACACAGTGAACAAGCTTGTTAACCATTTCTCAGGATGGCACCAGTTGAGGAAAGCAGTTGCATGGTTTCTAAGGTTGAAAGAGTTGCTGCTACACCTGAGCGGTAAGAGAAAAGAGTACCGAGCCACTATCAGTCAGTCTGAAAGTAACCCTGATAAGCAGAGAATGCTTCTACAGCAGTATACGCATCATCACAAGACCACATTGGGCAAGAATTCATTGACCGTGGAGGATTTGGCCAAGGCTGAGAAGGAGATAGTTCGCTTCAGTCAAAGACAAAGATACCCAGAAGAAATCGAAGCTCTACAGCGAAATACTCCAATCAAGAAAGGTAGTCATATCTACAAGCTGGACCCTACACTGCAAGATGGAGTACTGAGGGTGGGAGGGAGACTAAACAAATCTGCTATGCCAGAGGAGGCCAAGCATCCTGCTATCCTTTCTAAGGACCTCCGGGTTGCTACCCTCATTCTTCAGCATATACACCAGAGTATTGGACACAGTGGGAGGAATCACGTGCTTGCGAAGCTAAGACAAAGATACTGGATTCCAGGAGCTAATTCCGTAATAAGAAAAATACTCTCTGAATGCATTGTTTGCAGACGGTTACACGCTAGAGCTGGGGAGCAGAAAATGGCAGACCTGCCTGAAGACCATTTGTTACCAGACAAGCCCCCATTTACAAACGTAGGGGTGGACTATTTCGGGCCTTTCGAGGTAAAGCGAGGACGGAGCCTTGTCAAGAGATATGGTGTGCTTTTCACTTGTTTGACCATCAGAGCTGTTCATATTGAGGTGGCACACACGCTTGACACTGATTCCTGTATTAACGCCTTGCGGCGCTTTGTCTGTAGAAGAGGACAGGTGTCCATTATGCGTTCTGATAATGGCACTAATTTCGTCGGAGCGGAGAGAGAACTACGGGAAGCTATTGAAGGTTGGAATCAGCTTAAAATACAGGAAGCCATGATGCAAACAGGAATTAAGTGGATCTTCAATCCTCCGGCTGCATCCCACCACGGAGGTGTCTGGGAAAGACAGATACGCACCGTAAGAAAACTACTCAGTTCTGTACTGAAGCAGCAAGCGCTTGACGACAAGGGACTCCAAACCGTTCTGTGCGAGGTCGAAGCCATCATTAATGACCGACCGATAACTAAGACATCAGATGATCCCAATGACCTCGAAGCCCTGACTCCGAACCACCTGTTGTTGTTGAAAACACAGGCAGCCATGCCCCCGGGAGTCTTCAAAAAGGAAGATCTGTATGCCCGTCGGAAGTGGAGGCAAGTTCAGTATATGTCAGACCTTTTCTGGACCAGATGGACAAGAGAATACTTACCTCTGCTACAGGAGCGTCAAAAATGGTCCAAAATAAAGAGGAACTTCATTGTCGGAGACATTGTCTTAATTGTGGATGATTCAGCCCCTAGAAATTCTTGGTTGATGGGAAAAATAATTAAGACCATGCCAGACTCCAGAGGCGTCGTTCGTCGCGTTTGTTTGCAAACCAAGACCAGTACCCTGGAAAGACCGATCACAAAGCTCTGCCTGCTACAAGAAGCAGCGTGAAAGGTTCCCGAACGAAAAAAGTGGACACTTACATTGTAAATATGTTGAACTCATTAGTTTATGACTCTTAATGTTTGAGTAATTGATATGCTTCACGTGCCTAGTCAATTAGGGGCCGGAATGTAAGAGCCATAAAAGCTTAAGAAAATACTTTAAAATAGTGGTTAAATGGCATAATACAGTTAATTTACCTGACCGACTTATTGTATTAAGAAACCCCCTATGTTCTTGCTCCAGTAGTATAGTCCGAGACACCCCCTTCATTCTTGCCACAATGGAACAGTCCCTAAGCCACACATGGGTGCAGCCATTTTACAGTTTAAACTGCACGTGGTTGAAGGAGGCAGAAGCTGTGAGGTTTGGAGCAGTACAGTTTTTGAACGTGTTCATTTATACGTGTTTGCTTTGTAATTCCGTTTGTTAAGTGTTATAGTAAACAGTTTAAAAGACAAAGCTACGTTTGGGAACGTTTTATTTCGACACGCGTCTACTCGTTGTTAAAAACCCCACAGCTCAGTGGCTGCCTGTTTGGAAACTAAGAAGCGCCACTACACCGTCTAATACAATAAAGTAAATCTATATGCAAAGCTCAAAGATGAAACCGTCTCTAGACTGCCTATTTGTTGCCCCACTAACATTACCTTTACATTATCATTCACCAGTTGCTGGCCATTTAACCCATTAACTCTGTGACAGGAGTCAGCATTCCTGGCTTCTACCTGTTGTTCTCCCTCTCCTTTTGTTTTGTCCAGTCCTATTAATGGGCTCACTTGTCGTTCGGAGTTCAGCTCTGACGCAGGGTCAAAACCAGAAACACCAACTTGACATTTGTCTTTGTAGATGCAGACGGACTGAGACCCGCCAAGGGTTTCCAGAATGTTCTGTTTTTGCTTCCCTCTAACTAGCAGTTGACACATATACCTATCAATTCCTCCAATAAAAGGCGAAGAGTTACGAAGGTGACTAAAGGTTTTTATTGACTAAATAACAGAGCCCACTCTCGTGGGTGATCCGATCCAAGCAGGAGGAATACCAGTCAGTCGCTCACCTTTATACCTGGCCTGGTGGGTGGAGCCAAGGCGGAGTCGGCGGTGGTCATCCCAGGTATAGCAGTGTGGCAAGAGGCGACCTCGTACCGTGATACAATAGTGGTCAGTGATACAGTTATAACGAACAGTGGTGAACAGTGCTAACTACTAACAGTGATACGATAGTGAACGTGGTTTACCACATTCACCCCTTGTTTAGAATTAAGTCCGGCGGGGTGAAGTGTACTACCAATTCTGGTAGGTCAGTCTGTCCGGAGGCTTCGTAAGCCTCTCCGATCGCCGCAGCGGTGGTGTTGCCTTATCCGGTGCTGGTGCCTTATCCGGTGTTGATGCTGGTGTTTGCGTGGTCGGCGAGGGCTCGTGGGGTTCCGGCATGCCGTCTACCTGGGCTGGGGTTGGGGGGGGTGGTGGCGGTGTTTCCGGATCGGCTGAGGGTGCGAGGTCTCGTAGGGAGACAGTGTCCTCCCGCCCGTCTGGGTACGCCACGTAGGCGTACTGGGGGTTGGCGTGCAGGAGGTTCACCCTCTCGACCAGGGGGTCCGTTTTATGGGCCCTCACGTGTTTCCGCAGCCAGACCGGCCCCGGGGCGGTCAGCCAGGTTGGTAGAGTGGTTCCCGTAGTCGACTTCCTGGGGAAAACGAACATTCGTTCATGGGGGGTGGTGTTAGTGGCCGTGCAAAGTAATGACCGGATGGAGTGCAGCGCTGTCGGGAGGACTTCTTGCCAGCGGGAGGTTGGGAGGCCCTTAGACTTTAAGGCTAAGAGGACGGCCTTCCATACCGTCGCGTTCTCTCTTTCCACCTGACCGTTACCTCTGGGGTTGTAGCTGGTGGTCCTGCTTGCTGCAATACCTCTCTCTAGGAGGAATTGCCGGAGTTCCTCGCTCATGAAGGAGGAGCCCCGGTCGCTGTGTATATAGTTCGGGAACCCGAACAAGGCGAAGAGGGCATTCAGGCACTTGATGACCGTGCTACTGGTCATGTCGGGGCAGGGGAAGGCAAAGGGGAAACGGGAGTACTCATCAACGATGTTGAGGAAGTACACATTACGGTCAGAGGACGGGAGGGGCCCCTTAAAGTCGATGCTCAGGCGCTCGAAGGGGCGGGTGGCCTTGATCAGGCTTGCTCGGTCCGGCCTATAGAAGTGCGGTTTGCACTCCGCACAGGTCTGGCAGTTCCTGGTCATGGTCCTGACCTCCTCGATGGAGTAGGTCAGGTTGCGGGCCTTAATGAAATGGTAGAGTCTGGTGACTCCGGGGTGGCAGAGCTGGTCGTGGAGGGTCTGAAGCCTATTGACATGCGCGCTGGCGCATGTCATTCGTGAAAGGGCATCAGGGGATTCGTTCAGCTTGCCTGGCCGGTACAAGATCTCATAATCGTAGGTGGAGAGCTCGATTCTCCATCTCAAAATCTTGTCATTCTTGATTTTGCCCTTCAGCTTGTTATTAAACATGAAAGCCACCGAACGCTGGTCGGTGAGGAGGGTAAATCGTTTGCCTGCCAGGTAGTGCCTCCAGCGCCGTACTGCCTCCACGATCGCCTGGGCCTCTTTCTCGACCGACGAATGTCGGATCTCGGGGCCCTGTAGGGTCCTTGAGAAGAAGGCCACTGGCCTCCCCTCCTGGTTTAGGGTGGCGGCTAAGGCGAAGTCGGATGCGTCGCTCTCCACCTGGAAGGGGATGGACTCGTCCACTGCGTGCATCGTGGCCTTGGCTATGTCTCCCTTAATGAGGGAGAAGGCCGCGCACGCCTCCTCCGTGAGGGGGAAGGAAGTGGCTTTCAGGAGGGGTCTGGCTTTGTCCGCGTAATTGGGTACCCATTGGGCATAGTAGGCGAAAAGCCCCAGGGTTCTCCTAAGTGCTTTAGGGCAGTGGGGGAGGGGTAGCTCCATGAGGGGGCGCATTCTTTCTGGGTCGGGGCCGATGATTCCGTTCTCCACTACGCAGCCGAGGATGGCAAGGCGTGTGGTGTTAAACACGCATTTCTCCTTATTGTAGGTGAGGTTCAGCCGTTGGGCCGTACGGAGGAATTTCTCCAGATTCGCGTCATGTTCCTGCCGGTCGCGGCCGCAGATAGTGACGTTATCTAGGTAGGGGAATGTAGCCTGCAGTTCGTTCTGGTCAACCATCTGGTCCATCTCCCTTTGGAAGACCGAGACCCCATTAGTGACACCGAAGGGGACCCTAAGGAAGTGGTATAGGCGCCCATTCGCCTCGAAGGCGGTATACTGGCGGTCCTCAGGGTGGATAGGGAGTTGGTGGTAGGCCGACTTCAGGTCGATGGTCGAGAATACTTTATACTGTGCAATCTGATTGACCATGTCAGATATGCGGGGAAGGGGGTATGCGTCCAGCTGGGTATATCTGTTTATGGTCTGGCTGTAGTCGATGACCAGGCGGTTTTTATCGCCGGTCTTTACGACTACGACCTGGGCACGCCAGGGGCTGCTGCTCCCCTCGATAATGCCCTCTTTCAGGAGGCGCCGCACCTCAGAGCTAATGAAGGCTCTGTCCCCGGCGCTATACCGCCTGCTCTTGGTAGCGACGGGTTTGCAGTCAGGGGTAAGGTTAGCAAACAGAGAGGGTGGCGAGACCTTGAGGGTGGAGAGGCTGCAGGTGTTACGCGGTGGGCGGTTTAACGTTTGCTGGTTGTTGACTGTGAGTGGGGGGAGGGGTCCACCGTATGCTAGGGTTACGCTTTGGAGGTGGGATTGGAAGTCCAGCCCTAGTAGGACGGCAGCGCAGAGATGGGGGAGGACGAGGAGTTTAAAGTTTTTATACTCCGTGCCCTTAACCGACAGGGTCACGACACAGTAGCCGCTGATGTCCGTGGCGTGGGACCTCGATGCCATCGAGATTCGGCTGCGCGTTGGTAGGACAGAGAGGGAGTAGTGGCTCACCGTGTCTGGGTGGATGAAGCTCTCCGTGCTTCCGCTGTCGAACAGGCAGGTCGTGGCGTGGCCGTTCACTTTGATGTCCATCATTGACTTGGACAGATGGTGCGGGCGGGCTTGGTCCAGGGTGACGGAAGCTAGTGTGTAGCTGAGCGAGTCGTTGTCATCTGCGGGCGAGGCGGTCGGGCGTGGTGAGTAAAATGGCGTCTCCCACGAGGTAGGGCAAAATGACGGAGAAGATGGCTGCCCCTGTAGCTCACATGAGGCACTATTGGGGTCGGTTGCCTTAATCAAAGATGGCCGCCCCCATGACTCATGTGTGGGGATGCTGGCCTCAGTTGCCCTAAACAAAGATGGCCGCCCCCATAGTTCGCATGCGGCACTGCTGGCCTCTGAGGATCCGCTCCTGCAGGCCTTGGAGAAGTGGCCTTTCTTCAGGCAGGTTCTGCATGTGGAGTTCTTGGCTGGGCAGCGCGACCTCGGGTGCTTCTCCTGGCCACAAAAAAAACAGCCGGCGGCCCGATCGCGGATGCCCGATGTCGGGGCCGGTGCCGGGGGTGGCGGGGCCGGTCGGGTCCGGGACGCCGACGCAGAGGTAGGTCCCGGGGGCGGCGCTGGGAAGGGTGCTGTGGTAGGGGTCGGGCCCGAGTCCCAGGGTCGCGAGCAGTACCTGGTGAATGCTTCCTGATCTTGGTGGGCCACTTCCAGGGAGATAGCGAGGGCTTCAGCTTTTTCCATGCTGAGGTCTTTAGCTTCCAGCAGTCTTTGCCGTGAGTACTCGGACCGTAGGCCTTTCAGGAATGCGTCGCGGATATTATCTTCAGTATTTTCGGCTGCCGACACCGATTTAAAGTCACAGTTCCTGGCGAGTGCATATAGCGCCTGTGAGAATTCGGCTACTGATTCTCCTGGCTGTTGCGGCCGTGATCTTAGGAGGTGCCTAGCGTACATGTAGTTTACCGGGGTCCGGTACTTCTGTTTCAGCAGGTTGATGGCGGTCTCGTAGGTAGTCATGTCCTCGATGAGAGTGTATACTCTCGGGCTCAGTTGCGCCTGCAGGACACTTAGTTTGGATGCCTGAGGGACGCTGGATTCTCTCAGGTATGATTCGAAGCAGACCAGCCAGTGTTTAAAGTCTGCGGCTGAGTTTGCTGCTCGTGGGTTCAGGTCCAGGTACGGCGGTCTGAGGGCTCGCAGCCAAGCTGGCTGGTGTGGCTGTGCTCCTGGGAGCTGCGCTGGTGGCTCCTCCGCCGGTTGTGACTCGTTGTCGGACATCATTAAATTTAGTCAATAAAATTGATATACCTATCAATTCCTCCAATAAAAGGCGAAGAGTTACGAAGGTGACTAAAGGTTTTTATTGACTAAATAACAGAGCCCACTCTCGTGGGTGATCCGATCCAAGCAGGAGGAATACCAGTCAGTCGCTCACCTTTATACCTGGCCTGGTGGGTGGAGCCAAGGCGGAGTCGGCGGTGGTCATCCCAGGTATAGCAGTGTGGCAAGAGGCGACCTCGTACCGTGATACAATAGTGGTCAGTGATACAGTTATAACGAACAGTGGTGAACAGTGCTAACTACTAACAGTGATACGATAGTGAACGTGGTTTACCACACACAGCAACAAGGGTTTCCTTGTCAGTACATAGAAAACACGGAGAGATTTACAGCATGGTAATATTATAAGATGAAACTATCTGAGGCAATTCAGTACGGTATAATCCCCTTTAAAATAGGATAGGGGAAGAAGAACATTTTTGGAATGTTATGTTTCATTTTCAATAGCTGTCATTTAATGGGAAAGTATTTTCACCCATGCAGTGGATACAGACCGCCAGGGTGTGTTGTGTGATTTGTCAAAGATCCACAAAATACGCCCCCGTTTAGTTCTGCCTCGGTATTTCCTCTCTCTTCTGCTCTAATCTGTAGATCTGTTAGCCAGGATGTTTTGCCCTCCATCCAGGGAGAACTGGGCGAATATACTAAGATAATATTGAAATGTTGAATATACACCATCCAGCAAATTTCCTGCCATTTGACCCATGGCAATATTGGACGCAGAGGAGATATGTTGGTCCCTGGTGTCCAATATTGGACGCAGAGGAGATATGTTGGTCCCTGGTGTCCAATATTGCTAAGGGTGATGCAGGGCCCACTTAACATTTAAATGGCCCCAGTGCATGGTATTAACGACCAAATTCAAAAAAAAATTGAATTTGCTGCCAGTGACACTGTACAGCCATCTCCCACCCCCACCCCTCCTTACAGGGTGAGTCTCCGGGGGGGGGGGGGGGGACCGGGGACCCCATCAGAACTATGTAAATAACCCCAACACATCATTGTGGTGGGCGGAACTCCCACAAGGCTGAAATTGTGCCCTCATTTCTCAATAGTGGAAAACCCATAATATAATGGCCTGGAATTTGCAGTCAGCAGCAAAGCTTAGGTGTTCGCTGCTGGCCCTGGAGTATGCTTCGCGAAAGGTTCTCACCATCCCTGTGTTGAGAACTTCAGGTTTTCCGACCTTCAATTTATATCAACGAGCTACAGTGGGGATCCCCATGCGCGAACTGCTGTGACGTCAACAGGCTGTCTAAAGTAGCCAATCAAAATGTAGAATTCTCACAGGCAGCGAACAAAGAAGTGAGTAAGCCCTTAAAATTCTAACTTTTGTAAATAGTTAGAGAGAGCAAAACAAAGATTGGGGCTCTCATATGGGTAAAAACCAAATTGACATAAAGATGGACAAACTAAAAAAAAAACATTTTTTGAAAAGTTTCTTAAAAATTTTAATTTTTATTAAATTGGACAAATTTCACACTGCACAAAATTTAAATTAGTTTTCCAGGCCTTTAACATTTGATTAGCAGTCAGTACGCTGCCAAAACCCCAGTTACACCTAATCCCTTTGGGTCTAACTTTTATTGGGGAATTTAACAGGGTAATTACTGCGGAAGTGCCGAAGATTTCGTCAGTTTTGCTGATTTGGCCGATGACACTGATTGCCGGTTCTGTATGGTGGTGGTGGGGGCGAACACCGCAGCCTGTTTCGGAGCGGTCAATGACTGACCACAACATTGGGATGTCTGCATGCGCCTGCGTGTGCTAAATCTCGAAGTTGCGGTCAGTTTCAAAGGTGGAATGACAGCGAACGCTGTCAACCCGACCGCAAATTCTGGGCCATTGAATATCTATCAAAAACCTCTCACAAAATGTCGAAATTCAGGGAAGGAGTGCTCTGGCTATTATGTGTGATGAACTCGCAAGTGTGTTTGTGAAGGCTTGCCATATTCAGTACTTCTATCAAACTCATAAACATGTTCAGAAATACTGTGTTTACGGCGTCACTCGAATCTCGGACTATAGACTCCTGCGGGAAACATCTTGAAACTGTTATGACTATGTCACAGATTGTCTCACCGACTCCCTCCTCTCCTCTCGAAATCCTGCCGCTTTCAATTTAATTTTCCTTTTCCTCTTTTCCCTTTCCTGTTGGTCGATGAAATCGTCTTTTCCTCTTTCAATTTTATTGCAACTTAGCAATTTTATCCCTCAACCAACATCACTAAAAGCTAAAGAAGGCAAGTATCTCATATGCCTTTTAACCACCTTATCTACCTGTCCTGCTGCCTTCAGGGATTTACTTCATGGTCAAATAGGACAAACAGGCTAAGGGGTTGAGTTGCTGGGGCTTCAAGGGCCAGATTTCCCAGGCTGGGAGCGCATGTGCCTAGGGTCACAGGTTGGATACATTTGGTGCAGTTACCTATACTGCACCGAGCAACCGATGGCTGGTGTGAGGGAAGGGGTGGGATTTACGGAGTGTCTATGAGTGTTTGGATGATGCTATGAACTGCAAGAGCAATGTTCGAGATTAAAGAAAGAATTACATTTATATAGCGCCTTTCATGACCTCAGGATGTCCCAAAGCGCTTTACAGCCAATGAAGTACTTTGTGCTTTCCCCCATCTCACCCTATCGACTTATCGTCCCCAATTGTGTTCAATAAAAAGACAACATCCGGATCAACTTTTATTTTTCTTGCAGTTGCGGCATGAGACTACATCAACTGGGCTTTCTTACAAACACGTTCCCAGGAATCTGCCTGCCTGGTGGCTGAGCATCTCCCCATGCCTGTCTCCTTCCCACCTCCCACATCCCGGTGCCACTCACTAACATATAACTTCGACCATTTAGTATGCAACTGTGGAGTAATGATGTTGCTGTTGGGTTTTAGTATATAAGGCTCTCTTGGTCAGAAGTCAATCAGCATCCTCCTAGACATCAATTTAGTAATATTTAGTAATTATGGTTTTCACTCCATTTCTCCCCTCCTCTATTGCAGACAGGAACTCAAGCTGGGCGTTTGCTTCCATCTGTCAGAATGGACTGAGTGAACATAAAAACATAAGAAATAGGAGCAGGAGTCGGCCATTCAGCCCCTCGAGCCTGCCCCGCCATTCAATGAGATCATGGCTGATCTGATCTTGGGCTCAGCTCCATTTCCCTGCCCGCTCCCCATAACCCATCACTCCCTTATTGTTCAAAAATTTGTCTATCTCCACCTTAAATATATTCAATGACCCAGCCTCCACAGCTCTCTGGGGCAGAGAATTCCACAAATCTACGACCCTCCGAGAGAAGAAATTCCTCCTCATCTCAGTTTTAAATGGGCGACCCCTTATTCTGAAAGTGCGTCAGTAATCTATTCAATTATTGGGAGCAGGGTACATTATAGCCAAACTCAATCCTATCTTGGCCTGACATTCACACACACATACTTGCCAACAGGGGATAGCAAGCAGGAAACCTGGTTGTTTTTTTTCCACCACCCTTTCTCCCTTGAGAAAGGAAAAGAACTTCCATTATAAAACACCTTTTCACATCCTCATCACATGCCAAAGCACTTTACAGCTAATTAATTACTTTTGAAATGTAGTCACTATTGTTTTACTGTATATGGCAAAACCTAACTATACTCGTATGCAACCTCTGATGAAAGGTCATCGACCTGAAACGTTAACTCTGTTTCTCTCTCCACAGATGCTGCCTGACCTGCGGAGTATTCCCAGCATTTTTGGTTTGTTTTTATCTCATATCCAACTTACAGCTTACCTCTTCCAACATGACATTTTAAACAAAACACTTTTCTTTCTTTATCAATTATCTTTAGTTATACTTTTGTAAATACCTACTGATTTTTGGTGAATGTGCGTATCAACGTTAGGGATTTCAATGCACTTTACCATGTTAGGCAATCAGTTTCAACATCAAGCACTCTCCAGTCAAGGACTAACACTGCTTAGTGGCAAGTAAAGGACCCTCTACTATCTATGCCCCAACAATATATCTTAACTCTCATCCTCAGAAGATCATCCCTAATTCAACTTTGCAACGTTTTCCATTTCTTAACCCCAGCCATCCCCGCATCTGTCAATTTAGTGACAAATTAGGGGCAGTTTTTAATGCTGTTGACCCATTACCCACCAGGAAACAGGCTTGGCTCATTTCACATAAGCTCCTTATAGTCAACAGAGAAAATTTTCATCCCATTAATTCTAATTGGATATGAACTCGGGTCCTAGAGGTGTCAAGCCAATGCACTAAGCTCACCTGTATCTATATTATTAAAAATCATATTTAGGAAACACCTAATTTTGTGTTGTCACAATTTTTGCTGACGCTTTTGTGTCAACATTTAACATTGTAAAGTGCTGTGTAAAGACTTTCCAAGTCTTCTTTTCTATGTCAACAGTCACAATGTAGTTGCAGGCTCTGGTCACTAGGTGGTTCCATGGAGCAAACTATTTTAGTCCATCCTCAACTGTCACCCCTCTTGTACACAAAAAATATATTGATCAATTTGCAGCGGACAATTTAATGCACATTTAAATACTTTGCATTAAATGTGAATTTGTAGGATGAAGATTTCATTTTGTCAGGAGCACTCAAATCATAAAAAATCCTTTCTTTTCTAGCCTCACGAACTAAGGAAAATTGGAGCCCTGTGTTGAAAAAGCAATATTCAATTGAGCCAGTGGTCATTACAGAAGCAGCAGAATAAATGTGTTAGATTATGTGGGAAAAATCGAAAACTCGCAAAAGAATTACAAGATAATTGTCTATTAAAGTTATTATTTTTTCTTAATGAATACAATCTGCATTTGCCCGTTTTGAAGCGTATGATGACCCTAGCTGTTTGTTAGAATTGATGCCTATTTCACCGTTGCATGGGGACAACTGACGTCAGGGAAGATATGAGATATGGTTGAAGATATGAGTTCAGATTGATGTCATTCCATAGATACATAAACTCCTACATATGAGAAAAACATATCTCAATCTCAGATTGGGCAGATATATCATATAACATTGCCTTGTTTGGTTGCTGTTACTTTGTACTGTCAATCAAATCTAAAGAGTCAAGGGCAACAGAAATTACAGGAAATTTGTGCTTTTTCTTTACGCCGTGGGTAAGATCAAGACGTCATTGGTTCAAAGGGAGCTTAACATTTACTTCTATATCAGCACTTCCTTCTAATTCAAGATTATTTTGTGGCATGACCCGGAGAGAAAATTCTGTAACTGTGCCGGTATTTTAATACAAAATTTAGCTGTAATTGGAAATTTCAGGCACAGAAATATTAGCAAAAACATCAAAATTGAAGAGAATTCTTTTTTAAGAGACTTCAGATCAATGTAAATGTTATACCTACACATGTGTAAAATAGGCATATGAAACGACATCGGATGGATTACTGATGAGTAAATTGGGTGATAGCACAAATGACCAGGCTTTGGAATAAAAATACTAAACTTTTTTTGTCGCATTATCAATTAGGACATCCTGGGAACCGAGGCTGGTTAACCATGTCCTTAATGAAGAGCCAAGCTCCATTATCATAACAATTTACAGCACAGAAGGCGGCCATTCGGCCCATCAGGTCTGTGCCAGCCGAGAAAGAGCTTTGCAGCCTAATCCCACTTTCCAGCTCTTGGTCCGTAGCCCTTGTAGGTTACAGAACTTCAAGTGCATATCCAAGTACTTTTTAAATGCGACGAGGGCTTCTGCCTCTACCACCCTTTCAGGCAGCGAGTTCCAGACCCCCAGCACCCTCTGGGTGAAAAATGCATTCAAATTTCACATTGTCACCTTAAATAAAACTCCCAGGCAGACTCAGTCAGTCATGAATGATCAGTGCATTTTATTCATTACAGTACAAAAATAAATAAAAATTAAAAAAAAAACATCAACATAAAATACAGCCACCGCTGTTTACAGCATTGTGACACCAATATCCTCAATTTCACCCACACACATACACACACACACCCTACACACACACACACACACAACAAATAACACCGTTTGGTCAACAGAGATTTTCCTTTTTTTTCCTTAAATAACAAATTGCACTGGGAAACATTTTCATATATTAGCACTTCCAAAATGTACAGCTGAAGTCTATCCGACAGACTTCCGTGTGAAAATGGCACATCCTTGCAGGTTCCGCAGTCACCTGATTTCCAAGAGAAACAGAAGACACGTGCATCTGAGAAACGACCCCCCCAAAAAACGTCTTTTCCCCCTGGTCTCCATTGTTGATAAATACTTCTTTAAAACATTTAACCAAAAAAATAACCCTGTCCAAATACTCAATATTTTCCTCGCTGTGGTTTTTTTTTGCCGTGTGGATTTTGTTTGTTGCTAAGAGTCAGTTTGCACTAATATAGATTTCAGGGACACAGATACTTTGCATGCACAATATCACTGTAGCAATTTAAAGAGAGAGAGTAAAAGAGAAGAGAAAAAACGTGCCTTTTTGCAGGACGGGTTTTTAAAATTTGTTCTAAAACACGTTTAGCAGCATGGAATTAAATCCCTTTCGTACTAGACCCCATGAAACAAAACAAAATGTTGCACACTCAAGTAAACCGAGGTCTCGGTTACGGTCTGATCGATTCTCGAGATATAATTATCAATGTGTCTCTGGGAGGATTACACAGCCCTGGCGAGCCAGCAGTCACCGGTCCAAGCCGATCAGCATTCGGCCACGCTGCTGGTCCTGGTCACACTCGTTCTTGAGGTCGGCGAAGACCTGGGTGAAGAAGTGGGGGTCGGCGTTAATCTGGAGCATTTTCGCGCTCATGGCGTTGATAATGCTGAGACAGCGGTCCCAGAAAGCTTCTTTACAGCTCTCCACTAGAAAAGGTTTGAGCGGGTAGGAGATCTCGTTGCCCATGTAGGAATAGGACAGGTAGAGGCAGGTTAAGAGGGTGGCTTGCAGTTCGTGTTCGGTGGCCAGCTCTGCTGGAATCACGTCCCGGCACAGCATGTAAACAAAGACCACGTTGGCCGGCGTGACGAAGCCCTGGTCCTGCCAGCCCTGGAGCAGCAAGGAGCGGTCAACGCTCCGGAGCCACAGCACCGGGTCTGTCGGGGACAAGTGCTTGAGCCGGTAGCACCTGCGGCACAGGAACTCGCCCAGGCATCGGAGCAGTTCGCTGGTGGAAGCCTGGACAACGACCCTCTTGGGCGAGCTGGAGCTGAGGGCGGTGCCGTGAGGAGTCTTCTTCACCGAGGAGATGTTGCTCTTGCTGCTGGGCTGTTGGTTGGTGCGCTGGGCCGGGGGCTGGGGCTGGGCGAAGGTGGACAAGTTGGCGCAGGACAGCGACTTCTTCAGGTTCTCGTTGTTGAGGTGGGTCACGTTGTTCTGGTAGCTGTTGGGGTTGACCTTCTTGGAGCTCTTCTTCTTGGTGGAGGCGGCCACGATGCGCTTCCAGGGCAGCACCGAGATGATGGAGTGGCGCTTGAGGTTCTTGTCCTTGGAGTTCTTGCTGTTCTGCACGGCCGTGTACTGGCCCACCGTGGCCGAGCCATCCTCGAAGAGGGCCGCCTTCCTGTAGCTGGGCGAGAGGGACAGCACGGTGCCCATGGCTGCAGTGGGACCCTTGCTGCGGCTGGCGAGGAGGGGAGAGGGAGGGGAGGGCGGCCGCTGGATCTGTGCCTTGTCTTGCTGCTGCAGATGTTGGGACCTTCTCAATGCGTCTGGGCGGAGGATGGAGACCCGCCTCTCCCCACCTTGCAGATGTCCAGTGTGGCTTCCTTTGTGAATGCAGAACGACAATGAAAAATCAAGGTCTTAATCCAGATCTTCTCCAGTCTCTTCAAAAGCCCAGTCCCTTTCCCCCCCAATCTGCTTCTTCTGATCTGCTGTAGCACCGTGATTAATGGCGATGTGTCAGTATTGGATCAGAGACACCACGCTGCAGTAAAATGGCAGATCCTCTCGGATTTGCCCCAAAGTCAAGCGAACAATAGCTTCCTTTCTTCTTCCTGTTTTTTTTGTTGGAGAATGTAAACACTGCTGGATGGCAGCCCCGTCTCTGCTGCCCCTTCCCCGGGCTGCAATAATCAATCTTTCCCCCTCCCCCGGGTGGACCAGGGTTTGTATCCCCGGAGATGAAGAACGTTGCCCCGGTCCCTCTCGGTGAAGTATCTCTTTCTCTCTCTCTAAGCGGGCGGTTGCTGTCCCGGCTGCATGTTGAGGCCGATCCGGCCAGCCTCTTGCTCCCGAGTTGAGTGAGGATCGGAGCCGAAGGGGGGCTCAGCGACTCCGGCTTTCCTCTCCCTCTCTCTCACACACCGGTTCTCGTCCTGTATCTGCGGCTTCCTCACTCAGACTGGGTTTTTTTTTCTCTCTCGCTCTGACACACTCCGCCTCCTGCCAGGCGCGCCAGTCATAACACACACAATGCCTTCCAAAGAGGGGGAGCTTATTAGACTGTCGCTTCAACCCTTTCGCTGCCACTTCGGCCGTGGCTCAATGGGTCGCTCTCTCGCCTCGGAGTCGGATGGTTTCATAGCCCCACTCCAGAGACTTGAGCACAGAATCCAGGCTGAGACTCCCAGCCGTCCTGAGGGAGCGCTGCATTGCCGGAGGTGCCGTCTTTCGGATAAGACGTTAAACCGAGGCCCCGTCTGCTCTCTCAGATGAGTGTAAAAGAGCCCATGGCATTATTTCGAAGAAAAGGGGGAATCTCCCTGGCGCCCTTCAACCCAACACCTAAAAACAGATTATCTGGTCATGTGTCTCATTGCCTGCTGTGGGAGCTTGCTGTGCACAAATTGGCTGTCCCGTTTCCTACATTACAACAGTGACTCCACTTCAAAAGTATTTCATTGGCTATAAAGTGCTGACATTGTGAAAGGTGCTATATGAATGCAAGTCCTTTCTTTTGAAGCAGAATAATTGCTTTTGTTTTTGTTTTGGGTGAAGTCTATGCTCGTTCAAGGTTTTTGCAGATGTCCCGAAGCTGATGGTGCAGGTCACGACCAAGAAAAGAAAAAAGAACAAACTTGCATTTATGTAGCACCCAAAGCAGAAATATGTCACCGATCATTTATTCTGAAAAAAAAGCCCCAGATGATCTGGTCATTATCACATTGCTGTTTGTGGGATCTTGCTGTGCGTAAATTGGTTGCCGTGTTTCCTACATTACAACAGTTCAACACTACAACACTTTCAAAGTACTTCATTGGCTGTAAATTGCTTTGGGAGGTCCTGAGGTTGTGAAAGGTGCTATATAAATTCAAGTCTTTGGAACAAACTATACTGAAAAATTGTTGCATGTGCAGCAGCAGAGGCTATGTTTTTATTCTCTATGTTTTTTAAAATTTGTTCATGGGATGTGGGCATCACTGGCAAGGCCAGCATTGATTGCCCATCCCTAATTGTCCTTGAAAAACATAGAAACATAGAAGATAGGAGCAGGAGTAGGCCATTCGGCCCCTCGAGCCTGCTCCGCCATTCAATGAGATCATGGCTGATCATCCAAACTCAGTACCCTGTCCCTGCCTTCTCCCCATATCACTTGATCTCTTTAGCCTTAAGAAATATATCCAACTCCTTCTTAGATATATTTAATGAATTGGCCTCAACTGCCTTCTGTGGTAGAGAATTCCACAGGTTCACCATTCTCTGGGTGAAGAAAGTCCTCCTCATCTCTGTCCTAAATGGCTTACCCCTTATCTTTAGACTGTGACCCCTGGTTCTGGACTCCCCTGCCATCGGGAACATCCTTCCTGCATCTAGTCTGTCCAGTCCTGTCAGAATTTTATACGTTTCAATGAGATCCCCTCTCATTCTTCTAAACTCCAGTGAGTATAAGCCCAATCGACACAATCTCTCCTCATACGTCATTCCTGCCATCCCAGGTACCAGTCTGGTGAATCTTCGCTGCACTCCCTCCATGGCAAGAACATCCTTCCTCAGATAAGGCGACCAAAACTGCACACAATACTCAAGGCGTGGTCTCACCAAGGCCCTGTACAACTGCAGCAAGACATCCTTGTTCCTGTACTCGAATCCTCTCGCTACGAAGGCCAACATATCATTTGCCTTCTTAACCGCCTGCTGCACCTGCATGCTTACCTTCAGCGACTGGTGCACAAGGACACCCAGGTCTCGTTGCACTTCCCCTTCTCCCAATCCATTGCCGTTCAGATAATAATCTGCCTTCCTGTTTTTGCCACCAAAGTGGATAACCTCGCATTTATCCACATTATACTGCATCTGCCATGCATCTGCCAAATCACCCAACCTGTCCAAATCATACTGGAGTTTCTCGGCATCCTCCTCACAGCACATATGCCCACCCAGCTTTGTGTCATCTGCAAACTTGGAGATATTACATCTAGTTCCCTCATCTAGATCATTAATATATATTGTGAATAGCTGGGGCCCTAGCACCGATCCCTGCGGTACCCCACTAGTCACTGCCTGACACTCTGAAAAAGACCCGTTTATTCCAACTCTTTGCTTCCTGTCTGCCAACCAGTTCTCTATCCAAGTCAGTACCTTGCCCCCAATCCCTTGTGCTTTAACTTTACACGCTAATCTCTTATGCGGGACCTTATCGAAAGCCTTCTGAAAGTCCAAATACACCACTTCCACTGGTTCTCCCTTTTCTATTCTACCAGTTACATCCTCAAAAAGTTCCAGTAGATTAGTCAAGCACAATTTACCTTTTGTAAATCCATGTTGACTTTGCCCGATCCTGTCACTGTTTTCCAGTGAGTGGCTTGCTCGGCTATTTCAGAGGACAGTTAAGAGCCAACCACATTGCTGTGGGTCTAGGAGTCACATATAGGTCAGACCAGGTAAAGACAACATTAGTGAACCACACAGACTGCAGCGGTTCAAGAAGGCGGCTCACCACCACCTTTTCAAAGGCAATTAGGAATGGGCAATAAATGCTGGCCTTGCCAACGTTGCCCACATCCCATGAACAAATTTTAAAAAAGATGGTTTTTAACAATAATTTGGTAGTTTCATTATCATCATTACTAGCTTTTTTATTCCATATTTATTTAGAGTCATAGAGGCAGGCCATTCAGCCCATCGAGTCTGTGCCAGCTCACTGTAGAGCAATCCAGTCAGTCCTATTCCCCTGCTTTAATAGAGTCACTGAATTAATTAAATTAATTTACATTCTCCAACCATGCTGAGGATTTGAACTCACATCTACAGGATCATTAGTCCAGGCCTCTGGATTACTAGTCCATTAACATAACCACAATGCTACTGTTCCCTTCTGTCTATTGAGTTCCAAGTATTTCCTAGCAACTAGTCAACACCACTATGGAAGGATTGAAAAGAGCTACAATGAAGATGGGTTTCATTATTTCTGATGTATGGTAGAATACTGCATGGTATTAAGACAAATAATTCAGAAGTCATTAGTGAGTTACAGGACCAGCATTATAAGTGCTAGGGTCATGACTCTGGATCTAATACAACATCAACAGGAGGACCACCTGGAGCCAGACCGGCTACTGGTTTCCAGATCAGGCCCCAGTCCCGTGTTCCCTTCTGGCTTAAGGCCCTTAGTTCTCCCAGCCATGAACCCAACCCTCTGTTCCTCTTACCCCATGTGTGTTACAGCATCTCCCACCCAAACCCAGCCTTTCTCCACCAGATCCACATCATTACTCATTACCAGGCCCAGGTCCACTTTGCCTGTTACCTTTGAAAAACATTAAAACAGACCAATTCAGTACAACACTTGAAAAATACTTAATTGGCTGTAAAGCACTTTGGGACTGTGAGTCATGCCACAGAAGATGAACTAGTACTTGATTAGATATATTGTTACAAAATCAGCATCAATCCTAAACTGAGCATCTGTAGAGTGGGGAGTTTTATTTTTAAACTTTGCCACATTTATAAGCAATATGCTGGGGCTGGTGTGATCTTTGCCCTCAGTCAATCATGGTTCTTGTGCTAACCAAGAATCTAAAATAAGGGCAAAGGGAAGCACCAATCAAATTTCATAGGTTGGTTAAAAAAAAGAATAATAAGAAATATTTGGGACCAGGTCAAGAAAACGATTGACTGCAATAATCTTTCCTAAGATGTTGATGAAACTATCAGCATGCGGTGACTGAGTAGCCAGGCTTCCCACGTAAGATGGCCTAGATTAGAGACTCATCAGCTTATTTATGACAAGTTTAAAAAAAAAACCCATTTAAATTGATATTTTGCACAAAGGTGTATGTTTTACAAACAAAGAAAATGCTGTAAATATACAACAGGTCAGTCAGCATCTGTAGACAGAAAAGACAACTTGACGATTTGAGCAGGACTGAGGTGAGACCTAATCATTAACCTGACCTTTTCCTTTATAGATTCCGACTGACCTGCTCTGTGTTTTCAGCAGCTTCTGTTCTATTGCAGCACTTAAGTTTTTTTTCTTTTTATTTGTATATTTGAGCCATTCATACAGGTGTCAGCTGTGGATTAGTGGAAGCACTCTCACCTCTGAATCAGAAGGTTTTTGGGTTCAAATCCCACTCCATGAGACTGGAGCACAAAAATCTAGGCTGACACTCCAGTGCGGTGCTGAGGGAGTGCTGTACTGTCGGAGGTGCCGTCTTTCGGATGAGATGTTAAACTGAGGCCCTGCCTGCTCTCTCAGGTGGACGTTAAAGATCCCACGGCACTATTTCGAAGAAGAGCAGGGGAGTTCTCCCCGGTGTCCTGGGGCCAATATTTATCCTTCAACCAACATCACTAAACATGATGATCTGGACATTAGTGCATTGCTGTCTGTGGGACCTTGCTGTGTGCAAATTGGCTGCTGTGTTTCCCTACATTACAACAGTGACTACGCTTCTATAAGTACTTAATTGGCTGTAAAGCACTTTGGGAAGCCCCGAGGTTGTGAAAGGTGCTGTATATAAAATGCAAGTTTTTTCCTTTCTCTTTCATATGGAGTGCAGCAGATTTGAGCACTATCTGTAAGATGCTGTCCTAAACAGTGATATCAGTATACAGGAAACTCTTTATTATCCGGCACCAACGGGACCGGCGTGGTGCTAGTTTATCAAAAAGTCCGGATTACAGAGTGGTTTGGTTAAAAGGTACGAGAGCTCCGTACACAGCAACAAATCCAGGCTTCGTGCAGAAACTCCGGCCACAGAACAAGCATCCCTGTTGCTTAGCAACGAGTGATCAAACCCCAGTTACACAGCCACAGATCCAGGAACTGCCACTAATATGAAGTAAAACTTACCTGAACCTACGTCTGAATTTTGCCGGTTAAAAGAGAGTTTCCTGTACCATGTTTACAACATGCTAGCAACAACACTCATACCCTAATCGTGGAACTCAGACAGTGGTTATATACTGAAGCTTTGCTCTTGATGTTTGAACTCCTTACTGGTCTCGTAATTCGTCCCAGTTAGTCATTAGCCACTACTTAATATATACTGGCCATAGAATTCAGTGTTTATTGAAATAGCTCAGACTTCATCATCATTTATCTTTTGGTTTGAACATAATGATGACATCAACGACACAGGGCATCTGGGCTGACAGCTGCTGTCAGTGTAAACACGAATAAAACCCTGACTAAAACCATCTATTAGTTTTACAGTACAATAAAAAAACATCCTCCTCTCCCCACCCAAATGATTTCAAGGCAGTGATCTAATCTCTGGGTTTTCACCATTATAAACCGTTCAAGCATCATTAAGGGGGTTTATTGTGAATCATGAAACCCTCAATTATATTACTGGCTTATAGTCACTCACAGGTATTGATTATGTTCCCTGTATGTCAGCCGTGATTCAACAGGTAGCACCCTTGCCTCTGAGTCAGAAGGATGTGGGTTTTTAAGTCCCGCTCTGGAGACTTGTGCAGTCTTTCGGATGAGACATTAAGTCTTCTCTCTCGGATCAATGTGAAAGATCCCATGACATAATTTCAATGGCGAGCAGGGGAATTCTCCCTGGGTGTCCTGGCCAATATTTATCTCTCAACCAACATCACTAAAATAACTTATCTGGTCATTATCACATTGCTGTTTTGGGATTTTGCTGTGCACAAATTGGCTGCCGCATTTCCTACATTACAACAGGGCCGTCCTGAAGTCGTGAAAGGTGCTATATAAATGCAAGTGCTTTCTTTTTTTCATTTGCATGCACAGAAATAAAATTCAGTATCACTGCGGTACAAATCAAGTAGGCCCACAGCACCTTGATTGAAGTCACTTGGAGTCTGTCCCCTCCCCAGCAAAGAACTTACAGAATGAAAGCGCTCTCCCAAACACTATGTTTAAAATAGTTTAATGTACAACACGGACTGGCGCGTGTTCCAAGAATTTAACACACTTGGGGTTAAGCTGACATTGATTAGATTAAAGGGTTCATGTTTTGCTGTTGCAGCTTTATCTCAGCCCCTCGGTGTGTTACTACAGTGTAACACACATCGGCCAGTCTCTAATCCTGCATGTAATTATTTCAAAGTATTATAATTTGCTTTGCATCATTCTCCAGGTATCTGTCATCCTACAATGTTAGAGGAGAAAAAAAAATTCAAAATAGGTTTAGGTCCTAGCCTGGCCTGTTATAATTATTTTATGTAATATAGATACAGCTTGATAAACTATTTAAAGATGTCATGCAGCAAATGCTGATATTGCACAACATTTGGACGAATTTGAAATGCTTTGTGCAAACAAGTGGCTTCTGAATTGAGCTTTAAGTCTGGATAATTAATGAAGAATAATTAATTACAGGGAGGAGCAACACGGTGATGGTTAAAAGAACGTTTTAAGTTTGTACACGTCACTGTGTGAAGGTCAGCATTTCCAGTACGCTGTTTGTTCATAAAAACGGAATTCTAATATAGGGTTTTTAATTTAGTTTCCTCCCCACTGTAAAATTCAGCAGCGTAACTTCATAAAATAGCATTGTAAATAGGAACAGCCTCTGGTAATTAAGCAACACCTCGATTTTAAAATACTCACCCTTGTTTTCAAATCCTTCCATGGCCTCGTCCCCTCCCTATCTCTGTAATCTCCTCCATCCCCACAACCCCCTCCCCGCGATATCTGCGTTCCTCCATTTCTGGCCTCTTGTGCATCCGATTTTAATCGCTCCACCATTGGTGGCTGTGCCTTCAGATGCCAAGGTCCTAAGCTCTGGAATTCCCTTCTTAAACCTCTCCGCCTCTCTCCTTTAAGATGCTCCTTAAAACCTTGCTGACCAAGCTTTTGGCCATCTGCCCTAATATGTGGCCTGGTGTCAAATTTTGTTTCAAAACATACCTTAGGACATTTTACTACGTTAGAGGCGCTATATAAATACAAGTTGTTGTTGTTGTTGAAATTTCATTGGCATATTATGGGTTAACCGTTAGCTCCGCCCCGCATCCAGTCAGCACAATCTCATTGAATATTGAAATCAGCCGGTGGTGAAGCTACGAATTGTGGAAATTGTAATTCTCTCCACATCCGCTCTGACAGATTGAGGTGCAATGTTCTCAGTAACAGTGAACTCATTTTGTCAGAGCTTATACAAAGGAATCCATGGAAATATAACAGGATTTGCATTCTTGGAATAAACAAAATACACCGCTTTCGTTACATGAACCCAAGTGAGACTGAGAACTTGTTTGTTCTCCCCTCGCTCTCGCGCGGTTTCTCTCCACGTTTTTTTTTGGGGGGGGGTGGATGATAATCTGCAAGCATTTCCCATCTGATCGCTTTAAGTGGGAAGCTGTTGGGGTTTTTTTGGTTTCTCCTAAAACTGGTCTTTGCTTCGAGCGAGGAGTCAGCCTGGGTCAGATTTGCGGTTGCAGCAATTGCAATCATTTTGTCCTGTGTGCATGGGGTTTTTTATGATTCATTTTATCGGGAGGGGCGGGGGGTGTAAAATAAGGGACCCTTGAATTTGGACTATCCCTGGCATTAAAATAAAGTGATTTACGTTCTACCCAGCAATCCACTGTGCTGTATTTCCCCAGATTTGCATCGAGTGTCACAGAGGCTTGTGGTCCCACTGCGTTCGCTTAAAGCGCTTTGTGTGGAATATCATACAAGGGCGACATCCCCTGGCAGGTGCAGGAACAGCAATTGAATCCCACCTCGCTGGAAGGCGGGTTAGGACGTCTCAGAGCGCTTTACAGCCATTGAAGTACTTTTTTGAAGCATAATCACTGTGGGAAACGCGGCAGCCAGTTTGTACACAGCAAGCTCCCACAAACAGCAACGTGATAATGACCAGATAATCTGTTTTTGTTATGTTGGTCGAGGGAGAAATATTGGCCAGGACACCGGGGATAACTCCTCAGCTCTTCGAAATAGCGCCATGGGATCTTTTACATCCACCTGAGAGAGCAAACGGGGCCTCGGTTTAATGTCTCATCCGAAAGTTGTTATACCAATTGGATCGGCCGCGGTCACCATTCCTCCCTCAAACAATGCTCCACCCCTCCCGGATTCCTGCTTGTGGAATGGCAACTATTTTGCACACCACTGTATTAAAAAAATTAATTTATTGTGTGAAAGAGATGTTTCAATGGGATATAGTGCTGTATTAGGCACAAGTATCTCAAAATAACCACCAGTGAGGTTAAAAATAATGGACATATGCTAAAGCCCTGTTGGATACACTGGGGCTGAAAACTCTGATCTTCGACACCACCAAAATCAGGGAGAGTTCACTTAATTTAAAGAATGGTGGTGGCCGTGTATGCCTCTAGGGGCACATCTTGGACACCTACCTGTCTGAAGGGGGCGAGAACCCTGCTGGAACTGAAAGAAATCAGTATTTGTAGGGAAATGGTGTTAGGAAAATTGATGGGACTGAAGGCCGATAAATCCCCAGGACCTGATAATTTACATCCTAGGGTACTTAAGGAAGTGGCCCTAGAAATAGTAGATGCATTGCTGGTCATCTTCCAGAACTCTATAGACTCAGGAACAGTACCCATGGATTGGAGGGTAGCTAATGTTACCCCACTATTCAAAAAAGGTGGTAGAGAAAAAGCGGGAATTATAGACCGGTAAGCCTGACATCGGTAGTGGGGAAAATGCTAGAGTCCATTATAAAAGATGTAATAGCAGAGCATTTGGAAAGCAGTGACAGGATCGGACAAAGTCAACATGGATTTACAAAAGGTAAATCGTGCTGGACTAATCTACTGGAATTTTTTGAGGATGTAACTGGTAAAATAGATAAGGGAGAACCAGTGGATGTGGTGTATTTGGACTTTCAGAAGGCTTTCGATAAGGTCCCGCATAAGAGATTAGCGTGCAAAATTAAGGGACATGGGATTGGGGGCAAGCTATTGACCTGGATAGAGAACTGGTTGGCAGATAGAAAGCAAAGAGTTGGAATAAACGGGTTGTTTTCCGAGTGGCAGGCAGTGACTAGTGGGGTACCGCAAGGATCGGTCCTAGGACCGCAGCTGTTCACCATATATATTAATGATCTGGATGAGGGAATTGGATGTAATATCTCCAAATTTGTAGATGACACAAAGCTGGGCAGGAGGGTATGCTGTGAGGAGGATGTCGTGAAACTCCAGTACGATTTGGACAGGTTGGGTGATTGGGCAGAAACATGGCAAATGCACTATAATGTGGATAAATGTGAGGTTATCCAATTTGGTGGCAAAAACAGGAAGGCAGATTATTATTTGAATGGCAGTAGATTGGGAGAAGGGGAAGTGCAAAGAGACCTGGGTGTTCTTGTGCACCAGTCGTTGAAGGTAAGCATGCAGGTGCAGCAGGCGGTTAAGAAGGCAAATGGTATGTTGGCCTTCGTAGCAAGAGGGTTCGAGTACAGGAACAAGGATGTCTTGCTACAGTTGCACAGGGCCTTGGTGAGACCGCACCTTGAGTATTGTGTGCAGTTTTGGTCGCCTTATCTGAGGAAGGACGTTCTTGCCATAGAAGGAGTGCAGCGAAGATTCACCAGGCTGATACCTGGGATGGCAGGAATGACGTATGAGGAGAGATTGTGTCGATTGGGCTTATACTCACTGGAGTTTAGAAGATTGAGAGGGGATCTCATCGAAACCTATAAAATTCTGTCAGGCCTGGTCAGACTAGATGCAGGAAGGATGTTTCTGATGGCCAAGGAGTCCAGAACCAGGGGTCATAGTCTAAGGGGTAAACCATTTAGGACTGAAATGAGGAGGAATTTCTTCACCCAGAGAGTGGTGAACCTGTGGAATTCTCTGCCACAGAGGACAGTGGAGGCCAGTTCATTAAATATATTCAAGAAGGAGTTGGATATATTTCTTAAGGCTAAAGGGATCAAGGGATATGGGGAGAAGGCAGGGACAGGGTACTGAATTTGGATGATCAGCCATGATCTCATTGAATGGCAGAGCAGGCTCGAAGGGCCAAATGGCCTAGTCCTGCTCCTATCTTCTATGTCTGTGCTGTGTCTGTTTGAGGTGTGTGGGTACCTCAAAGTTTGCTGCAACTTGGCCATTGGCCCCCTTTATAGTAAATAAAGTATAAAATATAAGTTCTTAAATCTTCAGATCTTTGGAGTCCAGGCCACAATGCAGGCCTGGACCATAGGTGGGCTCCACATCTCCTGTTTGGTGGACCGTAGGCCTGGTCTCTCAAAGCGAATGGGCCCACAAATGCTCTGGCAGGTGCTGGAGTCCCGGTCTTCATCCTTGCACCCGCCCCCGCTCCCCCAACAAGGTCCTATGGAAACTGGCGGGAGAGGCTGGGAATTGGCATATTTGGCACACGGTGGGACTGTTGCAGGTGGCCGTCAGAATTTTAGAACCTGTAATGAAGTATCAGCTTGGTTCAGTCAGCAGGCCCTTGGCTCATTCATTCCCCCTTCACAGACTGTGCACGAACCCATATCTTAACCACCACAGCCCAGCTCCACATCCCTGTCCCTTAAAATACCACCAGAAGTTTTTCTTTCCCCAACTAAGGATTTCAGCATTTAAATGACAGCAAGGGAGTGGGGACCTCGGGAGCTTTCCCGTCGCAGTACCACCAACCCCAACACTGAGAGCAACAGGCCAAGGGCCATAGGGACTGAAAGAGGGAGAAGGCCTGCTCCTGGTCACCTCACCCTCTCCTGAGCAATCCTCATACCCCCAGCCTCTAGCTGATCACTTTCCAAACCATTGGAGACAAAGATTTTTGCCACCTTCAGGGGGCTTGAGAACACTTTTAAATTCAGCTCCTCCTATTTCTGCTGCGGCATTCACTTTACTTTTCACAGTGGGCAGTGTGGGGACACACTCCTTCTCTGCAGCTGAGATCCACCTGCAGGTTTAATCTGGATGTGGCAAGACTCAGGAAAGTGAGTCAGGGTCATGACGGCCTACGACTACCCCGACCCACCTCGAGTGCCGAAACCACCCTGGAGGAAAATCCAGCCCCGAAATTAAGCTGCAGCAGAGTTCCATGTCCCCAGCCTTAATTGATACAATCGTTGCACGGCTTTGTTGAATTGTCGCCAATGTAACAAACTTGAGATAAAGCAAGCCATATAATCCAAACACGCAGTTGTGTGCATCATTGATTGTTCCTTTTATGAATTGAGTTATCCATTTTTTTAATCCAAGGAGACCAAAGATATTGTGGTGGGGGGGGGGGGAGGAATCAGTCTGTGTATAGAACCATGGGAACATCAAATTATACAGCACAGGCAGCCCATCAGGTCTCTGATAACTCTCTCTAGAGCAACCCATAATTGATCCCATTGCCCTGCTCTCTCCCTACTGTCACACTGTGTCTTCTTTTGTTTCAACTATTTATGTACTTTTCATTTTAAAAGATACAATGGCCGTTGCCCCAACTATTCCCTGTGGCAAAACACCTTGCATGCTCATTTTACCTAACTTATTTCTGCACATTCTTAGTGACAATTTTAAGTTGATGACTTCCCTCATCACTGAATCTGCAACCATAGGAACAAGTGTAGGCCATTAAACCCCTCGAGCCTGTTCTACCATTCGATGAGATCATGGCTGATCTGCCACCTAACTCCATATACCCCCCTATCCCTTAATACCTTTGGTTAACAAAAAGCTATCAATCTCAGCTTTAAAATGAACAATTAATCTCGCATCAATTACCATTTGCGGAAGAGAGTTCCAAACTTCTACCACGCTTCGTGTGAAGAAGTTTCCTAATTTCACTCCTGAAAGGTCTGGCTCTAATTTTTAGACCATGTCCCCTAGTCCTAGAATCCCCAACCAGCAGAAACAGTTTCTCTCTCTCTACCCTATCTGTTCCCCCAGAGAAAGGAATCTTTTATAATGCTCCTGTTAAGTGCTGTGGGACGTTTTACTACGTTAAAGGCGCTATATAAATACAAGTTGTTGTATAGGTCCTCAAAACTGCACATAATATTCTAGCCATCACGGTGTACAAATCTTTCATTAACTCCTTGCTCTTGTACTCTATGTTCTATTTATAAGACGTAAATTTTTTATTGACTTTATCGAACTGCATTAAAACTTTCAGGGAACTATGTATTTCAACCTGTTAATCCATACCCTTCAGTGTCTCCCATCGAGTGTATACTCATTCTTTGTTTTTTCTCTCCCAGTGTGCATTACCTCATACTTAACCACATTAAAATTATATCTGCCCATTCCACTAACCTGTCAGTATCCTCAAGTCTTTGACAGTCCCCTTGACTGTTGGCAAACCCTCTACTTTTATGTCATCAGCAAACGTTGATATTGTACTCCCTAAGCCCAAGTCCAAATCAGCCATACAAGTTAAAAACTATAGTGGACCCAGAACTGACACCTGGGGTACACCTCTTCCAACTCTTCTCCAATCCAAACAACACCCATTTGCCCCAACTCTGTTTCCTGCCAGCCAACCAACTTTCTATCCATACTGCTACATTTCCTCTTATACCATATGCCTGAATTTGTTTTAACAAGACTCCTGAGAATATTTGATTGAACTCCCTTCTGAAAATCCATGTACATCACATCGACTGCATTGCCTTTATATATTCAATCACTTCTTCAAAAGCCCTTTATTCAAATTGTCAAACACAACTTACCTTTAACAAATCCAAGCTGGCTTGCCTGATTATCCCATACATTTCTAAATGCTCATTAATTTCATCTCAAATTACTGATTCTAAGAGTTAAACTAATGTTAGACTAATTGGTCAACCGTTAAAATGTTTATATCAAATCTCGATTCTCTAGAATAGAGTTTGCAAACAGATTTTTTTCTCTCCAAGGACCTAGATAGTATAAATTTCTACTGTAAATAAGTCACTAAAGTGAAATGGCATGGTGGCTCTGAGCATTAGCACATCAAGGGTTCATCTACACTGCAATTATAGTGTATCAGCAGCCTGAATCCAGAGTCAGGGACTAACCTGACACCAGGGTGGAGTGAGACTCTGGAGAAGGAAGTCTCACTCCACTTCAGGCTATAAAATCTGATCTAGACTACACAAGTTTGGAAAAGATGTAAAGCCAAAAACACTTCACACCAATGCTGAAGTTATGATGTAAATGCACTTGAACTCCTAGGGCTAGATTTTCGGGGAGCCGTCAGGCGGGGTGTCAGGCATGTGGGGGGGGGGGGTGGTAATCCCGAATTTGGGGGTCCTGACACCATCCCGCCCAAAACCCCGCCCCACGTAAGTTTCAGGGGCGGCGGGTACCCCGCACTGGGACCCACCGAAACCAGGCGGGAAGAGATTAGTGCCAATTAACTGCCTGTTAACAGGTAGTTAACAGGCAGTTTTTAGCCTAATCCCTATTTTGAGGGGTTTCGTGTGGGTTTCCCGACGGCTCCAAACCACGCCAGGTAGACCGTCGGGTTGAAGGAGTTGGAGGGGTCGCGATGTCGGCGCTCAGGTGAGTGATGGGTGCACGAGTGTAAAGGTAAGTGTGTTTGGTGTGTCTAAAGTGTGTAAAGAACTTTTACTTACCTGTACTTACCTTAACAGCCTTTCTTCCTGTAGCCGTCGGGAGTGCATCACTCAGCCGGATCTGAAAGCTGAACGGCTGCGATCTGTCAAAAGTGACAGCCTTCAGCTTCGAGTGCCAGTGAGAGTTCTAACTGAGTCTGTGCAGAATGACTCAGCTTAGAATTCAGAGTATCAGTGTTTCACAGCTTCAAACAGCTGTGAGACACTGATATTTCATCTGTCAAAAACTCTTGACAGATGAAATTTCAGTCTGTGACGTCACCTGTTGCCGGGTGGCCCTTAATTGGCCTGCTGAGCGTGCTCAACAAGGTCAATCAAGGGAAAATCGCGCGGATTGGCCGGACATCAAAGTAGGCGGGTCAAAAACCCGAAAGGGGAAGTCCCGCCTTCTTCCCGACAGGTTCGGCAAAATCTACCCCTTAGTCTTACTATCTTCTATGAACTTTGTTTAATTAGCTTCCTGGCTTAAGTGAAGTCATTGGTCACGGTGTGCTGTAAAATCACCCAACATTACTTTTGAATGCATTTACGATGTTGCAGGGTCCTGGTCAATATTTATCCCTCAACCAACATCACTAAAACACAGATTATCTGGGCATTATCTCATTGCTGTTTGTGGGACCTTGCTGTGCGCAAATTGGCTGCCTTGCAACTTTAAAACACTTGAAAAGTGCTTCATTGGCTGTAAGGCGCTTTGGGATGTCCTGAGGTCGTGAAAGGCGCTGTATAAATGCAAGTCTTTGTTTCTTTGTGGCTGGCAGGGCTTATTGTTTAGCAGTCAATATTCAAGTGTATAAAAGGAGAAACCGTTTAACATTTTCTACCCACCTAGACAAACTGTCAAGTGGAAGTTGAGGAAAAAAAGGAAAAGACAAAGATTAAGGACAGAATGTTTGAGGTAGAGTTAGCATTTTCAGTTCATCAAAGCTAAAGAAACAGAAACTTAACATAATTCCAACAAACAATTGGTACGGCAAGAGCGAAACGTAGACACGTTTTTCTGGAGCTTGGGGAACATTACACAGCCTTGCTTGGGTGTGACACCATAGGTCCTTACCAAGTAAGTTCTCTCTTTAGTTGGAGCTTGCATGAAGGCAGAGTAAATTTCATGAAGTTATGACATATCCATGAAATCCAAGATGGCATCACTGCATAGCCCAGTGGATCCCCTGTTGTGATGGCGCCCATTAAAGATGTCTGCTGAATTAACATTTTGCTTAAGGAGCATCAGGGAAACAGAAATCTCCCATTTCCCCCTTTTCCACAGGGAAAGTCACTTGCAGCCTTGGTAATATCTCACAGCACCATCTCTCACTTTGAGTGAAACCAGTGACTCTGAGCAGCTCAGGAATCTAAGTACTTGGGCTGATGGTGTGGCACTACCCCATGTTGCAAGAGAGAGAGGAATGACTATTCAGTTAGGGTGCATCTTCCAACTGGATCCAAAGGGGAGGTCCTTATGCACCCAACACATAGGCCTCACACATCCTCACAGGCGCTCTCTCCAGTCACACGAATGAACACTGAATACAGCAAATGATGCAGCAAATGCCCCCTATTCACACGCTGGGCTGAGGTCTTCCAACACTAGCACTTGAGCAGGCTGAAATTTGCTTTTGATGAGAATGATTCCAGGGATGAGGGACTTCAGTTACGTGGATAAACCGCAGAAGCTGGGGGTTCTTCTCCTTCGAGCAGAGAAGATTGAGGGGGAGAGAGCTGCTCAATATCATGAAGGGCCTGGACAGAGTAGAAAGAAACTGTTCCCACCGGCAGAGGAGTCAAGAACCAGAGGACACAGATTTAAGGTGATTGGCAGAAGAACCAAAGGCGACATGAGGAAAAACTTTTACTCAACAAGTGGTTAGGGTCTGGAATGCAATGGCCGAAAGGGTGGTGGAGGCAGACTCAATCACGGCTTTCAAAAGGGAGTTGGAAAGTACCTGAAGGAAAAAATGTGCAGGGCTACGGGGAAAGGGTGGGGGAAGAGAGTGGGACTAGCTGAAGTGCTCTTGCAGAGAGCCGGCACGGGCTTGACGGGCCGAATGACCTCCTTCCGTGCTGTAACCATTCTATGATGGTAAATCATATGACAGCAGCAGGCAAGGACCCATGACTTTATTAACATTTTGAAGCCAGACATTGGAAATAACTGGGGCCAAGGGTTAAGGGCTCACAAAAGCTGGACTGCCCGTTAAATGCCTCCTTCAAAATGATACCAGTTCACAATCGCTCAGCCTTTAAACATGCATACGAGAACTTGAGAAAAAATGGAACATTTCACTCTTCACCCTACCTCCCCTGCCCACCCAAAAAAACTTATCAGTAGATTTTGTTTTAGAACCGAGTAGTGAAAATAAAATAAATGGTGTAAAATATTGTTCAGTGTGGGAAGATAACAGGCAAACCACCTGCTGGCCAAGACAAGGAAAACATTGTCGACTTGGAAGCAGGATAAGGCATAGTGGAGGAAGGCCATCTGCCACCTGGAGAGATTGAGAGAGGAACAGTGACCTCCTCTGCAGGAGTTCTGATTTGTACATGAAAGTTGAACAAATAAAAGCCAGATCTTACAGAAGGTCTGTTTGGTCGAATGTACAAGCTGGGATGCTAGCATTTCCAGCTCATCAAAGATAAACACCACTATCGCAAGGAGCAAAACCTCCCCAACCCAATATGAACTAATACTGTACAAGCTTTGAAACATGAATATAATTTAAAACTCTTAAAATGCACCAGATTTTTTTTTTGGGGGGGGGGGGGTTATTTTTTTTTTAAAGTTGTGGAACTATGTCTACATTGGCCAATATTTCATATGGCCAATGACATGAACAGGTACAGGTAATGAAGGAGCGCCATGCACAAAATCTGTGCATTCTAAGTAGGATCAATCAGATGTAGCGACAGGAAAACTACGTCAATTAGGCTCAAACCCCCTCCCAAAAATTAAAACCAAGATACACCTACATAGGGCATGTACTGTCCCAAACTATAATTAGTTATTGTGATCACCGCAGCTACTCATTAATGCAGTTTTAGCAAAAAAAAAGTCCTCAGAACAGTCAATTTAATCTGGATTTGTTAAATAACATGGTGTATGTTAATCAATTGGTAGGGATTTTTGTGTCAAAATACTCAAGTACAAAACTAACTGGGTAAAACAGCAATTTGCCTCAAATTCAATTTCTTGTTGAGCTCGAGAGGATTCCCAAGATTCTACGTTCCATCTCTGCTAACATTCTCATTTTATATAATTCCCACTTTATGTATGCCTGCCTTTCGTGTAGGGTTTAAATCTGGTAGTGAGCTGAACATTCCGTTTGAGGCACCAAAGTTTAATCTAGTTGCTTCTGGTATTTTCTAACTAGATATCCTACTATTCCACCGCAATTGAGGCGAGGTGCCCAATGCAAGCAACCATACCACGTGCTGCATGTGAAAGTAGATGCGACAATGCCATTCTTAGATATGGGACGGAAGCTAACCCTTTCCTTCATATTCCCTCGTGCACAAATCTGTCTAGAAGTTCTAAAGAATTAGAATCATTACGAATTATTGCTGATTTTGCCTAGTGAAGTAATGGCCAATCAAGAGTGCTCTGAAAAGTAAGATCATGATACTGTCACCAGTTAAAGACAGCCACTGTAAATTAAATCAGTACATCCTTTTGCATCTAAAAGCATCAGAATCACTCATCTCGCACTGCTGAGGCGAGTCACTCGCACCCTCTATTACAATAAAACTAGCTATAGCCGAAAAATAACTCGGGGCTTGATGATCATGTGTCGGTGCAACCTTCAGTCATCTGGTGTAATTAGTCGGAAACAATATATCTTTTGCTTCTGCTGCCGACAGCAGAACCAGTACTTTGTATTTTTAACATAATTCCACTGCATTCCACATTTACACTGCAGATAGAACACTCTGTTCTCAATCAATCCAGCAGCTATTTGTTCATTAATGAAATCATGGAAATCAATTTCCGGAACTCTCTTGCAACTGAATACATTTTATGCCACTATAAATAATGATGAATGCAAAGTCCATTTGCAAAGGAGTAACGTGCAGGTTCGAACCCAGCTAGTTCTGAAAGAGACCAGCGACTAGTGCACGAGATCGACAAGCCACCATTATACTTCAGTGACCTTGAAAACTAGGTTTGGAACTGTATCAAGTTATAAGCCCTTTAAAAACATGCAGACCACCTTACTTTTCCAAAATATCCCCTCTCCCCGTTTATTTTTTTAAAAACTGGCTGAAGATACTGGTGGAGTTTGCTTAAAAAGGCCACCAAAGCAGCTTTACAGGCAAATCTCCTCCTTCAGCAAGATGCCGATTTAATACAGGAAACTCTTTGGTATCCGGCACCTACGGGACCGGGATGGTGCCGGTTGATTAAAAATTCCGGATAACGGAGAGGTACGAGAGCCCCGTTACACAGCCACAGATCCAGGAGTCCCTGTTACACGGCCACAGGTGCAGGAACCCATTACACGGCCACAAATCCAGGAGTCCCTCTTACACGGCTACATGTGCAGGAACCCCGGTTACACGGCCACTAATATACAGTAAAACTTACCTGAAACTACTCCTGAATTTTGCCGGTTAATAGAGATTTCCGGATATTTAGGTGCCGTTTAAACAAGAGTTTCCTGTATGTGCAATTTAGTCCCGCCAAACAACTTCTCACACATCGATGTTCAGTGTAGAATAGACAGTACCAATATTGATGTTTCAAAAATTACCAAGAGACTTTCTTCCTTCCCCCCTCACCCCCAAGAGATGCAAACAAAGACGGCAGAAAATATGTACACTACTGACGACTCATCAATAACATTTTATTTAAAATATTCAAACATCTATGGGAAAGCCGAGATAAGGTTCTTAGGTACCTATGAGTTCCAATAGTCAATCTACACAGTTTTCGCAAAAGTTTTTTTTTCTCAAAACTAATTTAGAAACCTAAAAAGGAAAAAAAAAGCACACATCACACTTTGAAAAAAAATGTTTTCTTCTTTATTTATGAACTCATCTGAACATCAGATATACCTGATAATTGTTGGTTAGCGAGAACCGTTTGTACATTTGATATTGATGGCAAGAACCAAAACAGCGACGGCATGTGTAGGAAACTGTTGGAAAACAAGTCAGGTCAAAAGCAGTGTGATGTTAGCCAGGTCCATAGAGACAGCATGGGTCAACGGTCAACCAAAAACCTCTGGGTATAACAAAGCGAGAGTTTGGTTAAACCCTCAAGAGAATGAAGAGCAGGACAAAATATGACAAAGGATTTTTAAAAAAAATGTCATACCATCCCCTGATAACCTGCTGGGTAAAGGCTACATCAAACCGGAACAAACTTGTTCTGAACAGAATGAGTTTGACGAGGGATTTAAAAACTTTCAGACTGAAAGTAGGACACACTGAAAAAATCCTAGCATTTCTCCAAGCTCCGCTCTCTTCTGTCACACACTCCAACTCTCTGGAATAAAGTCGCTCTCTGTAGGAGGAAAACAAACAGCTAAATATACGTCGACAGAGCTGAATAAGAGCCAGCCTGACAACAACAGCCTGAAATGGCAACAGACTTTATAGTAAAGAAAAATTCGACTTGAGCACATAGCACAGCTTGCAAAAAAAAGATAAAACATCTTAATTACCACTGAAAATTGGTCAGAGACAATGCTATCATAGAATGATGCAGCACAGAAGGCGGCCATTCGGCCCATCGTGCCTGTGGCTGTTTTCGTGGCCAACGCATCCAACAGGCTGCTGTGTGAATATGGACACTATATTTTGTATCCGATTGCCCCTTTAGAACCTCAGGAAGGATATACTCGCCTTGGAAGGGTTACAGCACAGTTACACCAGAATGATAGCTGGGATTAAAGGGTCAAATTATGAGAACAGGTTGCATAAAGTTGGCTTGTATTCCCTTGAGTTTAGAAGGTTTAGAGGTGATATTATCAAAGTTTACAATGATAAAAGGGATTCAATAGGGTAGATAGAGAAACTATTTCCGCTGACAAGGAATCCAGAATGGGAGAGTATAATTTTAAACTTAGAACTAGGCCATTTAGGAGTGAAATCAGGCAACACATTTTCACACAAAGGGTAGCAGTAATCTGGCACTTGTTCCCTTCAAACGGCTGTGGATACTGGGTCAATTGAAAGCTTCAAGACTGAGGTTGATAGATTTTTGTTGGGCAAGGGTATCAAGGGATATAGAACTCTACTGATAATGGAAATCTCGGAGTTTGGGATGAAAATGGTGCCACTGGTTGCTCTATGGTGCATAGAACCTTTAGCTTTACCTACAAACCAAATTGGAAAGACTCTGCACCAACCTTCTGCGCTACTAAAAGCAAAGGTTCTCCTAGAAAACACACCAACTCCATGGTCATTACTCCTCATCTCAAAGTACAGTAACTAATTTTCACACTCGTGTTCTTTTATTGACACAATAACTGGATAAAGTATTTTTGGTACCAGTATCAATCCTTTTTGGTCTTTGTTACATGTGAACACAGTCTTTCCAATTATTATGGCTAAAAACAGAAGCAAGATTTACACAAATTCTTTAAAAACATTTTAAAAAACGGATTCAAAATGTCATGAAAAATACAAACAACTGTCATTGTCAGGGCCCAATTTCAAAAGTAAAACTGTATTTTGAAATTATTTGAACAAAATAATTTGATCTAGATACAAAATAGAATTGAACTGAACCATTACATATTTTTGCCATGGTTTAAATGTATTTTGGCAAAGGAAAAACTATGTTACACAAAGTGAAACCTCCCCCAGGAGAGCAATACATTATTCATTAAAAATCTGTAATAACAGTATCTCACATATTTTTCAAACCTAAAGTCTAACTTGTTTATAGGCACATAAAAGTATTCACACATTTAAGAGTGGAATCACACCCCAGTAGTGTCGAATGAAGGGATTTGTCCATTGCACTAATGCTAAACTGGAAAAGTACAGACTCGGGGCCCCACCCAACTCCAGTGAAGTGGAACGAGACTCAGGAGGTAGTCTCTCACTGCGTAACATCGCATGGAGTGTTCTTACGTGTAACGCTACCGAGGTGACAAGTTACAAGATTAACATAAGTCATCTGGGGTGCTAATGGTCTGTGCTCTGTACATCCAAAGACAGAAAAATCCAAAGAAATAACTTGCCTTTTCTGATGGATAACTTAGTCTGTCTGAACCGAACACATTTATTACACAATGAGTAATTCAGGCAATGGTCAAAGATGTAATAGAAAATCATCTAGAAACTGAAAATATAATAAAGAGTAGTCAGCACGGATTCTAAAAGGCAAGATCATGTTTGATCAACCGTATTGAATTCTTTGAAGAAGTAACAGAAAGAGTAGATAAGGGTAACGCAGTAGATGTATTATATTTAGTTTTCTAAAAGGTACCGCATAGTAGACTCATGACTACGGTCAGAACATGTGCGGAGTATGGGTACATGTAGCAGAGTGGATAGCAAGCTGGCTACAAAACAGAAAGTAGGGGTTAAAGGTAGCTATTAAGACTGGCAAAAGGTGGGAAGTGGCGTTCCACAAGGATTAGTGCTGGGACCACTGTTGTTCACCATTTACATAAACGATTTGGACTTGAAATCGGAAGTATAATTTCAAAATTTGTGGATGACACCAAATTTGGGTGGGGATGTAGTTAATAGAGGAGCACTGCAACAAAATATAGGACGACATTGGTAAATGAGCTTCAATATAAATTAAGTGCGAGCTGGTACATTTTGGTTGGAAGAATAAGGAGGCCACATACTCCTTGGAAAGTGAGTGCCTAAATGGGGTAGAAGAACAGAGGAATCTGAAGGTACAAATACACAAATTACTAAAAGTAGCAACGTAGGTTAATAAAGCCAAAACTAAAGCAAACAAAGCAGTGGGGTTCATTTCTGGAGGATTAGAATTGAAAAGCAGAGAAGCTATGTTAAAAATTGTATAGAACCTTTGTTAGACCACAATTGGAGTACTGTGCACAGTTCTGGTTTCCATATTATAAGGATATAGGGGAACTGGAGAAGGTGCAAAAAACATTTACTAGAATGATACCATGTAGATTAGACGTTTCCACTTGTGGGTGAGACCAGAACTAGGGGTCATAAATACAAAATCGTCACTATAAATCCAATAGGGAATTCAGGAGAAACTTTTTTACCCAGAGAGTGGATAGAATGTGGAATTCACTATCATATGGAGTAGTTGAGGTGAATAGCATAGATGCATTTAAGCTAGATAAACACATGAGGGAGAAAGTAATAGAAGGATATATTGATGGGGTTAGATGAAGAGGTTCGTGTGGAGCATAAACCCCGGCATGGACCTGCTGGGCTGAATGGCCTGTTTCTGTGCTGTAAATACTATGCAAATCCAGTAACAGACAAGGCAAGGACAACTTCAAAGTTCTGTTGAAATTTGGTGAGGCATTTTTAAGATATTGGGCTACTAAGTGGATAGACGGGCACCACAGACATGTGACATGGACTGTGCTACAATATAAATGTACATGGATTGGTTTAGAAGTGAAGTAGTGACGGAGAAGGCTTAAATCAATGCTTTTCTAACTGAGAGCATGTGCACAAACAAGATTCGGAGCCAAGATTTACTGCTCATGTGTATTCCTTGTGATTTGACAATGGGCTGTACACATGTTCAAATTCACCTTTCACTGCACTAAGCTAGGTCCTCAAAACAGCATGTCCTTCCAAATGTAGTGCAGTTGTTGAGATCCTTTTTGTCGGAGAAATTGGTTATAAATGAAAATGTCAAAGTATTCACCTAATAAGTTGCAACAAGTATAGTTAAATTTTGTTGCTAAGGTTTAAAATTGTGGTATATTTATGGGGTGGGAATGAAGGAGCTTTAACCAAATCAAGGTAATAATGTTCAAAATGGTCCACATTAAGTACAGAATGTCCTTCTCAGATCCCTATGAAAAGGTTAGCCAGCATTACAATCATTTTACCTACAAAGTAACAAGCAAGTATATCTTTCATTTGCCAGCTAACCTATATTAGGATGTTGCTGTGGATGATTTCCCCCTACCAAAAAAGTGAGTTAGTGGTGTAATAAAACTAGAGTTTGAATTCACCCTCAATAGTTTCATAGTTGGGAACTTTCCCCAATTTAATCTAAGTCAATATGTGTAACATTGCCTTCATCTCCTGCCAAGATCTTAGAGGACACCCCCACCTGAATTAAGCATTGTACTAAAAATACAGAGCTCATTTCTTTCAAGGCTCTGCTGGGTGCTAATGTGATTTATGTACTGCAAGGCAGTCCAGATGACCAATGGAATGCTACACAAGACACTGCATTAAATCAGCCTACAGAAATCCTCTCTCTTATATTTATATATCCATTTGAACTCAAAAGTGTTGGGTCATGAAACTGTAGAACACAAACTGGTCAAAATAATGGTTCCTAACTTCCTGTTATGAGGCAGACAGAACGCTACAAATTATTTTTTTCTACGATATAACAGCACATAATTCTGAAAACGTGGCAGAGTAATTGGTTTCTGGACAATTAAATTAACTACTTGCAAAATTAGATTTTGTTCAGTAAAGAAAAATACATTTCTTCAGAGACTTCTAAGCAGAGAGACTGGCATTAAACAACAGACTGATGGTCAGAGGAAGGCCATTTTAAAGAGTGAAAAGTTTCATATAACAAGATGTTTTGAACGAATAGTGGTCATTCAGGAAACCTACAAAAGACGAGAGTCTACTTTTTATAGGCTGGGATTGAGTGAATGGGAGGCAGGCTGGGCCTGAGCAAGCAGGTGGAAAGCAGACACAGAGAGGGAGAGCAGCCCGGGACTGGATTTTCCAATGTGAAATTTTGCTCATGTGCAAAACTTTGAATGGGTCGTGCAGCCCATTAAAGGACCACGCACCCAAATTTAAAATTAGGGGGAACATTAGTTGGGTGGCTTGAGTCATGAGTGATGCATACAGCATTAGCTAGTAAACTGCTTTATAGCACTCCTCTTTAATGGCAGTGAAAAACCAAGGTGAAGTTGGTGGGGAACTGCCACGTCAGGTTTCCATGTTTGGAATTTGATTGTTCCGCGCGAGCCATGTGACTGGTCCACGCTAACCGCATTTCAATCAGTAACACTCTACAATCATAAAACTTTTAACACTATATAAAACACAAGGAGGAAGAGAAGAAAGCAACACTCATTCCTACACGGCAGTTAGGCTCTGTTCTGCTTTAGCGAGAATGGGAAAACAGGTTCTGAATATTTACTCCCAGTCAGCAACATTTCTTCAGAATAAACCTGCCATCTCTTCACTGATAGCTGTCCTTATTTTAATGTGGGCTAATTTCCTCTCTGTTAACTTAAAAAATGTTGTAAAATTTTAATTAGTTATTTTAACAAGCTGTGTCATAGAGTTATACAGCACAGAAAGAGGCCCTTCAGCCCATCGCGTCTGCGCCGGCCGTCAAGCCCTGTCTAATCTAATCCCATTTTCCAGCATTTGGTCCGTAGCCTTGTATGCTATGGCCTTTCAAGTGCTCATCCAAATGCTTCTTGAATGTTGTGAGGGTTCCTGCCTCTACCACCCTTTCAGGCAGTGAGTTCCAGATTCCAACCACCCTCTGGGTGAAAAGGGTTTTCCTCAAATCCCCTCTAAACCTCCTGCCCCTTACCTTGAATCTATGCCCCCTTGTTATTGACCCCTCTACTAAGGGGAAAAGTTCCTTTCTATCTACCCTATCTATGCCCCTCATAATTTTGTACACCTCAATCAGGTCCCCCCTCAGCATTCTCTGCTCCAAGGAAAACAACCCCAGCCTGTCCAGTCTTTCTTCATAGCTGAAGCGCTCCAGCCCAGGTAACATCCTGGTAAATCTCCTCTGCACCCTCTCCAAAGCAATCACAACTTTCCTATAGTGTGGCGACCAGAACTGCACACAGTACTCCAGCTGTGGCCTTACCAGCGTTTTGTACAGCTCCATCATAACCGCCCTGCTCTTATATTCTATGCCTCGGCTAATGAAGGCAAGTATCCCATATGCCTTTTTAATCACCTTATCCACCTGTTCTGCTGCCTTCAGGGATCTATGTACATGCACACCAAGGTCCCTCTGATCCTCTGTCTTTCCTAGGGTCTTACCATTCATTGTGTATTCCCTTGCCTTGTTAGTCCGTCCAAAATGCATCACCTCACACTTTTCAGGGTTAAATTCCATTTGCCGCTGTTCTGCCCATCTGACCAACCCATCTATATCGTCCTGTAGCCTGAGGCTTCCCTCCTCGCTATTTACCACCCCACCAATTTTCGTGTCATCTGCGAACTTACTGATCATACCTTTTACATTCACAACCAAATCATTAATGTAGACCACAAACAGCAAGGGACCCAGCACCGATCCCTGCGGTACCCCACTGGACACAGGCTTCCAGTCACAAAAACAACCTTCCACCATCACCCTCTGCCACTAAGCCAGTTTTGGATCCAATGTGCCAAGGCACCCTGGATCCCATGGGCTCTTACCTTCCTGACCAGTCTCCTATGCGGGACTTTATCAAAAGCCTTACTGAAATCCATGTAAACCACATCCACTGCACTACACTCATCCACACACCTAGTCACCCCCTCGAAAAATTCAATCAAATTGGTCAGACATGATCTTCCCTTGACAAAGCCATGCTGGCTATCCCTAATTAATCCTTGCCTCTCCAAGTGGAGACTAATTCTGTCCCTCAGAATGTTTTCCAATAATTTCCCTACCACTGATGTTAGGCTCACTGGCCTGTAATTCCCTGGTTTATCCCTACTGCCCTTCTTGAATAATGGTACTACGTTAGCTGTTCTCTAGTCCTCTGGCACATCCCCTGTGGCCAGAGAGGTTCTGAAAATTTGTGTCAGAGCCCCTGCAATCTCCTCCTTTGCCTTACATAGTAGCCTGGGATACATCTAGTCCGGGCCTGGGGATTTATCCACTTTTAAGCCTGCTAAAACCGCTAGTACCTCCTCCCTCTCGATGCTAATATGTTCAAGTATATCACAGTCCCCCTGCCCGATTTCTATGTCCACATCGTCCTTCTCCATCGTGAACACAGATGCAAAAAATTCATTTAAAACCCCTACATCTTCTGGCTCTACACACAGCTTGCCACTTTGGTCCCTAATGGGCCCTACTTTTTCCCTAGTTATCCTCGTGCCCTTAATATACTTATAAAACACCTTAGGATTTGCCTTTATTTTGCTCACCAGTGTTATTTCATGGCCCCTCCTCGCTCTCCTAATTTCTTTTTTAAGTATCCCCCTGCACTTTTTATACTCTTCTAGGGCTTCCTCTGTCTTTAGTCCTTTGTATCTGCCAAAAGCCCCCCTTTTTTTCCTAATCCATTCTCGTATATCCCTTGGCATCCAAGGTTCCCTGGGCTTGTTGGTCCCACCCTTGACCTTTACGGGAACATGTTGCCATTGTACTCTCTCAATTTCCTTTCTGAAAGACTCCCATTGCTCCGATGTGGATTTTCCTTCAATTAGCTGATCCCAGTCCACATTGGCCAGATCCTGCCATATCATATTAAAATCGGTCTTCCCCCAATTTAGAACCTTTATTTCCGGTCCATCCTTGTCCTTTTCCATGACTACCTTAAATCTCACCGAATTATGGTCACTGTCACCAAAGTGCTCACCTACTAACACTTTGACCACTTGCCTGGCCACATTCCCTAGAATTAGGTCCAGTACCGCCCCCTCTCTGTGCATTAACAGTAGTTTCCATGCTAATCATACTTTAATGGAAGCTTTTAAATAAGTTTAGTTTAAAAACATATTGCCTTTAATCCTATAAATCAGCTGCACTCAGCTCATGATGGGAATTAGGCATGTTTTTAATGTTATAAAACAAAGCTAGGCACTGCAGGCTTTCAATTAACCGGCCAGCCTGAGGCAAAGGAGGCCCCAATATTGCTCAAAGGGTTGGTTATATCGGAATATTATGGAGTTTTTCTACAATTCCTGATATGCGTCTAGAATTCTCTACATTGCATTCACAAGATAAATAATTTAACCCAAAAGGCTAGCAGTACAAACAGAAAAGTGGTCTCTGTACAGAAGTTGTTCAGTGCTAAGTAAAGGTTTGGGTCAGTGAAAGCACAAATTACATTTCACATCTTTTAAGATGAACATTAATTTGAAAGGTGTGCGTGTGGGCATCATTAATGGGCTTGGATGGTGATGCTGGTCAACTAGCCTCCAGACACTCACTTTGCAGCCTCATGCACAAAGGAAGGAAAACTTAGAGAGAAGGTGCCTTCACCCTTGGAATTGCAGCCTGTGTCAGGAAGCACCTTTATAGGGAGGGAAGAAATTAATGTAACCAATCAATTGATTTAAAAAAAAAGTTAATCAGAAATCTTAAATTCAATCAAGCCTGTAGCCATTGTAGCCTGGATGAGCTTGGTGCAATACATTTAGTCATTCAGATCCTGTTCTTAGATGGACATCACTGTTCTCACATCCAGTATGAAAATGGCCCCTTGGTCTTTAGTTTATTGGGTGGATAGCTAACAGAATGCATCTCAATGTCAAAGCAGAAGCCCAGTTACTATAGTATTGTGACGAATTGGACAGGAGTCTGATTTAAAATGATATAAAAGACAACGCTTTAATATATTTTAATGAATCTTGTAGCTTTGTCAGCATTGTAGCCTCTTCAACTTAACTGCTGTTTGCCGGAAGCAAATAGTCCGTGTGCACCTGAAATACCCATTATCTGTCTCATGCTGAAGCCACTGCAAAGAGTGGATGAGCCACCCCTGTCTCGATGAACTGCTTAACAGATGTTAATTCCAATGCCTCGTATATGACAAACACTTTATACCAGTCGATCATCCATGGCATTGCACACATGGAGTGAAGAGCAAGTGTAGTCTTCAAATGAAGCGGGGCTACAGGGCAGGCTTTAATTTGATGAGTAGACATAATTAAGTCCCTATTTTAAAATCATACATTCTGTCCCCATTAACTATAAATAATATAAAGTTAAAAGTAAAACAGCAAAATGTTCAGCAATTTGGGAAGCAGAGACGTAGAGTTGGTTGGAGTAGGATTTTCTCTGCAGTATAGGTCAAGGAGCTGGGAGACACCAAACTGAGGCACGACAGTGTCACCACAGGCAGGAACATGCAATTACAGCGTGACAAATTTACACACGCAGTTTCCAATGTAAAGGCAGGCACAGGAATTTATAATGGAAGTTGCATGCCTGTGTAAGACTTTTAACATATTAACCAATCTCCCATGGTGTTGCACAGGGGGAGTCAAGACCAAATGCAATCCTTGGGTAAAGCGGGGCAAGTGGGTGGATAATTGGACAGGGTGCAGAGATGTAATTCATTCTGCAGTGCCTCCACTGGCTGGTGGGTATAATTACAATGTGACAAGTTTTCATTATAAATGCAGACACAGGAACTTAAAATGGAAAAAGTAGACGTAAAATGCATGCAGATGTTAAGATTTTGAATGTATTACAGATAAATATTGATTAATTGGCTGAGAAGGAGACTAAGCTAATTGTTTGGGATTGCTAGCCCAACTTCCTTTTTTGGTGGGAGGTGGGGGGCGAGAGAGCTAATCTCACTCTGCATGTAAAGTTGTTTTGTTTTGCAGGTGGAGACATTAGGAAAATTGGTCAAGTAGAACGATCCCTTTGAATTCTACTGTGGTTGCTAAATATAATTGTGAAAGATAACCATTTAATCTTTTGTCCCAGTTTGGTCTTCAAAGTAAAAATGGGATATAACGGGCTCGCGTATCTAGGTCCCTTACTGGATTTCCGTCTCGCCCGGCAGCTGTACAAACTGAGAGTAGTGGAAATATTCCATGATGTCCAATTTCATGGAACGAAAACGTATTTGCATATGAATAATGCCTTGCCTCTCGAGTATGGAAGGCCATGGATATCTTCTGGTATCAACTGCACCCGAAAAGGATATTAAAAACAGATTCTGTCCCTCACATTATATTACACCCACCTATGTTAGTTTTTTTGCCTTGTTGTAGAGCGAGTCCACTACTTTACTCATATTCTGGATTGTTTCAAGCGCAGTTTCATATGTTTTGTCTACTGGAGGCTCATCAAACACAATCAGGACCCCTTCACCTTGGTCTAGAATACCTGAAGTAAATACAGGAAAAAACACGAGTGAAACCTGCAGCAAAATTGCCTGGAAATAATATTTTTTATTTCACTACACAGTTTTTAAAAAATAAATCTAAGAAAGTATTAATTTAATACTGGGAGAGCTACATAATGTACAATACCCAGTGTGAACTTATACAATTGAGCACACCAAAGTTATTGGTTGCACAATACTGATGGGGTTGGTTATTCCAATACCAACGAATCTTCCAGGAAATTTTGTTTAGTTCAGACTAGTAACCACAAGTCAGTTATTTTTATAGCTAAAATATCCTAATCTGCAAAGGGTTAAAGGTGATGTAAGTTAAAATAATCACTGTGTTTAACATATCATTTTTAAACTGTGTACACAAAACTATTCACTTTCTGCATGGTATCTCTTATACTGCAGCCAAAACCAGAATTCTGTGTCACACCAAGGACGTGCAGTATGGAACTGTGTATTGGAGCAAACATGCCACACGCAGCTAATATTTCAGTTCCATTTGGAACAGGTAAGAAGTTATTTGGGACAAGAGATTTGATCAAAGTTAAAATCACACCTGTCTTAGGAGATGATTTATTAAGGAAGAACTAAAAAAAAAGAGACAAGGGCTACTCTTGGCAAAAATGGTAGCCCTCTAAGATAATGCATAGTCAAGATATCAAATTATAACTGCAACTGTGGTTAGGCTAGATGGTTATATCGGTTACATGAAAAAGATTTTAGGTTATTGACTGGTTCAACATATAGTGTATGTCAGAGATGGGCATCATTTTAACTTTGTTGTAGTTTCTTCTGTGTTCAATGTAGCAACTGTTCAACACTTACCATGAAACTTCTTGTCCAAGATCATCTGAGAGAGTTTTCTTTCCACATCACCCTGTAATTACAGTACAGCGTTAGCTTCAAGTTCGATTTTACACTTGCACAGCTGAAGACGGGTTACTTTGGTTGTATTATCCAGGGTAAAATTCCCTGGATTTTTCCCATCTTGGCTGAACCAGAGCTCATGGCATTTCAAATTCAGTCAAATAAAGTTTCCGAGGACCCGGAGAAGATACAGATTGGGAAGCTTGGCAGATTTCAAGATAACCAAACTCCTGTCAACTGACTTGATGCACCGTCAAGCTCTCGACATTTCAGTTGCACCTGGGACAATAGTTATTTTCAACCATCAGTCCCAACAATGGAAGTAGACTTTAAATTATTCAAAACAAACCATTTCGCCATTACTGATTCCCAGATCTCAAGTGCATTATCAAACAAGCTGTAAACTTGTTCAATTTCATGAACTGGCACAAATACAGGGGCACGGTCCTTTTTAATTCTACCCTCAAAGAAACATCCAGCTCCTAAGAGGTCGGGATAAGACTCAGCTACAACTGTGCCATTTGCATTTGTGTATCAGAACTACTTGGGTCTTAAACCTATGAGGTCAGTGACAACTACATAGTATCAAGCCAACCATCTGTACTCTGATGAACTGCCATCAGTGAAATTAATTTGATGTGTTGAAAAATGTCTTGCCATTCATTCCCACCTCAGCGCACCCTCACTACTCCAGTGGGAGCACTGAGCAACAGAGATGCTGGGAGGCAAAGGCATATTTCAAGCGCTTGGCTTTGAAACACAGTGAAGTGTGATTATGAGGCCAGCTGCCACATAGCAAGACTAAAAATAAAGCTGCTTTTTTACAAAGCTTAGCGCTTTGTCTTTCGAAAAAAAAATCAAGACCTTCAGTCCTGGAGCAAGAGATAACCCCATTTTATTTTTAAAAGTTGTGCTCACCAAGGTGAAGGATGCCAGTTAAGGGTTGAAACTTTTCTAGTTTTACTGTATCTATTCAATAAACATTCAGAGAACAGATTAAAATAGGGAGGCAAAGATATTGCAAATAATTCTCTTGATTCATTTCTTTGGATTCTAGCTTTGTTACAGAATGTCCAGATTCAAATATTTGGAAAAAACAGCCGTTTATAGAAGGCGGTGAGCTAATCCAATCTATAATTGCTGTGGAAGGTCATTAGTTACAGTAACTGTATTGCAGGAACTGCCTTTTTTTTAATCCCCAATTTTCTCTTCTCTTGATGGTGTTGACTCCTTGCTGAGATACAACTCCGGAGTCCATTATTCTTAAGTAAAGCCCAACAGTGAGTATTGGCAGGCTACTCGGTCATAGGGAGGCATCACAGCTCAGCTTAATCCTATCCTTACCCAATGAGCACTTTCAGTGGGGGTCCCTGGCTAGAAAGCTGCCCAAATGTCCCCCTCCTTAACCCAAGGACAGTGAAGTCAGCTGCAGTACTCTGGCTGAGAGCAACTCACTTACTAAGTTTAGTCAGCCACCAGGGAGCTCAAGGAGAAGGCTTTAGTTTTGCTTCATGTATTTTAGCGACAACTCAGTAAGATTGCTTAAGATATTGTTGTGGAAGAGTGTCAAAGAGATTTGCAAGAGAGATTTTCATTTTTATAGCAACTTTTCACATCTCAAATGTCTCAAAGCACTTCACATATAATTAATTACTTTGAAGTGAAGTGGCGTACATATGGGCAAACATGGTAGCCATTTTACTTACAGCAAAACCTCCACAAACAGCAATAAAATCAATGGCCAGTTAATCTACTTTTAGCGTGTGGGCCGACTCGGCCGAGGGAGGAATTTTGGCAAGGACACCAGAGAACTCTGTTCTTCTTTGAATAATACAATGGGAGCTTCTTAATGCTTATCTGAACCACCAGATCAAACTGAGCAAGTTTCAGTTTAACATCTCCCTCAGCAGTGCACTGAAGTTCCAGCCTAGATTATATGCTCCAATCTTGGATTGGGGCTCGAGTCCTCAATCTTCTGTCTTTGAGGTGAATGCTACCAAGTGAGACAAACTGACTTTAAAAAAAAATTAGATTCAGATCATCATCAACAAAATGCGCAGTTCTGCATTTTACTTCTAAATATAGATGATCACTTACCTTGGATAGTTTTATAATGCTTGCTATGTGTTCTATCTGTAAGATTAAGAACATTTTATTTTATTAACTACAGGCTGCCATTTAAAAGGCAAGACTAGGAAAGAAACACTTGCAAGTCATTTGTCATAATGGCGTGCAAGAATCTTCACAACACAATCAAGCATCAACACAAGCTGTAACTTTTCACAATGTTCAAAGAGTTTGCCAAAGAATTTGTGTTCTTTTAATACTCAAAAAGCGGATATAACGAGATATGCAAAATTACAAAATTCAAATATTTCAGTAAAACAAGCCTTTGTTATACAAGAGTAGTTATTCTGAAAGTAATGGCGACCTTATGTGGCAATAAATTAATTCAGTCATTACACTGTTCTATGCGTGTGAACAATTTATATATTGGATAGGAAATCTTGCACGCTTATTCATGTATATGCAGAAAATTGACTTCACCACAGCCAAAGCTAACAGAACCAACCTACATGAGCAGGGATTTTTACATAAGAATGTATGCACGTAAAAAAAGGCCCACTTTTACTGGTATTTTCTGTATTTTGTATACAATTGCTGCATTCAAATGCTTTAGTAACATGAGAAACATGGGAAAATGTGCCTCAGTTGAGGTCCGGTCACCAACATAATGCTCAGTGCGTGGGGGCGGGTTGCTTGGCTGAGGGTGCGTTCGTCCATTCTAGAAATTTCTGCTCAGCAATGATGTGGCAAAGTGAATTTGCTGTTCCATCTAGGAACTGGTGTGGCGTGCGTGCAAGGGATGGGGGGTTGACTGTGGGTTTGTTATTCAACCCGGGGATTATTGAGGCACAATATATACTCAGTTCAGCAGGGGAATTCATTTCCATAGAAGGATTGGCGATTTCTACTCAAGCAGTTTATGAACTGCTCTATTCAGGTGTCAAATGAGATACAGCGCATCTCAAAACAAGAACTGCACTTCACGAACTCTCCAATTCAAAAGAGAGCCAAAGTAAAACGTAGGATCACATCAATACAAGTGGTTTGACTTTGTTCATGATCAAATTTAAATCCTAAGCAGGAGGTAATTAGCTTGACTTTCCATGTCTTTCTAAGTCTGCACAACCTGGATATGGGTTTTCTGCCAGTGAAGAAGACCGGGGAAGTCCATATTCTAGCAGAATTTGCAAATATACATTCTACTGGGTTCCTGCTGTTGTCTTGGTATCAGTTGATAAAGCGTTTCCATTTGGCAAGGCAAGTCTTCAAAAATTGAGGGCTTTCAACTGCTTAAGCTAGTCTTCCTAAAGCCAGGTTTTGCAGCAGAGCCTGTGTGGGTCGTTATATCATTTTGGGCCTCCATTAATAGACCCTCTCTGAATGGGTTCAGGTAAGATTTGTTCGCATGAAAACCTAATGTTGCTTGGACTGTAAGGAATGTTCATACATCACCGCTCACAATATTTGAAGAGCAGCAGCAGTATCCTGGTCAACATTCCACCCTCAACCAACACCCCACCAAAAAATAATTAACGGGCCAGTTATTTCATTTGCTCGTGGGACCTGGCTGTGTGCAGATGGATTGCCACATTTGCCGACATAACGACAGCAGCCGCACTTCAAAAATAATTCAATGGTTGCAAAGCAGTTTGGAACATTCTGAAGCGATAGTCTTACATAAATGCAAGTTCTTGCTTTCACTGTGGCTTCCTCCAAGTGAATATTGTGATTGATCTTTGGGATGAAGGATCAGAAGACAGACACAAAGGAAGCTTTTGTTTCAGGGATCAAGTAACTCAGTGCTATTGTTGGCTGTCTTGGCTATTGCAACTTCTTGCCATAACCCCAACTGGAGATGACTTGTACCATCTTATGGTAGAATCTATGTATCATCCCCAAGTGCATCTTCTGGTGCTTTGAGCTCCAGCAAGGTGTTGAGGTCTATATGATTTTGATTCCAATTCCAGATCTACATGGCATGAAGGCAGAAATACAGGACCAATTCATTCATACAGTATATGGTACCCCACGACAATTCAGAAGCAAGACAATTTGTTGAGAATGCTCTTTTAGCAGGACCACCCAGGATTGCCTGCTACTCCAGCCTGTTTACATGCAAGAAATGTATGGGGTGGGTCCACATTCCTTTGTGACGTGTGCTCCAACCTGTAAGGGATGTGTTGATTGCCAGCTGCAACTCATATGTGGTATATTTTGCTTTTGGGATGATCACCTTGGTGCATAAGCCATCTCTTAGTTAAACTCTTCCTTAGATTAATAGTATTTACTGATGACTAAAGAAAACTTAATTGCACCCACCTCCGGAACAATTTGGATATTATAAAATATTGTTGCTCAAAAGGAACCCAGTGTCTTGGGGAGATCTGAGCAATTTGTTTCTTATTTTCCACCAGTATTCTCCCTTGCTTTCCTCTTCTTCTGAAGATGCTTGCAGGCTGGTGCAGGCTCATGTGGAGCATAAACGTCGGCATAGATCAGTTGGGCTGAAAGGCCAATTTCTGTGCTGTAGACTCGATGTAAGGCTCTATAGGCATTGGCCATCCTCGGATACCTCGCCCAAGTGGTCATTCTTCATCTAGGAGCCCAGACATTGAGTACCAGCAGGCTATTTGACTACAGTGGGCATCAACGCAGCAACCAATCCTGTTCTCTCTCAATGTCCAAACATCCAGCAGGGATGACTGGATAACGATCAGGAAAAAGACTCCAGCCTGATTTCTGCTTTCCTAACCCAGGAGTATAGAGGGCAACAGTAGCGCCCCTACCACTGCCCTGGCTGAGGTCAGCTAACTCAGCAAAGGGTCTGCATGGCTCAACTACTCATCATCTTGATACTGGGGCGGCTCTCACTGAACAGAATTAGTTAAAATTAAGAGTTTTAACGAAGGGGTATGACAAGTTATGTTCATGGCTATAGTGACAGATTAATAGGCTCCATAAATGCCTACCATAGAGAATTTAAACCAGCCTGATTATAAAAAAAGTTGATTCCATTAAGCTACATTGTGCACTTTTGAGAATATGAAGGCCAGATTTACATCTTCAGTACTGCCATAAATCTGCTATATTCAGGCATTTTATCACAGCTACAATTCAGTTGCATACTATCGGATGAAATTTGAATACAAAAGCAACTTCTCTCTTCAAACAGCAGCAAATAAATTTGAAGAGATTTCAGTTTTTCTTTTGCTTTGCACTGAGTTACGGTGCAGGATACTTGTACTAAATCACTGGTTACAGACTGGTGAATGTAGCCATTTGGGGCAAGACAGCCACAGGGCTCCCCTGATGGCTCAGGGAGTTTAACCAGTACCCGAGCCATTTGGGCACTAAGGAGCTGCCAGTGTTGGCAGGTTACTAACAGTGCTTGGCGCTGATGGAGACTCGTGGCTGGAACACACCAGCTGACAACCCCCAGTCTTTTCTCAGGAGCGTTCATTTTTCTTGTGTTTTTACACTGTCTAATTTATCCCACTTCATGCAGAATAAGTAGAGTGCTTATTCCTTATGGTGCAAGTACTGCTTGGGGGCAGGCTGTGTAATTACTGGTGGTGTGCTTAGCATTGGGTATTTTATGCTGTTCTCACACCTTTCATTACTGAGAATGGGCTACTGCAATGCTATAAACTCTTGGGTTGAGGCAGCCTTAATCCATTCAGAATGGATTAGAAACGTGAAGACAAAGGGCTTCGACCTACAGGAAACTTTGGTTTATCCGGAGGTTATATGTCTGGAACACTCGATCTAACGGCAAAAATCAGGAGCCATTTTCTATAAGTTTTTTTAGTTCTCGTTGCTTTTTTTCCCCCAGTCAGGCACTGCAAGGTCTGTAGCTATAGCAACAGCTTCAGCTAGAGACGCTTGCAGCTGCAGCCGACTGTTTTGAAGCTGTTGCTAAGCAACAGGGTTTGTTGATTCACATGGAGCTTTTCAGTTCCGTATGTTTCAACATTAACGCTGGTATGTCCGGCACTTTTGATGGTACGGCACCAGCTCGGTCCCGTCAGTGCCGGCTATCAGAAAGTTTCCTGTATTTAATTTCTCTTGTATTTTTTCCAGCATGCCAGACTAACAATTTTAATTGGAAATGCGATGATTGACCAAAGAGAAGGCTGCACTACCCCTTTCTTATATCAGATCCAAATATTGATGTGAAAAGCACTAGGAGAAACAAAGTCAATACAGGAGCTGGGAAAAATTGAACTGACACACAAACATGGTGCCCGTCTTTGTACAGTACAGCTGGTAACTTGTTGGCACCAGTACAAATAATTCAATTTTTTGCATGCTGAGCATGAATTCCCAGGGCCCAATCAGAAGATTGCTAAGTCTGTGGAAAATGTGGAATGGAAAAGGAATTCCATTTTTTTAGTACCAGTTTAAAATTTGTATTTTAAAAAAGAAAATTAAGACAACACAGAGGCTCTACTATGGGGGCTTAACACGAAAATAACAGCTCCATGACCCAAAGTTGTTTAGTAAAATGTGGGCAAACAGTATTTAGGGAGTTGAGTTTGCAGGTGGTGTTAGCTGATGTATACATAATAGCGTGATAAAAGCAAAAGGCAATATTTTCATATAACAGTAACTTGTAGCAAGTGCTGCAGCAAAAATTAAATAACTGGTAGAAAAGGTTGGCATGAGAGGGGACAACTTTAAAAGGATGCTATCTTCGATATACACATGCACACCACACACAATTTTAAGTCAAAAAGGCGTTGGTTTCAGAAACAGTCCACTGCAAATAAACCATCAATATTCAGTCTACATGAGCAATATTGAAGCACCCAATATTTTTGCAATAATGCCACAAAAATTAATGGGTCCCAGTCAGACTTGCTGTATAAACAAGTACAGGAAACTCTCTTTTTACCGGCACCTAAATAACCAGAAATCTCTCTTAACCGGCAAAATTCAGGAGTAGGTTCAGGTAAGTTTTACTTCATATTAGTGGCCGTGTAGCCGGGGTTCCTGGATATGTGGCTGTGTAACCGGGGTTCCTGCACCTGTTGCCATGCAACAGGGATGCCTGGATCTGTGTTCGTGTACGGGGCTCTTGTACATTAGTAAGTATACCTCTCTGTAATCCGGACTTTTTGATCAACCGGCACCACGCCGGTCCCGTTGGTGCCGGATAAAAAAAAGTTTCCTGTACTATGGGATCTTCATTTCATTCACATGACTTGCAATCATACCTGAACTCTGGAGAAAGGCTCAATCACTCGGATAAGATTCTGCTCCAGTAAGTTGTCGTACAGCTTTGCCAGATGCGTGGTGATAATCGGATCATCTCGTAGCTCTGCTTGGAAATCTGTTAAAGCCTGCAAACCGGAAAGGCAGAATTGTCATTCACAGTAGACAGGATATTTCAGGAGCTGTAAAGTTCACACGCTCACAACTTAAGCAAATTAAAATGCAGTTGCTGCTTTTTTTTTTTGCAAGACTGAATTTAGCAAGGCAAAATCTGCCATGGGTATCTGGTATAGTGACAAAAATCCTTACACCAACCATTCTAGAATAAGATATTGCCTTTAACCTTTTGCTTTGCAGGCTGCTTGCCACCAATAGAATCATAGAATGGTTACAGCACAGAAGGCGGCCATTCGGCCCATGCCTGCTCTCTGCAAGAGCACTTCAGCTAGTCCCACTCCCCCGCCCTTTCCCCGTAGCCTGCAAATTTTTTTCCTTCAGGTACTTATCCAATTCCCTTTTGAAAGCCACAATTGAATCTGCCTCCACCACTCGTTCAGGCAGTGCATTCCAGATCCTAACCATTCACAGCATAAAAAAGCGTTTCCTCATGTCGCCTTTGGTTCTTCTGCTACTTACCTTAATTCTGTGTCCTCTGGTTCTCGACCCTTCCGCCAATGGGAACAATTTCTCTCTCTCTACTCTGTCTAGACCCATGATTTTGAACACCTCTATCAAATCTCCTCTCAACCTTCTCGGCTCTAAGGAGAACAACTCCAGCTTCTCCAGTTTATCCACGTAACTGAAGTCCTTCATCCCTGGAACCATTCTTGTAAATCTTTTCTGCACCCTCTCTAAGGCCTTCACATCCTTCCTAAACTGCAGTGCCCAGAATTGGACACACTTCTCCAGTAGAGTCCGAACCAGTGTTTTATAAAGGTTCATCATAACTTCCTTGCTTTTGTACTCTATGCCTCTATTTATAAAGCTCAGGATCCCGTATGCTTTTTTTAACCGCTTTCTCAACCTGCCCTGCCATCTTTAACAATTTGTGCACATATACCCCCAGGTCTTTCTGTTCCTGTACCCCCTTTAGAATTGTACCCTTTAGTTTATATATTGCCTCTCCTCGTTCTTCCTACCAAAATGTATCACTTTGCACTTTTCTATGTTAAATTTTATCTGCCACGTGTCCGCCCATTCCACCAGCCTGTCTATGTCCTCTTGAAGTCCATCACTATCCTCCTCACTGTTCACTATACTTCCAAGTTTTGTGCCATCTGCAAATTTTGAAATTGTGCCCTGTACACCCAAGTGCAAGTCATTAACATATATCAAGAAAAGCAGTGGTCCTAGTACCGACCCCTGTATACCTTCCTCCAGTCTGAAAAACAACCAACCATTCACCACTACTCTGTTTCCTGTCACTTAGCCAATTTCATATCCATGCTGCCACTGTCCCTTTTATTCCATGGGCTTCAACTTTGCTGGCAAGCCTATTGTGTGGCTTGCCAGCAAAGTTGAAAAGTGGGATGCAAAGGGGGATGGTCTGGGCTAAAAATGTTACTTTCCACCAATGGCACTCTGAACAGTCAATAAAGGAGCTGTTCCAGTAGAAAGTGCCCATCCCTCAAAGGATGAATAGCTTTCTTTCATATAGTTACCTGGAGGCATACCAAGAACAAAGAAAATTCACTAAGTCTGAGTGACTTATCAGCCTGGTTGAATTTAGATTTTTGGTTTCAAAATCAAATGCTTATTCTATTGAACTGCTGGGTCAGATAATAACACTGTCAAGGCTAACCTACTAAACACTGTAGTAGTAACTAACAACCCACAAATTCACCATGGACTCGTTAGTTTTCTTCTAATCTTAGCATGTTACTTCGAATCGTTTGCAAGTGTCCGACAAACCTATTTACACCCATTGGCTTAGAAACGCACAATTTGATATGGATCTCACTGACATACATTACTTTGCTTCTGGCAGGAGTGATAATAAAAAAGCTCTTGTTCTATTCCCTTCCCAAACAAACAGGTTTGCCACAAAAAAAACTTTTATAGAAGAGAATACCATTAAAATAAACAGTCTTTAAGAGCAACTGAAACTCAGTGATGTAGACAGTCAATTATCATAATGAATATTTTTTGCTGACATATAGTGAACAACAGTTTGGAGACCAAAAGCTGGTACAATCCGCCCAGTTTAACAAATATATTACCACCGCCTATTCTCGGTAGGTGGTGACATTAGTAGCTCCTGGTGCAAGCACTTTCTGTATTATGAACAGCAGGCCAAAAATTAGAATATTTGATCTAATCTTATAAAGTCTATTCAATTTTATGATCCAGGATTCATGTATTTTTAGTGTTCGCCATTTTCAACTGGAAGGCAAAATTGGATCTTAACTAAAAAGTTAGATAACCTGGTCTTTTTCTTTTGGGGGGGGGGGGGGGGTGGGGTGCTTGCTGAACTTCTCTTAGCTGCAAACTCCTCAGCAAGAAGAAATGTGTTGCCTATGGAAAGCTCAGTGGGAAAGAAGGCAACACAAAGCCACCCACCCCAAACCTTAAAGTACTGCCTAAAATATTGCAAACATTTAGGCCTAGAAATTCGGTTGGCTTTGCGCCCAGTTTTCGCCCAAAGAGGGCTTTTGCGCCAATAGAGGAGTTCGCGCTGATATTCAGCGCTGCGGTACTGGCGGCGGTAGCCGGTAGCGCCGGCACCGATGACGTCATCGGTGTGCGCAGTGCCCCGGTTCCGCCCCGATGCCGGCCCGAATCCCATATTCAGTTGCCGCCGCCTCCTCCGTGGCGGCCGCTACTTACATCCGGAGACCAGGGCCTTACTGCAGCCTTAGTGGGGCGCATAAAGGTGGAGGTGCGGCCGGCCACCTGCCCGCACCTCCTTCCCCGGCCTCCTCCACCACCCCCCCCCGCGGCATTGCCGGCTGCTTTCCGCAAGCCCGGCACTTCTCCGTGGTGCCGGCACAATCCAGCGGCGATCTCCCCGTTGCAGGCACCTCCACCTTAAGAGAAGGAGGAGGCCTGCAGTACCGCAGCCTGCCGCACCGCATCGGGTGGCGCAGCGGCGCCTACAGCGCTGAAATTCAGTTTCAGCGCCCCAAGCGGGGGCAGGCACACCCTGGAATAGCGCCTGGTTCCGACTTGGGGGCGCAAAAGCCGAATATCTGACGGGCGCAACTGGCTCCGCGCTCAGCGCTAACTTTTGGGCGCAAACCAGCTGGCGGGCCCAAACTGAATTTCTAGGCCTTACAGTTCACCTATAAGTACAAGGAACAGGATACAGGAAACTTTCGATTTACCGGCACCTAAATAACCGGAAATCTCGGTTAACCGGCAAAATTCAGGAGTAGGTTCAGGTAAGTTTTACTTCATATTCTACTTGCCTTCCTCGATCTGTTGCTGTGCAAGGGTGTGGCTGCGGCTGCAGCTGTTGCTAAGCTACAGAGACGCTTGGAACTTGTGGCCATTGTTCTGAACCTGTTGCTAAGCAACAGGGTTTGTTGCTTTATACGGAGCTCTCAGCTCTCTGTATCTTTTACTATAGCTCTCGGTTATCCGGAATTTTTGATGAACCGGCACCACGTTGGTCCCGTCGGTGCCGGATAAAAAAAAGTTTCCTGTAAATGTTAGAGGAACAAATATTTTTCCATTGCTTGCAATGGATAATTTTCCCAACAGTATCAGTAAACCTATGCACATCACCTTTTCATAGGCATGTTCTGTAGTGGGAGGCCTCAAGTTTCGCTTTGAACCCTTTTTCTCCATAAATAGGCTAAAACTTCCTTGTATTTTTGTTGCAGTGAGAAGTTAAACATACCAGCAGCTAACAGTGCATCCTTTCTGATATCTGGACTTCATGCCACTAGCAAACAGCATCCCTCTCGCTATAGGCACTGCACACCATCGGATAACCGTGACATTTTTCATTACCTGCAGTTCAGCTTCCTGTTAACTTACCTTTTCAAAATCAGCCAGCGATCGATTCTTGCTTGCTCGGGCCACACATTTTAGCGAATCGGTCTTAAAATAAATAAAAAGTTAACCATTAGCTGAAGTGAAATTAATAGTTGCCGTTGGAGTCTGCTCTCAATCACCAGTTAAACATACCAGATATACAAAATTATAGCTTGGACTATTTTATGACATACTCATCTATGTGTGTCTTTATATAAGCTAATATACTATTTCACCCTTGTTCTTTTCAACAAAAGACAGGAACACAGTTAAACTGCGTCATTATTTTAGAATCAAGACAAGACAGTAGAATAACTTACTATCCTTGCCAGCCCAATACCACTGTTGCTCTATCCACACATTAGCCTTATTTTGTGCTGTTTTTCTTGTCATGTTTTTAAGTTAATTTCAAAACCATTTCTAAACTTGATACTTTTTTTGTTGAGTTATGTTCTTCTCCTTCTCGGTTCCCACCACTACCTGCATGGCTCAACATGCTTCATGCTGAAACAAGAAACATGTGAACAGAACAGAGATCGAAGGGAAGACCCGTCAACTCATACCAAATGCTGGGTTTGAATTCCCTTTCTCCACAATCCACCTTTCATGAATGTTAGAAATTCTCAGAAATTACAGATGTTCACTTAATGGGTAAATGCATTACCAATGGTGGCACCATGACATATAGACCAGCAAGGCTGTAGATTTGATCCTAAACTTCCGATGGATCAGCTGATCTTAGCTAACACAACATCAGAGGTGCTGTAAATGACTCTTCTGGGCTTTTGGACCCCGACTGGAAAGTGTATGGGCATCGGGTAATCTGTGATGCCCTCTACAGTTGAGCAGTTGCTCAAGTCATTGGCCAGGCTCTTGGGCGAGATACCAGAGATCTGCCAGTATTAAGGACACAGCAGCTTTAGGAGACAAGAAAAATGGGTGTAAAAATGAAATAATGATAGACTACTAACACACAGTGGACCCAGGCCTAAAGAGGAAGGTGGGAAAACTGATACAGGTAATTCATTTGAAAGAGGGCTAAACTACCAATGACTTTTCTTCAAATTTTTTTCCGATACTGTTGATATTCTCCTAAGTTAGCCAAATGGAAAGGGTGCTTAATAAACGTTTGTAAATAACTCCATCTTGCTTTCTGCAAATGGCTATCCATTAAAGCTAGCCCAGGCTGGGGTCATAAATCTTTTCTGGCAGGTCCAGTCCTGCCAACTGATATACTCGCATAGGGAAGTCAGGTTGAGCCTGGGTCCTGACTGCATGGATGATCAAGAGCTGACCAAACCTTCCAATAACTCTCAGCTTGTTTATATATAAACAGAAAATCCATGCAGTGGAACATATGTTCCTTGTCAGATTTCAGAATACAAGAGGAGGAAAATGTTTTCCTACCCTAGGTAAATTGGTGCCAGAGGACCTAAAAGCATCTGCGAGAGAAACAGACTGAAATCCATACTGGCAAACTATTCATTACCCTTTCCTCTCATCTTCCCCTTCTCCTGAAATCAAATAATATATAAATTTTTTGTATTACCTGTCGTCCAGCATATCGGAGAGCAAGCTTCCCACTCACTAATGCCTGCACATCATCTGGTCTGAAAAAAAAAATTCACGCTTTGAAAATTGCTGTGAGATCCTCTTTTCTTCAAGTATTGTAATACAATTTGCCAAAGTCCAACCTTAGGCCCCACTTCATCAATTCTGATGATCTCTTCCCTCCCCCAATGCCAGAGCTTTGTAGTTGCAATGGGAGTATCTATCTTTGATGCACCGCATACTTAGGTCACTGTGGTCATCATGCTACAGCATTTGTTCCAGAGGCATTTTCAAAACCACAAAGGGACTGGTTTTTGATCTCCTTTAACTACAGTAAATAACAAAGAAGAATGTGCTTCTAAAAAACAGTCTTCATTAGCATCAGGGAAATTCTACAAAATATAACTCAGGCATCTAAGCCCATGAACCACACTGTCAGCATTATCCCGAAACTACCTCCAAGGTCAGTTTTTTTCCTCCAGGCCTTCAATTACAAGATTTTTAAGTATGACATTCAAGTTCTCACCCCATTTCCTACCTGTAATATGGTGCACATCCACATGGGGGTTGTAATCAGAATTACTGTAAGCCATTCATTTCCTGCTTGGTCAACTGCTCTTTCTCAAAATAGTTTCTCATACATAAGTGGCCAGGTGTCTTTAGGTATGTTGACTAAAGGCAGAACAAGGCATTTACTGCAACTGAACACGTGCCTCAATCACCACCTTCTGTGTCACTCTGCCCCACCAAACAGGAAAAAATCTTCAGTAACTTTGACCAGTTGAAACAGCATGGGGTAGGAACAGTTGCCATAAATGCAGCCTGGTTTATCACAAGAGATCGGGTTTTATAGGTTCAACTCGAGGCACTTTTGCAGTTTGTCTGGATCTGGGTTTTGAGAGACTGGCCTATGTGCACGGCTTCCAAATAGTTACATAATTAACTGCATTCAGACTTTGCATAGACCATCAAAATCCAGTTGTTTTGTGTACGCACTATTCCTTTAACCAGACTAAATGTGTTTGCTTTCTAAGGCACTGTACAGCTTCTGCATGAACAATTTTGACCAAAACCTTTCAAACTTACAAATTCAACATAATTTTGCACAGTAGCATATATTTCAATGCTGTGATAGCTTTGGGGCTATCAATAGAGTCATATCCTTCAAATGCCTCGTAAAAATAGGAGTAAGCAGTCTTCCAGTCCTTCTCTTCAGCAGCATGGATAATACCTACATGTAGAAGCAACAATCTCAGATTAATGCATTATTTACAAAGTTAATTTGAAGTCATGTTTAATGGCAGTCTATTTTCTTGCTTGGATCACCACATTTTCCATTGTGTATATCTAACAGACAAATGGCATGGGTAAGAACATTGGAACATTATTTCTATTAGTAATAGATTAAACTGTTCCAAACCAATTAAGACAACAGAAATGCCTCAAAAAGCTGGGTTCTCAGATCTCCCCATGACTGAACTGGTTAAATCAGTAAACATGTGAGCCATATGGACCGAGAAAGGGTCCACACTCGATTGTGCTCACTTAGTGGATCTCAGCTAGGGCAGCAGTTAGCACATACAATCAGCCACAGTGCCCTTAGATTATGGAGGAGAAAAATCGGCTACGGTTCACAGTCCTGCCCTGCCAGCCACATAAAGAAACAAAGACTTGCATTTATATAGCGCCTTTCACAACCTCAGGACGTCCCAAAGCGCTTTACAGCCAACGAAGTCGCTGTAGTGGTGGGAAATGCGGCAGCCAATTTGCGCACAGCAAGGTCCCACAAACAGCAATGTGACGATGACCAGGTAATCGGTTTTAGTGAACTTGGTTTGACGGATAAATATTGGCCAGGACACCCGGTAGAACTGTCCTGCTCCTCTTTGAGTAGTGCCATGGAATCTTTTATGCCGACCTGAGGGGGCAGACAAGGCTTCGATTTAATGTTGCATCCGAAAGATGGCACCTCTGACAGTGCAGCTCTCCCAGAGTACTGCACTGGAGTGTCAGCCTAGATTATGTGCTCAAGTCTATGGAGTGGGACTTGAACCCAGGACCTTCTGACTCAGAGGGGAGAGTGCTACCAACTGAGTCACGGCAATATGATGATCCTGGCCATCTCTTATACAAGGGGTGCTACAGGTTGGTAATTACTAGAATCCTTGAGGTTAGAATAACCCTTCTCACTTAACTATTCCTAAAAATGGTTTACAATTTTTATGATTTATACATGTAATATTGCACGTTTTCCACATAAATTTCAGATAGAAGTTAAGCATAAAAATCTATTTTAACTCTTTCCTTTAGGAAAGATATATATTTTAGTTGTCTGTACTTCATGATCCTTACATATAATCTTACAATTTCAGGTTAAAAAGATTTCAACAGTGTCCCATTTTATGCAAAGGGAGTAAACGGAAGGAAAATCCTACTGCGCTGCATTAAAAAGGATAAAAGTTTGATTTTTGTTCCGTACCTGACTGCATATCGAGTGCAGCCTGTAGTTTGGGTGGGCAATAGATTGCATTTGCAGTTGTTCGTGCCGAGGTCAGGGCAGCTCGTGCTTTTGGCAAGTTACTCAGAGCGTGATACGTCTTACTCTCCAACAGCTGAACTTCCACCAAAAGTGCCTTGTCATCCATCTTCTTCAGCTCACGAAGCAACTGTGATCCTGAAAAAGATTAGAAAATTTAGTAGAGAGTTATTTTTAATGAATTCAAAAACTGTTAGGATTTTATTGATGGCGGCATCATCTTCATGACTAGACCATTATTCTTTATTTCAATAATACTTAAAATACTTCTGAAATCTGGGTTAATGTAGGTTTGAAAAAGGATATCATTAATCCTATTGGTGAGGAAATTGCAAAGGATTTTTCTTTTTACTTGTACAAAAATATAGATTTTATTTTTAAACCATTTCCTGCCCAATTATCACAGTTTATATCCCATTAGAGCAGGTGATCAATAAAGGGGAAAGGATTTTAACAACAACTTGCATTTATATAGTGCCTATGACATAGAAAAAGGTCAGCGGTGTTTCACAGGAAGAAAAAGAAGACACTGAGCTTCTGTGGGAGAATTAGGGAAGGTGACAAACAAAACTGGAGGTGTCTAAACTGTGGCCAGAGAACCATATCCAGCACAAGCTCCAATTATCCATCCAACAAAGCCCCAATCTCCTCACTCAATTTCCCAGTTGCTACATTTCTTCTGTCTAGTTTGGCTTTTTAAACTTTGCGGGCTGGCAGATTGAAAAAGGCTACCCTGTAAAAGCTGTACCCTGATTAGTGGATTTAGGTCCAATCAGGGAGCAGCTCTTTTCCAAACAATGGCTCGTAGACTTTTCCAATCTGTCAGGCCCACAAAAGATCAAAAAAAAGCAGAGAAGAAATAGAGCTGAAGTGGGCAAACGTCAAGGAGAGAATAATGCAGTGGAGACGGAGAGCAAGAAGGAACAGCAGATGAGCGAGTGAGGAGCACCTGTGGTGTGGAGCCATGGCTAAGCAGGGAGCAGCTTCTCCACTGTCTGCTCCTCTGCGGGACTAGAGTTTTTTTTTAAAGGACATTTATACAAAAAAAAATTATACATAAAATGTGATCAGGAAATTGTAAGAAAACTTTAACATAAATACTCATTCTAATTATAGTAAAAACTTTAAAAGTCTGCATTTAACAAATATTGATCACAAGTTATCAAGGATGTCATGTTCAAACACATTTATTTTAAATCAGCAAAGTGCATCAAAAATGTTTAAATTCAATATATATAGGAACATAGAAGGAAGAATAGACCATCCAACCCTCAAGTCTGTTTTACCGCACTATTAGCTCATAGCTCATCCGTAGCTCAACGTAATTTACCGCCTTTACTCCATACCCCTCGATACCCTTACCAACATGAAAACACGAATCTATCAATCTCTGTCTCGAAAATCTCAATTGATCAGGCATCAGTGGCCTTTTGGGTTGCAGAGTTCCACTGTCCTTTGTGTAATTAGATAAGAGTACCCAAGAATACCAACAAGGAGGTACACCGAGGTGAGGGTGGAGGCAGTGCTGAACTAGCACTTGGGAGATGATGATGCTTGGATCTTGCATTTATGTTTGAAGTTTTCCAAGAAACTCACAGCATTCAAGACACTGCATAATTGAAAAATAGTTTTCAAAATGGCTGCCAGTAAACCAGCATTTGAACGAACACAAAAACACAGTCTACAACACCTAAAAGTTGATGAGAATTTCAATTTCTGAGCTGAAGTCTTTTACAATACAATCCAGGTCTAAAATCTGCACCAAGGTCAGATTGCTCAGTAACTCTAATGTTGCATCACTGCACTGCCACTCAATTCTGTTCAAATTCCAGCTTCAGCTGTCAAACCTTATTCCAATAATCTGCAAGCCTCTCCAGCTATTGTCTAGGGCACTAGAGGAAGTGTTCCACCTCCGAGAAAACAAAAACTGGCAGCACCAGTTCCAATCTGCTGAAAGGCATCTCCAACAGCAATTAATTCTTTCTTTCTTTAAGAACACCCAGTTTAACAGGATAGTAGGTCTTTGGTCCATCGAGAATAGTGTTATCACCCAATGTCTACACACGCATGCTTCCAGCAAGAGCCATAGGTTAAAGTGGTCAAGCACGAGAACTCTGGCCAGTTTTTCCTTCTCTAAAACAGGGGGGCTAAGGACAATTGTACATGCTGAGATACGATAACTTAACAGAGATGAGATAGATCCCGAGACCCTTCTGGACTGTATGCTCGGCTAGTCATTGATTAAACCCACTCAGGCATCGTGGGAACCCCTTTAAAAATATTTACTCTGGGCAAAAATCATTCGCTGGTCAAAGGCTGGGCAGGTGATCTGATCTTAAGCCTCAGCCATTGTTGCACTTGGTATTGCTGCTGGCAAGTGGAGGAACAGACCCAATCAATACCCAACTATCCCTCCTCCTACAGGTGATCACTTCAGCTGTACTTTGTACCTCTAACAGAACAGCTCAGATATTTCAAGAACAGGCGAGAAAAATCAGACACAAACTTACGCGGAACAATGTATTCAGCACGCTGCATCGTGCAACATTCTTAATACTAGGTCATTAAACTTTAAAAAATGAGAAGCGGAAAATGAGAAATTACTCCTAAATGTTCAGCAAGTGGCTTCTGGCTGCTGAGCATAGCAAAGTTGAAAACAATGGTGCGAAGGATGGTGCACAAAAATGGAAATCCAAGACAGCTTCAAGACTGGTCAGAAAAATATTGTCTAATGTACAGGCATAGAGAATCACAATTCCTACACACTGTAATAACGTGAAGTATAAGGGGAAGTGGAGCTGCATTTTAGCTAATTTCACTATTTCTCAGCCCAGCTTCGTTATTACCATTATTCCCCCTTCCCCACAAAAATAATCTAGCATCACTTCTGGTAACTACTCAATTTATGTAGGATATGACTCTTGCAGTATGTGAAATGCTTTGAGATGTCTCTCTCTGGTGCTACATAAATGCCAGTCTTGGTTTCTAAACCTTTTCAAACTACAAAAATATGAATTGCAAATTTAAAAAAAGAGAGAAAATGCAGCATACCTGTACCAACAGAAATACTGTAATTAAATTCAGTTATGCTTCTATAGTAAACACTGGCCCCTAGTGGGCAGTCAGGGATACATAAACCATGGTATTAAATTACAGCAAGTTATGAAAGTTTATAGAGCCCTGCCCTCTAGTGGAACTTGTATGTTGCATACTGAAGTGAATTCATGGCTTAGCGCAGTGAATGCACCATCATGGTTCTGAAAAAAAAATCACTCACGTGGTTAAGGATAAAGCGCCTTAACAAAACATTTTTGTGACGTACACTGCAACAGGCACTGGCCTAGAAATTCAGTGGGCTGCGCCACCCGTTAGCGCCTTAAGAGGGCACTTAGTGGGTTTTGCGCCACTGGCCACGCTTCCCGCTAAATTTAGCGGGACGCTAATGGCGGCGCTAGCCATTAGCACTGCGCCGCTACCGATGACGTCATCGGTGTGCGCAGCGCCCCGCTACCGCCCCGAACGCGAAATTTAGTAGCACCCCCTGCTTTAACGCCGGTCGCAATTTGCGGCGGTAGAGGCGCTGAGGTGCGAGGCGGCCATTGTTTTTGCTGGCCGCCTGCCAGCACCTCCCCGCGCCGCCGTCCCCCTGAACCCCCCCGCCCCCCGTGGAGTGCCGGCTGTGTCCCAAGAGCCCGGCACTTCTCCTTGGTGCCGGGCTCTTTTGCCGGCACTCGCGCTCTTCGAGCACGCTGCAGCAGGCCCCTCCCCTTTAAGGAGAGGAAGGCCTGCAGTACCGCAGCGCGCGGCGCTGTGGCACGTTGCGCTGCGATTTTCAGTTTCAGCGCCCCAAGAGGGATGCGGGGTGCCTCGAGTAGCGCGCGTTTCCGTCTGGGGGCGCTGAAAGTGAATTTGCGGCGGGCGGCCGCTACTCCTTCCGGGGCGGTACTTCCGGTGCCCTGGCGAGACTGGCTAGGCCACTGCGTATTACATAAACTCTCAAAAAAAAGGGGTTGAAATCAGCACATTGGTCTTATTTTAAACTGAGGCCAGAAACAGTTTTGAAGTCACTTCATCTGATTTTAAGCACAACAGTGACTGCACTTCAAAGTAACTCACTGGATGTGAAGGGCTTTGAGATGCATATCAGAGATGCAATAAAGGACGTCTTTCTTTCGAAACCGCTTCAAACATTAATATGGAAATTCACAGCCGGCTCATTTTGAAATCGGTGTCAAAACAAATAGGATATTAAATAGGTCAATAGTTGGCGCAAATCTGAATTACAATCACGTATCTCACAATTTAAAAACTGTGTGTTCAGGTATGAATGCTTCAAGTGTTAAATTAATCTCAGTAGTTTTCCCAGATATCAGTGTTTAGATTTTGTTTTCGCACTGGTGCTCACCTGGTTATTGTACTGATACATCATTGCACTATCTAGTTAAGTGCTCTTAAGCATCATCTGATTAATAATCAGTCCAACACAGGATCCACCCCAAAATAGCTGAAAAACACCACCATGAATTTCCCAAAAGTAAGAGACACACAGCTTAAAGCAGTTACTAAGATTTCTGTCTAATAACAAAATGCACCACTTTTTGGGAAGACTTAAAACCAGCAGTTCTCAACATAGAAATAGAAGATTCGGCCCCTCGAGCCTGCTCCGCCATTCAATGAGATCATGGCTGATCATCCAAACTCTGTACCCTGTCCGTCTTCTCCCCATATCCCTTTAGCCTTAAGAAATATATCCAACTCCTTCTTGAATATATTTAATGAATTGGCCTCAACTGCCTTCTGTGGTGGAGAATTCCACAGGTTCACCACTCTCTGGGTGAAGAAATTCCTCCTCATCTCAGTCCTAAATGGCTTACCCCTTATCCTTAGACTGTGACCCCTGGTTCTGAACTCCCCCGCCATCAGGAACATCCTTCCTGCATCTAGTCCTGTTAGAATTTTATAAGTTTCAATGAGATCCCCTCTCATTCTTCTAAACTCCCGCGAATATAAGCCCAATTGACCCAATCTCTCCTCATACGTCATTCCTGCCATCCCAGGTATCAGTCTAGTGAATCTTCACTGCGCTCCCTCCATGGCAAGAACATCCTTCCTCAGATAAGGCAACCAAAACTGCACACAATACTCAAGGTGTGGTCTCACCAAGGCCCTGTACAACTGCAGTAAGACATCCTTGCTCCTGTACTCGAATCCTCTCGCTATGAAGGCCAACATACCATTTGCCTTCTTAACCGCCTGCTGCACCTGCATGCTTACCTTCAGTGACTGGTGCACAAGGACACCCAGGTCTCGGTGCACTTCCCCTTCTCCCAATCTATTGCCATTCAGATAATAACCTGCCTTCCTGCTTTTACCACCAAAGTGGATAACCTCGCATTTATCCACATTATACTACATCTGCCCAATCACCCAACCTGTCCAAATCATCCTGGAGTTTCTCGGCATCCTCCTCACAGCACACACGCCCACCCAGCTTTGTGTCGTCTGCAAACTTGGAGATATTACATCTAGTTCCCTCATCCAGATCATTAATATATATTGTGAAAATCCGCGTGCTAATTCATTGCCATCGACACCTTCAGTATACGCAAGACATTGAAAGGTTTCGGGAAATTCTTGCATTCTTATTTACCTGAAAGCAAGTTAGGATTGAAGTTGTGTCTCTTCCACCCACGCCACCCCCACCATACTGCTGCCACAGTGCTCACAGCTCCCACACTATCTACCCAATAGATGAAAGGCAGTATCAATAGTTACCTAATTGCAATGCCTCCTGGTACCTCTTCGTGTCAAAGTATAGAGAAACCAAGCGAGCCTGTACAGAAAATATTAAAATGGTTAAAATGTGCATGTTTCAGCTGAAGTTTGAACTCAAGTCATTAAAGTGTAACACGTTTGGAAGTACAGTAAATACGCTAAAAATCCTTTAACTCTGCTGCCAAACTTCTGTTGCAATACATCTTCTGTAACTTTAAATCTTTAAGATGTTGGCCTGATATACCTAGACTGTACCGGACAGCCATCCTAAATTCTCCAAAACATCAGTTTTGCAGAAGTAACAAAATTATTCTAATGTGCAGTTGCTATGAAAAATCAATTTAACAGATTTGAATTAGGCTGATTAAAATTAGATTACATGGAACTAGAAAAAGTATTGTTGCAGCAGGACGAATGAATTACTTTCTCATACTCAAGCCGGAATTGCTAAATATTCCCTCTTTTGCACCTAGTAATTGAACACTCCTAAAGCCCGGACAGGTGCTGAGCAACGCTGCTTTACATTTTATTTTCCGTCATCAACTACTTTTGATAAATTCACTTGGTTATCAGCGGAGAGCTAATTATGGGTAAATCATCATGGAAAATTTACCCAAAGTTTAAGGAACTGTTAAGAGTAAAATTGAAATAAAAATGATGAATATAAAAATAGCTGATTATTGTTCAAATGTGCATGTCAGCAGAATTACAAATGGGAAATTAAAAACTTGTTCACTAAATTCCACCTTCATGACAATTAAGTAGCTGCGCTCTGGGATCCGCATACAATTAATTGCAGTGCACTAGTACTGTACTGTATTTGCTGTAGCAGACCACTACAGACAGCTAGTGCTCCTACAGGAAGCACTCCAGTTGCTGTTAAGTTGAAGTTTATCTTAAAAGGACACAATATAGGAAGCAAATTTGTTCTTAGCGCAACATTAAAAAAAATACGTCAACATTTTAAAAAATCATCACAATCCCATGACAACAAAATCATGCTCATCACAGTAGTTATAAAAACCATGGGATGTCGGTGTTTGTAATCTGTAACAAGTCACTAGCCTCATCATCGGTACATGTTTTTGGGTACTGGCATATAATTTTCAGGTTATCACTAGGAACTGGCTGTGTCTGCACAAACTAATCAGAGAAGATGTTTCAGATCTCAGCCCGAACTGGATTTGAATGCAGTTCAGCTATTTAAAAAAAATAAATACAACTCCTACTTTCCTCGTGCTCAGCGTCAAGGACTACCCTTGTAAGTGAGCCACTGTTCCCTATAAACTGACAGTGTGACTTTACACACACATCTGGTATTGTACTGATGCCCACGGGTCAAGCAAAAACCTGAATTAGTGTATTTAGCCTACAAACATGACATGAGCCCTCTTGTGATTTCCTTCGGAAAGCTAACAAAGAGTATTACTGCTGCTTGTGTTATAAACTATAGCAAAGGTTTATTAATATCTATTAATCAGTAGTATAGGCAATACAACAGATTAAAAGAACACTGAACTCACACTCTGTCCTCAGGTACAAAAATAACAAATGCACACTTCACTAATTACTGATACTAAATCTGTACTGGTATCCGAGTGGTAACTCCACACGGGGATTCGTATGGTTCACGGGGTCTCAATGTAGTACAATGGTACAAGTGCAATGGGTGACGTTTGTCCAGGAACAAAGGAAATTATCTTTCCAAGTCAAATAAAGCTGCCAATCAAACTTGTATTTAGACACAAAGAGCAGGTCTGCAGATCTCACCTAATTGATGTTTCATACAAATCTATCTGCCACTTCGTTGTAAAAAAACCTGATTGGACTTAATTGACCATTCACAGAACAAGTAAGTCGTACCAACGGGTTTACAACTGAACAGATACGCTTAAGCAGGTACTTTGGGGGAGAAATTCGGTATAGCCCTGTTTGGGGCGCCATTAGCGGCCGTGTGCAAAGTTTAGCGCCTGGCGCTAATTATCGCCTCCAACGGCAAACTTGGCTTTTATCGCCCCTGGAGGTGATTGGAGCGCTAAATCAGGCGCTTCACACCCGTCTTAAGGCGCAAAGGCCAAGGAGCGAGGCGCTACCTCACAGCGCTGGCGAAGCTCATGTGATGTCAGTCAGCAATGGAACACAGACACACTGGCACCGGCCAATTCTTAAAGGGGAGTTCTGACGAATGGTCATCGACCTGAAACGTTAACTCTGTTTCTCTCTTCACAGATGCTGCTTGACCTGCTGAGTTTCTCCAGCATTTTCTGTTTTTATCTTAAAGGAGAGGGTTGATCTTGGTCTCCATCCACATCCTGCTCATTGCAGCCTTGAATCTCGGCCTGGAGAGACCTGTACATCAAATCTGCTGGAAAGAACAATGGAGAGACCCAGGGAAAGAGCTCAGAGTGCAGCCCCCATAGTCTCTTCTAAATCGATACAAGGGCAAATCAAAATGAACCTGCAAAGTGCTGCTCAGTACCCAAAACTCCTTCACACAGTGTTGAATCTCTCCAGAAGTCTCTCTCTCTCTCTCTCTCTGAATGCGTGGTGCAAAAATGTCACCGACAAAAAAAGGCAGGAAGCGGTCGCCTTTAAATAGCGCTCCCCTTGTCCCTTCCTGACAGCATAACGCTCCCCTCAACCTGTCGTTGCTAGCGGCAGGCAGTAAGGCAGGGGGTGCTACTCAATATCTGGTCCGGGGCGCTAACGGGGCATTGCGCACTTGACTGACGTCACAATCTGCCGGTGCAAGAGATCGTGGCGGTAGTGTTTAGCGCCGCCGCAAAATGTCTAGTTAATTTCGCGAGCGGCGCAAACATCGCTGTGCCCGGGCGCTAGTTACTTTGCGCCCATTAGCGCCCTCTTAAGGCGCTAACGGGAGGCGCAAACAACTGAATTTTTCCCCCTTTAAGTTTTGCAAACAAAGAATATCCGATCCATTTAGCAAAATACATGGATTTTGTCTGCAGTGGCTTATATATTTTTAACTGACTATTAACTGTGAAAGTAACCAAAATTTAAGTGAATGCTAGTTTCCTATACAAGATATATATATGACTCTGTTTGTCACAAGGTCCTATGGAGAAGGATTGCATTCGAATCGAGTGCCTCCTTTAAAATAATTAATGGGTAGATATCTACCAATGGCAACTTCTCTGCAGAGTTTTAGAAGTATTTTTTTTGCTACAGGAAGTAATAATGCCTGGTTTGTTTAAAGATGTTGGCTTCTGTTCTATACCCATGAGCTCCTGTCGAGGATAAACCCTAGGTGCAAACTGTAGTGTATGTACCCTGTACCACCTTAAGAGGATACCTTAAGGTGATGGACTACTTTTTGATGGCTCCTGTACATTGTAGTACCGGTGGTGACCACACCGGTATATAAACCCTGTGGAGCAAAGTGTATTCCAGTTCAGCCCTGACCCTCAATTACTAAAGACCTGTTTAATTATTTCTGTAGTCTGTGTCCAGTTATTCAGCATAACTACATTTGGAAACACAGACTCAACAGTGGCGACGAGTCTGATCTTACCTAGCGGCAGTTGCATCAAAGGAAGCTTCGCCTCTGAAACGGGCGTCGATCAAGGACATCCACCCTCAACATCCTGCTGGGCACTGCATAGCACGGGAGGAAATCGGGAATCTGGGTTGGTTTCTGGCCACGAAGTCAAACATCAGTGAACATCCCTTCGACGACAGCGGCGGGTAAGCCCGATCGAGCGGCACGGGGGGGAAGTCGGCCGAGTTGTCAGTAAGAGAAGGGGAGGGAAACGACGAAAAGGGTGGAGAACACGACCGCAGCCGGACTGCAATCGGGGCAGAGACGCGCAGCAGCCAGAAAAGCGTTTATGTCCACAAGGACTGCGGGAGCGGCGGGGAACAAGAGCAGCAGCGTAGGGGAAAATAAAGGACCGCTGGGAGGCGAGAACGGCAACAGCGCGGTAATCGCCATTTTGAGTCGGCGGGGGAAGAAGACAAGCGCGGGAAAAGCCGCCAAGCGCGGGAAGCCGCCATTTTGAAATTAAAAAAAAATAAAATAAAATAATCATATCCGAAGGAAAGGAAACTCAACAAGGATGCCAAAAACGGGTAACATCACTGCTTTTGATAGCGATGTGGAAGATTGGGCCACTTATGTGGAACGCGTCGAAGTTTACTGTACAACGAATGAGGTACCGGAGGATAAGAAAGCACTAACCCTATTAAACTCGATGGGTGCGAAGACGTACGGGTTATTAAGGAACCTTGTAACACCAGATAAACCGGTAGGAAAGAGTTTCGCGGATATTGTTACTATCCTGCAAGAGCATTTAAACCCCACGCCGCTGCTGATAGCGGAACGATTTAAATTCTACAAAAGAATTCAACTTAAAGAGGAAAGCAACGCTGAATTCTTAATCGAACTGCGCAAGTTATCAAAGTACTGTCAGTTCGGTACAGGACTAGCAGACACACTGAGAGATAAGTTTGTGTGTGGGCTCCTAAGGGAAGGAACCCAGAAGCGACTGCTAGAGGAAAAGGATCTTACGCTGGACAAAGCTTTCAGCATCGCACGAGGCAGCAGCACGAGGCGCTGCAGAGATACAGCAAAGGCCATTGGAATTCAGCACCAATGAAATGGCATTGGGCGCAGTAAAGTGCTATCGTTGCGGAAGGACAACGCATGACCAGAACCAGTGCTGGTTCAAAGATAAAGAACGCAGGCAATGTGGCAAACTTGGTCACATAGCGAGAGTATGCCGGTCAGGAAAGAAGACCAGCAGCAAAAAGTCGCCGCAGGAGAAGTACAAAAAAGTACACAAGGTGATAGAGAACAGTTCGGATGAACAGAAGATGGATTCAGACTCCAGCAGTAAGGAACTGGGTTGTCTAAAAATACATAATGTGGGTAACACAGCAGACCACCAAACTATCTGGGTCATGCTTCGGATAGCAGGAGTCCAAGTGAAGATGGAATTGGACACTGGATCGGCATTGACGGTCATGAATAAGCAAGATTACAAAAGGTTATTCTCGCACATTCCCCTGAGGGATACGGAGATTGTATTGAAAACATACACGGGGCATAGTATACCCCATCGGAAAGATAAAAGTAAATGTGGTCTACAATGGTAAAGAAAGTCAGGAAATGGACTTGTATGTGTTACCTGATGGAGGTCCGCCACTACTGGGACGGGAATGGATCCGGAGAATAAATGTGGACTGGCATTCCATACAAGCACTGACTGTAGATTCCTGTAAAGAGGACGACGTCAAACCTAAACGACTGTCCAAAATATTGGACGATGCTAAGGAGGTGTTCCAACAGGGACTGGGAACACTGAAAGGAATTACGGCAAACATCAAGGTTGAAGAACATGCAAACCCAAAATTTTTCAAAGCCAGACCGGTACCTTATGCGATACGACCTGCTGTGGAAGCAGAGCTGGAAGGGCTAAAACATTCAGGAGTACTGTCAAAGGTGGACTGGAGCGAATGGGCCACACCCATTGTTCCTGTCATGAAGCGTTCGTTGAGCAACAAGCCGGGGGAACCTGGGAAGGTTCGCATCTGTGGCGATTTCAAGATCACTGTTAATCCTGTTCTTCACACGGTGCAATATCCGCTTCCGCGGATTGAAGATATCTTCGCTTCGCTGTCTGGCGGGAAACACTTCACCAAGATAGACCTGGCGCAGGCGTACCTACAGATGGAAGTTGATGAAGCGTCACGCCAGTATCTCACGATCAACACACATAAGGGCTTATATCGGTATAATAGACTGGTTTTTGGAGTGGCATCGGCTCCAGCGATTTGGCAAAGGGCCATGGAGCAGGTATTGCAGGGAATTCCAGGCACACAATGCTACCTGGACAACATTCTGATTACAGGAGATGATGATAAGGATCACCTCGCGAATTTGGAGCAGGTGCTCACCAGATTGAAAGAATATGGGCTCAGAGTTAATCGCCAGAAATGTGAGTTCTTTCAAAAGCGAATCTCGTACTGCGGCCATGTCATTGACCAGGAGGGGCTCCTTAAGTCACCTGACAAGATCGAAGCTGTTGTGAAAGCTCCCGCTCCGGAAAATGTATCCCAGTTGAGGTCGTTCCTTGGGTTGGTTAACTATTACCACAAGTTTCTTCCAAATTTATCCACGGTGTTACACCCGCTGAACACTCTTTTGCAAATGGGAATACCATGGAAGTGGAGCGATGATTGTAAGCGGGCTTTTCAAAAAAAGCAAGGCACTGATCACCTCTAAGGAAGTGTTGGCTCACTTTAACCCAACGCTGCCTATTCGCTTAGCTTGTGATGCTTCTCCATATGGTATCGGGGCAGTGCTCTCACATAAGTTTCCAAATGGCTTGGAAAGGCCAGTCGCGTTCGCATCCAGATCATTGACCTCCGCAGAGCGCAACTATGCTCAGATAGATAGGGAGGCTCTCAGCCTCGTGTGGGGAGTTAAGAAATTTAACCATTACCTGCAAGGCCAAAAGTTTACGCTGCTGACAGATCACCAGCCGTTGGTTTCCATTTTTAACCCTAAGAAGGGTGTTCCGGTTATGACGGCGCAGAGGCTTCAGAGATAGTCCCTTTTCCTAGGGGCACATCAATATGATATCGAATTCAAAGGTACAAAGCAACATGGTAATGCTGATGGGCTGTCGCGCCTGCCACGCCTGCCACTACCTACAGCGGAAGAGGCACCGGCAGTTGACCCTGTCGAGATATTTCACTCGACCATCATCGAATGCTTACGAGTCACCAATGCGGGTATTGAGAGAGAGACCCGAAACGACCCGACACTGTCTCGGGTCTACGATTTGACAGTGAAGGGATGGCCAGCACATGGCGACCCACTGTTACCAGCATTCTCAGCCAGACGAGAACAACTGTCCGTCTGTCAAGGAACATTGATGTATGGAACAAGGGTGATTATTCCTCCTAAATTAAGGGAGAGAGTTCTGAAGGAATTGCATGAAGGTCATCTGGGGGGAGTCAAGATGAAAAGCCTTGCTAGGGCTTATGTGTGGTGGCCAGGTATCGACCAACAAATAGAGGATCTGACTAAAAGCTGCTCAGGGTGCCAAAAAGTTCAAAACGCACCTCCAATTGCACCGCTGCATCCGTGGGAATGGCCTTCAACCCCATGGCAACGTGTGCATATCGACTTTGCAGGTCCATTCATGGATTCCATGTTTTTGATAGCAGTAGACGCACATTCTAAATGGCCAGAAGTGATTAAGATGTCGACCACTACCTCTGAAAAGACGATCGCAGTTCTAAGAACCATATTTGCAAGGAATGGGTTGCCGGAACAAATATGTTCAGACAACGGACCACAGTTCGTGTCAGAAGAATTCCAGAAATTCATGAACAAGAATGGGGTGAAACACTATACATCTGCCCCATATCATCCGGCTACAAATGGGTTGGCCGAGAGATTTGTACAAACGTTCAAAAAGGCGATAAAGGCCATGAGCGAAGACCATATTCCACTACAACACAAGGTGGACAATTTCCTGATGGCATATCGAAACGCCACGCATGCAGTGACAAATCAAAGCCCTGCCATAATGTTCTATAACAGGAGGTTGCGGTCCCGGTTGGATTTGTTAAAACCCAATGTGCGTAGGGAAGTCGAAATCAAGCAATTCCAGCACGTAAATAACAAGGCCACTCGGAGTTTCGAAATAGGACAACCAGTGTTGGCCAGGGACTATAGGAATGATAAATGGCAATCCGGAACAATTCGTGCCCGACAAGGACCCTTGATGTACACGGTAGACGTTGGAGAGAACGTAATACGACGTCATGCTGACCAACTTGTGGAATCGAGAACAAGGGTCGACCCCATGTCTACGGCAGAGACACCAGTTGAAGAAGTTATTGAGCCTGTAGCATCTACCTCAGACTCGAACGTACATGATGATGTTCAATCCATAGGAGATCAAATGGATGAGTCACCCCAGCAACGAGAACCAGAGACCCCTGAAAGGCGTTATCCGGCCCAGATCAGGAGGCCTCCTCAGAGACTGAATCTTTGAACAGTTTTGTGTGAAAGTTGTATATATGTTATCCATGTAATGTTTAAATTGGGGTGTACACTGTTAAGCTAAAAGGGGAGGAATTGTAGTGTATGTAACCTGTACCACCTTAAGAGGATACCTTAAGGTGATGGACTACTTTTTGATGGCTCCTGTACATTGTAGTACCGGTGGTGACCACACCGGTATATAAACCCTGTGGAGCAAAGTGTATTCCAGTTCAGCCCTGACCCTCAATTACTAAAGACCTGTTTAATTATTTCTGTAGTCTGTGTCCAGTTATTCAGCATAACTACATTTGGAAACAGAGACTCAACACAAACAAAAAAATATTTGCAATGTATACACAATTTGTTTCCTCAGATGGGTGTCTGACACACAAGGAAATACATCATGCTGCTCAACAGTCTTCATACCAAACAACTGACAAAATCAACATAAGTGGATTATGTTTGCCCGATACGCAATGCACACTATCTACCTACTGGACACATACACTTACCTGAACCCAAAGAACTTGCATGCAGGTTGGCAAAGCCAAACCTTAGCGACCCAATCACGGGTACTGCTGGAGTTGAACCATGCAGTTCAACAGCACAGAATGCTAGTAAGATTCCAGCTGCTCAGATTCCGGCTGCTCTTCCACCCTACCCGATTTAGCATTACCTTGCAGCATTATGCAGGGCGGAGCGGGAATAACTCTAGCTCCAATGACAAGTTTCGCCAATGAGTTAGGCTGCCTGGCCAATCCACAATCCCCCTGGAGCACTATGGACCTGTGCGATTCAAGTATCGGATTATCAAGTCTGCCAGGGAGGATCAACCTGGCTCCAATCTCCCATATGTCAGCTTGGCCGCAAAAGAGACAGAACTTAGCTCACTACCGGCCCCTTCCTAGCTGGCCACTAGACAACCAACATACGAGTTTCAGCCATCGCTAATCAGACAGTGGGCCAGAAATGAGTGGAACACATACGCTTGATACTGTCCCTTATGATGCCATCCAACACGTTGATGCAGATGTTAAATAGGATGGTGGTGGTGGACCGGCTTGTAAGTATATTCAGCGAGTCTGCCAACTGCCCATGGGATCTTGGAGCTGAAGTGCACATCCTGGATAAAATCCAAGACTCAGCAATGTGCTTCCAACTTCTGCATGAGGATGGTATGAGCACTAGGTTGAAAATCTTTAAGATGCATGAAAGCACTATAAGTGGGTTCCTCTGAGCCTTACATCATTCAAATCTCATTCAAAGCTACAACCAATAACCATGGCAATTAAATTCTATTCCCTTTTCATTATACCCCAGGTTTCTAATACATTTGACATACATCCTAGAAAAGGAAGGAGAAAGAAGATGGTGATGCACTTACATTGCAATTAGTAAGATCCCTCAGTAATTTAGAATCTCCCTTCTTGTGAATAGAAATCACAATTGCACGGAGGGAGTACATACCTCAAACTGAATCCAATTCCCCAGCCTCAAATGGGCTGCTTCGAGATGAGTCAGCGATTCTTAGTACTTATCTCTAAGACCATTACCTATAGTCGAGAGCAGCTTTTAGACATTTACCGTATCATTCATGTTTGCACCTCATCTTTAACGGGGTATAGAGTCCACTCAATCAAAATAGTTGATTAAGTCCTATCTGCACATTACACTCCATGGCTTTTTCAACATCAAAGCAGATGCCTGCCTACTGAGTCAAGCACCAACAAGGTTCAATGTTTTCTCCAGATCCAGAGAACACTTCTGTGTGCTTGAACAGCATCAGACTTGGAACTCATTAAGAACCCAGAGGAAACTTTTGACCACGATTGACAAATGTCTTTAGGCAACGGAAATTTAGGATAATTTTTGTGCTATCGTGACCTTTTGCAGAGGAACACAATGGCCCAGTAATTCCTGTCGGGGGCTTGCCGCGCGTGCAAGCCCCCGATGTGCGCTCACCCTGCGCGCCAACATCTGAAATCTGGCCCGCAGTGGATTTCCTGTCAGTGGCCAGGTTCTGATCCCGGCGCGCTGTGCTAACCTGACCCAGTGGCGTAGTTAGTGCAATGTGCCGGCTGGGGTCAGGTGAGCACTGTTCAGCCAATCAGGGGAGGGGAAACTTCATTCATAAGTTTGATAGTAAAGACTGTCAAACTCATGAAAAGTACTGCACCCCAAAACACTACTTAAACTTTAAATAAAAATTTAAAAAGCATCCCAATAATTAAATTAACTATGAATAACTTTAAAAAACTATTTTAAACAATTAATCAAATTTTTGAAAAAAATAAATTTTTTAAAAATAGGGTCTAAAACTAAACTTACCTTACTGTAGATTCTTTAAAAATAATAAACCTGTGGGAAAAAAAAATTCTAAATTGTACTAAAAGACCACTTACCTGTAAAACTAAGTACTTACGTCTGCTTTTTCCACGCGTAAAAACCGGAGGCCTTTACACATGCGCAAATCTGTAAAAATACAGGAAATCCAAGTCGCACGCGCTGCCCGATACCGCGCATGCGTTCAGCCTCTTAACCCCTTGGGTCAGAGGACAGGAAATGCCGGTTTTCAGCGCATGCGCTGTGCATGCTGAAAACCGACAATTCCTCCTGGCACACGCGTGAGTACCCCGTCCTTACTCACGCGTTGTGACAGGAATTACTGGGCCAATGAGCTAATCCCGCACTGTGCTCCTAATCACCCCTGCAGCTTCATGATGTGCCAAATCATTTACTTTCAAAGCAGTTCTTAACTGTCTAAAGAGGCTTCAAATACCATTTTAAAAGACCCCATGCTTCCACACAACAGCACTTCTTCCCTTTGCAGTTATCTTAAAAGGACTTAGCAGATGTGCAGCTAGCAGGCGTGCAGTTAGCAGGCTCTAGCTTCAGTTGTTTAAAGATTTAACTCTCAAACAAGAAATCACTGACCAAATCATCTGCCATCAACCCCCCCAAATCAGCAGTCACAAAGACGAGTGCCAGATTTCCTGGTCACCAATTTCCTTTGTGCAATTGAGTGTATAGTCTCACTGCCCTGGGATTGCACCAAAATAATGCCACATTTTTGAACTTTACAACAATCACATAGCAGTGCACATTGCAGTTCAGTTAAAAACCTAGGCTTAGTGCTATTAATAGTAGTGGTCTATACAGTAAAGGAGGAATTCTCTTGACTGCCTAGTGCCATAGAATGTTCGCACACTAATGTGCTGCATCAGAGTGCTAAGTATGCGAGTTTTCATCTGCAACTTCCCACATAGCATACTCACAATATCAGATTTGAGGGTATCTTCAGCGTTGCCCACACTATATAGATAAACTTTAAATCACATTAAAATTCAGGAAAATGTTCAACTATAAATGCATCTCAAACTTCTTGAAAATTAATTCTCCACCCCACTTTTCAAATCTGTCCAGGCTACACAATTTCCCTGGCTGACATCTCACAAATTTTTACCATTCTACGTCACAACTCCAACATGCTGCGCCAATAAATCACAACATGCTTAAAAAAGTTCTCCTGGTATTCCTGCAACTCAATAAGCTTTACAATTAGCCCCACAACAAGAACTATCAATAGGCCAATGATACAAAGTTCCCTCCCCTGAGGTGATTCAATTTAATTCTTGAATTACAAATCGTAAATTTCAAGTCAGTGACTATGGATTAAAAGTACAGATGCTGTGCACAGCCTTTAATTTTCTTTGAACTACCATTTCTGGAAGACAAGTTAACAATTTTTTGTAATTTCAGGTGTTCATTCGCAAGGTGCAGAAGAAGCAGCCCCATTTTAGCAATAATGAGTCACACCACCTTGTGTATTAGTCTAAACAAAGTTCCACAGTAGAAGTAAAACTATTAGCAGTCAAGAACATTTTGCCCCTCCCCGTTCAACTCCCTTGCTGAGAACAGTGGGCTGGTGTCATGCTCACAGGCTTCTGCTTATGCAGCAGTGGAACTAGCTTCTAGCTAGAAAGAACATAAGCACTGTGTCAATGTTAGCTCATTGCCCTCACCACCGTGGGAAAGCAAGCCACCTCATGCGAGCAATACCTAGAAAGGTCCCGAATATCAGAAATTCGTATTCTAGTAGTCTCATTGATTGATTCCCCTGAATGTCAAAAAATAAATATTGGGAGATTCCCCCAAATGATACAAGGAATCAAAATTATATGATTTCATAAAACATTGTTTAAAAAAAATTAAAGCTGACATGTTAAATATGAAAAATAAGTCAAAATCTAAACATTCTTCGCTGCTCCAAAAAGCATGACTTTTGGTAACTGGCTTGATAAATTTATTTTAAAAAAAGAAAAAAAATGAAAATACTTATAGAACACACTACAACATTTCACCCTACAAATACTGGCATTTATTAAGTTGGAATTTTGGAAGAAAAAAATTGGTTTAGAAACTTCATCTGAACTCTTGGATTAAATTGGATATTATTTAGTATTACCTCCCAAATAACGTCAGAAACATACCTCCAAAGCCTGGCGTAGGAACGTCCTTTTCTCAGATTTCGCCCACTCAATGCATTCTAAACATAATTCAACCTGTAAAAGCCACATCTTAGTTAATTCCACAACAGCCGAGCACAAAGGAAAGTGAGCTAAATAATCTGATGCGAGGGCACAGTACTTTCTAAAAATTATACACAAAAAAGCATCTAACAATGGCCCGGAATTTGTGGTCTGGATCACGGCAAACTGGCAGCATTTGCCGTCAATCCGCCTTTGAAACTGACTGCAACTTCGGGATTTGGCGCACATGCAGGCGGAAATCTTGAAGTTGCGGTCCGTCATTCGCTGCTCCTCCACAGACTGCACTGCAATCAGTGTAATCACTCAGATTAGGGAAACCGACAAAATCGTTGGTTCTGCCGCAGTAATTACGCTGTTAAATACCCTACTAAAAGTTAGACCCAAAGGGATTAGGTGTAACTGGGGTTTTAACAACGTACTGACTGCTAAACAAAGGTGATGGCTTGGAAAAACTCATTTAAATTTTGTGCAGTCAAATTTATCCATTTTAATAAAAATTAAATTTAAGAAACTTTAAAATAAAATTTTTACAATTTTCTTTTTAAAAGTTTGTTCATCTATTTCAGGTTTGCCTTTTCCCCGTGCGAGAGCCCCAATCATTGTTTTGCTCCTCTCTAACATTATTAAAAAGGAAGAGCTTACTTCCTTGCTCGCTGTGAGAGAATCCTGCGTTTTGATTGGCTGCTTAGACAGCTTGTCGACGTCACAGCAGCTCACACTAGGCAATCCTCACTAAACTCCATTGATTTGAACTACACGTCGGAAAACCCAACCTTCGACACATAAATCGCGAGATCTTTGTGCGAAGCTTACTTTGGGACCAGCGGCGAACGCCTTTGCTTTGCCGCTATACCGCAAATTCCGGGCCAATGTCTTAATTTAATCCACAGGCCCACCTTTTGCAGTCTCCGGATGTGCCAAAGAACTCCACAAACAAGGAAGTAACGTAGGGAAAGGCGGCAGCCAATTTGCGTACAGCAAGGTCCCACAAACAGCAATGAAATTGATGATCAGATAATCTGCTTTAGTGATGTTAGTTGAGGGATAAATATCGGCCAGGCACTGGAGAAACCCATCGCTTTTCTTTGAAAAGTGCCACAGGATTTTTTGCGACCACTTGAGAGGGTAATGGGGCCTCGGTTTAATATCTCATCTGAAAGATGGCACCACGCAGTGCAGCATACCCTCAGCACTACACAGAAGTGTCAGCCTAGAACATGTGCTCAATTGTCTGGATTGGGGCTATCACTGTGCCAAGGCGGACACATTTTATTAGGTGGCTTGTCACCGTACTTGATAGCTGCTCGTCACCGTACAATAATTACCAGCTGGAAGGATGGATGGTCTGGGCCATCAACTTCACCCCCATCAACGCAAGTCCAAGCTGCTGGTAGGATTCACTGAATTAGGGGTATGCATGAAGTTTTTAGTCATGACATTAATCCTGCATTATTTAGGTCTCCAGGGAAGTCAATTCTATGTAATCAAAACTATGCTTCCATTTGTTTGTGGGTTAAAACTAGTAAATCAGCATTGTGCAGCTATAATTCAGCACTGTTAGCTCTTACCTCTTGACCAGTTGCTGCCTCCATATCTAGGAACAAGTCGAGCAGAGACCGAACCAACCGAGCAGCCTTAGCTTTACTGATGGAATTCAGGAAGGGTCTGACGTACTTCAGCAGCCCCCCCAGCTCTTTGGAGAGGAAAGACAGATTTCAGATATTCAGAGTTGCATTACATACAAAACAAAAATCAGAACCCTCAATTTTCTTTGGCCATAAAAGGGAAACCACTGCGTGGTATTTTAGCAGGTACCATTTCAGCATTCTCTCTATACTACAGATGTTTGCAGGCTTGGAAACCAAGAAGCATTCAAAGCATTTTCCCCACTTACTTTTAGTTAATTAGAACTTGGTGATCACTTTCGCAATGAGTGCCCACAAACTCTGGGAAATGCACCTCCTTAGACAAGGCTTGTGTCAACTGGCTACTACTGCTCAAATCTCAATTACTGGAGTAACTCGAAGAGAAAAGGTGAAGCAAAGAAATAAAGTCTGTGCTCTCGTGAAAGAGCAGCAACAATTATCAATGTCTCCTCAGCAGTATGTGAATACGTTCATGGAAGAACATACAAAATACGTTGCTAAGTTTCAGAGCTATCTTGATACGTAACTGGTTCTTGGGTTTGCCAAAAAAATTGCATTTCAGGGGCAAGGTTAAAAGCACCAGTTCCTACAAATTTGAAAGACAGGAGCTTTGTGCTTCCATGAGTATACATTGGAGAGACACAGTGGGATGCAAATGTATATCCAAGTGTCAAGTGAGTCACGGCCAATGCATTGAATGGGACGGAGTGTATCCCAGCTTGGAATTATATTTACATTTATGCCCCATTTAATTTAAACAACTAGGGGTAAACTTAAAAACGGGAACTAAACTGATGAAGAGACTATGGAGTAGTTTTGCTTCACAATGGCATCCATTCTCAACTGTGATATTTCACATGAAATAGGAAAATTATTTCTTGGAGATGACATTTTGTTTGGTATAAAATGATCAAGAACACAAGCTTACAGAACACAATCCCAAGACACCGATAAACAACCTGAAATACATCGCAATAAAATTGAATGCGACTTATTTAGCCACTGTAAACCAGTGACCCTATAGAGGATTTACTATCAGCCCTACAGTTCCACAAAGTGCTTTAAGGTGGCGCTGCTGAGACCAATGGCTTCTACAAGTTTCACACTGCCAGATGCTGTATTTTGCCACAACAGGCACAATTAAACCACAAATACAAGTTTAGTACTGAAGATATAAGCAACAATTAAAAATCTCTAACATAGTACAGTTTTAAGGGGGTGCAGAACAGAGAAACCTGGGGGTGTAAGTACACAAATCTCTGAAGGTGGCAGGACAAGCTGTTAAAAAAAAAGTACGGTATCCATGGCTTTATAAACATAATAGGCATAGAGTACAAAGGAAGGAAGTTATGTTAAACCTGTATAAATCACTGGTTAGGCCCCAGCCGAAGTAGTTTGTCCAATTCTGGGTGCCACACTTTAGGAAGGATGTCAAGACCTTAGAAAGGGTGCAGAGATTTACTGGAATGGTACCAGGGATACGGGACCTCAGTTACATGGAGAGACTAGAGAAGCTGGGCTCATTCTCCTTAAAGCAGAGAAGGTTAAGTGAAGATTTAATAATGGCGTTCAAAATCATGAAGCATTTTCATAGAGTAAACAAGGAGCAACTGCTTCCAGTGGTGGAAGGGTGGATAACCAGGAGACAGATTTACGGTAATTGACCAAAGAACCAGGAGAACTATTTATTTATTATTTTTAAATGCAGCGAGTTACGATGATCTGGAATGCACTGCCTGAAAGGGTGGTGGAAGCAGATTCAATAATAACTTTCAAAAGAAAATTGGAGAAATACTTGAAGGCACAATGGGCCGAATGGCCTCCTTCCATGAAAATTATTTAATGTCCAGATACTGTCTGAAGAGAAACATTGTTTTAAAAAGAGGAAAACAAGTTCAAGTCCTACACTCGTTGACTTACTCTTCCTAATGCTGCCAGAAATCATTTGAGAGTTAACACTCAGAACAGGATACACTCCAGGAGGGGACCACTGGAAAACATCTGCTCCAAGACTGCCTTTGATCAGCAATTTGAAAACATAAAACAGGAAAGGATCACCAGGGGTCTGATATTTCCTTTCTAGTATCCGGCAATTCAGCATAATACCTTTTAATGCAACACATCCATAAACAGGAAACACAATGCTCTTGCTAGAAACAAGTTTTTGTAGTCTGGCCTCACATGTACTCAATACTAGTTGCAGTATACATGTCCCCTCCACCAAATAGACAAGTGCTATATCGTTTACCTGCTGCCTGTCCCGTTTTGGCTAGGAGTGCCCCCAGCTCCAGAATGCTCTGCTCCTTAACATGGACAGCTTCTTCATCATCTTGCTGAATATCACGTTTCACTGGAAAATAGAACAAATGAGACATTTAGTCCAGTATCGTTGGAAAGATGCGCTAGCTTGGACTTTCGTCATGCCTATACGTGCAGGTTTTTCTGTAGTGTTAGAGTGCCTGCAGACACATCACTTAGAAGGATGCATACATTTTCTACAGCAGGTTTCTCAACAGTTTCGTAAAATGCACTTGTAACATCTAGCAGTTGAAGAACAGTACTGTACTTCAAAATTCTAGTGCTAACAGAGCTTTTAAAAAAGTAAAAACTTACAGGGAAACCAGCCATACAAATTTAGATGGTCAACTTTTTTTTGTGGCAGTAAGGGTGAAGGAAGGAAAACTTCAAACAGGGTGGAGTCCATAAATATTGGTATCAATCTTGAAGGACAAATCTCCTTAGTATTGCAAGTCTTATTTATACAGGCTTGCCAAGAGACTACAAGTATCTCCACAACTGATAATGAGAGGCCCTTTCCTGGGAGCTACGAGTACTCAACAGGCAGGTCACCATGTGGAAACAAAATCGGCCTGTAAAACCCAGTGAGTATGGTTTTTATTCTGAAGTACCGAATTAGATTGCTGTTAACATATTGAGTCAGTTCAGGCCCTACCAATTCAGACAATGGCATAGAAATTGGTTCATATTGGCAGGCTTGCATGAACTGGGCACAGGGAATGATCTGTGCAATGGAACAGGTAGGCCCCAGGCACACACTATATCGGGCCTCCTTTACACGAGACGATAGAGCTGCGAACGGCCGCTGAGCGAGCCCAGGAGGTCGGCAGTGAGGAGGATTTCAATGTAGCCCACAGCAACCCTCAGGTAGGTAGGTCCTTGTTTGGGGGGGTCTGGTGAGACTGGAAAGGGGGCAACAGTTTTCAGCACTGTCCCTCCAGCTCAACATTCAGATAATGTTTTTTTTAAACTTACCTTTTTGGTTGCAGCCTCCAGGGGTTCTTAAGGAGCCAGCATTCAGAAAAGACCAATTTTGTGAAGGGAACCTAAAACAGGTGCTAGGCCACTTTTTTGCATATACAAGTGACCTAACGCCCATTTCAAGTGCAAACCCTGGACAGCTCTTTTTCTGTCTTCACCAATATGGCACATGCCACCCACCTTATTGGATGCATATTCACTCATTTCTCGCCTGTAAAATGGGTGCCGCATCAACCAATTTCAAGGCCACAAACTCCACAAGGGAGAAATGTAAGAAGTCACACAACACCAGGTTATAGTCCAACAGTTTTATTTGAAATCACAAGCTTTTGGAGTGCTGCTCCTTCATCAGGTGAAGTGGAGAGATGCAGAGGTGCCTCTGGAAAGTTGAGAAACTCCCTGCCCGTTCAACTTGACGAAGGAGCAGCGCTCCGAAAGCTTGTGATTTCAAATAAAACTGTTGGACTATAGCCTGGTGTTGTGTGACTTCTTACATTTGTCCACCCCAGTCCAACACCGGCATCTCCACACCATGTCCACAAGGGAGGATTTAGTCAGCCTTTCAGGGACTTGTCTGCTATCATAATCAACAATGAGGCCAACATCATTTTATCTTGAGGCTCCTTGAGCAAGTTCCCAGGGTCTCAAAGGTTGAGGAGGCATGCTTTCTGTGTTTTGCAAAGGGAAGGTAGGCAAAAACGGCAAGCCTCGTACCAGGTTTCATTACTCACAAGAAACATCAGAAAGAGTCATCTAGTGCTTATAAAGCTTTGGTACACTGAGTTGAGTAAATTAGGCTTTTTGAATCTCACTGAGAAGTTGGCAGGAAGGTAAGGATTGACTTGGCCCAGCGGGATGTTTTTAGACCTGAAGCATGTTGGATACCTCAACATCATTAATCAAAAGAAAGTGTAAAAGGATCATGCTCTCTTCGGCTTATCCTAGTGCTATGTGGAGAATGCTTTAAGAAAAATACACATTTAATCTGCACACAGTACCATTTTTACATTTACCACACCTGACCGGTCATTGAATTTTTAACTGCTCAAGCACAGCTACTGGACCAAGAACAATGTCCATCTCGACCTCTTAATCAGAGCCATCTCTTAGTGTTAAAACAGTAAAATGCAAATCAGTCAACCTCCTCACTGCTGTTCTTTGACCCTTTTCCTTAAAAAGGAAGCAATTTCAAGTGGTAACCATCCATTCCAATCTGGAGTTTGAACTTCTTCAGATCAAGTCCTTTAATTTTTCATTAGCTGCCCGTACTATTCAATTTGGTTTACTATCCGGTCCCTCCACATAAACCAGTTTGGCTGTTTAACCATGTAGAACTACTAATCTGCCCATACCATCACTCAAAGTGCATTAAAAAATTTAAGACATGCATACCAATTGGCCATACGATTAACTGCAGTTAATGTTGACACATTCCTTAAAGTTGAAATACTACTTCTGCTAAAAACCAATATAATTAAGGGTTGATTTGCAATTGGCATACCCAAGACCCATACTGGTGGCAATTCACAATCGAGGCTTCCTGCACACCAGCTGGAGTTAAAGGGCTTCATGGACATCACAGTGGATGCGCAAAGAAGAAAAAGTAATGAAACCGTCAAGAAATTTACTCGAAGTGCATCCATGCAAATTTGATTGCTGAGCAAGTGTATCAGCACAAGTGAGGATTTAGACGAGCTCCTCTTTCTCAATATATTTTACACCATCATAGTGAAGAACAGATGTCACAAGCAGCAATTTCAGGCTTGTTTTAGGAACATAGGAACTGGAGGAGGCCATTCAGCCCCTTGAGCCTGTTCCACCATTCAATGAGATCATGGCTGATCTGTATCTTAACTCCATCCACCTGCCTTGGCTCCTTAACCTTTTATACCCTTGTCTAGCAAAAATCTATCGATCTCAGTTTTAAAATTAACTGAGCGAGCATTGCCTGCTTTTTGTGGGAGTGTGTTCCACACTTCTACCACCATTTGTGTGAAGAAGTGGTTACTAACTTCTCTCTCAGATGGCCTAGCTCGGATTTTGAGGTTATGCCCCCTTGTTATGGACTTGCCCCACCAGCAGAGAACGTTTCTCTCTAGCTACCCTATCAATCCTTTTCAAAATCCTAAAAACCTCAATCAAATCGTCCCTAAACCTTTCATATTCCAGGGAATACAAGCCTAGTTTATGTAATCTCTCCTCATAATCTAACCCTTGGACCCCATGTAAATTTCTGCTGAGTCTGCGCTGCACTCCTTCCAAGGCAAATATATCTTTTCTAAGATGCGGTGTCCAGAACTGTACACAGATGTGCTCTCACCAGGGCTTTGTATAACTAACGTTCCATTAGCCTTTTTGATTATTTTTTGTATCTGACTACCAACGTTCCTCCTAATTTTTTTTGGGTGCTCAGCCCCTTTAAGGGGGTGTGCGGCCCATTTATAATTTCACGCATGCGCAAAATTTACCATTCAGAAATCCGGTCCCGCAGAGACCTGTGCGGCCGGGCAGCTTAGAGGGAACATTGCGGACTACTACATTTTAGTGATCTGCGCACATGGACCCTAAATCTCCTTGGACTTTCACTGTTCCTAACCTTTCACCATTTAAATAATACTCCGATCTATCCTTTTTTGGTCCAAAATCACCAGTGTTGAAATCCATCTGCCATAGATTTGCCCTTAATCTAGCAATATCTCTTTGTAATTTTATGCTCCCCTCTACACTTACTATACCACTAATCTTTGTGCCATGGCAAACTTGGATACATGGTTCTCTTTGTGTTATCCAAGTCAATAATAAATATAATGGATAGTTGAGGCCCCAGCACAGACCCTTGTGAGACACCAGTGTCACATCATTCTAATTCGAGTACATACCCATTATCCCTACTCTGTCTTCTACCGCCTAACCAATCTCCTAGCTAGGTCAATAATTTGCCTTCAATTCCATGAGCTTTAATTTTAGCTAACAGTCTCTTATGTGGAACCTTACTGAATGCCTTCTGGAAGTCCATATAAACTACATCCATAGACATTCCACTGTCTACTACTTTAGTTAATTCCTCAAAAAATTCAATTAGGTACATCAAACATGACCTAACCTTTACAAATCCATGTTGGCTCTCTGTAATCATATTAAATTTATCCAAGTGCTCAGTCACTCTCCTTAATTATAGATTTCAATAACTTCCCCACAACAGATGTTAAACTAACTATAGTTTCCTGGTATCTCTCTCACCTTTCTTAAATAATAGTTACATTTGCAATTTTCCAATCTAAAGGGACAATTCCTGAATCGAGTGTGTTTTGGAAGATGGTCTTCAACTTATATAGGATTACAGCACAGAAACAGGCCATTCAGCCCAACCAGTCCATGCCAGCATTTACGCTCCACTCGAGCCTCCTCCAGTCTTTCCTCATCAACATAACCCTCTATTCCCTTCTCCCTCATATGCTTATCTAACCAACCCTTAAATGTATCCACACTATTCGCATCAACCACTCCCTGTGGGAGCGAGTTCCACATTTTCACCACTCTCTGGGTAAAGAAGTTTCTTCTGAATTCCCCATTTGATTTCTTGGTGACTATCTTATATTGATGGCCTCTAGTTTTGCTCTTTCCCCACAAGTGGAAACACTCTCACTGTATCCACTCTATCAAAACCTTTCATGATTTTAAACACCTCTATAAGGTCACCCCTCAGCCTTCTCTTTTCAATTTAACGGGAGAAATGTATGTTCTGGTTTAGTTAAAAGGAGGGAGGGTTGTATTATATGTAAGTCATACCCTCCTTCAAATTTCCCTCTAGCAATTTCTCTAAAGGTGGTGGACTCAGCAGGAACACAATACCAGGACATCAGGGAGGGTTGCGATTTAAATATACCCCTGTAATAGCACGAGAAGAGTGAGGCAATAGTGGATAAGAATGACATAGCAAGGGAAAAAATGTATTTGTGGATGTCAGCCTCACAGGTGAGACAGAAAAATTGTAATGTTGTCCTTTGTTTTAGACAAGATCCATGGATTTTGTTGGGGGGGGGGGGGGGAAAGGGGGGAAAGAGAACAGAGAAGATAAGTCTTCTATGTCGATCCACCTTACACCCAAGTACAAATGGTAAATCCATATCCATAAGAGTGAGCTAACTGTATTTAAGCAAAAAGTCCAATAAAAAACAAACCCTCAAGAGATCTGGTATCATGAGTAATATGTACACACATTCACGAACAATTCCTCCACCACAGAAGGAACAGCAGTATTTAATCAAGGGTCATAAGAAAGCTGCTGTGTAAGAAATAAAGCAGTTTTTTGAATCCAATAGCTGCAAACTCAAATAAAAATATCCACTGATGCCTTGTTGGCACTCGTAAACAATTCTCTTCATCCCAAATAAGTGGACATCTGCATCCCTGCTGTTCCTTCACATTTTATCAGCCAACTCCCAAATGGAAGATTAATACTGGCTGCATCATCCTTTTATGCTGGCAAGTTTCTGATAATCTTCAAGAGTTCAGGATGCAATGATGTGAAATAAGAAACTAATTCACCACAAAGTCTTCCCAGCCAAAGCATCAGAACGTACCAAGGAAGCTTATCCCATATTCACACGTTTACATCTTTGTTCCCTCCCTTTATCAGACTTATCAGTGAGACTAGCCTTACTGTAAATACAAGCTGTTGTTGCTGTTAGATACAACAATATAGACCTGCATCAGACATTGCAAGCTAAAAACCTAGAGGCCTCTCCGATGTGAACAGTCATATACAAGGGTGGATCAGCACAGCTGGCTTTATCACAATTAGGGACAGTTAACAACTTGCTAAAACGTAGTGTGCAGGAGCCAGTGAAGCTTTGTGGTATATCAAGGGGAGCACTATAAACAGGGTCTCATTCAATTATATAACCAGATTTACATGCAGAAACTACATGCAGCTTTTATTTTCAGTGCTCCATCGTCAGCAGTTCCAGTTACCACAACCAGAACACAATAACTTAACAAATAGGAACAGGAGTAGGCCATACAGCCCACTAAGCCTGCTCCGCCATTCAACAAGATCATGGCTGAACTTTTACATCAACTCCACTTTTCCACCCTATCCCCATATCTTCCTGCCAAAGTGGATGATTTCACACTTCCCCACATTATACTCCATCTGCCACCTTCTTGCCCAATCACTTAACCGCGGTCTATATCCCTTTGCAGCCTCTCTGCAACCTCCTCACAGCTTACTTTCCCATATAGCTTTGTAACATCAGCAACCTTGGATACATTCACTCGGTCCCCTCATCCAAGGCATTGATATAGATTGTAAATAGCTGAGGCCCAAGCACTCCTTGCGGCACCCCTCTAGTTACACCCTGCCAACCCAAAAATGACCCGTTTATTCCTACTCTGTTTTCTATTCATTAACCAATCCTCAATCTATGCTAATATATTACCCCGATTCCATGAGCCTTAATCTTGTGTAACACCTTATCGAATGCCTTCTGAAGATCCAAATATACTATATCCACTGGTTCCCCCTTATCTACTGTGTTAGTTACACCCTCAAAATGTCAAACAGAATTTCCCTTTCATAAAAATGTGTTGATTCTGTCTAATCATAGTGATTTTCTAAGTGCCCTGTTACCACGTCCTTAATAATAGATTCTAGCATTTTCCCTACTACTGGTGTGAGGCTAACTGGCCTATAGTTCCGTTTTCACTCTCCCTCCTTTCTTGAACAGCAGGGTTACATTTGCTACCTTCCAATTTGTGGGGACCATTCTAGAATCTAGGGAATTTTGGAAAATCAAAACCAATGCATCAACAATCTCTGCAGCCACCTCTTAAAACCCTAGGGTGCAGGGATTTGTCGGCTTTTAGTCCCATTAATTTCACCAGTACTTTTTCTTTACTAATATTAATTATTTTAAGTTTTTCACTCTCATTAGATCCTTGGTTCCCCACAATTTCCGGTATGTTCTTTGTGTCTTCTACTGTGAAGACAGACACAAAATATTTGTTTAACATTTCCTTATTCCCCATTATAATTCCTCTTGAGTCTGTCTCTAAGGGACCCACGTTTACTTTCACTAATCTCTTCTTTTTTACATTACTTACAATCTGTTTTAATGTTTCTTGCTAGTTTACTCTCATCCTTTGCTGATTTTTTAAACCCTCCCAATCCTCAGGTTTATTACTCTTTTAGGCAACATTGTAATCTTCTTTTAATCAAATACTATCCTTAACTTCTCCAGTTAGCCACGGCTGTACCACTTTTCCAGTAGAGTTTTTAATTTCTCAAGGGAATGCATATTTGTTGAGAATTACAAATTATTTCTTTAAATGTTTGACATTGCTTATCTACCGTCATATCTTTTAATCTAATTTCCCAATCTACCTCAGCCAACTCGCCCCTCATACCTGGGTAATTGGTTTTGATTAAATTTTAGATCCTAGTTTCGGGCTTAACCACTTCACTTTCAAACTTAATTTGAAATTCTATTATATTATGATCATTCTTCCCCAGAGGATCCTTTACTACAAGAGTACTAATTAACCCTGTCTTATTAACATAGAAACATAGAAGATAGGAGTAGGCCATTCGGCCCCTCGAGCCTGCTCCGCCATTTAATGAGATCATGGCTGATCATCCAAATTCAGTACCCTGTCCCTGCCTTCTCCCCATATCCCTTGATCTCTTTAGCCTTAAGAAATATATCTAACTCCTTCTTGAATATATTTATGAATATATGAATATGAATTGGCCTCTACTGCCTTCTGTGGTAGAGAATTCCACAGGTTCACCACTCTCTGGGTGAAGAAATTCCTCCTCATCTCTGTCCTAAATGGCTTACCCCTTATCTTTAGACTGTGACCCCTGGTTCTGGACTCCCCCACCATCAGGAACATCCTTCCTGCATCTAGTCTGTCTAGTCCTGTTAGAATTTTATAACTTTCAATGAGATCCCCTCATATTCTTCTAAACTCCAGCGAGTATAAGCCCAATTGACCCAATCTCTCCTCATACGTCATTCCTGCCATCCCAGGTATCAGTCTGGTGAATCTTCGCTGCACTCCCTCCATGGCAAGAACATCCTTCCTCAGATAAGGCGACCAAAACTGCACACAATACTCAAGGTGTGGTCTCACCAAGGCCCTGTACAACTGCAGCAAGACATCCTTGTTCCTGTACTCAAACCCTCTCGCTACGAAGGCTAACATACCATTTGCCTTCATAACCGCCTGCTGCACCTGCAGGCTTACCTTCAGCGACTGGTGCACAAGGGCACCCAGGTCTCATTGCACTTCCCCTTCTCCCAATCTATTGCCGTTCAGATAATAATCTGCCTTCCTGTTTTTGCCACCAAAGTGGATAACCTCGCATTTATCTACATTATACTGCATCTGCCATATCACCCAACCTGTCCAAATCATACTGGAGTTTCTCGGCATCCCCCTCACAGCACACCCAGCTTTGTGTCGTCTGCAAACTTGAGATATTACATCTAGTTCCCTCGTCTAGATCATTAATATATATTGTGAATAGCTGGGGTCCTAGGACCGATCCCTGCGGTACCCCACTAGTCACTGCCTGCCACTCGGAAAAAGACCCGTTTATTCCAACTCTTTGCTTCCTGTCTGCCAACCAGTTCTCTATCCAAGTCAGTAACTTGCCCCCAATCCCATGTGCCCACAGTACTAGATCTAAAATAGCCTGTTCCCTAGTTGGTTCTTCGACATATTCTTCTAGAAAAACGTCTCGAATGCATTTCATGAGCTCATCCGCCAAGCTACTTTTGCCAATTTGGTTTGCCCAGTCTATATGAAGATTAAACTCCCCCACGATTATTGCATTATCCCATGATCATTGAGTATGGTTCTTTACGAGTCTTTATGGAACATAAGCAACTTTTAAACTCGTGCCCTGACCTGTAGCAATGTTTTGCTGTTAGAGAACACCTTGAAGCAGTTAACAGTTAAGATTTCATCATACATCAGGCTATCTGGAATAGAGTTTGGAAGTACAGCTATCAATCAATCAGAACTCTGCATTTTCAATCAGTATGATTCACTAGATTCAGCGATCAGCTCTGCAGTTGAAAATTTGGCCACAGGGTAGAAACACACATTTGAGAGAGACAGAAGACTCAGGAGATTTTGGCTGGAATAGTATTTGTTTTCCGAAGAAAAATTTAGGGCATCAATTTGTAGCATTTTATATATGACAAACTGTACAAAATTAATGATAACAAGTGGGTCTCCTGCGGCATTGCTCACAGATCACAATTAAGACAAAGGCATTTACACAGGGATTAGGATTGGAGTCGAGAGAAGTCACTTCCACCTCTCGGCTCAGCACAGGTAGCTGTTGTAAAAACCTTCCTTGTTGTTTTGTGCTTCTCGCTCAGTCCACCCTTTTTATTTTCTACCATGATTTCTTTCCTGGCTTCCTTGCCTCACCCCACTTTCAGGATTTTTTGCCGTCTCTCCTTCCAATTGTATCACCCTTTGATTTTTCTTCTCTTCTTCCCCCTGTGCGTTACCTGCAATTCTTTGTCTCTTCCCAGAACAGAGTCCAGTAATGGGGTGGGGGAGTGGAATGCGTCAGTTAGGTTGATCCCGAGAGAGAACTTTGGAACTGCCACCAGAATAAACTACGCAGAGGGCTCAAGCTGGGTTGAGACGCCGGCAAGAGGCCAGACTAGTACTAGGAGTGTGACGTGAGAAGGTTTCAGGACTCAGGCGGCAAGCAGCTGGCTGGATCTGGGCTCAGGCTGCAAGTGCAGCAAGGACCATTGGTGGTCCATCTTGGGACTGAGGAGTGTGGTTGGAGCGTGGAGCGAGCCTCGTCAGGAACTGAAATGCTGCAGACAGATGCACTCTTTCTCCCCCCCACCCCAGCATGTGTGGGTGCATTCTTGTTTTGGGTCTGCTGTGTATGCCTTGGTCACATTGGGGATTAGAGGTACGTGGCGGTCTAGTGCTGTTTGCCAATATGGGTGGTGTACCTGGATCATGGTTATGATGATTCTAAGAGGGTACAGGGGAGGTAGTGGTTGCTGTGATGGAAGATGCAAGACATTAATTTAGCATGTTTATTCAGCTCCAAATTTTATTTTAGGGATTGGGTAATCAATGGCGGCAGTACACCACAGAATGCTTTGTTGGAAAGTAATACCAATCAAAAATGACACTAGAGATGGTTCTGCAATCCAATTAGTTCCTGCTTCTGATTGGATGAATGTAGAGTGGTCAAAGAACTGATTGGCTAAAAGTCCTCTACTGCACTACTTCATTACATCTCAGTCATAGATATGGTTTTCAAAATATGGAGACTTAAAAACAACACACAGGTCTCCTATATGTTACAGAAATCCCTACACAAGACAATTTTACTGTGAAATTGTTATACTCCAACATTGTGGATATACATGTATTTTCTCCCCAATCTTACGAGGTGTCCTATAGAGCAGAAATGATAATACAAGAATTCCCTTAGTCAAAATAAAAATTGTTTCTGTAAAATAGGACGCGATGACGAACAGACGTTATACACCTTCATTTTCATACAATTTTGCTTTGAATACATAATACACTGCCAATATTAGCCAAAGAAAATTTTCTTCTAGATATAATTTAAACCCATCTTCAGGATACTGGATAACTACAGCACAAACTAGGGACGGCACAAAGGCTTACATTCACAACAAAAATGCTTCACCTGAATAAGGATCCAGTAATTGTGCGGTTGCTTAAGTGGCAAACTTTGGAATAATTCCACTCTGTTCATGGTTATTAAACTGCCAGTAACAGCAACAGCTGAAAGGGGGAAAATGTAAGAGTCTGTGAAATACGGTGCATGTGGAAGCGAATAGGAATAGAGAGATTGGCACATTATGACTGGACCAGACTGCAAGACAAATAAATGGGCAACAAGAGGAAGAAATGAACCTAGAGGGAAGGAGAAAAAGTGAGTTCCAGGTTCCCAGGATACAAGTAGGCCTCCGCAAAGATATAGCATGGCAGGATTGTAGAACAGCAGAGAGTCCAAGTGTAATGATTTTAGCCAGATTTATTTAATATTTACCATTCATTTTCCCATGGTGCTACCTAGTGGCCGGAGCTTGCAACTACATTGTGACAGCATATATATCTATCTATATCTTATATAAAATAATATATAATATTTTTTAAAAAGCAGTTGGTTTGTCTGTCTGTCCGCTATAGAGTCATAGAGTTTTACAGCACAGAAAGAGGCCCTTCGGCCCATCGTGTCTGCGCCGCCCAAAAGTTATAGAGCGTACCTACACGCATGTTATATCAAAAGAAAGCTTATTAGGGGAGTCTCATAGGTGTATTTACTTTTTGGTCAGACAAAAATTGTTCGGACACTATACAAAAAACATTCAAAAAAAGGACAAAATCCGCTCATTAGCGGTTGACCAATCCTACCACTCATTAGCGTTGAGTGACGTGATGGTTGACCAATCCTACAGTTCAGTGACCTGATGGTTGACCAATCCGCCGTCTGTGGGCGGGCCTAATACTGCAGCCTCCCGAAACTTCGCCGCCATTTTTTTCATCCCCACAGCGACAGCACCAGCCAAACAAACCCCCACATTGCAGCTCCGGGAGCGGGAGGTGAGTTGGAGTCACTCGGGCCGGGCCTCAGAACCGCTCGGCCCGAGACACAGAGCGGGCGGGGGAGCGTCAGCGGCCAGCCGTTAACGCCACACCGCACCAGGAGCTCAGCTGGGGTCCGTCTCGGCCCCAGAGCCCGGCCAGGCCTCAAACGCAAGGCCCCGCACGTCCACCGCGGCCAGGCTCAGTTTTCAAAGCCCTTCCCCTGGTCCCAAATTATCACAACGGCACCGGGCCTGAGGCGCTAGGGAGGGAGAGGGGAGGGAGGGCCAGAGAGCAAAGCAGGGAGAGACAGGGGGAGGGAGAGAGAGAGGGGGAGGGAGGGGAGAGAGGGAGAGGAGAGCGAGAGAGGGGACAGAGACGGGGGGGGGGGGAAGAGACAGAGGGGACACACAGAGGGGCAGGGACAGAGAGGGGCACGGAGAGAGAGGGGGAGGGAGAGAGGGTCACGGAGGGAAAGCGTGACACAGAGCGGGGGAGCGGCAGCGCCCGGCCGTAAACCGCGCGGTCCAAAATTGCCCTGGCAACACCGGGCCCCCCCAGCTAGTATATAAATAGTGGTGTCTGTCCGTCTGTCTGCCTGCTATACACTCAAAAGTTAGAGCGTACCTACACGTTATATCAAAAGAAAGCTGATGATCAGGGGAGTGTCATAGGCATATTTACTTTTTGGTCAGACAAAAATTGTTCAGACAGTATACAAAAAACGTTCAAAAATCCGCTCATTAGCGGTTGACCAATCCTACCGCTCATTAGCGTTGAGTGACGTGATGGTTGACCAATCCTATAGTTCAGTGACCTGATGGTTGACTAATCGGTGCGTCACGGGGGGGGCGTTTCGTTCCGTGTGTGGGCGGGCCTAATCCTGCAGCCTCCCGAAACGTCGCCACCATTTTTTAAATACCGACAGCGACAGCACCAGCACAACAAACCCCCACATTGTGGCTCCGGCACAGTATCCTGCTCCCGGCCCGCCAGAGCGGGAGGCGAGTTGGGCTCACTCGGGCCGAGCCTGACAACCGCTCAGCCCGAGACACAGAGCGGGGGAGCGGCAGCGGCCGTCAACCGCGCGGCCCTGTAAACTGCCGTTCTACAAAAAAGCCTAGGCAACGCCAGGCCCCCCCAGCTAGTCATTTATATGGCTATACATTCAGCTGGGTCAGAAAGAAAATTATGGCTATAACTATATTGGTTGAAATTACAGCTTTCAGGTGGCTGCATCTCAGGATCTTTGCTGATCACTATTTCAGCAAATCAGTATAGCCAAGTTACTTATCTTAATCAGAAAGGCAGAGCGCTAGATTTAAAAATTTTTTTTTTAACAGATTTAATGTATGGCACACTACACATAAAATGTTGTATTACATTGATAGTTGAATGCTTAATTCTTACAATGTAGCTTTAGAATCAATAGTAACATAGCTCCTGCCAACAGGCCCCATAATTATTTGTGATACTACTTAACTGAAAGTACAAAGAATGAATAGAATTTTACTTCACTTGAAAGCTGAAAAATAAATTACATCGAATTTACAGCACAGTAACAGGCCACTTGACTCAACTAGTCTATGCTGGTGTTTATGGTCCACACGAGCCTCCTCCCACCCTACTTCATCTAACCCTATCAACATAGCCTTCCATTCCTTTCTCTCGCGTGTTTATCTCTCTTTCCCATAAGCGCACCTATGCTATTCGCCTCCAACTACTTCTTGTGGTGGCGAGTTACACAGTCTATCCGCTCTCTGGGTGAAGAGGTTTCTCCTGAATTCCTCACTGGATTTATTAGTGACTATCTTCTATTTACAGCCCCTAGCTCTGGTCAAATCAAATCAAATCAACTTTTATTGTCATTGTTAGTGCACAAGTGCAGTACAACGAAATGTAGGCTTGCGGCTCCCGAGAGTGTACAATTTGGATTGGACACTTAAACATTTCAACATACATTTGTACATATATATTAGCATAAATATGACCATAATAAAGTGCATCGGCAGATGTGCAGGCTTTAGTGTTTATTTGTGGAGTTCAGTAGGATGACAGCCCTGGGAAAGAAGCTGTTCCTAAATCTGGTCGTACGGGTGCGAATGCATCTGTAGCGTCTTCCAGATGGTAGGAGGGCGAACAGACTGTGGCTGGGGTGGGTAGGGTCTTTGATGATGGGCCGTGCCCTCCGTAGGCAGCGTTTCTGATATATATGTTCTATGGTCGGTAGCCGGGTGCCGGTAATGCGTTGGGCAGTTTTGACTACCCGCTGCAGGGCTTTCCGGTCATGGGAGCTACAGCTGCCGTACCATACCATGATACAGTTTGTCAGGATGCTCTCTATAGTGCAGCGGTAGAAGTTAGAGAGGATCGGGGGGTGACAGATTACATCCCTTCAGCCTCCTCAAGAAATATAGGCGCTGCTGGGCCTTCTTCACCAGAGAGGAGGTGTTGAGGGACCAGGAGAGGTCTTCCGTGATGTGGACTCCGAGGAACTTAAAGCTGGCCACCCTTTCCACCTCCGCCCCATTGATGTGGATGGGGGTGTGACTTCCGCCTTTGGACTTCCTGAAGTCCACGATTATTTCCTTTGTTTTCTTGGTGTTAAGGGCCAGGTTGTTGTCGGCGCACCACTTCACGAGATGCTGGACCTCCTCCCTGTAGGCTGACTCATCGTTGTTGGTGATCTGGCCTACTACCGTGGTGTCATCTGCAAACTTGATGATGGTGTTGGAACCATTAACAGCCACACAGTCGTGGGTGAAGAGGGAGTAGAGGAGGGGGCTCAGCACACATCCTTGTGGGGCCCCCGTGTTCAGGGTCGGGGGGGGGGGGGGGGGGGGGGAGGTGTGGTTACCTAATTTGACAGACTGGGGTCTGTTTGTCAGGAAGTCCAGGGTCCAGTTGCAGAGGGAAGTGTTCAGGCCAAGAGTTTGGAGGCCAGCTTGTTGGGGACAATAGTGTTGAATGCTCCCCCACAAGTGGAAACATCTTCTCTACGTCTATCCCATCAACAACAACTTGCATTTATATAGCGCCTTAAACATAGTAAAACATCCCAAGATGCTTCACAGGAGTATCATCAAATAAAATGTGACACCGAGCCACACAAGGAGATATTAGGGTCGAGGCTTGGATAAGGAGGTAGGTTTTATGGAGTGTCTTAATGAGGCGGAAGATTCATAGAAAACCCATTTCCTAAGCCACCTTAAATTTGAGACCCAAATACAACTGAACAAAAAGCTACACCTAAAACTGCAGACTTCACATTCAGCCAGAAACTACTTGAAAAACACATTGTTATCTACAGCTGCCTGCTTTCCTGAACGTAGGTGCGATGGGTAATAAATTAATAACTTACACTCATAGCACCTTTCACATAACAAATATCCACGGTGCTTTACAAGAGAACAAAGTAAACCAAGTGAGAATGGGAGACAAGTTATGGAAGGTGGCTGAAGGTGAAGTTGAAGAGGTAGGATCTGAGGCGTATGTAGGTGGGAAGAGAGGCGTCAGTCAGCTATAGAACTGCAGTACAACTGTCATTTTCAGGTGACAGAGAAAAACACTCTGTTCCAGCATACAGTTACTGGAAAGTTATTTTTTGTATTTTACAAATATAAGTTTGATGCCAGTTAATTCATTTAATGTGGCTGCTGCTTTCATTATAGTGCCACATGCACCACTAAGAACAACAGGTCACTACAGAGTGAATTACATGAAAATCCATTGATGTTTAAACTTAAATACTGACTATGTCAGCAGCAGTTTGAAAGTTAACTGGTCAATGATTTGGCTAGTGACAGCACCACCAGATCAAATACGAGAATATTTGGTTTCTGTTTGCACTGCAAGCGACAGAAATCGGTTTCCACCACACCTTGATCACCATCACCTTTGTCCTCAAACTCAGAGGGCACCAATCGCCCCCATGGAATGGTCACAATTTTCACTATTTTTTGGCAAGATAAACATCTTGTCAAAAAAAGGTTAGAAGACAGCGAACTGCGTCAACATTTCCAGACGAAAGTTTTACTCTCAACCTCTTGCCACCCGGCATCAACACCATCAGCGAACAGACCAGAGGTATGGATGGCTTTGTTAAAATATTAAGCTGTGAATTAAAATTAATAATCTAACCAAAATTTAAGGATTTGACTTCTCATTGTACAATTCTGAGTTCCCGTTCAACAAATTTTACTTAAGTAATCCTTATAAATTTACAATTTGCATTGATCTATTTTTTAATTATAAAACCTACTAAAGTTCCTAATCTAGTGCCAGCACTAAATACTGAGCTGTGTTGCTTTTAAGCTGCATTCCTTAATTTGTTGAAATCAACTGTACTCCCAACAGAAGTAGCCAAAACAGAGAAAGGCTCCGTGACCGTGCATTGGAAAAATGACTGAACCAATTGCAAGGCATCGCAGTCTTATTCTTCAGCTAATCACAATCTGTCCTGTCAATCAGGGCATCACACTACAAGCCAGTGTTCAGAGCCAACAATTACAGCAGGTACACGTAAATATAACACAGATTTTACAGAGAAAATGTCCCAAGACAGCTTACACAGAGGCAAAAAAAATCTTATTTTTCTTACATTACATAGAAAGAGATATCCAAGAGAGGACAGTGGGTGGTGAGTGCGCACTGCGCTGGGGGAAGGTGGGAAAGGGAAGATGTTCAGGAGCGGATAAATGCACAAACAGGAGGCTCTTTAAGAGACATTTGAAGGTAGGGAGGGAGGTGGCAAGGCAAAGATTCTGAAGGAAAAGACTTGCATTTATATAGCACCTTTCACGACCACCAGACATCTCAAAGCGCTTTACAGCCGATGAAGTACTTTTTGAAGTGGAGTCACTGTTGTAATGTGGGAAAAACGGCAGGCAATTTGTGCTCAGCAAGCTCCCACAAACAGCAATGTGATAATGACCAGATAATCTGTTTTTGTGATGTTGATTGAGGGATAGATATTGGCCAGAACACCGGGGATAACTCCCCTGCTCTTCTTCGAAATAGTGCCATGGGATCTTTTACGTCCACCTGAGCACGCAAGCGGGGCCTCGGTTTAACGTTTCATCTGAAAGACGGCACCTCCGACAGTGTAGCACTCCCTCAGTACCGCACTGGAGAGTCAGCCTAGCTTTTATGTGCTCAAGTCCCGGGAGCGGGACTTGAACCCACAACCTTCTGTCTCAGAGGCGAGTGTGCTACCAACTGAGCCACAGCTGACAAGGAGGGAGTTTCAGAAGGTGGGGCAAGGTGGCTGAAGGAGCAGGGTAAGCAAAAGGAGTGCAGAGACATTGAGGTAGAAGAGATCACAGATAGGGAGGGGTGAGGTGAGGTTGTGGAAGCATTGAAAGACAAGGAAGGATATACAGGAAGCTGGTGGAGTTTTGCAAGGGCAAAGGTGATGAGGATGCTGGATACTGCCTGTGGCATGCTGGAGGATGCGTCATTTAAGCATGGTGGGAATGAAGAGACCAGCAAAGAGAGCTTCAGAGAAGCCCAGCTGCAAGATAGCTTATGTGCCACAACTTAGCTTTATGTGCCATCAGTATCGTAGTCAGTCCTGCCACACAACTGAAATATGCATCAGGCTCTCTCACACTGGTCAAATCTTCAAATGCACCATCACTGTGATGCTCCACTCCAGTGCAGTGCTGCACTGTCGGAGGTGCCGTCTTTCGGATGAGACGTTAAACCGAGGCCCCGTCTGCTCTCTCAGGTGGACGTAAAAGATCCCATGGCGCTATTTCGAAGAAGAATACGGGAGTTATCCCTGGTGTCCTGGCCAATATTTATCCCTCAACCAACATCACTAAAACAGATGATCTGGTCATTATCACATTGCTGTTTGTGGGACCTTGCTGTGCGCAAATTGGCTGCCACGTTTCCCACATTACAACAGTGACTCCACTTCAAAAAAGTACTTGATTGATTGTAAAGCGCTTTGAGACGTCCGGTGGTCGTGAAATGCGCTATATAAATGTAAGTCTTTCTTTAAACACTAATATATGAAACCGGATTATGTTCAATGGATGTGGAACACCATGTTTCTGGATAAAGTATTCATTCCAGTTGTGAACACCACCTGTGTAACTAACTTGGAGCTACAAAGGTTCCTTCATTTGTGGAGTAAGTATAGTATTCAGCAATCATCACACAAATCACAAGTAGGTTGACCTAATCACTCAAGGAAGTGTTATGGTCATCAAAGCGAATGGGGAGATAAATCAGTTAGTTCTTCATCACTTTCTTTATTCATGAAGTAGATAAAACTTTGTTTATTTTTTTAATTGATTTTATATAGGTAAAAAAGGAGAAGCCTGAAGTACTAAACTAAAATGCCGAGAATGCAACAGGAGCAGTACTTTGTTTTATGGAACTACCGTGTATAATATAGAATGGTTTCACAAAAATACTTAGAACCAAATTCCAACGAGGACCCGAAACAAGATACAAGTATCAAAGCAACTGCAGACTGATGCAAAAAATAGATGTATCTGAAGTGGAGATTTTCTGTATGGGGAACCTCCTGCAATTATTAAAATACCTCTGGGGATCCCAACCTATCTCCAAAACACAGCATCAGCTATCCAAAGTGTTCAGCAACAGAAATAATGTGTTGTTAATTAATGTCAATAAATACAGGAAAATATCGAGATCTGATAGAACGGTCAGAAATTTATGACCTTGCATATCCTCTCATTCCTTCGTGGACGCCCCCAAGCTACAAGGACCCCAGTTTGAAACAATGTGCATTAACACACTGGTCGGGCCACATTCACACACTGGTCGGGCCACATTCACACACTGGTCGGGTCACATTCACAAAACCTGGGTCACGTTGTGATTACTGGGCTAAAATTGAACTGTCCAACATGTCCGTTACACCTCAAAGCAGCTTTCACCCCATGAAATCAATATTTAGGTTACCTGCAAAGGGATTTCAAAGGCCTCAATATATTCAAGGCACTGAGTCGCACAGAAAATTAAGCAATATTAATTTGTGCAACTTTGGCAGCAGTATCCTCTTTCTAGAGATTTGTGATTAGCAGCTCCTCAATGGCTTAGTAGACAAATGCATCACAGTGTGGTAGGAACTAAACAGAAGGTCTCATATTCAATCCCCAGTGTGAAGATTGAGCTTGTTTGAGCCAGAGCAGTAGGTGGGTGATACAACTCACCTCAGCAGCTCTGGGCTGAACATGGAGCGGGACGGGTGGAGGGGAAATCTTCCAGGGGTTTTTGCTCCTAAATGCTGTTAAGACATGGATGAAAACAGGATTAGAGTTAGGGCCGTAATGCCCTCAAGGATTGAACAGCCTGTTGACACTTGAGGGTCCAAGCTTTCACATGAAGAATGTCCACTTAAGCAAGGGACTGGTGGGCTCGAGTACCTGGGAAGCATAACCCTGCAAGAGCCAGCGCTTTCAGGAGTGTAGGAGAACAATGGAGGGGAGGTGGGGGGAAACTGTGATTAACGTAACTTTTTTTTCTACTGGAATGTTTAAATGCTGAGCGTTGATGACACCCAGGAGACTGGTTTGGAGGAGTGACCGAGACCCACAGTGCAAAAAATCTAAATTTGCAGATTTTATACTCAAGAGCGCTTCAGCAATCTAGTCGTGCAAGCGAGTGAAATCAGGAGGCTCACTACCACCAGTAGTTACTTTCTGAACTAAAATAGGCACATAAATGCCTAGACAAATAAGTGCATGATAATTGTATAATTTTCATTTTGGAAAGAGATTCCAATTGTTACGCTCTATTTAAATGCGTGCCAACGCCCACACTAGATCATTTACACAAATTTTGGAATGGGTCTGGGACAAGGAAAGATTGTGAAAGATGCCATTTCAATTATTTTGCTGAATCAATTATAGTCAAACATTTATAAAGGCTAACAAATTCCTTCTTTTTAATTTAGCTATTATCCTGACCAATCTAGTTGCCAAGAGTAACCTGGCATAGCCCATAATACCATCCAGGACAAAGCAGCCCACTTGATTGGCACTCCATCCACCACCTTAAACATTCACTTCCTCCACCACCGGTGTACCGTGGCTGCAGTGTGCACCATCTACAAGATGCACTGCAGCAACGCGCCAAGGCTCCTTCAGCAGCACCTCCCAAACCCACGACCTCTTCCACCTAGAAGGACAAGGGCAGCAGACGCACGGGAACACCACCACCTCCAAGTCGCACACCATCCTGACTTCAAAGTATATCGGCGTGCTTCATTGTCGCTGGGTCAAAATCCTGGAACTCCCTACCCAACAGCACTGTGGGAGTACCTTCACCACACGGACTGCAGCGGTACAAGGCGGCGGCTCACCACCACCTTCTCCAGGGCAATTAGGGATGGGCAATAAATACTGGCCTTGCCACCGACGCCCACATCCCATAAACGAATAAAAATAATAACCTACAATACAAAAAACAAAACCCTCGGCTCAACCTGAACCTATTTGCTGGTTGTCTGGCTGTTGGAAGCCTCTACTAACCATCATATACAACAATGAACATAAACAACAACAACTTCCTGCATTTATATAGCACCTTTTGTCATGAATCTTATCATGACTCATGAAGTAACACTGGGCGGCCAGCTGGTGTCGCCGTCCAAGTAGTATAAATACTCGGGCGTGGGCCCAGCTTGCTCAGGATGTTTCTGTAACCAGGAACTAGTGATGTAACCAGAATCTCATGGTTTGAAACAGTTGATTAAAGCCTTGTTTTATACTCAAACCAAACACTCAGTAGTCTTTTTACATCAATTTAATCAACTGAACCTGCTCCACGCCCTGACTGGTCTTGGGAACAGACGGCTACGACTCAAACCATAGAAGGGAACTCGGACAAAGTAATCGATCCATCATGGAGAAACTACTCCGACCTGCCCATCTCGACCTGGACCCGAATTCACTTACAGCTACTAAGGTATGGAAACACTGGTATCGTACCTTTAGCAACTTCCTTGAGGAGTGTGGTGAGGATGTTCCTAATAAGTTACGAATGCTTGCCAACTATGTATCCCCTCATGTGTTCGACTATATCGAAGACTGTGTAGACTATGACGCCACTATCCAAATACTACAGCAACTATATGTTAAGTCCCCAAACGAAATTTTTGCTCGGCATCTACTGGCCACAACTCGACAACAACCCGGGAATCACTTGACGAATTCCTTCAGAAACTTTGCAGGCTCAGCAAGGATTGTAATCTTAAAGCTGTCACAGCTGAGCAGTACGAGGAGGAGTTAATTTGTGATTCCTTTATTAATGGGATTGCGTCTCCCTTCATACGTCAGCGTCTGTTGAAGAATAAACCCCTCAAGTTACAGGCTGCCTATGACCAGGCATGCTCTTTGGACTTAGCCAAGAGGAATGCAGAAGCCTATCTTTCACCACGTGCACGGGCTGCTGCTGTCACTTTTAGTGACTCCTTCGACAGGCCTCGGGCGGAAGCCCTCACTGATGACTTCCCCCACCTGGCTGATGACAACCCTGCCCTAGAAGCCTTCACTGATGATGACCCTGCCCTAGCGGCATCTTGGCAATCCGGAAGGAAGTGTTTCTTCTGTGGAGGTGCATTCCACTATAGGAAATTTTGTCCTGCTCATAACGCAGTCTGCAATCATTGCAGTAAGAAAGGTTACTTTGCTAAGGTATACCAGTCAAGAGCCCATTAGTTTTGCAGCTACTATCTATAAAACTGCTCCTCCCCCAAGAACCACGACTAAGGTTACAGCTGTCAAGGGTAAAACTGCCCCTCCTCCCATCACAGCTGTTTTTCCCCAAAGTCTGTCCCATGCAGCCACAAAGGTTTCAGTAAATGGACACATTGAGTGCACTAATCGACTCAGCTTCATTAGTGAGCGGGCTGTCAGTAAGTTAAAACTGCGTATTTACCCCTCTGACAGGGAAATTGCAATGGCTCTGATGACACTGACCACCAATTCTTCCGGCTTTTGTCTTGTCGACCTTATTCTCAATGGCCGCACTTATTTCTCCACCCGGCTCGGGGTGCTCAAAAACCTATGCAGTGATGTGCTCCTGGGACAGGATTTCCAGAAACAACACAAAAGACTCACTTTCGAGTTTGGAGGGTCAAAGCCGGAGCTTACTATTTCCAAAGTACCGTTTTGTGCGCTTTCGCTTGACGAGCCCTCCTTGTTTGCCAATCTTTCCCCCCCGATGTAAGCCCATAGTCACTAAGTCACGACGTTTCAGCCAAGACGATCGATCCTTTATCGAGGAAGAAATCTCTCGCCTTCTAGCTGACGGTATCATTGAGCCATGTTCATCTTCCTGGCAGGCTCAAGTCGTCATTGTTAAAAATCCTCTGAAGCAACACTAGAAACGTCTTTGCATCGATTACTCGCAAACTATTAACCAGTATACCGACCTGGATGCCTACCCACTACCACGCATTGATGACATGGTCAATAACCTTGCCAGCTACAAGGTATTTTCAACTTTTGATTTAAAGGGCGCATACCATCAAGTACCGTTAAAGGACTCTGACAAAAAGTATACGGCCTTTGAGGCCAATGGTCGGCTTTATCAGTTTTGTCGCCTTCCATTTGGAGTCACCAATGGGGTGGCTGTCTTTCAACGGGTAATGGATAGCCTAGTCAAACAGGAGAACTTAACGGACACTTTTTCATATCTGGATAATATCACCATTGCTGGTCATGACCAGAAGGAGCATGATGCCAACCTCCAGAAATTTTTTGACGTTCTCCGTCGTCACAACTTAACCTTAAATGAGTCCAAATCTGTGAAATCAGTACCATCAGTCAACATCCTTGGCTACTGGGTGGGCAACGGTGTCATCAAACCGGATCCGGAGCGACTTCGTCCGCTTCAGGAGCTCCCTCCCCCTACGAATCTCGGCTCTCTTCGCCTATTATGCGAAGTGGATACCCCACTTCTCCGACAAGATCCAGCCCCTGCTTCACGCAAAGTAATTTCCGTTGGAGGCAACGGCTATTTCAGCTTTCAACCTCCTCAAGCGACAACTGGAAAAAGCCACGCTTCGTTCCATCGATGAAAATATTCCTTTCATGGTCGAGTGCGATGCATCGGAGGTGGCGATCTCGGCTACCTTGAATCAAGGTGGTCGACCCGTGGCATTTCTGTCCAGAACTTTGCAGGGTAGCGAGCTCCATTATCCTCCTGTCGAGAAGGAGGCTACGGCCATCATCGAAGCAGTACGTAAATGGAGTCATTTTCTCGCTCGTCACCATTTCACGTTTATAACTGATCAGCGCTCCGTGGCCTTTATGCTGGATAACCAGAAACGCACTAAGATCAAGAATAACAAAATACAGCTCTGGAGGATGGAATTGGCCGCCTTTGGCTACACCATACATTATCGACCCGGCAAAGAGAATGTAGTCCCGGATACCCTCGCGTGCATTCTGCCCTTCTATGTCAACTTCGACTCTTGCGGATCTTTATACTGACTTATGCCATCCTGGCATTACCCGTATGTTGCACTTTGTGCGATCTAAAAATCTCCCATTTTCTACGGAAGATGTGAGAAGAACATGCTCCACCTGTAAAATTTGTGCGGAATTAAAACCGCAATTCTTCCATCCGTCGGATGGCTCACTCATACACGCTATGCAGCGACTCAGCATTGACTTTAAAGGGCCATTGCCTTCCTCAATACGAAACACCTACCTGCTTACTATGGTGGACGAATATTCACGCTTTACCTTTGCTTTCCCCTGCCCCAATATGCTTACTTCCACCGTGATCAAATGCCTCGATCAAGTCTTTTCTCTTTGCGGTATGGTCAATTTCAACCACTCTGATCGGGGTCCCTCCTTCATGTCAAGCGAACTCAAGTTATCTTTCCCAACAGGGAATCGCCACAAGTAAAACAACACCGTATCATCCCATTGGTACCGGACAGGTTGAGAGATACAACACTATCATTTGGAACACTGTTCGTCTTGCACTGAGGTCACGCAACCTACCAGACCAGCAGTGGGAAACTGTGCTCCCTGACGCGTTGCATTCCATCAGGTCTCTTCTTTCTATGTCCACCAATGTCACTCCTCACGAGCGATTCTTCAGGTTCCAGCGTCGCTCCGCTCATGGGATGTCCCTACCATCATGGTTGGCAGCTCCCGGCCCCGTGCTGCTCCGAAGATTCGTCCGATCTTCCAAAAACGATCCCCACGTCGACGAGGTGGAACTAACGGACGTTAATCCCACTTACGCACACGTGCGGTACCCTGATGGCCGGGAGTCCACCGTTTCACTCCAAGATCTGGCTCCCTGTCCAACCAGTCCCACGGACCCAACTGGTAGAGGAACCCATGGTAATGATGCCGACGCTCTGCGCTCCTTTGAGGATGACGCCCTACCTGGGACATCAAGGGATCTGCTGGCTACCCCACCGGATCAACTCGGGGAGCCGAGCGCTTCCCATGGGATGGCCACCCGAAGCCAGTCAATCCCTGGCTACCAACCAAGATGACGCCAGCTCTGCGCCTGTGGGGAGCCGCACCCGGAGTCACGATCTCCCCAGTCTTCCGCAGGTCGATCAAGGCGATACGGGCCCCGTCGATCTACCAGTACAGACCAAGTGATCCAGGGACCAAGACACGGTCCGTGGAGACGTGCCTTCCAGCCACAAGCGAAGGTCTAAAAGACTGCACCTATTCGTGGTCCGCCTAATCCACTAGAAGGAAGTCGTCGGACTTCCAAAACTTTCAGGCAGGAAGGATGTCATGAATCTCATCATGACTCATGAAGTAACACTGGGCGGCCAGCTGGTGGCGCCGCCCAAGGTGTATAAATACTCGGGCGTGGGCCCAGCTTGCTCAGGATGTTTCTGTAACCAGGAACTAGTGATGTAACTCGAAATCTCATGGTTTTGAAACAGTTGATTAAAGCCTTGTTTTATATTCAAACCAAGTGCTTAGTAGTCTTTTTACATCACTTTTAACATAGTAAAACCATCCCAAGCTGCTTCACAGGAGCATTATCAGGCAAAATTTGATGAGAATTTTTAGAAATCAAGGCATTGCCTGACCGGGAGCCGACGTAGGTCAGCGAGTACAGGGGTGATGGGTGAAAGGAAGAAGGTCCAAGTTAGGATATGGGCAGCAGAGTTTGAAGATATTAAAGATGTTTATACGTTAATTTGCTATTTTAGGGAACAGTTCCACTGTACACCGAGACCAGTTGCTGCAGTTCGAGTGCCTATCAGGGCAGAGCCTGGTTTACATTGCTTCTCTTGTCTCCCCAAAATGTTAACTGTCCTGCCCCTAGTCTCACACTGCTTCGCTCTAGTCACATCAGACATCTTCCAGCTTAGCATCAATGCAGAGCAATAATCGCTTCATATTAACACTAAACTCGCAGTGCTTTCTTCAACTGCAACAAATCCTTGCAGGCTTATTAAAAGAAAGGTTACTTAGACGAATAAAGTTTGAAATTGCAAGTCTTTACTCATGGGACACAGACTCGGGCTATCGAAGCACAAATCAGAGAACTGGATGTAGGGTTCTGTCCACCCACCTTGTGGTTTTTCCAATTTTCAGGAAATCTGGAGGGCTGATCTCCCGGCTAAATTACCCAAATCGGAGCTCCCACAGAACAAGGCTTCACAGTGATGGCATTAGCCTTACAAGATCACCCAGAAATTCCCTTACACCAGAGAAAGATATTTACAGCAAATGAGATAAACCACAAGAAAACTAGGAGGGGCGGGGGTGGGAGAAAGTGGGAGAAAGTGGGAGATGGGAGCAGCAGTAAAATATTGTAGAAGCAGAAGCGAGCAGTCTTCCAAACAATAGAGATGAGCCTGGAGGAGCAGGGCATTTTATGTCCAGGAAGCAGACCTTCTTGGGGTTTTCCTGCCCGTCTTAAAATTCGCACCAACTTGTGGCTGACTAGTGTTACATCGTATTTTCCATTCTGAGGAGAAGCAATTTTCTCCAGGACAATTGCCATTTTTTTAACCGAACGCTTTTAAAAATATTAAGAACAGACACTGCAGAAGGTCCATTTTGCCCATGGTCGAAGAACCATGCAAAAAAAAGACAGTGTACAGAGCAGTACAGACCATTAATACCCGAGCATACTACACCACGGGCTCGTACTCATTGCTCATGCTGCAAATTACTATTCCCTTTTGTGACACTGGAGAATGCAGTATAGATATTCTGCATGTGCCAGGATGATTCTTTCATTTGTATTAAAAGTTTGTGCTGGCATAAGCACATCGAACGGTGTAATGAAAACCAATCAGAAAGATTGCTTGGATACTACTTGGACCTGGGATCTACGATCGCGCAAACAGCAATCTAGGATTACCACTTTAGAATGCAATAATGTTGGGGAAGTTGCAGTAAAGATAGTCAGCAATGTCAGGAATGAGAAAAGGCCATTCAGCCCATTGAAACTCATTCCTCAATTTCATTACCCCTCCCTCATAACATCTAATTGCATCTCAGTGTGCATTTATATAGCACCTTTCATGTCCTGGGGATGTCCCAAAAGCTTAGAACATAGAAGATAAGAAATAGGAACAGGAGTAGGCCATTCGGCCCTTCGAGCCTGCTCTGCCATTCACTAAGATCATGGCTGACCTTCTACCTCATCTCCACTTTCCTGCAATATCCCCATATCCCTTGATTCCCTTAATATTCAAAAATCTATCGATCTCTGTCTTGAATATACCCAATGACTGAGCCTCCACAGCCCTCTGGGGTAGAGAATTCCAAAGATTCACCACCCTCTGAGTGAAGAAATTTCTCCTCATCTCAGTCCTAAATAGCCAACCCCTTATTCTGAGACTGTGACCCCTGGTTCTAGACTCCCCAGCCAGGGGAGACATTCTCCCTGCATCTACCCTGTCAAGCCCTTCACAGCACGTTTGGAAGTGTGATCACTGCTGTAATACAGGAAATATGGTAGCTAATTTCAACACAGACTATCGGGTCATTTATCTTTTTGCCAGCCAAAAAGACAAATGACCAGATAACCTGTTTCAAATAGTGTTGGTTGATGGCCAAATGTTGGCCAAGACACGGGGAGAGCTTGCCTACTCTTCCTCAACTAAAGCCATGGAATATTATACGTCCACCTGGGGGAGCAGTCAGGTTTCAAAAGACAGCGCCCGCAACAGTGCAGCACTCCTCCTGTATAGCACTGTAAGCGCCAGCCTAGATTACACACTCAAGTCTCTGCAGTGGATCTTAAACCCCTGACCTTATGACTCAGAGGCAAGAGGTCAGCTAAGGTTGGCACCTTTGCTTCCATTATCTTGTTTGGTAGATTATACAATATATTTATCACTGAGTAAAGAAGTTTCTTTTACTGATATCTGTTATTTTCCCCACTCATTTCCATTTATGTTCTCCTAGCTTGCTTTGAACTAATAATCTGGGTTTACTTTATATTTTTATACAATTCCATTAAGTACACCTTAACTGTCTTCTTTCCATACTATGAAGTTTATGCTCCTCAAACACACTCATTGCTGCACTGGAACAACACTTCAGAGTGGAATTCAGGCACTGCTCAAGTGAAAAGACCATGGAACTAAGATGGTGTAAAAACATAAGTGTATGCTCCACCCAAGATGTCGTGAGCCAGGGAGTCGTCCATCATTACATCTGCAGGCATGCTCAACCCTGTACAGTCATACGGTATGAAACAGATCAGCATGTACACAGCTCCTGTATAATGACATGGCCCTAAAAGCTGACTGTAAAGTTAGAGACAGTAAAGCGTATTCAGACAAATAAATAAAATAAATATACACGCATTAGGATTCTATTCATCATACATTTCCTGTTGCTAATGATCATTTAAAACTCTCAACATTGCACAATTCCCAATTCCTCAGTTTTGGATTGGATGCGTGGACACACCAATGAAAGCAAATTAAGGAAATAAAATTTTGGATTGAAGGTATTTTCTGACTTGGCCCCCAATTAGTCTCCAACAGTTTTATCTATATACCAAGGCTACCAGAATAACTTTCCTGCATGCACCTGCGCCAGAGGGCAACTGTCCAAACCTCGACAAGCAAAAACTAGAAAATGATTAAAACATTCAGTAGGTCAGTCAGCAACTGTGGAGAGAACAGATGAGTTAATGGTTCAAGTGTAGACCCTTCAACAAAGGTGTTCTGACGAATGGTCTACACCCGAAACATTAACGCATCTGTTCTCTCCACAGATGCTGACCAACTCAATGCCTTCCAGCATTTTTGCTTTTTGTCTTTTAAAAGCAATGTTTTTTCCATTTATAAAGGCACGCCCGATGGTCCCCTGCAATTAGTAGGGCGGCTAATTTGTTAGGAGCTGCAACAAGGTACCTCCTCCACTGTGGCGCAGTACAGCTCCGCCAATGTTCCCTCTAATTTTGTGTGCGCACGGTCCCTTTAAATTTGCTGCACGTGGTATCTTCCAGCACCCAGCGCGGGACCTCCCGACTGATGCGCGGCTGTGCGCCTGCACACCTTAGGGGGATTATTGAGCTCCGCTCACAAACAAACATGTGGCATCTCCGCCTGGAACTGGGGTAACAGCATCCCACCCCCTGGCCAGGAGTGGCACAGATACCAACTGCCATGACCACCAGTATGTCAGCCTCCTTGCCCATAGGCCGAACTAACCAGCTGAACAAATAAATAAACAAGCTTACCTCAACCCTGGCCCACAAGCACAGTCATGCCAAGAAGTCTGGATATATTGACGTGAAATCATAGAATGGCTACAGCACGGAAGACGGCCATTCGGCCCTTCGAGCCCATGCCGGCTCTCTGCAAGAGCACTTCAGCTAGTCCCACTCCCCCGCCCTTTTTCCGTAGCCCTGCAAAAATGTTTCCTTCAGTTAGTTATCCAACTCCCTTTTGAAAGCCGTGATTGAGTCTGCCTCCACCACCCTTTCAAGCAGTGCATTCCAGAACCTAACCACTCGCTGAGTAAAAAAGTTTTTTCTCATGTCGCCTTTGGTTCTTTTGCCAATCACCTTAAATCTGTGTCCTCTGGCTCTCGACCCCTCTGCCAATAGGAACAGTTTCTCTCTATCTATTCTGTCCAGACCCCTCATGATTTTGAACACCTCCATCAAATCTCATCTCAACTTTCTCCGCTCTAAGGAGAACAACCCCAGCTTCTCCAGTCTATCCACGTAACTGAAGTCCCTCATCCCTGGAATCGCCCTCGTAAATCTTTTCTGCATCCTCTCTAAGGCCTTCACATCCTTCCTAAAGTATGGTGCCCAGAATTGGACACAGAATCAAGGCCGAATCAGTGTTTTACAGGGTCATCATAATTTCCACGTTTTTGTACTCTATACCTCTATTCGTGAAGCCAAGGATCCCGTAAGCTTTTTTAACTGCTTTCTCAACCTGCCTTGCCACCTTCAACGATTTGTGCACATATACCCCAAGGTCTCTCTGATCATGCACCCCCTTTAGGATTGCACCTAAATGTATGATTTTGTAAAATACGAATGATGTACACATTTGTAAAATAAACACGACTGTTCACCTAAATTGGTCTTAAAATATATGCAGTTCAGTATTAAAAACTGCCACCTCCAGTATCAGAACCCAATGAAAATCTTTAAACAGAAGTTAATCATAATTCACTTTTGTTTAAAGTGAGCGCTGGCAACACCTGGGGCACGGTTTTGAAGTCGGTACTGGGTCCGATAGCAACAGGACTGAATATAATCAAAATATACTTCCGCATCAACTGTATGTTAATGCCATTCTCTCGCAGTGTCAAACTCTGCAACCCAAATCATTTCATTAGTGCTTACCAGGTGAACAGGGGAAAACAGTGCCCTGGTCATGAGATTTCCATTTAAAATCAGTCTCAAAAATGTCTTTGCCTTCTATAGTTTCCCAGGTTCCTCTCATCTCCTGCAGGTAGCTGTGCCCCATTGGAATTACAGCTTCATGGTGTCTAACCCAAGTGACATTATCGGTGTGTGAGCCTTGACAAAGAGTACCAGCAGGCTCTTTAACTACTGAGGATTTGGGGGGGGGGGGGGGGGGGCAATACAGCCAAGCCTAATCCACCCCTCACCATTCAAACTATTTGCTCGCACGGAGGGTAAATGCCAACACACATTGGTTGGGTCAAAGGGCCTGTTTCCATGCATTTCCATGGTATCTACACATATGCACTGCCAGGAGGAGTGACTGGATGGCGATCAGGAGCAGGAACACTGCGCAATTTTTCTTTTCCTAATAAAGCCCCTTCTGCTGCCCCAGCTGTGATTAGCTAACTCAAGGGAACAGGAATCAAGACCAGGGACCTGCATGTTTCGTTTGGTTCTATTACTCACTTGATACACTTACTGAGCCAGCAAGGAGATTTTTCTACTACTTTTTGTGAGGCTATGTAGTTTTAAACACAATATAATACATTTCCTTCACATTTATTGGACGACAAAGTGAATTAAGATATCAGCATCCTCTCTTAATTCAAACTACCTAATTTAACTTTTAAACTCTAAATTCCCACTATACGGTGTTAATTAGGTTGCTCAATTTAATTTTAGTGCAAAAGTGAATTATCAAGAATTGACCGCATTCACAAAAGAGTTAAAATTGCTTATCTGAATCACCTATTTTGGAATTCACGATTAAACACGGATGTAAAAGTGAAATAAACTTGTGTGTGTTTGAAGACTTCAGGACCAAAGATCCCTCATCAAATCGGATATAGACCTGCCAATAACACAGGGAGTGTGGTTTTCAATTGTATCATATTCTAATTTTGCGTCAGGTTAACACGACTATATATGTCATGAAAACAATTTTGAGACCGCGCTCTATAGCTAAATAGAAATCAACACACTTGAAAAGTGAAGTGTGCAATTAATATTTATATAGCACATTGACTGCTCAAATTCTCTACAACTGAGGCAGGAGTGAGTGAAATTTTTGCACTGTGTCCACTTGAGTTGGACACAGTGCAGTGCAATGATAGATTTTGCCCTTTCAAGTGTGGTTACGGAGAAAACATTTTGAATTCTGTAACACAAATGCTGTTGATCAAGGGAATGTAATGAAATAACAAATTAGTGAGACACGCTCGAGATACATCTCACTCCTCACAATAACCTAACAATTAGATACACGAATGCCTGGATTTTCAGTTATACAGCTGAATAATTGAAGCAAGAGATTTTCATTATAAATAGCTTCACTCTACAAGTTCTTGTAGATTGGTTCCATTGTATTGGAAAAGCACTCTGGCAAAATCTAATCTATTCAACAAGTGTTGCACATAAACAATCAAATAGTTTACTTTCCAAGCCCAGTACAACAGAATGCAGTGTCAAACCCAAGACTGGAGAACAGATCAATCTGACAAAGAACTAACAATAGCTTAGTCTTTACCTTTGTATTTGGTGCTATTGTTGATAACACCGAACAACAGCACAAGGACAACATTTGTCATCTGTGGCGACCATAGTTGTTTTTCCCAGAATTCCAGTGAAAAACTCTAATGCTTCCAAACATAGCCAAATACTCTTGACCTGTGGAATTGTTCAACTTGACTGTCATTCAGGAAAGAACATTCTCATGGCCACATTCAGAAACCAGTTTGTTATTGTTTACTTGGTGTCTCTTCTTGCTAACCAGATCTGAACCCTGACTATTAACTGCTCTTCAGCCCCACCTTAAGAACCTCCCTGCGTTATTGACGAACAGATCCTACAGGTGATATTACTGTTGGGCAATGCAAAACCAAGACAGCACAAGAGAGTCTTAAAAGTAGGCTCAAATTTTGTTTAAAAAAAATTAAGACAAAGACAAGTAGTTTCCAAATACCAAAACAGCCACTAATATCAAGAAAAGCCAACCTACTTAACTTACATTGCAGTATCTTCTAATCGGGCTCAGCTTATGCTGAATTATTTTGTGAAGTCAGTACAGAACTTCTCAAAACCAAACAAGCCACCAAAAAGATAAAAAGTCCTCCAGAATTAGATCTGACATTGAGATACTTTAGGGTCTGCAAAATACATTTCTGCACCATAGGACCATTACAGACTGATCTAGCAGTAAACTTTACACCTCATCATCTGATATGTTGGAGAGGATCAGCATAACAGATTTCAAGCTCTCAACTCTTTTCCTATTCGTCAACATTTTTGAACTAACCAAGTGTCCAAAAACAGACAAGGCATTAAATGTGTTCTGAAGAAGTGTCCTACCTGAAATGTTAACCTTTCATTCTCTTTCAAATGCTGCCCGACATGATGGCCATTTCCAGCAATTTGTTTTTAATTTATATAAAATATATTTGTTGTGGAGATACTGGTGTCTCACTCCAAAAGATACTGTATTTCTGATTGATGGGAAAATGTCAGTCATTCACCCGAGTGATTATAGTAAGGGATGCTCTCACTTACACAAGAACTGAGTGACAGTTTCAACTGTTTACTTCTCCCAATTCTACAAGACCACCACCCAGACAATGAAATAGAAAATGCCTGAAGTTTCGAAACGCAGGTATATTCAAAGTGTACACATGAATACATGCTACGAACCTTAAAAATAGGGTACTATGCTACAGAAAACTGTTGATAATCAGTGCAAAAGAAGTAGTGAAATCTTCATCAATTTTCATATGCACAGGATAAAGAGTGTTATTCAATTCCAGTTCAACTTAATTGTGCATGTCATTAGCGTATGCACTCTGGACACTGCGCTCACATGCAAAATCTTTTCCGAGCACCAGTTGATCTGTTCTGGCCTGGCCTACCCTCCCTACCTTCAAGCTAATTGAGCATTTTTTGGGGGAAAAAACATAATAAGCATGCTGGATATAGTGCTCAGTTCTCCCTTTTAGATGCTAGAACAAGTATCAAATATGTACTTCATTCACATAATTACCACATTCCCGATTGTAAAACTGATGTAGACCAGAAAACAGTGTTGTCTTCATATTGGCTTATTTATATGATGATCAGCTTACACCAATCATCAAAGAAATTCGTTGCCAGGACCCTCTACACTCCGATTAGGACACACTCCTGACAATGATTATTTATGTGTTTTCCCTTGCAACATTACTACTTTCTAATCTGCCCCTGTTCACTCCCATAGACTGATCGTAGGTGACATGTCTGTCCATTGTTACTATGACTCAGTAAATTGCCTCACTCTTGCTTATCCCGTTTCTTGGCATTAGGTCTCATTGACTACTTTTCCACTCCTGTGCATTGCATTTTCATCTTATAATTTACTTTCTCTAAAGCTGTTTTTTTTATTAATATAATTTGGGGACGATTCCTCTTTGAAGATCTGCCAGTTGCCTTTCAGCCCATATCAGATTCTTTTGAAGTGACTATTTCTACTGGTAGTAACAGCAGGAGGAGGAGGATCATGTGCGGAGCCGTGCTCCATCCAGGGAGCCTGGCAATCAATTCCAAACCACTTCTCTCCCGGACCCTCCATTCATCCGCCTGTGGTTCCCTGCTTCCCTGGCTCCCAATCACGCCGTTCGGCAAGCATTTAATCGGGGCCTGTCTGCCGACTCCTCGGAGCCCTGGGCCCGGATCCACCGGCCGGTACACACGGACGGTGGAGAGAGAGAGTGAGTGAGTGAGTGAGTGAGTTGGAGAGTGTGTGTGCAGACTAGGCCCGGCCCCGCACTCACAGTGAGTCAGCAGCGTTAGCCCCGCGGCCCGGCGCCTCCCTCCTTCCCGGCCCGGCCTCTTGTTGTTCCCCCCCTGCCCGCAACCCCCGGGGCTGGCCGCGGCCTCCGCCGGCCTCACTCACCGATACTGTGCAGGATGTCTATAGACGCGTTCCGGTCGGTGCTGACTAAGGACTGAGCGCGCTGGAACTCCACTAATGCCGCCGCCGCCATCTTTTTCCTCACCGACAATCACATCAAGTCCCTCCCCCTCCCCACCGCGACCGCGCAACCTAACCTCCTGGCCGTCCCCCCGCACGTCATCTGACTGACAGCCCGCTGGCCCACTGGCGCGGCCGGCCGGTGACGTCATCGCGCGCTCCCGCCCAATGGACGTCAGCTTGTGGGCGGGGCGGAGTGGCGTTCCCAACCAGTAAGGTCGGTTGTGCAGCAGGGGGTGCGGTGACGGCAGTCTTCCTGCGCAGGCGCGTTTTCGCTCGGTGGGGTTGTGGGTAATGTAGTTTTTCTCTGCGCACAGACCAGAATGGAGAAAAATGATAGATAAGAAACCAGAAAGATTGGGGCTTATTATTTCTCTGTCGTTGCACTGTGAAAGATCCTCCATTATTGCACTGCCCTTCCTTCCATTCTATACTGAAGAGACCCATTGATTGTTTAACTTTAGAATGCGAAAAAAGAAGAGTTTAATTGACATTTCTTTAACTTTGAAGTGTTTGTAGTAGCAAGTCAGCAACATCAATCAAATATTTCCTGTCAGTCCCCAGTACATTAGGGCTGCCAACCCATCAAAAATGTCCTGGAGTCTCCAGGAAGTAAAGATTAATTTACTGGACACTGCTGTGAGCAACCTAGGAGAAAAATCACAGGGGCATTAAAAAAATTCTGCGTATTTTTCATTTTCTTTGAACACTTTTGTATATCAAAATATTGGAGATGGCTATTTGTCTGCGGGTGGTTGAATGTGGGAGATCATGTGATGAAAGCTCCAGGAATATGTCCAACCAGAGTTGGCAACCACAGAGTTGTACATGGCAAACTTAATCATGTTCTTCGTTGTTGCGCATTCCCTAGTTCTACTTCATTACTTTCATGCACTGGAGCTGTATAAAAAAGATCATGGAGGTCAGGCAGCATCTGTGGAGAAAGGAAAAAGCTTGGTTTAATGCTTCAGGTCTATGAGCCCCTGTCAGAACCCAAAAAACATAATGTAATAAAATTCAAAGTCTTGCCACCTAAAAGGAAGGGGAAAGAAGAGTTTTTTGTTTAAACACCAGATAGGATGAAGGATGAATTGGAATTGGGGAACTAGGACAGCTCTGAAATAAAGTGAGTCAGTGCTACTGAAGAGAAAGTTTGAGAGAGTGTACTTAAGGCTAAAGGGATCAAGGGATATGGGGAGATAGCAGGGACAGGGTACTGAATTTGGATGATCAGCCATGATCTCATTAAATGGCGGAACAGGCTCGAGGGGCTGAATGGCCTACTCCTGCTCCTATCTTCTATGTTTCTATGCACGCGGCAGCACGTGGTGGAGAGGGTGGACCTGATGAAATGGTGAAAGCAGTGGTTAGAATAATGATAAATACCACAGAGATACCTGTGATTGTGGGTTAATCTGAAAGAGGAAGGGTGGAATTTAAGCTGGAATCCATATGGAATGAGTTGGAGCTGAAAATAGAGATGGTGCTGTGGAAGCGAATTTTCCTATGTTCCTATTTCTATTTCTATTTTAGATTTCCAGCATCTGCAGTATTTTAATTGTTTGTCAGAAATATCACCTTTTGCAGATCTACTGTTTTTAAACTTAATTGTAAAATGATGGAAAAGAATAAAGGAAGGGCATGATGATTTGAGAGCTGGCAAAGTGCTTTGATCCTTAAAGGATTTTAAAATGTTTGATTTATTTGCCAGGTCTTTTTTCCAAAGGCTGTAAACTAGCAGCTAGCGTTCCTACAGAAAGCTTTTTCTGAAAAGGCAGATGAATAATATCTGTTTACAAGAGGAGAAAATGCTTTGTTTCAAATTGATTAAGGGACAAGTGCAGGGCCTTGAAGATAGGAGACAAGCAAGTAGCTAAAATAAATCCTATCACATTTATCAACAGTTTTATTGGAAAGTTAGTACTCTAGTGCAGGAAGCCTGCTCTTCTACATTCTAAAAGGGGAAAAGGCAACAAAATACGCATATTATTGGATTTTTGGTAACTTTTTTTATCAAGAAAATATCTTCTGGTGTGGCGGAGCCACCAAAGGACTCAGATCGTTTGTATATAATTCCTTTAACAACATGTTAGCTACAGCCTGAGTCTGTATCTTTATTTATGCTGTTTAACTGTACAGAGCGTGGTTACTTTAACAGCGCGGCTAAAATGTGATGGCGTCACGCTGCTCATCACGTGATTCCCCACTGGCGGGAAAACGTGATGACGTCATGACGTCAGCCACGGGATTGCAGGGGCAGTCCTCGTGGAGCCTCTGAAGAGAGCAGACCTACATTCGATGTTATCCTGCAGTTTCTTGTTAAAACCTGTTTGTTTCATTAAAGTTCGTTTTGTTTGATCGCCTGAGTAGAACTCAGTCTTTTAGTTAGGAACCCACGTTCCTACATTGGTGACCCCGACTTTCATGAACGGTTTTCACGGAAGATCTTCAGCATGGAAACGAACGCCGTGACTCTGAAACTGCCACAGTTCTGGGAGCAACAACCAGCCGCGTGGTTTATCCAGGCTGAAGCCCAGTTCGCCATCAGGAACATCATCGCGGATCAGACCCGTTATTACTACGTGGTCTCCGCCCTCGATAGCGCCACTGCCTCGCGGATCGTCAGTCTCCTCGGTAGTCCTCCTAGTGACCGCAAGTATGATACGTTAAAGGCGCGGTTGCTACAAGTCTTTGGGCTTTCGAAGTCAGAACGTGCTCGCTGGCTCCTCGCTATGCCCGGACTCGGAGACTCCAAACCGTCCGAGCTCATGAGCCAAATGCTCACGCTCTTAGGTGCCGAACCGGAATGCTTCCTCTTCCGGGAGCTATTCCTCTGCCAACTGCTGGAGCAGGTGCAGGCTGCCCTAGCCAGGTCCGAGGTCACAGACTGCGCCGAGCTTGCTGCCGAAGCAGATAAGATTTTCACAGTAACCCAGCAGTGCTGCGCTGCCACGAGACGCCCATCCCCCACAGGTGCGGCTGCAGCTCCTCTTGCAGTGGGCTGGTGCTCCCACCACGCCCATTTTGGCATGAAGGCATGACGCTGCCGCTCTCCCTGCAGCTTTTCGCCCCCCAAAGAAAAACTCCTGCAGCATTCCTGGCGAAGGAGGACCAGGTCTAACGGGTGCTCCGCGGCTGCGATGGCCATCGGATCTTCGGGGAAACTTCTTTACATCACCGATTCCCTATCGGGTCAACGTTTCCTTTGTGACACCAGGGCGCAGTGTAGCATCCTACCTGCATCGAATCTCGATATGCAAGCTGGGGAGCACGGCTTTTCCCTCGTAGCGGCTAATGGCGCAGCCATTCGAACTTTCCGAAAGCGTCGGGTCCAAGTGTGTTTCGGCGGTCAGCGCTTCCATTGGGAATTCGTCACAGCCACAGTCTCGCAGGCCATCCTAGGGGCGGATTTTCTGTGTGCCAACGGCCTCCTCGTTGATGCCCGGCACCGCCGGTTGATCAACGCGGCCACCTTCCACTCGATTCCGTGCCACCACGGTACCTCCGTGTCGCGCTCTATCGCCTGCGCGTTCCCATCTCCGGATGACTTCACGCGGCTCCTCGGAGAGTTCCCGGAGCTGACCAGGCCCACTTTCTCCTCCTCGGCCATGAAGCATGGTGTTGAACATCATATCACCACTACTGGCTCTCCGGTTTATGCACGGGCTACAAGGCTTGAACCAGGCAAGTTCGCGGCTGCGAAAGCGGAGTTCGACACGATGGAGCGGCTGGGGATTATTCGCCGGTCGAATAGTCCCTGGTCTTCGCCTCTCCACATTGTTCCGAAACCGGGCGGCGGCTGGCGGCCATGCAGTGACTACCGACGCCTGAACGACGCCACTACTCCTGATCGGTACCCGATCCCGCATATTCAGGATTTCTCGGCCCATTTGGCGGGAAATTCTATCTTTTCAAAAGTTGACCTCATCTGGGGGTATCACCAGATTCCCGTGCACCCGCAAGACGTCCCGAAAACTGCAGTCATCACCCCTTTTGGCCTTTTTGAGTTCCTGTGCACGCCGTTTGGCTTGAAGAACGCGGCACAGGCTTTCCAGCGCTTGATGGACTCCGTGCTCCGAGACCTAAACTTCATCTTCGTCTACCTCGATGACATTCTCATCGCCAGCACTAGCAAGGAAGAGCACATCTGCCATTTGCGTACCCTCTTTACACGCCTTAGTCAGCACGGTTTGATCATCAACCCGGCCAAGTGCCAGTTCGGACTGCAGCAGTTCGATTTCTTGGGACACCGCATAACATCAGACGGCGCCGTCCCCTTACTGACGAAGGTGGAAGCTGTTACCTCTTTCCGCGCCCACCAACTGTCAAGGCCCTGCAAGAGTTCCTGGGGATGGTCAATTTCTATCACCGATTCGTCCCTAAGGCGGCTCAGCTTATGCAGCCTTTGTACGGGGCCCTCAAGGGCAAGTCCGGTAAGGATCCAATCAGCTGGACGGCCGAGGTGGACCAGGCGTTCGTCAACACCAAGAGCGCCTTGGCCAATGCAACCATGCTGGCGCACCCACTTCCAGGTGCCACCATTGCCCTTACCACAGACGCGTCAGACTACGCCATTGGCGCAGTGCAGGAGCAGTGGGTGAACGGCACGTGGCAACCGCTGGCGTTTTTCAGCCGTCAACTACGGAGAAATGAAAGAAAATACAGCACCTTCGATCGGGAGTTGCTGGCCCTTTTTCTAGCCATTCACCATTTCCGGTTCTTATTAGAAGGACGTCCCTTCACGGCTTTTGTCGACCACAAGCCTCTAACGTTCGCCATGGCCAAGACCGCCGAACCGTGGTCAGCTCGTCAACAGCGTCACCTGACGTTTATTTCTGAATTTACCACGGACATTCAACATGTGTCTGGTAAGGACAACCTGGTGGCGGATTGCCTCTCCCGTGTGACGGTCCATGCGGTTCACCTGGGGATTGACTACGCCCTCATGGCTGCGGATCAGGCCTCGGACCCAGAGGTCCAATCGTACAGAACCGTCCCCTCTAGTTTCCAAGCGACTGACGTCAGTTTCCAGGCCGCAGGCACCATGCTCCTTTGTGACGTCTCCATGGGCGTTCCCCGACCTATCGTGCCAGTTGCATGGCGCCAGAAGGTGTTTGACGCCATACACGGGTTGTCGCACCCTGGTATGAAGGCTTCACAACGGCTAATGTCGGCGAAGTTCGTCTGGAAGGGTATGCACCTCGATGTCCGTGACTGGGCCAACACCTGCGTGGTCTGCCAGAAAGCCAAGGTCCAGCGTCATGTTAAAGCTCCAGTGGCTACGTTCGCTGTTCCGGAGCGTCGTTTCGACCACGTGCATGTGGACCTTGTGGGGCCACTTCCGCCTTCCCATGGTTATACGCATCTCCTCACCATGGTGGACCGCACCACTAGGTGGCCAGAGGCAATTCCTTTGGTTTCCACCACTTCGGCAGATGTCGCTAGAGCTTTCATCTCCTGTTGGGTTGCTCGTTTCGGGGTACCGGCGGACATCTCCTCCGATCGTGGGCCACAATTTTCCTCGGAGCTCTGGAACGCTGTAGCTCAGCGGCTCGGCCCCAAACTTCATCGCACCACCGCCTATCATCCACAGGCGAACGGCCTGTGCGAGCGATTCCACAGGTCGCTTAAAGCCGCCCTACGGGCCAGTCTTCAAGGTGTGGGATGAGTGGACAGACTCCCATGGGTCATTTTGGGTCTTCGTACGGCGCCCAAAGAAGACCGGCAATTGTCCTCGGCAGAACTCGTTTATGGCCAGCCGCTCCGAGTACCAGGGGATTTCCTCCCTTCTCCCACAGAGCCATGGTCCGCCTCCCAGCAACTCGTCAGCCACCAGGAAGCGGCCAGATGCTTCGCTCCGGTGCCTACATCAAATCACGGCCTACAGAGCTCCCACGTGCCAGCGGAGCTGAAGAACGCCGAGTACGTATTTATCCGCCACGACGCTCACCGGGATCCACTCAAGCCCCCTTATACTGGTCCTTTCCGCGTCATCGAATCAGGAGACAAATCCTTTTCGGTCGACATCGGAGGAAAGCCGGAACACATTTCGGTGGACTGGTTGAAGCTGGCTCACTTGGACCTGGACCGCCCAGTCGTCATCGCTCAACCGCCGAAACATGGCCGACCGCCTGCAGCCGCCGTGCCAGATCAACCACAGCCGCCCGCCAGCTCGACCACACTCGCCGCGCCAGCTCAACCACAACTGCCCGCCAGCTCGACCACCGTCCATCAGCTTCCTCTGCAAGGTTACTGAAGTCGCTCGGACAGACTTGTCAGGCCTCCTCGACGCCTCACTTTTGCTGTTAAAGACAATTCGGGGGGGCGCATGTGGCGGAGCCACCAAAGGACTCAGATCATTTGTATATAATTCCTTTAACAACATGTTAGCTACAGCCTGAGTCTGTATCTGTATTTATGCTGTTTAACTGTACAGAGCGTGGTTACTTTAACAGCACGGCTAAAACGTGATGACATCACGCCGCTCATCACGTGATTCCTCACTGGCGGGAAAACGTGATGACGTCATGACGTCAGCCACGGGACTGCAGGGGCAGTCCTCGTGGAGCCTCCAAAGAGAGCAGACCTACATTCGATGTTATCCTGCAGTTTCTTGTTAAAACCTGTTTGTTTCATTAAAGTTCGTTTTGTTTGATCGCCTGAGTAGAACTCAGTCTTTTAGTTAGGAACCCATGTTCCTACACTGGTACAATTCTAGTATCTGTGGCAGTTGGGATGTTACATTTGCCTCTCAGTCTCTGGCCTAGTGAAGGGGGAAAATCAGCCAAGATTCTCATTGACCATTGACCTTTGCTGGAAAATGTATATGCATGGACATCAGATAAAGATAGGATAGCTGTGGAACCACCCCCCCCGTCCCCCCCCCCCCTCGCCCTCACCAACACCATTCCACACAGTTCAATTACTTGCCAACATTCTGTGATAGACTCACAGCTCAGAGATACCAGAGAGCGGTTGGCACATGTGGAACTGTATGGGAGAAATCAGGGGGTTAATGTGACAGCAGGGCTCAGCACAATAACACTGAGTTTTCGATTTCCAGAAATTAGTGTGAATTTAATTGTATGGTAGTTTAGACCCTTAAACAACTCTAAGCTCCAACCTCTTCTTCATCTCACAAAACATTACATATTTTTGTACCTCAGTGTAACAAATATGAATTAAAATTAATGGCTGTACGTCCATGCACAAAGATTGTACTTTGTTTGTCGATTTACATGAGATTTGGCATATATTCGATAAGGAATATCAAACATCAGCATTGTGAGTCAGTATTTCTGTGAACTGGGGCAGAGGAAAGGCAAGGTTTGAGTTCACCCCTTGCTTTAAGTGGCTATGGTAGGTTTACAAACTTACTGTAGTGTGGGACCAACTCAAAATTGATCATCCGTACGTACAGCAACTATGCTGAGCACTGCAATGGATGTGTCACTGCACATTGGAGTGTCACCTGCATAGCTGCTAACCTTGCAGGGGGAGCTATTAGCATAACATGTGAGATCTATTTATATTCATTTTGAAAGAAAAAGAAAGACTTGCACCTTTCACGACCACCGGACGCCACAAAGTGCTTTACAGCCAATGAAATACTTTTTGGAGTGTAGCCACTGTTGTAATGTGGGAAATGCAGCAGCCAATTTGCGCACAGCAAGCTCCCACAAACAGCAATGTGATAATGACCAGATAATCTGTTTTTGTTATGTTGGTTGAGGGATAAATATTGGCCGGGACACCGGGGATAACTCCCCTACTCTTCTTCGAAATAGTGCCATGGGGTCTTTTGCGTCCACCTGAGAGAGCAGACGGGGCCTCGGTTTAACATCTCATCCGAAAGCGGGCACCTCCAACAGTGCAGCACTCCCTCAGCTCTGCACTGGAGTGTGATGTTCAGAAATATATTTGTGTTTTTCAAACCAAAGTAGAAAGCCTGCACCATTGGCTTTGTAACTTTTCCGTATGGGTGACACACTCCGAGGAAGTCCCTGTCTAAACATCTGAAAGGCAGTGGCAGCTATCCAAAGGGAAACAGTGCTCTCATTTGCAGAAATATTTTAAATTAGTAAACAGCAACAGGAAATATTTGCCAGTAATAAAGAAATATTGAAAGATATAGAAATCTGATGACAGCTGGTCAGAAATTATAATGACCTGTGGATCCCCCAGAAAAACACACACAAGTAAACTAAATATTCTCAGAACTGAGAGATCTCCGACATTTCAACAGTAACTACTCATCAAAAGTATTGATTGGCTGTAAAGCGCTTTGGGACAGCATGAGGTCATGAAAGGCGCTATATAAATGCAAGTTCTTTCTTTCTTTACCTCCATTCTCTTGTGGACCCTCCAGGGGCTCATATATTTGAAATCATATAGTCTACACTAAAACACTGGGCTCTGAAGGCCTGTGTCAAGGTCCCTGGAATAAAAGATCTATATCACCAGCGATGGTAAAATACCCTTAATTTGAGGGACTGGCCACAGTTCAATTAATCTTCACTAATTTCTTAAAGCCTTCACCAATGCAATGAATACAAAACAAGACATGTGCAAACAAACAACAATACGTACATACTGTATGTACATACATTGCGCCAAGCAAACTAATACAAAAGAGCTAAGTCACAAATATAATGAAAAAAAGTACCCAAAGTTCTCAGGCTCTAGAGATTACCTCCATATTTTTCAGTGTGTATCAAATATGATCTCATCTCGATCCAGCTTCTCAAGAAGCACCTGTTAAGTATGTGTATTGTATTGAACAATTAACACAAAGACTTAAACGTATAACTCAACAGGTCTTTACTGGTTGGAGGTAGGGACTATACTGAATACAAGATTACTGCACAGTGCTTATATACCGGTGTGTTCACCCCCGGTATTACGTCTACAGCAGCCTGAGAAAGTAGTACATCTCTTAAGGTGGAACAGGCTTAAGCTCTCTTAAGGTGGAACAGGTTACATACACAACACTCCTCCCTTCTTAGCTTTATAGTCATCCCCCCCATTTAACATAACGTAATAACATATATACATATATAACTTCATGTTTAACGTAACATATCACAGATTCAGTCTCTGCGGAAAACAGTTCACAGATTCAATCTCTACGAACAGTTGCAACATACTCTTAGTGGGAACAGTTTACAGGTTCAGTCTCTGTGGGAACAGTTCGTAAATTCAGTCTCTGATCTTAATTCGTTCCAGACAGCATCTTTTCGTAGTGTTCGGCCGGAGGTAGTAGAAGTAACAATATTTTAAACAATTATTATTTTCGGCCTCTTCTTTTTCTTTTCTGCCTTTTTACAACTCTTGTCGTTCCCATCTTCTCGGCGGACAGCTGTAATGCTACCAACTCTCTATGTTCTTTAGACCTTAAGTGCTTCCTCCGGATTTCAGCACTTTGGGAGTTTCCATCACAATTTGGGCATACCACATCCTCGTAGTATTCACTATCACTCAACAGGTCGAGAGGCCCTTCTACTTCTTCCTTACCCAACTGGACGCTATCCGACTGCTGTTCCTTCTCTATCTCTCTTACTTCCCGTAGTAGAGCCACCTTCTTCCGATGTTCCGTAGACTTTTGGTGCTCCGCCATGATTTCTGCACTTTGGGGGTCGAAGTTACAAGCTGGGCAGGACAGGACATCGTAATATTCGGAGTCGTCCGACAGGTCATGGTAATATTCGGTGTCGTCCTGAGCTAGGCCAGCGAGAGGGTCGTCTATTTCCTCCATACCCAGCTGGACGTTAGCCAGCTCTTGTTCCAAATCCAGACATCTTTCCTGAAGAGACTTCTTCATGTGTACCTCTGCATCCAGCTTTTTCTGGGCTTTCAGCAAGTCGTTTACTAGTGACCTCATTTGTGATTTTAATACTTCAACTTCCTTTGGAGATTGATTGCTCGGACTATGCAGTCCCTCTACCGGAGCAGCTGTTTCAGCGGTCTGTTGTTCTACATTGACGTGAGTCAGCGTACTTTTGGCATCCAATGGCTGCTCTGTTGCAGTCGTTTCAGTCTGTGTCGTCACATCAGCCATCTCAATGACTTTTGAGAGCTCCGAACCCTTTTCCTTTGAAGATCGCAGCTCGTGTTCAAGTTTTTCCCATTTCAGAGTCTTGTCCCTCAGCATATGAAGGAGTTGGCTGACCGTTAACTCTTCTGACACCAGATTATGGCACGCACCTTCAGAACCTGAATCAGCTTTGATTCGTTCGGCCTCCTCGCGCAGATGGTTGGTGTGCTCCTGCTCCATTTTCTCCATCAGTTGCTTCTGTTGCCTTTCCAGATTCTCCCACTCTGTAACAAAGAACTTTTTTATTTCATTCATCTCTTGCTCAAAACGGCGAATCATTTGTTCTAATTGCTGTTGTAGTTTGAAATGGAGTTGAGTTCGAGCCCAGTGTCCCTCAAAAATGTGCATATCAGTAGACTTGACAGACTCAGAATTCTCTGTTAAACTATGTTGTTGTTGCTCAGTGGAATTCTGTGCTGAAACTTTGTCTTTTGCACATGGGTTGGTCTTACCATCGTCAGTTCTAGAGTCTGGGCTGATTATCTGCACCGAGTTCTCACTCTTTATGGCTTTTAGCGAATGCCAGTCCATATTTATGTTTCTAAACCACTCCCGGCCTAGTAGTGGTGGACCTCCCTCCGGTAGCACATATAAGTCCATTATTTGACTTCCTTCGCCCTTGTTGGCCACTGCAACCTTTATTGTCCCGATGGGGTACACTCTCTGCCCCGTGTAGGTTGTCAATATAATCTCCGTATCCTGTAGGGGAATATGTTGGAATAACCTTCTGTAATCTTTCTTATTCATGACCGACACTGCCGATCCAGTGTCCAATTCCATTTTTACTTGGACTCCTTCTATCTGAAGAGTAACCCAAATTGTCTGGAGGTCTGCACCCTTACCAACGTTGAGTACCCTTAAGCTAGCCAGTTCAATACTGCTTGCGTCTGAATCGGACTCCTGTTCGGCCACCTTGTGTACCTTTGCGTATTTCCTTTGCGGTGACTTCTTGTTGCTGGTCTTCTTCCCTGACCTGCATACTCTAGCTATATGTCCAAGCCTACCACAAGTTCTACATTCTTGGTTTTTAAACCAACACTGGTTCTGATCATGCGTTGTCTTTCCACAACGATAACATTTAACAGAACTCACACCCAATTTGTGTGCACTGAGCTCCAGTGACCGTAGCTGCATTACTGCCGTGCCTCTCGCTGCGGCTTCGTGTGCTGCTGCCATAGTGACCGCCTTCTCAAGCGTCAGCTCATTCTCCTCGAGCAGTCGCTTTTGTGTATCCTGTTTAAATAAACCACACACAAATTTGTCTCGTAGTGCATCTGTCAGTCCCGTTCGAAACTGGCAATATTTCGCTAATTTACGCAATTCCAGCAAATATTCAGCATTGCTTTCATGCTGTAGCTGCCTTCTGTCGTAAAATTTAAATCGTTCCGCTAGCATCAGCGGCGTGGGGTTTAGATGATCTTTCAGGACAGTAACAATCTCATCGAACGTCTTATCCGCCGGTTCATCTGGTGATAACAGGTGTTTCAATTGCCCGTATGTCTTCGCACCCATTAAATTTAATAATGTTAGTGCTTTATCAGCCTCACGAATTTTATTGGCCTTACAATAATTTTTAACTCGTTCAACATATATGGCCCAATCTTCGATGTCACTATCAAAGTTGCTAATATTCCCGTGTTTAGGCATTGTAGTACTTTATCAGATTTGCAATTTCTCAGATTTTTTTTTTTACTGCTATCCAAGATGGCGGCTTCCCGCTCTTGCCGTCGTCCTCCGCCCACAAAATGGCGGTTTTCCCGCGCTTGGCGGTCTTCACCCGTCCCCCGACGCCGTCTCCCTTCAGCCCCCGAGTGCCGCCCTTATCTTCGCCGCGATCGATAGCCCGCGCTGTGCACCGCGGCTCTCGCACCTTGAGCTTCTGCAGCCGCCGCGCCTTTCAGCCCGAGTGCGGCCCTTATCAGGGATTTCGATCGATGGCCCGGCTGCGCCTCGCACTTGAAAGCGGCCCGGCCCTTATCAGCGGATGCGATCGATGGCCCGGCTGCGCCCCTCATTTCAAAGCGGCCCGGCCCTTATCTGCCGATCGCTATCGCCCTGTACCTCTCTTCCCCAGTCCTGTCTTCTACTCCGGTTCACAAGCTGATGGAGGCTTCAGGGTCCTAATGCCTGTCGCTTCCAGTGGGGTGGTGAGTGGTGAGGTTTGAAACCTCTCTTCAACCGCCGTGGAATAACTGCCGCAGGGTAAGAACCTGACTCGTCGCCAGTGTTAAGTATGTGTATTGTATTGAACAATTAACACAAAGACTTAAACGTATAACTCAACAGGTCTTTACTGGTTGGAGGTAGGGACTATACTGAATACAAGATTACTGCACAGTGCTTATATACCGGTGTGTTCACCCCCGGTATTACGTCTACAGCAGCCTGAGAAAGTAGTACATCTCTTAAGGTGGAACAGGCTTAAGCTCTCTTAAGGTGGAACAGGTTACATACACAACAGCACCCAACCTTTTTTCTACATTTTCTAGGACAGAAAGCAAACGATGGCCTTCTTCCACCACAATTCGAATCAATTTCTTTATAGAAAGAATGAATAAACAAACTAGCATTTATATAGCACCAGTCACATCCCAAAAAACCTCACAGCCAATGCAAGTATAGTCACTGTCGTTATGTAGGCAAACGCAGCAGCCAATTTTCACACAGCTAAATCCCGTAAGTTAGATCATTACCTGTTAACCTATTTCAGTTGAGGGATGAATGTTGTCTGTTCTTCTTTCCTGCATCTCCATGTTTGATTCTCTCCAATCAGGTTTCCACCCTAGGCACAGCTCCAAAATGGCCACAGCACCATCATTCACAAATTACATCCTCTGTGACTGTGACCATGGTGCATTATCCCTCCTCGACCACTCCACAGCCTTTGATGCGATTGACCACACAATCCAACTCAGTGGGACTGCACTTGCTTGGTTCCACTCTTAGCTATCCAAGCACAGTTAGAGCCTCTTCTCTTCTCTGCACTGTTACCTCCAGAGTCCCACAAGGATCTATCCTTGGCCCCAACTTTTTCCACATCTACATGTTGCCCCTTGGCGACATCATCCACAGACATAGGGTCAGCTTCCACATGTACGCTGATGGCACCCAGCTCTACCTCACCACCACCTGTCTTGGCCCCTCCACTACCTCTGTGTTGTCAGACTGCTTGTCCAACATCTAGACTTGGATGAGCTGCAAATTCTTCTGATTAAGCATTGGGAAGACCAAATGCATTGTCTTTGCCCCCCGCCCCCCTCACCCCCACCGGCCACAAACTCTGTAGCCATGCCACTGATTCTATCCCTCTCTCTGGACAATGTCTCATGTTGAATTTAAATGGTTTGTAATCTTGGTGTCCTATTCGATGCAGAATTGAGTTTCTGATCCCATATCCTCTCCATCACAAAGACCATCTATTCCACTTCTGTAAAATTACTCATTCACATCCAATCTTCCCCCAATTTTAAATTTGGGTGCACGGTCCCGTTAACGGGCTGGGCGGCCCATTCAAAGTTTTGTGCATGCGCCAAATTTTACATTGAAAAGGTCGGTCCCGGGCTGCGTGGAACCGGCAGACAGCGGCCCCGCAGCTTAGTGGGAACATTGTCCACATCTCTACCTCAGCCCATCCACTACTGAACCCTCATCCATACCTTTATCACCCCCAGAGTTGGCTATTTCAATGCTCTCCTGGACGGCCTCCGTACATTGGAGCTCATCCAAAGCTCTGCTGTCCATCTCCTGCACCAAGCCCTATTTATCCATTACCTGTCAATACATTAGCTCCCAGTTTCCCAACACCTCAAATTTAAACTTCTCATCATTGGTTTAAATCACTTTATGGCCTCGCCCCTCCCTAGCTCTGTTACCTCCTCCAACCCTACAACTCCCCTGCCCCGCTACAACTCTCCACTCCTTTGACCCTAGCCTCTTGTGTATTCCCCCTCACTCCTCACCAGTATTGGTAGTTGGGCCTTCAGCTGCTTGGGCTCCACACTGTAGAATTCCCTCCCTAAACCTTTCCTCCTCTCCACTTCCCACTCCTCTCCTCAAATCCTTAAAGCTCTCCTCTTTGATCAAGCTTTTGGTCACCCTTCTAATATCGCCTACTTTGGCTTGGTGGCTATTTTTTAATATTATGACTCTGTGAAGCGCCCTGGGACATTTTTTTATGTTAAAAGTGCTTTATAAATGCAAGTTGTTGTTGAATGAATTCATGGGATCTTTTACATTCACCTGAACAGGCAGACAGATGTTTAACATCTTATTTGAGAGATGGCACCACCAACAATACAGCACTCCCTCAGTAGTACACTGAATTGTCAGCCTACTAAAGTTTTAGAGTAGGGCTTGAACCCACAAGCTTCTGACTTAGGTGAGGGTACTAATACTGAACTAAGCTGATACTTAATTTTAAAACATATTTAAGGCATTAGGCTGTCGTTTCATTGTCAACACCCTCTGACCATTCAACACCCTCTGACCCTTCAACACCCTCTGACCCTTCAACACCCTCTGACCCTTCAACACCCTCTGACCCTTGTCTAAGACAATCCAGATCCAAAAAGCAAAAGAGTGTGGCCGTCTCACTGTACCATGCAAACGCACAGACAGGTGACAAAAGTTATTTTATTTTGACAGTAAGTTTTGTTTCGACTTCTTGAACCACAAAATTCTGATACAGTGAGTGGAATATCTTTGAGAAGAGGAAGCACACAAGAAGTCGAGGACTGGTTTTAGTGTTTTGTGTAAGTCAGTGCGCCAGGGCTGCTGTCACATTAGATTTGGTATTCCATAACAAATTGGAAATGATGAGTGACCTGGTGATGAGGGAACATATTGCTGAAACATGAGGAGAATTGATATCAATAACAATACAACAAGAGCAGTCCAACTAAAACTCATTTACTGCCAAGAGCAGGAGAGTAGGGAAGGTTAATTGTAAGACTGGATTGCAAGCAAAGGTAATAAATGATAAATTATGGGCTGTATTTTCCTTTATTAACTAACTTTGGGTGGGCTTGAGCATGAAGTGGGCAATGCCATTTATACAGGAAACTCTCTTTTAACCGGCAAAATTCAGGAGTAGGTTCAGGTAAGTTTTACTATATACTAGTGGTCGTGTAACCAGGGTTCCTGGATCTGTGGCCGTGTAACCGGGGTTCCTGCACAAGTACCGTGTAACCGGGACTCCTGCACCTGTGGCCGTGTACGGGGCTCTCGTACATTGGTAAGTATACTGTAATGTATATACCTTTAAGGGGGGAACTACTTTTTACATCTCATGTATACTGTAGTAACGGCAGTGACCACACCTGTATATAGCACTGAGTAGTAATCTGTACAGGCAGTTCCACTGTGAGCCACGTTGAGTAGACACCTGTTGTACCGTTTCTCCTGCAGTCTGTGTCTTATTATACACAGACACAACATTGCCGACAAGGCAAGTTCGAACCTACCTGCAACTCTGCATCACCTCCTGGGGATTCGTTCCTGGAGATCAGTGGATTGGAGGTCAAGGCCAGAGACTCGGGCATCGACCACGGGCAACCGCCCAGTCATCCAGCAGAGACTCGAGAATTGCGGGGGAGGCTGTCGAGAGCCAGGCTTGGCTTTCCAGTCGAGGTGGTCCAGCGAAACGGGCTGGCAACAGGTAGTGCGCAGACCTAGCCCGACCGAGCGGCACAGCAAAGGGCCGAGCAGCGACAACGGGAGAGAGAGAGTGAGGGCAGAGCGCACAGGGCGCAGCCGGTGTTCAGGGGCCGAGCAGCGTCGAAGAGAGGGAGAGAGAGACGCGCAGAAACCTGCGAGGCGCCGCCATTGCCACGAGGACCGCCGAGAGCGGTGTTGGCAGCAGCGCAGGAGAAGCGCGTGAAACCTACAGGGTGCCGCCATTGCCACGAGAGCTGCCGGGAGCAGCGTTGGCAGCAGCGGGGGAGGAAGGAAAGCGCGGGAGACGCAATTTTAAGCCATTGGGAGACGCCATTTTAAACCACACCCAAAAGGCTGAAGAGTGGCAGTATCACCGCATTTGACAATGAAGTCGAAGATTGGACTACATATGTCGAACGAATAGAGGTGTACTGCAAGGCAAATGAGGTGTCAGATGACAAGAAAGCGTCAGTATTGTTAAATTTAATGGGTGCAAAGACGTATGGTTTATTACGAAATCTAGTAACCCCAACGAAGCCAATGGAAAAGAGTTTTGAAGACATAGTAACGATACTAAAGGAACATTTAAACCCCACACCGCTGCTGATAGCAGAAAGATTCAAGTTTCACAAACGGAACCAGCATAAGGATGAAAGCAATGCTGATTATTTAACAGAACTGCGCAAACTATCGAAACACTGCCAGTTTGGAGCGGGACTGGCAGATACCTTAAGGGACAAGTTTGTGTGTGGGCTTCAAAGTGAAGGAACCCAGAAACAGCTTTTATCTGAAAAGGACCTTACACTGGAAAAGGCTTTCAGCATTGCAGTATCATATGAAGCAGCAGCACGGGGCGCTGCAGAGATACAACAGAGACCGCAAGAATATGGCACAAACGAAATGTCATATGGAACAGAGAAGTGCTATCGCTGCGGCAGAACAACACACAACCAGAATGATTGCTGGTTCAAAGGCAAAGTGTGCAGACAGTGTGGAAAAGTAGGACACATAGCACGAGTCTGCAGGTCGGGAAAGAAAACCAGCAATAAGAAACCGACAAAGGGAAAGTACAAGAAGGTACATAAGATAACGGAGAATAGTTCAGACGAACAAAAGAGTGATAACGACTCCGAAAGCAGGGAACTGAGTTGTCTGAAACTACATAATGTGATCACAATGGAGGATCACCGAACCATTTGGGTCACTCTCAAGATAGCAGGAGTCCAGGTAAAGATGGAATTGGACACAGGATCAACCCTAACAGTCATAAACCGACGGGACTACGAGCGGCTATTCTCACACCTACCCTTGAGAGACACAAAAATTATTTTGAAGACGTACATGGGGCAAAAAGTCTACCCCAAAGGAAAAATAAGGGTGACCATTATATATAACAGTAAGGAAACACCAAAACTAGACCTGTATGTATTGCAAGATGGAGGACCACCATTACTGGGGCGTGAATGGATCTGGAAAATACAACTGGATTGGCATTCCATACAGGCACTGACTGTGGCTGACAAAAAGGATGACGACGTCACACCTGGGTGACTGTCAAAGATCCTAACTGACGCGAAAGAAGTGTTCCAGCAAGGACTCAGAACACTAAAAGGCATGACAGCGATGATTAAAATTGAAGAAAACGCAAGCCCAAATTTTTTTAAGGCCAGACCGGTACCTTATGCGATCCGCCCAGCCGTCGAAGCAGAGCTGGAGAGTCTGGAACGTTCAGGTGTACTGTCCAAGGTAGACTGGAGCGAGTGGGCTACACCCATCGTCCCTGTGATGAAAAAGTCGTTGAGCAGCACGCCTGGGGAACCAAGGAAGGTTCGCATCTGTGGGGACTTTAAGGTAACAGTGAACCCGGTCCTTCACACCGTACAATATCCACTTCCGCGGATTGAAGATATTTTCGCCTCGCTATCTGGAGGGAAACACTTCACTAAGATTGATCTGGCCCAGGCGTATCTGCAAATGGAGGTAGAAGAAGCATCAAAAAAATACCTCACAATCAACACCCATGAAGGTCTCTACCAATACAACCGGCTGGTATTCGGGGTAGCATCAGCTCCGGCTATTTGGCAGAGGGCAATGGAACAAGTCCTGCAAGGGATCCCAGGGACCCAGTGTAGTGTATGTACCTTTAAGAAAAAACTACTTTTACAGCTCCTGTATACTGTAGTACCGGCAGTGACCACACCTGTATATAAGCCCTGAGCAGGGTTCTGTACTGTTAGTTTTTAGACTACCCTCATCCAGTAAACACCTGTTGATTGTTGATCTGCAGTCTCCGTCTATTTATTGAAGAACACCATACCTTAAGATTCACGGATTTAACAGTGGCGACGAGGTCGATTCGAACCTACCTGCAACTCTGCATTTCCTCCCAAGGATTCGCTCCTGGAGGACAGTGGAAGAAAGTCGAGGCCAGAAGCACGGGCGTCGACCACGAGCAACCATCCAGTCATCCGGCAGAGAGTGAGCATCGCAGGGGAGGCTGTTGAGAGCTGGGCTTGGTTCTCCAGCTATGACGATCCAGCAACAGGCTGGCAACAGGTACAGCGCAGACCCTTCCCGGACAGCGGCGGCTGGAGCCGACCGACGGCACAGAAAAGGCCGAGCAGCGTCGACGGGGTAAGAGAGAGGGTAAAGCGCACGGGGCGCAGCCGGGGGTTGAAGACCGAGCGGCGTCGACGGAAAACAAAAAGAGAGAGAGGGTAAAGCACAGCCGGGGTTCAGGACCGAGCGGCGGCAACGAGAGAGGCGCACAGGAGAACACGCAGAGCGCAGCCAGGGCTCAAGGGCTGAGCAGCGTCCGCAGGGGAAGAAAGGAAGCGCGGGAGACGCCATTTGAGCCGCGGAGAAGAAGGGAGAGTGCGGGAGACACCATTTTTTAAGCCACAGCGGAGAAGAAGGGCGAGCGCGGGAAGAAAGGGAAGCGCGGGAGACGCCATTTTGAGCCAGCGGAGAAGAAGGGAGAGCGCGGGAGACGCCATTTTAGCCAGTCTAACCACACCCAGGGATGCCGAAGAGTGGCAGTGTCACAGCGTTCGACAAGGAAGTCGAAGATTGGGTGACATATGTGGAACGCATTGAGGTGTACTGCAAGGCGAATGAAGTGCCAGATGCCAGGAAAGCACTGGTTTTGTTGAATTCCATGGGTGCAAAAACGTATGGCTTACTGCGAAACCTAATAACCCCAGAGAAGCCAGTGGATAAGGATTTCGAAAGCATAGTGGAAATCCTACAGGACCACTTAAACCCCACACTGCTGCTGATAGCAGAAAGATTTAAGTTTCACAAAAGGAACCAGCATAAAGACGAAAGTAATGCTGAGTATTTAACGGAACTGCGCAAGCTATCGAAACACTGCCAGTTTGGAATGGGACTAGCAGATACGTTAAGGGACAAGTTTGTGTGTGGGCTTCAAAGTGAAGGAACCCAGAAACGGCTTCTATCAGAAAAGGATCTTACGCTGGACAAGGCTTTCAGCATGGCAGTATCACACGAAGCAGCCGCACGGGGCGCTGCAGGGATACAACGGAGACCGCAAGAATATGGCACAAATGAAATGTCATATGGAGCAGGGAAGTGTTATCGCTGCGGCAGAACAACACACGACCATAAGGATTGTTGGTTCAAGGACCAAGTGTGCAGACAGTGTGGAAAAGCAGGACACATAGCAAGAGTCTGCAGGTCGGGGAAGAAAACCAGCAGCAAGAAATCTCCACAGGAGAAGTACAAAAAGGTACATAAGGTGACGGAGAGTAGTTCAGACGAACAGAAAAGTGATACAGACTCCGGAAGCAAGGAGCTGGGTTGTCTGAAACTACATAATATAATCAAAATGGAGGATCACCAGACTATCTGGGTCACGCTCAAGATAGACGGAGTCCAAGTGAAAATGGAATTGGACACAGGATCAGCCCTAACAGTCATAAACCGAAGGGAGCACGGTGGCATAGTGGTTAGCACTGTTGCCTCACAGCGCCAGGGACACCGGGTTCAAATCCGGCCTCGGATGACTGTCTGTGTGGAGTTTGCACATTCTCCCCGTGTTTGCGTGGGTTTTCTCCGGGTGCTCCGGTTTCCTCCCACAGTCCAAAGATGTGCGGGTGAGGTTGATTGGCTATGATAAATTGACCCTTAGTGTTATGAGGATTAAATACGTGGGGTTACGGGGATAGGGTGGGATATGTGTTGGTGTAGGGGTTACAGGGATCGGGTGGGATATGTGTCGGTGCAGGCTCGATGGGCCGAAATGGCCTCTATCTGCACTGTGGTGTTTCTGTGATCCTGTGATTCTGTGATTCTGTGACTACAAGCGGCTATTCTCACATATACCCTTGAGAGCTACAGAGATTGTCTTGAAGACGTACACGGGGCAAAAGGTCTACCCCAAAGGAAAAATAAGGGTGAACGTGATATCCAACGGCCAGGAAACACGAAAAATGGACCTATATGTATTGCCAGATGGAGGACCACCACTACTAGGGCGTGAATGGATCCGGAAGATACATTTAGATTGGCATTCCATACAGGCACTGACGGTAGAGGCCAAAAAGGATGACGATGTCACACCTGGACGACTGTCAAAAATGCTAACTGACGCACAAGAAGTGTTCCAGGAGGGACTCGGAACACTAAAAGGCATAACAGCGATGATCAAAATAGAGGAAAATGCAAGCCCAAAGTTTTTTAAGGCCAGGCCAGTGCCTTATGCGATCCGCCCAGCCGTCGAAGCAGAGCTGGAAGGTTTGGAACGTTCAGGAGTACTGCCCAAAGTGGACTGGAGCGAGTGGGCTACACCCATCATTCCTGTAATGAAGAGGTCGTTAAGTAATACGCCTGGGGAACCAAAGAAGGTTCGCATCTGTGAGGACTTTAAGGTGACAATGAACCCAGTCCTTCACACTGTACAATGTCCGCTTCCGCGGATTGAAGATATTTTCGCCTCGCTATCTGGAGGAAAACGCTTCACTATGACTGATCTGGCCCAGGCGTACCTGCAAATGGAGGTAGAAGAAGCCTCGAAACAATACCTCACGATCAACATTCACAAAGGTCTCTACCAATACAACCGGCTGGTGTTCGGGGTAACATCAGCTCCGGCTATTTGGCAAAGGGCAATGGATCAAGTCCTGCAAGGGATTCCAGGGACCCAGTGTTATTTGGACGACATCCTGGTCACGGGCGAAAATGACAGTGATCACCTCGCCAACCTGGAGCAGGTGCTCACCAGATTGAAGGAATATGGGCTACGAGCTAATCGCCACAAATGCGAGTTTTTCCAGAAGCAGATCTCGTATTGTGGCCACGTTATTGATGAAGAGGGGTTACATAAGTCCCCTGAAAAGATTGAGGCAGTAGTCAAGGCTCCAGCACTGGAAAATGTGTCAAAACTGAGGTCGTTCCTCGGGCTGGTGAACTACTACCATAAGTTCTTACCAAATTTGTCTACAGTATTACACCAACTGAACACCCTACTGCAAACGGGGGTACCATGGAAGTGGAATGACGAATGTAAACGAGATTTCCAGAAGTGCAAAGAATTGATCACATCAAAAGAGGTGTTGGCTCATTTCAACCCAGCACTACCAATTCGGTTGTCGTGTGATGCATCACCCTATGGCATTGGAGCGGTGCTGACGCACAAATTCCCAGACGGGTTGGAGAGGCCAGTAGCCTTTGCGTCTCGGTCACTAACCTCAGCCGAGCGCAACTACGCCCAGATTGACAGGGAGGCCCTCAGCCTAGTATGGGGAGTAAAAAAGTTCAACCACTATCTGCACAGGCAGAAGTTCACCTTGCTGACTGACCACCATTCACTTGTCTCCATCTTTAATCCAAAGAAGGGCGTTCCAGTGATGACTGCACAACGGCTACAAAGATGGTCCCTTTTTCTAGGGGCGCACCAATATGAAATCGAGTATAAGGGCACGAAACAGCATGGAAACGCTGATGGGCTATCACGCCTGCCACTGCCTACTGCGGAGGAAGCACCAGCAGTGGACCCTGTCGAAATATTTTATTCGTCTATAATTGAACGCTTGCCAGTAACTAACGCGGGTATAGAGAAGGAGACCCGAAATGATCCGACACTGTCTCGGGTATATGATTTGACGGTGAAGGGATGGCCAACACATGGCGACTCACTGTTGCCAGCATTGTCATCCAGAAGAGAACAGCTGTCAGTATGCCAGGGGACAGTGATGTGTGGATCCCGAGTGGTAATTCCACCCAAGTTAAGGGAGAGAGTGCTCAATGAGCTTCACGAAGGCCATCTGGGAGGGGTGAAAATGAAAAGCCTTGCTAGGGCTTATGTGTGGTGGCCGGGGATCGATCAACAAATCGAGGACCACAGTTTGTGTCCGAAGAGTTTCGGAAATTTATGAGAAGGAATGGGGTAAGGCATTACACATCCGCCCCGTATCATCCAGCCACAAATGAATTGGCTTAGAGGTTCGTACAAACCTTTAAAAAGGCAGTAAGGGCCATGTGCGATGACGACATTCCACTGCAGCGTAAGGTGGACAATTTCCTGTTAGCCTACAGAAATGCGACACATGCAGTTACCAACCAGACCCCGGCCATGATGTTCTTTAACCAAAGGTTGAGATCTCGTCTGGATTTGCTCAGACCAAATGTGCGAAGAAATGTTGAGAATAAGCAATTCCAGCACATCAATGAGAAGCCGACAAGGAGCTTCAATGTAGGACAACCAGTCTTGGCCCGCAACTACCGAACAGAGAAATGGCAACCCGGAACGATATGCACACGGCAGGGGCCACTAATGTGCACAGTGGATGTTGGGGAGAACATTGTGAGACGCCATGTCAACCAGATCCTAGCGTCACAGGAACGAGTCTGTAGTGAATGTAACGTTCCACCTTTAAGAGAACTATTTTAAGGGTTGCACTACTTTATCTTGGCTACTGTATACTGTAATACCGGTGGTGACCACACCGGTATATAAGTGCTGTGTAAGGATTTATTGGGCAGATTCGCCCTGACCTTCGAATAGTAAAGTCCTGTTAAAGTTACTCTTGTAGTCTGTGTATTAATTCACCATATAACCCACAGACTTTACAGTGGCGACGAGTTCGATCTTACCCTGCGGCAGCGATACATCCAAAGCAGTTAACGAGCGTCGAGAGGAGGCACCCGCCCTCGTCATTCTGCTGAGAGAAGACTCGAGTCTGCAGAGCAAGGAAGAAGGAAGAATTCAGACACGAAGCCTTCCATCAGCAACAGGCAGTGATCGTCCCTTCTGCCACGGTGGTGAGTGAGCCGATCAGCCACGAGAAGCAAGTCGGCCACGTTGACTGTGAGTCGGGGGAAAATAAAAAAAAAGAACGGAGGAAGGGCGGTGAACTCGACCATGGTCGGGGGGGAAAGGAGCCGGACAAAAGTCGGGCCCAGTGGCGCTGAGACTGGGGCAGCGTGGGGCACGGAAGCCGCGGTGCAAGCGGGAACGCAGCCGGTGTGAGAGACCGGGCTACCAGCGGGAACGCAGCCGGTGTGAGAGACCGGGCTACAAGTGGGCTGGGAGACGCAACAGCGTCGTGAGACAGCTCGACCGCGACCGGCAAAAGGCCGGGCAGCTACCAAGGCCGCGAGGCACTGCGACCGGGATCGTAAGGCGCGGGAAGAAATAAAAATAAGAAACCGCGGAGAACTCAGCCGCAGCCGGGGGAGGAAAGGACCGGACTGCGAGAGGGCTGGGAGGCGCGATTGGAAGCCGCTGAGGGAGAGACAGAGCCCGAGCGAGCGGGAGAGACAGAGCCGAGTGAGGGAGACCGAGGAGATTCAGCCAGCGGCTGGAACTGTTCGCCGTCAACGGGTTGTCCCCAGCGCCGGTTGCCCTGCCGAGAAAAGGGAACAAAGAACGCACTGAAGCCGGCGCGCAGGCTGCGAACCCCGAAAGCCAGCGGTCGTCGCCCGAGGGAAAAGCTTACCCCTCCCGCCAGTAGGCGGAGAAGAAGACAGGAGCGGGAAACCACCATTTTGAAAGTGGGCGGGGGAAGAAGACAAGTGCGGGAAACCGCCATTTTTGGAAAAAAAAAGTTAAAGAAAAATTTCGTTGTTGTTTCTCAGGAAGATTGTGAAGATGCCTAAGCGTGGCAACATCAACGAATTCGATTCTGATGTGGAAGATTGGACCACGTATGTAGAACGCATCAAGATATATTGTAAGGTCAATAAGATAGCAAATTATGATAAAGCTCTAACCTTACTAAACTCAATGGGTGCGAAGACATACGGGTTATTGAAGCATCTTCTATCACCAGCTAAACCGGCGGATCAGTCTTTCGCTAATATTGTTGCTGTCCTGAAGGATCATGTGAACCCCACACCGCTGATGTTAGCGGAACGAACTAAATTTTACGGGAGAACGCAACTAAAGGAGGAAAGCAACGCGGAGTACCTGGTTGAACTGTGTAGGCTAGCAAAAGACTGTCAGTTTGGGGTAAATCTGACAGAGGCACTGAGAGACAAGTTCGTGTGCGGGATGTCGAAGGAAGGAACACAAAAGCAACTGCTCGAAGAGAACGATCTTACACTTGATAAGGCTGTCCTTATTGCAGCATCGCACGAAGCCGCAGCGAGAGGCACGGCGGAAATGCAGCTGAAGACAGCGGTACTCAGTGTGGATCAAATGACTTTGGGTACAACGAAATGTTACCGTTGTGGGAAGACAACACATGACCAGAACCAATGCTGGTTTAAAAACCAGGAATGTAGAAAATGTGGCAAACTTGGTCACATAGCTAAAGTATGCCGGTCAGGAAAGAAGACCAGCAACAATAAGTCACCGCAGAAGAAGTACAGAAAGGTACATAAGGTGACTGTGAAGAGTCCAGATGAACTGAATTCGGATTCAGACCTCAACAGCAAGGAACTGGGTAGTCTGAGGATTCACAATGTGAGTAAAGAAGCTGACCGACAAACTATCTGGGTCACACTGCAGATTGCAAAAGTCCAAGTGAAGATGGAAGTGGACACCGGATCGGCGTTGACGGTCATGAATAAACAAGATTACAAAAAGTTATTCAAACATATTCCCCTACGGGATACGGAGATAGTATTGCAGACATACACGGGGCATAAAGTATACCCCATCGGAAAGATAAAAGTCAAGGTGAGACACAAGGGCAAAGATCACCAAGGAATGGACTTATATGTACTACCCGAGGGAGGTCCACCACTTCTGGGACGGGAGTGGATCAGGAAAATAAAGATAGACTGGCACTCACTAAACACAATGACGGTAGATTTCAGAAAGAAAGATGTCAAACCTGAACGGTTGTCCAGAATATTGGACGAGGCTAAAGAGGTATTCCAGCGGGGACTGGGAACACTGAGAGGAATTAAGGCAAAAATCAAGATTGCAGAACATGCAAGCCCAAAATTTTTCAAAGCCAGATCGGTACCTTACGCGATACGACCTGCTGTGGAGGCAGAACTGGAAGAGCTTGAACGTGCAGGGGTACTGTCGAAGGTGGACTGGAGTGAGTGGGCCACGCCCATTGTTCCCGTCATGAAGTCTTCATCAAGTAGCAAGCCAGGGGGACCGGGGAAGGTCCGCATCTGCGGAGACTTCAAGATCACAGTTAATCCGGTGCTTCACACGGTACAATACCCGCTTCCGCGGATGGAGGATATCTTTGCTTCATTGTCTGGCGGGAAACACTTCACCAAGATAGACCTGGCACAAGCATATTTACAGATGGAGGTCGAGGAAGAGTCACGCCAGTATCTCACAATCAACACGCACAGAGGCTTGTATCGATATAATAGACTGGTTTTTGGAGTAGCTTCGGCTCCAGCAATTTGGCAGAGGGCCATGGAGCAGGTCTTACAGGGTATTCCAAGCACTCAGTGTTACTTGGACGATATCCTGATTACGGGAGAAGACGAGGAGGAACACCTTGCAAATTTGAAACTGGTGCTCACCAGCTTGAAGGAATATGGCCTTCGAGTTAATCGCCAGAAATGTGAGTTCTTCCAGAAACGGATCTCGTACTGCGGTCATGTCATTGACCAAGAGGGGCTGCACAAGTCACCTGACAAGATCGAAGCGGTCGTGAAGGCCCCCGCTCCGGAAAATGTATCACAGTTGAGGTCGTTTCTGGGGTTGATTAATTATTACCATAAGTTTCTGCCAAATCTATCCACGGTGCTGCATCCGCTGAATGCTCTGTTGCGGAAAGAAGTACCATGGAAGTGGAGCGAGGACTGTAAGAAGGCCTTTCGCAGAAGCAAGGCGTTGATTACCTCTGAGGAAGTGTTGGCTCACTTCAACCCAACGCTACCTCTTCGTCTAGCTTGTGATGCTTCCCCTTATGGTATTGGAGCTGTACTCTCACACAAGTTACCAAATGGCTCGGAAAGGCCAGTCGCATTTGCGTCCCGATCATTGACCTCCGCTGAGCGAAATTATGCTCAGATAGATAGGGAGGCTCTCAGCCTTGTGTGGGGAGTAAAGAAATTCAATCATTACCTGCAGGGCAAGAAGTTTACATTGCTGACAGACCACCAGCCGTTGGTGTCCATATTCAACCCTAACAAGGCCGTTTCCACTATGACAGCACAAAGGCTACAGAGGTGGTCCGTTCTACTAGGGGCACACCAATATGACATCGAATACAAAAGGTCCAAACAGCATGGAAATGCTGATGGGTTATCGCGCCTACCGTTGCCAGTGGAAGAAGAGGCGACTACAGTGGACCCAGTGGAGATGTTCCACTCAACCATAATGGAATGTCTACCAGTAACAAATTCCATGATCGAAAAGGAAACAAGAAATGACCCGACTCTCTCACGAGTCTACGATTTAACGGTGGAGGGATGGCCAGTACATGGCGAACCAATGCTGCCAGCATTTTCGCACAGAAGAGAACAGCTGTCAGTGTGCCGAGGAACCTTGATGTGTGGATCTAGAGTGGTGATTCCACCCAAACTCCAGCAGAAAGTACTAAAGGAGCTTCACGAGGGGCATCTGGGTGGAGTGAAAATGAAGAACCTAGCCAGAGCGTTTGTGTGGTGGCCAGGTATTGATGGAGACATCGAAGAAATAACTAAGAGCTGTCTAGGATGCCAGAAGGTCCAAAACGCGCCACCACAAGCTCCTCTGCATCCATGGGAGTGGCCCTCATCTCCATGGCAAAGGGTACATATCGACTTTGCTGGTCCATTTATGGACTCAATGTTTTTAATCGCGGTGGATGCACACTCCAAGTGGCCGGAGGTAATAAAAATGTCCTCCACCACCACGGAAAAAACCATCACAGTATTAAGGACCATATTTGCCAGGAATGGGCTGCCGGAACAGATCTGTTCTGATAATGGACCGCAATTTGTGTCCGAAGAATTCAGGAAGTTCTTAAAAAGCAATGGGGTCAAGCACTATATGTCCGCCCCATACCATCCCGCCACCAATGGATTAGCTGAAAGGTTTGTCCAGACCTTCAAGAAGGCCATAAAGGCCATGGGTAATGAAGACATAAATCTACAACATAAGGTAGATAACTTCTTGTTGGCGTACAGGAATGCAACACATGCGGTCACAAACCAAACTCCCGCCATGATGTTTTTCAATAGAAGAATAAGATGCCGGCTGGATTTGATTAAGCCAAACGTCAGAAGGGACGTAGAGAACCGGCAATTTCAAGGCATGAATGAAAGGCCAACTAGATCCTTTCAGATAGGTCAACAAGTTTTGGCCCGGGACTACCGTACCGAGAAATGGCAGCCGGGAACTATTGGAAAAAGGCTAGGACCGTTGATGTATACCGTGGACATTGGTGAAAGCATAATAAGGCGCCATGTTGACCAGATCATAGAATCATCCACAAAGGCCCAACCTACTCCACAACTCTATACGTCTAATGTTGAAGCAGAGATACCCAGAGCATCTACCACCGATCCGGTAATACTGGAATCCGAAGAACCTGAAACGGTCCTTCAAGCCGAATCGACCTTGCCAGAAGAACCTACTACACCACCGAAAACGACTACACCACCGAGGCGTTATCCGGACAGAGTCCGGAAGCCTCCAGAGAGACTGAATCTGTGAACTGTTTCACATAAAGTTGTATATATGTTAAGATGTTATATTAATGGGAATATGTATATATTGTTAACCTAAAAAGGGAGGATTGTAGTGTATGTAACGTTCCACCTTTAAGAGAACTATTTTAAGGGTTGCACTACTTTATCTTGGCTACTGTATACTGTAATACCGGTGGTGACCACACCGGTATATAAGTGCTGTGTAAGGATTTATTGGGCAGATTCGCCCTGACCTTCGAATAGTAAAGTCCTGTTAAAGTTACTCTTGTAGTCTGTGTATTAATTCACCATATAACCCACAGACTTTACAGAGTCAACCCCATGTCTTGCGTACCTGGTGATGAACCCGACATACCGGTAGCATCTACCGCAGAAACAGTAGCATCGGAGGCTGATGAACTAACCGACGACAGGGGGCCAGAATCGCCTCCGCACCAAGAACAAGACACTCCAGAAAGGCGCTATCCAGAAAGGATCAGGAAGCCTCCCCAAAAACTGAATCTATAAATGGACTATTTCAGTTAATGTGCATGTTAAAAGTGTTAACTGTTATTTGATTGTTATGGTACTGTTAATCTAAAAGGGGAGGAATTGTAGTGTATGTACCTTTAAGAAAGAACTACTTTTACAGCTCCTGTATACTGTAGTACCGGCAGTGACCACACCTGTATATAAGCCCTGAGCAGGGTTCTGTACTGTTAGTTTTTAGACTACCCTCATCCAGTAAACACCTGTTGATTGTTGATCTGCAGTCTCCGTCTATTTATTGAAGAACACCATACCTTAAGATTCACGGATTTAACACCCAGTGTTATTTGGACGACATCCTGGTCACGGGCGAAAATGACAGTGATCACCTTGCCAACCTGGAGCAGGTGCTCACTAGATTGCAGGAATATGGGCTCCGAGCTAACCGCCCCAAATGCGAGTTTTTTAGAAAACAGATCTCGTATTGTGGCCACGTTATCGATAAAGAGGGGTTACATAAGTCCCCAGAGAAGATTGAGGCAGTAGTCAAGGCTCCAGCACCGGAAAATGTGTCACAACTGAGGTCGTTCCTCGGGCTGGTAAACTACTACCATAAGTTCTTGCCAAATTTGTCTACAATACTACACCCACTGAACACCCTACTGCAAACTGGGGTGCCATGGAAGTGGAGTGACGAATGTAGACGAGCTTTCCAGAAGAGCAAAACACTAATCACATCGAAAGAGGTATTGGCCCATTACAACCCGGCATTACCAATTCGGTTGGCATGTGATGCGTCACCCTACGGCATTGGAGCGGTGCTGTCGCACAAATTCTCGGACGGCTCAGAGAGGCCAATAGCCTTTGCATCACGATCACTAACCTCAGCCGAGCGTAACTACGCCCAGATTGACAGGGAGGCCCTCAGCCTAGTGTGGGGAGTGAAAAAGTTCAATCACTATCTGCATGGGCAGAAATTCACCTTGCTGACTGATCACCAGCCTCTTGTCTCCATTTTTAATCCGAAGAAGGGCGTTCCGGTGATGACTGCGCAACGACTACAAAGATGGTCACTTTTTCTAGGGGCGCACCACTATGAGATTGAATATAAGGGCACGAAACAGCATGGAAATGCTGATGGGCTATCACGCCTGCCACTGCCTACTGCGGAGGAAGCACCAGCAGTGGATCCTGTCGAAATATTCCATTCGACTATAGTTGAATACCTACCGGGAACTAACGCTTGTGCCGAAAAGGAAACCCGAAATGACCCGACACTGTCTCGGGTATATGATTTGACGGTGAAGGGATGACCAGCACATGGCGACTCACTGTTGCCAGCATTCTCGACAAGGAGAGAACAGCTGTCAGTGTGCCGGGGGACCTTGATGTGTGGATCCCGAGTGGTAATTCCACCCAAGTTAAGGGATAGAGTGCTCAATGAGCTTCATGAGGGTCATCTGGGAGGGGTAAAAATGAAAAGCCTAGCCAGGGCTTATGTGTGGTGGCCAGGAATCGATAAACAAATCGAGGACCTGACCAAGAGCTGCTCAGGACGCCAGAGAGTCCAAAATGCACCACCACAGGCCCCTCTACACCCATGGGAGTGGCCCTCATCTCCATGGCAACGGGTGCATATTGATTTTGCTGGTCCATTCATGGACTCAATGTTTTTAATAGCCGTGGATGCGCACTCGAAATGGCCTGAGGTCATCAAAATGTCCTCCACCACCACGGAGAAAACTATTGCAGTCCTACGGACCATTTTTGCCAGGAATGGCTTGCCAGAACAGATTTGCTCCGACAACGGACCACAGTTTGTGTCCGAAGAGTTCCGGAGGTTCTTGAAAAAGAATGGGGTAAGGCATTACACATTCGCCCCGTATCATCCAGCCACAAATGGATTGGCTGAGAGGTTCGTACAAACCTTTAAGAAGGCAATAAAGGCTATGTACAATGACAACATTCCGCTGCAGCACAAGGTGGACAATTTCCTGTTCGCCTACCGGAATGCGACACATGCAGTCACCAACCAGGCCCCAGCCATGATGTTCTTTAACCGAAGGTTAAGATCTCGCCTGGATTTGCTCGGACCAAACGTACGAAGAGATGTTGAGAGTAAGCAATTCCAGCACATCCATGAGAAGCCAACAAGGAGCTTCAATGTAGGGCAACCAATCTTGGCCCGCGACTACTGAACAGAAAAATGGCAGCCAGGAACGATATGCACACGGCAGGGCCCACTAATGTACACAGTGGACGTTGGGGAGAGCATCGTGAGACGCCATGCTGACCAGATCCTAGAGTCACAGGAACAAGTCAACCCCATGCCTCGCCCATACGTACCTGGTGATGAACCCGACGTACAGGTCGCATCTACCCCAGAAACAGTAGCATCGGAAGCTGATGAACCAACCGACGACAGGGGGCCAGAATCGCCTCCGCACCAAGAGCAAGACACTCGGGAAAGGCGTTATCCAGAAAGGATCAGGAAGCCTCCCCAAAGACTGAATATATAAATAGACTATTTTCAGCTAATGTTGCATGTTAAAAGTGTTAATTGTAATTAGTTTGATATTTAACTGTTAAATGAGTGTTGTGGTACTGTTAATCTAAAAGGGGAGGAATTGTAATGTATATACCTTTAAGGGGGGAACTACTTTTTACAGCTCATATATACTGTAGTACCGGCAGTGACCACACCTGTATATAGCACTGAGTAGTAATCTGTACAGGCAGTTCCACTGTGAGCCACGTTGAGTAAACACCTGTTGTACCGTTTCTCCTGCAGTCTGTGTCTTATTATACACAGACACAACATATACCTCTCCGTAATCCGGACTTTTTGATCAACTGGCACCACGCCGGTCCCATTGGTGCCGGATAGAAAAGAGTTTCCTGTACTCACATCTACCTTTACATGACAATTAATAAATCGAATAAAATCTACCCTCCAAATCATTAAAACTACAAGTTAGAAGAGGGTTACTTGCAACACTTTGTGCAACGTTTAATCTGTACCAACAGATTTATATAGCGCCTTTAACATAGAAAAATATCCCGAGGCAATTTAAAGAGAAAAAAATCAGATCTATTTGTTTTGCACAGCATTATATTTCCTATTTTTTGGCAATAATAAAAGGTTTTGTGACACAAAAGTGGAGACTAGTAACAGCGTTTATTGTGTTTCAAAAGGTAATTCATTGGATTTAACAGGCTTTGGGATGTCCTGAGAGATGTGTTAAGGCACCATATAAATGAGAGTTTTTTTTTGCTTCATGTCATGTTCTATTTTCAGTGACTTTTCCAGCATAATCTACACACCCCACCATAACAGCGTGAGTTGAGGTATGGTTGTTGAGCAGCTTCTGTCAATGCAGTCCTCTTATGTTCTGTGAGAATGGCCTTTAGAGAAAGAAGACCTTTACAAAGTATTACAAAGTATTTATTTAGTGCCTTTTATGTCCACGGGGTGTCCCAAAGTGCTTCACGGCCAGTTAGTTATTTTGGTGTAGTCACTATTGTTATGTAAGCAAACACAACAGCCAATTTGCACACAGCAATGTCTCACACACAGCAATGAGATAAATAACCAGTTAATGTTTTTTGTGGTGTTGGTTGAAGGGTAAATGTTGGCCAGCACAGTGGGAGAACGCCCCTGTTCTTCAAATGGTGCCAATTGACCTTTTACCCAAGCAGGTAGACGAGAACCCAGTTTAACATTTCATCCTAAAGATGTCACCCTAACAGTGCCACTGAAGTGTCAGCCGAGATCATGTGCTTAAGTTCTGGAGTGGGGCTTGAACCTGCAACTTTCTGACTCAGAGGTGACTCACTGAGCCATGCTGACACTGCATTTGCAAATCATCACAGCACGTGCTATAGGTTGCACCATTTTACACAACTGTAAGTCTAACGAGGTTATGCTGAGACAAAAGCAAAATCATGCAGATGCTGGAAATCTGAAATAAGAACAGAAATTGCTGGAAATTGCTAGATATATTTCTTAAGGCTAAAGGGATCAAGGGACATGGGGAGAAGGCAGGGACAGGGTACTGAATTTGGATGATCAGCCATGATCTCATTGAATGGCGGAGCAGGCTCGAGGGGCCGAATGGCCGACTCCTGCTCCTATCTTCTATGTTTCTATGTTTCTATGAAATACTCAGCAGGTCAGGCAGCTTTTGTGGAGAGTGAAACAGAGTCAACATTTCAGGTCGATGACCTTTTGTCAGAACTGGAAAAAGTTAGAGATGTGACAGATTTTAAGCAAGTGCAGGGGCAGGGAAAGGGGGGAGGGGAGGAAAGAACAAAAGGGAAGGTCTGTGATAGGATGGAAGGCAGGAGAGATTAAATGACAAAAGGTATGATTGTACAAAACAAAAGAAGATGGTAATGGGACAAGTGAAGAAACAAAAGATGGGTCTAGAAGAGAGAAACAGAGTTAACATTTCAGGTCGATGACGAAAGGCCACCAACCTGAAACGTTAACTGTTTCTTTCTCCACAGATGCTGCCTGATCTGCTGAGTATTTCCAGCATCTTCTGTTTTATTTCAGATTTGCAGCATCTGCAGTATTTTGTTTTTGTATGGGTCTAGAAGAGGTGTAAATGGGTATAGCAGAATCATCAACAGCTGCCATCTGAAAAAAATAGCGGCAGAGGTTATGATCTGAAATTGTTGAACTCGATGTTGAGTCCGGAAGGCTGTAATGTGCCTAATAGAAAGACGAGGTGCTGTTCCTTGAGCTTACGTTGAGCTTCGTTGGAACAGTGTAAGAGGCCGAGGATGGAGAAGTCAGAGTGGGAGTGGAGTGGAGAATTAAAGTGTCAGGCGACTGGAAGCTTGGGGTCACACTTGCGGACTGAATGGAGGTGTTCCACAAAGCGGTCACCCAATCTGTGTTTGGTCTCCCCAATGTAGAGGAGACTGCATCGTCAGCAGTGAATACAGTATACTAAATTGCTAAAAGTACAAATAAATCGCTGTTTCACCTGGAAGGGGTGTTTGGGGCCCTGGATGGTGGGAAGGGAGGTGGTAAAAGGGTAGGTGTTGCATCTCCTGTGCTTGCATGGGAAGGTGCCATGGGAAGGGGAGGGAGTGTTGGAGGTGATTGGGGAGTGGACCAGGGTGTCGGGGAGGAAGCGGTGCCTTTGGAATGTTGAAAGGGGAGGGGAAGATGTGTTTGGTGGCGGGATCACACGGAAATGGTGGAGGATGATCTGTGGAATGCGGAGGCTGGTGGGGTGAAAGGTGAGGGCAAGGGGAACCCTATTGTGGTTCTGGGAGGGAGGGGAAGGGGTGAGAGCAGAAGTGCGGGAAATGGAACAGACACGGTCGAGGGCCATGTCAATCCTCGGTTTAGGAAAAAGGAAGACATATCGGAAGCACTAGCATGGAAGGTGGCATCATTAGAACAGATGCAACGGAGACGGAGAAACTGGGAGAATGAAATAGAGTCCTTACAGGAAGCGGGATGGGAGGAAGTGTAGTCCAGGTATGTGTGGGAGTCAGTGGGCTTATAGTAGATGTTTGTCAATAGCCTATTCCCAGAAATGGAGACAGAGAAGTCGAGGAAGGGAAGAGTCGGAGATGGACCATGTGAAGGTGAGGGAAGGATGGAAATTGGAAGCAAAGTGAATGAAATTTTGCAGTTCAGGGCGAGAGCAAGAAATAGCCCTGATATAGTCATCAATGTACTGGAAAAAGAGGTGAGGGAGGGGACCTGAGTAGGACTGGAACAAAGAATGTTCCACATATCCCACGAAAAGGCAAGCATAGCTAGGACCCATGCGGGTACCCATTGCAACACCTTTTATTTGGAGGAAGTGAGTGGAGTCAAAGGAGAAGTTGTTCAATGTGAGAACAAGTTCAGCCAGGCGGAGGAGGATTTTGTTGGATGGGGACTGGTTGGGCCTCTGTTCAAGGAAGAAGCAGAGTGCCCTCAGGCTATTCCTGGTGGGTGATAGAGCTGTAGAGGGATTGAATGTCTGTGGTGAAAAGGAGACGGTTAGCGCCAGGAAACTGGAAACTGTTAAAGTGGTGGAGGACGTCAGTAGAGTTGCATATGTAGGTGGGAAGCGTCTGGATAAGGGGAGAAAAAATAGAGTCGAGATAGGAAGAAATCAGTTCCGTGGGGCAAGAACAGGCTGAAACGATGGCTCTACCAGAGCAGTCCTGTTGGTGGATCTTGGGAAGGAGGTAGAAGCGGGCTTTGTGGGGTTGGGGGACTATGAGGTCGGCGGCTGTGGAGGGAAGATCTCCAGAGGAGGTGAGGCCAGTGACAGTCTTGGAAACGATGGCTTGATGTTTGGTAGTGGGGTCATGATCCAGGGGGAGGTAGGAAGAGGTGTCAGAAAGTTGGCGCTCAGCCTCCGCAAGGTAGAGGTCGGTTCGCTAAACAACAACAGTGCCACCCTTGTCAGCAGGTTTAATGACAATGTTAGAGTTGGATCTGCGAGAACAGAGTGCTGCAAGTTCGAGTGAGCGAGGGGAGCAGAGAAATTGAGATGGCCGATGTCACGCCGGCAGTTCACAATGAAAAGATTTAGAGAGGGTAAGAGGCTGAGGATTTATAACACACTGGTCAGACCTCACTTGGAATACTTTGTACATTTCTGGGCACCGCTTCAAAAGAGATGTCCATGAATTAGCAAGGATGCAGAGAAGAGAAACAAGAGGACATATGTTTAAGATAATCACAAAAAAGTTAAAAGTGAGGTTAGGCAAAACTTCTTTATAAGAAGGTAGTTAGAATGTGGCATTCTCTGCCACAAATTATTGCAAAGAGGTAATTAGACAGTTGCTTGAAAAGAAGATTATTAAAGGATGTAGGGAGTAAGCCGAAGAGTGGGAGTAAACTCGATGGTTCATGTGGAGAAAATTGCCAGTGCAGACTTAGAACCATGGAATATTGGAACTTTACAGAATAGAAGGAGGCCATTCAGCCCATCGAGCCTGTGCTGGCTCTCTGAAAGAGCTATCCCCTTAATCCCAATTACCTCATACCCTTTTAAATGTTTTTCTTCCCCAGATATTCTTCCTCTTCCCTTTTAAAAGCGAATATGGATTCTGCTTCCACTATTGTTTCTGAGAAGGTCTTCCATGTCCTAACAACCCTCTTGTTGGGCCGAATGGCCTGTTTCTATGCGGTAACATTCTCGGGGGGGGGGGGAAATTGGGTTGCTTTGCACCTCCCGTAAGAGGGCGCTAATGGGGCGCAAAGTAACTAGCGCCTGGGCGCGGCACCACTCACGCCTCCCGCGAAATTCAGCGGGAGGTTAGCAGCGGCGCTAACCGGTAGCGCCCCGCGGCACTGCGCTGCCAACGATTATGTCCTCAGTGTGCGCAGCGCCCCGGCCACGATCTTCGGGAGGGCCCCCAGACTTACCACCGGACGTTATTTAACGGCGAGGTGCGGGGCGGCCATTTTTGTTGCTGGCCACCTGCCAGGACCTGCCTGCGCTCCCGTCCCCAGCCTCCTGAACGCACCCCCCCTGCAGAGTGCCGGCTGTGCTCCAAGAGCTCGGCACTTCTCTTGAGTGCTGGGTTCTTTTGTTGGCACTCCCGATCCCCGGGGGGCCAGCTGGGCCCTGGGTCACGCTGCGCAATGCCCCTCCCCTTTAAGAAGGGGAGGAAGGCCTGCAATACTGCGGCACGTAGCGCCGCGATATTGACTCGCAACGCCCCAAGAGGGATGTGGGAGCTTCCAGTAGTGCCCTGCTTCCCTCTTGGGGCGCAACCACTCAATTTCTGGCACGGGGTGCTAATTTTTAGCGCCCCGGCGAAGTTAGCGCCTCAAATGGGGCGCTACTCAATTTTTAGCCCTATGATTCTATGAAATGCACAGCCACTGTTTGTCATAAGAATAAAATTTCACAAGCACACTGTTTAAGCACGTTCTCTCCACATAATGCTGTATAATAAAGGTAACGCTCCATTCTAAAGTTGTAACGTATACCAGTCATTGGTTTGCTGCCTTCAATGGCTTATAATGGAAATATATTGTTGCATAATACATCAAGTAATGGAAGTTGCTTTATTTGAGAGGAAAATAGGGTTGAAATTACTCTTAGAGGTAATTGTAATGAATGCATTAGCAGATTGTGTAAAATTTCTCTGCTCTATTTTAACACATTCATTAACCTCACTCTCACTCATTTATTGTTTTATTATCACAATGTTGACCTACTGGTTTGGTTCTTTGACTTTCTTTATTACAGCATTCCATCTAACTCATCACAACCTTTGAGTTTGACTGTCCCTTTCCTTAGTAGATTCATGACTGGTAAAGTCATATGCCTTCCGTTCTTGCTACGCATCCAAAGTCTTTAAATAGATCAGTATACTTCTCTGTCATTTTTAGGCATTTAATTATTAGTGACTGTCTTGTTTTGCACACTTTGTACAAAAATAATAACTTGCAGGACAACGGAGTATTACAGTTTAACTCTTTTAATGAAGCATTCAGTCTGATCTTACTCACATCAGCACAGTGGGGACAAGATGGTGTTAGGACCCCTAGCCTGGGTCTTCCAAAACAATAGTGGTCCTTACAGATGCCTGCAGGCCAATGACAACTCAGCATGTGATCACATGTCAATATAATAGGTATTCCTTACAGATGCCTGCGGGCCAATGATAATTCAATATGCAAATGTTACATCCCCTTTCTTTTAAAAGAAAAATGTTATGCATTACTTTTAAACCTTTCTCCTACATAATGTTCTCGGTAGCATAAACATATAAGTAAACTCAGCATTTAACTAGCACTGAAAACATCTCAACGTTTCAATAACGATGTACAGTTTTTTTTTAGGGCAGCGATCCGCCTACACCCTTTGACAGTTCACAAGTCAAGGATAACTCTAGGCTTGACCTCTCGTCCTGACCTTGTGTGGTATGGAACTGAGCATGCTCCTGACTCGGTCAACAAATCAGGTTCAGGTTTAGGTTCAGGTAAGTATGATGTGTTTTGTGTATTGCTCTGTTCATCACACTCTGTTGAACTGATCCTCTTGTCAGAATGACGGTGTTGTTCCTTGGTGTTCAGGAGGTGCCTGCGATTGCGGCGGTACACCTGTCCTTCTGGGGTGCGGACGTGATACGATCGCTCAGTGTCAGCTGGCTGGATGCCGACTGCTGGCTTCCAGTAGTCATGCTCCTGGATTCTGACGGATTCTCCATTGTGCAGCGGCAGCAGTAGTCTAGCTGACCTGTCATAGTATCTCTTTTGGTGTTGCTGTCTCTGTACACGTTTTGCATGCACTTGCTTGCAGCTGATGAACTCTGGCTGCAGCTGCTGGTTGGTGCTTGGAAGGATTGAACGAAGTCTGCAGCTCATCAACAGCTGTGCTGGTGACTTGGAGTTGTCAACTGGAGTGTTGCAGTACTCAAGGAGACTGATGTAGGGGTCTCTTTTGTCCGCTTTGGCTTTGTCCATGAGTGTTTTTGCAATCTGGACAGTTTTTTCAGCAAGGCCATTACTTTGAGGGTAATGTGGGCTTGATGTGACATGTGTGAAATCCCATGCCTTGGCAAACGACTCGAACTCTTTTGATTTGTATTGGGGGCCATTGTCTGAGACTAAAGTCTGTACCATGCCTTGCCTGGCAAAGGCTGCCTTTAGCTTGTGGATCACAGCTGCAGATGTGGTGCTGTGAAGCTTGTCCAGTTCAAAAAATCTGCTGTAGTAGTCAACAGTCACTATGTAGTTCTCATTGTTCCATGTGAACAGATCCGTTGCCGCGACCTGCCAGGGCCTTGTCTGGGATACAGTGAGGTATCATGGGCTCTTTGACATTTGATGGGCGGCATTCTAGACAAATGGAACATTTTCCGACAATGTCCTCAATGTGTTTGCACATTCCGGGCCAAAACATAATGTCACGTGCTCTTTATTTGCATTTTTCCATGCCCATATGTCCAGCATGAATTTTTGTCAACATCTCTTCTCTGAGACTGGTAGGAATGATGATTTTCTCCCCTTTGAAGATGATTCCATTGATTTGTGACAGTTCGTCTCTGTGGTTCCAGAATTCAGATATGCTCTGAGGGCATTTCCTCCTTTCCTCAGGCCATCCTTCATGTAAGACTTTGCTCAGCAGTGTGAGTTGTGCATCTTTCTCTGTTCCTGCTCGGATCTCCTTCAGTTTTGAGTCACTCACAGGTAAGCTGTTGTACACCATGTGCACCTGCACATCCATGCCTTCACTGAGGCTGCTGTCCTGGTAGCTAAGAGACTTTCTGGGGAGCGTGTCTGCGACAGGAATGTCTTTGCCTGGATGGTGAATGATTGTGAAGTCGTACTTCTGTAGCTGTAGGATCATTCTCTTTAGCCTTGGTGGGGCTGCGGCTAGTGGTTTCCTCATGATTGACTCGAGGGACTTGTGGTCGGATTCCACAATGACTTGTCAGCCATAGACGTACTGGTGGAAACGCTTACATCCAAACAGAATTGCATATAGCTCTTTCTCGATTTGAGCACAGTTGATTTTACTGTCTATGAGAGATCTGGAAGCGTAGCCAATGGGCTTTCCTTCTTGCAGTAATACTGCGCCTAGTCCGTACTTTGACGTGTCCACTTGTAATCTGAGTTCTTTGTTGGGGTCGAAGTAGGCAAGAACTGGTCCTGGTTCTCTGGTGATTAGGTCTTTCATTTTCTGAAATGCTGTGTCATGTTGTTTGTCCCACAGGAACTTATTGGATTGTTTGAGAAACTGGCACATGGCTGCGTTGATTTCGGAGAGGCTCGGGGCAAACTTGGCTAAGTAGTTAACCATGCCTAGTACTGTCTCTAGCTCTGCGCGGTTCTTCGGCAGCTCCATCTTCTTGATGGCGGAGATTTTCTCTGGATCCGGCTTAATGCCATCAGTTGAGAGGCGATGCCCGAAATAACTGATCTCGGTGGATCCGATTATGCTTTTCTCGGTGTTGAGCCGGATACCTTTCTCCCGTGATCTTTGTAGCATCGCACGGAGGTTCTTGTCATGTTTCTCTCTATTCCTGCCATAGATGAGGATGTCGTCAACGATTACAACTACTCCGTCGAGGCCTTCATAGGTTTCGTCGATCTTCCACTGGAATTCATCCTGAGCTGAGATAAAACCAAATGGTAAACGCAGAAATCGGTAGCGTCCAAATGGTGTGTTGAACGTTGTTAGCTTAGATGACTCTTCCGTGAGCTTGATAGTCCAGTATCCTGATCGTGCGTCCATTACACTGAAGTAACGTGCGCCCACTAGCTTGGGTGTGATGTCATCTAGCATTGGTAGAGGGTAGTGAGGGAGTTTGATAGCCTTGTTCAAATCTCTGGGGTCTAGACAGACTCTGAGCTTGCCTGTATGTGGTTTCTCAACCACTACTAACGCGTTGACTCACTCTGTCGGTTCTGTTTCCCGGACGATGATTTCTGTATTCTCCATGCTCTGCAGCTCCTCCTTCAGGCGACTACGTAGAGCAAGGGGTATCCTTCACGGTGGGCAAACCACAGGGGTTGCTGCTGGGTCAAGGTGAACAGTGCAGTCACCTGGGAATAGTCCGATTCCTTTGAAAACGTCAGCAAACTCCTCCATGACTGTCTGCTTCTCAACTGGTGCTGTCAATGATAGAACTAGCTTGACGAGGTCCATGTTTAAACATGCCTTTAGACCTAGCACTGGAGGTGCTCGAGTGTCAACAATGTAAAAGTCCAACATCATGTCGCTTTCTTTGTACTTGCATTTCATCACGCATGTGCCTTTTACAATGAGCTGCTCACCCCCATAGCTGGTCAGTCTGCGTGAGGTGGGCTGTATCTCACACTCATCCTTCAAGCTGTGATACTCACTCAGAGGAATTACATTAACCTGAGCTCCAGTGTCTAGTTTAAACTTAAGCTCTTTGCCCTGTTTTCATATCTCAATATCTGCAAAGGCTTGCTCAGTCTCTGAAATCTGTTTTTTCTGTGACACAGAATCAATAAACAGTTCCTCTGCATTTGGCTCTCTATCTGGCATTTGGCTGTCACTCACTGTGTGTACTGTTGTTCCAAAAACAGTCCTGCAAACTTTAGCGAAGTGGTTCCGTTTACCACATTTAGCACATTGCCTTCCTTTGGCAGGGCAATGCTCCTTTTCTCCATGCATCTTGTTTCCACAATATCCACAGTTTTTGAAGCATTTTATGTCTGTGTCGTTCATTTTTAGAACTCTCTCTGTTCTTTCTGTTCTGAAACACGCTCTCTGGGTGGTGTTCTTTGGTGTGTGTCTATTAACTGCGTGCACTGTCTGTTCACACGAGCTGCTCGCGACGCCGGTTATGGTTTTCAACTGTGCTTGGGCTATCTCGTGCGATCTAGCTATGTCCATAGCTTTGTCCAGCGTTAGCCCAGACCCAACATTCAAAAGTTTCTCTCTCACTTTAGCTGAATGTATTCCAAACACGATGCGGTCTCTGACCATCTCATCTTTATTGGCATATTCACAGTCTTTTACCAGCAGTTTTAACTCAGTCACGAACTGTTCAAACGACTCACTAGCTCCTTGTACTTTCTCCTGAAACTTGTACCTAGCGAATATCGTATTTGTCTTGGGCATCACATATGATTCAAAACGGTCAAAATAATTTTTCAGTACCTTTGCTTCATCTGCGGTGAGAGACCATGTGTTAAAAATGTCTCTCCCGTTTTCTCCGATCCACAGGAGTAGGTAGCTGCATCTTTCTTCCTCCCCTTTGCTTTTCAACGGACCTGAGAACATCAACTGCACGTGTTGCTTGAACTTGCACCATTCTCTATGTAAGTTCAAAGATCCCCAATCGATTCGAGGCAAGGGAGCTCCAACGATGTCCATTTCAAATCCCTGTTCTGACACCATGTCTTGTTTTGCACACTTTGTACAAAAATAATAACTTACAGGACAACGGAGTATTACAGTTTAACTCTTTTAATGAAGCATCAGGTCTGATCTTACTCACATCAGCACAATGGGGACAAGATGGCATTAGGACCCCTAGCCTGGGTCTTCCAAAACAATAGTAGTCCTTACAGATGCCTGCAAGCCAATGACAACTCAGCATGTGATCACCTGTGAATATAATAGGTATTCCTTACAGATGCCTGCGGGCCAATGATAATTCAATATGCAAATATTACTGTGACTACATCAATTATTTAGATCTATCCTAACTCACAGTCTGAAGACTTGGGCCCAGAAGTCTTGGGGGGTCAGAGGTGGCAGAGGATCTCCCACTGTGGGGGGTGGGGAGGGATCTGAAATTTTGGGTGGAACCCGGATCATTGTTCCCTCTAAGCAGCACAGTCAGCTGCAAGGTCCCGCGCAGGCTGCTCATCGATTTTTCCATTGTAGATACCGCGCATGTGCAAAAATCTGAATGGGCCGCGCATTGTGGGAGGCAGGCCGCGCAGGAGGCAGTGCAGCTCACGGGAGACACTGACCGGGATGTGCTTCCATCCACCCCACTGCATCAGGAGGGTGTGTCTGGGGAAATTGGCAACTTTAAGGTCATTGGCAAAAGAACCAGAGGCGACATGAGGAAACATTTACAGTATTTACACAGCAAGTTGTTGTGATCTGGAATGCACTGACTGAAAGGGTGGTGGAAGCAACAACAACAACAACAACTTGTATTTATATAGCGCCTTTGACATAGTAAAACGTCCCAAGGCGCGTCACAGGAGTATTTTAAGACAAAAAATTTGACACTGATCCACATAAGGGTAAATTAGGACAGGTGACCAAAAGCTTGGTCAAAGAGGTAAGTTTTAAGGAGCGTCTTAAAGGAGGAAAGAGAGGTAGCGAGGCGGACAGGTTTAGGCAGGGAATTCCAGAGCTTAGGGCTTAGGCAACAGAAGGCACGGCCACTAAAGGTTGAACGATTATAATCAGGGATCCTCAAGAGGGCAGAATTCGAGGAGCGCAGATATCTCGGGGGGTTGTGGGGCTGAAGGAGATTACAGAGTTAGGGAGGGGCGAGGCCATGGAGGGATTTGAAAACAAGGATGAGAATTTTAAAATCGAGGCGCTTAACCGGGAAGCAGGTTCGATAGTAGCATTCAAAAAAGAATTGGATAAATACTTGAAGGGAAAAATGTACAGGGCTACAGGGAAAGAGCAGGGGACTGGGATTAATTGGATAGCTCTACCAAAGTTTTGGCACGATGGGCCGAATGGCCTCCTTCTGTGCTGTATCATTCTATGATTCTTTGATTCCATGATCTAAGTTCTCAGGCTACCCTGGGAAATCCTACATTTACATCCTCAGGAGGCCCAATGGTAACTGTAGCCAAGTAAGACTGGTGAGAGTTCCATTCAAGGCCTGGTAAAAACCCCAAAAGTTACCAGGATAAAGGTAATCAATCCTGGAGGGAATCGAGCCCCTTCAAAAAAAAGGGCCGCTTACTCCCTTAAAAGTATTTTAAAAACTTCTCACTTCCTTCTCTTCGACCGTTACCCGGCCCTCTATTCCACCCTGGGAGTGGCAGGCCAATGTTTACATTTTCCTGGTCAGGGTGGGTGCCTCTGCTGCTCCCTTACAACAACAACAACAGTAACTACTTGCATATATATAGCGCCTTTAATGTAGGAAAATGTCCTAAGGCGCTTCACAGGAGCGTTAGCAAACAAAATTTGGCACCCAGCCACACAAGGAGATATTAGGGCAGCTTGGTCAAAGAGTAGCTTTAAGGAGCTTTAAGGAGCGCCTTAAAGGAGGAGTGAGAGGTAGAAAGGCGGAGAGTTTTAGGGATGGAATTTCAGAGCTTAGGGCCTGGGCAGCTGAAGGCACGGCCGCCAATGGTGGAGCGATGGAAATCGAGAATTCTAAAAGAGGCCAGAATTGAAGGAGCGCAGAGATCTTGGAAGATTCTAGGGCGGACAGGCACAAGCTTACCATCCTGATTATGTTAATGAACACATCCCCACAATTTGGGATGGAGTCTACCACGGCTTCCATGGGCAACAGGGGTTCTGCTCTGCTGAACCTTTCCTGGTATTTCAGAGCCTTTGGATGCTTAGTTGAATCCACACGTTGTTACATTTCCCTATTGGCTTGATGTTTTGGCCAGAGTCTATTGTGGGAGACTACAGTCTCCTGCGTAAAGAAATAGGCAACACAGCGAGCTACAAGAAATAGGTCTTTACTCCAACTCTCACAATACAGTACTGAATTCGTAAAGCCCGCGAGCCTGTGATGACTCACGGATTGGTCACCTGCTGGAACCTGATTGGTTTTCCTTCTCTCAGCAGCAGGCAAGTCTGAACATGTCTTATTCCTCTCAGCTTGCAACTGTCTTGCGGGGGGAGGGGAATACAGCAGTTAAAAGGGGATTATACAGGTTTATCTACATACACACAGTGTTTCCCCAATGTGGCAACGCCACATACGCCCCCCCAGAATCCTCGTTAACTGTAAAAGTCAGTCTCTGCGGAGGTTTGACCAAACGGCCGTAGCGGCTGTAGTAGTCATCTGGCGTGTGAGGAGGGCTGTCTGGGAGGTCGGCCGGTTGGTTCGTCGGCTGGTCTGGCGGCTGGCCTGCCGGTGGGCTGGCTGGACGGGCTGCCGGCGAAGGTGGGGCGGCGGCCGGGAAGTAAGGTTCTGGCATGTCTTGGTCCTCTTGTGGGGCCGCCGCCAACGCGGGAGGTCTGCCCCGCCGTGGGGGAAGAGCCGGACGAACCGGGAAGCTGAGGTCCAGGTGCGCCGGTTTGAGGCGGTCTACCGAAATAAGGTCCGGCTTCCCGCCGACGTCGATAAGAAAAGCTTTGTCCCCCGTCTCCAATACTGAGAAGGGGCCGGTGTATGGTGCCTGCAGCGGGCCTCTGTGCGCGTCCCGGCGCACGAAGATGAACTCCGCATGTCGTAAGTCCCGAGGCACGTAGGACGGCTGCGGGCCGTGTTGCGAAGTGGGCACTGGACGGAATTGCTGGGCCGCGTCCTGGTGCAGGGAAAGCTGTCTGGCGGCCGACCACGGCTCCGTTGTCAGGGGGAGGAAGTCGCCTGGTACTCTGAGCGGTTGGCCGTAGACCATCTCGGCCGCGGAGGCGCGGAGGTCCTCTTTGGGCACGGTGCGCAATCCCAGGAGGACCCAGGGTAGTTTGTCGATCCAGCTGGTGTCGGCCAGGCTGGCGCGGAGGGAGGCTTTCAAGGAACGATGAAAGCGCTCGCAGAGCCCGTTGGCCTGCGGGTGTGTAGTGTATGTAACTGTTCTACCTTTAAGAGAACTATTGTATGTAACCGTCCACCTTTAAGAGAACTATTTTAGGTGTGGCACTACTTTATCCTGGCTGCTGTATACTGTAATACCGACGGTGACCACACCGGTATATAAGTGCTGTGGCAGAATTTATTGGGCAGATTCGCCCTGACCTTCGAATAGTAAAGTCCTGTTAAAGTTACTCTTGTAGTCTGTGTATTACTTCGCTATACAACCCACAGACTTTACAGTGGCGATGAGTTCGATCTTACCCTGCGGCAACAATACTTCTGAAGAAGTAAACGAGCATCGAAAAGAGGCACCCGCCCTCGTCGTTTTGCTGAGAGAAAACTCGAGTCTGCAGACCAAGAAAGGAGGAAGATTTCAAACACGAAGTCTTCCATCAGCAACAGGCACGGATTGTCCCTTCTGCCACGGTGGTGAGTGAGCCGATCAACACGAGAAGCAAGTCGGCCTTGGTGACTGTGAGTAAAGGGAAAATAGAAACAAATAAACGGAGGATAAGGGCGGTGCACTCGACCACGGTCGAGGGGGAAAGGAGCCGGACAGAAGTCGGGCCCAGAGGTGCTGAGACTGGGGCAGCGTGGAGCAGAAGCCGCGGTACAAGCGGGCTGGGGAGCGTCGTGAGACAACTAGACCGCGACGGCGAAAAAGGCCGGACAAATACCACGACCACGAGGTGCTGCGACCGGGATCGTAAGGCGCGGGAAGATATAAAAATAAATAAATCGCGGAGAACGCAGCCGCAGCCGGGGAGGAAGCACCGGACTGCGAGAGGCTGGGAGGAGCGATTGGGTGAAAAAGGTCGGACAGTGACCGAGGCCACGAAGCGCTGCGAGCGGGATCGTAAGGCGCGGGAAGAGATAAAATAAATAAATCACGGAGAACTCAGCCGCAGCCGGGGAGGGAAGCACCGGACTGCGAGAGGGCTGGGAGGCGCGATTGAGAGCCGCGCGAGCGGGAGAGACAGAGCCCGAGCGAGAGCCGCGCGAACGGGAGAGACAGAGCCCGAGAGAGAGAGAGCGAGAGCCGCGCGAGCGGGAGAGACAGAGCCCGAGCGAGAGCCGCGCGAACGGGAGAGACAGAGCCCGAGAGAGAGCGAGCGAGAGCCGCGCGAGCGGGAGAGACAGAGCCCGAGGAAGACTGAGCGAGATCCAGCCCAGCGGCTGAAACTGTTCGCCGTCAACGGGTTGTACCCAGCACCGGAGAGACAGAGCCCGAGCGAGGGAGACTGAGCGAGATCCAGCCAGCGGCTGAGACCGTTCGCCGTCAACGGGTTGTACCAGAGCCGGTTGCCCGGCCGAGAGAAGGGAATGCGCTGAAGCCGAAGAGCAGGCTGCGAACCCCGAAAGCCAGCGGCCGTCGCCCGAGGGAAAAGCTTACCCCTCCCGCCAGGGGAAGAAAAGCGGGAACCGCCATCTTGAAAGTGGGCGAGGAAAGAAGATAAGCGCGGGAAACCGCGGGAAGCCGCCAGTAGGCGGAGAAAAAGACAGAAGCGGGAACCGCCATTTTGAAAGGGGCGGGGAAAGAAGATAAGCGCGGGGAAACCGCCATCTTGGAAAAAAAAATAAAAAAAATAAAAGAGTTAAAGAAATATTTCGTTGTTGTTTATCAGGGAGGTGAAGATGCCTAAGCATGGTAACATCAACGATTTCAATTCCGAGGTAGAAGATTGGGCCACGTATGTAGAACGCATTGAGATATATTGTGAGGCCAATAAAATAGAGGATGATGATAAAGCTATAACCTTGCTAAACTCGATGGGGGCGAAGACATACGGGCTATTGAAGCATCTTCTAGCACCAGTTAAACCGGCGGATCAAACCTTCGATAATATTGTTGCTGTTCTGAAGGATCACTTGAACCCCACACCGCTGATGTTGGCGGAACGATTCAAATTTTATGCGAGAACGCAACGGAAAGAGGAAAGCAACGCGGAATACTTGGTCGAACTGCGTAGGCTAGCGAAATACTGCCAGTTTGGAGGAAATCTGACAGAGGCATTGCGAGACAAGTTCGTGTGCGGGTTGTCGAAGGAAGGAACGCAAAAGCGACTGCTCGAAGAGAACGACCTTACACTGGATAGGGCTGTCCTTATTGCAGCATCACACGAAGCCGCAGCGAAAGGAACTGCGGAAATGCAGCTGAAGGCAGCGGTCCTCAGTTTGGATCAAATTACTTCGGGTGCAACGAAATGTTATCGTTGTGGGAAGACAACACACGACCAGAACCAATGCTGGTTTAAAAACCAGGACTGTAGGAAATGTGGCAAACTGGGTCACATAGCCAAAGTATGCCGGTCAGGGAAGAAGACCAACAACCAAAAAAAAAAGCCATCACAGGAAAAGTACAACAAAGTACACAAGGTGGTTCAGAAGAGTTCAGATGAACAGAATTCGGATTCAGACCCAAGCGGCCAGGAACTGGGTAGTCTGAGAATTCATAATGTGTGTAAGGAAGCTGACCTACAAACTATCTGGGTCATGCTAAAAATAGCCGGAGTCCAAGTGAGAATGGAATTGGACACTGGATCAGCCCTATCAGTCATAAATCGAAGGGATTACAACCGGCTATTCTCACATATACCCTTGAGAGATACCAAGTTCGTATTGCAGACATACACGGGGCATAAAGTATACCCCATGGGAAAGATAAGAGTCAAGGTGAGAGACAGGGGCAAAGAACACCCTGGAATGGACTTATACGTACTACCTGAGGGAGGACCACCACTTCTAGGACGGGAGTGGATCAAGAAAATAGACATGGAATGGCACTACCTCAAAGCAATAACGAGTGAGGACTCGGGGCAGACAATCAGCTCAGACTCTGAAACGGATGACGATAAGACCAGCCCAAGCATGAAAGACAAGTCTACAATGAACTTGCTGACTAAGGTTGGTAGAATGAATGTGGGCATAAAGGCTTATGCTCCAGAGGAGAACAAAGTTTCAGAACAGAATTCCTCTGAACAACAACAACATAGCTTGACAGAGAATTCTGAGTCTGTTCAAGTTACAGACATATATATTACTGAGGAACATCGAGCTCGAACGCAAACTTATTTCAGATTACGACAGCAATTAGAACAATTGAATTGCCGTCTCGAGCAAGAGATGAAAGCAATGAAAAAGTTCTATGATACCGAATGGGAGAATCTGGAAAGACAACAGAAGCAGCTGGGGAAGAAAAGGGAGCAGGAGCACACAAACCGTCTGCACGAGGAGGCCAAACGAATCAAAGCTGATTCGGCTTCTGAAGGGGCGTGCTCCAATCCGGTGGAACAAGATGTGCCGCAACTGAAGGCGCTGGTTAGCAGGTTGCAGGCAGAAAAAGCTGAGTTGGTCGACATGACTTCCGAGCTCCTACTGAAGTTGGGTGCAGCATCACCGGACGATTCATTTGTGGAAATTCGAATGATGGGGGCTGCGGATGATGGCGAAGTAGAAGCAGCAAAGGAGCCCCAGGACAATGTTCTAAACAGCCCTGCAGCTAATGGAAAAGGGATGAGGACAGAAGAGTTAACAGTCAGCCAACTCCTCCAGAGCAAGGTTATAAACAGCCCTGTAGTTAATGGAAAAGGGATGATGGCAGAAGAGTTAACAGTCAGCCAACTCATTCATATGCTGAGGGATAAAACTCTAAAATGGGAAAAACTTAAATACGAGCCTCAATCTTCAAAGGGAAGGGAGCTCGCAAAAGTCATTGGAAGAGCTGAGGTGGCAACCCAGACTGAGAAGTCTGCAGCAGAACAGCCCTTGGATGCCAAAAGTACGCTGACGCACGGCAATGTAGAACAACAGAATACTGAAACAGCTACTTCAGTAGAGGGATTGAATAGTCCGATCAATCAATCTCCGAATGAAGTTGAAGTATTGAAATCACAAATGAGGTCATTAGTAAAAGACTTGCAGGAAGCCCAGAAAAAGCGGGATGAATCTGAACGCATGATGAAGTCTCTTCAGGACAGATGTCGGGATTTGGAACAAAAGTCGGCTAACGTCCAGCTAGGTAAGGAGGAAATAGAAGACCCTCTCGCTGGCCTAGCTCAGGACGACACCGAATATTACCATGATCTGTTGAGTGACACTGAATATTACGAGGACCTGGTCTGCCCAGCTTGTGCCGAGAACTCCCAAAGTGCCGAAATCAGGATGAATCACTTAAAGTCTAAGGAACATAGGGAGATGGTGGCGTTACAGCTGGCAGCTGACAATGGAGAGCCCCGAGAGTCTCCAAGAAGCAAAAAAGGAAAAGACGAAGCAGAAGATGATAACCATCTGAACCATTATTACCTCTACCCGATCACACACGTGGTCCCCCGAACGGAGCCAAATCAGTTGGAAAGTAGGAAAATTTCCCAAGGCAATCCAACTGTTTTTTGTTTGTTTTAAAAAGTCAGCAATGCTGGTTCAGAAGTGATGGAAGTAAAGCTGTTAAGTCTAGGGAAGGACTATGGGATGAGTCCCTCTAGCAAGGTGACCCGACTACACCACGGAGGCGTGGTCCGGACCGAGTCAAGAAGATCAGAGACTGAATCTGTGAACTGTTTCCCGCAGAGACTGAATCTGTGAACTGTTTCCGCAGAGACTACCTCTGTGAACTGTTGTAACATGAAGTTGGATATGTTATGATGTTATGTTAATGGGGAATAAGTATGTTGTAAGCTAAAAAGGGAGGATTGTAGTGTATGTAACTGTTCTACCTTTAAGAGAACTATTGTATGTAACCGTCCACCTTTAAGAGAACTATTTTAGGTGTGGCACTACTTTATCCTGGCTGCTGTATACTGTAATACCGACGGTGACCACACCGGTATATAAGTGCTGTGGCAGAATTTATTGGGCAGATTCGCCCTGACCTTCGAATAGTAAAGTCCTGTTAAAGTTACTCTTGTAGTCTGTGTATTACTTCGCTATACAACCCACAGACCTTACAGGGTGGTAGGCTGTTGTCCTGTGCAACTTGGTGCCGAGGCCGGCGGTGATGGCATTCCACAAGTGGGAGGTGAACTGGGGGCCTCTGTCCGAGAATATGTCGGTCGGCACGCCGAACCGGGCCACCCATGTCGAGACGAATGCTCGCGCGACGTCGGTCGTGGTGGTGGAGGCGAGGGGAACCGCCTCGGGCCATCTGGTGGTGCGGTCGACGATCGTGAGCAGATGTGTGAAACCGTGTGATGGCGGCAAGGGGCCTACCAGATCGACATGGACGTGGTTGAAACGCCTCTCGGGCACCGGGAAACACTCCAATGGCGCCTTGGTGTGCTGCTGGACCTTAGCGCGCTGACACGCTACGCATGTGTTGGTCCAGTCTCTCACATCCTTGTGGAGTCCAGGCCAGACGAACTTGGCGGACATGAGTTTCTGAGACGCACGCATCCCTGGATGTGAGAGGCCGTGGATGATGTCGAAAACTCTCTTGCGCCAGGCGGATGGGACGACCGGCCTAGGCGAGGGGACTGAGACGTCGCACAGGAGAGTTGTGCCGGCTGCGTGGAAGTGGATGTCGGCCAGAGTGAGGCTGGTGGTTGACGTCCTGAGGGCCTGGACCTCCGCGTCGGCGGCCTGGTCTCTCGCCATGCTGGCGTAGTCGACGCCCAGGTGCACTGCGTGGAGCGAGGGTCTTGAGAGGCAGTCGGCCACCAAATTGTCCTTGCCGGCGACGTGGCGGATGTCCGTGGTGAACTCCGAGATGAAGTTGAGTTGGCGCTGTTGGCGCGCAGACAAGGGTTCGGTTACTTTGGCCATGGCGAAAGTGAGCGGCTTGTGGTCCACGAATGCGGTGAACGGCCGGCCTTCCAGGAGGAAACGGAAGTGCCGGATTGCCAGGAACAGGGCCAGGAGCTCTCTGTCGAACGTGCTGTAGGCCTGCTCGTTCTTGCGCAGCTGTCGGCTGAAAAATGCCAGTGGCTGCCACGCGCCTTCGACCCACTGTTGCTGGACAGCGCTGACGGCGTAATCCGAGGCGTCCATGGTGAGGGCGGTCTTGGCGCCCGGGATGGGATGGGCCAGTAGTGTGGCGTTGGCCAAGGCGCTTTTGGTCTGGTGGAAGGCTGTCGCCATCTCGCTGGACCAGGTGAGTTGCTCTTTGCCCGTTTTGCCCCTGGTGGCTTCGTAGAGGGGGCGCATGAGTGAGGCGGCCTTGGGCACGAAACGGTGATAGAAATTGACCATCCCCAAAAATTCCTGCAGCGCCTTGACCGAGGTGGGCTGGGGAAAGTCCGCCACCGCCTGCACCTTGGAAGGTAGGGGAATGGCTCCCCTTGGCGAGGTTCTGTGGCCGAGAAAGTCAATTTGGGCTGCTCCGAACTGGCATTTGGCCGGGTTGACGATTAGCCCGTGTTGGCTGAGGCGCTGGAAAAGAGAGCGCAAATGCGCGATGTGCTCGGCCTTGCTGGTGCTGGCCACGAGGATATCGTCCAGATAGACGAACAGGAAGCTCAGGTCCCGTAGGACGGAATCCATGAGCCGTTGGAAGGCCTGTGCAGCGTTCTTGAGCCCGAAGGGCATGCGCAGGAACTCGAACAGTCTGAAGGGGGTGATGACCGCCGTCTTCTGGACGTCTGCGTGGTGGACGGGGGCCTGATGGTAGCCGCGAATCAGGTCGACCTTGGAAAAGACGGACTTTCCTGCTAGGTGTGCCGAAAAGTCTTGGATGTGCGGAATGGGGTATCTATCGGGCGTGGTGGCGTCGTTGAGCCGTCTGTAGTCGCCGCAGGGGCGCCAGCCACCGCCCGGCTTGGGCACAATGTGGAGGGGGGACGACCAGGGGCTGTTCGAGCGGCGGATGATGCCCAGTTTCTCCATCGTGGCAAATTCTTCCTTGGCCACCGCCATCTTGGCTGGGTCCAGGCGTCTGGCTCGGGCGAACACTGGTGGTCCCGTAGTGGCGATGTGGTGCTCGACACCATGCTTGGCTGCCGCGGCTAAGAAAGTCGGTTGTGTGAGCCTCGGGAAATCTGCGAGTAGGCGGGCGTAGTCGTCATCCGCCGGGGCAGAGCAGGACCCGACGAGGACCGGGCTGTTGCTCTGCTGGCAGGCCAGTGAAGCGAAAGTTGCTGCGTCGATCAGGCGCCTGTCGCGGACGTCGTCCAGGAGTCCGTGGGCGCAAAGAAAATCGGCGCCCAGCAAGGGATGTGCCACCGAGGCCGTCACGAAATCCCACTTAAATCGCTGGCCATTGAAACAAACCTCGGCCCGTCGCTTTCCAAAAGTAGAGATGGCTGCGCCATTTGCCGCCACGAGGGGTGGGCCGCTGCAGCCTGCCTGGATGTCAAGCTGGGAGGCAGGAATTATGCTGCATTGGGCTCCGGTGTCGCAAAGGAATCTGCGCCCTGAAAGGGAGTCGGTTATGTACAGCAGTTTACCTGCGGTGCCGATGGCCATTGTGGCGACGGGGGTGCGGTCGAACGGGCCTAGACGGCGGCGCGGGGCTGGCGCGTTGGCCCGGGTGGCCATCTTGGTTAGATCGAAAGAGCAGGGTGCTCTGCAGCATTGGGCCTTGTGGCCGAAACGTGCGTGGTAGTAGCATAGTTCTGCGGCCTGGCGTGGCGGCGCGCGCTCGGTGGTGTCGGGGGGCCTCGCGGCTGCATAGCCGAGTTGGGCGACGGCGAAGACTTTGTCCGCGGCGGCTGCCAGTTGTACACAGTCCGTGATCGGGGACCCCGCGAGGGCAGTCTGTACCTGCTGAGGAAGCAGGCTGAGGAAAAGGGCCCGAAACAAGAAGCACTGCGGTTCAGAGCCCAGGAGCGCAAGCATCCGGCTCATCAACTGGGTCGGGGTAGAGTCGCCGAGGCCTGGTAGTGAAAGAAGCCTACGGGCCCTCTACTCCCCAGACAGGCCATAAGCCTGCAGCAAGCGGCCCTTAATGGTTGAGTACTTGCCGGTCTGTGGTGGGTTCCCCAGCAGGTCGAGAACTTCGGCGGCGGTGGAGCTTGCTAGTGCTGAGACTACGTGGGGGTACCTTTCTTCATCATCTTGAACCCTGCGAAGGGTGAATTGGGCCTCCGTGTGCGCGAACCAAGCTGGTGCTTGGTGTTCCCAGAAGGTGGGGAGCTTCAAGGACGCGGCGCCGGCCGACATCGGGCTGCTGCTGGTTGCCGTTGGGTCGTTGCTGGCCTCTGTAGGGCTACGTGAGTCGGGGGCTTCGGCTGCCAACATTCGGGGTCACCAATTTGGGAGACTACAGTCTCCCGTGTAAAGAAATAGGCAACACAGCGAGCTACAAGAAATAGGTCTTTACTCCAACTCTCACAATACAGTACTGAATTCGTAAAGCCCGCGAGCCTGTGATGACTCACGGATTGGTCACCTGCTGGAACCTGATTGGTTTTCCTTCTCTCAGCAGCAGGCAAGTCTGAACATGCCTTATTCCTCTCAGCTTGCAACTGTCTTGCGGGAGGAGGGGAATACAGCAGTTAAAAGGGGATTATACGGGTTTATCTACATACACACAGTGTTTCCCCAATGTGGCAACGCCACACTATAATCAATTTTACCCTAGACTTATTTTAAATTGACTGTGACACAACATTATATTGAGTTCCCATGTCTACCTTAAAATGAACAGTTCCATCGTTCATCTTGAGATTGATTGTCCATTCAACATAATCTTTTGTCTGAATCGCATCCATAATAAAACAAACATCAGTCTTACTCTCTGGAGCAGATTTTGGTCTAGGCTCATTTTCGGGCCGAAATTCGGCACTGCGCGACTAGCGTGCGCCAAAACCGTGAGGCCTGAGGATCAATGGAAATTGGGCCTCACCAATGCACTCAACATGAGCTGCGGGTGCTGGTCGCCTGAGTGAAGCGTTCGATGTCGGGCCGTTTGCCTCACCGGCAGTGGCCCTCAGGTAAATCCTGGAGCAGGTCTTGTAAGCGGGTTGGTGAGGGGTGAGGGGGCACCGATCGCAACTCTGTGGAGTAAAAAAAATGGTCAACTATCTTTTGTTGGTAGCCACGAGGGCCGCTGATCAATCCTGAGCACGGCAAGTGTCGGGCAACATATTTCTTGATGGGGTCTTTCGTTTTAGGCGTTTGCCTGGATCGCTTAAAAAAATGGCCCCACGAATTTAGCAGTGAGACCAACGCCTGCGTAAACGGACCACTGCTAAATTGGTATGCCCAAAAAAGGGGCGCAAAGCATACCAATTCTTACCCCTCCGACTGCTCTCCTACTCCATAAAATATCTTTTTTATTTTCTGCCTATTTGACAGGGGCGGTTATACTTTGGCTTTGCATATTTTAGCAAAATGGTTTCATTTTTTACACCAGATACAAAGTTATCCACAGGCTGGACATATTTTCCTATAAGGACTTGTCACAGTACTTTAATATCCATGATTGCTGTTGACCAGCTTGATCTAACTGAATGAGGGAATAGTCTTGAGAGGCTGGCTGGACGACGCCTGTTCCTATGTTCCAATGTACTCATTGTATGAAGTGACATCTTTGCTCCACTCACACGAATTATATCACTGCTCATATTGCAGAGGCATCCTAGCTGTGTTTTACTAGAGTCTGTTGTATAGCAACTACTAACTACTTTCTTTAGATCTAGATTATGTTGTCATAGCAATCTGGCTCTTACTTGATCATCCATTATGTCAACTTCAATTCCGTCTTTAACCTCTCATTCGCTGATACTGCCAACAATAAGTTCTAGACTGTAATCTATAATTTGCCAGATACATTACATCAACATGTCCTTACACATGTGCATCATCAAGGCTGTCTCTTAACACTTCCTGTATCCCTCACCACCCATACCCCTCTCATTGAAACTTATAAAATTCTGGCAGGACTGGACAGACTAGATGCAGGGAGGATGTTCCCGATGGTCGGGGAATCCAGAACCAGGGGTCACAGTCTAAGGATAAGGGGGTAAGCCTTTTAGGACAGAAATGAAGTGGAATTTCTTCACCCAGAGAGTGGTGAACCTGTGGAATTCTCTACCACAGAAGGCAGTAGAGGCCAATTCATTAAATATATTCAAGAAGGAGTTGGATATATTTCTTAAGGCTAAAGGGATCAAGGGGTATGGGGAGAAAGCAGGGACCGGATACTGAACTTGGATGATCAGCCATGATCGCATTGAATGGTGGAGCAGGCTAGAGGGGCCGAATGGCCTACTCCTGCTCCTACCTTCCATGTTTCTATGTTACTCCCTTCCATCACCTCTTATTGTGTCCCAGTGTCAGCTGTGGCTCAGTTGGTAGCACCCTTGCCTCTGAGTCAGAAGGTTGTGGGTTCATAGTCCCACTCAAGGGACTTAGGCATGTAAAGCTAGGCTGACACTCCAATGCAGTGCTGAGGAAGCACGGCACTGTCAGAGGTGCCATCTTTTGGATGAGATGTTAAACCAAGGCCCCGTCTGCTCTCTCAGGTGGAAATAAAAGATCCCATGGCACTATTTTGAAAAAGAGCACTGGAGTTATCCCCGGTATCCTGGGCAATATTTATTCCTCAACCAACATAACAAAAAACAGATTATCTGGTCATTATCACATTGCTGTTTGTGGGAACTTGCTGTGCGCAAATTGGCTGCCGTGTTTCCCACATTACAACAGTGACTACACTTCAAAAAAAAGTACTTCATTAGCTGTAAAGTGCTTTGAGATGTCCGGTGGTCGTGAAAGGCGCTATATAAATGCAAGTCTTTCTTTTCTTTTCCACACCTGGAAATACTTTGCTCCAAGTCACTTACAATTGCGCTTTCAGGCTGCCAATTGCCTAGTCCTTGGTCCTCCATTATCCATGAGCTGTTGATTTGCTCAACCACTCCCTCTCCTTCACCTTTGATGCCCTTCTCCTCTGTAAAACCGCGGCTCTCTGCCATCCTGGGTGTGGCCCCATCTTCGCTCCCTCAAGTCCAAAGGGTGCAGGCTTCAGTGCATCGGGTGCACAACTGGTTTAGCCATCCATCACCAGATCTGGCTGGGCCGTTATCAAGCACAACCAGGCCTCACTCTCCTCTACCAAAACAGCCAGATGGGTCAGACAAGAGACTGTTAGCCACGCAAGAGATTGTTAATGAAAATAAGAGCGCATGGAATTGGAGGTAACCTATTGATATGGGCAGGGAATTTGTTCGGAGGTAGGAGACAGAGAGTAGGGATAATGAGTATCTACTCAAATTGGCAGGATGTGCCTAGTGGTGTCCACCAGGGATCTGAACTGGGGCCTCAACATATCACTATATTTATAAATGACTTAAACGAAGAGACAGAGAGCCACATATACAAGTTTGCTGACGACATTAAGTTAGGTGGCACAGTAAATGGTGTTAGCGAAAGCTGAACGCCAACTCTCCGACACCTCCTCCTACCTCCACCTCGACCATGACCCCACTACCGAACATCAAACCACCGTTTCCAAGACTGTCACTGACCTCATCTCCTCTGGAGATATTCCCCCCGCGGCCACCAACCTCATAGTTCCCCAACCCTGCACAGCCCGCTTCTACCTCCTTCCCAAGATCCACAAACAGGACTGCCCTGGTAGACCCATCGTTTCAGCCTGTTCTTGCCCCACCGAACTTATCTCTTCCTATCTTGACTCTATCTTTTCTCCCCTTGTCCAGTCTCTTCCCACCTACATCCGTGACTCTTCGGACGCCCTCCGCCACTTTAACAGTTTCCAGTTTCCTGGCCCCAACCGCCTCCTTTTCGCCATGGACGTACAATCTCTCTACACCTCCATCCCCCACCAGGATGGCCTGAGGGCGCTCCGCTTCTTCCTTGAACAGAGGCCCGACCAGTCCCCATCTACCACTACCCTCCTCCACCTGGCTGAACTTGTTCTCACATTGAACAACTTCTCCTTTGACTCCACTCATTTCCTCCAAATCAAAGGTGTTGCTATGGGTACCTGCATGGGTCCTAGCTATGCCTGCCTTTTTGTGGGATATGTGGAACACTCTTTGTTCCAGTCCTACTCAGGTCCCCTCCCTCACCTCTTTTTCCGGTACATTGATGACTGTATCGGTGCCGTTTCCTGCTCTGGCCCTGAACTAGACAATTTCATTCACTTTGCCTCCAATTTCCACCCTTCCCTCACCTTCACATGGTCCATCTCCGACTCTTCCCTTCCCTTCCTCGACTTCTCCATCTCCATCTCTGGGGATAGGTTATTGACCAACATTCACTACAAGCCCACGGACTCCCACAGCTACCTGGACTACACTTCCTCCCACCCCGCCTCCTGTAAGGACTGTATTCCATTCTCCCAGTTTCTCCGTCTCCACCGCATCTGCTCTGACAATGCCACCTTCCACACCAGTGCTTCCGATATGTCTTCCTTTTTCCTCAACTGAGGATTCCCCTCTACCGTAGTTGACACGGCTCTCGACCGTGTCCGTTCTATCTCCCGCACTTCTGCCCTCACCCCTGCCCCTCCCTCCCAGAACCACGACAGGGTTCCCCTTGTCCTCACCTTTCACCCCACCAGCCTCCACATTCAACGGATCATCCTCCGCCATTTCCGCCACCTTCAAAGTGATCCCACCACCAAACGCATCTTCCCCTCCCCTCCCCTTTCAGCATTCCGTAGAGACCGCTCCCTCCGAGACACTCTAGTCCACTCCTCTATCACCCCCAGCACCCCTTCCCCTTTGCCCGGCACCTTCCCGTGCAAGTGCAGGAGATGCAACACCTGCCCTTATACCTCCCCCCTTCCCACTGTCCAGGGCTCCAAACACCCCTTCCAGGTGAAACAGCGATTTACTTGTACTTCTTGCAATCTAGTATACTGTATTCACTGCTCACGATGTGGTTTCCTCTACATTGGGGAGACCAAACGCAGATTGGGTGACCGCTTTGCAGAACACCTCCGTTCAGTCCGTAAGGATGACCCCGAGCTTCCGGTCGCCTGTCATTTTAATTCACCGCCCCATTCCCACTCAGACCTCACTGTACTCAGGCTCTTGCATTGTTCCACAGAAGCTCAGCGTAAACTCGAGGAACAGCACCTCATCTTCCGATTAGGCACTTTACAGCCTTCCGGACTCAATATCGAGTTCAACAATTTCAGATCATAACCTCGGCTCCCATTACATTTTTACTTATTTTTTATCCACACCTTTGTTTTGGCCCTTCCCCCCCCCACCTTTTTTTTCTCTCCCACATGGCAGCTGTCTCCCATTCTGCCAGAACATTTCACACCTAATCTAGAGCCGTCTTTTGTCTCCACTAGTCCTATCACCATCTCGTCTCGTTTTGAATACCTCTTAATGTCTCTTCACTTCTCTTTTGTTCTCTCCCAGCCTGGCCTTTCAATCTATTTCATTTCCTGTGCTTTTCCAGTCTTGACAAAGGGTTTGACCTGAAACGTTGACTCTATTTTCTCTCCATGGATGTTGCCTGGCCTGCTGAGTTTTTCCAGCATTTTCTGTTGTTATTTCAGTCAATGGTGTAGATGGGAGCAGAAAGTTGCAAAGGTACATTGATAGATTAAATGAATGGGCAAAACTATGGCAGATGGAGTTTAATGTGGAGATGAGTGAGGTCATGCACTTCGGACCTAAGAAAGATAGAGCGGAGTATTTTCTAAATGGTGAGAAGCTGGGAACTGTGGAGGAGCGGAGAGGTTTAGGGGCCAATGTAGAGAAATCACTAAAAGTTAGTGGACAGCAACAAAAATACTTAAAAAGGCCAATGGAATGTTAGCTTTATCTCAAGGGAGCTGGGATACAAAGTTGCGTTACAGTTAAATAAAGCTCTGGTTAGACCCCATCTGGAGTCACTCTGTTCAGATCTGGGCCCCGCACCTCAAGAGAGATACATTGGCCTTGGAGGGGGGGCAGCGCAGATTCACCAGAATGATACCGGGCTTAAAAGGGTAAATTTATGAGGACAGGTTACATAGACTAGGCTTGTATTCCCTCGAGTAGAGAAGATTATGGGGTTATCTAATTGAAGTGTTCAAGGCGATTAAAGAATTTGATAGTGTCTTGTTTTGCACACTTTGTACAAAAATAATAAATTGCAGGACAACGGAGTATTACATTTTAACTCTTTTGTTGAAGCATTAGGTCTGATCTTACTCATAACAGTACAGTGGGGACAAGATGGAGTCAGGACCCCCTGGGTCTTCCAAACAATAGCAGTCCTTACAGATGCCTGCAGGCCAATGACAACTCAGCATGTGATGACATGTGAATATAATAGGTGTTCCTTACAGATGCCTGCAGGCCAATGATAATTCAATATGCAAATGTTGCATCCCCTTTCTTTTAAAAGAAAATGTTATGCATTACTTTTAAACCTTTCTTCTACCTAATGTTCTCGGTAGCATAAACATATCAGTAAACTCAGCATTTAACTAGCACTGAAAACACCGCAACGTTTCAATAACGATGTACAGTTTTTTTTAGGGCAGTGATCCGCCTACACCCTTTGACAGTTCACAAGTCAAGGACAACTCTAGGCTTGACCTCTCGTCCCGACCTGAGCAAACTGAGCATGCTCCTGAATCGGTCAACAAATCAGGTTCAGGTTTAGGTTCAGGTAAGTATGATGTGTTTTGTGTATTGCTCTGTTCATCACACTCTGTTGAACTGATCCTCTCGTCGGCATGACGGTGTTGTTCCTTGGTGTTCAGGAGGTGCCTGCGATTGCGGCGGTACACCTGTCCTTCTGGGGTGCGGACGTGATACGATCGCTCAGTGTCAGCTGGCTGGAGGACGGCTGCTGGCTTCCAGTAGTCATGCTCCTGGATTCTGACGGATTCTCCATTGTGCAGCGGCGGCAGTAGTCTAGCTGACTTGTCATAGTATCTCTTTTGGTGTTGCTGTCTCTGTACATGTTTTGCATGCACTTGCTTGCAGCTGACGACCTCTGGCTGCAGCTGCTGGTTGGTGCTTGGAAGGATTGAGCGAAGTCTGCGGCTCATCAACAGCTGCGCTGGTGACTTGAAGTTGTCAACCGGAGTGTTGCGGTACTCAAGGAGATGGATGTAGGGGTCTCTTTTGTCCGCTTTGGCTTTGTTCATGAGTGTTTTTGCAATCTGGACAGTTTTTTCAGCAAGGCCATTACTTTGAGGGTAATGTGAGCTTGATGTGACATGTGTGAAATCCCATGCCTTGGCAAACGACTCAAACTCTTTTGATTTGTATTGGGGGCCATTGTCTGAGACTAAAGTCTCTACAATGCCATGCCTGGCAAAGGCTGCCTTTAGCTTGTGGATCACAGCTGCAGATGTAGTGCTGTGAAGCTTGTCCAGCTCAAAAAATCTGCTGTAGTAATCAACAGTCACTATGTAGTCCTCGTTGTTCCATGTGAACAGATCTGTTGCCGCGACCTGCCAGGGCCTGTCTGGGATATGGTGAGGCATCATGGGCTCTTTGACATTTGATGGGCGGCGTTCTAGACAAATGGAACATTTTCTGACAATGTCCTCAATGTGTTTGCACATTCCGGGCCAAAACATAATGTCACGTGCTCTTTGTTTGCATTTTTCCATGCCCATACGACCAGCATGAATTTTTGTCAACATCTCTTCCCTGAGACTGGTAGAAATGATGATTTTCTCCCCTTTGAAGATGATTCTGTTGATTTGTGACAGTTCATCTCTGTGGTTCCAGAATTCAGATATACTCTGAGTGCATTTCCCCCTTTCCTCAGGCCATCCTTCATGTATGAATTTGCTCAGCAGTGTGAGTTGTGCATCTTTCTCTGTTCCTGCTCGATCTTCAGTTTTGAGTCACTCACAGGTAAGCTGTTGTACACCATGTGCACCTGCACATCCATGCCTTTACTGAGGCTGCTGTCCTGGTAGCTAAGAGACTTTCTGGAGAGCGTGTCTGCGACAGGAATGTCTTTGCCTGGACGGTGCATGATTGTGAAGTCGTACAGATCATTCTCTGTAGCCTTGGTGGGGCTGTGGCTAGTGTTTTCCTCATGATTGACTCGAGGGGCTTGTGGTCGGATTCCACAATGACTTGTCGGCCATAGACGTACTGGTGGAAATGCTTACATCCAAACAGAATTGCATATAGCTCTTTCTCGATTTGAGCATAGTTGATTTCACTGTCTGTGACAGATCTGGAAGCATAGCCAATGGGCTTTCCTTCTTGCAGTAATACTGCACCTAGTCCATACTTTGATGCATCCACTTGTAATCTGAGCTCTTTGTTGGGGTCGAAGTAGGCAAGAACTGGTCCTGGTTCTCTGGTGATTAGGTCTTTCATTTTCTGAAATGCTGTGTCATGTTGTTTGTCCCACAGGAACTCATTGGATTGTTTGAGCAACTGACGCATGGGTGCGTTGATTTCGGAGAGGCTCGGGGCAAACTTGGCTAAGTAGTTAACCATGCCTAGTGCTCTCTCTAGCTCTGCGCGGTTCTTCGGCGTCTCCATCTTCTTGATGGCGGAGATTTTCTCTGAATCCAGCTTAATGCCATCAGTTGAGAGGCGATGCCCGAAATAACTGATCTCGGTGGATCCGATTATGCTTTTCTCGGGGTTGAGCCGGATACCTTTCTCCCGTGATCTTTGTAGCATCGCACGGAGGTTCCTGTCATGTTCCTCTCTATTCCTGCCATAGATGAGGATGTCGTCTACGATTGCGAGTACTCCATCGAGGCCTTCATAGGTTTCGTCGCTCTTCCACTGGAATTCATCCTGAGCTGAGATAAGACCAAATGGTAAACGCAGAAATCGGTAGCATTGAAATGGTGTGGTGAACGTTGTTAGCTTAGATGACTCTTCCATGATGTTGATAGTCCAGTATCCTGATCGTGCGTCCATTACACTGAAGTAACGTGCTCCCACTAGCTTGGGTGTGATGTCATCTAGCGTTGGTAGAGGGTAGTGAGGGCGTTTGATAGCCTTGTTCAAATCTCTGGGTTCGAGACAGACTCTGAGCTTGCCTGTATGTGGTTTCTCAACCACTACTGTCGGCTCTGTTTCCCGGACGATGATTTCTGTATTCTCCATGCTCTGCAGCTCCTCCTTCAGGTGACTACGTAGAGCAAGTGGTATCCTTTTCGGTGGGCAAACCACAGGGGTTGCTGCTGGGTCAAGGTGAACAGTGCATTCACCTGGGAATAGTCCGATTCCTTTGAAAACGTCAGCAAACTCCTCCATGACTGTCTGCTTCTCAACTGGTGCTGTCAATGATAGCACTAGCTTGACAAGGTCCATGTCTAAACATGCCTTTAGACCTAGCACTGGAGGTGCTCAATTGTCAACAATGTAAAAGTCCAACATCATGTCGCTTTCTTTGTACTTGCATTTCATCACGCATGTGCATTTTACAATGAGTTGCTCACTCCCATAGCTGGTCAGTCTGCGTGAGGTGGGCTGTAGCTCACACTCATCCTTCAAGCTGTGATACTCACTCAGAGGAATTACATTAACCTGAGCTCCAGTGTCTAGTTTAAACCTAAGCTCTGTGCCCTGTTATCCTATCTCAATATCGGCAAAGGCTTGCTCAGTCTCTGAAATCTGTTTTTTCTGTGACACAGAATCAAGAAACAGTTCCTCTGCATTTGGCTCTCTATCTGGCATTTGGCTGTCACTCACTGTGTGTACTGCCCTTCTGAAAACAGTCCTGCAAACTTTAGCAAAGTGGTTCCGTTTACCACATTTAGCACATTGCCTTCCTTTGGCAGGGCAGTACTCCTTTTCTCCATGCCAGTTGTTTCCACAATATCCACAGTTTTTGAAGCATTTTATGTCTGTGTCGCCCATTTTTAGAACTCTGAAACACGCTCTCTGGGCGGTGTTCTTTGGTGTGTGTCTATTAACTGTGTGCACTGTCTGATCACTCGAGCTGCTCGGTTATGGTTTTCAGCTGTGCTTGGGCTATCTCGTGTGATCTAGCTATGTCCATAGCTTTATCCAATGTTAGCCCGGACCCAACATTCAAAAGTTTCTCTCTCACTTTAGCTGAATGTATTCCAAACATGATGCGGTCTCTGACCATCTCATCTTTATCTGAATATTCACAGACTTTTACCAGCAGTTTTAACTCAGTTACGAACTGTTCAAACGACTCACTAGCTCCTTGTACTTTCTCCTGAAACTTGTACCTAGCGAATATCGTATTTGTCTTGGGTATCACATATGATTCAAAACCGTCAAAATAATTTTTCAGTACCTTTGCTTCATCCGCGGTGAGAGACCATGTGTTAAAAATGTCTCTCCCTTTTTCTCCGATCCACAGGAGTAAATAGCTGCATCTTTCTTCCTCCCCTTTGCTTTTCAACGGACCCGAAAATATCAACTGCACGTGTTGCTTAAACTTGCGCCATTCTCTCGGTAAGTTCAAAGATTCCCAATCCATTCAAGGTAAGGGAGCTCCAACGATGTCCATTTCAAATCCCTGTTCTGACACCATGTCTTGTTTTGCACACTTTGTACAAAAATAATAAATTGCAGGACAACAGAGTATTACAGTTTAACTCTTTTATTGAAGCATTAGGTCTGATCTTACTCATAACAGTACAGTGGGGACAAGATGGAGTCAGGACCCCCTGGGTCTTCTAAACAATAGCAGTCCTTACAGATACCTGCAGGCCAATGACAACTCAGCATGTGATCACATGTGAATATAATAGGTATTCCTTACAGATGCCTGCAGGCCAATGATAATTCAATATGCAAATGTTACAGATAGGGTCGATAGAGAGAAACTATTTCCTGGATAGGCAATGGCAAACATTCAAAGACCGAATGGATGAACTACAGAATTTGTTCATCCCAGTTTGGCATAAAAATAAAACAAAAAAGGTGACTCAACCGTGGCTAACAAGGAAAATTAGGGATAGCATAAGATCCAAGGAGAGGACATATAAATTGGCCAGAAAAAGCAATAATCCTGAGGATTGGGAGCAGTTTAGGATTCAACAAAGGAGGACAAAGGGATTAATTAAGAAGGGGAAAATAGAATATGAGAGTAAGCTTGCAGGGAACATAAAAACTGACTGTAAAAGCTTTTATAGATATGTGAAGAGAAAAAGATTGGTGAAGTCAAGCGTAGGTCCCTTGCAGTCAGAATCAGGGGAATTTATAATGGGGAACAAAGAAATGGCAGACCAACTAAATACATATTTTGGTTCTGTCTTCACAAAGGAGGACACAAATAACCTCCCAGAGATGCCGGAGAACATAGGGTCTGATGAAAGGGTGGAACTGAAAGAAATCAGTATTTGTAGGGAAATGGTGTTAGGAAAATTGATGGGACTGAAGGCCGATAAATCCCCAGGGCCTGATAATCTACATCCTAGGGTACTTAAGGAAGTGGCCCTAGAAATAGTAGATGCATTGCTGGTCATCTTCCAGAACTCGATAGACTCTGGAACAGTACCCATGGATTGGAGGGTAGCTAATGTTACTCCACTATTCAAAAAAGGTGGTAGAGAAAAAGCGGGGAATTATAGACCGGTAAGCCTGACATCGGTAGTGGGGAAAATGCTAGAGTCCATTATAAAAGATGTAATAGCAGAGCACTTGGAAAGCAGTGACAGGATCGGACAAAGTCAACATGAATTTACAAAAGGTAAATCGTGCTTGACTAATCTACTGGAATTTTTTGAGGATGTAACTGGTAAAATAGATAAGGGAGAACCGGTGGATGTGGTGTATTTGGACTTTCAGAAGGCTTTCGATAAGGTCCCGCATAAGAGATTAGTGTGCAAAATTAAGGCACATGGGATTGGGGGCAAGGTATTGACTTAGATAGAGAACTGGTTGGCGTTAAAGAAAAGAAAGAGTTGGAATAAACGGGTCATTTTCCGAGTGGCAGGCAGTGACTAGTGGGGTACCGCAAGGATTGGTCCTGGGACCCCAGCTGTTCACAATATATATTAATGATCTGGACGAGGGAATTGGATGTAATATCTCCAAATTTGCAGACAACACAAAGATGGGTGGGAGGGTATGCTGTGAGGGGGATGTCGTGAAACTCCAGTACGATTTGGACAGGTTGGGTGATTGGGCAGAAACATGGCAAATGCACTATAATGTGGATAAATGTGAGGTTATCCACTTTGGTGGCAAAAACAGGAAGGCAGACTATTATTTGAATGGCAGTAGATTGGGAGAAGGGGAAGTGCAAAGAGACCTGGGTGTTCTTGTGCACCAATCGCTGAAGGTAAGCATGCAGGTGCAGCAGGCGGTTATGAAGGCAAATGGTATGTTGGCCTTCGTAGCAAGAGGGTTCGAGTACAGGAACAAGGATGTCTTGCTGCAGTTGTACAGGGCCTTGGTGAGACCGCACCTTGAGTATTGTGTGCAGTTTTGGTTGCCTTATCTGAGGAAGGACGTTCTTGCCATGGAAGGAGTGCAGCGAAGATTCACCAGGCTGATACCTGGGATGGCAGGAATGACATATGAGGAGAGATTGTGTCGATTTGGCTTATACTCACTGGAGTTTAGAAGATTGAGAGGGGATCTCATCGAAACCTATAAAATTCTGTCAGGCCTGGACAGACTAGATGCAGGAAGGATGTTTCTGATAGCCGGGGAGTCCAGAACCAGGGGTCATAGTCTAAGGATAAGGGGTAAGCCATTTAGGACTGAAATGAGGAGGAATTTCTTCACCCAGTGAGTGGTGAACCTGTGGAATTCTCTGCCACAGAGGGCGGTGGAGGCCAGTTCATTAAATATATTCAAGAAAGAGTTGGATATATTTCTTGAGGCTAAAGGGATCAAGGGATATGGGGAGAAAGCAGGGACAGGGTACTGAATTTGGACGATCAGCCATGATCTCATTGAATGGCGGAGCAGGCTCGAGGGGCCGAATGGCCTACTCCTGCTCCTATCTTCTATGTTTCTATGTTTCTCTGGTGCTGGAGACTAGAACAAGGGGCGTCACTTTAATATTAGAGGCTAGGCCATTTGAGGTGATGTCAGGAAGCACTTCTTCACACAAATGTCAATGGAAATCTGAAATTCTCTCCCAAAAAGCTATTGAGGCTGGTTCAATTGAAAATTTCAAAACCGAAATTGATAGTGTATTAAATGCTATGGAGTCAAGGCAGGTAAAGGGAGTTAAGATACAGATCAGCCATGATCTAATTGAATGACAGAACAGGCTCAAGGGGCTGAATGGCCTCCTCCTATGTTTCTATATTTCTAGCTATTATTGCAGGAGTATCCTGGAGGACAAAGTTAATCTCCCAGCTTCTTTTCTCCATTAACAACTGTTTCCTTAAACCCCTCTCCCCTGGCCCCTCCACTCTCATTTCCAACAAGTTTTTTTTTATTCATTCACTAGCAGGACCAGCATTAATTGCCCATCCCTAATTGCCCTTGAGAAGGTGGTGGTGAGCTGCCCATGCCCTAGCCCTGAACCCGTATCGTTCTCTAGTTTCTCTCCTATCTCTCTTCATGCCTTCGCTGAGCTCATCTTATCTGGAGCCACACCTTCTGCTCCGTTCACTCCATTCCCACTAAACCGCTGATCACCCAACTTCCCTTCCTGGCTGCCATGCTTTGAGAAGCCGTCAAACAGTGACAATCTCTGTTCTTTGGTGTGTTCTTGTACTCAAGACTCACCAAGCCTATTTCCTGAGCAGAAATCAGATGGCTGTTGCATCGGAGAATGTGGCAGCCATTCTGTTATCTCTGCCGTGGAGATGCGAGAGTCTCCGCATCCCCAACGATTGAAGCCTGCAGGAAGAAACAAAGCTAGGGAAACTTTTCCTAAGACTTTTCACTCACCTCCCATACTTACCTCTCCACACTTGCACCCATCACTCACCTCCACAGCACACTTTTGGACCCCTCTCACCCCCGCAGACCCACTGCTCGCCTCGCTGACCCTGGCAGGGTTTCCCGACATCGGGAAGCCCGCGCCTCTGTTGGAAAAATGGAGATAATCCTCTTAAGTTAAGTGGCTGTAATCCCCTTCCTGCCTCCAGGAGATGGGACCCGGCGCGGGTCGGGTACCCGCTTCCTGGGAAGATGGCACGGTGGCTGGTTGGGGGCGGGATGGGTGCCTGCCCCCAGATTCTGCCATTTCCCCGGCAGTCCCACCTCCAAACCCGCATCCCCAGGACTCGCAAAATCGCCCCCATAGAGTCATATGGCACAAAAGGAGGCCATTCGGTCCATCAAGTCCGTGCCGGCTTACTGTAGAGCAATCCAGTCAGTCCCATTCCCCCACTCTATCCCCGTAGCCCTGCAAGTTTATTTCCCTCAAGTGCCTATCCAGTCTCCCCTTGAAAACATTGAGTGTCTCCGCTTCCACCACTTCCATCGGCAGCGAATTCCAGGTCCTCACCACTCACTGCGTAAAAAAGTTTTCCCTCACATCCCCCCTGTATCTTCTTGCCCAAAACCTTAAATCTGTGTCCCCTAGTCCTTGTACCATCAACTAGTGGGAACAGCCTTTCCCCGTCTAACCTATCCTGTAAACCTTTCCCTTACTACTGTTCGGACTTTGAGAATTACGGGTAAGCATAACAATGACAGATAAGTTTGTGATCAATAAAATTGGTCTTTATTCACACTACAGTTCAAAATTCAAGTGTACATTCTCTTGCAATCAATATGCTCCCAATTTGCCGTACATAAACGGTATTCCCAGCAACTTATACACTACCTACTGGCGACTTATGTCCCAAGTCAACCGTACATGAAAGTACCCTTTAACAATATCTAAGCTCTATGTCTGACTTTTATACATACTCCTTTACCTCTGGGTGATTGGTCCAGAAAAGTCGTAAGTCAAAACATAGACTGGCCAGCTTTCTTTGTTCGTCTGTTCTTCCGTTCTTTCTTTCTTTCTGAATCTCTTTATCGTGCCTTTCTGCCGGCCTCCCTTGTATATCACCGTCTCCCTCCTCTGATAGGTCAGTTTCACTCCAAACCTTCCCTGATTGGAGTTCCTTCCACACAACGTGTTCATGTTCCTGTGAGGTGTGTGGGGGCAGGACTTCCTCATCACTCGTGTTTCTCCTTCCTGTCCATGCGGCCTCACAAACAAAGGACCGTGCTGGCTTCCTAGTATTCCATAACCATTTCACAATTCGTTCTGAACTTCGATCTCCACGCGGTAGCAGCAGTTTTATCACAGTTTTTAGAATATTACAATCCAAACCCGTCATAATCTTGTACACCTCTATCAAATCACCCCTCAACCGCCTTTGCTTTAATGAAAACTAATCCAGCTTCTCCAACCTGTCCTTGTAGCTAAGAGATCCCCCATCCCCGGAACCATTCTGGTAAATCTCCTCTGCACCCTCTCAAGGGCCTTCACATCCTTCCTAAAGTGTGGTGACCAGAACTGGACGCAATACTCCAGTTGTGGCCTAACCAGCGCTTTATAAAGGTTCAGCATAACTTCTCTACTTTTGTACTCAATACCTCTATTTATGAAGCCCAAGATCCCATATGCTTTGCTAACCGCTCTCTCAATATGTCCCGCCACCTTCAGGGACCGATGCACATGAACTCCCAGGTCCCTCTGTCCCTGCACACTCTTTAAAACTGCGCCATACTTATTCTTTAGCCACCCCCTGTTTGCTCTTTTGAGGAGGTCTGGGTAGGCTTAATGTTTAAGAACCCGGGTTACACACAACAGCTCTTCACATTCTCCCTGGCCATATCGACAGATTCAGGTAAAAATTAATTTGTTTATATTGCACTTAATTCCCAATATATTGGTTAGCCAGGGAGAAGTCAAGATAAAACTGTCCTTTAGGCTCTTCTGCATCTCCTACATCAGCATTAAATACATGGCTAGGTGTTAAAGCAACATTCCGAGCTCTCTGTAGCCATAGAAGAATTCTATAAGGCTCATGATATTCCAGATGGCCACCCCTGCCCATAGTGAGATTGCTTTCAAATAGAGTCTATTACAGCAGCAATACTGTATTTCTGAGTCACTTGCCTCCATGAACTATATTGGAAGGAGGTATGTGTAGTGTGTGGGATCAAAAACCCAGATACTCACTACCATTTCCAGCTGTGGCTTGGTGATAGCACACCCACCGCTGAGTCGGAAAGTTGTGGGTTCACGATTCACTCCAAGGACTTGAGAACAAAATCTAGGCCAACATCTAAAGTGTAGTACTGAGCGAGCACTGCACTGTTGGAGGTGCTGTTGTTAAACCGAGGCCCCATCTGCCCTCTCCGGTGAACGTAAAAGACCACGTAAAAGAACGTAAAAACTATATAAATGTATGTCTTTCTGTCTATATGAGTGAAGCTATGGAACACTGGTGTATGGATTGCAGTCTGTCATTGAGCACATAGCAACATAAGAACATAAGAAATAGGAGCAGGAGTAGGCCATTTGGCCCTTCAAGCCTGCTCCGCCATTCAATAAGATCATGGCTGATCTCCTACCTCAACTCCACTTTCCTGCACTATTCCCATATCCCTTGATTCCCTTAATATTCAAAAATCTATCGCTCTCTATCTTGAATATACTCAATGACTGAGCCTCCACAGCCCTCTGGGGTAGAGAATTCCAACGATACACCACCCTCTGAGTGAAGAAATTTCTCCTCATCTCAGTCCTAAATGGCCGACCCCTTATTCTGAGACTGTGACCCCTGGCTCTAGACTCCCCAGCCAGGGGAAACATCCTCCCTGCATCTACCCTGTCAAGCCCTGTAAGAATGTTGTATGTTTCAATCAGATCACCTCTCATTCTTCTAAACTCTAGAGAATATAGGCCTAGTCTACTCAATGTCTCCTCATAGGACAATCCCCCCATCCCAGGAATCAGTCTGGTGAACCTTCGTTGCACTCCCTCTATAGCAAGTACAGTATATCCTTCCTTAGGTAAGGAGACCAAAACTGTACACAATATTCCAGGTGTGGTCTCACCAGGGCCCTACATAATTGCAGTAAGACGTCTTTACTCTTATACTCAAATCCTCTTGTAATAAAGGCCAACATACCATTTGCTTTCCTAATTGCTTGCTGTACCTGCATGTTAACTTCCAGTGATGCATGTACAAGGACATCCAGGTCCCTCTGAACACCAACATTTCCCAATATCTCAGCATTTGAAAAATACTCTGCTTTTCTAATTTTCCTACCAAAGTGGATAACTTCACATTTCTCCACATTATATTCCATTTGCCATGTTCTTGCCCACTCAATTAGCCTGCCTATATCCCCTTGAAGCCTCCTTGCATCCTCCTCACAACTTACATTCCCACCCAGCTTTGTATCATCAACAAACTTGGATATATTACATTTGGTCCCCTCATCCAAATCATTGATGTAGATTGTGAATAGCTGAGGCCCTATCACTGATCCTTGCGGTACCCCACTAGTTACAGCCTGCCAACCCGAAAATGACCCATTTATTCCTACTCTCTGTTTTCTGTCCATTAACCAATCCTAAGTCCGTGCTAGTATATTACCCCCAATCCCATGAGCCCTAATTTTGTTTAATAACCTCTTGTGTGGCACCTTATCGAATGCCTTCTGAAAATCCAAATACACCACATCCACTGGTTCCCCCTTGTTCTAACAGATTTATCAAACATGATTTCCCTTTCATAAATCTATGTTGACTCGGCCCAATCCTATTATTATTTTGTAAGTGCCCTGTTACCACATCCTTAATAATAGATTCTAGCATTTTCCCTAATATCGATGTCAGGCTAACTGGTCTGTAGTTCCCTGTTTTCTCTCTCCCCCTTTCTTAAATAGTGGGGTTACATTTGCTACCTTCCAATCCACGGGAACCGTTCTAGAATCTATGGAATTTTGGAAAATGACAACCAATGCATCCCCTTGGGTTTTGAAAGAGTTGGCTATAAAGATAGGGGATGCATTTAGTAGTCAGATAATAAAGTCATATATCAAAAAATCATGAATCTCTTTCTGGAATAATATGACCAGCAATATCATTCATTAAATTTTGCTCAGAACAGACGCTGTCAAATCCAGCCCAAAGTATTTGTTTAATTTCTCTGCCATTTCCTTATTCCCCATTATAATTTCTCCTGTCTCAGCCTGTAAGGGACCCACATTTACTTTCGCTAATCTTTTCCTTTTTACATACCTATAGAAGCTTTTACACTCTGTTTTTATGTCTCTCGCTAGTTTACTCTCATTCTATTTTCCCTTTCTTTATCAATTTCTTTGACCTCCTTTGCTGAATTCTAAAATCACAGAAATCACAGAAACCTCACAGTACAGATAGAGGCCATAAATCCTTCCAATCCTCAGGCTTACTACTCTTTTTGCCAGCATTATAAGCCTCTTCCTTTGATCTAATACTATCTTTAACTTCTCTTGTTAGCCACGGTTGGACCACTTTTCCTGTGGGGTTTTTGTGCCTTAAAGAAATGTATATTTGTTGTAAATTATGTATTAATTCTTTAAATACTAGCCATTGCTCGTCCACTGTTATACCTTTTAATGTAGTTTCCCAATCTACCTCAACCAGCTCGCCCCTCATACCTACGTAGTTTGCTTTGTTAAGATTTAAGACTCTAGTTTTGGATTTAACTAAATCACTTTCAAACTCAATATAAAATTCTATCACCCGTGGCATCTTCAGTGGAGGCCTCAGTTACTCCAGCTACGAATGCTGCTGTGGACGCTTTGGGGCACAAACTCTAAGATACAGGCTGGCTTCAGCTCATTTGGAGAATTATCACAGAAAATCATGACGAAGGGTTTCAATATCTCATAGCTACCCACTGTTCTATGCTTCCACAAATCAATGACTATCATGCCCTTCAGCAGTGGCATCTGTAGAGCACCACAGGAGCAGATGGTGGGCACCGTCGGTGACAGTTCTGTGCCATAAGATAGCCTTTGCACAAGTGGCAGCAAGCGCTGCCTTTGAAAACAATGAGCGCGCAGTGTCTACAGCAAAAAAGATGCATGGAATTGATGTAGGTCAATGTTAATTGCTGACACAGGTAGAGGGCATTCTGCGTCCCATGTAGCTCGCCAGTTGGCCAGTTCATGAGCAGGAGAGGCACCCATCTAAAAGTCTGTAATGGGAGAAACAATATACAGTGTCAATAGATCTCAAATAGGAGACAAAATACTAAATAATTGGAATTTTAAAAATCTCATGCAGATAAATAGTATTGAGCTGTAGCAAAGTTAGAATTGTTGGATCCAGCCACTTAAAAGTTCAAAGTGCTGTAGTTGTTCCTGCATTGAATTAGGATTATTGTTTCTTTGATGTGAAAAATTTTGTTCCATTGATAGATTTTTGCAGGGCTGACATTGACCTGCAAACTGTTCATATCTTCCAGGGTATGTACAGTGGTTTTTCATTTGCTAATTGTGTATTTGTATAAAGTATCATTACACGTGTATGAAAACTTCACATCAAGGAGTTAACAGTGTTAGTTTTGACACATAAGAGATTAAATCTGGAGTTTTAAACAAGACAAGAGTTCTTCTGAATTTAGTGCCTCTTCTGAGTGAAAGGGCGGAATTTTAACCTCGAGGAACGCATGGGTTTGGGTGCAGGTGGGCGGGGGGCTGAAAACCAGGCCGGCTCCAACCCACCGATCCACATTTAACTGGAGCGCGTTCGGCTGCTTGCACGCAACCCCCTTGGGAGATGTGCATTGCCTATTAACATAAGCTTATCGTTCAATTGGAGCGAGATTTCAATTGGCTTTTCAATTTAACGGCGCATCCACAGGTTTCCCGGGCTTCCTGAAACTCGCCAGTGAAAGCAAGGTGAGAACACAACGGCAATTGAGGGGGTTGAATCAAACTCATGAAAGTGCTGCAACTTATACTCAGTACTTACAGCCTCTTTCTTACCTGCTGGTGAGAAAGGGATAGTTTGCAGTACTTTTGCTGAGAGTTTACTTTGTACACTTTGGAGATTTTCTGAATCATATCCGGATGAGTGGCGCTTTGGCTGCCTTAGATCGGCCCTCAGACGAGGAGAATTATGACCAGCACCAGGAGATGCCTGCTGCTCAGAGACCTGCAGCTGGACATCAGAGAGGGGAGCAGCAGAGGGGTGTCGCTCACAGGAGGCAGAGGCTGAGTTTCCTTGACATGTCGGAACAGCAGTGTTCCAGGAGGTTCAGGTTGTTGCGTCAGGTGATGGCAGACACCTGCAGCCTGCTAGAAGAAGACCTGCTGCCTTCTGGACCTGGTGGCCATGTGTTACCAGTGGCTGTCAAAGTCACCACTGCCCTCAACATTTCTGCCTCTGATCCTTCCAGGGCTCTGCCAGAGACATATCCAGGATCTCCCAGTCGGTGGCCCACAAATGCATAAGACAGCTGACTGATGGCTTGTTGGCTAGGGCCAGCAATTATGTTAACTTCGACTGCGATGAAGCCAGACAGAATGAGCAGGTGCTCGGGTTTGCATCGCTGGCTGGCTTCCCACAGGTCCGGGGAGTCATTGAGTGCATACATGTGGCAATCCGGGCACCCCCAGATCAACCAGGAGTACTCGTGAACTGCAAGGGCTTCCACTCCATCAATGTGCAGCTGGTGTGCAACCGCAAAAAGATATTTCTACAGGTGTGCAAAAGATTCCTGGGGCGCTGCCATTTTGCTTAGGTCCTGCGACAGTCCAAGCTCCCTGACCTCTTTGGACCTAGAAGCACACTTAAAGGGTGGCTGCTAGGAGACAAGGGATACCCACTTCAAACTTGGCTGATGACATCCATCAGAAACCCGACCAATGAAGCCAAACAGCGCTACAATAAATGCCACATGTTCACCAGATGTGTGATCGAACAAGCCATCAGCATGCTGAAGAGGCACTTCGTTATAGCCTTGGTCCAAATATGGACAAAGGAGCTGAATTCCAGAGGTGAGGTGAGAGTGACTGCCCTTGACATCAAGGCAGCATTTGACCGAGCCTGGCATGAAGGAGCCCTAATAAAACTGAAGTCAATGGGAATCGGGGGGGAAACGCTCCACTGGCTGGAGTCATACCAAGCACAAAGGAAGATGGTTGTGGTGATTGAAGGTCAACCATCACAGCCCCAGGACATCGCTGCAGGAGTTTCTCAGGGCAGTGTCCTAGGCCCAACCATCTTCAGCTGCTTCATCAATGACCTTCCCTCCAACATAAGGTCAGAAATGGGGATGTTCGTTGATGACTGCACAGTGTTCAGTGCCATTCCCAACTCCTCAGCTAATGAAGCAGTCCACGCCCGCATGCAACAAGACCTGGATGACGTTCAGGCTTGGGCTGATAAGTGGCAGGTAACATTCGTGCCACAGAAGTGCCAGGCAATGACTATCTCCAACAAACGAGAGTCTAACCACCGCCCCTTGACATTCAATAGCATTACCATTGCCGAATCCCCCACCATCAACATCCTGGGGGGTCACCATTGACCAGAAACTTAACTGGACCAGCCACATAAATACTGTGGCAACAAGAACAGGTCATAGGCTGGGTATTCTGTGGCGAGTGTCTCACCTCCTGACTCCCCAAAGCCTTTCCATCATCTACAAGGCACAAGTAAGGAGTGTGATGGAATACTCTCCACTTGCCTGGATGAGGGCAGCTCCAACAACACTCAAGAAGCTCGACACCATCCAGAACAAAGTAGCCCACTTGACTGGCACCCCATCCACTACCTTAAACATTCACTCCCTCCACCACTGGCATACCGTGCCTGCAGTGTGTACCATCTACAAGATGCACTGCAACAACTCACTAAGGCTTCTTCGGCAGCAACTCCCAAACCCGCGACCTCTTCCACCTAGAAGGACAAGGGCAGCAGGCGCATGGGAACACCATCACCTCCAAGTTCCCCTCCAAGTCACACACCATCCTGACTTAGATGTATAGCGCCGATCCTTCATCATCACTGGGTCAAAATCCTGGAACTCCCTCCCTAACAGCACTGTGGGTGTACCTTCACCACACGGACTGCAGCGGTTCAAGAAGATGGCTCACCACCACCTTCTCAAGGGTAATTAGGGATGGGCAGTAAATGCTGGCCTTGTCAGCGATGCCCACATCCCATAAACGAATAAAAAAAAAAGTTCCCATCTGCATTTGGAGGTGCCTTTCAGTATGCACCAGCCAGGGTGTCCAGAATGGTCATGTGCTGCACGCTGCACAACATTGCGCAGCAGCAAGGTTTGGACTTGCAGGAGGAACAAAACGTAGAGCGCAAATCCTCTTCAGACGAGTCTGAGGAGGAGGAGGAAGATGAGGAGGCGGAAGGCGATGACGGCGGTGCACCACCAGCTGCTCACATTGCTGCCCGAGATGCCAGGGATGCCATTATTAATGCAAGGTTTACTAGGTTGCACCAGTGGACTGATGTCAGAAGCACAAGCAATGGCCACTTTTCCCATGCACTCCTGCTCCTCCTGACCCACAAAGCGTACTGAAGAGGCACTTACCTTCTTGCGCCGGCAGCTCCCATATTCCATTTACTGCCGGGTTTCCTGCGCCCTGGAAAACCCAGCCGGCAACTGTTATCGTTTGACAGCTTTGTGAAGCTTGAATTCAAGACTCATCAAACCTCTTTCTTTAGCAGAAATTAGATGGTTGTTGCATTGGAGAATGCAGCAGCCATCTGTTATCTATGCCGTGGAGGAGCGAGACTCTCCGCATCCCCAACTCTTGAAGCCTGCAGGAAGAAACAAAGGTAAGTAAACTTTTTCTAACACTTTCCACTTACCTCAGATACTCACCTCTCCACACTTGCACCCATCACTTACCTTCACAGCGCACTTTTGCACCCCTCCGACCTCTGCAGACCCACTGCTCACCTCGGTGACCCTGGCGGAGTTCACAGCCTTTGGGAAGCCTGCACTTGTGTGGGTAAAATGGGGATAATCCACTTAACTGCCTGTTAACTACCTGTTAACAGGTTAACAGGCAGTTAAGTGGCTGTAATCCCCTTCCCGCCTCCAAGGAGACGGGACCCAGCGCGGGTCGGCTACCTGCCTCCTGGGAAGATGGCACAGAGGCGGGTTGGGGGCAGGTTGGGCACCCGCCCCCAGATTCTCCCATTTTCCTGGCAGTCCTGCCTCCATACCTGCCTCCCCAGGGCTGGCAAGATCGCGCCCTGAGTGTTTGCTTTGTCAACTGTGTCCTTCACTATCAACTCTGTTATATTATAACCTGATAGAACTAGATGTTTGCCACAGCCCATCTCACCTGGGGCTGAGGTAGGATGGTCCAGTTGCCGCAGCACTCCTGATCAAGGATGCAAAAACATCAGGGAGCATTGCTCCACCTAAAGAAAGAACTTGTGTTTCTATAGCACCTTTCACCACCTGAGGAAGTGCTGAGGGAGCGCTGCACTGTCGGAGGTGCCGTCTTTTGGACGAGACGTTAAACCAAGGCCCCGTCTGCTCTCCTCAGGTGGACGTAAAAGGTCCCATGGCACTATTTCAAAGAAGAGCAGGGGAGTTATCCCCGGTGTCCTGGTCAATATTTATCCGTCAACCAACATAACAAAAACAGATTATCTGATCATTATCACATTGCTGTTTGTGGGAGCTTGCTGTGCGCAAACTGGCTGCCGCGTTTCTCACATTACAACAGTGACTACCTCCAAAAAGTGCTTCGTTGGCCGTAAAGCGCTTTGAGATGTCCAGTGGTCGTGAAAGGCGCTATAGAAATGCAAGTCTTTCTTTTCTGCGGATATCCTAAAGTGATTTATAGCCAATGAAGTGAAGTGTAGTCACTGTTGTAATGTAGGAAATGTGAAAACCAATTTCCGCACAGCAAAGTCCCACAAGCAGCAATGAGACATTGACCAGATAATCTGTTTCAGTGATATTGGTCGAGGGATAAATATTGGCCAGGACACCGGGGAGAACTCTCCTGCTCCTTTTCAGAATAATGCCATGGAATCTTTTACACCCACCTGAGAGGTCAGACAGGGCCTCAGGTTTAACATCTCATCCGAAAGACGGCACCTCCCGACAGTACAACACTGCCTCAGTAGTAGCATTGAAGTGTCAACCTAGATTTGGTGGAGTGGGACTGTGAACTCACAGCCCCCTGACTTGGAGGTGAGAGTTCTATCCACCGAGCCGTGGCTGACAATCGAACTACTATCCAATGAAGTTGGAAAGTGCAAGTGTGCGACTCCAGGGTGAGCATGGGATCAGGTTCAGCTGTGAGGTTACCCACAGTGAAACAGCTCTTGACACTCAGGAGGTGATTTTATCAATGGGGACATGATGGAGGCGGGACTGCTGCTTGTCGGGTTTTAGTCCCGCCTCCATCGACGTCCAGTCAACCCACGCTATTTTCCCTTGATTGACCTTGTTAAGCCCGCCCAGTGGGCTTAGCAGGCCAATTAAGGGACAGCCAGTGACAGAGAACGTCAGCGTATGACGTTTCATCTGTCAAAAATTTTTGACAGATGAATTGTCATCATTTGACAGTTTTGAGAAGCTGTCAAACACTGACATTCTGTTTGGTGACTCCGAGTATTCAAGTCTCACCAAACCTCTTTCCTGAGCAGAAATCAGATGGCTGTCGCATCGGAGAATGCAGCAGCCATTCTGTCATCTCTGCCGGTGAGATGAGGCAGCTCCGCAGCCTAAAGGGATGAAGCCTGGAGGAAGAAGCAAAGGTAAGTAATCTTATTAAAACACTTTAGACTCACCTCACACACTCACCTCTGCACACATGCACCCATTACTCACCTGCACATCGGACATCTTGGCCCCTCCGACCCCCGCAGACCCACGGCTCGCCTCGCTGACCCTGGCGAGGTTCAGAGTCATCAGGAAGCCCACACTTTAGGGCTCAAAATAGGGATTAGCCAAAAAACTGCCTGTTAACTATCTGGTAACAGGCAGTTAATTGGCACTAATCCCCTTCTCGCCTCGAGGAGACGGGACCCAGCGCGGGTCGAGGACCCGCCTCCTGGGAAGATGGCACGGAGGTGGGTTGGGGGCGGGATGGGTACCCGCCACCAGATTCTGCCATTTTCCCAGCAGTCCCGCCTCCAAACCCAACTCCCCAGGGCTGGCAAAATCGCCCCCTCACTGTCTGGGAGCTGCACTTGTTTGACCACTTGTTTGAGGTACTGTTGGGTGGGTGGTCGCAGGGAGACAGTACCCGAGCATGGGGTCAGTGCCTTCAGGAGAGATGGGGGGGGGTGGAAATGGAAGAAAGAGAGAACATGAAATAACAAAATAATTTATCATATCTTGTTCGACAGTCTGAAATATGTAATTCTGCTGTCAGCCCAAAATTTTTCATGAGAACAGAATGGTGTTACGAGGGAATCTGTCCAAACTTCTTTATGCTGTAAACACTTTAAAAATAAAACTTATTTTTCTTTGTAAATAATCTCACAACTGTGAATAATTTTAGTTATTGTGTGTGAAAAATCAAAAACAGATACTGAGCTAATCACAGATATTTAATGGAAAGAATGCATGCCTTAGTATGCGTACAAACCACTTGGAGCACATTCCGTGGCCGATTCTGACTGGCCTGCTGCGTATTTCCAGCATTTTCTGTTTATATTTAAGATTTCCAGCATTCGCAGTATTTCGCTTTTGTATTAGTGTTTCTACTTGTGGCGCAAAGACTGTCAAGTGTTTGGCTTCTGCTGGTTGAAAGGGTTAAATGTCACTCGTGCTCTTGTGCCTGGTGATTAGTTCTGACTTCCTCAGACACAGGGATGAGGGGAGCAGGCAGGGGGCTGAGCTCCGCGGGTTTCCAATAAACCTCTCCTTTTCTCCTAATGACACTGACGGATGTGCCACCCTCAGTGCTCCTCACACTGGACCTGGTATTGGCAAGATCTTCATAAAAGCAAGATTAATGGTTAAAATGGGTCTTCAGGAAACTAATCCCGGCAGATTGCATGTCTGGGACTATTCACGTCAAACTGCTGGGCAGATATCATTTATTCTGCCCATGAAAAGGGGAATGGGAGAGACTGACAGCTACTGACAGGAGGGTCAGAGTTTCAATCCTCCGTGACTGTTGAGGGATGTTAGACAGAAAATGAAAGTGGGATGAGAGTCTAGTTTGATTACAGATATCCTGTTGTCAGGGTCCATTTTAGTTTAAGAAAGCAGCTTGAAGACGATGAATCCGATTCGATGTGGCTCGCGAGCTTGAATGACACTCTGTTTCCTGGTTATTGTCTGGGACTTTGTGTCGTATCCACAGACACTGGGGAAAACACTGATGGTTTTATAACAGCCTTGCCTCCGTCGAGTGCTTCTTTAAACCAGTCGGACTGAATAGCTGTCTAAATTATTCTCCACTGTCCGACTCTTTGATCTATCAGACTATCAGACAGGGCTTGGGTCTGCAGGCGATCTGACAGGCAGTCACGACGAGATGGCTCTAAAGGCGGTGGGAACTCAGTAAAGTGGGGAACTCTGCAAAGCACCTAATTATTATAGACCCAGCCTTAACCCAATAAATGGCTTTAACCTATACACGGTGTTGGAGCCAGATATTTAGTGCAGCCATTTATGACATTACAAACTGTATTAGTTTAGTGACTTGACATCGAAAGACCTTTTCAATGCCAAAGCTGGTTTTTGCTGCTAAATTTGTTTTTGCACCTTTTTGCCATCTTGCGCTTCTCACTGGAGCCGGCCTTTGCCACGCTGCTCCCTTCGGTGGGATGGTTCACATCCAGGATGCCTCCCAGTGTCACTGTCAGTAATTGCTACCCGCCACCTCTCCGTATCAGGTGACAGGAGGTGCAGCTCCCTGGGACATGGCTGGTTCCATTAACTTGTCCTTTTTCCAATAAGGGAAGTTGTGCTTCTGACGCCAAACCCCTTTGGCCGAGAGCTACTGAAGGCCATCAGTCAAGGGCAAGCTGACAGCGAGTCACAATGAGACAGGAGTCAGTGATAAAACAACACAATCAGCTAGTGGGAACAGGCAGACCAGTGGACTGGATAATATTGGTCCACTCCTTGGCCAAGGTCCATCCTTTAAATACTGAAGAGATGTAACTGGGCTGTCTGTCCTGTACCATTGTGACAGGAGTGGCACCATAAGAGTTGCTGGCACTTTCCCCAGATCGCTATGTGTAGGAGCACTAGGCTTGCTGTAGTTGTACCTCAACGTTTTATATCGTTCGAAATTACCAGCACAGATTATCCTTTCACATAGAATTACATAGAATGTACAGCACAGAAACAGGCCATTCGGCCCAACTGGTCCATGCCGGTGTTTATGCTCCACACGAGCCTCCTCCCACCCCTCTTCATCTAACCCCATCAGCGGAACCTTCTGACTATTCTTCTATATTCTGACTATTGCTTTTCACACTATTTTTCCTTTCTGTGGCTCTTCAGGCTCAAAAAGTGAATTCTTAGAGAGGCCCTTATGCAGGTATACAAGATACTTAACGGGACAGAGAAAGTAATCCTGTACTTTCATATACACCAAGGCAGGAGGAGAAGTGGGCGCGGGGTCAGAGGTGTGAAAGGCAAGTTTAGGATAAACACCAGGCAGTATTTTTTTTTACACAGAGGATGAGCAACAGCTGGAAGGAGATTTGAGACCACGACACAAACAGGATTCATTTAACAAGTAATTGGAAGGCTATAGAGTTGGTATTCAGGAAGGATGAGGTCAAATGGGCAAGTTAGGACTGTAGAGGATTTTCAACTACTGCAAGCAGATCTTGACCTGTTGGAAGATTGGTCCCGTGTTTAGCAAATGATGTTTAACTTAGAAAATTGCACTTGAAGAGATGAAGCGCTGAATATATTTACTCTCTTTTAAGGGGAAGCCAGATAGCTACTTGAGGGAGAAAGGAAAGGAATAGAAGGATATGTTGACAGGGTGAAATGAAGTAAAGGTGGGAGGAGGCTTGTGTGGAGCATAAACACCGACATAGACCTGTTGGGCCAAATGGCCTGTTTCTGTGCTGCAAATTCCAAGTAATTCTATGTAATAGTGGGCAAAAGTCGTGAAAGGCACACTCTTTAATTCCCAATTTACATGCCAGTGCACAAAGGTTGTGAGCGCCAAAGATTAAAAACTTAGCCCGGGCTCTGCGAATAACACCAAAGAGTTTTTTCTATAATATGGGGTAAATAGAATCATAGGATCATAGAATAGTTACAGCTCAGAAGGAGGCCATTCAGCCCGTCGAGCCCGTGCCAGGTCTCTCTGCAAGAGGACTTCAGCTAGTCCCACTCCCCCGCCCTTTACCCGTAGCATGCAACCAAACGATGTAGTGCTCCCAGTGCAGATCCTTGTCCCATGGAAGTGCGTATCGAGAATTCAGGCACGGAGGTCGGTGTGTCCAATTTGCGACCCGCACAATTTTCTAGGAGCAATAAATTGTAAAATTTACCCCATATATCTTTTCAACTATTAGTCAAGCTAAGGAAGTGTTGGGGAGGGTCCTGGTTGGGGTTGAGTAGAGGGAGCTTACTTCATCCTATAACTGTGCTGTAGCTGACCTGCAAGGCTTGATGTTGTGACTGGGTGCCTGAAATGGGGGAAGCACTCCATTCCCCAGCACTAACATTCCTCTCCACAACAAGCACAAAGCTCACTGGAGGAAACAAAAATTTAAAAAAGAGATCTCACAGTGGCCGAGGGTTAAGCACAATAGTTATTCAGACTACTATTAGTAGCTGATAAGAGATGGTAGATTATTTTGCTGTCTCACAATAAAAGGGTTTTGTTTTATCCATTTGTTCCCAACATTAAATTTCAACTTATGAGGAGTTTTTAATTGAGTAAATAGGGAGAAACTGTTTCCACTGGCAGCAGGGACTCCCCAAAGTCTTTCCACCATCTACAAGGCACAAGTCAGGAGTGTGATGGAATACTCTCCACTTGCCTGGATGAGTGCAGCTCCAACAACACTCAAGAAGCGCGACACCATCCAGGACAAAGCAGCCTGCTTGATTGGCACCCCATTCACCACCTTAAACATTCACTCCCTCCACCATCGGCGTACCGTGGCTGCAGTGTGTACCATCTACAAGATGCACTGCAGCAACTCGCCAAGGCTTCTTCGGCAGCACCTCCCAAATCCGCGATCTCTTCCACCTAGAAGGATAAGGGCAGCAGGTGCATGGGAACACCGCCACCTCCAAGTTCCCCTCCAAGTCACACACCATCCTGACTTGGAAGTATATCATCATTCCTTCATCATCGCTGGGTCAAAATCCTGGAACTCCCTCCCTAACAGCACTGTGGGAGCACCTTCAGAAACATAGAAGAAACATAGAAGATAGGAGCAGGAGTAGGCCATTCGGCCCTTCGAGCCTGCTCCGCCATTCAACGAGATCATGGCTGATCATCCAAACCCTAGCACCCGGTCCCTACACCGACAGCCATCCCACCCAAGCCCTATCCCCGTAACCCTGTAACCCCACGTATTTAATCCCGCCTAACACTAAGGGCCAATTTTTTATCATGGCCAATCAACCTAACCCGCACATCTTTGGACTGTGGGAGGAAACCAGAGCACCCGGAGAAAACCCACGCAAACACGGGGAGAATGTGCAAACTCCACACAGACAGTCACCCGAGGCCAGATTTGAACCCGGGTCCCTGGCGCTGTCACCGTGGTCACCACACGGACTGCAGCGGTTCAAGAAGGCGGCTCACCACCACCTTCTCAAGGGCAACTAGTGATGGGCAATAAATGCTGGCCTTGCCAGCGATGCCCACATCCCATAAATGAATTAAAAAAAGATCCTAACTTGGTACGGAGAAAGGAGGTACGATGGAGGCTGGTCGGGGGTTGCGAAGGCTCATGTGGCATTGCACTCTACAAAGCCTTTCACAGTGAACCTGCCTTCCATGCTCATTAAAATACAGCAGTTATTTCTACTTCAAAAGGTGTACACACAAAAAAACCAAATGGAAAATAACTTGGGCAAATAGAAACAGCCTAAATTCCAATGTGCTGCCCCATGGGGCCCACTGGGAGTGCATATGGCAAAATTACATACTCCTGGCCTGTGATTTTCTGTAAAATGGTTATCAATTTGCAGGCTGTGCTCTCAAGAATCAGTGCATCTGAATCTGCTCGCCATTGCTCAGTGGGTAGTTCTCTCACCTCTGAGTCAAAAGGTCATGGATTCAAGTCCCACTCCAGAGACTTGAGCACAAAATCTAGGCTGACACTTCAGTGCAGTACTTCTTCTTCTTCATTCGTATGGTAGTAGCAAAGCAAATCAGATGTCAATATCTAAGTTGGATATCCAGGCCAAAGCTCCCAGTGTAACAGTGTGGATATCTTGTAGGCTGCCTGCGAATTCCCTCTGAGGGCAGTGCTCAATGATGTGCTCCAGGGTCTGATTAGGAGCTCCACAGTCGCAGGATGGAGGTGCTTTAATCTTCCATCTATGGAGAAGGTGGCAGCATCTACCATGACCGATTCTGAGATGGTTGATGGTTGTCCACTGTTTGCGAGGAAGGTTTAATCCTTCAGGTTGTACTGTGGGGTCCTCTATAAGGAATCCATTCGGTATGTCGCAGTTCTTCCAAACATTTCGCCATCGGTCATCAAGGCTGAGGGGGGGTCGCTGAAGGGCTTCGGCGACGGTCCAAAATGGCCTTCTAGATTTGAGATGGGTTGGTGGTAGGCTGTTCAAGTCGGCCTGGATCGGCATGTCTTTGCTGGTGTAGCGGTTGTATTCTCTGGAGGCTGCATATTCGGGGTGTAGGGATGGTGGTGCGAAGTTTGCAAGCACGGGAGTTTTCTATATTACAACAGTGACTACATTTCAAAAGTATTCAATTGGCTATAAAGTGTTTTGGAACATCCTGAGGTCGTGAAAGGCGCTTTATAAATGCAACTCTTTTAGTGAAGGACGACTAATGGCAGTTTTGTGCTGTGGGCTCTTACCCATTTTGGGACTGGAATGAGACAATCTTAAAATCATTTAAATAATTTCTCCTACTTCTTATGCTCTTATTTGGAATTCTGTGCCCCAGAGGGCTGTGGATGCTCAGTCGTTGAGTACATTCAAGATTGAGATTGATAGATTTTTGGGCATTAAGGGAATCAATGGATATAGAGATCGGGCAGGAAAGTGGAGATGAGGTCGATGATCAGCCATGATCTCATTGAATGGCGGAGCAGGCTCCAAGGGCCGTATGGCCTACTCCTGCTTCTATTTCTTATGTTCTTTGGACCTTTCTCATAAGACAGAGCAAACTTTTATCCCATCAGTCTGGGGTTAAGTGACACAGAGGATACATGTTGGGGACTGTTGATTCACAGAATGCACACGACCAGAAAACCTGTTACATAACTCGTAAAAATTGTCAGCACGAATCAGTTAGACTGGCCGTGACAGGAATGGTTTATTTTCTGCTCCTTGATCTGTCTTCTCACAAGATTGGTTCAGATGAAAAGGCCCTTTGACACATCTGATCTTATCCTTCGAGAATACCGGTCCTGTTTGTGCTGCTAGTGCACACATTTAGGTGTGAAGAGTCCAAGAACCCCATGCCACCACCAGGACCTTGCAGAAAATCACTAGTGCACTGCCCGCTATTTCCCATCTGTTGCAGTCAATAAGTTGCCTGCTGCATGTGACACCCAGCCAGTGAGATCTTAGAAAATTTACCCCAGTAACTACATTGATGTTGATTTTTTGTTAGTTTGTATTCCCTCTTTGGGGCACACTTATTGTTTAGGCGTGGAGGGATATATACAGTGACTTCATGCGATGTAGTCCTGATGCCCATTGTTGAGACCTGGTTTGAGGCTGAAGTGAAATCAGAGTGGCAGCCATCTTGTGGGTGGACATTTTAAGGAAACAAAACTAGAATTCAATAATATCCAAATGGAAATTAACTACTAAAGAACAGTTAACAAAGAGGTAGATTTTTTTCCCTGTGTTATACGTAGAGTTTTTGTTTCCCTTTGCTGGTTGCTGGATTTAATCATCTTCTGATGCAGAGGAACCCAAATGAATGGCCGTCCAATTCTCATTCTGCGAACAGTCCGAGCGGACTATTTTGTTTGGTGCATGTTCACGCTGAATGTTCCAGCAGTAACTCCAGAACTAGCAGTAGCTGTGTTTATCTCAGACTCAGTCTTTCTCTGATCGACACCACCCGACGCTTCTCCCTCGATGGCTAAGTGTCTGGCTATTGCCACACCTGAGAGCACTTTGGGACCTTCTATTATTCAGAAAGGTGTTACTATGTTTGTTACATTTTGTCCTTTTTTTGTACAGTTTGACTTATTTTGCCTGGTATGGTTTTTACTAGTGTTTGTTCATATCTATTTTCCTATGTTTATTTAATTAAAGTTTCTGTTTTTTGAAAAGAGGAGGCCTGTGCGCATTGCAGATTGGTAATTGTGGAATCAGAGGTGTCATATTCCTCTGAATGTTCCTTTAGTTCCTCATCAGCTCCAAATCTGCATCTCACACTATCTTCCCCCCGTCTGCATCTCCCCTATGTTGAAATCAAGGGGTAAGTTTTATGAGTTAGTGCTCCAGGCAAAGAGTCTCGCTCAATGGGAGGGCAGATTGAACAATCAGGTGTGGAGGTCAAGTGCTCGATTCACAGCCCTCCGATTTTCCGGTCATTAAAACTGATAACTGGAAATTTGACAGAATGAAATCAGCCGCACTAAAAGAGAGTCCACACCAGGAGTGCTAACTCGGAAACGTTACTCCCGACCATGGTGTATAGTTCGTAGGTTGGTGGGTGTGTGCTCCCAGTTCTGGTAGGTTTGATGGTCCAGGTATGGTTATAGGTTGGTACATAGGAACAGGAGGAGGCTATTCAGCCCCTTCGAGCCTGTCCTGCCATTCAGTTAGATCCTGGCCAATCTGTGTCTAAACTCCATTTACCCACCTTGGCTCCATATCCCTTAATACCCTTAGCTAACACAAATCTATCAATCTCAGTTTTCAATTGACAATTTAACAGCTTTTTCAGGAGAGAGTTCCAGATTTTCACTACCCTTTGTGTGAAGAAGTGGTAGGTGTGTGCTCCAAGTTCTTTTGGTGTGATAGTCCTGGTTGTTTTAATAGGGTCACTGTTACTGTAATAGGGCCACCATTGGCTATTGTAATAGGGTCACTGTTACTGTAATAGGGCCAATTCCATTGGCTATTGTAATAGGGTCACTGTTACTGTAATAGGGCCAATTACTGTAATAGGGCCACCATTGGTAATTGCAATAGGGCCACCATTGGCTATTGTAATAGGGTCACTGTTACTGTAATAGGGCCACTTACTGTAATAGGGCCACCACTGGTAATTGCAATAGGGCCACCATTGGCTATTGTAATAGGGTCACTGTTACTGTAATAGGGCCACTTACTGTAATAGGGCCACCACTGGTAATTGCAATAGGGCCATGGTTACTGTAGTGGGCCACAATTGGTTATTGTAATAGGGCCACTTACTGTAATAGGGCCACTGTTGGTAATTGTAACAGAGCCAGCCTTTCTTACTGGCCCTGCTTTTCCTTGGATTCCAATGGCTAATTGTTGAAAGGGTAAGAGCACAATCAGGCTTGACTCTGATGCCATCCATGGTAAAATATCATTGTCACGGTCCGCATACTCCAACACCTTCAGGAGCAGAGGGTTAAAAAAGTAGCAAAAATTGACATGTGTCAGAAAATTGCAGCTCAGAACTTGCTGAATTTCAAAATGATGACATCCACATCACGGACATCCACTCTGCTTTATAAGGAGCCACCGAGACATGATCGGTCGGCGCTCATTGTGAGTACATTGAAAATAGTGGTCTACCCTTGGCTCCCAACTTGTGTCACAATGCAAGAGGAGAGGGAATAAAGTGAAGGCTTGTTTATGAACTTGTGAAAATAAGGACCTGAGTCCTGTCACAACGAGCCATTCAAAGAGGCTTAAAATACAACAGCTGTCTGCCAATGGAATAGGAGCCCAGTGTCCATGACAAAAGCAGTTATGGAACAATCTGCCTGAACAAAGTGAGCTTTTCAGAATGCATTTTATGGAGTTATTAAGCTTGTTATATGGGTTTGGCTATTTTTTTTGTAACAAACAGCTCCTTGAACCTTGACAGTCCTACCGGTTTGAGATGTAAAAGGAACTTTCTGAGCCTTGTGGGAGTGGGGCCTGTTACAGTGGATTAATGTCAAGTTCATTTCTGCAGGTTAAGAGCTGGCATAATGGAAACATTAATTAATGCTGATTGGCAGGGTTTGATCGGCAGGGTATGTTTTAATATTGTGTTTCACCAGTAGGGTATGTTTTAATATTGTCCTCCTCTTGTGCCTCATTTAATGCTGCAGGTGGAAGTTGGGTTGGATTGTCCGAGGACTCCTTGCCGTTGACACGCTTTTGGAAAATTGGCCTTCGGGATGTAAAGCATAGTTAAGGAAACTACAGCTGGGTATGAGATACTTGTATTTTCACTTTGCTTTCCCTTCTCCACAAAGACGTGCCATTTTTCCATTTTAGTGACTTGAATGTAGAATAGCCTGGATGCAATTGTTTATCAAGACAAACAGCAACTGCCTCTCTTCTCCCTGACTGCTGTGAATCCACATGGCTGGAGTTTGGTTCCACTGACAACACACTGGCCCGGAATTTGCGGTCAGCGGCGAAGCGAAGGCGTTCACCGCTGGCCCCGAAGAAAGCTGCCCGCAGAGAGCTGGCGATCTCTGTGCCGAGAAGTTTGCCCTTTTTGACGTGCAATTGAGATCAGTGCCGTGTAGTGGGAATCCCATAGCGCGAGCTGCTGTGACGTCAACAAGCTGTCTAAGCAGCCAATCACAATGCAGAATCCTCACAGACAGGCAGCAGGAAGTGAAGAAGCTGCTTTTATTCTGACTTTTTAAAAATGTTATAGAGAGCAAGACAAAGATCGGGGCTCTCACATGGGGGAAAGGTAAACCTGAAATAAACATGAACAAACTTTTAAAAAATATAATTTTTTTAAAGTTTCTTAAAAATTGTAATTTTTATTATAATGGAGAAATTTGACACTCCACAAAATTAAAATTCATTTTTCAGGGTCATAACGTTTGTTTAGCAGTCAATACGCTGTTAAAACCCCAGTTACACCTAATCCAACAAGGTCTAACTTTTAATGGGGTGTTTAACAGCGATATTACCTTGGGAAAGCCTAAGTTTTCACCAGTTTCACTAATTTTCCTGATTACACTGATTGCCGTCTATGGGGAGGGGAGTGGGGTGGGGGGGGGGGCAGGGGCACAACGCAGCCAGTGTCGGAGCAGTGAATGACTGACTGGAACTTCAGGATTTCCACGTTAGGATGCGCAGGCGCTACAGCCTGAAGTTGCGGTCAGTTTCAAAGGGGCAATAACAGAGAACACTGTTTGTTTGCTGTTATTACCCACCGCAAATTCCGGGCCAACAAAGGTGCTGCATTCAATTGGGAGTAACACATTCCAAGTGGGAGATACAGAAGGCAATAAAGGAGTGTTAATAGTGCGGGTGTGTGAAAAGGGATATTAATAGTCAGGGTATAGGAAAAGGTGAAAGGGTGGGAGAGGTTCCTGCAATGCCACTGAGTGCGAATTGCCATAGAGCTGGAACAGATGAAGGGCCAAGCCTTATCCTGTTCAGTTCTCAGTCTGTGCCACACTTGACTGGGAAGGTGCCAAGAGGAAACTACGGTCTTCCAACACTGAGAGGAAAATTTCGAGACGAGAGTCAGACTATGGCAGTTTTTGGCAACTTAAAGCTGATGGATACAGGAGGCATTGACGGTAGCCTAGAAACAGGGGGGTTAATTTTTAACTTCAGGAGATGGTGTGAAACGAACGGAGGATTTGGAGGGCTGCTGGCACACCTGGGACCTGCATTCAGACAAGGGGAGAAACTTGGCCAATAAAACTCTTTCCTGTGCTCAGTAACATAAGACAGCATGGAACGAGAAAGGACCATTGTGCCTATTAAGTGCACTCCTTGCACTTATAAATGGCAGTTTATGTGTGATAAATGGCAGTTGGAAACATTACCTGTAAACATCTGACATGATTCTCTGACTATATAAGCTGTGTCTTTATGCATTTCTCCACTTCACCTGACGAAGGAGCAGCGCTCCGAAAGCTTGTGATTCCAAATAAAGCTGTTGGACTATAACCTGGTGTTGTGTGACTTCTTACATTTGTCCACCCCAGTCCAACTCCGGCATCTCCACACCACCACTCCTTCATTGACACTGCCTCACCTGTTTAACCTCCTAAGGAAAGATCTATCCATTCCCACAACTCCATTCCTGACCCCTGCCTAGCTGCTCTTCACAGATGATCCTCTCTCCCTGACCCCCACACATGCATGGACTCTGGCCCCAACAGCACAAAAACCATCATGTCCCTCAAAGTATATCATCTACAAAAGTAACTTCACGACAGTAGTCATTGAAAAAAAAATCTAATCATTAAAAACAAATAGCGCGTATCATTAAGTTACATTAAATGAAGAAGTAGTTCTGTTCACTGTTTTAAAAATGTGTACAAAATTCAATGAACAAATAAATACTTATCATTTAAAGAATGAAGTAAAGTGAATAATATTTTGTTCCAACATTACATTTGCTCTCTTTCTAGGTTCTACAAAGGATTGTCTAACAAGCTTTGGGAAGGCCCATCGCTCAGGATTCCCTACCGGCCACAGTCTGGATTCAGTGACACGTCACCCACAGAGGTTCTTGATGCTGGACCCACTACCTCCACAGGCTGAATTCCAAAGTCTCAGTCGATCGCTGAAGAGTTCCACCCCAGAGCTGCAAGGAGGAGGGTCGTTGGGTTCTGCCTGGTGAGGTGAGCACATTCACTGGAGAGCCAACCTGATCTGCCAACTGTGTCCCACAGTGCATAATGTCATCATGTCACTGTCCATCTGGGTGTTAGCAGGCTGCATAGCTTCATGGGCAATTTGAATGGACTGAGGAAGGAGATGAACACTCTCTTTCATTATCAGTCTGAGTGCGTAGTGGGGATATTGAAGGGCGAATACCTGTCAGTCTTTACAGATGTGTCCACTGTCCTTTGGTAGATTATCCAACTTTTACATAGGATTACATCGGATATACGGCACAGAAACAGGCCATTCGGCCCAACCAGTCCATGCCGGCGTTTATATTCCACTCGAGCCTCCTCCCGTCTTTCCTCATCTAAATCTATCAGCATATCCCTCTATTCCCTTCTCCCTCATAGGCTTATCTAACCTCCCCTTAAATGCATCTGTACTATTTGCTTCAACCACTCCCTGTGGTAGCGAGTTCCACATTCTCACCAGTCTTTGGGTAAAGAAGTTTCTTCTGAATTCCCTATTGGATTTCTTGGTGACTATTTTATATTGATGGCCTCTAGTTATGCTCTTCCCCACAAGTGGAAACATTCTCTCTGTATCCACTCTATCAAAACCTTTCATCATTATTAGGTCACCCCTCAGCCTTCTTTTTTCAAGAGAAAAGAAACCCAGCCTGTTCATCCTTTCCTGATATGTATACCCTCGCATTTCTGGTATCATCCTTGTAAATCTTCTCTGCACCCTATCCAGTGCCTCGATTTCCTTTTTATAATATGGCAACCAGAACTGTACGCAGTACAGGTACACTATCCCTTATCCGAAAGCCTTGGGACCAGCTGAGTTTCGGTTTTCGGAATTTTTCGGATTTCAGAAGGTATTATTATAAGACTGGGAAATTTGTATTTAATATAAATTGTAAAAGTTCAGGCTACCTCTTGCGACTGTTCCGTGTCTCATTCCCCTTCCTGCTTCTCTGGAAAGCCGGATATCGGCTGACTCCTACTAAGCTGGCCCGCAAATCAGGTCGGGGGTCGGGTGGGGGGCGGAGAAAAGAATATTGGACGGGCCGCAGTTCAGGTCGGGGGGGTCGGGGTCGGTCGGGGGGGGGGTCCGGGGGGGGGGGTGGGTCGGGGGGGGGATCGGGGGGTTCGGGGGGGGTCGGTGGTCGGGGGGGTCTCGGGGGGAGGGTCGGGGTCGGGGGGGGTCGGGGTTGGGGTGGGGGGTCCGGGGGGGAGAAAAGAATATCGGACGGGCCGCGGTTCAGGTCGGGGGGGTCGGGGTCGGTCGGGGGGGGGGGGGTCGGGGTGGGGGGGTGTCCGGGGGGGGGTCGGGGTCGGGGGGGGGTCCGGGGGGAGGTTCGAGGTTGGGGGGGGTCCGGGGGGGGGGGTCGGGGGGGGTCCGGGGGGGGCGAGGTCAGGTCAGGGGGGGGTCCGGGGGGGGAGAAAAGAATATCGGACGGGCCGCGGTTCGGATCGGGTCGGGAGAAAAGAATATCGGACGGGCCGTGGTTCGGTTCGGGTCGGGTCGGGGGGAGAAAAGAATATCGGACGGGCTGCTGCAGCTATCGGACGGGCCGCTGTATTGTTGGGTTCACTCTCCCGGTACCTCCTTCACACTGCCCGGCTCGGCCTGCAATCTCCTACCCAGGAGGGAACTCTGTGACCCTCTGCCCTGCTCAGCGTAAGTCGTGTGCCACTCTGGTCATGTCGTACGCACAACTTACGCTGAACGAAAAAACTTTTGGTTTTTAGAGGTTTTCGGTTTTCGGAAGTTCGGATAAAGGATAGTCTACCTGTACTCTAAGTGCTTTTTTTATGGCCTTGCTAACCTGTGATGCAACTTTTAGTGATTTGTGCATTTGTACTCCGAGATCCCTTTGTCCTCCTACCCCACCCAGACTCGCACCCTCCAAGTAATACGTGACCTCCCTATTCTTCCTACCAAAATGTAATACCTCATATTTATCTGTGTTGAACTTCATTTGCCAATTATATGCGCAGCGCCATCTATAGAAGGCCAGGTAAGGATCCTGCTATAGGTGTGGAGTCCTCCTACACAATGTAAAATCAGGAGTCCCTTCTTTGAAGTGGCCATGTTGTGCTCTCCTAGATCAGTCATCTCATCATTATCCTCAATGGCCTCACTCTCCATCAAGATGGTGAGGGATTCTGGGCACAACTGTGAGGAACTGGAATTGCAAAAATGATCTGTGGAAACATGATAGAATATTTTCATGAGTTGACACAGGACAATGTATGAAGTGCATATATTGACAATGAGGCCTGATTCTGAACATAACCAATTTGCTTCAAGTACAACAGAGGATTACAGACACTGGACATTATGCATGTGATCTGCAAGACTTCACCGTATAATTTTTGAGAATTTTCTAGAGGGTGAGTGTTTGGATCATGAACATTGTTCTGATATCATTCCTTGTTAATTAACTGCAAAAATGTACACAAATGTACAAGCCCCACTCCAGAGACTTGAGCACATAATCTGGGCTTGATGCTTCAGTGCGGTACTGAGGGAGTGCTGCACTGTCAGAGGTGCCGTTTTTCAGATGAGACATTAAACCCTGTCTACTCTCTCAGGTGGACGTAAAAGATCCCGTGGCGCTATTTGAAAAAGAGCAAGTGAGTTCTCCCCAATGTCCTGGTCAACATTTATCCCTCAACCAACACTACCAAAAATAGATTAATGGTTATTTATCTCATTGCTGTTTGTGGGACCTTGCTGTGCACAAATTGCCTACTTTGTTTCCCTATACTACAATACCGACTACACATCAAAAGTACTTAATTGGCTATGAAGTGCTTTGGGATGTCCTGAGGTTTTGAAACGTGCTATGTAACACTCAAGAAGCTCGACACCATCCAGGACAAAGCAGCTCGCTTGATTGGCACCCCATCCACCACCTTAAACATTCACTCCCTCCACCACCAGTGCACAGTGGCTGCAGTGTGTACCATCTACAAGATGCACTGCAGCAACTCGCCAAGACTACTTCGGCAGCACCTCCCAAACCCGCGACCTCTTCCACCTAGAAGAACAAGAGCAGCAGGCGCCTGGGAACACCACCACCTCCAAGTTCCCCTCCAAGTCACACACCATCCTGACTTAGAAGTATATCGGCCGATCCTTCATCGTCGCTGGGTCAAAATCCTGGGACTCCCTACCTAACAGCACTGTGGGAGTACCTTCACCACACGGACTGCAGCGGTTCAAGAAGGCGGCTCACCACCACCTTCTCAAGGGCAAGTAGGGATGGGCAATTAAGGATGGCCTTGCCAGGAGCGCCCACATCCCAAGAACAAATAATAAAAAAAAATAAATGCAAGTTCTTCCTACCAGAATGGAGGACTCCATGCTCGCTGAGCCTCCCTTGCTCAGATAGTTGAACATGAGGCTGTCAATTGCTCTGTTCAGGTGGGTATCTTTCTGGGCACCATGTGACTGCGCTTGTTCCTTGCAGAACCATTTTTAACCTTTGAACTCTTGGGCAGGTTCAGGGGAGGCTGCTGTCTCCGATCGGTTTTGTTTGTTTTCGGTTCACGCACAGTTGTGTCGAGAAAAAGCTCCTCGTGTTTCAAGAATAGCTGCAAAGCACTAAGCTGACTGCCTAAATCATAATTTAACATAAAAATAAACAACAATTAAATGCTTTCCATGTGCTCACTCTGGTCATCCCACTTTTCCTTCTCTTATTTTCTGTCGGCCTTATTTTTAGCTTTGCTCTTTTTCTGTTTTCAAACTGGTTCTTTCCCTTTTTCTCTATGTTTAAAAGCTTTCACATGTCTTTATTCTTTTGCCTCGGGCACAAGCCCAGTGTGGGAAATGGACCTGTCACTGGTGCAGTAGGGGGTTCCTCCTCGAGGTGGGATTAAGGCGCTTGGGGTACGAATTCCTCTGGTTGCTACGTGTAACAACATTGTGAACGCCTTCATGAAGATTACGTCTGTTTGCTACTTTTGGCAAAATTGTCAACTTGTTTTTTGAAAGAATGTGACTGCGATTTTGCTACAAATACGCCAACAAAATAGATTTTCACACACTCATTTACAATGTGGCTACACATAGCAACCACCGGGCAGAGGGCAGGGAACTTCACTCCGCATCTAGCTGTAATGCTCCAGTCCTGGGAGCGCTTGCTGGGTTGGTGCTTTAGTTTGCATCGAATCAATGTTTTACCTGACCTGGTAGTGCTTACTGGGGCAGTGGAGAAGGAGTGTTACTCTGCATCCAACAATTACTGTACCTCATCTGGGAGTGCTTGATGGGGTAGTATAGAAGGAGGTTTCTTGTGGATCGACTCGGTGCTGCACTTGTTCTGGGAGTGTTTACTGTTGACACTGAGAACAAAGACTGTGTCATGCCCAGGGCTGACATTTGCAGCCTTAAAGGGCACAAAATTCATACAAAAAGCCATGAGCACTATCTCCAGGAGTGAGGCTGAGTGGAGTGGTCCTGAGCGATTTTTATTCTACTGCAGTGAGACAAGTCTTCCTGATATCATAGTGGAACCATTAACATTTTCAGCCTGTAGAACTATCCCAGTACAGGATCACTGGAGACCAAAGTAATGATGTTTCAAAGCCTGGCAAATGTAACCAGTGGTAGTGCTCCCTGCCACACACAAACACACAGACACCCAAAAACACAAGCACACACCTAGAAACACAGACAGACAAACACAGACACCCACACAAACACACAGACACCCCAAAACACAAGTACACACCTACAAACACAGACAGACAAACACAGACACCCACACAAACACAGACAGACACTCACACACAAACACAGACAGACACCCACACAAACACACAGACACCCCAAAACACAAGCACACACCTACAAACACAGACAGACAAACACAGACACCCACACAAACACAGACAGACAAACACAGACACCCACACAAACACAGACAGACACTCACACACAAACACAGACAGATACACAAACACAGACAGACACTCACACACAAACACAGACAGATACACACACACAGACACACACCCTCACACAAACACAGACAGATACACACACAAACACAGCCAGACACCCACACAAATACAGACAGACACCCACACAGAAACACAGACAGATACACACACAAACACAGACAGACACCCACACAGAAACACAGACAGATACACACACAAACACAGACAGACACCCACACACAGACACACACCCACACACAAACACAGACAGATACACACACAAACACAGACACATACACACACAAACACAGCCAGGCACCCACACAAACACAGACAGATACACACACAAACACAGACAGACACCCACACAAACACAGACACATACACACACAAACACAGACAGACACAAACACAAACACAGACAGACACTCACACACAAGCACAGACACATACACACACAAACACAGACAGACATTCTGGGAATTTCCTTGAAGCATCTCCTGCTCCGCTGCTGTAACTTTGTTGGAAATGCAGCGGAAACCCTGTCTCTTCGCTAAGCTGGGTTTCGGCCACACTCCCAGCGAGTCACAGTGGTAGAGCAGGAGCGGCACCGAGGACACTCCTGGCGACTGAGACAGACACAGCGGGGGGTGGGGGCATCATTTTAACTGTGCGATACTGTAAAACGGGTGATAGCCAATCAGCAATCCGTTTTACATCTCTCCCGGTTTTCCTCTCCGCTCTTTTCTTGCATCTCACGCGTGCCCATTCCTCAGGGTACATCTTCAAGATGCAACAAGCAATTGGAAAACTTGCCACATTCATACTGCTCCTGGCCAAACCACCTCAGGTTATCTTAGAACAACCGAGCTGCATGATATAGAGCCACTTTGGCAACCTGCCCTCAACCGCACCCCCTTCACCCAGAAGTTCTCCTTCAATCCCCAACAGTCCCTTGTAGGCACATCTAATCCATGTGTACCCTGCTCGCCTCCCTGACCAAAGACAGAACAAAAAACCGGCAAACCACCTCAGCTCCCCATTAGTGGAGGAGAACAGTGAGAGGCGCAATGGGATGAAAATCTGGCGACGTTTACAACAGCCGGCCGATCCAAACAGCCAGATTATCGCCCAGGGGGGTCAGATTGAAAATTGCCCCCCAACTCTTAATGTCATTCCTGCAGCAAAATGTACCAGAGGAAACTCACGATCATACACCACACATATTGCATCCCACACAAGGTCCACAAGTTACATCCCTTCACACCAAATGACCACTGGAGGGCATCCGACCAGAAGGACACACCCCTACATGTATTGTGGTCTCCCAGGCCTGCCTTGAGCCATTCTGGACGACAGTTTGGGTGACCACAAGGACCATGACAGGCCTTCCAAGTCCAGAGGACCCACCCTGATGCTTGTTGAGCCAATCCAGTGGAGAGTGAGTGTCCCTTGCAACAAACAGAAAAGCACAGCTCTTGATCCTTCTTCTTAGGCAGTCCCTCGGAACCGAGGATGACTTGCTTCCACACTAAAAATGAGTTTGCAGGTGACTGATGAGTCCAATGCGGGAGGACCTACAGTCTCTGTCACAGGTGGGGCAGATGGTGGTTGAAGGGGGGAGTGGGTGGGGTGCTTGGTGTGCTGTATGTAACCTGTTCCACCTTAAGAGAACTTAAGCCTGTTCCACCTTAAGAGATGTGCTACTTTCTCTGGCTGCTGTATACGTAATACCGGTGGTGACCACCGGTATATAAGCACTGTGTAGTAAGATTGTATTTAGTATAGTCCTGACCTCCAACCAGTAAAGACCTGTTGAACTTTAATCTTGTAGTCTGTGTGTTATTAATTACAACTAGAACACACAGACTTTACACTTGGGTTGACGTGCGCTCCTTCCGCTGTTTGCGCTTGGCTTCTGCTTGCTCCCGGCAAAGAGACCCGAGGTGTTTGGCGCCTTCCCGGATGCTTCGCCTCCACTTCGTGCGGTCTTGGGCCAGGGATTCCCAGGTGTCAGTGGTACAAGAAGATGCATTCTACCCACCCCCAACCACCCCCCCCCCACCCCCGCACCCGCAAACCCCCTCTACCACCCCAAACACAACGGACATGTGGCTGAAGCACATGTGGGATTATCCTACCTCGAACTGGAGAGATACCAAGCTGTCTGGGGCCTGTTCTTGGAGGCTCACTTAGCGCCATCCCTTCCCGCCCATCCAGCACAATGACCCACTCATGGTCAGGGAAGGACAGCAACCCCGTAAGTAAGGAGGACCTCCCAGCCTCCAGGCAGAAAAGGTCGGGAGAGTTCGGCTACCGGGGGGTTGAGCCTCTTTTTAATTTTTAATTTTTCTTATGCCCTCCTATGACTTAATGTCCCTCAGTGCAGTTTCACCACTGGATGTGGGTCGAAGTAGAACTTCAATTCATTAAATATATTCAAGAAGGAATTGGATATATTTCTTAAGGCTAAAGGGATCAAGGGATATGGGGAGAGAGCAGGGACAGGGTACTGAGTTTGGATGATCAGCCATGATCGCATTGAATGGCGGAGCAGGCTAGAGGGGCCGAATGGCCTACTCCTGTTCCTATCTTCTATGTTTCTATGTTTCTATGTTACCCACTGTCGCAAACTTGCCGTGACCTCAACCCATTATTCTGGTCAGGGCTCATTAAACATGCAGGACTCCCAACGAGATCTCTGCCACACAGAGAGAGCCTGCCACTGCCAAGCACTAAAAGCCGTGCTCCATTTAAAGCCACTATTAAAGGGGACAAAGAGTTTCTGCAACATTTTTATAATAAGCAGCCGTCCATTTTTCTGCAGTCATGGGCCTAGAAATTTGGCCACAAAGTGCCCATATTTTTCGGGCGCTCAGTGGCCTTCTAAGCCTCCAATATGGCGGGCTGGAAGGGCCCACTCATTGTGAGCCAGAAGTGCGCTGCCCACGCCTGAAACAGGCATTATGCCCTTTAGATATGCAAGTAAGGGACCTAAAGCCAGTGGCAGTCTATCCAGCACGGGAAAGCTCTCAGCTCAGCTCAATCTTGTCAACACCCAAGGCCCACACGTAGGATTTCCAAGAGATGCCACTGGCATCAGGCCGGATCAGTTCTTGTTTCCACTCCCCAGCCCAGGGCCACTAAGGTCAAGGAAAATCCTTAGGATCCTATCCCATACTTAATGAAAGCCACGAACAGAAGGAGGCCATTCGGCCCATCGCACCTATGCCGGCTCTTTGGTAGAGCTATCCAATTAGTCCCACTAACCCGCTCTTTCCCCATAGGCCCTGAAATGTTTTCCTCTTCAACAACAACTTGCATTTATATAGCGCCTTTAACATAGTGAAATGTTGCAAGGTGTTTCACAGGAGTACTGAAAGACAAGAAAGAAAAAATTTGACACCGAGTCACATAAGGAGAAATTAGGGCAGGTGACCAAAAGCTTGGTCAAAGAGGTAGGTTTTAAGGAGCGCCTTAAAGCTGGAAAGAGAGGTAGCGAGGCGGAGAGGTTTAGGCAGGGAATTCCAGAGCTTATTTATCCAATTGCCTTTTGAAAGTTACTATTGAATCTGCTTCCCTTTCAGGCAGCGCATTCCAGATCACAACAACTCGCCGCGTAAAAAAAATTCTCCTCACCGCCAATGTTTCCGTTAAGTTGCGAACTGCGTGGATGCGCACCGCTCTGGAGATCCCGCGCAGGCCACTCAGCGGCTTCACAATGGAAAAAACGCACACGCGCGGGAATTTGAATGGGTCGCTCAGCCCGTTAAAGGGGCCACGCACCCAAAAAAAATTAGCAGGAACATCGCTCATCTCCCCTCTTGCTCTTTTGCCAATTATCTGTGTCCTCTGGTTACCGTTGGGTTTCCACCGACTTTTAACCGAAATTACAGCAAGCGATCAGGAAAACTCCATGGAAATTCTACCCCGTTAGCTTACTGATCTCAGCACATTTTTTAAGTTCCTCTCATTTTCTCACTGCGATACGGTATCACAGAAGCTGATGGATCTCCATTACCTCACCCACATCCCAGTCTTCACTTGTGAGCATGGACAGATAGTGTATTTCACCATGGGACCCGTCACTGTTGAAATCAACCACACAAGTGCACCTTCCAACAGCGGTCACCTTTGTACCCCTTTTTAGCCTCGGTTACTGAGACCAATGCATTGAGAGCAGCCCTGGGACCTTCCTCGTTTGTATTGTTTCAGCATGCACGGCATTTTGTATTTTATTCACATTTCAGGCTCAGTGACTAAGTGCAGTATCTGCTGAGTTGCTGAGCCGTACAGGCTAGGAAGGTCCTCGGTTCGATGCCCACCCTAAGTCGAGTTAGCAGAGCCCAGCCTGGCAGTGATTGGGCTGCTCCACCTGGCCTCAGAGGTCCGGAGTCAGGGAGAGTAGCTAAGCCACAGGGACCAGGAAAGTCCAAGATCCCATCCCCGGCTCTGTGTAAGTTAGCTGACATCAACAGGCAGGTACTTGCGGGTGTCACAATTGGATTCAGTGACCCTGGTACCAGACTGATACCTGGGATGGCAGGAATGACGTATGAGGAGAGATTGGGTCGATTAGGCTTATATTCGCTGGAGTTTAGAAGAATGAGAGGTGATCTCATTGAAACTTATAAAATTCTAACAGGACTAGACAGACTAGATGCAGGAAGGCTGTTCCTGATGGTCGGGGAGTCCAGAACCAGGGGTCACAGTCTAAGGATAAGGGGTAAGCCATTTAGGACAGAGATGAGGAGGAATTTCTTCACCTAGAGAGTGGTGAACCTGTGGAATTCTCTACCACACAAGGCAGTTGAGGCCAATTCATTAAATATATTCAAGAAGGAGTTAGATATATTTCTTAAGGCTAAAGGGATCAAGGGATATGGGGAGAAGGCAGGGACAGGGTACTGAATTTGGATGATCAGCCATGCACATTCTCCCCGTGTTTGCGTGGGTTTCCTCCGGGTGCTCCGGTTTCCTCCCACAGTCCAAAGATGTGCGGGTTAGGTTGATTGGCTATGATAAAAAATTGACCCTTAGTGTTAGGGGGATTAAATACGTGGGGTTACGGGGATTGGGTGGGATATGTGTCGGGGCAGGCTCGATGGGCCGAAATGGCCTCTATCTGCACTGTGGGCTTTCTGTGATTCTGTGATTCTGTGAATGGCGGAGCAGGCTCGAGGGGCCAAATGGCCTACTCCTGCTCCTATCTTCTATGTTTCTGTGTTTCTATGGGTTCGGGAGGAGAAACTCAGAGAGGCTGATCACGACCCAACATCCCTTCCTGAGAGTGCACGTGTGGATGGTGGGTGAGGACAGAGTCGTACTGGGAATGATGCTCCCTAGACACCTCAGGTGCCTACAGGAGCTGTACTCTAGCAAGGAACCCTCGTGTTCAAATCCCTTCCTGGCTTTGTTCCTCCCTATCTCTGAAATCCCCGCCAGCCCTCCAAGCACTCTGTGTTCCTCCACCTCTGGCCTCTCGTGCATCCCCCGCTCTTTTCGCCCCATCATTGGCGGCCGTGCCTTCAGCCATCTAGGCTCTAAGCTCTGGAATTCGTTCCCTAAACCTCTCAGCCTTTCTTTCCTCCTTCAGGGCACTCCTTAAAATCTACCTCTTTGACCAAGACTTTACCCCCACCCCCCGCCCCAATGTCTTCTTCTTCGGCTGGGTGTCACATTTTGTCTGATATTGCTCCTATGAAACACTTTGCGACATTTTACTACATTAAAGGTGCTATATAAATGCAAGTTGTTGTCATTGTTGAATCAATACCTTCAGGAGAAAAGAAAGTCTTGTATTTATACACTGTGGCAGATCGCCACCTAAACGGGCACAATCCACTTTTCCGTCCGTGGACAATAAATCGGGCACCTTGCCTTTAAGAAGCATGCTGCCTTTAAGGCATGACAAAGGAGCGGGCGTCGCCCTCAGTGTGGACTCAAAAGCGCGGGCGTCGCCCTCATTCTGTTTTCGGGTTTAGCAGAGAGAAGAGCTGGGGCAGCCATCTCTCAAGAGAATGTAATAAAAGCCATGTGTTCCTCAGATCGGTTCGGCCTCCATTCGTGTTCCGCGGCAGCCTCAATAATACCATCTTTCATGACCTCAGGACGTCTCAAAGCGCTTTACAGCCAATTAAATACTTTTGAAGTACTGTTGTACTGTAGGGAAATGTTGCAGCCAATTTGCGCACAGCAAGGTCCCACAAACAGTAATGTGATGCATGACCAGATCACCTGTTTTTAGTGATTTGGATTGAGGGATAAATATCGGCCAGGACACCGGGGAGAACTCCTCTGCTCTTTTTTGAAAGTTGCCATGGGATCTTTTACATCCACCTGAGAGGGCAGATGGGGCTTCGATTTAATGTCCAATCCAAAAGACGGCACCTCCGACAGTGCAGCACTCGCTCAGTACCGCACTGGAGCGTCAGCCTAGATTACGTTCTCAAGTCGCAGAGTGGGACTTGAACCCACAACCTTCGGACTTGTGAGAGGTGAGAGTGCGACCACGGAGCCATGACAAGGGGAGGAAATTGTTGAAAAAAGTGGGGGGGGGTGTGGAGGGAGGAGGGAAATTAAATAATGGGTTTCATAAAGTTAAGTACAAGTGATGGCTTTTAATGAATACGTAGATAGGTGTATAAAAAGTTAAAGGGTGAAAGAATAATGCAGATGCTGGAAATCTGAAACAATTTTTTTTTAAACGCTGGAAAGACTCAGCAGGTCAGGCAGCCTCTGTGGAGAGAAGACTTTGGGGAAGGGACAATACCCAAAATGTCTTGTCTGTTCACTCCACAGATGCTGCCTGAACTGTTGCATATTTTCCAGTGTTTTTCGAGACACTCACAGAAACAGGCAGAAGATGGCGCCAGAGATCTACTCACTTGTTCCTTGAAATGCTCTCGGCTCCCACTCTAATCCTTCAACTTTAATTTAATGGAAAGTTGTTAGAATTTTGTTAACAAAAGAATATAAAACCGTACTCTATAGTTTATCGTATTGAAAAATAAGTCTCCAAGTAACGTTGGGACTGTGCCAAAGCCATCTTTCAGTTTATTAAACGTTGATTGTTTCTGTGTCATTTGAACATTCTAAGTAGACCGTTTCCTGGGACCGTTTCCCATTGTTTTATTATTGGGTGGTTCGCGGGTTGCTGTGGTAATTCAGTGGTCATTCTATGAACACAGTCTCCAGCTCTGCAGTCTAGGGACACTGTGGCTCAAAAACAGAAATCGCCGGAAATACAAAGAAGGTCCATTAGCTTCCCAAAAGGGAAAAGGCCGGCGAACGTTGTGGTGGGTGATGGTCTTTTTCCGAGCCCAGTTCAGAAAGCACATGTCTCATAAACAGGAGATTCCACAACAATAACCTGCACTTATATAGCACCTTTAACATAGCAAAACGTCCCAAGTAAAGGCGCTTCACGGGAGCAGTGTATGCTGCCTTCTCAGACAGAGATTGACACTGGACCAAAGAAGGAGACATTAGGACAGGTGACCTTGGTCAAAGAGGTAGGGTTTGAGCAGGGTCTTAAATGAGGAAGGAGAGATGGAGAGCTTTAAGGAGGGTTCTGGGTTCAAATCCCTGCAGTGTGTTCGTTAGAACTGATGATGAGAGTTACTATCAAGGTGGGATTTCTTGGTAAGGGATTTCGTTTTTAAGGGATTTGAGATTGCAACTAGCTGGCACTCTGTCACTTACACTGTTCACGCATTAGACTATCAACTAGAAGAGCGGCGTTTGAATCCTTATCTTGCCTGGGGGAGGAGTGTCAACTCTTTTTGGGCTGGCTGTTTGTAGCAAGGCAGGAGAAGGATCCCTGCTACACTGTTCAAATGTGACTCCTGGTCAGTCACAGAGCTGCAGTGATGTGGTCTATGGAGGTGTTTAAAGGAAGGACCCTACTGACCGAGGAGAACGGTGTGCATCCAGGAAACGAGCTTCCATTACATTTCCCACATTACAACAGCGACTACATTCCACAAGTACTTCATTGGCTGTAAAGTGCTTTGGGACGTCCGGTGGTCGTGAAACGCGCTATAGAATTGCAAGTTTTTCGTCTTTCTTTCTTTCACCTCAAATTCTTCAACCCTGCAAAATCTTTACGGGGCTGACCAACTTTCTTTCTGCAGGGGTTAGAACCTGTGACCCTCTGGGTGCCCCCCTCAGCCGATGAATGCAATCTTCTTAGCTGTCTTCATATTATTTAATTTTTCTATGACTTCATACCATCTGCATTTATTACCATGAATTTGACTGTCTTGCAGTCTTTTTCTAGGCCTCTCTATGCTCACACGGTAGGGTTTAGTGTTGTCCCAGATGTAAAGGCCCTCCTGGCCACTCTCTCCTCCTCAACCTCCCTCAGAGTCTGTGAACTCGAGGTTCCCTGGTTTTTCATAGCAATATGTCTTATTTACAACTGACAGCAAACATGTGCTTCTATCTTGTCATCCCTTCAAAATAAACTTGGCAACTTATCACATTCTGGTGGCAGCAGGGACCCAATTTCTTCCAGGGTGATGGGGGCCAGTGGTCGAAGTGTAGAGGGCGTCACTAGGTAAGGGCTATAGCACGGCTCTGTAAAACCAGTGCAGGAATATAAAGAGTACTTGTAGGTACTCATGAGCTGTGTAACATTAGACTGGGGGTTGGTGTTGAGTGGTTGAAATTGAAAGAGACCCAGGTGTCTTGGGAGACTCGACGCTAAATATGTCCAACCAATAGAGAGCAGCAATCAACAGAGCCAATAGGATGTCGAGCTACATAATCGAAACAGTGGAGTATGAGGAGGTAATCAAACTTTATAGCGCTCTCGTCTGAGGATCCCTGATTATAATCACTCAACCTTTGGTGGCCGTGCCTTCCGTTGCCTCGGCCCTACGCTCTGGAATTCCCTGCCTAAACCTCTCCGCCTCGCTACCTCTCTCTCCTCCTTTAAGGTGCTCCTTAAAACCTACCTCTTTGACCAAGCTTTTGGTCACCTGCCCTAATTTCTCCTTATGTGGCTCGGTGTCAATTTTTTTGTCTTAAAATACTCCTGTGCAGCGCCTTGGGATGTTTTACTACGTTAAAGGCGCTATATAAATACACGTTGTTGTTGTTGTTGTAGTCAGGTGGCACCTTAAGTACTACGTCCACTTCTGACCATCAAGAAACACGAGAGATCTTCAAACACTGGAGGCAGTGCAGAGAAGAGCTACGAGGTGACCATCAGTGTCAGGGGTCTGAGTTATGAGGGCAGGTCTTCAGCCTGGAAAGGAGGCAATTGAGAGATGATACTATAGAACTATCTAAGACTGTTAAGGGTATAGAAAAGGTTAATATAGAATATTACTTTAAATTAAACTACGGGATCGGAACTGGGGGCGGGGACACAGGTTCAGACTAGTGAAGGACACTTTTAAGTCAGAGGTCCAGAATTTCCTCTTCACACGAAGAATGATCAACATGTGGAATTAAACCAGATAGAGTAGTGGAGGCAAAATCCCTGGAATCATTTAAGATACAATTAGATGCTGCAATGGGCAGCGGGGAGGAGCGGGTTAGGATCTCTCTAGATGGATGAATCAAGATGGGCCGAATGTCCTTCCTCACCTGTGATTATCTTGTGATCTGGGGACTTTGAGTGCGATCTATTGTTTCCAAACCAACGTGAGCAGCGAAAGTGAGAGCAAGCTTGTCAAATTACTGAAAGCACTAAAATTGGGGAGACTTATCAGCCCTGCAGCTGAGCCTGTGACTCCTGGTTTGGGTGGTGCCTGTACACAGAGAAGGATGTGCACCAGATAAAGAAAGGATTCAGGCGAAGGACCAAGGCCCATAGCGTCCGAGGAACGAGTTGGGGGAAAGGACAAGTGAAATCAAAAAGCAGAGAGTCGGTGACGCCAAGCTTGGCTTTTAAAAGCCTGTGGATCGTAGAAGGAAGAGCAAACTGAGGGAGGTGAGGAGATTCGGGTTTAAGATCCTGGGACAGAATGAGGTCAACTGGAAGATGGTGTAATGAGTCTTGATTTCAATATAGTGAGAATGAATGGGGAGTAGGAATGTATATTTGCAGTTTAGGAGGAACAAGTGATTTATTGCACCAGTCTATGTATTCTATTAATGTTATAAATATTGTAGCTGATTTATTCTCATTTAATGGTAGTTGGGTCACAAAATTCGATGTAGTACTTGTTATGCCTGTAGGTGGCTCTGTGATGAGGTATTTTAAAAGGGCTAGAAATTCGGCTGCTTTGAGCTTCCCGTTAGCGCCTGCGGGGGGCAGTAACGGGGCGCTAAGGGGTTACCGACTGGGCGCGGCGAATTCAGCGACGTCCGCGAACTTTCCTGGCGGTTTTGCGCTGGCGCTACGACTTACCGCCTCAGTCTCTAGCGCCCCGAAGATCGCGACGCCATCAAGCGCACCGCGCCCCGTTACCGCCACGGCAGTGATATTCGCTCCCGCCCCCTGCTGCATCGCCGAAGCGTCAATAACGGCAGCAACAGGAGGCGTTGTCACCTCGGCTGGCTGCTTGGGGAGCGATAATTAAAGGCAGTGGTGGTCAGGTAGGGCAAAATTTATTTATGTCACCATTCTGGTGCCTCCTGCTTTCTTTTGCCCCCGCGATTGCTCAGCCCTGCACTCTCTTAGAGTGCTTGGGGCTGCTGTGTGCGTTGCGTAGGTGCCATCGCCCAACAGACACAGCCTGAAGATTCATTCAACGCAGCATTGGCCCTTCCCTTTAAGGGAGGGAAGGAGCCTGTAAAGACAGCAGCGCTGCCCCGAACATTGCTCAGTGCTCTGCCAATACCACCCCTCTCACTCCCTTTAGCTTGATTTAGCGCTCCGCTTCCTTCTTGGAGCGCTAAAACTAAATTTCGCAGGAGGCAAGAATGATTAGCGCCTGGCGCTAATTTTTCAACTTTTATAGTTTTAGCGCCCCAAACGGGGCTATACCAAATTTCTCCCCTTTCTGTTTAAGTCCCATAACGTTACGTGACAATGCACCATCAGTGTATGCTGCCTTCTCACACCCTCTCCTCTGGATATCTCTGGAATTAGGTATAGTCTGTCCTCACACCCAAGAGACTTACTCAGAGCTCTATATCCAGTTTTTTTTTTGTGGGGGGGGGGTGGCGGAATCCAAAACTAGAGGTCATAAATATAACATAATCACTAATAAATCCAATAAAAAATTCAGAAGAAACTGCTTTATCAAGAGAGTGGTGAGAATGTGGAATTTGCACCACACGGAGTGGTTGAGGTGAATAACACAGATGCATTTAAAGGGAAGCTAGGTAAACACATGAGGGTGAAAGCAATAGAAGGCTATGTTGTTAGGGTGAGGTGAAGTAGGGTGGGAGGAGGTTATGTGGAACATAACACCAGCATAGACCTGTTGAGCCGAATGGCCTGTTTCTGTGCTGTACATTCGATGTCATTCTACATGTTTTAAGACACAGCTTGACATCTACTTACTGCTGGCTTCAGCCGTAGGCCAGATCAACCTCCAAACTAGGTGGCAAAAGTAGTTGAGGTGTAACCTGGGAACTCTTTAGAGACATAAAGCTCACTTGAGTCAGCGCTGAGATCCTGTGAGGTGGTAGTGGCGGCAATCGCCTGTAGGATGTGCAGTGTTCATTGGGAGCAGAGCAAGCAGTGAGAGTTTGTAGAGTGCAGTAATGTGGGAGATGATTGGCTGTGACAGTATTGTGCCATCTTAGCTAATGTAATATGGGTGGGAACTGTCCCAAGGAGCCACACCAGCGGGTGTGAAGCTCATTGTATTCCCAGTGATTCCACTTCTGCCCAAATAAACCCCTGAATTTCCACCTATTGTGATGCAGGTTCTATATTATTTATTCTAGTGGCTCTTTCTGCTGATGGGAACCAAAGGAAGCAGCTGGCACATTTTCTGCTTGTGTGGTAACTGGTTAGTAATTTTGAGTTATTAATTTTCAGCAAACTCATGCTGGGTACGGCTCCACAGGGGCCCTCCAGTATATCCCCAAATAACTACTCTTCATGTGTGAGCTGAGATAGTGAGTGTCAGAAGGCTATTTGACTGTAGGAGGTATAACAACGGAACCTGAACTTCATACACACACACACACAGAGACACACACACACACGTACACACGCACGCATATGTACACACACGCACGCACAGATACACACACACACAAGCACACGTACACACGCACACACACGCACGCACATGTATACACACACATGTACACACACACACACACAGGTATACACACACACATGCCCATGCACACACACGTACACACACATGTACACACACACACACATGTACACACACACATGTACACACACACACGTACACACACACACACACACACGTACACACACACACGTACACACACACACACACACGTACACATACGCACATACATATTCACACATGCACACTTTCCATTAGGAGTACCTGTACAGCGACTGAGACCAGGAGCCGTGGCTGATTTCTCCTCCTCCCTGATCCAGGGATGTTGAGGGCAGTTGTAAGACCCCTATTGCTACCCCAAAATAGACCACGGATGGAGCCTGGCACCTTCCCTATCTGCTCGGCTTAGTGCCACACTAGATGGTGCATTTACCCACTGCGCCACCTGCAGAGGTAATAAATAACAATTGTGAAATTTAGAAAACAAGCTAGCCATACAATGAAGCAACCATGACCCGGGGATATAAGACCATCCTTTATCCAGCCCTATCTCTGCGACTGGTGACAAACAGAAAGTGGGAAATTGGGGACAACAACATTTCCCCTTGTTCTCAGTTTAGTTCCTTCCCTGAGCCTCAGTCCTTAGGGAAGGGACTTACACACTGGAGGTAACTCGATTCATGGCCATAAACGAATAGACTTTTTGAACCCTTGCTGATTTTCTTCCCACTACCCAGCACAGCGTATTGGATTGTAATGTAGAAGTGAAACCGTCATAAATAAGGCTAAGAAACAGGAATATTGAACCAAACTCTACAAACCCTCATTACTTGCAACAATGGAGAAAATCCCATCAGCCTGCAGGGAGAATCTATAAACCCAAGGGCCTCTGAGAGAGTCATTACGGTTTAATTTGACCGGGGCCTGTAGGAAATGACTGGGAGGGGACGAACACCCTTTTTTAAAAATGGAATTGCACATTTTCCCACTCTTTCACGTGGGAAAAGCCGCACGTATAGCCAGGGCCCACCTCATCCATCAGGCAGGCTGCCAGGATAATGCAGTGATTGAGTCAGTTCATCAGTGACTCACAATGCCCTCGAACAGTCAAACAGGCGGCCACAAGACCCAGATACTTCAGGGAGCAGAAGGGGGCCTGAAGCTTGGCTGCCACTCCTGTCAGTGTAGCAGAGCAATGACCTTAAAGCATTGTTACAGGAGGAACTATCTGTAGCAACTCATTAACCCTTAAAGCACCAATCACTCTGCCTGTGCTGACCATATGGAGTTAGTGCTCATTCTGCAGGGCATGCGCTATAACAGAAGTGAAGGGATTGGGGGTGGGAGGTGCAGCTCTGGATTTGGGGGGGGTGGATGCTGGTGGTGGTGCTGGCGGTGGGGGAGGATCCGTTCCTCAAATGGAATATTATACTCCTAAATCTCTGCTCAAAGTTTGCCATGTCGGTTCCCCCGGGGATGTCCTCACCACAGCAGACAAGCTGGACATGTGTAAAGCGGTTTTCTGGGAGCTTTTGTTAATTCTCAATGCACTTTATAAATGACTCCGCAGACACGATTAATAATGCGGTGACACCCAACATGTCCCAGTAACATCCCCGGGCGGGCTTTTGTTTCCGAATCCTGTCTGTTAGAAAGCGTTGGACGCAAGCAGCGACCTTTGAGACAGGTCCATTTGCGAACATTCAGTGACTCTTCCCCTGACTGAAAGCGTGGCGGTTTCGTCCTGTTGCGATCGGGTTCGCAGGAAGCTCAAGGGGAGATCGTATTTTTTAATGCAAAGAAGAAAATATTTCATCGTTGCTCTACTCAGAAAATATGTCGGCAGGGGGCAGGTGAAGGTGCCCAGCAGGTGCGGAATTTACTATTGGGGTATCTTAGCAAACAGAGCCACGTAAACATTCTGATCGACTTCATAGTCCAATATGCACCGCACTCGTGGTACATCCCTGCATGTGCTGTTTTTAGACGGGCGTTAACCCGTTTGTTTTCTGCGAGGATGTAGTAAGAGTAGGCTAAACCCTTAGGCATGAAGTTCACTGATTGGAATTTCTCCCATTACGTGCCCTAGATTACTAACCATCATGATGAGAAAGAACTTGCATTTAGATAGCGCCTTTCATGACCTCAGGACATCCCAAAGCGCTTTATAGCAAAGTACTTTTGAAGAGTAGTCACTGTTGTAATGTAGACTACACTGCAGCCAATTTGCGCACAGCAAGCTCCCACAACCACAATGAGATAATCAGATAATCTGCTTCTAGTGATGTTGATTGAGGGGTAACTGTTGGACAGCATACCGGGGAGCACTCCCCTGCTCTTCTTCGAATAGTGCATGGGATCTTTTATGTCCATCTTAAAGAGCAGACGGAGCCTCGGTTTAACGTCTCATCCAAAAGACGGCCCCTCCAACAGTGCAACGCTCCCTCAGTACTGCACTGGAATCTCAGCCTAGATTGCATGTGCAAGACCCTAGTGTGGGACATGAAGCCACAATCTTCTGACTCAGAGGTGAGAATGCCACCCACTGAGCCAAGGCTAACACAGCTGATGACCCTACACGTTACGACACAGTCTAGCCATCAAACGTGAATCAATGCCAGTGCCCGTGTGGAGTGAGCCACAGTCGATTCCGCCTTTTCCCCCCTGAACTCTGCTTACTGCTTCCCCAAGTGATGTATCTGAGATCTGGACATCAGCAGTGTGGGAGAATCAAGCCTTTAACCCATGGAGCCCTACATTAGTACTTCAATATACCGCAACATGCTGCTGAGAAGCCCAGCCTCAGAACTATTTGATACTGGCTTCAAATCTTAACCTTCTGGTCCGGCAACCCCACGATTTTAAAATTCTCATCCTTGTTTTCAAATCCCTCCATGGCCTCGTCCCTCCCTATCTCTGTAACCCCCTCCAGCTGTACAACCCTCCGGGATCTCTGTGCTCCTCCAATTATGGCCACATGCGCGTCCCCAATTTTCATTGCTCCACCATTGGCAGTTGTGTCTTCAGCTGCCCAGGCCCTAAGCTCTGGAATTCCATCTGTAAACCCCTCCACCTCTCTATCGCTCTCTCCTCCTTTAAGACACTCCTTAAAACCTACCAAGCTTTTGGTCACCTGTCCCAATATCTCCTTCTGTGGCTTGGTGTCAAATTTCGTTTGATAATCGCTCCTGTGAAGTGCCTTGGGACATTCTTCGACATTAAAGGCGCTATATAAATGGAAGGTGTTGTTGTTGCTTGTAATATGAGGATGAGCTATGCGGCTTTTCCTTCAGTTTTTCTGCCTTCCCCTCCTGAAGACCGCGGCTCTTTGTTGAAGTACATTTCTTCGGGCACCAGTCCCTTGCCCAAATGGCCAATAATCAGACAAGCTCCTAGAGGGGGGTCGGTTCTCTGAGTCTGCGCTACCAGCAGGTAGCTTCGGCTGTCGACTGCGCAGGTAAATAAATCGGGGGGTGCGCTGCCGATTATTCTCTGGCCGTTATCATAAAATGGTAGGTAGCACACGCGTGGTTCCCTGACTTGCAAAGCCCACGGGTGAGGCCGCACACCAGGGGCATGAACTCGGAAAGTGAACCTCTCCGTTTCTACAGACGAGTCAACCACAGAAGCGCCACATTCCAGCCCAATCTGATCCCCGCCCGGTAATCGCCCACACATACATAGGTTTCCAGCAGGCTAACAATCAGGAGTGCCAACCTTGGCTGATTTTCCCTTCTCTTTCGGATGAGACATTAAACCGAGACCCCATCTGCCCTCTCAGGTAGACGTAAAAGATCCCATGGCACTATTCGAAGAAGAGCAGGGGAGAGCTCCTTGGTGTCCTGGTCAATATTAATCCCTCAACCAACATCACTAAAACAGATTATCTGGTCATTTATCTCATTGCTGTTTGTGGGAGCTTGCTGTGCGCAAATTGGTTGCCGCATTTCCACCATTACAACAGTGACTACACTTCAAAAGTACTTAATTTGCTGTAAAGCACTTTGGGATGTCCTGATGTCATGAAAGGCGATATATAAATGCAAGTTCTTTCTTTCTAAGTGAAGGATGGTGAAGCCACATGTAACACCGTCACTACCTCTCAGTTTAGATCAGCTAATCCAGCATAGAATGGGCATCGAGACTGAGACCGTCCTGACCCATGTGGCTTAGTACCACCCTGGGCAGTGCATTTACCGATTTAGCTCCCTTGCTCAATTATCTGGTGATATTGCCCTTGTGCAACTGTGCCACACCAGATAACCAACCACTGATTCGGTTGACATGCCCTTCACAACAACAACATCTTGCATTTATATAGCACCTTTAATGTAGTAAAACATCCCAAGGCGGTTCACTGGTGTGCCTATCAAACAAAATTTGACTCATAAGGAGATATTAGATCAAGAGGTAGATTTTAAGGAGCGTCTTAAAGGAGGGGACAGTGATGGAGAGATAGAGAAGTTTAGGGAGGGATTTCCAGAGTTTAGGGCCTGGGCAGCTGAAGGCACAGCCGTCAATGATGGAGCGATGAAAATCAGAGATGCACAAGAGGCCAGAATTGCAGCAATCTGAATTCCAGCACATAATGCATCTCAGTGATGGAGATTTTATAACTGTCCTCTCTGTGAGCTACAGAATCCTACCACTATTGATTGAGGACTATTGTCGCACCAATAGTCTTATCTTGAAAGTATGACCTCTTTACTCACTTGCTCCTCTACATTTAGGTGAGTCCTGTAACGCCTTACAACCTGACATGGGTCTAGTTAGTCTGTTTTACTTTTTTTTAATTCACTCATGGGATGTGGGTGTCGCTGGCATTTATTGCCCATCCCTAACTGTCCTTGAGAAGGTGGTGGTGAGCCGCCTTCTTGAACCGCTGCAGTCCGTGTGGTGAAGGTACTCCCACGGTGCTGTTAGGGAGGGAGTCCCAGGATTTTGACGCAGCGATGATGAAGGAACGACGATATATTTCCAAGTCAGGCTGACTTGGAGGGGAACTTGGAGGTGGTGGTGCTCCCATGCGCCTGCTGCCCTTGTCCTTCTAGGCAGTAGACGTCGCGGGTTTGGGAGGGGCCGTCGAAGAAAGGTACTGTTTTATCCTGCGTGCCATCCAATTGTGGTGGTGATGCGGTAGGTTGTTTTGGTGCAGATAGCCCCTCCCTTGATAGTGAAGGAGGAGGGGTGGTGAAGGTGCTGATGGTCTCTGCTGTTCTCTCAGTATCATAATTATCGCATCATCTGGCATAAAGATCAGTATTTACAAATAGAACTCCCATGGCAGTGCCTGTCCCTTTGAAGTCACATGGGGAAATTATAGCAAATAGACACATCTTGTGGTCAGTTAAAGACTAATTGATTATAAGGACATAGCGAGGTCAATTCAACCTGTTTTTATTATTTTTTAAGTGTGACACCTGAAGTTGCTTGTGTGACATCTGAAGTGTGACACCTGAAGTTTGACAGACAGATCGCAAAACGTTGGTACAAATACTACTGTATCTCCCATGAAGTAGCTCACAGTGAGTCAAAGGAGACCCTGTAACATAAAATATTAGCAGGCCTGCCAATTTATGGTGGTTGAATAATTGAAATTGTGTTTTTATTAAAGGTATTTTCAGCTTCAAATAATGGAACAATGTTGATATTTTTGTGGAAATTATTTTTTTTATCGAGCCAGGCAATGAATTTTATATTGTAACTTTTTTAAAGTCCAGGATCGATAGGAAGATGGTTGGGGCGATGCTTCAGGTTTGTGGGTAGGTAGGAGGTGTGTAGAAGTACTGAAGTGATGTGGCTTCAGTCGTGTTGGAAGCGTGGTCTGTGGGTTTGAGAGCAGTGGGAGGGGGTGATGGGCTGGGGGAGCATTGGGGAAGGGGAGATATGTAGGATTACTGGGAGGTGGATCCTGGTGGGTGGGAAGAGTGGGAGGGTGGCTGCGGGATGCTGCCAAGAAAAGTTCCACAGCCAAATTCACTGCCGTGATAGGGAAACTGGGGGTTAGGTTTTTTAAAGCACTTACTGAATTTTTACTATCTTAATAAAAGCCCAGTGACGCTTGTAGTGTATGTAACTGTTCTACCTTTAAGAGAACTATTGTATGTAACCGTCCACCTTTAAGAGAACTATTTTAGGTGTGGCACTACTTTATCCTGGCTGCTGTATACTGTAATACCGACGGTGACCACACCGGTATATAAGTGCTGTGGCAGAATTTATTGGGCAGATTCGCCCTGACCTTCGAATAGTAAAGTCCTGTTTAAGTTACTCTTGTAGTCTGTGTATTACTTCGCTATACAACCCACAGACTTTACAACGCTTTAAAGAACTTAAAACTAATACCACGGTCATGGTTAGGAGCGTGGCAATAGAAGTTCATGTTGAGGCTGCCTGAGCAGTTGGGGGGTGGAGGCATGGGCGAGATGCTGGGTGGGAATGGGAAAGAGCAGAGGGAATGAGCACTCGGTGGGGAGTGGGAGCAGTGATACAAGTTAGGAGAGAGAAACAGTATAAGCGCTGTTTTCCCTTAAAATAGTAGAGGGGAGGCCCTAGAAACAAACTGCAAAAGCTGCTCCCTGACCATTAGTGTCGTAGTGTAGGGCACTGGCCATGGAGCAGGAGGGAGCAAGAGCCAGGCTCAGGTCAAGGTTGAGATGACAGTGCGAAATGGGATGGGGAGAAAGGCCAGCTCAGGGGCTTGGGGTGCAGCAAGTGAAGTGGAAAGAGGCAGCAGGGAGGAGCCATTGGGTGACAGTCCCAATGTTAGCAAACCTGAGACAGGAGATCAGAACCGCAGCTCTATCTTCCTTGGGGACACAGCTGAGGGATCGCACTGGGAGGTAAGTATAATACATAGATAGGTTTGACAGCAGTACCATGACACAAATAGTGTGATAGGAAAGTGTTACAGGAAGTAAGTGTGACACTTTCTGGGCCTTTATTTTGTACGTTAATGTTATTTTCAAAGTTCACAATGGTATGATTTACAGATATGTTCAAGAAAGAGATGCCCTGTGGAAAGACACTAGGGTCTCTTTCACCTCAAAACCTTCAACCCTGCAAAATCTTTATGGGGTTGACCAACTTTCTTTCTGCGGGGGTTAGTACCTCTTCTCCTTCTTTTGTAGCAGTATGTCTTATTTTCTGGTCAGTTCTGCCATAGATATTACAAGGTGCTAACTTATAGCGCTGAACGGCTGCTTTTTCAACCTGTTTGTGTACTCATTATTGGCCATTGCCAACTTCCTACAACGATAGCAAAATACTGCAGATGCTGGAAATCTGAAATAACAACAGAAAATGCTGAAAAACTCAGCAGGCCCGGCAACATCCACAGAGTTTTTCCAGCATTTTCTGTTGTTATTGCCAGCTTCCTACAACTGGATGATGTAACTTATCTTAAATTAAGATTAAGTTGGAAAATTGCACTTATTGGCTGGGCAGTTACTATGGGGAGAGCCACCAGACAGTATCTGCCCAAGAGCCACAAATCCAAAAAATAGGCCCTCCTGCTCTTTGTGTTTAATAGGTACATGAGTTGACTGAATTAGAAATAACACCCATTAGCTGCACAGCAGTTTACTCCTAACAGCAACAGGAAGGCTTCGTTAGCAATGGCACGTAACTGAGGTTAACAAGGAACATAGGAGCAGGAGGAGGCCATTCAGCCCCTCGAGCCTATTCGGTCAATCAGTGAGATCATGGCTGCTCTGTATCGTAACCCCATTTGCCCACCTTGGTTCCGTAACCTTTAATACACTTAACCTAACAATCTCGCGATCTCAGTTTTGACATTTTCAATTGACCCCCAGCCTCAACTGCTCAACCCCATGTCAGCCGTAGCTCAGTGGGTAGCACACTCACCCCTGAGTCAGAAAGTTGTGGGTTCAAGTCCCACTCCATGAGACTTGAGCACATAAATCCTAGGCTGGCACTCCAGTGCAGTGCTGAGGGAGTGCTGCACTGTTGGAGGTGCCGTCTTTCGGATGAGACATTAAACCGAGGCCCCGTCTGCCCCCTCAGGTGGACGTAAAAGATCCCATGGCACTATTTCGAAGAAGAGCAGGTGTGTTATCCCTGGTGTCCTGGCCAATATTCATCCTTCAACCAACATAACAAAAACAAATTATCTGGTCATTATTACATTGCTGTTTGTGGGACCTTGTTGTTTAAACTGGCTGTCGCATTTCCCACATTACAACAGTGACTACACTCCAAAAAGTACTTCATTGGCTGTAAAGTGCTTTGAGATGTCTGGTGGTCGTGAAAGGCGCTATATAAATGCAAGTCTTTCGAGGGAGAGAGTTCCAGATTTTCACAACCCTTTGTGTGAAGAAGTGCTTCCTGACATCACTCCTGAACGGCCTGGCTCTAATTTTAAGGTTGTGCCCCCTTGCTCTGGACTCCCCCCCCCCCCTCCCCCACCAGAGGAAATAGTTTCTCTCTGTCTACCTTAACAAATCCTTAATAAATTGAAAGCTCCTGTCCCTGGGTGGGCTCGAACCGTCAACCTTTACGGTTAACTGCTTGTACCACAGAGAAGGTTGAATACCGAGGCCTTTCTGCTGAGGCAGATAAAGAGAATGCTTCCACTGATGGGTGTGATGTACAGTGATGTGCAGAAACACCCCGTACACGCAAGATCAAGCTGACTCCCCAGCTCCTTTTCTAGAAGTTAGCTTGTGCCTGGCGGTCAGTCATACAGAACGATTCCCGTACAAAGGAAACTTGTCAATCAGTGTAAAATAAAAACAGAAGATGCTGGAAATATACTGCAGGCTCCACGGCCTCTGAGAATAGAATAGCAAAATGTTAAAGTTTCGGGTGAAAACCTTTCATTAGAAATGTCTACCAATCATTTCCCTTTTCAGGTGTTGACAATCGTCCTTTGTGTTTCAGCATTTTCTGGGGGTTTTTTAAATTTCAGATTTACAGCATTTGCATTTATTTTCCTTTTATCACAAACTACATTCGCCACAGGGCAGCAGCGACTGCATTTCGATATAATTCACTGTCTGTAAAGTGCTTTGAGATGTTTCTGCGAGATGTGACATGGTGCTACGTAAATGCCAGCTCTTTCTTTTTCTTCCTTTCTCAATACTCCCCAATCCCCCATGGTAATCAAGGACGCTCAAAGGCTAGCCATCCATCCTCACGTCTCCACTACTCAAACCTAGTCCGCTGTCCTCCACACGTCGCATGTTCTTTAGGAAATGTCCTTTAGGGAAGGAAACCTGCCGACCTTACCTGGTCTGGTCTATGTGTGACTTCAGACCCACAGCAATGTGGTTGACTCTTAGCTGCCCTCTGAAATGACCTAGCAAGCCACTCAGTTGTACCAAACCGCTACAGCAAAGCGTAAGAAGAATAAAACCAGACGGACCACCCTATCTGACTATTAGTCTGAATGATGCTGATACTGTGGGGCGTTGCTGTGGCTCCTCCCAATTGGCTGGAGTCTTTGCCAATCATACCTGTTCCTTCTTTTAGATCTCCAATGTTGAGTTCTGCCTTCTCTGATTCCTTCATCATTTGTTCCCTCCCCACCACTCCTCTGTCTCCTGATTTCAGGCTCCAGCCACTTGGCTCCTCTCCCAAGTGATCAATTCCTTGTGTCCTGTTCCTGCTCTAGTATTTGAGATAATCTAGTTCTTTACTGTACCACGTATCAGAGTCCCAAATATAATTCTGTAAAACCCTTGGAGCTTTTCCAGCATTAAGACAGTCCCCATCCACATGATTGTACTTGTCGACATTATTATGCTCATAAAATGTGGGCAATTTTAGCTTTGGGCAATATTGTAAACTGGGCGATATCGAATTGGCCGGCCATTATACTTTCCATTAGCTTCAATGGAAAGGAAAATTGCCGTGATGTATAATGAACGGTTAATTCAATATCGGCCATTTCACACTACGGGGCTGTATCGACAAAAGTTAAAATTGCCCCCAATGTTTTTGGCTTGGAGGGTGTGAGGCTTACCCCTGACCAACAGATGAACCTGAGATACCTACTCAAAGTTGGGCCTCCTGAGACTTTCCATGTTCATGTCTCTTTTAAATCTCATTACCAACCAAACAGACTATTTTATTTTTATTGAGAAGCGAAAGGGAAGGGCCAAGGCCTAGTTCAGGACACCAGAAGGTTGAAAAACGTAGGAGAGAAGAGGAGATTAATCAAAACATTTGTGTTTGGTGATGTCAAGCATGGATTTTAACGCCTGTAGATTGTAGCAGGAAGGAAGCACTAAGGGAGGGAGATATTCTATACTTTCACAGTTGTACTTTGATGTTTAACCACTCAAAATAAACATCACTCCATATATTTTAGTGATTTTGCAGTCTGTGTCAGTATTTTTGAGCATAAATCTCACCCCTCACGTTTCCCAGGTATACCACCTCAGTGAAGGAGATTATGCCATGCCAGCAATGACTGCCTCAGTATGTGATTGGGGGTCATTTTCTGGGTTTGTGCTCCTAGCGAGGAGACTCACTCACCGGTGCCCCGTGTCGGGAATCCAGGCAGGTGCCAGCTACGATGTTTGCCTCCATTACAACTAGGAGATGGAAAATGGTGGGAAGCACGGAATGTTCGATTTACGCCACTGGTAGACACGGCTCTCTCCTCCACCCCCATCCCCCGCCCCCATTCACTCCCCCGCCCCCATTCACCCCCCCCCCCCCAATCCCCACCCCCACAACAGGAGCGCAAACTCAGAAAATTATCCCCGAATGTGTTGAAAGGACTCGGCATCGCCAGGCCTAATCCCATTAACATTTCGCTTATCCTGTTAAACAATTTCAGGTGGCACAGCCCCTTTAAGTTTCTGAATTAAAGGAGAAGATGTGGAGTTCCGCTGCTCTACGGCTGGTCCAGGGTGGCTGGAGCCCTTGTTGTTTTTGTGTGTAGCTGCGATTCTCTCCGCTATCAATCAGGCCTGTGCCAGAATTCTGACCTATTGCCAATTACACATTCTTACCCTATTATAGTCTCTTTTTTATTTGTCTTGTTTCTCAATCAGTAATCGGCCTGGAAGTGTTTTCCCAGCCCTTGTGGCGCATGCCTCAGCCAGTTGCTATGCATCTGTAAGAGTTTAATTGTTTTTCTTTTATTCTTTGATTAAAAGTGAGGAGGGTGAGGTCAGGGAGTGGAACAGCGAGAGAGAGGAGACATGACTGAACAATAAGTGAGAGAAAGGCAGGGAGGAGTTGGTGACTGATGGTGACAGATATTAGAGAGGGGTTAAATGTGCCCTATCACCCGTCCATTGAAGCCTATTTAACAGCCTCCTCCAACAGACTACAGTCTTGATCCCAGGCTGTCATTCTGGGATACAAGGAAGCTTAAGTGAAATTTTGCAAATAACAAACTTCAAATTAACTGGAATTGTTTGGAATTTTCTTTCTGCTGCCCTTTAATCCTATTTTTAACCGATTTTCTCCCCTTCTCTCCTGGAGGCGCTGACTCATGTTGATCTAGGTCCACAAGCACCAGTAGGCCAAAGCTCCATAACTCTACCAGTCATTCTTCACATCTGAGCAGGAACAGTGAGTGTCAGCAGGCTATTTGGCCATGGAAATCATGTTTCTCACACGACGCTACGAAATGCATGCTGTCTGGTAGGGGTCGCAATTGGAACAGGGAATTCTAGGAACATTAGGAGCAGGAGGAGGCCATTCAGCCCCTCAAAGTCTGCTCTGGCATTCAATTAGATCATGGTTGATCTGTACCTCAACATTTATTTACACCTCAATACTTTGTTTGCACGCGGGCGTCACCTACAGGGAGGACAAGGTTACATTAATCAAATTACGTAGAATTTACAGCACAGAAACAGGCTATTCAGCTCATCGGTGTTAATGCTCCACATGAACCTCCTCCCACCCTACTTTATCTCACCCTATCAGCACCGCCTTCTATTCCTTTCCCCCTCATGTGCTTATCTAGCTTCCCCTTAAATGCATCTGCGCTATTTGCCTCAACCACTCCTTGTGGTAGCGAGTTCCACAATCTAATCACTCTCTGGGTAAAAAAGTTTCTCCTGAATTCCTTATTGGGTTTATTAATGACTATCTTATACTTTGGGGGGGAAATTGGCTCACAGCCCCTTTGGGGCAATAACTTTGCCGGGGTGCTACTTTTAGCTCCCCGAAAAAGTTAGCGCCCCCATGCCCGAAATTGAATGGTAGCGCCCCAAGCAGGAGGCGGGGTGCTGCTGGAAGCGCTCCCCCTCCCTCTTGGAGTGCTCCCATTGAATATCGCGGCGCTACCCGGGGTGCTAACGGGAGGTGCAAAGCAACCGAATTTTGCCCCCATGCTCCTAGTTTTGAACTCCCCCACAAGTGATAACAACAACAACAATGTGCATTTATATAGCGCCTTTAATGTGGTAAAATGTCCCAAGGTGCTTCACAGGAGCATTATCAAACAAAATTTGACACAAGCCATATAACTGGGCTATTAGGGTACGTGACCAAAGGCTTGGTTAAAGAGGTAGGTTTTAAGGAGCGTCTTAAAGGAGAAAATAGAGGTTTAGGGAGGGAGAGGTTTAGAGGTGGAATTCCAGAGCTTAGGGCCTTGGCAGCTGAAGGCTGAAAATCGGGGATGCGCAAGAGGCCAGAATTGGAGGATCGCAGAGATCTAATAATAATAATTCAACTTTATTGTCATTGTACAATGCACAAGTACATGAACAACGAAATGTGATCTTGCAAGCTCCCATGAGTCCAGTACCAATAACATTAACATTAAACGTAAATGGCACCGTCCTGGGAGAAGCAAAGCCGCTGCGTCTGTGTGCGCCGCCATTCCATTTCCACCATTCCTCCTGTCCGACAATCTTCAGCCCAACGCCCGGGCCTGCTCACCAGCCGCCCCTCCCAGGGCTCCTTCCGTGACCTTCTCACCAACCGCCCCTCCTCGGGGCTCCTTCCGTGACCTTCTGCACCTGGTCTTCCCTGATGGTCACCCCTTCCAGGTACTAATAGGCCTGGCTCTGCTTAGCTTCCAAGCCTTGCCAGTAACCCTGTCCCTAGTCCCAGGAACAGGTGGATTGTAAGGCTAGAGGAGGTTACAGAGAGAGAAAGGGGTGAGGCCATGGAGGGATTTGAAAACAAGGATGAGAATTTTAAAATCATGGCCTTGCTCAACCGGGAGCCAATGTAGGTCAGCAAGCACAGGGGTGATGGGTGAACGGGACTTGTGCGAGTTAGGATATGGCAGCAGAGTTTTGGATGAGCTTAAGCTTAAGTTAAGCAACACCTTCTCTACGTCTAACCTATCAAACTCCTTCATAATATTAACGACCTCTATTAGGTCACCCCTCAGCCTTCCCTTTTCTCAAAAAAAGATCCCCAGCTTGTTCAGTCTTTTCTGATAGGTATAACCTCTCAGTCCTGATATCATCCTTGTAAATCTTTTTTGCACCTTCTCCAGTGCCTCTATGTCCTTTTAGTAATATGGAGACCAGAACTCTTCACAGTACTCCAAGTGTGGTCTAACCAAGGTTCTCTACAAGTTTAACATAACTTCCCTGCTTTTCAAGTCTATCCATCTAGAAGTGAACCCCAGTGCTTTGTTTGCATATTTTATGGCTTTGTTAGCCTGCGTTGCTACTTTTAATGATTTGTGAATCTGTACCCCGAGATCCCTTTGCTCCTGCACCCCATTTAGACTCTTTGGCCTCCTTATTCCTCCTACCAAAATGCACCACCTCAGAGTTCTCGATATTGAAATTCATGTGCCATGTTCACATTCCCTGACCTGTAGGTACCATCACGCGCAAAGCCAACACCAGACTGCTCAGCAAGTGGGTGGCCTCTTCGGGTCATTTAGGGTTAAAGTGTGGGCTGCCCGATGGACCAGCGGGTGAAGCATCACCCCGCGTGTTAACCGATCCATGAAGACTTGAAGCTGCCAGGCTGAATGCTCAGTCTGTGTTGGGCTGAGTTAGCTGGGCTGGGTTAGCTGGGCTGGGTTAGCTGGGTTAGCTGGGCTGGGTTAGCTGGGCTGAGTTAGCGTTAGCTGGGCTGGGTTAGCTGGGCTGGGTTAGCTGGGCTGAGTTAGCTGGGCTGGGTTAGCTGGGCTGGGTTAGCTGGGCTGGGTTAGCTGGGCTGGGTTAGCTGGGTTAGCAGGGCTGGGTTAGCCGGGCTGGGTTAGCTGGGCTGAGTTAGCTGGGTTAGCAGGGCTGGGTTAGCCGGGCTGGGTTAGCTGGGCTGGGTTAGCTGGGCTGAGTTAGCTGGGCTGGGTTAGCTGGGCTGGGTTAGCTGGGCTGAGTTAGCTGGGCTGAGTTAGCTGGGCTGGGTTAGCTGGGTTAGCTGGGCTGAGTTAGCTGGGCAGGGTTAGCTGGGCTGGGTTAGCTGGGTTAGCTGGGCTGGGTTAGCTGGGTTAGCTGGGCTGGGTTAGCTGGGCTGGGTTAGCTGGGTTAGCTGGGCTGAGTTAGCTGGGCTGGGTTAGCTGGGTTAGCTGGGCTGGGTTAGCTGGGCTGGGTTAGCTGGGTTAGCTGGGCTGAGTTAGCTGGGCTGGGTTAGCTGGGCTGGGTTAGCTGGGCTAGGTTAGCTGGGCTGGGTTAGCTGGGTTAGCTGGGCTAGGTTAGCTGGGCTGGGTCAGGCAGCAGTTTAATGTGCTACAATAGACCTCAGTGCTCCTGAGCTGAGCGGAAAACAAAATCAGTCAGAGTTCAGAATGGTACCGGGGCTTAGAGGGTTAAATAAACTTGGCTTGTATTCCTTTGAGTATAAAAGGTTTGTGGGCGAGTGATCGAGGTGTTTAAAATGTTAAAGGGATTTGATAGGGTAGATAGAGAGGAACTATTTCCTCTGGTGGGGGAGTCCAGAAGAAGCGGGTATAACCTTAAAATTAGAGCCAGGCCATTCAGGGGTGCATTCAGGAAGCACTTTTTCATGCAAAGGGTAGTGGAAATCTAAAACTCTTTGCTGGGGGATGATTGAGATTGAGAGAGATAGATTTTTGTAAGGTAAGGCTATCATGGGATATGGAGCGAAGGCGGGTAAATGGAGTGGAGGTACAGATCGGCCATGATCTCATTGAATGGCACCGCAGGCTCAAGGGGCTGAATGGCCTACTCCTAGAAACATCGAAAAATAGGAGCAGGAGTAGGCCATTCGGCCCTTCGAGCCTGCTCCGCCATTCAATATGATCATAGCCGATCCTCTATCTCAGTACCATATTCCCGCTCTCTCCCCATACCCCTTGATGCCTTTTGTGTCCTGTTCCTAATGTTCCAAAGTTGCTAGCAGTTGTTACTTTCTTTTGTGAATGGCAGCCACGGTGAAAGGAGGATGAGCACTCCCATTGTCTACTGGCCCTGTCAGCAGAGCTGAATTCCCAACTTAACCATTCAGGAACATGGACCGCAAACCCCGTCCCCCGGCAGTGGTTCAGTGATGTAAATGCATCGTGTCCTGTATAACTGGGCCATGTCATTCAGAACGGTTCCACTGAGGAGGAACACAATTATTGGAAAGTAGGGGACACGCTATAGACTTTCACTAAGGGGAGCATGAGGGCAAAGTGCATTAGGCAAACCTGCAGTGCACACTGAAAGGCTTAACAAAAACTGGCACCATGCCCCTATAGGCTGGCTGGAAGATTAAGAAAGAAAAGAAAGACTTGCATTTCTATAGCGCCTTTCACGACCACTGGACGTCCCAAAGAGCTTTACAGCCAATGAAGTACTTTTTGAAGTGTAGTCACTGTTGTACTGTAGGAAACGCGGCAGCCAATTTGCACACAGCAAGATCCCACAAACTGCAATGTGATAATGACCAGATAATCTGTTTTAGTGGTGTTGATTGAGGGATAAATATTGGCCCAGGACACCGGGGAGAACTCCCCTGCTCTTCTTCAAAAATAGTGCCATGGGATCTTTTACCTGAGAGGGCAGACGGGGTCTCGGTTTAATGTCTCATCCAAAAGACGGCACCTCCAACAGTGCAGCACTCCACTGGAGTGTCAGCCTGGATTTTTGTGCTCAAGTCTCTGGAGTGGGACTTGAACCCACAACCTTCTGACTCAAAGGCAAAGTGTACTACCAACAGAGCCACAGCTGACACATATTCTGCACTAATTGAGCTGGGACCCAGTGAAAAGGTTCCCCTTGCCCCAATCTCCTGGTCCTTACAAGCATGTTCTGGGTCAGCAGGACCAAGCTAGCCGCTGTAAAATATCACCTCCAGGGTCTCAGGAAACAACAATGGTGATTTTCCGGTTTGAGCCGTTGAGTTGGTGGAGGACGGTGGATCAGAAAAGGAGCGAACCCACTGGAGCTTCTGCGATCAGTCTCATGATGATAATGGCGCCACAGCTCCCGACATGAAGGATAGAGCTGCCACTCAGGCAGCAGACCTGGTGAGGCAGCATTCAGTAGCAGGAGATCTGTGAAGCCCTGTCTGATAGCGCTCTCCATACAATCCCTAAGTATGTGGAAAGCAGGGGAGGGAGCTTGTTCCATACTGGAGCCCTAGGCCTTTGCAGCAGCAATCTGAGAGCAACTGAGGAGGGTACAGAACATTTACTGCCTGGCTTTCCAATAGTCCAGGGAACCCAGGTGACTATCAGTGCTCCACACGCATTCATCAACAGGAAAGGACACCACGCCATAATTGTGGAGCCAATTTCAGACTACAGAAATGTCATCCTGCATGGTATCTAGGGAGCAGCCATTGTGCGTTTATTCTACAGCGGCCCCCGGTGTCGGCATCATTAGATGGTCCCCACCAATAGCCTCTGGCAGACCACGGCTATACTATTCAGGGAACCGCCACACAGCAGTCGGGGTGCAGCTACAGGGCGTGGCTCCTTGATCCGACAGATGTTCCAGTGGGGAGTGACACTCGCAGCGAGTTCATCACTGCCGCTCGCCCACAATTTCCCAAGATCCAGTCCCCCCAGCAAGTGCCGGATCGCAGATTCACCGCTGCAATGAGGCACGTGTCACCACTCAAGTTACTGACGAGCGCACCATTGGGGTGTAGATGCAATAATTCTCTTACTTGGGCAGAGTGCTACTCTACAATCCAGCTAAAGTCTGATGCATGCTGCATTAATTTTCCATCCAAAGAGGAGAGAAGCTGCAGCAACAACAACTTAATATTAACACAGTCTCAAAGTGCTTTACAGATAGGCAGAAAAAGAAAGAAAGAAAGAAAGGCATTTCTACAGCGCCTTTCATGACCACCGGACATCCCAAGGCACTTTACAGCCAATACTTTTGAAGTGCAGTCACTGTTGTAATGTGGGAAAAGTGGCAGCCAATTTACGCACAGCAAGCTCCCACAAACAGCAATGTGATAATGACCAGGTAATCTGCTTTAGTGGTATCTTGTCAAAAACTTGCTGAAAGTCCATGCACACAACATCCACTGCATGTCTCCCATCCACCATACCTGTCACCTCCTCAAAGAACTCCCCCAAGTTTGTCAAGCACGATATTCCTTTTTGAAATCTCTGTTGGCTGCTTCTAATCATTTTCTTTTTGTCTAGATAGTTAGTGGTTGCATTTTTAATAAAGTTTCCAAAATCTCCCCTACCAGGGATGTGAAACTAACTAGCCTGTAATTACCCAGGTTAGTCCTATCTCACTTTTTGAAGATAGGCATTACATTGGCCAATCCTCCAGCACACATCCACTCTCAATTGAGCCCTGAAGTATAATTTCTTTGGTCTCCTCTATTTCTTTCCCCATTTTCCTCAGGATCCTTGGATGTATCCTGTGGGGTCCTGGCAATTTGTCTTCCTTTAGTCCTAACTACTCTAATACATTCCTTTTAGCTCGGTAACAGGAAACAAGGATGATGCATTACATTGTCTCCTTAAGAGAATGTCTTCAAAAAGAGATAAGATCATAAGACATTTTCTACATCTTACAACAAGTGTAGTTTCAGTGTGGAGTATTAAGAAAGTGAATGTGGGAATTGTAATGTATGTACCTTTAAGGGGGGAACTACTTTTTACAGCTCATGTATACTGTAGTACCGGCAGTGACCACACCTGTATATAACGCTGAGTAGTAATCTGTACAGATCAGTTGCAGCCTGAGCCACGTTGAGTAAACACCTATTGTACCGTTCTCCGCAGTCTTTGTCTTCTTATACATGGACATAACATTGGCAACGAGGCAGGTTCGAACCTACCTGCAACTCTGCATCACCTCCCGGGGATTCGTTCCTGGAGATCAGTGGATTGGAGGTCAAGGCCAGAGACTCGGGCGTCGACCACGGGCAACCGCCCAGTCATCCAGCAGAGACTCGAGAATTGCGGGGGAGGCTGTCGAGAGCCAGGCTTGGCTTTCCAGTCGAGGTGGTCCAGCGAAACGGGCTGGCAACAGGTAGTGCGCAGACCCTTCCCGGACAGCGGCGGGCTAGTGCCCGACCGAGCGGCACAGCAAAGGGCCGAGCAGCGTCGACGGGGGAGAGAGAGAGCGGGCAGAGCGCACAGGGCGCAGCCGGTGTTCAGGGGCCGAGCAGCGTCGGAGAGAGGGAGAGAGAGATGTGCAGAAACCCGCGAGGCACCGCCATTGCCACAAGGACCACCGAGAGTGGCGTTGGCAGCAGCGCAGGAGAAGCGCGCGAAACCTACAGGGCACCGCCATTGCCACGAGAACCGCCGGGAGCGGCATCGGCAGCAGCGGGGGAGGAAGGGAAGCGTGGGAGATGCCATTTTAAACCACACCCAAAATGCCGAAGAGTGGCAGTATCACCGCATTTGACAATGAAGTCGAAGATTGGACTACATATGTCAAACGAATGGAGGTGTACTGCAAGGCAAATGGGGTGTCAGATGACAAGAAAGCGTCGGTATTGTTAAATTTAATGGGTGCAAAGACGTATGGTTTATTATGAAATCTCGTAACCCCAACGAAGCCAATGGAAAAGAGTTTTGAAGACATAGTAACGATACTAAAGGAACATTTAAACCCCACACCGCTGCTGATAGCAGAAAGATTCAAGTTTCACAAACGGAACCAGCATAAGGATGAAAGCAATGCTGATTATTTAACAGAACTGCGCAAACTATCGAAACACTGCCAGTTTGGAGCGGGACTGACAGATGCCTTAAGGGACAAGTTTGTGTGTGGGCTTCAAAGTGAAGGAACCCAGAAACAGCTTTTATCTGAAAAGGACCTTACACTAGAAAAGGCTTTCAGCATTGCGGTATCATATGAAGCAGCAGCACGGGGCACTGCAGAGATTCAACAGAGACCGCAAGAATATGGCACAAACGAAATGTCATATGGAACAGAGAAGTGCTACCGCTGCGGCAGAACAACACACGACCAGAATGATTGCTGGTTCAAAGACAAAGTGTGCAGACAGTGTGGAAAAGTAGTTCCCCCCTTAAAGGTACATGCATTACAATTCCTCCCCTTTTAGATTAACAGTACCATAACACTCATTTAACAATGCAGTCACCAACCAGGCCCCAGCCATGATGTTCTTTAACCGAAGGTTAAGATCTCGCCTGGATTTGCTCAGACCAAACGTACGAAGAGATGTTGAGAGTAAGCAATTCCAGCACATCCATGAGAAGCCAACAAGGAGCTTCAATGTAGGGCAACCAGTCTTGGCCTGCGACTACCGAGCAGAAAAATGGCAGCCAGGAATGATATGCACACGGCAGGGCCCACTAATGTACACAGTGGACGTTGGGGAGAGCATCGTGAGATGCCATGCTGACCAGATCCTAGAGTCACAGGAACAAGTCAACCCCATGCCTCGCCCATACGTACCTGCTGATGAACCCGACGTACAGGTAGCATCTACCCCAGAAACAGTAGCATCGGAAGCTGATGAACCAACCGACGACAGGGGGCCAGAATCGCCTCCGCACCAAGAGCAAGACACTCGGGAAAGGCGCTATCCAGAAAGGATCAGGAAGCCTCCCCAAAGACTGAATTTATAAATAGACTATTTTCAGCTAATGTTGCATGTTAAAAGTGTTAATTGTAATTAGTTTGATATTTAATTGTTAAATGAGTGTTATGGTACTGTTAATCTAAAAGGGGAGGAATTGTAATGTATGTACCTTTAAGGGGGGAACTACTTTTTACAGCTCATGTATACTGTAGTACCGGCAGTGACCACACCTGTATATAATGCTGAGTAGTAATCTGTACAGATCAGTTGCAGTCTGAGCCACGTTGAGTAAACACCAATTGTACCGTTCTCCGCAGTCTTTGTCTTCTTATACACGGACGTAACAGGAAGGATCATAATAACTAGTGGTGAATTTGTGCCTCCACATTTACCCCTTCTAGTGGCTTCCACAGGTTCCCAACCAAAAAATGGGCAAAGGCCGCCTCCTCATCTTGCTTTAAGATGGCTGCTCACCCTCCTCACCCAAGAGTTGTGCAACAACCTGTGCAGCCCAAGTGGCACCTGTGTGCTTGGACCACCTGTCTCCCAGGGCTGGCACTTTGCAAATGAGCTACCGCAACATTTTAGTTGGTAGCATGCTTCACAAGCTGAACTTTGAACTACATGTAAAGAGAGAACGTGCTTTTATATAGTGCCTTTCATGACCTCGGCATGACACACAACCAATTAAGTACTTTTAAAGTGTTGTAATGTAGGGAAAAGTTGTCAGCGAATTTGTCCACAGCAAAGTCGCACAAATAGCAATGAAATAAATCACCAGTTAATGTGTTTTTGGTGGTGTTTGTTGAGGGATAACTGTTGGCCAGGACATCAGGAGAATTCTTTGAATAGTGCCATGGGATCTTTTACATCCACCTGAAAGAGCAGACAGGATCTCTGGTAATATAACGTATTACTGTGCCCCTCTCTTATTTTGCCCTCCACATCCTGTTGTATGGAGATTGCCCGATAGTTTATGCCGCCAGTGGATCTTCGTACACAACGTCTAGCCAGGTGGGACTTGGAGGCAGAAAGTTCTTGGCGAACCTTTGGCCTTCCATTCTCCACAATACTTCTGCACCCGTTGATCTGTTAAACTGCTCCCTCAACAACATTTCTATAGTGCCTCTAATGTTCTAAAAGGTCCCAAGGTGCTTCACAGAAGCGCAACCAGACAACAATTGATACCGAGCCAAAGAAGGAAACATTAGGACAGGTGACCAAAAGCTTGGTCAAAGAGGTAGGTTTTAAGGAGCATCTTAAAGGAGGAGAGAGGTGAAGAGGTGAAGAGGTTTCGGGAGGGATTTCCAGAGCTTAGGGCCTAGACAGCTGAAGGCACGGCCGCCAATGGTGGAATGAAGGAAGTGGGGGATCCACAGGAGGCCAGAGTTGGAGGAACGCAAAATTCTTGGAGGTTTTTTAGGCTGTATTCACTATCACGTGGATATTACATTATGCCATGTGTCACTGGAATATTCACTGCCCTGTGTATATTACAGCACACCTTGTTTCACTGGGATATTAAATGCCCCATATATACAACATAGATTTCACAATTCTGTGTATTTTGAGAATTACTGAAAAATTTGTACAGTGATGATGGATCTCTGATTGAGTTACTCACAGTGAAACAGAGGTTCTGCGTTTCTGCAGAGCTGTGTACCTATAGAATCTGAAGCACATCCCAGCCTTACTCGATAAAACTTAAATGGTGGCAACACAAAGTGTTAGCATGAGAGGATGACCCGAGATGGCCTGAGCCGTAAAGAGCTAAAACTATAAGCCTGCTTGTTGGTCTCTATCTAATATAATTTGTTCTGTGTTATGAGGAGTAATGTAATGGACTCAAATGATTGACGCCTCGATTTTAAAATTGTCGTCCTTGTTTTCAAATCCCTCCATGGCCTCGTCCCTTCCTATCTCTGTAATCTCCTCCAACCCTACAACCCTCCGAGATATCTGCGCTCCTCCAATTCTGGCCTTTTGCACATCCCTGATTTTCATCGCTCCACCATTGGCGCCCGAGCCTTCAGTTGCCTCGGCCCCAAGCTTTGGAATTGCTTCCTTAAACCTCTCCGCCTCTCGACCTTTCTCTCCTCCTTTAAGACACAGCCTTGAAGCCAACCTCTTTGTCCAAGCTTTTGGTCACCCGTCCTAATATCTCCTAATGTGGCTTGGTGTCAAATTTTGTTTGATAACGCTGCTGCGAAGTGCCATGGGACATTTTATTATGTTAAAGGCACTATATAAATGCATGTTATTGTTGTTGTTGAGGGGGGGCCCACAGAGTTGTGTTGAAACATAATTGTTATGATCGACACTGAGAACATACTCCCGGATTGTAGCGGTTTACTGCTGTGGAATTTTTACCCTATACGTGTGGCTGTGAAAAGACTCATTGAAAATAATTGTAGCATTGGGGTGGGTGGCGGTGGGGGGGGGATGGTTAGACCTCCGGAAACACGCCCGCTAAAAGGAAGACCTGTGAGAGACAGTGAAATAAAGAGAAATGACTGTGGGTGAAGTTGTTGTACAAACCCTGACTCCTGTTACAAGCACATTAAACATTCACATTGTCAACCCTTCATAATTCCTGCCCTATAAGGTTTAAATTAGTTTTATTTGTTGCTGGAAAATTTGAGGCAATCAGATTTTTATGTATGACGGACACTTTGCATGTGTAATGTCGGCAACATTTTCAGATAAATAGATACGCAGGCACAAGACCAACAGCAGACTGGTACATAGATAGGCAGACAGCAAACTGACAGATAGACATACAGATAGTTAGGCAAGAGACTGACGATAGACATATAGATAGACATATAGACAGATAGACAGATAGATAGACAGACAGACAGTCAGACAGATAGACATATAGATAGACAGACAGACAGACACACAGACACACAGATAGATAGATAGACAGATAGATAGATAGATAGATAGATAGATAGATAGATAGATAGATAGACAGACAGGCAGATAGATAGACAGACAGATAGATAGATAGATAGATAGATAGATAGATAGATAGATAGATAGATAGATAGATAGATAGATAGATAGATAGACAGACAGACAGACAGACAGACAGATAGACAGCAGACTGTAAGAGGGATAGCTAGATATATAGACAAAAACAGCAGACCGACAGACATGGATACAGATAGCTAAATAGACAACAGACTGACAGTTGGCACACAGATAGATAGACATAGTTATACAGCAGATGGTAAGATAGATGGTTAGGCAAGTAGGCAGGCAGACAGGAGGCTGACAGATATACAAATAGATAGATGCACAATAGACTGACAGTAGATTACAGATAGACAGAAGACAGATAGATAGATAGATATTTGTTGCTATGTTGCTTGCTAAGGTGTCTGTCTGTGATAAATATAATTTGTGCAAGAAATCATGGAGTGGGGGAGGGAAGAGGCCGTAGTAAATAGCATCCCATTCCCCTCAAACCTCCCCCCCCTCCTATATTGCCCCCTGCTGAGGTAATAAAGGTGCCTGTCCTGACTGCTCCTTTCCTCACATCAATGTGAGAGTTATCAGCACTGGCTGCGACTGGCATTACCCAGAGTGGAAGGGGAGGGGATCAGTGACACCGCCATTGTTAGTACTATTAATCCTTTTATCAGGCTCACAGTCATTAGAAGCAGGGAAGAAAAGGCCCCTAAAACCCAGGAGATGAAACCTGACAACATGAAAGGGAAACCTTTCAAACAGTGTCAGGCAGGAATTAACAGTTCAGCAAATTAGCTGAGAAAATAGTGAGGAGGTGAAACTCGGCAAAGCAGTTGGGATGTGATCTGCTACTGGTGGGGATTGAACACTCGGGCTTGCTGTAACAAGGCAACTAATAAATGGTTTCTTATGCAGAATTCCCAGTTTATTAAACTTCTCTGTAGCTGAAGAGATTTTTCCAAACTAACATTTTAAAACTACTATTCAGAAGAAAATGCAGGGTTTTTTTTGACAGAGTCCAGAACATGAATATTTATTTTTTCAAGTATTTTTCTTTTATAATGGCCTGAATTTTGCGATTCAGCGCTCATTGTTATTAAAGAGTACATCGGACAGCAACTTCCAGCGACCGCACATGCGTGGTTAAACACGGAAATCAGGAAGTTGCTGTCCCGAGTTTCCCTGCTCCTCCAGGAGCTTCGCTATAACAGTACCTCGGCGAGAGGCTCGACATCGAAACACACGGAAGGGCTTTAAATTGCGATACCGACGTGATAGATCCCCACTAAACTCACCAGAAAAAAGTTAGGGCTTGTCCATTCCAGTGCAAGTACATTTTTAATAGCGTGATAAGCAATGTTCCCTGTGGCCCCACAGCGCTCCAGGGGTCCCGCGCAGCCAGCTTGCCGGCTTTTCAACAGAAAAACCGCGCCTGTGCGATATTTTGAATGGGCTGCGCAGCCCCACGGCCCGAAAAACAATTACAGAAAACGTCTTAATTACTGCCAGACAACCTCTCTGGCACTGAAAATTAATTTTACAAGTGTAGAGTCTCATTCATTCAGATTTTACAAAGTATTTACAACATAGAAACAGGCCATTCAGCCCAACAGGTCCATGCCGGTGTTTATGCTCCACACGAGCCTCCTCCCACCCCATCAACATATCCTTCTATTCCTCTCTCCCTCGTGTACTTATCTAGCTTCCCCTTAAATGCATCTATGCTACTCATCCCAACTACCCCTTGTGGTAGTGAGTTCCACGTCCTAAACACTCTCTGAGTAAAGAATTCTCTCCTGAATTCCCAATTGGAATTAATAGTGATTATCTTATATTTATGACCCCTAGCTCTGGTCTCGCCCACAAGTGGAAACATCTTCTCTTCGTCTACTCTATCAAACCCGTTCATGATCTTAAAGACCTCTATCAGGCCTCAGTATTCTCTTTTCAAAGAGGAAAATGCCCCAACTTGTTCAATCTTTCCTGATAGGTATAACCTCTCAGTTCTGGCATCATCATTCTAATAAATCATTTTTCACCTTCTCCAGTGCATCTGTGTCCCTTTTATAATATGGAAACTAGAACTCTTCAAGTGTGGTCTAACCAAGCTTCTATACAAGTTTAACATAACTTCTCTGCTTTTCAAATCTATCCCTTGAGAAATGAACCCCAGTGCATTTAATTATTTTAATTATTGTTGGACATTTTTTTTAAAGTTAAACTTTTTCTTTTCTTTATTTTTTAAATGGCGAGAAACTTTCAAATGTTGGTGTCCAGAGAGATTTGGGTGTCCTCGTGCAAGAAAGACAGAAAGCTAGCGTGCAGGTACCGCAAGCAATAAGGAAGGCAAATGGCATGTTGGCCTTTATTGCAAGGGGTTGGAGTACAAGAGTAAGGAAGTCTTGCTACAATTGTACAGGGCCTTGGTGAGACCACACCTGGAGTACTGTGCACAGTTCTGGTCTCCTTATCAGAGGAGTTGGTGCAGCAAAGGTTCACTAGATTGATTCCTGGGATGAGAGGGCTGTCCTATGAGGAGAGATTGTGTAGAATGGGCCTATACTCTCTGGAGTTTAGAAGAATGAGAGGTGATCTCATTGAAACATACAAAATTCTGAAGTGGATTGACAAGGTGGATGCTGAGAGGTTGTTTCCCCTGGCTGGAGTGTCTAGAACTAGGGGGCACAGTCTCAGGATAAGAGGTAGGCCATTTAAGACTGAGATGAGGAGGAATTTCTTCACTCAGAGGGTTGTGAATCTTTGGAATTCTCTGCCCCAGAGGGCCGTGAATGCTGAATCTTTGAGTATATTCAAGGCTGAGATAGATAGATTTTTGGACTCTAGGGGAATCAAGGGATATGGAGATCGGGTGGGAAAGTGGAGTTGAGGTGGATGATCAGCCATGATATTGAATGGCGGAGCAGGCTCAAGGGGCCGTATGGCCTACTCCTGCTCTTATTTTTTATCTCTCTCTCTCTTAATCCAATCTTTCTTTACCTTGCTTTATTTTGTTTTCTGTACCTGATTTGACATCGAATTGATTATTCTAACTTACACTTCCTGATTCAGACTCTGCATGGCTCAGTAAGGATTCTTCAATCTGATTGGTTAAGGATATACACAGTTGCTTGCCCTGTTCACACTGGTCCCAGAGGGCGCTGCGCTGAAATGGCTTTCTAATCATAGCAAGTTCCATTGCAAAAGCCCATAGAAAGTTTGTGGGTAAGTGTAAGTGTAATTAATGGCTGGCGCCGTTCTTTTGCTGCTGACTACAAAATCCAGGCCATTGATTTTTTTCTTTCTTTTCCAACTTTCTCCCCTCCTCTCCCGATGACGCTGGCCCCTTGCTGGACCACAGGTTCCACCCGCCTTCCAGTACATCACCCGAGGGGCCAATGTTCATGTTTGTCAAAACACCAAAGGGAAAGAATTAGTGTTCGCCAGCAAAGTTGGTTTCAATGGCAACTGCAGTTAACGGCCACTGGAAATGGCCGTAACGCTAAGCGAGTGAAATTGGGCTGGGGGGGGGGGGGTGCGTGGAGATAAGGTGGCGCTGCGCTCATCCTCCGTGCAACGCCGTCCTGGTGGCATTGCTGGAGGGATCCAGGATGAAGTTTCTGTCCAGGTCCGGCGTTACAGCTTCCCACAGCCTCTGGGAGTGAAGCTGTGGAGCTCGCAAGGAATTGTGGGCAATGAAGAGGTCTGAGAATTAAAGGGGCCACGCTCACTGAAGCAATACAAATTAAAATACAGTGAATCCATACATTTTTCAGCCCTTACTGCCTTGTAAGAAATATTCAATATTTAATGAAGTTCCAAATGTGCATATTCAGCCTGTAAAGCTGAATTAACTTCCTAACCTCAACAAATGGGAAAACTGCCTCAGCACTAACACAAATGGCTCAGCAAGCCAAGGAAGGGGCACCCAGGGTCTCACACGCAGCACTCCAGCTTTGTTCAGGGGGTCAACATTGCAAGAGCAACCCGCGACCCACAGGGGCCAGGAGGCCCTCCAGAAAGAACGAAGTGGGAGTACGTCACGAAGGCTGTCACTGCCAGCAGTGTCGCCCCCACCACCTGGCTCCAGTGCCCAAAGAAGCTTCATGCCCTCAGACCACTGGTCAAGGTCAGTGAATGCATCTTCAAAAGTTGTCTCCTACCAACTGCACCACTAACCTCACACACTGCTCAATGCACAACCCCCAATCACTCAACAACCAACAACCTGCACCAATGATGAGGCACATCTCCCATTCCTAGCCTCACCTCACCCCCTTGGAGGAGACAGTGCAGGCTATTCTTGGCGGGGGTATGGCTGAGCCCTTGGCCAGCGGGGGGGGGGGGGGCTGAAAGGATGCAAGATGCTGGTATCCTCCTACATTATCCTCCTTCTGCTATGCACCTCTTGCTTTCCTGCCCTCCCGTCAGCACAACTCTACCCTTGTGCCTTCCTCATTTCACACACTCAAGAAATGCAGCCTGCCCAGCCAGTAGGTCAACTAGGCCTTCACTTACCATCCAAGCCCTTGCAAGCATCCAGCAGCGCTCCCTACACACTTAAAAAACGTTTCACATCTATTGCAACAAGCCACCACTTCAATAAAATCAAAAAATCCCAGTCCAAACCATTAAATTCAAACTTACCTGAATGATGTGTGTGTCCCTTTAAGAGCGGCAGATATCGTCAGCCTGCTTGCACGTCAGGTTAACTAAGTTAACCAGGTTAACCTGACGTGCTTAGGATCCAGCGCTGAATTCAGTGCTAGGGTCGAAGTTTACGTTGGTGGCGTTAAGTCGGTGCTGCACGCCGATTGACGTCACCACGCCGCCATTTTTTTTTTACAGGGCGCTGCCAGTTATCGGCAGTGCAAAGGGGGAGAGGAATATGGCAGCCACCGCGGGACCCGCCACCAGCTGGCGAAAGAGCGGCGGCCGCCATTTTATCACCATTTCATGGCACTAGGGAGTAGCTGTAAGTACATGAATTTCTAGCCGTGAGTGCCCACAGGCCAATTGAGCGTGGGGGCATCACAACTAAGCGTGCTCCTGTCCTCGCCCGACTCACACACACCACTGGGCAGTGATCCGAAGTGGAAACCTTGGCTAATTTCCCTTTCCTAGCCCAGTGATGCTGAGGCCAACTGTAAATATAAAGACTCACCAAATATAAAGCATCTTATGCCTCTCCGAGAGATCTCAAAGCACGTTACATACAATGATGTACAGCGTCGTTATATAGACAAACACAGCAGCAACTTTATGCACTGCAAGATCCCACAAACAACAATGAGATGAATGACCAGTTAATCTGTTTTTGATTGCGAGAGCATTGTTGATCAGGACACAGAGGAGCTCCTTGCTCTTGCTTCAATAGTGCCATGAGAGCTACCTGAACTACCAGCTGGGACATCAGCGTAACGCCTTCTCTGAAAGACGGCCCTTCCGAAAATGCAGCACTCCCTCAGTACTGCATTGAAGTACCAGCCTGGATTAGGTGCTCAAGTGCTGAGGGGAACTAGAACCCATAACCTTCCAGTTCAGAGGGAAAGCGGTGCCAACTGAGCCACATGGACACTGTTTGCCATGGCTAGCTCAGTGCAGACCAAGGGTTGATTTCCTTCTTTCCCTATGGGAACACAACTGGTCTCAGCCTAAGACCTCACCCAACAGCACGGTCCTGACATGGGATTCACCACATAGAGCGTTGTGTCCACAGGTTCTAGCACTGTCTGACACGATGCTTCAGTGCCTTTTCGCCTTTTTCCGGATGTTATTGTGTTGGGCTTTTTGAAAGCTGAAAGGACAGTCAGTGCCCTGATGGGTAACACAAATTAATTGCGTTACTGTGAAGCACAGAGCTGATTCATGGCCTTTTTGGCTGGTGTCTCGGGTTCTGGAAGCTGCTGGTGCTTTTGTTGTCACTTGATATCCAAGACAATGGGGTCGATTTTTGACCTTTGGGGGACTGACCAGGGGAGTGGCCTCCACTTTCAGCAGCCAAGAGGCGAAGGTGATTTTGAGGCTTCAGCCTCCTTTAAATTTGTCCGGCGAGCTGTAGGGAGCCAAACAGGAGTCCCAGTACAGAATCACAGAATCACAGAAACCCCACAATGCAGATAGAGGCCATTTCGGCCCATCGAGCCTGCACCGACACATATCCCACCCGATCCCCGTAACCCCATGTATTTAATCCCCCTAACACTAAGGGTCAATTTATCATAGCCAATCATCCTAACCCGCACATCTTTGGACTGTGGGAGGAAACCGGAGCACCCGGAGGAAACCCACGCAAACACGGGGAGAATGTGCAAACTCCACACAGACAGTCACCCGAGGCCAGATTCGAACCCGGGTCCCTGGCGCTGTGAGGCAACAGTGCTAACCACTATGCCACCGTACAGCTCGCTGGATTGATGCCTCAAAATTAGGCCAAGGCAGCCATGGTCAGGAAAGTTGCAAGGCATAGGAGAGGGGGAGGGCGCGATCACGGCGGGTGGTGGGGTGCGTGTGTGGCAGCGGGCCAGGCACCTGCTCCTCCGGGGCCCACAAAAATAATTTGACATTTACCTTTGCTGGGCCTCTTCGGTTCCATCACCCGTGGAACTGGTCGGAGTGTGCACGGCCCAGGCTCCGATCGGTTCCAACCGAAAATTGAAATCAGGGTTCTATTTGCCTCTTATGTGTCAGCTGTGGCTCAGTGGGTAGCACACTCGCCTCTGAGTCAGAAGGTTGTGGGTTCAAGTCCCACTCCAGGGACTTGAGCGCATAAAGCTAGGCTGACACTCCCAGTGCAGTACTGAGGGAGTGCTGCACTGTCGGAGGTGCCGTCTTTCGGATGAGACATTAAACCGAGGCCCCGTCTGCTCTCGCAGGTGGACGTAAAAGATCCCATGGCACTATTTCGAAGAGGAGCAGGGGAGTTATCCCCAGTGTCCTGGCCAATATTTATCCCTCAACCAACATAATAAAAACAGATTTCCTGGTCATTGTCACATTGCTGTTTGTGGGAGCTTGCTGTTCGCAAATTGGCTGCCGCATTTCCCACATTACAACAGCGACTCCACTTCAAAAAAGTATTTCATCGGCTATAAAGTGCTTTGAGATGTCCGGCGGTTATGAAAGGCGCTATATAAATGCAAGTCTTTCTTTTCTTTCTCAGGACTCCGATTTCTATATTAAAAGGGTCCTATCGCAAAACAGGCGGTGCTTTGGACACCCTGCAGTAGGACCCTTTCAAAATGGCACCGGCCGCATCGCCGGTGTTAACGGGACGGAAAGGCAACCAACCCCATCGTGAGGCCGCCAGCGCCAGGCGAAGGGTGTGAAAAATCAACCCCGGTCAGTGCCCAGATGAGTAACTCAATTTCAGTGAGCTGTTGTGAAATCCAAAGACATCTCAGGTTCTAGGAACTGTTGCTGGTGACCTGTTATCAGATGATTTCTACAGTTCTATTCATTGCAAGCTGCACCACTCCTTAACAGTTTAATAGTTACTATGCCACAAATTATGCCTTTCCGAGGGAAACGCCTGCATTCCATCACACACTCCTCCCCCTCCCCCAGGGTTAGAAGCCTCTCCTGCTGCACGTCTCCTCATTCAAAAATCTGACTGACTGTGCAACGCGTCGGCACGGAACACCACCGCCCTTTTATCGCTGAGTGGCAAGTCAGGAGTTTACATGGGTGAGCTCCCGGTCTCGGCAGGGCTACTGTGATGGACAGCAAGCAGAAAGAGGGAGGAATAAATCAGTGTGAGAGTCATCCACGTTGCTTTTACACTTATAAAATCCGATGGCGCTATTTCGAAGAAGAGCAGGGGGAGTTCTCCCCGGTGCCCTGGGGCCAATATTTATCCCTCAACCAACATCACTAAAACAGATTATCTGGTTATTATCACATTGCTGTTGGTGGGAGCTTGCTGTGTGCAAATTGGCTGCCGCGTTTCCCACATTATAACACTTGAAAAGTACTTCATTAGCTGTAAAACGCTTCGGGAGGTCCTGGGGTCGTGAAAGATAAATGCGAGTCTTTCTTCTTCCTTTACACAGCTTGTTAGCAGTTAGTTATAGGGCAGCGGTGGTGGCGAGCGGGCACGAGTTGCTTGTCTGGTTTCTTAGTCGGGCAATGTTTTGTGGCATGAGCACGAGGCTAAGGTGCAGCAAATAAACAAGGCAATGGGAGATTACAAAGATGATCAAAGGATCTGAGTAAAGGATCTAGAGTGTGATTTTATTCGAGGTTTGCACCTACAGGGAGTAAATTAATGCTTTATGTCTTGGCTTTCGATGTGTGGCTCAGTATGATTTTAAATCTGTAAATAACACAGGCGCTGTTTCATCTTTTATTTTACATTTTCTTGTGGAATTTTTTTTATCAAACTGAGTGATGTTAGTGCTGGGGAATTTCCATTCCAGGCACCCAGCGTCAACAGGTCGAGTATAACATCATAGCCATAATGTGGAGTACAGCTCACTACAATGCATTGTAGTCTCTAAAACTGTCACCAGTTACAGTTTTAACTGGCAACACAACGGTTGATTTGTTCAGGATGCGATAGAAAGAAGAAAGCAAGAAAGACTTGCATTTCTGTAACGCCTTTCATGATCTCAGGATGTCCCAAAGCATTTTACAGCCAATGAAGTACTTTTGAAGTGTGGACACTGTTGTAATGTAGGAAATCGCAGCAGCCAATTTGTGCACAGCAAGCTCCCACAAACAGCAATGTGATAATGACCAGATCATCTGTTTTAGTGATGTTGATTGAGGGATAAATATTGGCCCCAGGACACCGGGGAGAACTCGCCCTGCTCTTCTTTGAAATAGTGCCATGGGATCTTTTACGTCCACCTGAGAGAGCAGCCGGGGCCTCGGTTTAACATCTCATCCAAAATGAGGCACCTCTGACAGTGCAGCACTCCTACATAGATACATAGAAGATAGGAGCAGGAGTAGGCCATTCGGCCCCTCGAGCCTGCTCCGCCATTCAATGAGATCATGGCTGATCATCCAAATTCAGTACCCTGTCCCTGCTTTCTCCCCATATCCCTTGATCCCCTTAGCCTTAAGAAATATATCTAACTCCGTCTTGAATATATTTAATGAATTGGCCTCTACTGCCTTCTGTGGTAGAGAATTCCACAGTCTTGCATTGGCGTGTGACTTGAACCCACAACCTTCTGACTCAGAGGCGAAAGTGCTACCACTGAGGTACGGCTGACAGTTCTAATATGAAGGCTGCTATATCACCAATTAAACACGTCCACCGGGAACCAGTGGAAGTCTCAAAAACCAGTTCAAAATCAGCCAGATAGCAAGTAGCATCTGACCCAACCTCAGAAAGACATTCCCACCACAGCCACTCTATGGAGTCTCAGAGGGAGACTGCCAGCTTAGTGCTGTGGGCCATGTCCGCTCGGAACTGGATTGAGACGGCCCAAATTTATTTCATTACAAGTAACAAACAGCGGAGAATGAATCCAATCAGTGTGGGCTAGCATTGAACCAGGGTCCTAGAGATGAAAGCCCAGTGTTTACACTGCTGGATCAACTTTGGTTCTTTTCTCTTATACCGGCAAGAGTGACAAGGTTGAATTTAATTGCTGTGATATACAATAGATTGTTTATTTTATATTAAATCTGGTAATACTGCAGTATCTATTGGGTGATGGCATTTAGCTTCCGTTCCAACATTACCATTAGTTTCATTTTGCCATCCTGCGCCATTTATCATCTAACTCTGTGACTTGTTAGCACATGAGCTATGCCGGACAAATGAGTGATGGTGAAGTTCAAGCGGAAGAGCGGGGAATCCTAAAATATATTCAGAGTTGGCTGTTGCCGTGAGCAACCTCAGCATTTATCAAACCCACCAAGGTGTAGAAGACTGTAGCCCCTTTGACAAGATGCAACGAGAACCCACCCCTTGTTCCTGCCCAGTTAAATGCCACGGAAAGGAATTGATGCTATTGGCCTATTCTGTGCCACTGTCCATCTCCTACGTTGGACAGATGTAGCTATATAAATGCAAGTTGTTGTTATTGACTAATTATATTATTAGACAAAATTTGACACCGAGGCACACAAAGAGATGTCAGGACAACCAAAAGCTTGGTCAAAGAGCTAGATGTTAAGCAGTGGCTTAAAGGATGAGAGAGAGGTGGCGAAGCAGGAATTCCAGAGCTGAGGGCCGAGGCAGCTGAAGGCACGGCCGCCACTGGTGGAGTGATGAAAATCAGTGATGCACAAAGAGCAACAAGAATATGAAGCAAGAGCTCCATACTTACCCTAGAACGAGAAGAGCTGTTTAAATACACCTCCACATAAAATTCAATTAGTTCATGACTGATCTGTACCTCAACTCCATTTGCCTGCCTTTGATCTACATCTCTTGATACCCACACCTGATAAAAAAATCTGTTAATATCAGTCTTGAAAATTTCAATTAACCCAGCATCCATAGCCTTTTTGGGGGAAAGATTCCACATTTCCACTAACGTTTATGTGAGAAAGTACTTCCTGATTTAGCTCCCGAACGGCCTAGCTCTATTTTTAAGATTGTGCCCCCTTGTTCTGGATTCCCCCACCTGAGGAAATAACTTCTCTGTATCTACTCTATCGAATCCTGTAGTAATTTTAAACACCGCAATTAGCTTATCGCTCAACTGTCCAAACTCAAGGGAATGCAACCCAAGTTTAAGCAACCTGCCCTCATAATTTAACCCTTTTAGCCTCGGTATCATTCTGGTGAATCTGAGCTGCACCCTCTCCGAGGCCAATATATCCTCCCTGAGGTGCGGTGCCCAGAACTGAATCAATACTCCAGATGGAATTATGGATGCATTCTGAGCGAGATTTATGAGACAAAAGATTAAGATGGTTCACAAACCCATTTAAACACAACTCAAAATTGAGTGAGACGCCTCAGAATCGGCCAGGTTATTAAACCGAAATGAGTGAGACTCACTCCCAGTGAAGGAGATGTGAAGGGACTGCTCAGTGCTCTGTATCAATCCAAAGAGCCCACACAGAATACCTGAGGCAAACCATCACACAGTGCTCATTCTCCCCGTGAATCATTTTCCCAGACAGCGTCCTCACCTGCACTGTGTGCACAGAAGTTCAAACACAGGGTAAACTATCGCTTGAACCGGGGTTGTTCAAGACTCCATTAGGCTGTGAGAAATCTATTACTTGCATGTTGTTGAAACACTATAATTTCTCTGGGTCCTTCTGTACTTCCCTGCAACTGTCAGGGTCAACGCGTGAGACACCTGTCCTTGTTCCAGCTGTCTCTGGCTGCACCCTGTTGTTATGCCACCTAATACACCAAAAAAAATTAGCTGGTAAAGCTGTAATCTCTGGGGTTTTACTGACAGTCATAAAGCACTGAAGCTTCGCTCTCACAGTTTATGAAGTCTTTTAAACCCTTTGCCTGAAAGGCAGCCTTGTAATCACTGCCAACTGCCTATTATCTGAGAAGATATATACTTTAGGGCTAGTTTAACTTCTTTACAGAGATTAGACATTTGACATAACTGAGCAGCTCGGCTAATGCTAGCTTGTAATTTTAGAGCCCGTCATTGTTTCATGTGTGATCATTTAAAATGGCTGTCCCTCGCAGCACTGTACCAATCTCAATGGACAGTGTTAGGTGTTAAGAAAAAAGAAAACTGAGCTTCCCTGATGGCTTACTGGGTAAATGCCTCATCCAGGCTGGTGTGAACCACCAAAGGCCCAGGTTCAATCCCTGGTCTGTGCTGACTTATTGGATTACAAAATTGAGGTGCCCCAATTGGCCTTGGATTTGAGAGAGGGGGAAAAACCAGGCAGGGGTCTCATTACAAAATTCATAATTGGGGTCCTATGATGTACATAGAAAGAAAAAGAGTTGCATTTATACAGTGCATTTGACATCCCAGCCAATTCAAAGAGTGAAAAATGACTACACTTTTGAAGTGTAGTTACTGCTGTAATGTAGGAAACCTGGCAGTCAATTTGCACATAGCAAGGTCTCACAAACAGCAATGAGATAAATGACTAGATCATCAGTTTTAAATGCTGATTGAGGGATAAATATTAGACAAAACACTGGGGAGAAATCACCTGCTCTTCTTCAAAATAGTGCTATGGGATCTTTAATGTCTTATCTGAAAGACGGCACCTCCGACAGAGCAGCACTCCCTCAATTCTGCACTGGCGTGTCAGTCTAGATTTTGTGCTCAAGTTTCTAGGGTGGGCCCTGAACTTACAACCTTGCGAGTCAGAGACAAGAGTGTTACCACCGAGCCAGGGCTGTCACATCAGACCCTGAGGCTAATTTAAGGTACCAGTGGCAGAACGCACTCCTCCCACTGGCACTAGGAGGAGAGCAGCCTAACCAGTGGCTCTTAAGGGGACTGCTGCAGGTCAATCAGAAAATGGTCACGGTAAGTTTTTCTTTTAAACATTTTTCTGGGGCCAGGAGCAGCGTGAATGCTCCACCTGGACCCAAAAAATCTTCCCGCCCACTGCCGGGTTATTCAAGCCCCCCTCCCGCGATTGCCTCCCCCACACTTTAACTTCTATCCAGAGGAGCTGTCGAATTTCCTATGCCTTGCCCCCGATTGACGTGCTACTTGTGGGCACTGGTCAATGCTAATGAGGCCCCACGATTAAAATTACAACAACATGCATTTATATAGCGCCTTTAAATGCAGTAAAATGTCCCAAGGTGCTTCACAGGAGCGTTATCAGACAACATTTTATACCAAGCTACAAATGGAGATATTAGGGCAGGTGACCAAAAGCTTTGTCAAAGAGGTAGGTTTTAAGGAGCATCTTAAAGGAGGAGAGAGAGGTAGCGAGGCGGAGAGGTTTAAGGAGGGAGTTCCGGAGCTTAGGGCCTTGGCAGCTGAAGGCACGGCCATCCATAGTGGGGTGGAGAAAATTGTGGATGCGCAAGAGGCCAGAATTGGAGGAGCGAAAAGATGGCGGAGGGTGGTAGGTTCTTGAGGAGGTTACAGAGATTGGGAGGACGTAACCCGTGGAGGAATTTGAAAACAAGAACGAGAATTTTTAAATCGAGGCTAAAATGCCTCTCGCCTAGCACAGCGGGGGATGGCGCGATCCCTGTGTCCACCGCCCACTCCATATCCACCAATCCTGAAAATCGGACCCCCTACGTAAATGTTGGGTGAGTTGCACAGTCCCCTGATGCTTACTAACTAGACTCATCAATGAAGTATTGCCACCAAGGTATGGTAAAAAAATCCAGCTCACTCTGATAGTCAGGTCCTGTTTCAATCTGTCCACTTTTTATATTTTATCAGTACTAACCTCCACCTCCATCTATTCTTTGGTGCATCAGAAGTCAATTAAATTCCTTTTGAATGTTAATACTGAGTGAATATTTATTGGGCTGGTTGACAGCCTTGGCCATAATTCAACATCATTAACATTATTCAAGCCCTTGGGCAATTCTGCTTAAAGGGGAACGGGAATCTAAGAAATATGCCTTCCATTCTGGTGTCCGCTGTGGCTCGGTGGTAGTGCGCACACCTCGGAGTTAGAAGGTTATGGGTTCAAGTCCCACTCTCTGTGCCAATGTTTTTTGCTCCACATGAACATCCTCCCACCTCTCTTCATATAGGCTGTGTTCGCTTGACCTACATTGGTTCCCGGTTAAGCAACGCCTCGTTTTAAAATTCTCATCCTTGTTTTCAAATCTCTCCATGGCCTCGCCCCCTCCCTATCTCCGCAATCTCCGCCAACCCCACAACCCCCCCTACAGCCTACAGCTGCCTAGACCCTAAGCTCTGGAATTCCCTCCCTGAACCTCTCCGCCTCTCCACCTCTCTTTCCTCCTTTAAGACGCTCCTTAAAATCTATCTCTTTGACCAAGCTTTTGGTCACCGGCCCTAATATCTCCTTGTGTGGCTCAGTGTCAAATTTTTGTTTTATAACGCTCCTGTAAAGTGCCTTGGCATGTTTTATTACGTTAAAGGAGCTATATAAATGCAAGTTGTTGTTGTTGTAGGCTGACATGGCACTATTTCAAAGAGGAGCATGGGAGTTCTGGCCAATATTTATCCCTCAACCAACATCACTAAAATAAAACAGATTATCTGGTCTTCATCTCATTGCTGTTTGTGGGAGCTTGCTGTGCGCAAATTGGCTGCCGTGTTTCCTACATTACAACCGTGACTACGCTTCAAAAGTAATTAATTAGCTGTAAAGTGCTTTGGGACATCCTGAGGTCATGAGAGGTCCTATATAAATGCAAGTTCGTTCTTTTTATTCATTACTCCCCCACTACCTATTTAAAAAGAAGCATAAAATATTGAACAATTTTTTTGAAACGTTTCCTATTGTAATGGGCGCCTTGACTTTGGAGCAATCCAAAAAAACACAGGGAGTAGTTGAGGCGAATAGTATAGATGCACTGAAGGGGACGTTAGATAGGCATATCAGGGAGAAGGGAATAGAGGATTATGCTGATGGAGTTAGATGAGGAAAGACGGGAGGAGGCTCGAGTGGAGCATAAACGCCGGCATGGACTGGTTGGGCCCAGTGGCCTGTTTCTGTGCTATACATTCTATGTAATCCAACACTGGACACTCTAGGAATTACTTGTTACTAACTGATTATGCACCTGGAGTACTGTGTACAGTTCTGGTTGCTGCAGAAAGGTCACCCGACCCTAAAGCAGAGCAACGAGGCTGATCCCCGGTATCAGAGGGATAAACGATGAGGAACAACAAGAGAGGCCAAGGCTCATCAGCTTCAAACAGAGACATTTCAGAGCCCTTCTTACAGAGATATACAAGATATTTAACAGGATGGGGAAAGTAAATCTGGGACAATGTTTTCAGCTATGCCAGGGCAGCAGACCGAGTGGACACAGTGTTGGGATGTGAAGGCTTGTTCTTGACAGATGGTCCCAAGTATTTCTTTACCCAGAGGGGGGATCAACATTCGGAACGGGTTGCCAGGAAGGATGGTTGAGGCCACTGGGCTCAGTGAAGAATCAGCTAGGTGCTGTAACACGAAGATAACAGAGGTTGGTATTCTGGAAATGACTTCTTCCTCCAAACCTAGCCTGCGTTCTTGGACCTAATTCTTGGACATACTGTTTTCCCAGAATTGAGTGACGTCACTGGAGCTGCCTACAGATAAGGAGACCCAGCATGGCCTGGGGAGGAGGGGATTCTGCTCTGAAAAGATTTTTTAGAAATATATCAAAAATGTTCTTTTCACTGGGGGAGCAATGAGTGTTCCTCTGTGCGTTCCTTCCCTTTTAACAAATTATTGTACAGAGCACAAGAATATCCATTCAGTACCTATGAACAGAGGTTATTTTATATTGTGTGCAGTTGAAACATATCTTTGGGCTAGATTGACCATTTACAACAACAACTTGCATTTATATAGCGCCTTTAACGTAGTAAAACGTCACAAGGCGCTTCACAGGAGCGATTATCAAACAAAATTTGATAGCAAGCCACATAAGGAGATATTAGGACAGGTGAGCAAAAGCTTGGCCAAAGAACTAGGTTTTAAGGAGCGTCTTAAAGGAGGAGAGGTAGCGAGGCGGAGCGGTTTAAGGAGGGAGTTCCACAGCTGTAGACACAGCCGCCAATGGGCGAGTGCTGAAAATCGGGGATGCACAAGAGGCCAGAATTGGAGGAACGTAGAGATCGCGGAGTTTTAAGGAGCATCTTAAAGGAGGAGAGAGGGGTAGAACTTACGCGCACACAGTGCAGAAGTTGTCTGGGAAAATGTGTTCAGCAAAACGGTCACCTAATACAGTATGCAGTTAGTCTCCCCAGTGTAGAGTAGACTGCATTGTGAGCAGCAGATACAGTTTAATAGGTTGGAGCAAGTGCACGTAAATTGCTGCCTCACATGGAAGGAGCAATTGGGGTCCTGGACAGTGGTCTGTGAGGAAGTAAATAGGCAGCATTGCATCTGATCTTGCACAGGAAGGTGCCAAGGGAAGGGCAGCTGCCAGAAGGGGTGGTGGAAGAGTGAGCCAGGGTGTTGCAGAGGGAATCGACCCTTTACAAAGTAGGGAAGGGGAGGGGAAGGTGTGCTTGGTGATGGGATCATGTTGAAGGTGACAGAGTTGGTAGAAGATGCTCTGACAAATGCAGAGGCTTGATGGGGGTGGAAGCTGAGGACCAGCGAGACCCTATCATGGTTGCGAGAGGGGGGAAAGAGTGAGCAGAAACAGGAGAAGCTAGAGCTACTTGGTTCAAATAACCAGTCAAATTGATCAAACTGCCAGAGCTAAACTAGTTCAACTATCAGAGCTAGTATTGGTTAGAGCAGCTAAACACAAGAGTTTAAGCAAACAACCAGAACAAAACTAGTAAAACTACCAGAAAGAAACCGTTACACTATCAGAATTAAACCATTCAAATTACTAGAATCCAAGTAGTCAAACAACCAGGGCTAGAGCAATCAAACTCTTCAGAATCAGAAGTCACCAGTAATGGTCTAGTCAATCTTCCCTTTGCTCGACCTCCCCAGTGCTGGAACTCTCCAGTGCTGGACTTTCCCAGTGCTGGACCTCCCCAGTGCTGGAACTCTCCAGTGCTAGACCTCCCCAGTGCTGGAACTCTCCAGTGCTTGACCTCCCCAGATGCTAGACATCCCCAGTGCTGGACCTCCCCAGGGCTAGACCGCCCCAGTGCTAGACCTCCCCAGTGCTGGATCTCCCCAGTGCTGGACATATCCAGTGCTGGACATATCCAGTGCTGGACCTCCCCAGTGCGGGACCTCCCCAGTGCTAGACCTCCCCAGTGCTGGACATCCCCAGTGCTGGACATATCCAGTGCTGGACCTCCCCAGTGCGGGACCTCCCCAGTGCTGGACCTCCCCAGTGCTGGGCGTACTCAGTGCTGGACCTCCCCAGTGCTGGACCTCCCCAGTGCTGGGCGTACTCAGTGCTGGACCTCCCCAGTGCGGGACCTCCCCAGTGCTGGATCAGTCAAAATGCCACACCACCTACTTACCATGAGTACCAGCCATGGTCCTACTGGTTGCTCTCCTGCTTCTTAACGACAGGCACTCAGCCGATGTTATTCATCCCAGAAGCATTATCAATGAGCTCAGAGCAGATGCAGGGACCAGTCCAGGCAGATAAACTACACCTGGTGAAAAATGAGCCTTTCAATCAATATTCTACTGACATAGTAAAAGGATTCTGACAGGATGAGAAAATAATCATATAGAAAAATACTCTACCCTGTTATGAAGAATGCTGTTGAGTTCTGAAGCCAGGCTTGAGTTGCCACAGTAGCTTTAGAACGTCAATAAATAATTCACTGTTACCATCTATCCAATGAAAGAGATAGAGGCAATTTATTTTTCAATATTCTTCCCCATTTTTTTGTTTTTGATCTCAGGATATGGGCACTGCTGGCAACGCCATATTTATTGCCAATCCCTAATTGCCTAGAAAACATTATTGCCGGGAACTTTCTCGGGCCTTCTCTCCAGTCCGCCACCTTAAGTTTGGAAACTCACCGTAGCAGGAGTCAACCACACGTGTGACACTGGAGTCACGTGTAGACCAGTCTGGGACGGGCTGGCAGGTTCCTTTCCCTGAAGGACATTAGTGAACCAGTTGGGTGTTTACAACAATCTGACACAGTTTTCATGGCACCATAAATGACTAGAATTAATGAATTCTATTTTACATCTTGCCATGGTGTGATTATGAACTCACAACCGCTAGGTTGCTAGTCCAGTGCCATAACCACTAGGTGTACTCCTGAACATGGTAACTCTTGCTGGTGTTTGTATCCACAGGGCCTGCAACCCTCCAATACCTCACCCAAGTGCCAATTCTCCACATGGGTCACTGAACAGCAGTCATGAGCAGGAACTCTGGTGGATTTTTGTCCCTTTCTGGTCCAGAGCAAGGATGCCAAGAGGCTCTAATTGCTATGCTGCAGATCAGTTAGTTCAAGGCAAGCTGGTGATTGATCCTGGGTGACTCCTTTACCAGAAGCCTATTTACCAGTAGATCATTTACCAGTAGGCCATTTACCAGTAGGCCATTTACCAGTAGATCATTTACCAGTAGGCCATTTACCAGTAGATCATTTACCAGTAGGCCATTTACCAGTAGGTCATTTACCAGTAGGCCATTTACCAGTAGATCATTTACCAGAAGCCTATTTACCAGTAGATCATTTACCAGTAGGCCATTTACCAGTAGGCCATTTACCAGTAGATCATTTACCAGTAGGCCATTTAACAGTAGATCATTTACCAGTAGGCCATTTACCAGTAGGCCATTTACCAGTAGATCATTTACCAGTAGACCATTTACCAGTAGATCATTTACCAGTAGGCCATTTACCAGTAGATCATTTACCAGTAGGCCATTTACCAGTAGGTCATTTACCAGTAGGGCATTTACCAGTAGATCTGTTACCAGTAGGCCATTTACCAGTAGATCATTTACCAGTAGGCCATTTACCAGTAGGTCATTTACCAGTAGGCCATTTACCAGTAGATCATTTACCAGTAGGCCACTTACCAGTAGGTCATTTACCAGTAGGCCATTTACCAGTAGGCCATTTACCAGTAGATCATTTACCAGTAGGCCATTTGCCAGTAGATCATTTACCAGTAGGGCATTTACCAGTAGATTATTTACCAGTAGGCCATTTACCAGTAGATCTGTTACCAGTAGGCCATTTACCAGTAGGTCATTTATCAGTAGGCCACTTACCAGTAGATCATTTACCAGTAGGCCATTTACCAGTAGATCAGTTACCAGTAGGCCATTTACCAGTAGGTCATTTACCAGTAGGCCATTTACCAGTAGATCATTTACCGGTAGGCCATTTACCAGTAGATCATTTACCAGTAGGCCATTTAACAGTAGATCATTTACCAGTAGATCATTTACCAGTAGGCCATTTAACAGTAGATTATTTACCAGTAGGCCATTTAACAGTAGATCATTTACCAGTAGGCCATTTACCGGTAGATCATTTACCAGTAGGCCATTTACCAGTAGACCATTTACCAGTAGATCATTTACCAGTAGGCCATTTAACAGTAGATCATTTACCTGTAGGCCATTTACCAGTAGATCATTTACCTGTAGGCCATTTACCAGTAGGTCATTTACCAGTAGGCCATTTACCAGCAAGCCACCATGTCAGCCATTTTAACACTCTCAGGATTTAGAAAATTTCCAAATCAGTTTTGGAAAACATTAAAATACTTGATGGAAAAGATCAAAGGCAGATTATTGCAAAGTATAAGAAATAAATCTATCTGCATCTGTTAGAGGACTAAACCACGATGAAAGTCTCAAAATACTTGGGGTTACCAACTTTGAGAGGAGTTGGCTGAGAAGAGACCTCATTGAGGTAAAAATAGAAAAGTTCAGTCTGAAACGCTACCTCAGAGTAAACTGTGACAATAGGACTAGGGTAAGAAGTGACTGGGGTGAATAAGTGGAAGGCAAACCTAGGACTGATGTCAGGAAGTTTGTCCCACGTAGAATGGAGCTCCAGGTAGTGTAGTGAAGGACACCAGTTAAGAAATGGTCAGATACAACAACAACAACAAGTTGTATTTATATAGCGCCTTTAACGTAGTAAAATGTCCCAAGGCGCTTCACAGGAGTATTTTAAGACAAAAAAATTGACACCGAGCCACATAAGGATAAATTAGGGCAGGTGACCAAAAGCTTGTTCAAAGAGGTAGGTTTTAAGGAGCGTCTTAAAGGAGGAAAGAGAGGTAGCGAGGCGGAGAGGTTTAGGGAGGGAATTCCAGAGCTTAGGGCCCAGGCAACAGAAGGCACGGCCACCAATGGTGGAGCGATTATAATCAGGGATCCTCAAGAGGCCAGAATTAGAGGAGCGCAGATATCTCGGGGGGGTTGTGGGGCTGGAGGAGATTATAGAGATAGGGAGAGGCGAGGCCATGGAGGGATTTGAAAACAAGGATGATAATTTTGAAATCGAGGCGCTGCTTAACCGGGAGCCAATGTAGGTCAGGAGATGGGTGAACGGGACTTGGTGCGAGTTAGGACACGGGCAGCCAAGTTTTGGATGAGCTCAAGTTTACGTAGGGTAGAATGTGGGAGGCCAGCCAGGAGTGTGTTGGAATGGTCAAGTCTAGAGGTAACAAAGGCATGGCTGAGGGTTTCAGCAGCGGATGAGCTGAGGCAAGGGTCAGAATCGGGTGATGTTATGGAGGTGGAAATAGGCGGTCTTTGTCATGCTGCGGTGGAGGCAGTGCATTTTACTCTGGACCAACGAGCCGAGAGAGGCCAAATCTACTTTGTGACCTCGTGATTGAAACTATTCTCTGAAAAGGGCTTGAAATTGTCATCTCTTATAATGCTGCCTTAACTTGTGCTGAATAACTTCTTCCAACAGATGGCGCCAGCGACCTGCCTGTCCCTTGTCTGGAGCATCTTACCCCAGGAAACAGAATAAAATGGCAGTGAATTAAACACTAACACAAAAACAAGATACTGCGGATGCTGGAAATCTAAAATAAAAACAGAAAATGCTGGAAATACTCAGCAGGTCAGGCAGCATCTGTGGAGAGAGAATAAAATGGCAATTTTCAGAGACATTAAAACATTTTTTTTTAAATTAAGCTTTAAATTACTTTTGTTTCTCATGATGAAGATCTTTAGCAAAAGAGGTTTTATGTTTTAGGGTATATTTGGCAAAAGAACCAGAGGGAATGAGGAGAATTTTTTTTACGCAGTAAGTGTTATAATCTGGAAATGTATTGCCTGAAAGGGCAGTAGAAGCAGATTCAATAACTTTCAAAAGGGAATTGGATAAATACCTGAAAATAAAAGGTTGATAAGATTCTGGGGAAAGAGCAGGGGGAGTGGGACTAATTGGAGAGTTCTTTCAAAGAGCCGGCACAGGCATGATGAGCTGAAAGGCCTCCTTCTGTGCTGTATCATTCTATGATTCACTGACTCAGATATTCAGGCGTGCGGGGGGTGCAGGGTCTGAAATGCTGAGGTCTGGGTCTCCCCAGATATTGGGCCTCGGGCTTCATTGTAATGGAGCCGGTGAAGAGTTGTGCAATATCAGACTGCTGCTTCTTCTTCTTAGGCAGTCCCTCGGAACCGAGGATGACTTGCTTCCACATTCAAAATGAGCTCGCAGGTGACTGATGAGTCCAATGTGGGACCTACAGTCTCTGTCACAGGTGGGGCAGACGGTGGTTGAAAAGGCGGGTGGGTGGGGTGCTTGGGTTGACGTGCGTGTTGGATCCGTGGTTCAGTGGATATGCTATTATTAAATAATCACACGGATGCCGTACATTAACAATAAACAGGTCTTTACTGGAGGAGGGTAGTCTCAAGACTGGGGGTACAGAGGCATGCGCAAAGCTTATATACAGGTGTGGTCACTGCCGGTACTACAGTATACAGGAGCTGTAAAAGTAGTTCTGACTTAAAGGCACATACACTACAATTCCTCCCCTTTTAGATTAGTAGTACCCCTAATATTCAAATAACAATTAACATTTCAACATGTACATTAAACAACAAAAGTCCATTTATAGATTCAGTCTTTGGGGCGGCTTCCTGACCCTTTCGGGATAGCGCCTTTCCGGAGGTTCTTGTTCTTGGTGCAGAGGCGATTCTGACCCCTTTTCATCGGGTAGTTCATCGGGTTCCACTGCTACTGGGTCTGAGGTAGATGCTACCGGTATGTCGGGTTCATCCCCAAGTACTCGAGACATGGGGTTGACGCGTTCCTGTGACGCTAAGATCTGATCGACATGGCGTCTCACAATGTTCTCCCCGACATCCACTGTGTACATTAATGGCCCCTGCCTTGTACATATCGTTCCGGGTTGCCATTTCTCTGTTCGATAGTCACAGGCCAAGACTGGTTGCCCTACATTGAAGCTCCTTGTCGGCTTCTCATTGATGTGCTGGAATTGTTTGTCCTCAACATTTCTTCGCACATTTGGTCTGAGCAAGTCCAGACGAGATCTCAACCTTCGGTTAAAGAACATCATGGCCGGGGTCTGGTTGGTAACTGCATGTGTCGCATTTCGGTAGGCTAATAAGAAATTGTCCATCTTATGCTGTAGTGGAATTTCATCGTCGCACATGGCCTTTATCGCCTTCTTAAAGGTTTGTACGAACCTCTCAGCCAATCCATTTGTGGCTGGATGATACGGGGCGGATGTGTAATGCCTTACCCCATTCCTTCTCATAATTTTTTGGAACTCGTCGGACACAAACTATGGTCCATTATCAGAGCAAATCTGCTCTGGCAAACCATTTCTGGCAAATATGGTCCGTAGGACTGCAATCGTTTTCTCTGTAGTGGTTGAAGACATTTTTATCACCTCAGGCCACTTTGAATGAGCATCCACTGCTATTAAGAACATTGAGTCCATGAATGGACCAGCGAAATCAATATGCACCCGTTGCCATGGAGAGGAGGGCCACTCCCATGGGTGTAGAGGGGCATGTGGTGGTGCATTTTGGACCTTCTGGCATCCTAAGCAGCTCTTAGTTAGGTCTTCGATTTGTTGATCGATTCCCGGCCACCACACATAAGCCCTCGCAAGGATTTTCATTTTCACTCCCCCCAGATGACCTTCATGTAGCTCATTTAGCACTCTCTCCCTTAACTTGGGTGGAATCACCACTCTGGATCCACACATCACTGTCCCCTGGCATACTGACAGCTGTTCTCTTCTGGATGAGAATGCTGGCAACAGTGAGTCGCCATGAGTTGGCCATCCCCTCACCGTCAATTCATATACCCGAGACAGCGTCGGATCATTGCGGGTCTCCTTCTCTATATCCGCGTTCGTTACTGGCAATCGTTCAATTATTGACGAATAAAATATCTCGATAGGATCCACTGCTGGTGCTTTCTCCGGAGTAGGCAGTGGCAGGCGCGATAGCCCATCAGCGTTCCCATGCTGTTTCGTGCCTTTATATTCTATTTCATATTGATTCGCCCCTAGAAACAGGGACCATCTTTGTAACCGCTGTGCAGTCATCGCTGGAACGCCCTTCTTAGGATTAAAGATGGAGACAAGTGGTTGGTGGTCAGTCAGCAAGGTGAACTTCTGCCCATGCAGATAGTGGTTGAATTTTTTTACTCCCCATACTAGGCTGAGGGCCTCCCTGTCAATCTGGGCGTAGTTGCGCTCGGCTGAGGTTAGTGACCGAGACGCAAAGGCTACTGGCCTCTCCAACCCGTCAGGGAATTTGTGCGACAGCACCGCTCCAATACCATAGGGTGATGCATCACATGCCAAACGAATTGGTAGTGCTGGGTTGAAATGGGCCAACACCTCTTTTGATGTGATCAATTCTTTACACTTCTGGAAAGCTCGTCTACGTTCGTCATCCCACTTCCATGGTACCCCTGTTTGCAGTAGGGTGTTCAGTGGGTGTAATACTGTAGACAAATTTGGTAAGAACTTCTGGTAGTAGTTTACCAGCCCGAGGAACGACCTCAGTTGTGACACATTTTCCGGTGCTGGAGCCTTGACTACTGCCTCAATCTTGTCAGGAGACTTATGTAACCCCTCTTCATCGATGACGTGGCCACAATACGAGATCTGTTTCTGGAAAAACTCACACTTGTGGCGATTAGCTCGTAGCCCATACTCCTTTAATCTGGTGAGCACCTTCTCCAAGTTGGTGAGGTGATCACCGTCATTTTCGCCCGTGACCAAGATGTCGTCCAAATAACACTGGGTCCCTGGAATCCCTTGCAGGACCTGATCCATCGCCCTTTGCCAGATAGCCGGAGCCGAGGCTACTCCAAACACCAGCCGGTTGTATTGATAGAGACCTTTATGAGTATTGATCGTAAGGTATTGTTTCGAAGCTTCTTCTACCTCCATTTACAAGTACGCCTGGGCTAGATCAATTTTGGTGAAGCGTTTACCTCCAGATAGCGAGGCGAAAATATCCTCAATTCGTGGAAGCGGATATTGTACCGTGTGAAGGACTGGGTTCACTGTCACCTTAAAATCCCCACAGATGCGAACCTTCTTTGGTTCCCCAGGCGTATTACTCAATGGCCTCTTCATTACAGGAATGATGGGTGTAGCCCACTCGCTCCAGTCCACTTTGGACAGTACTCCTGAACGTTCCAACCCTTCCAGCTCTGCTTCAACAGCTGGTCTGATCGCATAAGGCACTGGTCTGGCCTTCAGAAACTTTGGGCTTGCATTTTCCTCTATTTTAATCGTTGCTGTTATTCCTTTTAGTGTTCCTAGTCCCTCCTGGAACACTTCTTTTGCGTCAGTTAGCATTTTTGACAGTCGTCCAGGTGTGACGTCGTCATCCTTTTTGGCCTCAACCTTCAGTGCCTGTATGGAATGCCAATCTAATTGTATCTTCTGGATCCATTCACGTCCTAGCAGTGGTGGTCCTCCATCTGGCAATACATATATATCCATTTTAGGTATTTCCTGGCCTTTATATGTCACTTTCACCCTTATTTTTCCTTTGGGGTAGACTTTTTGCCCCATATACGTCTTCAAGACAATCTCTGTAACTTTCAAGGGTATGTGTGAAAATAGCCGCTTGTAGTCTCTTTGATTTATGACTGTTAGCGCTGACCCTGTGTCCAATTCCATTTTCACTTGCACTCCGTCTATCTTGAGTGTAACCCAGATAGTCTGGTGATCCTCCATTTCTGTTACCTTATGTAGTTTCAGACAACCAAGCTCCTTGATTCTGGAGTCTGTGTCACTTTTCTGTTCGTCTGAACCACTGTCCATCACCTGGTGTACCTTTTTGTACTTCTCCTGTGGAGATTTCTTACTGTTGGTTTTCTTCCCAGGCCTGCAGACTCTTGCTATGTGTCCTGCTTTCCCACACTGTCTGCACACTTGGTCCTTGAACCAACAATCTTTCTGGTCATGTGTTGTTCTGCCACAGCGATAGCACTTCCCTGTTCCATAGGACATTTCATTGGTGCCATATTCTTGCGGTCTCCGTTGTATCTCTGCAGTGCCCCTTGCGGCTGCTTCGTGTGATACTGCCATACTGAAAGCTTTGTCCAGCGTAAGGTCCTTTTCTGATAGAAGCCATTTCTGGGTTCCTTCACTTTGTAGCCCACGCACAAACTTGTCCCTTAACGTATCTGCTAGTCCCGCTCCAAACTGGCAGTGTTTCGATAGCTTGCGCAGTTCCGCTAGGTACTCAGCATTGCTTTCGTCTTTCTGTTGGTTCCTTTTATGGAACTTAAATCATTCTGCTATCAGCAGCGGTGTGGGGTTTAAGTGGTCCTGTAGGATTTCTACTATGCTTTCAAAATTCTTGTTTACCGGCTTCTCTGGGGTTATTAGATTTCGCAGTAACCCATAAGTTTTTGCACCCATGGAATTTAACAGAACCAGTGCTTTATTAGCATCTGGCACTTCATTCGCCCTGCAGTACACCTCAATAAGTTCCACATATGTCGCCCAATCTTCGACTTCATTGTCGAACGTAGAGATACTGCCACTCTTCGGCATCCTTGGGTGTGAGTTAACTGTCAAAAATGGCGCCTCCCGTGCTTCCCCTTCTTCTCCGCTGGCACAAAATGGCGTCTCCCGCGCTTTCCTTCCTTCCCGTGCTCGCCCTTCTTCTCTGCTGCGGCTTCTAAAAATGGCGTCTCCCACGCTCGTTCTTCTTCTCCACGGCTCAATGGCGTCTCCTGCGCTCCCCTTTCTTCGCCCCGTGGACCCTGTTCAGCCCGTGAGCCCTGGCTGTGCTCTGCGTGTTTTTCTTTTTATATTTTTCGACGCCGCTCAGTCTAGAACCCGGCTGTTTCTCTACCCTCTCTCTCTCCGGTTTGTTTTCTTTTTCTCGACGCCGCTCAGTGTTCAACCCCCGGCTGCGCCCTGCGCTCTTCACCCTCTGTCTTACCCCGTCGATGCTGCTTGGCTTTCTCTCCGCCGTCGGTCGGCTCCAGCCGCCGCTGCTCGGGAAGGGTCTGCGCTGGACCTGTCATCGGTCTCTTGCTGCTTGTCGTGGCTGGGGAACCAAGCCCGGCTCTCCACAGCCTCCCCTGCGAAGTTCAATCTCTGCCTGACTGCTGGGCGGTTGCTCGTGGTCGACGCCCGTGTTCCTGGCCTCGACTATTTTTTTTTTTATGTTGCAGGTAGATTCGAATCGACACTCGTCGCCACTGTTGGATCCGTGGTTCAGTGGATATGCTGTTATTAAATAATCACACGGATGCTGTACATTAACAATAAATAGGTCTTTACTGGAGGAGGGTAGTCTCAAGACTGGGGGTACAGAGGCATGCGCAAAGCTTATATACAGGTGTGGTCACTGCCGGTACTACAGTATACAGGAGCTGTAAAAGTAGTTCTGACTTAAAGGCACATACACTACAGTGCGCCCCTTGCGCTCCTTGCGCTTGGCTTCCGCTTGCTCCCGGCGAAGAGACTCGAGGTGCTCGGCACCTTCCCGGATGCTTTTCTTCCACTTTGTGCGGTCTTGGGCCAGGGATTCCCAGGTGTCGGTGGGGATGTTACACTTTTTCAAGGAGGCTTTGAGGGTGCCCACCTGGGGCTCTCTTGCCGTGTCGGAGCTCCGAGTAGAGCGCTTGTTTTAGGAGTCTCGTATCAGGCATGCGGACGATGTGACCCGTCCATCGGAGCTGATCAAGCATGGTCAAAGCTTCGATGCTGGGGATGTTGGCCTGAGCGAGAACACTGACGGTGCGCTTATCCTGCCAATGGATTTGCAGGATCTTGCGGAGGCAGCGTTGGTGGTACCTCTCCAGTGCTTTGAGGTGCCTGCTGTACATGGTCCATGTCTCTGAGGCATACAGCAGGGCAGGTATCACTGCTGCCCTGCAGACCATGAGCTTAGTGCCGGGTTTGAGGTCCTGGTCTTCAAACACTCTCTTCCTCAGGCGACCGAAGGCTGCACTGGCACACTGAAGGCGGTGTTGGACTTCGTCATCGACGTCTGCCCTTGTTGACAGTAGGCTCCCGAGGTATGGAAAGTGGTCCACGTTGTCCAAGGCCTTGTCGTAGATTTTGATAATCGGGGGGGCAGTACTGTGTGGCGGGGGCAGGTTGGTAGAGGACCTTTGTCTTACGGATGTTTAGTGTAAGGCCCATGCTCTCGTACGCTTCGGTGAAGGTGTTGACGATGGTTTGGAGTTCGACCTCCGAGTGAGCGCAGACGCAAGCGTCGTCTGCATACTGTAATTTGACGACAGAGGATGGGATGACCTTGGATCTGGACTGGAGGTGACGAAGGTTGAACAGTTTCCCGTTTGTTCTGTAAATTAGCTCTACTCCAGTGGGGAGCTTACTGAGGGTGAAATGGAGCATTGCAGCAAGGAAGATCGAGAAGAGCGTTGGTGTGATGACACAGCCTTGTTTGACCCCGGTTCGTACGTGGATTGGGTCTGTGGTGGAACCGTTGGTCAGGATCACGACTTGCATGTCGTGAAGCAGGCGGAGGATGGTGACAAACTTTTGAGGGTAGCCGAATTTGAGGAGGACACTCCATAATCCCTCACGGTTGAGTGTCGAAGGCCTTTGTGAGATCAAAGAAGGCCATGTACAGCGGTTGGTGCTGTTCCCTCTATTTCTCTTGTAATTGACGTGCGGTCGCAGCGGCCCTCAGGTAGGTCCAGGGATCCTGCGGGATCGGATCCGGAGGCTGGGGTCACGGGGGGGGCGGGAATTGGCAGTGCAGGAATCAGAGGTCCGGGAATCGTGGGGCCAAGGATCAAGGGTCCAGAGGTCGTGAGTCCAGGAAAGACGGAGTAGGGAATTGGGAGGGGGAGGGAGAGTGTGGGCCAGGGCCAGGATCAATTCCTTTAATGTGGGATCAGGTGGAGCACTCCTGCTCCTCCCAGCTCCACATTCAGGTAAGTTACTTACCTTCTTTGTTGCAGGCGATCCTGAGGCCTGGTCTCCCTGAGTGCAGCAGCTTCGGAGCAAACCAGTCTTACAGGAGGGGACCTCAAACAGGCATTACGCCCTTTATTTGCTTCAGGCGTCATAACATAACAAATATTGTACGTCATAGAGTCTTTGGCCTAGAAATTGGGTATAGCCCCGCTTGAGGCGTTAGAACTGGCGATGCGCAAAGTTTATAGCCAGATGAGACTTATCTACACCTGGCGCGAAATTGGGTTGCTTCGCCCCCAGAGGGGATTGAGGCGCTAAATCAGCCGTTGCACGGTGCTCTTAAGGTGCAAAAGGTCAGGCGCTACTCAATATCGACGCGGACGGGCGCAGCGCAGGTGAACTCAATTACGGCAAAGCACGAGACCTACAGGCGCCGGCCTGCTCTTAAAGGGGTGGGTCAGTCAGACTGAGCTTCAACACCCAACGCTCTGCAGGCCTCAGATTCGGCGCTCGCCCTTGTCTGGCGGTACAAGGTGATCATAATGGAGAAGGTTAGGCAGAGAGCAGAGCGCTTCAGCGCCGAGGCTCTGGACCACTTGGTGGCTGCAGTTGAACACCGTCGGGAGGTCCTCTACCCGGATAATGGCAAGAGGCCGAATCAGAAGGCTTACCGACGATCTTGGAGGGAGGTTGCTGTGAGGGTGAACTCCATCAGCATGGCGACCAGGACCCCTGTTCAGTGCAGGAAGAAATTCAACGACCTCACATGGATCGTCAGGGTGAGTGATGGTTTACCAAACTTGTGCTTCCCTCCATCTGCATATGACTTCGGGCACCCTGCTGCAATGATGCGCCAATGGCCATCTGTCAGTATGCACCCATGGCCCTTTCTGGGCACACACATGGACAGATGTCTCAAGGCCTCATGTAAGGGCTCTTGCACAATGGGGGGCATGCGAGAAGGTCTGAGGCCTCATGTAAGGGCTCTTGCACAATGGGGGCATGCGAGAAGGTCTGAAGGCCTCATGTAAGGGCTCTTGCACAATGGGGGCATGCGAGAAGGTCTGAGGCCTCATGTAAGGGCTCTTGCACAATGGGGGCATGCGAGAAGGTCTGAGGCCTCATGTAAGGGCTCTTGCACAATGGGGGGATGCGAGGAGGTCTCAAGGCCTCATGTAACAGAACCTCCCCTTCTTTCCCCTGCAGTCCAAGATGGCGCAGATCCGGAAGGAGCAGCGTCGAACCGGTGGCGGACCTGCACAAGTGGTCACTCTAACGGATCTGGAGGAGAGAGTGCACCAGATACTTGGAGGACGTCTGTCTGGTCCTGTCACCACAGCATCTGCCGACCCCATTACTGACAGCGAGGGTAAGACTCTCACCTTTTCCACCTGTTGCCTTCCACTTGGTCCCCCCGCCAGCATGCATCCTCAGTGTGCAGCCATGTCAGAGCCTTGCCGCAATCTGGCATGCCTTTCAGCAAACCTGTCCTTCTGCTAAAGCCACTCTTCCACCTCCCACTTTCAGATGAAGCAGCACCAACTTGGGCTCCACGCGCTGAAGCTGCCAGTGCCAGTGCCACCGGAGGCAAGGACCAGGAGGAATCCGGACCAGCCGCTGCAGAATCCGGGGAGCTGAGACATCTGCAGACTGGGGATAGTAGTCCCCTGGAGGGGAGGGGGGGTGGCTCTGAGGATGAACCAGTTGCCGGACCAAGCGGCATGGAGCCACGCAGGGGGGATAGGCAAGTTCGGCCACCGTCTCCCCGCAGGGCAAGGCAGGTCGTCATGACTGCTGCACAGAGTGCAGATGAGGTCCGTCGCCTGGCAGAGATGAGCAAACAGGCCCGGGTCAGACACACGGAGCTGATGGCTGCAGTGGAGAAGATGCCTGAGTCAATAGATTCATTGGCTAGGAGTATGCTGGACTTCGGGGCAACAATGGAGAGGACTCTGCAGGGCTTTGGCGCAACAATGGAGAGGTCTCTCCAGGTGTTCGGGGAAACAATGGACAGGTCTATCCAGGGCTTCGGGGCCACAATGGACAGGACTATCCAGGGCTTCGGCCCAACAATGGAGAGGACTGTCCACGGCTTTGAGTCGGCAATGGAAAGGACTGTTCAGGGCTTCGGACAATCCCTGGAAAGGTCTGTGCAGGGCTTGTCCGAGGCAGTGGAGCGGTCGGCTCCTGCCTTGTCCGAAGCCATGGGAAGAACTGTCCAGGCGTTCTCCGAAGCACTGGCACCTGGCACACAGGTCCTCATTGTTGCCATGCAGTCACTTGCTGGGCTCCTCCACAGCCAGATTGACGCAACGCGATGTCTGACTGCAGCCACCCTCTCTGCATCAGATAGGATCACCCCGGGCCCTTCCACTCCCGTACAATGCCAGGAATCCGTGGAGCCTGCGATTGTGCCGGATGAGCCGAACCGCTCCCCTCAGATAGCCAGTGTGTCGTCCGACCATGGTGCAGGTGTCCTCTCTCGTCAGGAGACCATTGCACATGCCAGCGCTGGGACGCCTGCATTGCAGCTGCCACCACCTGCAGGCCATACTGCTTCCAGCCATGCTCAAAGCAAGCACCCTGCGTCTGCACCCTCCAAGCCCAGAGGTCGGCCAGGCCGTACCTCAGGGGCTTCTGTGCGTCCAGACAGTGAGCAAGCGTCCCCCAGCCTTGAGCCCACCACTGGGGTGCAATTACGTAGGAGCAGCAGGGAGGGAAGGGGCCGGGTGCGCAAGAGAAGTCGTTCTCCCTCAAGGGGCCAGTTGTAGAGGGAGGTGCTGAGACGTTTGTTTGTCCAAATTGAAGGACACCCTCAGCTGCTGTTATAGTAGCAGATTTTTGTTGAGTTTTGCGGCTTGGCCGAACAGGTCACTTTTATTTTGTACGTTATGGTTTCTGCTCACTTTACGTTGTTTAGCTGTAATGCAAGACTTTTGTGTCAATAAACAGAAGTTTCAATGTTGCTTGGTGCATGTGACTACTTTCAGTGATGCTGGCATGCAGAGGCCCTCAAACATCCAAAGTGCGCATGAGGTAAGACTCTCATCATTCCGCCACAGGGGTGTCGAGACGAGTCCAGAGGAGCCTCTGACGTATGGACCTTCCACTTTCAGCAGCCCTTCCATCTTCCTCCTCCTCCTCCTCCTCCTCCACCTGCTCTTCCTCCTCCTCCTCCTCCTCCTGCTCATACTCCTCCTCCTCCTCCGCCTGCTTGTGCAGGGTCCGAGGGAAGGTAATGAATGGACGCGTTCGCCTATAAGGGCCTCTGTCACTTGTTGGATGCAACAGCGGACTGCAGCCTGAGCGTCAGTCGCATTGTCCCCAATGGCTGACTGAAAGGATCCGTTTGCATAAAAATGGAGGCCATCAGTCAGTGTAGCCATCACGGACAGAGAGGCTCTGCAGCGTTCACGCGGCTGCAGATCCTGACCAAGCAGGTGGCACAGATCAGTAACAATGTCCCTCCGGATTCGGAGCCATCGCTAACACTGCTCCACCGAAATGTCAAGGCTTGTCTCCTGCTGCCTAAAGACCCTCGCAGCATCCTGTCGGATTGGACGACCTCGATTGCCCCTCCTCCTTCTGGCCAATCCCTGCCCTCTCTCCCGCCGTCTCTCTGCCCCTTCACAGTGTTGGGCGATGAGGCCGTCGCCCCCCGAACAAGCTCCCATTCCGATGCCAGTTGGTCAAAAGGCTTTTAGGTGTAGTGCTGCAAGTGCTTGGGACAGGGTTGAGGGTCCCAAGTACTGTGTAGCTCAAATCCCAGAACTCCGCTCCACATTAGCTCGCCAACTCTCTCTAGCAGCGATCGCAATGAGCAGGCCAAGTGGCAGAAGATTCTGCACTAGAGCTGTCCCCTTTAAATAGCGCCACCCTACTCCGAGAAGGGCCTGTTAGCCCTCCTTCGAACTGTCACTAATAGCGCTGGGCGCTAAGGCTCCGGGCGCCACCCAATATGCGCTCAGGCGCTCCTAAAAGGCGTTGCACACTGAAATGACGTCATGAGCTGCTTGCGCTCGTGGGCGCGTGCAAACACTTAGCGCAGGCGCTAAATGTATAGTCAATTTCTGAGTCGGCACTATCTTCATAGCGCCCGCCCCAACATAGGGCTTCGCCCCAATTCTAGGTCTCTTTAGGCGCTCAGCGCCGGCGCTACCAACCCAATTTCTAGGCCATAGAGTCATAATGGCACAGCAGGAGGCTATTCGGCCCATTGAGTCCGTGCCGGCTCTCTGTAGAGCAGCCCAGTCAGTCCCATTCCCCCGCTCTAAGCCCGTAACCCTACAAGTTTATTTCCCTCAAGTGCCTATCCAGTTTCCCCTCGAAAACAGCTTCCACCACTTCCATCAGCAGCGAGTTCCAGGTCCTCACCACTCGCTACGTAAAAAAGTTTTTCCTCACATCCCCCCTGTATCTCTTGCCCAAAACCTTAAATCTGTGTCCCCTAGTCCTTGTACCATCAACTAGTGGGAACAGCCTTTCCCCGTCTAACCTATCCAGACCCGTCATAATCTTGTACACCTCTATCAAATCACCCCTCAACCTCCTTTGCTCTAATGAAAACAAATCCAGCTTCTCCAACCTGTCCTTGTAGCTAAGATTCCCCATCCCCAGAACCATTCTGGTAAATCTCCTCTGCACCCTCTCAAGGGCCTTCACAACCTTCCTAAAGTGCGGTGACCAGAACTGGACGCAATACTCCAGTTGTGGCCTAACCAGTGCTTTATAAAGATTCAGCATAACTTCTCTACTTTTGTACTCAATACCTCTATTTATGAAGCCCAAGATCCCATATGCTTTGCTAACCGCTCTCTCAATATGTCCCGCCACCTTCAGGGACCGATGCACATTAACTCCCAGGTCCCTCTGTCCCTGCACACTCTTTAAAACTGTGCCATTAAGTGTATATGTCCTTACCCGATATGGCAGACGCTGCACTTCCAGCCGCCATATTGGGTGATGCGCTATCAATTCTAATAAAAGGCTGGGCAGAGTTCAGAACGACAGGCTTTTATTAACTACTGAATTGCACTTCAGACAGATCAGGACTATGCCTCTAGTGGACGACCGAATGCCAGGAGTTGCCATGCGGCCGCTCTTATACTCGGTAGCCCAGGGGCGGAGTCAGCTGAGGCATAGTCAGGCACAACAGTGAAACAAGAGTGAACGACAACAACAACAACAACAACAACAGTGAACACAGTGAACTACAGTGGTTTACCACATTCACCCCTCGTTTAAAATTAAGTCCGGCGGGGTGAAGTGTATCAAAAGTTCGAGTAGGCAAGTCTGTCGGGCGGCCTCGTTTGCCGTCGAGATCTTCGTGGCGACGGTTGCGATGGTACAGCTTCCCACGACGCGTCTTGAGCGGGGTCCAGCGCCGGCGTATCGTCCCCTTTGGTGTTGGGTGGGCGAGTGGGCTCCGGCTGGTCCTGGGGGCGCGGCATGCCGTCTACTGGGGTGGAATGGACAGGGGTGAGAATTGGGTCTACTGAATTTTGGGCCGTGTCGGAGGGGGTCGTGGTGGGGGGCAATGGTGGCGGGTCAGTGGACCCCGAGGGTGCCAGATCTCTAATGGAGACTGTATCCTCCCGCCCGTCCGGGTATGCCACGTAGGCATACTGGGGGTTGGCATGGAGGAGGTGAACCTTCTCTACCAGGGGAGCCGTTTTGTGGGACCTTACATGCTTCCTCAGCAGGACGGGCCCTGGGGACGTCAGCCAGTGTGGTAGTGAGTTACCGGATGTGGACCTCCGGGGAAAAACAAACATTCGCTCATGGGGGGTTGCGTTGGTGGCTGTACACAGCAGTGACCGGATGGAGTGGAGCGCATCGGGTAGGACATCCTGCCAACGGGAGGTCGGAAGGCCCCTAGGCTTTAAGGCTAGGAGGGCCGCCTTCCAGACCGTCGCGTTCTCTCTTTCAACCTGTCCGTTCCCCCGGGGGTTGTAGCTGGTGGTCCGGCTTGAGGCAATACCTCTCATGAGCAGGCACTGACGGAGTTCGTCGCTCATGAAGGACGAGCCCCAGTCGCTATGAATATAGCTGGGAAAACCGAACAGAGCAAAGAGGTTGTGCAGGCATTTAATGACCGTAGCGGTGGTCATGTCCGGGCAGGGGATGGCAAAAGGGAAACGGGAGTACTCATCAACTATGTTGAGGAAGTACACATTGCGGTCAGAGGAGGGGAGGGGCCCTTTAAAGTCGATACTCAGGCGCTCAAAAGGGCGGGTGGCCTTGATCAGGTTTGCTCTGTCAGGCCTATAGAAGCGCGGCTTGCACTCTGCACAGACTGGGCAGCTCCTGGTCATGGTCCTGACCTCCTCGATGGAGTAAGGCAGGTTGCGGCCCTTAATGAAATGGAAGAACCTGGTGACCCCCGGGTGGCAGAGGTCGTTGTGGAGGCCCCGTAGTCTATCGATCTGCGCGGTGGCGCATGTGCCTCGCGATAGAGCGTCTGAGGGTTCGTTGAGTTTCCCTGGCCGGTACAAGATGTCGTAATTGTAGGTGGAAAGTTCGATTCTCCACCTCAAAATCTTGTCATTTTTGATTTTACCCCTCTGCTTGTTGTTGAACATGAAAGCAACTGAACGCTGGTCAGTAAGCAGGGTAAATCGTTTTCCAGCCAGGTAGTGCCGCCAGTGGCGCACCGCCTCCACAATGGCCTGGGCCTCTTTTTCCACAGAGGAGTGTCTGAGTTCGGAGCCCTGGAGGGTTCGTGAAAAGAAGGCCACGGGTCTTCCCGCCTGGTTAAGGGTAGCGGCCAGGGCAAAGTCGGATGCATCGCTCTCCACCTGGAAGGGGATGGACTCGTCTACCGAGTGCATGGTGGCCTTGGCAATGTCATCTTTTATACGGTGAAAGGCTAAGCGGGCCTCCGCCGCCAGGGGGAAGGAAGTGGACTTGATAAGTGGACGGGCTTTGTCCGCATAATGAGGGACCCACTGGGCGTAATAGGAAAAGAAGCCCAGGCACCTTTTGAGGGCCTTGAGACAGTGGGGCAGGGGAAGTTCCATCAACGGGCGCATCCGGTCAGGGTCAGGACTGATGACTCCGTGTTTCACCACGCAGCCAAGGATAGCGAGGCGGGCTGTGCGGAATATGTACTTTTCCTTGTTGTACGTGAGGTTTAGGAGTTGGGCCGTGCGGAGGAACTTATCAAGATTGGCGTCATGGTCCTGCAGGTCATGGCTGCAGATGGTCACGTTGTCCAGGTAGGGAAACGTGGCCTGTAACGCATTCTCATCGACCATCCGGTCCATCTCCCTCTGGAAGACGGAAACACCGTTGGTGACGCCAAAAGGAACCCTGAGGAAGTGAAAAAGGCGGCCGTTTGCCTCGAAAGCTGTGTACTGGCGGTCCTCAGGGCGGATAGGGATTTGGTGGTATGCTGCCTTGAGGTCAATGGTCGAGAAAACGCGGTATTGCGCTATCTTATTAACCATGTCGGCTATGCGGGGGAGGGGATATGCGTCCAACTGGGTGTACTTGTTGATAGTCTGGCTGTAGTCGATGACTAGGCGCTGCTTGTTGCCAGTCTTAACGACTACCACCTGGGCTCGCCAGGGGCTGGTACTATCCTCAATAATCCCCTCTTTCAGGAGCCGCGTCACCTCAGATCTTATGAAGGATCTGTCCCCGGTGCTGTATCGCCTGCTCTTTGTGGCGATAGGCTTGCAGTCGCGGGTGAGGTTGGCGAACAGGGGGGGGGGTGTGATTTTGAGGGTGGAGAGACTACAGGTGGGGCGCGGCGGGCAATTTAAAAACTGCTGGTTGCAGACAGTGAGCGGGGGAAGAGGTCCACCGTATGTCAAGGTGGCACTCTTAAAGTGACAATGAAAGTCCAACCCCAGTAGAACGGCAGCGCAGAGATGTGGCAGGACGAATAGCTTTACATTTTTATATACGGAGCCCTTCACCGAGAGGGTCACTACGCAATAGCCGCCGACGTCTGCTGAGTGGGATTTCGAGGCCATGGAGATCCGATGGCGCGTTGGCCGGACCGAGAGGGAATAGCGCCGTACTGTATCAGGGTGTATGAAGCTCTCCGTGCTCCCGGAATCAAAAAGGCAAGTTGTGGCGCGGCCATTTACCTGGATGTCCATCGTGGACCTGGCTAGCTGATGGGGTCTGGATTGATCCAGCGTGATGGAGGCCGCTGTGGAGTCGGTAGCGTCGCTGTAGAACCCCGGTGAGGCGGCGGTGGGTGAGTCGGGGGCCCGTTGGCAGAATGGCGGACAAGATGGCGGCGTCGGAGAGGAAGGACAAAATGGCGGCGCCCATGACGATCCCGATCCCCACGAGGCTGGAGGGAGGCAAGATGGCCGCTCCCACGAATCGCACGCGGCGCTGCTGGAGGTAGGGGTCTTCTGACTTCTGCAGACGCCAGCGTAGTGTCCCTTCTTACCGCAGGCAGAGCAGACCGCGTTTTTCGCCGGGCAGCGCGCCCTGGGGTGTTTGGTTTGGCCACAGAAATAACATTTCTGGCTCGGGCGGGACATCGCTGCAGCAGTTGAGGCCAGGGCCCGTGGCGGCGCCGCGTCCCAAGGTGGCGGCGGCTGTGGCATCCATGAGGCGGCCGCGCGGTCCGGGGAGTAGGCCTCCATGTTCCGGTGGGCTACGTCCAACGAGAGGGTGAGTGAAATCGCCTTCTTCAGGTCGAGCTCGCTACTTTCCAGCAGTCGCTGCCGTGTGTGAGTGGACCTGAGGCCCGCCACGAGGGCGTCCCGGATGAGCTCCTCCGTATGTTCCGTGGCTGTTACTTGCTTGCATTCGCAGGCTCGGCCGAGTTCCTTCAGCGCCCGTATGTATGCTTCTGTGGGTTCCCCGGGCTGTTGTTTGCGAGACCCCAGGAGATGTCTTGCGTAAACATAGTTGACCGGGCGTGCGTATTGCTCCTTCAAGATGTCGATAGCCCCCTGGTAGCTCGTAGCGTCCCGGATAAGGGCAAAAGCTCGGTGGTTTACTTTAGAGTTCAGCACCCTGAGCTTGTCGGCATCGGCGGCGACGGTCTCGCCGGATGCAGTCAGAAAGGACTCAAAACAGTGCAGCCAGTGCGAGAACTTAGCAGTCGAGTCCGGTTCTTGCGGGTCGAGTTCCAGGCACTTGATCTTAAGAATCTGCAGCATCGTTTTTTTTTTTCAGTAGTTAATAAAATTGATGCGCTATCAATTCTAATAAAAGGCTGGGCAGAGTTCAGAACGACAGGCTTTTATTAACTACTGAATTGCATTTCAGACAGATCAGGACTATGCCTCTAGTGGACGACCGAATGCCAGGAGCTGCCATGCGGCCGCTCTTATACTCGGTAGCCCAGGGGCGGAGTCAGCTGAGGCATAGTCAGGCACAACAGTGAAACAAGAGTGAACGACAACAACAACAACAACAACAACAGTGAACTACAGTGGTTTACCACATTGGGGCCTTAGTAGTCCGAGTGGCCTGGTGGGGTGATTGACCACTTGGTGTGGTACCAAGCCATGCAGAGCTGAAGGCCCCAGGGTTGATCGCTGGTCTGTGCGGACTTAGCTGTTCTCAGCTGGGGCATTAACCGGCTCCAGCAACTGACCTCAGTACTCCTGAGCGAGGGAGCTCCTGTTCCTGATTGTTAGCCAGTGACTCTCATTGGGAAAGTGAGCACGTGTGAACACTGAATGAGGACAGGATTGGAATTGTGGCGAGCCACAGCTAAATACCACTCAATATCTAGGCTCACACATGGAGAAAGAGCCCTCAGGTCGGGTATCAGGGCCCGTGGAGCTATACCCCATGATTGAGTCGGCACTTTCAGGTAAGGAGGGGAGAAGTTTGGCAAAACTATTAGCTGTAGTTTTCACTGCTTTGCTAGTTACATGGTTACCGGTCGTTCTGGTATGTTCTCAAATTAGAAAGACAGGCCCCTCGGAATTCCCGTTTCATTGAATAACCTGATATGCACTGTGTCGCTGATTTAACAAGCTGAGGCGGCTGTAGGATTTGGAGTGTCAGCCTTACACCAATTATTCCCTGCCAGTGTCAGTGAACGAGAGCACTGTGCTCATCTTATAACCCACCGGGACCTTTCACAGCCCCAGCAGAGCGGCCATGGATATCAGCCAGTCAGCGATGTCACAGGTCATTTCTCAACTCGTGGCTGCTTTGACCATCACCAAGTCCATCAGAAAAATGAGAGCAGGTGCAGCTTGGAGCACTTTTCTTTTAAATAGTTTGGTTGTCAACTGCAATGATTTGCATTTATATAGTGCCTTTAACATAGTTAATATGGCTCTTCGCAGAGGTGTAAACAATCAAAAATGAAGAGTGAGCCAAAGAGATATTTGTGAGGCAATGAGGCTTGGTCACAGAGGCAGGATTTAAGAAGGGTCTTGAAGGAGGAGTGGGAGATGAGGAGGCAGAGGGGGGGAATGCTAGAATGTGGGGCCTAGATGGCAGAAGGTATGGCCACCACTGGTGGGGGCGAAGAGAGATGGTGATGCACAGGAGGTGAGATGTTAACGTTGGTGACTTTTTATTTTAAGGTGCCCATTGTCAGGCTCGAACACTCCCAGGTCAGGTTTCTGATGCTTGGACGCAAAACTCCCTCTACTCTGCCCCAGAACTGGACCTCAGCCCCAATCTTCGAGGAGCATCCCCTCCTACACCAGTGCGGCATTATTCAATTCCCCCTCCACCCATCGTCTAGCCTTTCTGCCAAGTTAGTGCCGAGCCAGAGCCAGAGCCAGTTTTGTGCCCAGTACAGACTGGATTGGGACTGGCCACAACCCTCCTGCCAGAATTTTGGGCAGGGCACAGAAAGGGACAGGGACCCAGACAAAGCTGGTCCCACGCAAAATTGCACCCCACCTTTTTTCAGAAACCCTACATCAAACAGACAGAGAAAACCTTCATCTCATCAGACGGAGCCAGATTTGAAGCCAGGTTCCAGAGGTCAAACCACCTGGTTCCCAAGCCGGTCTTTGCTCCTGAAGGGGTTGTCCTGCAGTACAGTAAAATGCATTCTGTACGTCTGCTGGTGCGTCATTCCAGGTGTGCACAACAGTCGGCAGGTAAACATAAGAACATAAGAAGATAAGAATTAGGAGCAGGAGTAGCCCTCCTAGCCTGCTCCACCATTCAATAAGATCATGGCTGATCTTCAACCTCAACTCCACTTTCCCGCCCAATCCCCGTATCCCTTGATTCCCCTACAGTCCAAAAATCTATCAATCTCAGCCTTGAATATACTCAACGACTCAACATCCACAGCCCTTTCAGGTAGAGAATTCCAAAGATTCACAATCCTCTGAGTGAAGAAATTCCTCCTCATCTCAGTCTTAAATGGCCGACCCCTTATCCTGAGACTATGCCCCCTAGTTCTAGACTCTCCAGCCAGGGGAAACAACCTCTCAGCATTTACCCTGTCAATCCCCCTCAGAATCTTATATGATTCAATGAGATCAGCTCTCATTCTTCTAAACTCCAGAGTATAGGCCCAATCTACTCAATCTCTCCTCAAAAGACAACCCTCTCATCCCTGGGATTGATCTAGTGAACCTTCATTGCACCGTCTCTAAGGCATGTATGTCCTTTCTCAGATAAGGAGACTAAAACTGTGCACAGTACTCCAGGTGTGGTCGCACCAAAGCCCTATACAATTGTAGTGACTTCCTTACTCTTGTACTCCAATCCCCTTGCAATAAAGACCAACATGCCATTTGCTTTCCCAATTGATGGCTGTACCTGTACGCTAACTTTCTGTATTTCCTGTACGAGGACACCTAAATCTTTCTGAACACCAACATTTAATCGTTTCTCACCATTAAAAAAATATTTTTTCTATTCTTCCTACCAAAGTGAATAACCTCACATTTTCTTACATTATACTCCATTTGCCATCTTATTGCCCACTCGTTTAACCTGTCTATATTCCTTTGCAGGCTCTTTGTGTCCTCCTCACAGCTTACTTTCCCACCTAGCTTTGTATCATCAGCAAACTTGGATACATTGCACTCGGTCCCTTCATCTAAGTCATTAATATAGATTGTAAATAGCTGAGGCCCAAGCACTGATCCTTGCAACACCCCACTAGTTACAGCCTGCCATCTGGAAAATGACCCGTTTATCCCTACTCTCTGTTTTCTGTCCGTTAGCCAATCCTCTATCCATGCTAATATATTACCCCCAACCCCATGAGTTATGTGGCACCTTATCGAATGCCTTTTGGAAATCCAAATGTACTACATCCACTGGTTCCCCTTTATCTACCCTGCTAGTTACATCCTCAAAAAACTCTAATAAATTTGTCAAATATGATTTCCCTCTCATAAAACCATTCTTCCTGCGTGAACTGAGACATTGAACATTGACAGCCTATTTTTGACCATTGGGGTGGGGCAAAAGCATCACAGCTGAGCTTAGTCTTGCCCACCCTTGATGTCTACACATACATACTAACGGTAGGGGTCACTGGATGGTGATAAGGAGCAGGAAGCCTAGCTGGTTTTTTTCCATTTCCAAGTCCAGGGAAACCCAAGGTCAAAGCTGCTTTTACACTGCAGCCTGGGTCTTGGGGACGGGAACCTAACTGTGCCAACACTCCCACATGTACCAGTAGATAAGGCAACTGTGTGCTTGGCCCAGCCTCTGAGTCAGAAAGTCGTGGGTTCAAATCCCACTTCAGGATTTGAGCACTTAATCTAAGCTGCCACTTCAGTGCACTGCTGAGGGAGTGCCACATCGTCGGAGGTGCCGTATTTTGGATGAGATGTTAAACCGAGGCACCATCGGCCCTCTCTTGCACTATTCGAAAAAGAGTAGGGAAGTTCTCTTCGGGTGGATGTAAGTGATTCCGTGGTACTTTTTTGAAGAACTTCAGGAGTTCTTGGTGTGCTGGCCAGCATTCATCTCCTCAAGCAACATCGCTAAAACAGATTAAACGGTCATATGACTTATTGCTGTTTGTGGGATCTTGCTGTACACAAATTGGGTGCCACATTTGCCTACATCACTGCACTGCCAAGATAATCCATTGGCTGTGAAGGTGCTATGGGACATCCCTGAGGACATGAAAGATAATCCATTGGCTGTGAAGGTGCTATGGGACATCCCTGAGGACATGAAAGATAATCCATTGGCTGTGAAGGTGCTATGGGACATAGAAACATAGAAGATAGGAGCAGGAGTAGGCCATTCGGCCCCTTGAGCCTGCTCCGCCATTCAATGCGATCATGGCTGATCATCCAAATTCAGTACCCTGTCCCTGCTTTCTCCCCATATCCCTTGATCCCTTTAGCCTTAAGAAATATATCCAACTCCTTCTTGAATATATTTAATGAATTGGCCTCTACTGCCTTCTGTGGTAGAGAATTCCACAGGTTCACCACTCTCTGGGTGAAGAAATTCTTCCTCATCTCTGTCCTAAATGGTTTACTTCTTATCCTTAGACTGTGACCCCTGGTTCTGGACTCCCCGACCATCGGGAACATCCTTCCTGCATCTAGTCTGTCTAGTCCTGTTAGAATTAACATCCCTGAGGGCATGAAAGGCACGAAAGAAATGGAAGTATTTTATTTTGAGTTGGTCTTGCTGTAGACTGGAGGGACTGTGGGGCTTGTTATTTTATGTGTGCCCAGACTAGCCATGGCAGTTTGGCCAGTGTGAAGTGCTGACAGCGTGACATTGCGTCATGGTGTAAATGATGAAGCAACCGATGGTGTGCATGGACTGGCGCCAGGTGCTGTGTCTTGATGCTACAGCCAGTAAATGCACTGCCATTGCCGGAACGACACGTTTACTGGCCCCAGGATCAGGGAATCAGTCAGCTAGGTCCAAGTCTACCTTTGTGCTACCACTGGTTTCATGAGAATCGCCCAATGGGAGGTGACAGCTGAAGACCAGTGTAGATAGAAACAAAGAACTTGCATTTATATAGCACCTTTCACAACCTCAGGATGTCCTAAAGTGCTTTACAATCAATGAAGTATTTTTGAAGTGCAGTCACTGTTGTAATGTAGCGATGTTGGTTGAGGGATAAATATTGGCCAAGACCCTTCTTCCAACAGTGTCATGGGATCTTCTACGTCCACCTGAGAGGGCAGATGGGGCCTGGGTTTAATGTCTCATCTGAAAGACGGCACCTCCGACAGCACTCCCTCAGTACTGCACAGTGCCAGCCTAGATTATGTGCTCTGGAGTGGGGCTTGAACCCACAACCTTCTGACTCAGAGATGAGAGTGCGACCCACTGAGCCATGGCTGACACCTAAAAAGCAGCTCAACTGTCCACCTCCATCACTGCCCTGACTAAAATTAGCTAACACAGCACTAACCAGGGATGGAGCCTGAAACCTTCCTAGTCTGTACGGGTCAGTACCGCATCAGATTGAGTATGTACCCACTGACTTTATTCTTTGTAACTAATCTCATTCTGCCTCTGGCAGGGGAGAGAGGTTCAGATGTGAATCCACAGCTTGTGATTCTAGTGTCAAATCCTCGAATCTGTGTGCAGGAGACGCACAAATAGAGCTCACATAAGTGTGAGAGAATTCACAATAGTACTTCAAAAAGGAGATTGAAATGTTTAGATTTCAGCCTTAGCAAGAGCTGTGAATATTCTTTTGCCCATTGCAGCCTTAAAGTATTGAGAAAGTTAGGTGATGGGTAAAGTTAGGGAAGGGTAAAGTTAGGGAGGGGTAAAGTTAGGTGAGGGGTAATGTTAGGTGAGGGTTAAAGTTAGGTGAGGGGTAACATTAAGTGAGGAGTTACGTTAGGTGAGAGGTAACGTTAAGTGAGGGGTGACGTTAGGTGAGGGGTTACGTTAGGTGAGGGGTTACGTTAGGTGAGGGGTAACGTTAAGTGAGGGGTGACGTTAGGCGAGGGGTAACGTTAAGTGAGGGGTGACGTTAGGTGAGGGGTTACGTTAGGTGAGGGTGATGTTAGGTGAGGGGTAACGTTAAGTGAGGGGTGACATTAGGTGAGGGGTAACGTTAAGTGAGGGGTAACGTTAGGTGACAATTGGTGCAGGAAACCATAAAGATGAAAGAAGTAGGAAAGAAAATGAGTTAACTCCGGAAAAAGTTGAGGGTAGTTTTAACCTAACCTCGGCACTGTGGAAAGTAAAATCGGCCAGTGTGTAAAATGGGCGGCCGATCTGATTGCATCACTTTCCCACTGGGCGCGTTAAGTTAAAATTATCCCCACTGGTGGCTTTAAAAGCTTGAAGGTGATACGAAGAAGGAAGGACTGAGGGGGATAAAGAACTCCGCAGTTCTGAGATAGCAGGAGAGAATGAGCTAGCATGGTGTGTCTTGATCTCAACGCAGTGAAGCTACACGGAGGTGGCAGAATGTGTAGGATTGTGTGGTGCAATGAAACCCTACGTGGTACGATGAGATAGAGGACAAGAGTGGTGGATGGTTCAGCTGAACAACCAAGTCTATGCACAGAAATTAAATACTACCACCAGCCAGGGTATTTGTTGTTTGTGGCTCAGTGGGTAGCACCCTCGCCTCTGAGTCAGAAGGTTGTGGGTTCAAGTCTCGCTCCCGAGACTTGAGCACATAAAGCTAGGCTGACACTCCAGTGCAGTGCTGAGGGAGTGCTGCACTGTCGGAGGTGCCGTCTTTCGGATGAGACTTTAAACCGAGGCCCCGTCTGCTCTCTCAGGTGGATGTAAAAGATCCCATGGCACTATTTCGTAGAAGAGTAGAGAAGTTATCCCCGGTGTCCTGGCCAATATTTATCCCTCAACCAACATAACAAAAACAGATGATCTGGTCATTATCACATTGCTGTTTGTGGGAGCTTGCTGTGCGCAAATTAGCTGCCGCGTTTCCCACATTACAACAGTGACTACACTTCAAAAAAGTACTTAATTGATTGTAAAGCGCTTTGAGACGTCTGGTGGTCGTGAAAGGTGTTATATAAATGCCAGTCTTTCTTTAAATTTCTCTGCCTTTTCCCCTCTCCTTGCCAGAGGGTGCTGATTCCCACAAGCACCAGTCCCCTTCAGTATCTTGGCATTCTTCATGTGTGAGCCTAGACATTGTGGATTAAATATTTGTCTTGATAGTAAATGGGCGGTATTGCGTGGGCTGCCTGTGATACTCCCCACTTGATATTCAGTTCCACTGAGGTCAAAGGGGTTAAATATCAGGCAGGGTGTAAAACAGGTGGCTGATTCGATACCGCCCGCTTTGTGTCACGACCAAGACGAATATCAACCCCTGTGTGCCAGCTGGCTTTTGCCCATGGAGAGCTTCACAGCCGACAACGATCCTGTTCCTACTCAAAGGGGATTTTTTTTCAGTAGAAATCACCAGGTAACGATCTGGAGTGGGAGCCTTGGCTGACCCAGGGTGGGGGGTGCAAGGGTGCGGGGGGCACTGACACTGTTTTGTTGCACGCCAACAGCTTTTATTTTTAAAAATGTAACCGGCAGCAACAGCGGTCAATCACTGTGCTTGAGAGGTTGCCTGGAGTGCCGTTGGCAGATTGTAAATGCTGCATTTCAGTAGGGCTGTTAGGCAAAGTAAAGCCTGTGAAAAGCAGAAAGCAGACTTGTTCACAGCCTCCTGTGAGATGTTTCAGCATGTAAATAACTTTACTTAGTAACATGCTACTCCCTGAGGCAGCAAAGCATTTTACTGTGTGTTTAAATCTGAATGAGGGGCACTTGGACACCACCGTTCTCTACTTTGTGGGCTTGTGTTAATGTTAGTGTGAAATGTAAACAGGACTCACTTTGAACACAAAGCCTGACTGAAGTAGGCCCAATTGTTTTCAGATTAAGCGTGTCATCCTCTCACATGTGGTAATGGGCAGATAACAAGAAGGACTCTGGGTAATGCTGCCAATCCCACAGTAACTCTGAGGTCAGGTGTGCTGATTGCCACCGTTTGCTTTCTGATTTTCTCCCCTCCGTTTTGTACAGGTGCTGACTGCAGCTGCATAAACGCCAACCGGCAGTGTTTTACGCTGACAGCGGTGTACCGCTCCCCCCGCCCACATAGTGTCTGCATGTCACGGCATCATAACGGCACAGAAGGAGGCCATTCAGCAGATCGAGTCCGCGCCAGCTCTCTGTAGAGCAATCTAGTCATTCCCATTGCCCCGCTCTATCCCCGTAGCCCTGCAAGTTTATTTCCCTCAAGTGCCTACCCAGTCTCCCCTTGAAAACATGTGTCTCCGCTTCCACCACTTCCGTCGGCAATGAGTTCCAGGTCCTCACTTCCTCCCTGTATCTCTTTCCCAAAACCTTAAATCTGTGTCCCCTAGTCCTTGTACCATCAACTAGTGGGAACAGCCTTTCCCCGTCTAGCCTATCCAGACCCGTCATAATCCTGTACACCTCTATCAAATCACCCCTCAACCTCCTTTGCTCTAATGAAAACAAATCCAGCTTCTCCAACCTGGCCGTGTAGTCTAAGGGGGAGAAATTCGGTATCGCCCCGTTTGGGGCGCAATTATCGGCCGGACGCAAAGTTTAGCGCCTGGCACTAATTATCGCGTCCGACTGCAAACTTGGCTTCTATCGACCCTGGAGGCGATGGGAGTGCTAAATCAGGCGCTACACACCTCTCTTAAGGCGCTAACGCCGAGGAGCGAGGCGCTATCACAGAGCGCTGGCGAAGCTCATGTGATGTCAGTCAGCAATGGAACACAGACACACTGGCGCCGGCCAGTTCTTAAAGGGGAGGGTCGATCTTGCTCTCCATCCACACCCTGCTCATTGCAGCCTTGAATCTCGGCCTGGAGAGACCTGTACATCAAATCTGCTGGAAAAAACAATGGAGAGGCCCTGGGAAAGAGCTCAGAGTGCAGCCCCCATAGTCTCTTCTAAATCAATACAAGGATGGTCAAATCAAAATAAACCTGCAAAGTGCTGCTCAGTACCCAAAACTCCTTCACACAGCGTTGAATCTCTCCAGAAGTCTCTCTCTCTCTCTCAGAATGCGTGGTTCAAAAATGTCGCCGACAAAAAAAGGCAGGAAGCGGTCACCTTTAAATAGCGCTCCCCCAGTCCCTTCCCAATTGCAAAACGTTCCCCTCAACCTGTCATTGCTAGCAGCAGGCGGAAAGGCAGGGGGCGTCACTCAATATTCGGTCCGGGGCACTACCGGGGCATTGCACACTCGACTGATGTCATGATCTGCGGGTGCAGGAGATTATAGCGGTAGTGTTTAGCGCCACCGCAAAATGTCTGGTCAATTTCGCGAGCGGCGCAAACATCGCCGCGCCCGGGCGCTAGTTGCTTTGCGCCCCATTAGCGCCCTCTTAGGGTGCTAACGGGAGGCGCAAAGCAACCGAACTTTTCTCCCTAATGATCTTGCTGAGAAAAATCCCCGTGTGGCTTAAACTTCCCCATGGTGTTCAATGGTCACCCCTGGGCAAAGCTCGGATGTGCGGGCAAGGCCATGTGATCAGGTGATTCCCCCTACTCATGTGACGCCCAGCCCAATGCATAACTAAACACACTTAGCAACAACAACAACTTGTATTTATATAGCGCCTTTAATGTAGTAAAACGTCCTAAGGCGCTGCACAGGAGTATTTTAAGAAAAAAAATTGACACCGAGCCACATAAGGATAAATTAGGACAGGTGACCAAAAGCTTGGTCAAAGAGGTAGGTTTTAAGGAGCGTCTTAAAGGAGGAAAGAGAGGTAGCGAGGCGGAGAGGTTTAGGCAGGGAATTCCAGAGCTTAGGGCCTAGGCAACAGAAGGTACGGCCACCAAAGGTTGAGCGATTATAATCAGGGATGCTCAAGAGGGCAGAAATAGAGGAGTGCAGATATCTCGGGGGTTGTGGGGCTGAAGTAGATTACAGAGATAGGGAGGGGCGAGACCATGGAGGGATTTGAAAACAAGGATGAGAATTTTGAAATCTAGGTGCTGCTTAACCGGGAGCCAATGTAGGTCAGCGAGCACAGGGGAGATGGGCGAACGGGACTTGGTGTGAGTTAGGACACGGGCAACCGAGTTTTGGATGACCTCAGGTTTATGTAGGGTGGAATGTGGGAGGCCAGCCAGGAGTGCGTTGGAATAGTCAAGTCTAGAGGTAACAAAGACATGGATGAGAGTTTCAGCAGCGGATGAAGTGAGGCAAGGACGGAGACGGGCGACGTTACAGAGATGGAAATAGCCAGTCTTTGTTCTGCTGTGGATATGTGGTCGGAAACTCATTTCAGGGGCAAATATGACACCAAGGTTGCGAACAGTGTGGTTCAGCCTCACAGATGTTAGGGAGAGGGATGGAGTCAGTGGCTAGGGAACGGAGTTTGTGGCGGGGACCAAAAACAATGGCTTCGGTCTTCCCAATATTTAAAGAGCATCATGAAGGAGGAGAGAGAGTTAGAGAGGCGGAGAGGTTTAGGGAGGGAATTCCAGACCTTAGGACCTAGGCAGCTGAAGGCAGGGCTGCTAATGGTGGAGCGATAAAAATCAGGGCTACACAAGCAGCCAGAATTGGAGGAGCGCAGAGATCCTGAAGGTTTTTAGGGCTGGAGGAGGTTACAGTCATAGGGAGGTGGCGAGGCCATGGAGAGATCTGAAAACAATGATGAGAATTTTAAAATTGAGGTGTTGCTGGACTGGGAGCCAAAGTGGGTCAGTGAGTACAGGGGGTGATTCAGTTACAACACTGGGTAAATTGGGGATGCTGAAACATAGAAACATAGAAGATAGGAGCAGGAGTAGGCCATTCGGCCCTTCGAGCCTGCTCCGCCATTCAATGAGATCATGGCTGATCATCCAAATTCAGTGCACTGTCGCTGCCTTCTCCCCATATCCCTTGATCCATTTAGCCTTACGAAATATATCCAACTCTTTCTTGAATATATTTAATGAACTGGTCTCCACCACCCTCTGTGGCAGAGAATTCCACAGGTTCACCACTCTCTGGGTGAAGAAATTCCTCCTCATTTCAGTCCTAAATGGCCTACCCCTTATCCTTAGACTATGACCCCTGGTTCTGGACTCCCCGACCATCGGGAACATCCTTCCAGCATCTAGTCTGTCCAGGCCTGACAGAATTTCATAGGTTTCGATGAGATCCCCTCTCAATCTTCTAAACTCCAGTGAGTATAAGCCCAATCGACACAATCTCTCCTCATACATCATTCCTGCCATCCCAGGTATCAGCCTGGTGAATCTTCGCTGCACTCCTTCCATGGCAAGAACGTCCTTCCTCAGATAAGGCGACCAAAACTGCACACAATACTCAAGGTGCGGTCTCACCAAGGCCCTGTACAACTGTAGCAAGATATCCTTGTTCCTGTACTCGAACCCTCTTGCTACGAAGGCCAACATTCCATTTGCCTTCTTAACCGCCTGCTGCACCTGCATGCTTACCTTCAGCGACTGGTGCACAATAACACCCAGGTCTCTTTGCACTTCCCCTTCACCCAATCTATTGCCATTCAAATAATAATCTGCCTTCCTGTTTTTGCCACCAAAGTAGATAACCTCACATTTATCCACATTATAGTGCATTTGCCATGTTTCTGCCCAATCACCTAACCTGTCCAAATCGTACTGGAATTTCATGACCTCCTCCTCACAGCATACCCTCCCACCCAGCTTTGTGTCGTTTGCAAATTTGGAGATATTACATCCAATTCCCTCGTCCAGATCATTAAAATATATTGTGAACAGCTGCGGTCCTAGGACCGATCCTTGCGGTACCCCACTAGTCACTGCCTGCCAGTCGGAAAACGACCCGTTTATTCCAACTCTTTGCTTTCTGTCCACCAACCAGTTCTCTATCCAAGTCAATACCTTGCCCCCAATCCCATGTGCCTTAATTTTGCACGCTAATCTCTTATGCGGGACCTTATCGAAAGCCTTCTGAAAGTCCAAATACACCACATTCACTGGTTCTCCCTTATCTATTTCACCAGTTACATCCTCAAAAAATTCCAGTAGATTAGTCAAGCATGATTTACCTTTTGTAAATCCATGTTGACTTTGTCCGATCCTGTCACTGCTTTCCAAGTGCTCTGCTATTACATCTTTTATAATGGACTCTAGCATTTTCCCCACTACCGATGTCAGGCTTACCGGTCTATAATTACCCGCTTTTTCTCTGCCACCTTTTTTGAATAGTGGGGTAACATTAGCTACCCTCCAATCCATGGGTACTGTTCCAGAGTCTATCGAGTTCTGGAAGATGACCAGCAATGCATCTACTATTTCTAGGGCCACTTCCTTAAGTACCCTGGGATGTAGATTATCAGGCCCTGGGGATTTATCGGCCTTCAGTCCCATCAATTTTCCTAACACCATTTCCCTACAAATACTGATTTCTTTCAGTTCCACCCTTTCATCAGACCCTATGTTCCCCGGCATTTCTGGGAGGTTATTTGTGTCCTCCTTTGTGAAGATAGAACCAAAATATGTATTTAGTTGGTCTGCCATTTCTTTGTTCCCCATTATAAATTCCCCCGATTCTGACTGCAAGGGACCTACGCTTGACTTCACCAATCTTTTTCTCTTCACATATCTATAAAAGCTTTTACAGTCAGTTTTTATGTTCCCTGCAAGCTTACTCTCATATTCTATTTTCCCTTTCTTAATTAATCCCTTTGTCCTCCTTTGTTGAATCCTAAACTGCTCCCAATCCTCAGGATTATTGCATAGCAACATTGGTTGCTTTTTAATGCATTGCGTGTGATGCTCTTCGGAACCATTCAGAGAGACACGATAAGGCGCTGTATAAATGCAAAGTCTTTTTAAAGTTGTTAATGTGGTAGACACATTATATGCGTGCATCGTTGCGATTAAGAGGACCTCCTGCGCATTCACAGGCACACATTTTGCAAATACTTTACATACAATAACAAAATGCAAATAATCTGAACAGACCTGCCTTTTAGCGACGATAAGCATAAAAGCAAGACGGTTTGCTCATTTGCATAAGTGGCGTCGTTAGGTGTGAGCCGTGGCTCAGTGGGTAGCACGCTCGCGCCTGAGTCACAATGTTGTGGGTTCCAGTGCTTTCGCTTTGGGATAAAATCCTAATTATTACTTCGAAATAAAGGCTGATAGTGGGACCAGCGGTCAGAAATATAAAGTATTAAAAATTAAATTTAAATCACATATAACTATCAGAAAAGACTGAACCCACTGGGCCTATATTCTCTAGGAAAGAGGAGGCTGAGGGGTGACCTAATAGTGGCCTTTAAAATGATGAAGGGGTTCGATAGGGTAGATGTGGAGACGAGGTTTCCACTCGTGGGGGAATCCACAACTAGGGGACACAGATATAAGACAGTCACTAATAAATCCAATAAGAAATTCAGGAGAAACTTCTTCACCCAGAGAGTGGTTAGAATGTGGAACTCGCTCCTACAGGGAGTGGTTGAGGTGAATAGCATAGATACATTTAAGGGGAAGCTAGATAAATGCATGAGGGCAAAAGGAATAGAAGGAAATGCCGATGGGATTAGATGAAGTAGAATGGGAGGAGGCTCGTGTGGAGTCGACCAATTGGGCTGAATGGCCTGTTTCTGTGCTGTTAATTTTATGTAAACTAGGCCTGTATTCTCTTGAATTCAGAAGAATGAGAGGGGATCTCATTGAAGCATACAAAATTATTACAGGGCTTGATAGGGTGGATGCTGGGAGAATGTTTCCCTTGGCTGGGGAGTCTAGAACCAGGGGCCACAGCCTCAGGACAAAGGGTAGGCCATTCAGGACTGAGATGAGAAGAAGTTTCTTCACACAGAGGGTGGTGAATCTTTGGAATTCTCTACCCGAGGGCTGTGGAGGCTCAGTCATTGGGTATATTCAAAACAGAAGTCGATAGATTTCTGACTAGTAAGGGCATCAAGGGATATGGCGATAGGGCCGGAGAATGGAGTTGAGGCAGAAGATCAGCCATGATCTCATTGAATGGCGGAGCAGGCTCGAGGGGCCGAATGGTTTACTCCTGCTCCTATTTCTTATGTAAAAGATACCAGGAGACGCTGCTTCACACAAAGGCTGATAAATGTTTGGAATAATCTTCTAGACAAGGCGGTAAAGACCAAAAACTTTTGATTTGGTCAAAATGCAATTGGACTCTAAGCTGGGCGAGCCGGGGTACTAAAAGGATGAATTTCAGTTGGCCGAATGTCTACTCATCCTTGGCTTTTCTTATTTCCAGACTAAGTCTCTGGAACAATAGAAGTCTTGCTGCACCGAGGCTGAGAATCTTTGAGCTACAACAAGGGCTACCCCTGCTGCAGCGGAGCTTTTACATCGCGGGTTTTCATAGTTTTATTTCAGTTTAAATGTAATGAAATTTTAAAATGTCTGGTTAAGTTCCCTCTGAGAACTCTAGGGTCCTCCAATTCTGGCCTCCTGTGCAACCCCGAATTCCTTTGCCCCACCTTCAGCCATCTAGGCCCTGAGCTCTGATATTCCCTCCCTAAACCTCTCCACCATTTTTCCCCTCCTTCAAAAACACCCCTTTCAACCTACCTCTTTGACCAAGCTTTTGGTCATCTGTCCTAATGTCTCCTTCCTTGGCTCAATGTCAATTTCTTTTTGTCTGATTTATGCTCCTGTGAAGCACCTTGAGGCATTTTACGATGTTAAAAATGCTATATAAATGCAAGTTGTTGTTGTTGTTGACTGGAGGAAGTGATGACGTCATAACATTTTATCAATCTCACTGCTGTGGGTTCCTCCTGTTTTTTTCCGTTTTTAGGCATGTTTGCCGCAGTTGACTGCATTCTTGGCTCAAAGTCACTGGGTTCAGGTTCCATTCCATGACATGGGCTTATAATCTAGGCTGACGCCTCACAGCACTGGTGAAGGAGAGCTGCGCTGTCGGAGGTGCTGAGACATGAAACCCAAGGAAGGCCATTTCCAATGGTTGAGGTGGATGTTAAATATCCCACGGCACTATTCACAGAAGAGCAAGGAGTTTTACAGGCCCCTGAAGTCTCGAGTCACTCCTCCCATTGCTGCTTGTGGGATCTTCTTGTGTACAAAATGGCTGCCACATTTTTGCCTGCATATGAACGGTCACTGCACTGCAATTTAGTGAAGAAGTGCACTGGGATGTTTCTGAGAAATGGGATAAGGTGCTAAGTAATTAGATGTATTTCATTCCTCACTGCAGTGAATGAATATCTGATATTATGAATCTCAGATTTTGTGATACAACAATCGGCCAACATAAAAGAAAAAAAGACTTGCATTTCCATAGCGCCTTTCACGGCCTCAGAATGTCCCAAAGCACTTTACAGCCAATGAAGTACTTTTTGAAGTGTAGTCATTGTTGTAATGCAAGAAAAGCGGCAGCCAATTTGCGCACAGCAAGCTCCCAAAAACAGCAATGTGATAATGACCAGTGAATCTGTTTTAGTGATGTTGATCTAGGGATAAATATTGGCCAGGACACCGGGGATTACTCCCCTGCTCTTCTTCGAAATAGTGCCCTGGGATCTTTTACGTCCACCTGAGAAAGCAGATGGGGGTCTCGGTTTAACGTCTCATCCGAAAGACGGCACCGCCGACAGTGCAGCACTCCCTGGGTACAGCACTGGAGTGTCAGCCTAGATTTTTGCACTCAAGCCTCTGGAGTGGCACTTGAACACACAACCTCCTTCTGACTACCAACGGAGCCACAGCTGACACTCCCTATGATTTCCCTATGATCAGTGAGTCTGAACTGTCGATCCCTTATCTGCATCCATTCTCATACCCCATTTACTTTACCGCTTTATATGTGATGGTAGATCTGATCTTAACAGCTAGATGGCACACTAAACAAGGTGCCACCGCAGGTGATGTGTATCGCCCAATAAGTTGGCGTTGACCCAAATTTCCCAAGCCAACATAAACGTGAGCTGTAGGAGGTAGAAACGGCCTTATTATTTGGCTGAGGTACCCATTCTGTACAAGCTGGCAAAGCACTTTTGATCTGCTGCTGGAGTGAGCCTTTGCCATAGTGGTAACAGTCCCACTTCTTGAATCAGGTGCAGGGTTCGATCCCTGCTCCAGCAGCCCCAGTGATTGGTGACAGGAGCTTGAGCTCTGAATTCTGGGTTGGTTTGCAGCAGGATACTTGCATCCACTGAGTGTGGGTGCCCCCCCCTCCCCAATATATGGGTTGTGGGGGCCCATAAAACCCTCCTGCTGTATAGGACTAACCACCCTATAGGCTGGTATAAAAATGATAACGGCCATGGAAGGAGTATTCAGGTTGCGACCAGATTGTTAATTAGCTTACGAATTCTCCAAGGGGAGTGCATGAAGATATAAAAACAGGTAACAGCTCCTGACAAAGAAGCCAGCTTGTAAACAAGTGTGATGAGTTGTGAAGTTGTTTACCTGCAGATCTGTATGGCAGAAACTGTCCTGTAATATAATTGAGCTGCAGCAGAGTGTTTTCTGACCTCAACCAGCTCCCTGGGGGACAGACATCAGCTGAAGGAGAGGGTAAATTAGACCTTGGTCTCCCCTGAGCACCTCCTCCAGATTGCATTCTCCAGTATGAAACAACGTTACAGATCAGCTGCGCCATTTGATGCCAGGCGGTGGTGTAGGTATAAGAACATAAGAAATAGGAGTTGGCCCTTCGAGCCTGCTCCATGATTCAGTAAGATCATGGCTGATCTTCCACCTTCCTACTGGATCCCCATATCCCTTGAGTCCCTTAATATCCAAAAATATATCAATCTCTGTCTTGAATATATTCAACGACTGAGCCTCCACTGCCCTCTGGAGCAGAGAATTCCAAAGATTCACAATCCTTTGAGTGAAGAAATTTCTCCTCATCTCAGTCCTAAATGGCCGACCCCTTATCCTGAGACAATGGTCCCTCGTTCTAGACTCCCCAGCCAGTGAAAACATCCTGGTACAGATACTTCCAGTAAAAGGCTCCAATTTTGTGCCTAGTAACTCCCCATATGATGGGCTCCTGATTTCATACAAGACGTTGGTGGGAATTAACCAGGAAAAGATGGTTTATCTCACCAGAGAGCTCACCAGCTTCCGATGATGTGTTTACATTGTACAGAATCATTTCACAAGAAAACTGTGTGTCTGTACGTAACTGCTCCTGGTGCTGTGCAAAATACCCCAGGTCTGTACGTGTCTGCTCTCAGTATTGTTGGGCTGGAGGAGGTTACAGAGATCGGGAGGAGGGAGCCCATGGAATTATTTCAAACACAAAGAGGAGCATTAACAGCTTTAATTACAGTTTTTGTTTCCTGGCCTTAAACTGGCCGGAGAAACTGTGCAAAGATTGACGATGTTTATACATGAAGGGTTCACCCTCTGGCCACCAGCTTTCAGCTGCAGCCTGTGCAGAAGAAGCTCGTACTTCACACCTGCAGAGGCAACTAGCCCTGTTCCATTTATAGTGCAGCACTGAAGTGGGGACTGCCTGCTAATATTAACTCCCACTGGCACCACCAGCATCTCCAGAAAATTTGGAGCAGGTTCCTTGTTGTCCTTTCAGAAACAATAAATGGTAATTTGGAAAAGTGTGTGAATCAGTGGAAGGATTTGCAAACCTACCACTTTAACCAAGCTTTTGGTCACCTGTCTCCCTCTTTGGCTTGGTGTCAAATTTTGTTTTTTAACCCTCCTGTGAATCGTCTTTGGGATGTTAAAGGCACTGTATAAATTCAATTTGTTGTTCTCGAACAGACATGAACGCTCCTTCAATGGCCATAACCATCTTTATACCAACCAGGGTGGTTAGTCCTGTATGGCCAGAGAGTTTTATGTTCCATACGATGAGGAGTGGGGGAGGTGGGGGGTGGGGGGAGATTTGGTTCACGCACCAGTGTATCCCGCGGGATGTCAACCCGGAATTCAGAGTGGAACGCCGGTCTCCACTCAATGGGACCACCTGGAGCAGGGCTTGAACCCTGCACCTTCTGACTCAGAGGCCGGAATGCTAACTACTGAACCAAAGGCTCGGCCCCAGCATATAAATGTTAAATAACATAAACAAGAAAGAAAATGAGACGGAGGGAAGCTCAATGTTCCCATGGGATCGAGGCAGCAGAAGGTTACCTGTCATCATTATCAGGGGGCTGCTAACAACCTCTCATGCTGTTAATGGCTATTATCAGGTAGGTGAAAACCACTATTTTTGAAACTTCCTTTCATGTTGCAGATGAAGCAATAAAAATCAACTGGGCTCAGAAGCAAGACTTGAGAGGACTGGTGTGTAGATAAAATATACATTGTAAAATATACATTGTGCTGTGGCCAGGAATTCCTCCTTCGAAAAAAAGATCAAACAAGTGAAACCAGTGCTCCCCTGCTGGCCGAATATGTAACAGAATGGCTCATCATGTAATGTAGAGCCACATAGACGGGCAGTCCCAGGTTCGACTCTCAGTCTGTGCAGAGATAATTCATCTCATTACAATTGGATTCAGCACCCCTGGGTTAGGAAAGGAAAATCGGCCATGGCTCCTGCTCCTGATCACTAGCCAGCTAGAACTCCACATGTGTAGGTGTCAGCCGTGGCTCACTGGTAGCGCACTCGCCTGAGTTAGAAAGTTGTGGGTTCAAGTCCCTCTCCAGGAACGAATGCAATAATCTCAGCTGACACTCCCAATGTAATACCGAGGGAGTGCTGCACTGTTGGAGGTACGCTCTTTCAGGTGAGATGTTAACTCAAAGCCCCGGCTGCCCTCTTAGGCGGACGTAAGAATCCCATGGCAGTATTCCTGGCCAATATTTATCCCTCAACCACCATAACTAAAACAGGTTCTGGTCATTATCACATTGCTGTTTGTGGGACCTTGCTGAGTGCAAATTGGCTGTTGCATTTCATACATTACAACAGTGGCTACACTTCAAAATTACTTAATTGGCTGTAAATCACTTTGGGACATTCTGAGGTTGCGAAAGGTGCTATATAAATGCAAGTCTTTTTTTAGATGTCATGTCAGGACAGGACAGGATGCAGCAGTCGAATAGCCTACTGATGATCACTGCCAAGCCTCGCACATGAATAATGACCACTTGGGCAAGGATCTGGAGAGAGGGGGTATTCATAAGAAAGAACATAAGAAATAGGAGCAGGAGTAGGCCATTCAATAAGATCATGGCTGATCTTCTACCTCATCTCCACTTTCCTGACTATCCCCATATCCCCTTAATATTAAAACATCTATCGATCTCTGTCTTGAATATACTCAAAGACTGAGCCTCCACAGCCCACCAGGGTAGAGAATTCCAAAGATTCACCACCCTCTGAGTGAAGAAATTTCTCATCTCAGTCCTAAATGGCCGACCCCTTATTCTGAGACTGTGACCCCTGGTTCTAGACTCCCCAGCCAGGGGAAACATCCTCCCTGCATCTACTCTGTCAAGCCCTGTAAGAATTTTGTATGTTTCAATTAGATCACCTCTCGTTCTTCTAAACTCTAGAGAATATAGGCCTAGTCTACTCAATCTCTCCTCATAGGACAATCCCCTCATCCCAGGAACCAGTCTGGTGAACCTTCGTTGCACTCCCTCTATGGCAAGTATATCCTTCCTTAGGTAAGGAGGCCAAAACTGTACACAATACTCCAGGTGTGGTCTCACCAGGGCCCTATATAATTGCAGTAAGACGTCTTTATTCTTATACTCAAATCCTCTTGTAATAAAGGCTAACTTACCATTTGGTTTCCTAATTGCTTGCTGTACCTGCATGTTAATTTTCAGTGATTCGTGTTCAAGGACACCCAGGTCCCTCTGAACGCCAACATTTCCCAATCTCTCACCATTTAAAAAATACTCTGCTTTTCTATTTTTCCTACCAATGTGGATAACTTCACATTTCTCCACAATATATTCCATTTGCCATGTTCTTGCCCACTCAATTAGCCTGCCTATATCCCCTTGAAGCCTCCTTACATCCTCCTCACAACTTACATTCCCACCCAGCTTTGTATCATCAGCAAACTTGGATATATTACATTTGGTCCCCTCATCCAAATCATTAATGTAGATTGTGAATAGCTGAGGCCCAAGCACTGGTCCTTGCGGTAGCTCACAATTTGCAACCTGCCAACCCGAAAATGACCCGTTTATTCCTACTCTCTGTTTTCTGTCCGTTAACCAATCCTCAATCCCTGCTAGTATATTACCCCCAATCCCATGAGCCCTAATTCTGTTTAATAACCTCTTGTGTGGCACCTTATCGAAGGCCTTCTGAAAATCTAAATACACCACATCGACTGGTTCCCCCTTATCTATTCTGCTAGTTACCTCAAAAAACGAACAGATTTGTCAAACATGATTTCCCTGTCATAAAGCCGTGTTGACTCTGCCCAATCCTATTATTATTTTCTAAGTGTCCTGTTATCACGTCCTTAATAATAGACTCTAGCATTTTCCCCACTACTGATGTCATGATTCACCAATTGCAAGGCAGCCAACACGCTCAGGAGGAGGGGAGAAAACGAGAGAGAATATAAAACAGCTGAGACTGAACTTCCCAAATAGGTAAAGGGATCACTGAGGTGGTACTGAGCAATATAACTCAAAAACTACCAGGTTAGATCACCAATCTGTGCTTCTTTTTAGCTGATCTTATCTGGGGCACTACAATTAGCCTCCCTGAAGGGGGAGGGAAGTGCAGGAATGAAGAATCAACCAGGTTGCCTCCAGTGATCGCTGCTGGAAAGTACACATGCAGGCGTTGGATGAGGAGGACAGGATTTGGTTCAGGTGTGATTATCCCCGTGGTTGAATATCCCACTGGCACTTACAGCATACGCAAGTACAACGAACTAACTGATGTGCCAGAGGTCTGCTGCAGCCTATGGGAAATGTAGCCCAGCAAGAGTCAGTACAGTACCTACAGGAGAGAACATTGAATAAAAGATACTGGTACAGACTATTTTTTTCACCAAATTTTCAAATGAATCATCATTACGGACATGCAGATTAGTGTCAGTCAATGGAATGATTAAACTAGAGGACATTCCCTGTTGAGGATTCTCCAACTCGAGCAAGTTTTGTACATTTGCCCTTATTTGTGGAATAAATTCAGTATTATCCTCTTCAGACCCCAAATACAGTTAAAACAAATACAACTTTATACTCCATACAGGCTCGTTCCATTGTAAAAGTGACAGATTGAGTCAAATTGAGTCACCTGCAAGCACTTCCTATGGCGAGTTGAACCACATCATACATACTGTTTTAAATGGTAGCAGGACTGAATGATAACTCCCAAATGCTGCAGAATGCATGTCACTTGTATTGTAAGGGGGGGAGGGGGAATTCAAGATGTCAGGGTACATTCCCCTCCTGCTGATGCAGCGCAAAGGCTGTAAATGTTAGACTTGCCTAAGTGGTAGCACTTTGATCTCTTGCGTCAGAAGGTTGTGTGTTCAAGCCCCACTCCAGAGATTTCAGCGCATAATCTGGCGGATACTTCAATAGCAAAAGATCTTGTGATACTTTCTGAAGAAGAGCAGGGTGGAGGTCTCCCGGCCAACATTTATCACTCAATCAACATCGCCAAAAACAAATTATTTGGTCATTTATCTTGTTGCTGTGTGGGACATTTATGTGTGAATTGGCTGCTGCATTTCCTTATCTTAGAACAGGGATGACACTTCAAAAATGGTTCATTGGCTGTGAAGTGCTTTGGAACATCCTGAGGTCACGGCAGGCCCTATATAAATGCCAGTTCTCTTTCTTTTACTGGCAGCCAGGACAAACAGAAGCAGTGTATACAATATAAATAAACGTTGGCTAGAAGACACCTCTGCCTCCTCTAACTGGTATGCACGTACAGTGGCCAATGGGAGGAGTCAAATTCTTCACTCATGACCCAAGTCACTGCTTCCCCCGCAGGCTTTTCATCAAATAGGAAATAAGCTTTCAACCAGGACCTCCCACTGCAGTCTGTGTAGTGTCCCTGAACCAGCTCCTCTTTCATCTGTTGATTGCTTTTCATACAGGCAGTTGAGAAAGGTTGCATTATCACTCACATATCAAGAGTATTAGCTGGAGGGCGACAGTGCTCTGGAAGCTCGTTACCATTTCAGGCGACTTTCTCATTTTTTTCTCCCCCCCACCCCCCTCCCCCCTCCTTTTTCCATCATTTTCTCCCCTCCGCTCCCGAGGGTATTAACTCCTTGCAGGCACCGGGCACCCTCCGTCCAGTGCTTTAGTCACCTCCAGACTCGACTATTCCAACACTCCCCTGGCCGACCTCCCATCTTCCACCTTCCATAAACTTGAATGGCGGAGCAGGCTCGAAGGCCCGAATGGCCTACTCCTGCTCCTATCTTCTATGTTTCTATGTATCCTAACTCGCACCAACTCCTGTTCACCAATCGTTATGCTTGCTGACCTACGCTGACTCCCGGTCGGCCAACTCCTTGATTTTAAAATTCTCATTATGTTCAAATCCCTCCATGGCCTTGCCCCTCCCTATCTCTATAACTTTCTCTAGCCCTACAACCCTCCGAGAACTCTGTGTTCCTGCAACTCTGGACGCTTATTCAGCTCCCACTCCTTGCGGCCCACCATTGGCGGCTGTGCTTTCAGCCGTCTAAGCCCTAAGCTCTCAAATTCTCTCCACCTCTCTATGCTGATTTAAGACCCTTCTTAAAACCTACCTCTTTGACCAAGCTTGTAGTCACCTCCCCTCATATTGCCTTTTTGGCTCGCTGTCAATTTTTGTCTGATTCCGCTCCTGTGAAGCACCTTGGGACCTTTTCTTACATTAAAGGCGCTATATAAATGCAAGATGTTGTTACTTCATCAAATGGAAGATCTCTGTCACGGCTCACACATGAAGATCTACCATTTGGTGAAGTAACAACATCTTGCATTTATATAGCTTTGGACAAGAAAACAGGAGTTTACTGGTTGTGGGACAAACTTGGTCGTGTTTGACAAACTTGATTGAATTTTTTGAGGTAACAAGGAGGGTAAATGAGGGTAGTGTGTTTGATGTAGTGTATATGGATTTTAGCAAGGCTTTTGATAAGGTTCCACATGGCAGACTGGTCACGAAGTTAAAAGCCCATGAGATCCAGGGCAAGTATCAAGTTGGATTCAAAACTGGCTCGGAGACAGGAAGCAGAGGGTAATGGTTGATGGGTGTTTTTGTGACTGGAAGGCTGTTCCCAGTGGGGTTCCGCAAGGCTCAGTACTAGGTCCCTTGCTTTTTGTGGTATATATCAACGATCTTGACTTGAATATAGGGGGTATAATTAAGAAGTTTGCAGATGATACCAAAATCGGCTGTGTGGTTGATACTGAAGAAAGAAGCTGTAGACTGCAGGAAGATATCAATAAATTTGTCAGGTGGGCAGAACAGTGGCAAATGGAATTAAATCCGGAAAAGTGTGAAGTAATGCATTTGGGGAAGGCCAACAAGGAAAGGGAATACACATTAAATGGTAGGACAATGAGTAGTGTAGAGGAACAAAGGGACCTTGGAGTGCATGTCCACAGATCCCTGAAGGTAGCAGGCCAAGTAGATAAGGTGCTTAAGGCGGCATACGGAATGCTTGCCTTTATTAGCCGTGGCATAGAATACAAGAGCAGGGGGGCGGTTATGTTTCAACTGTATAAAACACTAGTTGTTAGGCCTCAGCTAGAGTACTGCATGCAGTTCTGGTCACCACATTACAGGAAAGATGTGATTGCACTAAGAGGGTACAGAGGAGATTTACAAGGATGGTGCTGGGAGTAGAGAATCTTAGCTATGAGGAAAGACTGGATAGGTTTTCCTTGGAACAGAGGAGGCCGAGGGGAGACCTTATTGAGGTGTATAAAATTATGAGGGGCATAGATAAAGTGAATAGAAATGACCTATTTCCCTTAGCAATGGGGTCAAAAACCAGGGGACACAGATTTAAAGTAATTGGTGGAAGGTTTAGAGGGGATGAGGGGGGAAATTTCTTCACCCAGAGGGTTGTGGGGGTCTGGAACTCACTGTCTGAAAGGGTGGTAGAGGCAGGAACCCTAGCCACATTTAAAAAGTACTTGGAAGTGCACTTGGGATGTTCTAACCTGCAGGGCCACGGACCAAGAGCTGGGAAGTGGGATTAGGCTGGATAGCTCTGTTGGGTGGTGCGGACACGATGGGCCGAAATGGCCTTCTCTGCTGTAACTTTCTATGATTCTATGATCTTGTCCATGTTCATCCAATGGCAGATATGGTTGCTATGTGTTTTTTTTATAAATTAAGAAATCTAGGTGAAGGATACCAAACAATAGAAGAAAAGGCAAGGTTAATCAGGAAGTAGCGAGTGTGTGCAAGAGCGATTATTAGAACATGGGTGAAGTCTTTCATTTACACAATGCCTAAACATGTATGAGAAATGTCCCTCAGTGCTTCATATAAATTACTTTTGAAGTGTGGCCACTTGTGATGTAGGCAAACGTTGACAGCTAAATTGCACAAAGATGCCAGTTTAAATTTATATATTTATTAGATTTGGAAACTCGTAGATGAATTAGCTTTTGGCAAAGTAGGAAGTAATTTTCTTATTTAAGCTAGGGAAGGATTAATACTGGAAGGTACATTCTAAAAAGGTACAGGGATCGGCCAACAATGAAGACCCACTTTTAATAGTGTCTTACAAATTCCCACCGGATTCACTAAAGAAATAACTTGCATTTATATAGCTCCTTTCATAACTTCAGAACGTCCCAAAGCGCTTTACAGCCAATTAATTACTTTAGAAGTGTAGTCACTGTTGCAATGCAGATAACATGGCAGCTAACTGCCTTTCAGCTGAAGAATGACAACAGGGAATGCCAAATGGAGGAAAGAGAGCCAGAGCTTGCCAGTACAGCACCACTCCAATGTAAAAACAGCCTAGCCTAGCCCGCAGTGGTGGCAATACTACTTCAAGGTGCTGATCTACCTATTAATGCGTGGTAAGACAGCGAGACATTCAACTTCATACTCACTCCCTTAAATAAGAAAATTACTTCCAGCTCTGCGTTCAGGAGGCAGCCAAATGTCTTGGTCCAAACATTAACAGGATGTACTTTTTTTTCCCTATCATTTGTTCTTGGGCTGCGGCCAACATCAGCAAGGCAGTATTTATTGCCCATCCCTAGTTACCCCGAGGACATTTAAAGTTAACCGTTCAGTGTGGGGGCAGGATTCCTTCTCTGAAGGATATTCGTGAGCCAGTTGAGTTTTAACTTGGCAGCTTTCCTGGTCTTTTTTTCTGGTCCTAGCCCCCAAATTAAAAGACTTGTTGAATTTAGTTTCACAACTTGCCATGGTAGAACTTGAACTCAACCTATGGGTTTCTACTCCATAAGCACTAGGCCACTGTACCATTATTGTAAGATTAGCTGCAACTGGCCTTAGAGAGGGTGCAGAGATCATAGAACCATAGAATGATACAGCACAGGAGGCCTTTCGGACCATTGTGCCAGTGACAGCTAGTGGATCTATCCAATTAGTCCCACTCCACTGCTCTTTCCCCATAGTCCTGTAAATGTTTTTCCTTCAAGTATTTATCCAATTCCCTTTTGAAAGTTACTATTGAATTTGCTTCCACCGCCCTTTCAGGCAGTGCATTCCAGATCATAACAACTCGCTGCATAAAAAAATATTTCCTCAGGTCGCCTCTGATTCTTTTGCCAACTACCTTATTGTGATCTCTAGTTACCGACCCTTCTGCCACTGGAAACAATTTCTCCTCATTTACTCTATCTAAACCGTTCATGATTTTGAACACCCCCTACACCTCTATCAAATCTCCTCTTAACTCACTCTGCTCTAAGGAGAGCAACCCCAGCTTCTCCAGTCTCTGCACGTAACTGAAGTCCCTCATCTCTGGTACCATTCTAGTAAATCTCTTCTGCATCCTCTCGAAGGCCTTGGCATCCTTCTTAAAGTGTGGTGCCCAGAATTGAACACAATACCCCAGCCGAGGCCTAACCAGTGGTTTATAAAGGTTTAGCATAACTTCCTTGCTTTTGTACTCTATTCCTCTATTAATAAAGCCAAGGATCCCATGCTTTAACAACCTGCTTAACTTGACCTGTCACCTTGAAATATTTGTGTACATACACCCCCAGGTCTCTCTGTTCCTGCAACCCCTATCAAATTGTACCATTTAGTTTATAGTCCTCTCCTCATTCTTCCTACCAAAATGCATCACTTCACACTTCCCTGCATTAAATTTCATCTGCCATGTGTTTGCCCATTTCACCAGTCTGTCTGTCCTCCTGAAGTCTGTTACTATCCTCCTCATTGTTTACTACATTTACTAGGCTTACTAGAATACCAGGGATGCAGGACTTCAGTTATGTGGAGAGACTAGGGAAGCTGGGATTGTTCTCCTTAGACCAGAGAAGGTTAAGGGTAGATTTAAGAGGTGTTCAAAATTATGAAAGGGTTTGATAAGAGTAAATGGAAAAACTGTTTCCACTGGCAGGACAGTCAATAACTAAAGGACAAAGATTTAAGATAATTGGCAAAAGAACCAGAGCGATGAGGAGAATTTCTTTTACAGTGAGATCTGATGATCTGGAATGCACTGCCTGAAATGGTGGTGGAAGCAGATTCAGTTGTAACTTTCAAAAGGGAACTCTGTATACTTGAAAAGGAAACATTTGCAGGGCTATGGGGAAAGAGCAGGGAGTGGGACGAATTGGATAGCTCTTTCAGACAGCCAGCACAGGCCCGATGGGCTGAATGGCCTCTTGCGGTGCTGTGCTGTATGATTCTAACGGCACAATATTCTACCCATTCATTAAAAGGCTAGCCAAGGAGAGGCTTGGAAACTTGACCTTTATTTTGCTTTTCAAGCTTGACAAAAAATGCAAGTAACATTGCTAAAAATGTAATGTTGGGAATCAGTTAAAGAGTTTTAATAACACTAGCACAGGACCCCTTCTCAACTTTCTGGGTGGGCACTAAGTGGACAATTTTGACAAGTAAATAGTGTTCTGACCATAACTGTCAGCAGCAGGTTTCAAAAATATTTCCAAATAAAACACAAACTTCGACAGTGCCCAGAGGAGTTGTTTGTATTGTCAATAAAATACCTAAGTCACAGAAAATGAGAACACATTAGTTCAACATGTGGGATGGAGATTGTCTATCTAATCACTCATATGCTGGCCCAGTCACTGCTATAGGGATTTCTTCGTTCCATTCAACCCCTGTTGTATAGTGACAATTCCTCGCTTTTTCAAAGCACAAAGCAGATGTTAACTTGTCTCGGTGGTAGGACTCTCATCGGAGTCAGATGGTTGTGGGTTCAAGTTCCACTCCCGAGATTTGAGCACCAAATCTAGGCTGACACTCAAGTGCAGTAGAGGGAGTGCTGCACAGTCGGAGTGCCGTCTTTTGAATGACATTAAACCAAGGCCCTGTCTGCCCTCTTAGGTAGACTTAAAAGATCCTATGGCACTATTCGAAGAGCTGGGGAGTTCTTCAAAGTGTCCTGTCCAATATTTATCCCTCAACCAACATTACTTTAAAAAAACTGGTCTGGACATTATCTCTGCTGTGGAAGCTTGCTGTGCACAAATTGGCTCCCACATTTTCTACATTACATTGATTACAATTTAAAAGCACTTAATTGGCTTATAAAGTACTTTGGGGTGTCCCGAGGTCATGAAAAGCGCAACATAAATGCAAGTTCTTTTTTTCTTATACGCCCAAATGGGAATGCTGGGAGGAAGGCAGTTCAGACGAAAGTGAAGCCATTATTATTCTGACTGGCCAAGAAATTTTGGCAAATGCTTTGTCATCTCTCTAAAGTACTCTGCTCTGAGTCCAAAGATGTGCAGGTTAGGTTGATTGGCTATGATAAAAATTGACCCTTAGTGTTAGGGGGATTAAATACGTGGGGTTACGGGGATCGGGTGGGATATGTGTCGGTGCAGGCTCGATGGGCCGAAATGGCCTCTATCTGCACTGTGGGGTTTCTGTGACTCTGTGACCTCTTCAAGCAATTAAGAACTGAAAGATCTATGCCAATTGAAGCTAATACTTTTAAATGCCAAACAGACTTGTAGCTGATGACAGAGTAGTCACTTGCATAAAGTGGCCGTTTAATACAAAATGTTAATCATTAATCTTGCACTCAAACAAAATGCCAAGACTTATTCTTCCTCTCCCTCGATATGTTCTCCTTCTCCTACCCTCCTCGTCCTTAAGGTGGTGACTCTTGGTGAGCAATGTTTGCATTGGGTGGCAGCAGTCTTCTGAATACCTCACGCAGATAACGGTCACTCGTGTGAGAACCACGATAGCTAGCATTGGCAGGTTATTCAATTAGTGGGGGGGGGGGGGGGGGGGAAATGGGCAACAGGGACACCCAAGGGTTGCTGCAGTTTCATCCTGTTATCAGATTTCCCCACACATCCACTCCACTAGGAGTCCCTGGGCAATGAATAAAACCCTGGCTGATTTTTCTACTACCTAGCCCAGGATTTGAGTTTGGCAATTTCATTTAACGGACTAGTGTTTATACATAGTGAAAAGTGAAAACTACAACTTAGAGACTTATAAAATGGAATTCAAGATTCAAAGAGTTATATTCACATGTCTATATAAAAATATGAAGGAGCAAATTTAGAAAAGCTGTAACATTCAGCACTCCCTACTGGGTTATGGGTGGCCAATTACAAAATAAAAATTGCCTGTAATTATCCACCCAGAAAGGCCACTTTTTCCAAGGTACATTTTTGCTTACCCCATTCTATAGGTGTCCTGTAAAGAAATCATGGAAGTTGATTATTTTAAAATAACTATCAGAGGGATCATTTCCCTGATATCACATTCAAAAAGGAAAACTCACTAAAAAAGGGTTAACCAGAATGAATTGCCCAAATTCCACTATAAAAGCCACTTCATTTAACAGAAAACCTGATGGATCATAGAAAGCCTGGCAATGAAAAAAGGATGTCTAGAGATGCGTATCTCAGCTATGCTACAATCCAGCTTGAGGTTGGTAACGGAGATGCAGCATTAGTATACAGATTATGGAAAAGGATAAAACTCAATTATGGTAGCTATAGGCTACAAGTACACTAACTATAAGCAACAAATTAGCTGAATAAATCAGGTTGCTGTTTCCTCTTCCCTAGCCCAGGGGTGTGAAGGTCAATATCCTTGTTGGAAAGTAAGTTTGTGGATGACAGAAGATGGGACCTCCACATCTAAAAGCATGCCGACATTTACTCATTCATTGACCGGCCACTGGGGAGGGACCCATGGAACTGTACCCCAAGCAGGAGCTGGTGCTGTCTGATGAAGCCAATGAAGGTGGCAGACTCAAAAGCTGAACAGGATAAGCTACAGGAGAATTTCATTATATAGCATATTACATAGTATTTGCAGCACAGAAACAGGCCCTTCGGCCCAACAGGTCCATGCCAGTGTTTATGCTCCACAGGAGCATCCTCTCACCCTTCTTCATCTAACCCCATCAATATATCCTTCTATTCCTTTCTCCCTCATGTTTTTATCTAGCCTCCCCTTAAATACATAAACTTTTCATTGTGGTAGCTAGTTCCACATTCTAACCACTCTGTGGGTAGAGGTTTCTCCTGAATTCCCTATTGGATTTAATTAGTAGAATCATAGAAATTTACAGCACAGCTTAAAGCTATTTGCACCATCGTGCCTATGCTGGCTCTTTGAAAGAGCTGTCTAAATTTAGTCCCACACCCCAGCTTTCTCCCCATAACCCTGCACATTAGTCCTCTCCAAGTATATGTTCAATTGCCTTTTGAAAGCTCCTCTGGAATCTGATTTCACACTTTCAGGTAGTGCGTTCCAGATCTTAAGCCTGTGTGTGAAGAAATTTCTCATTTCCCCTCTAGTTCTTTTGCCAATTATTTTAAATCTATGACCTCTGGATACTAACCCACTTGCAGAGGAAATAGTTTCTCCATACTTGCTCTATCAAAATTCCTCAATTTTGAATAGCTCTATTAGGTCTCCCCTTAACCACCTCTGCTCGAAGGAAAACAATCACAGCTTCACAGAATCTACAGTGCAGATAGAGGCCATTTCGGCCCATCGAGCCTGCACCGACACATATCCCACCCTATCCCCGTAACCCCACGTATTTAATCCCCTAACACTAAGGGTCAATTTATCATAGCCAAATCAACCTAACCTGCACATCTTTAGACTGTGGGAGGAAACCGGAGCACCCGGAGGAAACCCACGCAGACACAGGGAGAATGTGCAAACTCCACACAGACAGTCGCCCAAGGCCAGATTTGAACCCGGGTCCCTGGTGCTGTGAGGCAACAGTGCTAACCACTATGCCACCGTGCCCCCCCGTGCTTCTCCAATCTCTCCACCTAACAACTACCTCATCCTGGTAAACCTCCTTTGTACCCTCTCCAGGGCCTTAACATCCTTCCTAAAGTGTGATGCTCAAAATTGTACACAATACTCCAGCTGAGGCCTAGCCAGTGATTAATGAAGTTCTAGCATCTCTTTGCTTTTATATTCGATTTCTCTATTTATAAATCCAAGTAACCCATATGCTTTTTTTTTTTAAACCATCTGATCAACTTGCTATGCCACCTTTAAGGATGTGTATGTGCACACCAAGGTCTCTGCTCATCCACTTTTCAAAATTGTGCCATTTATAGTATACTGCCTTTCTAGATTAGTTCTCCCAAAGTGCATCACTTCACACTTCTCCACATTGAACTCCATCTGCTATGCTTCTGCCCATTTCACCATCCTGAAGCCTATAACTATCTTCATCACTATCTACTAGTCACATTTCATATCTGCAAACTTAATGCTGCTCCCTATACCCAGAGTCGAGGTAGTTTATAAAAATTGCAAATAATGGACCCAACTCTGACCCTTGGGGAACCCCACTGCAAACCACCTACTAGTCTGAAAAATATTCATCCACCACCAACCTTGGCTTTGTGTGGCTGAGCTAATTTCGTATTCCGCTTAATTCCATGGGCTTCCATCTTCTTAATAAGCCTCCTGTTTGGCACTTTGTCAAATGCCTTCCGAAAGTCCATATAGAAACATAGAAGATAGGAGGAGTAGGCCATTCGGCCCTGCTCCGCCATTCAATGAGATCATGGCTGATCATCCAAACTCAGTACCTGTCCCTTCTACCTATATCCCCTTAGCCTTAAGAAATATATCTAACTCCTTCTTGAATATATTTAATGAATTGGCCTCAACTGCCTTCTGTGGTAGAGAATTCCACAGGTTCACCACTCTCTGGGTGAAGAAATTCTTCATCTGTCCTAAATGGCTTACCCCTTATCTTTAGACTGTGACCCCTGGTTCTGGACTCCCCGGCCATCGAGAACCTCCTTCCTGCATCAAGTCTGTCTAGTCATGTTAGAATTTTATAAGTTTCAATGAGATCCCCTCATTCTTCTAAACTCCAGCGAGTAAAAGCCCAATCGACCCAATCTCTCCTCATACGTCATTCCTGCCATCCCAGGTATCAGTCTGGTGAAACTTCACTGCACTCCCTCCATGGCAAAAACATCCCTCCTCAGATAAGGCGACCAAAACTGCACACAATACTCAAGGTGTGGTCTCACCAAGGCCCTGTACAACTGCAGCAAGACATCCTTATTCCTGTACTCGAATCCTCTCACTACGAATGCCAACATACCATTTGCCTTCTTAACCGCCTGCTGGACCTGCATGCTTACCTTCAGCGACTGGTGCACAAGGACATCCAGATCGCGTTGCACTTCCCCTTCTCCCAATCTATTGCCATTCAGATAATAATCTGCCTTCCATTTTTTGCCACCAAAGTGGATAACCTCACATTTATCCACATTATACTGCATCTGCCATACATCTGACCAATCACCCAACCTGTCCGAATCATACTGGAGTTTCTCGGCATCCTCCTCAGCACACACACCCACCCAGCTTTGTCTCGTCTGCAAATATATAGATCTATACTGCACGATCTTGATTGAATTCTTTGATGAGGTCAAAGATTGATCAAGCTAGTCAGACACTATTTGCCTTTAACAAATGATTGCTCACCTTGACCCATACCTTTCCAAATGAAAGCTTATTTTGTCCCCGCTAATGGTTTCCAATAACATCCCCGTCCACCGATGTTAGGTTGACTGGCCAGTTGTTTCCTGGTTTATCCCTCTCCCCTTTCTTGAATAGTGGTATAACATTAGCAACGCTCCAGTCCTCCGGCAATACTCCTGTACCCAATGAGGATTGAAAGATTGTGACCAATGTCTCAGCTATTTCTACCTTTGCTTCTTTCAGCAACCTAGGCTGCATTCCATCTGGACCAGGTGACTTACCACCTTTCAGTAATGCTAATCTTATTAGGCGGTCGCTATTACTATCCTGTTCATAATGTTCCTCAGCTCTTTTAGTATAACCTTCACATCATTTGCTTCCTTTGTGAAGACAGATGCAAACTACTCATTTAATACTTTCACAATGCCCTCTGCCACTACATGAAGATTTCAAGTTCTTAATTCGCCCAACTTTTTCCCTAGGTAACCGCTTACATGTTTATAAAATGTTTTATGGTTCAATTGAAGCTATCCCAACAATGCTCGGTGATAGTGAGGTAACCCTGCCATTTTTTAATTATTGGTGTGGACTGTACTTCGAATATGGTGTACAATTCTGGTCACCGCAAAACGATATTGCAGCTATTGAAAGGATACAGAAGAAAGCAAATAGAATTATTGAGGGATGGAGGGACTGAATTATGGCATATTCTCACTGGAAAAAGAGAAGGTAGAGGGGATATGATTGCTGTTTTTAGGATTTTAAAGAAACTAGATAATGTCAACCATGACAAGCTATTTCACCTTATCCAAAACAGTAGAACAAGACACAACCTGCGCTTGAAGGGGGTTAAATTCAAAATAAATCTACGGAAAAAATATTTCAAGTGGTAAATCTATGGCACAGGTTATAAGCAGTTAGTATTAATTCATTGAAAAGCAAATTAGATAAATTTCTTTCAGAAAATAACATTTTCAGAGGAACGACAGACTTTGGACCGATGGTTCCCAAAGCTCTTCACTGGGGTTTTCCTCGCCTCATGTCTGTTGTAGACTAATTGAGAGATTGATTGCTGCGATTAGTCAACAACTCCATTATCGTTGTATTATGTGACTACGAGGATGGTGCAAGGCAAATTAGATGGACCTCAGTCTTTTTGTTTATGTTCTGTCAGGAGGGGAGAAAAGAGGTAACACAGTAAAGCCTTATATTACTTCAGTGACATTGGTTCTCTATTTCCCCGCTTTCCACATATGTAGAAAATATTGAGGTTAGCTTAAGTTTGGAGAGACTAAGCATAGTGACTACACATTGGGAGACACAGCACACACAAATATAGTGTTCAATATAACTCAGGTGATTGTAAGCGTGTGCCTAGATATACTCACCATCAGCACAAACAAGATCTCCAATCAACCAACTAGCATACAAACCTTAATTTTTTTTTTTTTTTTTTTTTAAAAATCGGTCATATTCCAGGGCAGAGATAATGATTATTTTATTCAAAATGTGAAGTGGTGATGTGACATGATACACTATTCATTCTGTAGTTCCTACGGTCAAACGTACATTTCAAGTCATTTCAGTGAATCCATGAACAATTTACCAATTGTGAGCTTAATGCCAATTACATATATTCAGTAGTAAATAAACAAAAGTTAAAAAAAGGTCAACACATTGATAATTACATTATTTTGCAAAATGATTCTGGTTTGCATCTCTTGGTGCAGAGCGGGCTTACAATCCAGAGACAGACTTGCCCCGTAGGTCAAGGAATGTAGCCACACACTGCTTGGCTGAGAGCTTTTTTTCTTTTTGCTTGCCATATTTCATTGTGCCAGACTTCCATTTTGGACAGCATCTTCCAAGGAGCCACAAACCTTTACACACTCAAGAAACTACCTTCTTGCAGTGTTTCACAACTAATTATGCCTTCAGTTAGCAACACTGATAGTTGCTCATCAGCCATCCTAATTTCATGTCTTACCTATCTGAACTGTGCTTTCTTGACTATAATGTGTGTCTGCGCAGGATTTCAACATTGCCAATTTGCTATGCCATCTATATAACATGCTTCCAAGTATCAAGCTTCCAGTTACCCAACAATTCAAGGTGAACTAAATTAAATGCAAGAGAACAAAGTAGGTTGGAAATCAGAAGTAAACTGCTGAATATGCATGGCACGTTGATCAACTAGATTGCACCCAAAACGTTAACCTTTCAGAATAGGAGCTGATGTTCTTGAATTATTAACCCAGCTTGCTCTGAACCACATCAAATTTCTCATCATCACTCAACTCTGCATCTCGATCAAAAGCTGGTTTATGGACCAGCATCAGGTAGTCCTGTTTTTTTGTAAAGAGGAAATGCTATAGTTCTTGATGTGGTTTCCAATGAAAATACAAAGTCCTTTAAAAACTGCTATTTGATTAGCATTGGCTTCTATCCAGACTGCCATCATCTCCTGTTCTAATCACTTCCTCAAAAAGTTTAGCAAGACAGTTTTTGCTGCATGACTATCATGTACGATTGGGACCACAGCCACATATTTAGTGAAAACTAATGCAAGTATTAAGTAGTCAGCCATATCTTTCTCATACCTAACCCGCAAATTCAACATATCTGAAAAAAATCCTTGCCATCCCTACTACAATTGTTCACTATATTTTTTTCTAATATTGGTTTGTTATCTTTGGCTGCTTTTCATACTTGTTCCGACTCTCGACAATTGCTTCTTTCACACTTAGTGAGCTTTTTTAAAAAAAGATAAATTTCCCTACGAACCTCCCTGTTCAGCCATTTAGGCTTCACTTGGAACACTCCTTTATTATCCTAGGACATGTATCAGCATATATTCAATATAAACTTGTTTTTCTGCACTTTTTTTTTTTTTTTTTTTAAATCCCCCATCTCCCTTCCATGGCCCATTCAAGCCCCCTCTACCATTTCCTACAATTCAAATCAGAAATCTCAGAACATGAAAGGATGGTTAGTGTGGATGCAAACAATTCACACTGGGGCAGGGAGACGGTGCATTTATGAGTGTTCAAAAGTAGAATACGCATTATTTTGCATCCAGCCTTGCTGTAGATGCCCAGAGTTCACACTGTAGGTACTAAGCACCCAAAATGCTCCATTCCTCAGCATTTTGTCAAGTACAAAACTCTTACCCAATTCTCTCATCGCACCCCCACCCCCCAAATAAAATTGCAATGCTATGTTAAGGTCAAACAGAGACCCAACTAAAACAATGAAAATTTAGATGTTACTTTAGTTGTGGAATTCAAGATCACCATATTACTTTAAACAATATTAGTTAGAATGGACCTTTTTCATTTTGAAAAGTCTGGATTTAACCCACCCCAAAACAGCATTGCAATTTAAATAACTGAACAAACCACCCTGGCATCAATCAAAACATGCAGGGAAGGGAAGGGGAATGAACCTTTATTGCTAGCAGAAATATTTGCAAACAAGTTCTCTTCACCCCCCCCTGCTTCAAACACACCCCACAAAAACCGACAGGAATTCAGTATTACACAGGCACCCCAACACGCAGGTATGTAACATGGCCATTTATTCTAATAGAGATATCTTTAATATAGTGCATTTCAAGACAGGTTTTCAAAGATGGTTAAAAAACAAGCTGATCTTTTCAGATTAGAAATCACATTTGCACACCTTTTGATGTTGGCCTTCGTGCGTAGAGAAATTTTTTTTTTTTTTTTTTTTTTTTTCAAACAAAGCTTCACATTTCCACCATTGCCTTCAAGTGTAATGTCTGTCCCAGTAAAATATATTCTTACATTACATAAAATTGTTTTCTTAAACTTGTTAACTAGTGTAAATAGAATCAGATAATTCCCAACTGGCATCTCTCCCTCCATATTGCTGCAGTTAATAAGATTGCAGTCCGCATCTTAAGGTCAACTTGCAAGAGTGTATTAACTATATTCAGTTTTTGTCTGAAGACACCTGTATTCAACTGGTCATTAATATACAATGAATTTGAAATGCATGCTACTGGTCTGTAAAGTATAAATAATCTGACTAAACCTCTAAATAATCCAACAGCCTGTTGAAAAGTTTTCAAATTTCTTTTTTTGGTAGAAATGTCAGACTATTGGGGAAATTTCCTGGAAGACAGGTGTGCAATTTTAAATTCCCACCACCCTAAAGTTTAACTCCCAATATGTATTAATGAAGATCCAGGGTGCTTTTAAAGCCACTTGCAGGAATAGACAGAGCACTATTTTTGGGGGCTTGGCTCTTGGTGTTTACAACAATATTTTTTTTTAGATATTTGTTATTTTATGCATTTTACCCTTCCCCCCGCCCCTGTAGTAAATACATACAAGTGTCGTTCAAAACCTTTACAAAACAGGAATGGGAGCAGCTGCCTCAGTGACCTCTACACATTTTTTTTTTCATTTTTTTTTAATTGCAGGATTTACGTTTCTACAACTCACCTGCACATGGGCATAAATAATTTCTCTTTGGGTCCTTTGCAGAGTCAAAAAAAACACAACCAGGACTCCGAACAAGTGAATTATTTCCCTGCAGAATACATTGATTTTCACCTTTTGCCATCCCCACCAAGTTTTTAGTGCATGCAGTGCAATGCAAGCACAAGTTAAAACCAGCCTGCACCACTCTGGCTCAGAACAAAAAGTTAGATGAGATTGCAAAGCAAGGTTTGCAATCCTGCTCTCAATTTCCATAACAAGATTTGCTGATCAGGCACATTCCCCCTACCTCACCCACCCCCCCAACCACTGGCCACCCCCTGCACCTCGTTATAAAAGGGGCCATAAAAAAGCATTTCTTGGTCCTAATTTTTGGACAGCTAGCGATTACATAATGTAAATTGATTTTTTTTTAAGCCTGCAAGTGTTGCTGGCAACTATTTCAAAACTAGAGCCATTCATTTGTATTAGTAAAATACTTCCATAGTTCTCCATAATACCAGTTCAGATAAGTAGTGTCCCTAACCCTTCTCTGTATTATAAAAAGGCACAAGGTGAGGAAACTGCTCCCACTCAACACCAAACTCTCGGACACACACACAGGCACACAGCAGCAGCACAGCTTCATGTGGAGGCATTCGGGAAGTGGATGGATCACTTCCGTTTTTGAAGTTGACCAGACAGCCAATCGAGACCTTCATAGAGGCCACTGCCAGCGGTAGCACATGTTGCTTGGATGTACCAAGTTCTGCTGTAGTTTTGATGTAGGCCCAGTTTATCTGTGATTTCTGCAGCAATCATTGCATTTGGCAAATCCTGTAAGGAGAAAAAATAATTTTGAATGAAACAGGATCGGGATTGCTTTCTAGTACAACAGCAAGATGATTATTTACTTTGTCTGAATTCAAATCACCTCAAGATGGTCCAATAGCACACGGCTCTAGTGTCTGATTTTCTGCACTCATCTCGTAGCCTCTCCTCCACCTCTCTCTGGGGCAGAGTCCCACAAGTACTGGGGGGCCTTTTGGTATCTCTTCCAAGTGCCCGTACTTCCTGTGAGCCTCGCCAGCAGCTGTCAGACTACATAACCACTGAGGGCATCACAAGTGAGCTTGTTCCCGTCAGTCACGTGTGCAATTTACAGGAGTCACTGGATAGTTATCAAGAGTGGGAACCGTGGCCAGTTTATTCTCCTGACTCCCACCTCCCCCAAAGCCAGGAAAGCAGAGGCCAATTGTGGAACCCCCCAAATGCTGTCTGGCTGAGATCAACTAGCTAAGCAGACTGGGAACCAGAACTGGGACCTTGTGGCAAAGATGAAAGTGAAACACTATTGTCTTTACCTGCTAGTTCTACTGCTCAGTTAGCTTTTCGAACAGTACTTCGTGAGTTAAGCAGTTCAGTATGCTGATTCCAAGACAAATGAAATATAAAAAAAGTCTTCTGTAGTCCACAGTTCAGTTAGGATTAGGGTTACTGAATATCCTGGCCAATATTTATCCCTCAACCAACACAACAAAAACAGATTATCTGGTCATTATCACATTGCGGTTTGTGGGACCTTGCTGTGTGCAAATTGGCTGCCGCATTTCCCACATTACAACAGTGACTCCACTTGAAAAGTACTTCATTGGTTGAAAGGTGCTTTGAGACGACCAGTGGTCGTGAAAGGCGCTATATAAATGCAAGTCGTCTTCTTTTAGGAGTAAGGCAAAGAGGGGGGGGGGGGGGGGGGGGGGGGAGGAGGAAAAGAGATGAGGTGGGTAACAAAAGTCAGGCTAATTTTAACCCATTCTGAAAATAAACGAGTCTAGAAATGCAACTCCTGGTAATTGCAGCAATATTTATACAGCCTTGATATGGACAAGGAATTCCAATCAATCCACATCAAGACAAAAGCAAGAGTTTCAGCCTATATTTTCCATCTACATATAAAGCATCATTAATGCACAATCAGCAATCACCCTCAATACAATGGGTCAAAGTAAATTGTATATATTTTTAACGGCATCGAGAGAAAAACCACAGATGAGAAAAGGCCGTTCAGTCCAATGAACATTTTATGGCCTATTTTTCCCTAGCTCAATTTTTTTCTTCTCCCCTCCCAAAGCTTACAATTATGGGCAGGCACAGTTCCACACATGCCGACAACCCTCAAATAGCCTAAGTGGTCACACTTTGCACGCAAACCTAGTCAGCAAATATAGACAAGCCATTCTATTGAGCGTCAGCTGTGGCTCAGTTGGCAGAACTCTTGCCTGAGTCAGCAGGTTGTGGGTTCAAGTCCCACTAGAGACTTGGGGCACATAATCTAGGAAGACACTTCTGCAGTACTATTGGAGTGTTACACCGTGGGAGTCACCATCTTTAGGATGATAGGTTAACCTGAGGCCCTGTCTCCCCCCTCAGGTGGATGTAAAAGATTCCACAGCACTATTCGAAAAACTGCAGGGGAGTTCTTTCCAGTTTCCTGGCCAATATTTATCCCTCAACCAATATCACTATAACATTCCTTTTTCCTCAACCGAGGATTCCCCTCTACTGTGGTTGACACGGCCCTCGACCATGTCCATTCTATCTCCCGCACTTCAGCCCTCACCCCTGCCCCTCCCGGAACCACGATAGGGTTCCCCTTGTCCTCACCTTTCACCCCACCAGCCTCCACATTCAACGGATCATCCTCCGCCATTTCCGCAACCTCCAGAGTGATCCCACCACCAAACGTATCTTCCCCTCACCTCCCCTTTCAGCATTCCGTAGGGACCGCTCCCTCCGAGACACCCTAGTCCACTCCTCTACCACCCCCAGCACCCCTTCACCTTCCCGTGCTAGCGCAGGAGATGCAACACATGCCCTTATACCCAACCCCTTCCCACTGTCCAGGGCCCCAAACACCCCTTCCAGGTGAAACAGCGATTTACTTTTACTTCTTGCGATTTAGTATACTGTATTCGCTGCTCAAAATGTGGTCTCCTCTACACTGGGGAGACCAAACGCAGATTGGGTGATCGCTTTGCGGAACACCTCCGTTCAGTCTGTAAGGGGGACCCCGAGCTCACCGCCCCATTCCCACTCAGACCTCACCGTCCTCGGCCTCTTCCATTGTTCCACGGAAGCTCAGTGTAAGCTCGAGGAACAGCACCTCATCTTTCAATTAGGCACTCTACAGCCCTCTGGATTCAACAGAGTTCAACAATTTCAGATCATAACTGCGGCCCATCACATATATATTTTGTTCCTTTTTTTTTTTTTAATCCAGTTTTTTCTTCCCTCCCTTCAGCTGTCCTTCATTCTACCAGCGCAATTCACACCCCATTTGAGCCATACTTTGTTCCTTAACCTGTCCCATTACCACCTCCTCTTGCCTTGAATATCTCAATGTGCCTCAATGTCTCCCAATCTCTCCTGCTTTCTATCCTATCACTGACCTTCCCTTTTGTTCTTTCATCCCCTCCCTTTTCCCAGCCCCTAAACCTGCTTTCCATTTCCGACAAAAGGTCATTGAACTGAAACGTTAACTGTTTCTCTCTCCACCGATGCTGCCTGGCCTGAGTTTTTCCAGCGTTTCCTGTTATTTCCACTAACATTATCTGGGACCTTGCTGTGCGCAAATTGGCTGCCGTGTTTCCTATAACGTTAAATACACTTCAAAAATACTTCATTGTTTGTAAAGTGCTTAGAGTCATCCTGAAGTCATGAAAAGGTGCTATATAAATGTCTCTTTTCTTTAAGAGACATTATAGTCAAGTCCAATCTTGTTCTGCCAAACATACACTTTCTAGCAGGGATCATGGACAACAATCAAATGGGAAACCTGGATTTCTTTCCTCTTTTCGTAGTTCAAGGGCAATGAAGCCAAATATCAAGCCCATTTGTTCAGCCGAGCCTACCATTTAACTGTCAACTTAGATTGTGCAAATCAAACTGTTTACAAAAGCATAATGGTATGGGCCGTTAGTAAAACAGTCAAATTGAATAGCTATGGTGGAAGAGTTTAACTGAGTGAAAGCTCTGGCACAGGCTCGATGGGCCGAATGGCCTCCTTCTGTGCTGTAAGCATTCTATGATTCTATGTGCCTCGACTTACCTGCTTATTTGCAAAGACTAATAACACAGCGTCTCTCAGCTCGTCTTCCGTTAACATCCGATTCAATTCTTCCCTTGCTTCGTTGATGCGCTCTCGGTCATTGCTGTCGACCACGAATATTAAGCCTTTAAGAAAACATGTTGATATTTCATAATGCATCAACTGTGTACCCAATGACAGGAACAGTAAACCTTTGACTTCAGGGTCAGTTATAAATCACTCAGAGCACATGCATTTATTAGATAAATATTTGAAAAATAAGAGGCGTGAAATAGGTTGTCAGCAGTAGCACTGAACAGGATATAGCACTTTACACCCCACTCGATTTTCATTTCCATAGACGTCAATGTAAAAGAATATCAGGTAGGGTGTAAAACAGGCTGCCGATTTGCTATCGCCCATTTTGTGCTACCGCTGAATACCAATTTCACCCAAGAATTTTAAAGGCAGCATTCAGAAAGGGACAAAATGGATAGCTCTTTCAGAGACCAGCACAAGTGTGATGGTCAAATGGCCCTCTTCTGCATTATGATTCTATATGACTGTACCTTCTGCGTTAAAACATTAAGTACAGTCACAAAATGTGTGCAACTCTCAGCACCAGTGAAATATAATGTTTAACCTAACCTGCCTGGCGGGATTGGGGTGGGATTGAGTCAGACGCCTGCTTTAGACCCTGCCCGATTTTACTTTCAATTGGCTTCAATGTAGAGTAAAATCAGACAGGGTGCAAAATGAACTAGGACTCAAACCAAGCATGGGACTGTCCTCACAAAATAGTACCTCAAGAAACAACAGAGCTTAGGTTACTCCACAATATGCAATACCCAATTTTAGCTGAAAAGGAGACAGCTGGAGCTGCCCGAAGGTTATCTAATTTAAAAGCAGCAGTGCCAATTGAAGATACAAACTTAGCTGCATCATACAATTGACCCAACTCAAAATGGAGATAATTTTGACAATCCTCTTCTGTAAAGGCGTCAGCCTAGGCTCAGTGGTAGCACTTCACCCAAGTCAGAAGGTTGTGGGTTCAGCCCCATTCCAGAGGCTTGAGCTCAGACTCACTGCAAGAGGTGCCATTTTTCAGATTAAGACATTATACTCAGGTGGACATAAAAGATCTCACCTCACCTTATTTTCTTTGCACATGGAATGCTGCACTATAGGACTGTGTGCCTAAGGGTCTGGACTAGTATATGGCTGTTGAAATGGAGTAAATGACAACCCTCAAGCATAACTTCCTGGTTGGGAAATATGTTCTATAAATACCAATACAAAAGAGCACCTTGAATAGCAAAGAACTTAACTTTATTCCTACTTGATACACAACTGTAGGAAATAATTCATACCTTGCGTATTCTGGAAATAGTGACGCCAGAGAGGTCTAATTTTATCTTGACCACCCACATCCCATACCGTGAAGTTTATATTCTTGTATTCTACTGTTTCCACATTAAAACCTGCAACAAAATAGATAGGAAAAATAGCTATGCAACAATTCATACCAAACTTAGAATCAAAGCAAACAGAGCGCACTGGAAAAGGTAGCAATAAACATGCACTATGCTGTGCATTCCTTCCCAACAATAATTGTTTCACAAGTTTTTTTAAATTCATTCACAGGATGTGTCACTGGCAATGCCAGCATTTATTGCCCATCCCTAATTGTCCTTGAGAAGGTGGTGAAGGTACTCCCACAGGTAGGGAGTTCCAGGATTTTGACCCAGCAACAATGAAGGAACAGCAATATACTTCCAAGTCAGGATGGTGTATGACTTGGAGGGGAACTTGGAGGTGGTGGTGTTCCCATGCGCCTGCTGCCCTTGTCCTTCTAGGTGGCAGAGGTTGTGTCGAAGAAGCTTTGATGAGTTGCTGCAGTGCATCTGGTCAATGGTACACACTGCAGACGCGGTGCACTGGTGGTGGATGACGTGAATGTTTAAGGTGGTGGATGGGGTGCCACATCAAGCAGACTGCTTTGTCCTGGTTGGTGTCGATCATAGAGTATAGTTGGAGCTGCACTCATCCAGGTAAGTGGAGAGTATTCCATCGCACTCCTGATTTGTGTCTTGTAGATGATGGAATGGCTTTGGGGAGTCAGGAGGTGAGACACTCACTGCAGAATGCCCAGCCTCTGACCTGCTCTTGTAGCCACAGTATTTGTGGCTGGTCCAGTTAAGTTTCTGGTCAATGGTGACCACCACCCCCCAGGATGTTGCTGGTGGGGGATTAGACGATGCTACTGCCATTGAGTGTCAAGGGGAGGTGGTTAGACTTTCTCGGAGATGGTTATTACCTGGCACTTAAGTGGCAAGCAACATTCATGCCACACATCAGCCCAAGCCTCAATGTCGCCCAGATCTTGCTGCATGTGAGCACATTATCTGAGGCGTTGCGAATGGAACTGAACACTGTGCAATCATCCCCACCTCTGACCTTATGATGGAAGGAAGGTCATTGACGAAGCAGCTAAAGATGGTTGGCCCGAGGACACTGCCCAGAGGAACGCCTGCAGCAATGTCCTGGGGCCGAGATGATTGGCCTCCAACAATCACAACCATCTTTCTTTATGCTAGGTATGACTCCAGCCAGTGGAGAGTTTCCCCACCCCCATTCACTTCAATTTTACTAGGGCTCCTTGACAGCACACTTGGTCAAATGCTGCCTTGATGTCAAGAGCAGTCAGTCATTCACCTCCCTGCTGGAATTCAGCTCTTTTGTCCATGTTTGGACCAAGGCTGTAAGGAGGTCTGGAGCAGAGTGGTCCTGGTGAAACTGAGCATCGGTTAGCAGATTACGGGTGAGTAACTGCCACTTGATCTTACTGTCGACGACACCTTCCACCACTTTGCTGATAATGGAGTAGACTGATAGGGCGGTAATTGGTCAGATTGGATTTGTGGACAGGACATACCTGGGTAGTTTTCTACATTGTCGGGTAGACGCCAGTGTTGTTGCTGTACTGGAACAGCTTGGCTAGAGGCGCGGCTAGTTCTGGAGCACAAGTCTTCAGCACGACAGCCAGGATGTTGTCAGGGCCCACAGCATTTGCTGTATCCAGTGCGCTCAGCCGTTTCTTGATATCACATGGAGTGAATCGAATTTGCTGAAGACTGGCTTCTGTGATGGTGGGGACCTCAGGAGGAGGCCGATATGGATAATCCACTCGGCACGTCTGGCTGTTAATGGCTGCAAATGCTTCAGCCTTTTCTTTTGCACTCGCGTGCTGGACTCGGCCATTATCGAGGATGAGGATGTTCATGGAGCCTCCTCCTCCCGTTAGAAGTTTCATTGTCCATCACCATTCACGACTGGATGTGGCAGGACTGCAGAGCTTTCATCTGATCCATTGGTTATGGGATCGCTAAGCTCTGTCGATAGCATACTGCTTCTGCCGTTTAGCATGCATATAGTCCTGTGTTGTGGCTTCACCAGGTTGGCACCTGATTTTTAGGTACGCCTGGTGCTGCTCCTGGCATGCTCTTCTACACTCCTCATTGAACCTGGGTTGGTCCTCTGGCTTGATGGTAATGGTAGAGTAAGGAATATGCCAAGCCATGAGGTTACAGCTAGTGCTAGAATACAATTCGGCTGCTGCTGATGGTCCACAGCACCTCGTGGATGCCCAGTTTTAAGCTGCTAGATCTGTTCTGAATCTATCCCATTTAGCACAGCGGTAGGTAGTGCGACACAACACGATGGAGGGTGTCCTCAGTGTGAAGATGGGAATTAGTCTCCGCAGAGACTGTGCGGTTGTCACTCCTACCAATACCGTCATGGACAGATGCATCTGTGACAGGTAGATTGGGGAGGATGAGGTCAAGTCAGTTTTTCCCTCGTGTTGGTTCTATCACCATCTGTCACAGACCCAGTCTGGCAGTTATGTCCTTCAAGACTCGGCCAGTAGTGGTGCTACCGAGCCACTCTTGGTGATGGACACTGAAGTCCTACACTCAGAGTTAAACGTTTAATTGTCTTTAGCTTTGAAAACAGCTAAAGTAGGATGCAGACCATCTTAGCTATGCTGTTGGGAGAGGAACCAAGTAGACAGAATGACAAATTAGAGAGTCACCAAGGATCATAGTGTGTGCGATTTTAAACAAAGTATTTCAAGTTCAGAGGAACCATCATGTTCACTGACATTACAAAGCATTCGTTTCACTTAGTAGCTGGCCAAGAACTGCAAACTAATTTTGACTATACAAGCATAGTCAAATGACAAGACAAACAAGCATTTGGTTTCGATACCAGCAACTGCCTCCAAGCTGTACCAACATAGAATTAAGCTCTTGAAGCACCAATTCTACATTTTCTGGACACAGAGCAAGTTTGAGAGCATATTTTGTCAAGAGCCCAGTTTGAAATCGTTTAACTTCAACAGTATTTGGTTTATGAAAATTTAATTTGTACAATTTTTTACCCCAAAAAACATTATTCTCATCATACTCCTGTTCAAACTGCATGAGAAACTGATCCGAGAAAGATACTGAAATTTGGTGGAATCTTCGATTTTAGCTACTAACCCAAGGTTATTGGTACAGGCAACTAGGGGGTTAGGAGATTGGGTTTGAGGCTCGGGGTCAGGGGGAAGAGAGGGTGACAGAGGACTGGGACTTGGATGAGAAAAGGCAAATAGGGGCTAAGGGGGTCAGGGACTGGGAAACAGGGGTCAGGGATAGGGCCATGGGAGACAAGGGAATGGGGATTGGGTGGGAAGAGGGAAACTGTGGGGGGGGGGGGGGGGGGGGGGGGGGGGGGGCGGGTGTCAGGAGGATTGGGGCTTCGGCCATGGGGAGAGAGAACTGGGGAATAGGGTTGGATGGGGGCAGGGCCCAACAATTCCTGCAGAGCTGGGAGCAGCAGCAATACGGTGAGTAGGAGTGCTACCGAGAGAGCAGCCAGTAAAGGGGTGAGTGAAACCTGGGGACCTGACTGGGGGTAAATAGCAAAGATTGTTTCCACTGGTGGGTGAGTGGGGAACAAGGGCTCGAAGACGGAGGATTCTCACTGCGTGCGAGGAGTTGCATATCCTGATGTTACATCGTAAGCTCCAATACATGGAGAAGCAAGATGCAGGAGGGCCGAGTACGAGCCGGCAGCAGTCCACAGTAGCGCTGTGGAGCTGGGAGAATCATTCCTGCTCCTCCACGCTCCAGTGAGGAAGCAAAAACACTTTCCCTAGCACCTCTTCAGCGACATCCAGCAGTCTCTATAAGGACCACTGTAGAACTGGCAAAACTAGTTGGAAATTGCATGGTGTATGCTCCACCTAGTTTTTACACATTTTGCAGAAGGGCACTGCACCTTCTTTGCATTTTAAAATTGACCGAACGCTGTTTCAGACAGCTGTCCCCAGGTACGCCCAAAAAGAGTGAGCACCAATATGGTGGGAGCCATGTCACTGGTGCAAATTAGGAGCAGGACCTCCTGTCCAGAAATTGGTATTGAGTGTGTCTGTTTTACACCCAAAAAACAGGCAAAATTCATACCAATTTCTACCCGGTGTCCAAATAACTTTTGCTGAATATGGCCCATGCCAAGTGCTAGGGTATCAGATCAGGCCCACCACATAAATGGAGTTCGACACCCCTTCACATCGATAAGTTAGATTCTCCATTTTGTGTGTTTATTTCCTTAGCATCAGACAGGACTTGCATTACCCTCCACAAAACATCTCTTGCCTCAGGAGTTGTTACAAGCTTTATTATTCAGAAAAACAAAAATCTGCCCTTACCTATGGTGGGGATTGTTGTTACAATTTCCCCAAGTTTGAGTTTATAGAGGATTGTGGTTTTGCCCGCCGCATCCAGTCCCACCATAAGTATTCGCATGTCCTTCTTCCCAAACAGTTGGGCGAAGGCGCTCATTAAACCTCCCATGGTTTCTTTGTTTTTCTAATCCTTCCTAAAAAAAAAAGAAAAAGCAGCTTAATTTTGTACTACAATAAAGGAGAGTATTTCATTCCCTCGAAGGTGCGTGGCCTGCTCCACCAAGATGCACCCAACCGTGCCTCATCCTCGAAGACATTTGCCGTTTTGGTTAGCATACACCAATGTTAGTGACATTATAACAATAGATAAATACACAGCAGGACCAATTTGTTTCTAATTTTTCAATAAATGGGGAGGGTATCAAAAGTACTATTTATTTGGAGATAAAATTGCATGAACAAAATCGACATGTCCAAAATCTTTATTGGTTGTCATTGCCACTAGTCAGCATTAAAATACTTGGATTTGCAGGTGAATACAGTAAAGGATCCTGTGAACACAAATCGTCAAACACTAGGTATTATAGTCAACCTTTAATGTAGAAAATTGTACTGTTGGATGCATAACCTAAATGCTGCCACAAACCCTGCCATTTACACAAATATGCTGTCAACTGCAATAATTGACCATTACACAAATCTGGAGCAGCTTAGCTGGTCCGAAACACTTAGACTTATTGGCAAGTTTAACAATAAGCAGATAAGACTAGTATGCTGAATAAAATGCCATATACATTAGTACAGAGGACATCTAGCTATATAGCACTCTGATTTCTACTACAGGTTGAACCCCGGTAATCCGGCACCCAACGGTCCAGCAACTTCAGTGGTCCGGCACGAAGAAAGTCCTGCTGTCACATTCGCTCCCTGGGATGGGGCCGGCTCGGGTCCTGGGACCGCCGCATCAGGATCAGCGCCTGGACCACGCAGCATCACCAACGGCTCGGTGGAGCCCGAGCAGCGGCACAGGGAGGGCAGCAGCAGGAAGAGGAGGAGCAGGTGGTGGCGGTGTTTGCGGTGACTTTCGACACTTTCAGTGGTTCGGAATTTTCAATGGTCTGGCACCGGCCTGGTCCCGAGAGTGCCGGATTACCGGGGTCCAGCCTGTACATGTAGTTTTATTGTAAAAATGCTCATCTTGTTTCTAATCTCACTTGAGGTATTCACAGCAAAATAATATTCTCATGCATTTACTAGTGCCAGATTACAGGTCAGCATTTCAAAGTTTGCAGATGACACGAAACTCGGAAATGTAGTAAACAATGAGGGGGATAGCAACAGGCTTCAGGAGGACGTAGACTGGTGAAATGGGCAGACAAATGGCAGATAACATTTAACGCCGAGAAGTGTGAAATGATTCATTTTGGTTGGAAGAATGAGTAGAGGCAATTTGAAAGGGGTTTCAGGAAGAGAGAGACCTGGGGGTGTGTGTACACAAGTCTTTGAAGGTGGCAGGACAAGTTGAGATGGCTGTTAAAAAAAGGTATAGAGCAAACTTGGTTTTATAAATAGAGGCAGAAAGTACAAAAGGAAGCGATGCTAAATGTTTATAAAACACTGGGTAGGCCCCAGCTGGAGTATCATGGCCAATTCTGGGCACCACACTTTAGGAAGGACGTCAAGGCCTCAGAGAGGGTGAAGGAGAGATTTACTGCAATGGCATCAGAGATGAAAGACTTTAGTTACATGGAGACTAAAGAAACTGGGATTGCTCTCTTCGGAGCAGAGAAGGAGATTTGATAGAGGCGTGTAAAATCATGAAGGGTTTTGATAGAGTAAATAAGGAGAAACTGTTTCCAGTGGCAGAAGGGTTGGTAACCAGAGGACACAGATGTAAGGTAACTGGCAAAAGTATCAGAGGCAAAAGGAGGAAACTTTTTTTTTTTTTTAAATAAACGCAGCAAGTTCTTATGTGCTATTATCCTGACTATCCCTTAATGGCCCTATTCCCATTCCAACCTTCCTTTTTTTTTTAAATTGATGTGCCTTTAAAATATTTTACTATTTTGTTTTATGTTCCTTGATGATAACTTAATTTCATAGTTCCTCTTTGCCTCCCTAATTGATTTTTTGACTTCTCTCCTAATCTTTTCGTATTCTCTCTCATCATGCACTCCCCTGCTGTCTATGTACTTAATGTATGCCTCTTTCCTTACCCTCAATTGTTCCCATATGGCTTTTTTCACCCATGGAATCTCATTATTGTTTAGTTTGTTCTTTCCTTTTAACAGAATATATTTTTCCTGCACTCTGTTGAACACTGTTTTAAATGTTTCCCATTGCTGCTCTGCATTGTTGTTTTCCAATATTGTTGCCCTATTTCCACCCCAAGTTCAATTCTCAGCCTCTCAAAATCAACTTTTCTCCAATCTAGTAACCGGGTTTTCGTCATACTAATGCCCTTCTCAATTATCATCTTAAAGCATATTATATTATAGTCACTACTGTCTATATGTTCACCTACCTTTACTTCTCTGCTCTGGTTCATTCCCCATTACTAGATCCAATAGCAAATCCTCCCTTACACAATAGCAAAAGGCTTTTTACATATTGAATTAGAAAGTAGTCCTGTACACATTGTAGGAACTGCATTCCCTTATCCCCTCTTCTGTCCAATTAATGGGCCGGGTATTCCAATCCCTACGGGTGGGTACGCATTGTATACCCACCTGTAGGGACATAGGAAATGCGCAGTGCATGCCTGAAGCCGGCATGTGCTGGAAACCTGCATTTCCTATCCGTCAAGAAAGCTCTCGACAGATCCGCCGGCTGCCCAGGAGAAGGGCCGCTGCGGGCGGATAGTTCCGCTTTTTGGAGACCGTCCACCTGCAGAAAACACTTACAATTCTTGTGCCTGGTAAAAGCAAGCATAAGGCCTGCTTTCACCAGGATAAGAGTTGAAAAAAGTAAAAGTTGTTTAATTTCCACTGATTTATCATTTAAAAATACTTTTAAAAAAGTTTTTGTAGCCCCGTAAGAAACCTAATTATTTTTTTCAAAAATTTAAAGTTTTGTTTAAAAGAGCTAATTTATTAGACAAGTCATTTAAAAAATGTGATTTAAAAAAAAATTTTATTTAAAGTTTTATGTACTATGTTTTGGGGTGATCGCCATTCATATATTTGACAGGTCTTCCTGTCAAGTGTATGAAGGGAGATTCCCTTCTTTGATTGGCTCCCCATGACCCATGTGATCTCAGGGACGCTGCAAACTACCTGCACCTCTGGGATACGAGGGCCCTGCGCACCGGTAGTTTGGAGAAGCCCAGAAGCGGAACTGTGCGCGTCCCGGGAGCCCTCATGTAAGGGCGCAGATTTTTCCAGATCGCAGGTCTCCGCCCGCGGGAGGCATGCGATCGGAATATCAGGGCCAATATTGGGGTAGTTGGAATCCCCCATGATTATTATGCTATGTTTTTTACTCATTTCCCTAATTTGTCTGCATAGTTCTTCCTCCAATTCTCTTCCACTATTAGGTAGTCTGTAGACTACGCCTATTACAGGAAACTGTGTGTTATCCGGAGGCTAACTGTCTGGAATGCTCGAGCCACCGGCAAAAATCAGGTGCCGTTTTCGTGGTGTTTTTTTTCTCGTTGCTTTTTTCCTCAACAGTCAAGCTCTGCAAGGTCTGCTGAAGCTGTTGCTAAGCTACAGAGACGCTTGGACTGTTTAGAAGCAACAGGGTTTGTTGACAGATACGGAGCTCAGAAGCTTCCGTATCTTTCAACATTAGCGCGGGAGTGTCCGGCAGTTTTGAGGGAACGGCAACAGCTCGGTCCCGTCGGTGCCGGATAGCACAAAGTTTCCTGTAGTGAGATTGATCCTTTATTATCTTTTATATCTATCCATATGTATTCTATTCAATAGTAGCTTTTAAAAGGGAATTGGATAAATACGATGGAGGGTGTACTCAGTGTGAAGACGGGACTTGAGGACAAGTAGCTTTTGCCCCTCGTGCTGGTTCTCTCACCATCTGTCGCAGGCCCAGACTGACAGTCATGTCCTTCAGGACTCGGCCAGCTCGGTCAGTAGTGGTGCTATCGAGCCACTCTTGGTGATGGACATTGAAGTCCCCCACCCAGAGTACATTTTGTGCCCTTGCTACTCTCAGTGCTTCTTCCAAGTGGTGTTCAACATGGAGGAGTACTGATTCATCAGCTGAGGGAGGGCGCTAGGTGGTAATCAGCAGGAGGTTTCCTTGCCCATGCTTGACCTGATGCCATGAGACTTCATGGGGTCCGGAGTCAATGTTGAGGACTCCAAGGGCCACTCCTTCCCGACTGTATACCACTGTGCCGCCACCCCTGGTGGGTCTGTCCTGCCAGTGGGACAGGACATAGCCAGGGATGGTGATGGAGGAGTTTGGCACATTGGTTGAAAGGTATGATTGAGTGTATGACTATGTCAAGCTGTTGCTTGACTAGTCTGTGGGACAGCTGTCCCAATTTTGGCACAAGTCCCCAGATGTTGGCGAGGAGGACTTTGCTGGGCTGGGTGTGCCGTTGCCATGTCCACAACCGGTGCCGAGGTTGATGCTGGGTGGTCCATCCGGTTGGTTTCTTATTATATAGGTACTGTTAACAAGTTAAAACACAACCTACAAATTGGAGCCCAATATTTTTGCAAGTAAAACTGCAGTTCACATTTTCCCATTATTTAATTTATTTTTTATTTCTTTAAATGGCTTAAAATCTCCACATCAAATTTATGAAGGTAATCTTAAAGAATACACTATTGCATAAGTGTTCAAACTCAGTTTCCTGGATTTTAGCAGATCAGAGATAAAATCAGATTTCTCAACTATTCTTCATTGTTCACTGAACTAGTATGCATTTGTTGCTACGTATATAGCAGTTGACCTCTTCTGTAATTAGTAAGTTGGGACAGCAAACTCCCAGGGCCGAGTCAACATTTGTAAATTTGAAAACTATTGCATTATTGACCTATATTTATTATTCCTTGGCCAACGGAGACAATTTCTCCAAGAATGATCTGCAATGACACTACAGAGGTAATAGGGAATAGAACATTTTAATTACAACAGCACTCCAAGTCGAACATATTTCCACAGTATTAACGAGTTACATTTTCTTGGTTGAGGTTCTTTATGATTCAATGTTGAGACTTTGGTTACATTCCCTTCAAGTCAAGCTGTTGGTTGGATGGGGCTCAAATTACAATAAATTAAAATTGGAACTCAAGCCCAAGGGATAGTTCCACACACTCAAAATTCAATGTCACCAATGGAACTATATTACAAAAAAATAACCAGACACTACTACACTATCACCTCTGAAAATAAAGAATAAATTCAGCATGAACAGAAACTCAATCAGGAGTCTCACAAACTCACTGCCTCTCCATTACACAGAGGGTGAATTTACACTAGTTTAGCATTGGTACGAAGCAATTTCAGCTTTGCACCAACAATAAACTTGTTGTATAAATCAGGTGCTAATGCCGGAAGAGACTCTGAAGTGAAACAGACTGAGACTTTTGCTTCACACCAGTCAGTTTGGGACTCTACTTCTGATTAGGCTGCATTTATAACTACAGGAACAACAACAACTTGCATTTATATAGCATCATTAATGTAGGAAAGCATTGCATGGTGCACCACAGGAGCAAAAATGTTGACACCGAGCCAAAGGAGATATTACAGTGGGTGATTGCAAGTTTGGTCGAAGAGGTAGGTTTTAATGAATGTCTGAAACGAGAAGAGGAAGGTGGCAAGATCGAGAGAAAATCCCAAAGCTTAGGGCCTTGATGACTGAAAGCATGACCGCCAATGGTGGTGCGAAAGGAGTGGGGGCTGCACAAGAGGTCAAAGTTGGAGGAACGCAGAGATCTCGAAGGGCTTTACAGATGTAGGTTACAGAAACAGGCAGGGGCGAGGCAATGGAGGGATTTGAAAAGGATGAGAATTTTAAAACTGATGCGCTAGTGGTCCAGGAGCCAATGCAAGTCAGCGAGCACAGGGGTGATGGGTGAGCAAGACTTGGTGCAGATTAGGATATGAACAGCAGATGAATTCAAGTTTATGGAGGGTGGAAGATGGAAGGCTGCATCCAACAAAAGCATGATGAGAGTTTCAGCAGCAGATAAGCGGAGGCAGAGATTGACGATGCTATGGAGATGGAAGTAGGCGGTCTAGGTGATGGAGAGGATGTGTGGTTGGAAGCTCATCTCAGGCTTAAAATGGGATGTCAAGCTTGCCAACAGTTTGGTTCAGCCTAAGACAGCGGCAAGAGGAGGGGTGGAATAGTGTGACGATAAACTGCTTTCCACTAATGCTACAACTGTAATGTAAATGAAACCAGGAAATAAATTTACAGCTGCAAGATTAATGGTTTCACATTTTTTGGGGCTCATTTGCACTAACTTTACTGCAACATATGAAAATTTCTATTAGTCAGAAATATTCAACTTGTGTAAAATGCTGGAGGAACACATCTGCTACTTCATTCAAGTGGCCAGTATTCATATGTAAATGTTCAGGCTATTCAACCAGTCAAGGCCTCGCTACAAAGCTCCATGCTACCACCATCCACACACACACGCACCAAAGCACAGCAAAAAAGTGTGGGGTGGGGGAGAAAGAGAGAGGGGTGTCACTGGATAGTCATCAGGAGCTGGAACCTTGTATTTGCCCCTTCCTATCCAATGACTGTCCAAGCTGATTAGCCTACCTCAATCATCAAACTTGAAACCTTGCTTGTCTATATGGATAGCAAACTGGCTAAGTAACAGAAAACATAAGGTTAAAAGATAGGTACTCAGACTGGCAGGTGGGAAGTGGCATTCCACAGGGATCAGTTCTGGAACCACTGTTGTTCACAATTTACATAAATGATTTTTACTCCAGAATCAGAAGTACAATTTCAAAATTTGTGGATGCCACCAAATTGGGTATAGTTAACACTGAGGAAGACCGTGACAAAATACAAGAAAACATTAGCAAACATGCAGAATGGGTGCATAAATGGCAAATGAATTTCAATATAGTTGCACAAAGTGGTACATTTTGGTAGGAGGAACAAGGAGGACGCCTACTCCTTGGAAAATAAGAGTCTAAATGAGGTAGAGGCACAAAGGGATATAGGGGTACAGATTCACAAATTAAAAGTAGGTTAACAAAGCCATAAAAAGTGCAAAGCACTGGGGTTCATTTCTAGGAACAGAAATCAAAACCAGAGAAGTTACATTAAAATGATATAGAACCTTGGTTAGACCACACTTAAAAAAAGTACTGCGTACAGTTTTGGTCTCCATATTACAAGAATATAGAAGCACTGGAGAAGGTGCTAAAAAAAAATTCCCAAGGATGATACCAAAATTGAAAGGGTACAAATTTATCAGGAAAGATTGAATCGGCTGGGGCTCTTCTCCGAGAGGTGCTCCGATAGAAGTCTTCAAATTATTATTTAAAAAAAGGAGTTTGATAGGTTAGACGTCGAGAAGATGTTTTCACTGAGAAGAGAGATTTCTGGTACCATGTTGAGAGGCCGGGTCGGGTTCCGAGGCGGCTCTGTCGCAGCCAGCCTGGGGTCTGGGGCCTCCCCCGGTAGGATGGCGCGGACAAGGCCTGGCCGACAGCGACGCCGCTCGCATCTATATAGATAGCCCCTTTAAGGTAGTAAAACATCCAAAAAAGGCATTTTTTAAAACACAAAGTTTGCCCTCAGAGGCCGGGGCATTTACCTGGAAGCCGCTCGCCCCCTTTCTCTCAGACACTGACTCTCGGTCGCTCCTGCCGTGCTAAATGGCCGCCCGCTCCGCACCCACGGCCGCCCTTACGTACGTGCGCGTGCTTACGTGCGCGCCGCCGCTGATCGACAGCCCGAGTAACCAATCAGCGCCCCGCGCTGGGGCCTCCAGCGTGGCGTTTGGGGCGTTTCCCTCCCCCTATACCAATCGCTTTGTTCATACGTGTTGCAACAGAGAGTGGACTTCCTGGATCCACCCTTGTCTAAAGGAAGGAAGGAAAGAAGGCGCTTGCTTAATCTGGTTGAATTGTCTCTCTTGCGCAATAGTCACTAACTTTTGAAATATTTTTCTCCTCAATTTGTTTGACTGCACTTTGGGGAACTCCAATCACACCAAACTTGGACCAGTTTCAAGTAGACCAACCCTAAAACATAGTGGAATAGTATACCATATATAATAAATAACCTCACTTTACACAATGCTTATATCCTCTTCTGCCATCCAGACACGCCTTGGTGCACCATCTTGCTGTCCGGCGGAGGAGGGGGTCCCCAATGGAGGGCTCTCTACGCGGAAGTCCTCCCTTTATCTATTGAGGACCTGGCCTGGAGGGTGTTGCACGGAGCAGCCGCATGCAATATGGTTTTAAATAGGTTCACGGACTCCCAGGCCGCCTGCCTTTTCTGCGGCCTGGAGGAGTCCGTGTTTCATGTTTACTTAGAATTTGAGAGGTTGCAGCCCCTCTTTCATTACTTGAAGGGGCTGCTCCTCGATTTTTGGCTGCACTTCAGTCCCACGCTCTTGATCTATGGTCACCCGGTGCGGAGGGGAGTGGGCAGGTTGGAGGACCTCCTCGTGGGACTGCTCCTGGGCCTGGCCAAGAAAGCCATTAATTGGTCCAGGCAGTGGGCGGTCAAGGGGGTCGTTCAGCCAGATTGCCTGCCTCTCTTCCGCGGCCATGTTCGCGCCCGGGTGGCCCTGGAGATGGAGCACGCGGTGTCCGCCGGCACGCTTGAGTATTTCCGCGACCGGTGGGCGCCGCGGGGATTGGAGTGCATCATCAACCCAGCCAACACAATTTTAATTTGATTTGTTTAAGTTTCATTTAAAGTTTTATTAGTTACAGTTAAATTTGTTAAAAGTTCAAAAGAGTACACAATGCTCATATCCTCGTCTGCCATCCAGACACGCCTTGGTGCACCATCTTGCTGTCCGGCGGAGGAGGGGGTCCCCAATGGAGGGCTCTCTACGCGGGAGTCCTCCCTTTATCTATTGAGGACCTGGCCTGGAGGGTGTTGCACAGAGCAGCCCCATGCAATATGGTTTTAAATAGGTTCACGGACTCCCAGGCCGCCTGCCTTTTCTGTGGCCTGGAGGAGTCCGTGTTTCATGTTTATATGGAGTGTGAGAGGTTGCAGCCACTCTTTCACTGCTTGAAGGGGCTGCTCCTCGATTTTTGGCTGCACTTCAGTCCCACGCTCTTGATCTACGGTCACCTGGTGCGGAGGGGAGCGGGCAGGTTGGAGGACCTCCTTGTAGGCCTGCTCCTGGGCCTGGCTAAAAAAGCCATCAATTGGTCCAGGCAGCGGGCGGTCGAGGGGGTCGTTCAGCCAGATTGCCTGCCTCTCTTCCGCGGCCATGTTCGCGCCCGGGTGGCCCTGGAGATGGAGCACGCGGTGTCCGCCGGCACGCTTGAGTACTTCCGCGACCGGTGGGCGCCGCGGGGACTGGAGTGCGTCATCGATTCGGATAACATAATTTTAATTTGATTTGTTAAGGTTCATTTAAAATTTGATTAATTTACAGACAATTTGTTTTTAGTCCAATCAGAAGAGTACACAATGCTCATATCCTCGTCTGCCATCCAGACACGCCTTGGTGCACCATCTTGCTGTCCGGCGGAGGAGGGGGTCCCCAATGGAGGGCTCTCTACGCGGGAGTCCTCCCTTTATCTGTTGAGGACCTGGCTTGGAGGGTGTTGCACAGAGCAGCCCCATGCAATTTGGTTTTAAATAGATTCACGGACTACCAGGCCGCCTGCCTTTTCTGTGGCCTGGAGGAGTCCGTGTTTCATGTTTACATGGAGTGTGAGAGGTTGCAGCCCCTCTTTCACTGCTTGAAGGGGCTGCTCCTCGATTTTTGGCTGCACTTCAGTCCCACGCTCTTGATCTATGGTCACCCGGTGCGGAGGGGAGCGGGCAGGTTGGAGGACCTCCTCGTAGGACTGCAGCTGGGCCTGGCCAAGAAAGCCATTAATTGGTCCAGGCAGCGGGCGCTCGAGGGGGTCGTTCGGCCCGACTGCCTGCCTCTATTCCACGGCCACGTTCGCGCCCAGGTGGCCCTGGAGATGGAGCACGCGGTGTCTGCCGGCACGCTCGAGGCCTTCCGCGACCGGTGGACGCCGCGGGGACTGGAGTGCATTATCACCACCGGGCACCAAATTTTAATTTAAGTTGTTAAGTTTCATTTAATGTTTTTTTTTAAGTTACAGTTTATTTGTTTATGGTCCATACCAAAAGAGTACACCAAACTTGGACCAGTTTCAAATAGAGCAACCCTAAAACATAATGGAATAATATACCATATATAATAAATAACCCCACTTTACACAATGCTCATGGAAGCAGAGGGAAGGGAACAAATAACATGTTTGAGAGCGTCACCCTTGGCTCAGTGGTAGCATTCTTGCTTCTGAGTCAGAGGGCCTTCAACCCCAGTCTAGACTAGAGACTTGAGCACATCATCAAGGCTGACACTTCAGTGCACTATTGAGGGAGTGCTGCACTGTCAGAAGTGCCATTTTTCAGGTGAGATGTTAAACTGAGGGTCCATCTGCCCTCTCAGGTGGATTTAAAACAATCCTATGGCACTATTTGAAGAAGAGCAGGTGAGTTCTCTCCAGTGTCCTGGTGAACATTTACCCCCCAACCAACATCACCAAAACACATCATGGCCCTGAATTTCCAATTGGAGGCTTCCTGCGGGCGGATGCCTCCAATCAGAATAAAATCTACGAACTTGCCTGCTGGTTCCATAGATCCCAAGGCTTGCGATCCTGGGCTTCTCCTCTTCGAAATGCGTAGAGGCCCAGGTATCCCAGGGGTGCATGCGGTTCGCAAGACTTTCCTGGGATCACGTGGGCCAGGCGAACCAATCAAAGAAGGGAATCCCCATCACACTTTTGACAGTTCCGTATGCACAGAACTGTCAAAAGTATGAATGGGGATCACAGTTAAAAACACACTAAAACATTAAATAATTTTTTTATTACCTATTTAAAATTAATTAAAATGCCATTTAATTAAATATTTTAAACAAAAATTTAATTTTTGGAAATTTAAAAAAAATGTTTTTATGAAGCTAAAAATAAACTTACCTTTTTTAAGGGTATTTTTAATTTATAAATTAGTGATCAAATTTTATTTTTTTTAATTCTAATGCTGGTAAAAGCAGGCCTTACGCAGGCATTAGACTTGACAGGCTTTCAGTGGGCGGAAGCTGTGCAAAAAGCGCAACTCTCCGCCCGCGGAGGCACTTTTCTTGGGCATGTGGATGATCTGTCGAGAATTCTTGACAGACCGCAAGTGTCAGGTATCAGCACATGCGCTTCACCTGCCTGAAACCGGCACTTGCGTGGCCCCTGCGGGTGCGTGCGCACCTCGTACCCACCCGTGGGGGTCGAAAAATACGGCTCATTATCTGGACATTTATCTTATTTCTGTTTGTGGGACCTTGCTGTGCGCATATTGGCTGCCACATTTCCCTGCACTATTACAATGATTGCACTTCAAAAAAAAAGTATTTAATTGGCTGTGAAGTTTTTTGGGATGTCATGAGGTCGTGCAAGGCGCTATATAAATGCAAGTTCCTTTTTTGGGGGTTTTTTCAGTTTATCTGAGAATGTAAGATAATTTTTATGTACAAGAAATATCAGACTTAATTTTTTTCCAGTATAAAACCTATGGCTTACGATACCCTCCATATACCAAGAATAACCTGAGTCATCCAATGGGGGAGCACTGACCCTTAAGACTTTGTTGTCATGGTTATTTACACTCATGTACACTCCATGACTGAAGATCACATTGAATAGAGGGAATCTATGACAGGCTTAATCTATATTGTGAGAGACTTTATAAGATCTTCCAGAGGATTTTGTAGAGTCTCTTTGATGTGGGGTTATATAGAGTATGTGCATAAATACATACCAATGTCCTGACCGGTGGCAATTCTAACATCTATTTACTGCAATGCAGTCAGTGGCAAGCAAGTTATTAAACAATATTTATATTTGGTTTACAAATTACACCATAGATTTTGAATGCCAGTAATATAATTTTAGTAACAGATTAAATTAATTCCAGTAATACTACTGGAGTGCAAGTCCACAGATCCCTGAAGGTAGCAGGACAGGTGGATAAGGTGGTTAAGAAGGCATATGGGATACTTGCCTTATTAGAATATAAGAGCGTGGAGGTTATGCTTGAACTGTATAAAATGCTAGTTAGGCCTCAACTAGAGTACTGCGTGCAGTTCTGGTCACCACTGGCGGCAGCAGCGAGAGCGGCCCTGGGTGGAGACGGAGCGCGGAGACCGAGGAATTAAAGAGCGGGGAGCAAGAGCAGCCCAGTCACACCAGCGGCAGCAGTGAGAGCGGCCCTGGGTGGAGACTGAGCGTGGAGACCGAGGAGTTAAAGAGCGCGGAGCGAGAGTGGCCCAGACACACCGGCGGCAGCAGTGAGAGCGGCCCTGGGTGGAGACGGAGCGCGGAGACCGAGGAGTTAAAGAGCGGGGAGTGAGAGCAGCCCAAACACACCGGCGGCAGCTGTGAGAGCGGCCCTGGGTGGAGACAGAGCGCGGAGACCGAGGAGTTAAAGAGCGGGGAGAGAGAGCGGCCCAGACACACCGGCGGCAGCAGTGAGAGCGGCCTTGGGTGGAGACTGAGCGCGGAGAGCGAGGAGTTAAAGAGCGGGGAGCGAGAGCGGCCCAGACACACCGGCGGCAGCAGTGAGAGCGGCCCTGGGTGGAGATGAAGCGCGGAGACCGAGGAGTTAAGGAGCGGGGAGCGAGAGCGGCCCAGACACACCGGCGGCAGCAGTGAGAGCGGCCCTGGGTGGAGACTGAGCGCGGAGATCGAGGAGTTAAAGAACGGGGAGCAAGAGCGGCCCAGACACACCGGCGGCAGCAGTGAGAGTGGCCCTGGGTGGAGACTGAGCGCGGAGAGCGAGGAGTTAAAGAGCGGGGAGTGAGAGCGGCCCAGACACACCGGCGGCAGCAGTGAGAGTGGCCCTGGGTGGAGACTGAGCGCGGAGAGCGAGGAGTTAAAGAGCGGGGAGTGAGAGCGGCCCAGACACACCAGCGGCAGCAGTGAGAAGTAAAAAGTAATTGAAATGTGACGTCACCAGAAAGCAGGTAAGTGATTGGTTGGTGAGTATTTCTCTTGCTTTTTTCCAAACTTAATTTTTGTGGTTTAAAGTTTCTATGGTCTCTGTTGTGTAGCGGGGAGTGGTAGTAAAGAAGGGCTCTTGAATATATCATTTAATTGTAGTGTAATTAGTGGTATTGATTTGATTTAATTTAATTTGAATTAATTAAAGGGTAATTCATGGCAAGACAGCTCGGCCCCGTGGCATGCTCTTCCTGCACTATGTGGGAAATCAGGGACACTTCCTGTGTCCCTGTCGATCATGTGTGCGGGAAGTGTATCCAGCTGCAGCTACTGACAGACCGCATTGTGGCGCTGGAGCTGCGAATGGATACATACAAAGCATTCGCGATGCTGAGGATATCGTGGATAGCACGTTTAGGGAGTTGGTCACACCACAGGTAAAGGCTGCACAGGCAGGAAGGAAATGGGTGACCACCAGGCAGAGTAGTAGGCACAGGCAGGTAGTGCAGGGGTCCCCTGTGGCCATCCCCCTTTCAAACAGTTATACCACTTTGGATATTGTTGAGGGAGATGGCTTATCGGGGGAAGGCAGCAGCAGCCAACTTCCTGGCACCATGGGTGGTCCTGCTGCACAGGACGGGAGGAAAAAGAGCGGGAGAGCTATAGTGACAGGGGATTCTATTGTAAGGGGAATAGATAGGTGTTTCTGCGGCCGCAAACGAGACTCCAGGATGGTATGTTGCCTCCCTGGTGCAAGGTTCAAGGATGTCTCGGGGCGGCTGCAGGGCATTCTGGAGGGGGAGGGTGAACAGCCAGTTGTCGTGGTGCATATAGGTACCAATGATATAGGTAAAAAACAGGATGAGGTACTAAAAGCTGAATATAGGGAGTTAGGAGGTAAATTAAAAAATAGGACCTCAAGGGTAGTAATCTCAGGATTGCTACCAGTACCACGTGCGAGTCAGAGTAGAAATAGAAGGATATTTCAGATGAATACATGGCTAGAGGAATGGTGCAAGGGGGAGGGATTCAAATTTCTGGGACATTGGAACCGGTTCTGGGGGAGGTGGAACAAGTACAAACTGGACGGTTTACACCTGGGCGGGACCAGAACCGATGTCCTAGGGGGAGTGTTTGCTACTGCTGTTGGGGAGGGTTTAAACTAAAATGGCAGGGGGTTGGGAACGTGTGCAAGGAGACAGCGGAAAGGGAAGCAAGGATAGAAACAAAAGACAGGAAAGAGAAAAGCAAAAGTGGAAGGCAGAGAAATCAAGGGTGTAAATCAAACAGGGCCACAGTAAGTAAGAATTCTAAAAGGACTAAGAGTGTTAAAAAATCAAGCCTGAAGGCTTTGTGTCTTAATGCGAGGAGCATTCGTAATAAGGTGGATGAATTAGCTGTGCAAATAGATGTAAACAGATATGATATAATTGGGATTATAGAGACATGGCTTCAGGGTGACCAAGACTGGGAATTCAACAGCCAGGGGTATTCAATATTCAGGAAGGACAGGAAAAAAGGAAAAGGAGGTGGGGTAGCATTGCTGGTTAAAGAGGAGATTAACACAATAGTAAGGAAGGATATTAGCTCTGTTGATGTGGAATCTGTATGGGTAAAGCTGAGAAATACCAAGGGGCAGAAAACATTAGTGGGAGTTGTATGCAGACCCCCAAACAGTAATACTGAGGTTGGGGATGGCATTAAACGGGAAATTAGAGATGCATGCAATAAGGGCACAGCAGTTATCATGGGTGACTTTAATCTACATATAGATTGGGCTAACCGAATTAGTAACAATACGTAGAGGAGGAATCCCTAGAGTGTATACGGGATGGTTTCCTGGACCAATATGTCGAGGAACCAACTAGAGATAAGGCCATCTTAGACTGGGTATAATGTAATGAGAAAGGATTAATTAGCAATCTTGTTGTGCGAGGCCCCTTGGGGAGGAGCGATCATAATATGATAGAATTCTTCATTAAAATGGAGAGTGAAGTAGTTGACTCAGAGACTAGGGTCCTGAATTTAAATAAAGGAAACTATGATGGTATGAGGCACGAGTTGGCTAGGATGGATTGGGGAACGTTACTTACAGGGTTGACGGTGGATAGGCAATGGCAAACATTTAAAGATCGCATGGATGAACGACAGAATTTGTTCATCCCTGTTTGGCATAAAAATAAAACAAAAAAGGTGACTCAACCGTGGCTAACAAGGGAAATTAGGCATAGCATAAGATCCAAGGAGAGGACATATAATTTGTCCAGAAAAAGCAGCAAACCTGAGGATTGGGAGCAGTTTAGGATTCAGCAAAGGAGGACAAAGGGATTAATTAAGAGGGGGAAAATAGATTATGGCAGTAAGCTTGCAGAGAACATAAAAACTGACTGTAAAAGCTTCTATAGATATGTGAAGAGAAAAAGGTTAGTGAAGTCAAGCGTAGGTCCCTTGCAGTCAGAATCAGGGGAATTTATAATGGGGAACAAAGAAATGGCTGACCAATTAAATACATACTTTGGTTCTGTTTTCACAAAGGAGGATGCAAATAACCTCCCAGAGATGTCGGGGAACATAGGGTCTAATGAGAGGGAGGAATTGAATGAAATCAGTCTTTGTAGGGAAATGGTGTTAGGGAAATTGATGGGATTGAAGGCCGATAAATCCCCAGGGCCTGATAATCTACATCCTAGGATACTTAAGGAAGTAACCCTGGAAATAGTCGATGCATTGCTGGTCATCTTCCAAAATTCTACAGACTCTGGAACAGTTCCCATGGATTGGAGGATAGCTAATGTAACCCCACTATTTAAAAAGGGTGGTAGAGAAAAAACGGGTAATTATAGACCGGTAAGCCTGACATCGGTAGTGGGGAAAATGCTAGAGTCCATTATAAAAGATGTAATAGCAGAGCACTTGGAAAACAGTGACAGGATCAGACAAAGTCAACATGGATTTACAAAAGGTAAATCATGCTTGACTAATCTACTGGAATTTTCTGAGGATGTAACTGGTAGAATAGATAAGGGAGAACCAGTGGATGTGGTGTGTTTAGACTTTCGATAAGATCCCGCATAAGAGATTAGCGTGTAAAGTTAAAGCACATGGGATTGGAGGCAAGGTACTGTCTTGGATAAGAGAACTGGTTGGCAGACAGGAAGCAAAGTGTTGGAATAAACGGGTCTTTTTCCGAGTGGCAGGCAGTGACTAGTGGGGTACCGCAGGGATCGGTGCTAGGACCCCAGCTATTCACAATATATATAAATGATCTAGACACGGGAACTAGATGTAATATCTCCAAGTTTGCAGACAGCACAAAGCTGGGTGGGCGTGTGTGCTGTGAGGAGGATGCAGAGAAACTCCAGTACGATTTGGACAGGTTGGGTGATTATACTGCATTTGCCATGCATCTGCCCAATGTGGATAAATGCGAGGTTATCCACTTCGGTGGCAAAAACAGGAAGACAGATTATTATCTGAACGGCGATAGATTGGGAAAATGGGAAGTGCAACGAGACCTGGGTGTCCTTGTGCACCAGTCGCTGAAGGTAAGCATGCAGGTGCAGCAGGCGGTTAAGAAGGCAAATGGCCTTCATAATGAGATGATTCGAGTACAGGAGCAAGGATGTCTTGCTGCAGTTGTACAGGGCCTTGGTGAGACCACACCTTGAGTATTGTGTGCAGTTTTGGTCGCCTTATCTGAGGAAGGATGTTCTTGCCATGGAGAGAGTGGAGTGAAGATTCACCAGACTGGTACCTGGGATGGCAGGAATGATGTATGAGGAGAGATTGGGTCGATTAGGCTTATATTCGCTAGAGTTTAGAAGAATGAGAGGGGATCTCATTGAAACTTATAAAATTCTAAAAGGACTAGACAGACTAGATGCAGGAAGGATGTTCCCGATGGCCGGGGAGTCCAGAACCAGGGGTCACAGTCTAAGGATAAGGGGTAAGCCATTTATGACTGAGATGAGGAGGAATTTCTTTACCCAGAGAGTGATGAACCTGTGGAATTCTCTGCCACACAGGGCAGTTGAGGCCAAATCATTAAATATATTCAAGAAGGAGTTGGATGTATTTCTTGAGGCTAAAGGGATCAAGGGATATGGGGAGAAAGCAGGGACAGGGTACTGAATTTGGATGATCAGCCATGATCTCATTAAATGGCGGAGCGGGCACAAGGGGCCGAATGGCCTACTCCTGCTCCTATCTTCTATGTTTCTATGTTTCTATTACAGAAAAGAGGTAATTGTGCTAGAGAGGGTGCACAGGAGATTTACGAGGATGTTGCCTGGACTGGGGAATTTTAGCTATGAGGAAAGATTGGATAGGCTGGGGTTGCTTTCTTTGGAACAGAGGAGGCTGAGGGGAGACCTAATTGAGGTGTATAAAATTATGAGGGACCTAGATAGAGTTGATAGGAAGGAACTGTTTCCCTTGGCAGAGGGGTCAACAACCAGGGGGCATAGATTTAAAGTAAAAGGTAGGAGGTTTAGAGGGGATTCGAAGGGAAATCTTTTCACCCAGAGGGTGCTGGGGGTCTGGAACTCACTGCCTGAAAGGGTGGTAGAAGCAGAAACCCTCATCACATTTAAAAAGAACTTGGATGTGCACTTGAAGTGTTGTAGCCTACAGTGCTACGGACCAAGAGCTGGCAAGTGGGATTAGGCTGGATAGCTCTTTTTCGACCGGCGCGGAGACGATGGGCCGAATGGCCTCCTTCCGTGCTGTAAATTTCTATGATTCTATGACTACGAATTTCAAATAAATGTTTGGCTCGTGAGCCAATCTGTTCCGCCAACCATGCTCAGTCAAATTGGATAATATTGTCAAAGGTGACCATGTCATTGTATATCTGGGTGTTACCAGACTGCACATGGGTATGGACATTGTCAATGCTCCAATGCAACCTATTCTCCATCAGCAAACTCTAGGATAGTGGCAGGAGTGGTGTGAAAGTGGCAGCATAGAATCATCGCGGGTTAAATTGGATAACCCTGAAAATGGGCACAGGGATCGTGCCCGTTGAGTGAAATGCCAGCAGAATGCCAACTTCGTGTTGTCTGTGCATTACCATGATTTCTGCGTACAGCCAGCACTACCCGTGGTTTTCATTGGCTGCACGCATCAGCAGGGGATCCAATATCATGAGTGCTTAGCACTACTTAAAGCTAGCCTACACCTCTTAAAGGGGAGGTGCATTGTGGCTGCTGGAGGTCCTGAGATCTTTGGGAATAGTGTGCTGTGCAACAATCAACAATGGCTGACCCTGGGAGAGAGTAGGCACCAAGGTTTTTGGACACTGCGCTGGAGGTCTTGGTTGAAGAGGTGGAACAGAGGAGAGATATCTTGTATCATCAAGGGGGCAGGAGGTACTCCAGGCACTTGCTCAGAAGGCTGTGGCAAGAGATAGCCGCGGAGGTCAATGCCAGGCGTAAGGCTCCAAGAACAGGGATGCAGTGCAGGAAGAAGTTCAATGACCTCACATGAGTGGTTAAGGCCAGTGAATGCATCTTCAAATGCCATATCCTACCATCTGCACCTCTAGCCTCAGCCACTGCTCCATTCACCACACCCACATCACTCACCTACCAACAATGTCTATCAATCAGGACTCATACCTAACATTCATGGGATTCACCTCACCCGTACACACTTAGCACTCTTGCAATCCTCAAACCCACATCTCACAGCTTGCACGCACTGACAGTTATTCAACCCTGACAGCCACATCACCCAAACAAATTGCACGACACTCACTGACACACTTCCCTCTCTCTTGCAGGAGAAAGTGGCACACAACTGGAGGCAGCAGGAACTAACCAGAGTGGGAGAGGCGCGCCTGCCTGTTCTAACCCCCATGGAGGAGACGTGCTGGCCATTATAGAAATTCGGCCCATCGTGCCTGTGCCGGCTCTTTGAACAAGCAGTCCAATTTAGTCTCACACCCCAGCTTTTCCCCCATAACCAACAACAATTTGTATTTATATAGCGCCTTTAATGTAGTAAAACATCCCAAGGCGCTTCACAGGAGTATTATAAGACAAAAAATTTGACACCGAGCCACATAAGTAGAAATTAGGGCAGATGACCAAAAAGCTTGGTCAAAGAGGTAGGTTTTAAGGAGCGTCTTAAAGGAGGAAAGAGAGGTAGCGAGGCGGAGAGGTTTAGGGAGGGAATTCCAGAGCTTAGGGCCCAGGCAACAGAAGGCATGGCCACCAACGGTTGAGCGATTATAATCAGGGATGGTCAAGAGGGCAGAATTAGAGGAGCGTGGATATCTCGGGGGGGTTGTGGGGCTAGAGGAGATTACAGAGATAGGGAGGGGCAAATTATTCCTCTTCAAGTATATGTTCAATTGCCTTTTGAAAGTTACTCAAGAATCTGCTTTCACCACCTTTTCAGGTAGTGAGTTCCAGATCTTAACAACCCTCTGTGTGAAAAAAATTCTCCTCATTTCCCCTCTAGTTCCTTTACCAATTATTTTAAATCTATGACTTCTGGTTATTGACCCACTTGCCAGAGGAAACAGTTTCTCCCTATTTGCTCTGTCAAAACCCCTCATAATTTTGAACACTGCTATTAAATCTCCCCTTAACCTTCTCTGCTCTAAGGAGAACAATCCCAGCTTCTCCAATCTCTCCACATAATTGAAGTCCCTCACCCCTGTTTCATCCTGACAAACCTCTCTGTACTCTCTCCAAGGCCTTGACACCCTTCCTAAAAGTGTGGTGCCCAGAATTGTACACAATACTCCAACTGAGGCCTAACCAGTGATTTGTAAACGCTTTGCATGACTTCCTTATTTTTGTATCCATTGCCCTATTTACAAAGCCAAGTATCCCATACGCTCTCTCACACACCATGCCAACTTGTCCAGGCACCTTCAAAAATTTGTGAAAATGCACCCCCAGGTCCCTCTGCTCTTGCTCACTCCGCCCCCCTCAAAGTAGTACCATTTATATTGCCTTCTCATGTTGTTTCTCCCAAAGTGCATCACTTCACACTTAACCACATTAAATATTATCTGCCTTGTGTCTGCCTATTTCATCAGCCTGTCTATGTCCTCCTGAAGTCCCCTAGTAAACTCCTCACTATTTACAATGTTACTCATTTTTGTATCATCTGCAAACTTCTAAATTGTTCTCCTTATACCCAAGTCCAGGTCATTTATATCTAACAAGAAAAGCAATGGCCCTAAAACCAATCCCTGGGGAACCTCGTTACACACTTCTCTCCAGTCAGAAAAATATCTGTTCATCACTACTCTCTGCCTTCTATCCTTTTTCCAATTCGCTACCCAAGTTACCACCATCCCTTTAATACTATATGCTTCTATTTTCCGAATAAGGCTTTTATGTGGTACTTTATCAAATGCCTTTTGAAAGTCCAAATATACAACATCGACTACACTACCTTTATCAACCCTCTCTGTTACTTCATCAAAGAACTCAATCAGATTAGTCAGAAACGATTTGCCTTTAACAAATCCATGCTGGCTGTTCCTTATTAGGCTATGCTCTCCAAGTGAGAATTAATTTTGTCCTTGACAATGGTCTGTAGTATTTTTCCCATCACTGACGTTGGTCTGACTGGCCTGCAGTTACCAGGTTTATCACTGTCCCATTTTTCATATAGGGGTTTAGAACATTTGCAATCCTCCAATCCTCTGGCACCATTCCCATATCCAAGGTGGATTGAAAGATTGTGTTCAGAGCTTCTGCTATCTCCATGCTTGCTTCTCTCAGCAACCTAGGATGGATCCCATTTGGACGGGGCAACCTGTTATCTTTGAGTGATGCCAATATATTTAGCACTTTTCTATCTATTTTTATCCTAGCCACTATCTCTACACCCTCTTCCTCTACTGCGACATTAACCTCATCCTCTATTGTGAAGCCAGATGCAAGGTACTCATTCAGTCACTCAGTCATGGCCTCTGCCTCCACAAGAAGATTTCCTTTAATGTTCCTAATCGGCCCCATCACTCCTTTAACTATCCTTTTACTTTTTATATGTTTATTTAAAAAAATTGGGTTCGCTTTTATGTTACCCGCTAATCTTTTCTCATATTCTCTCTTTTCCCTTCTTATATCCTTTCTCAATTTGCCCCTACACTCTTTGCATTCTGCCTGATTTTTTTTTATTGTATTGTGTACCTGGCATTTGTCATACACCTTTTTCTGTTTTATTTTAATCTCTATTTCCTTTGTCATCTAGGGAGCTCTATCTTTGGATGCCCCATCTTTCCTCCTTATGGGAATATGCTTAATTTATACCCAAACTATCTCCACCTTGAAGGCTTGCCGTTGCTCATCCAATCTTTTCTTGGCCAATCTTTGTTTTAAGTCCACCTGTGTTAGATCCCTTCTCAAATAATTGAAATTGCCTCTTTTCTATATGGGTATTTTCACGGTTAATTTTTCTTTGTCCCTTTCCATAACTACTTTAAATCTAAGTATATTATGATCACTATTACGCAGATGTTCTCCCACAGAAACATACTCCACTTCACCTACTTTATTCCCTAGAATTAGATCCAGCATTGCTTCTTTCCTTGTTGGGTTAGAAACATACTGATTAAGAAAGTTCTCCTGTACATATTTTAGGAATTTTTCACCCTCCTTGCCCTTTACTCTGTTTTTTCCCAGTCTATATTAAGATAATTGAAGTCCCCTACAATTATTGCTCTATTATTTTTACATTTCCCTCAAATTTGACTACAGATTTGCTCCTCTATCTCTTTTTCACTGTTTGGGGTCGATAGTAAACACCCAGCAATATAACAGTGCCTTTTCTGTTCTTTAACTCTAACCAAATCGATTCAGTCTTTGAACCCTCTAGTATATCGTCCCTCTGTAGAGATGTAGAACTTCCAGAAGGCATTTGATAAGGTTCCACATAAGAGAATGTTAGCTAAAATTAAAGCTCATGGAATTGAAGGCAAATTATTGACCTGGTTAGGAGATTGGTTAGGAAGTAGAAGACAGAGAGTAGGGATAATGGGTATGTACTCAAATTGGAAGGAAGTGACTAGTGGTGTCCCACAGGGATCTGTGCTGGGGCCACAATTATTCACTATATCCATTAATGGCTGAGATAATGCAACAGAGAGCCATATTTCCAACTTTGCCTCATTCAAGATGGCTCCTGGGCTGGCAGCTCCCTAGGGAGCTCCTTTGCTATGCTCTATGCTTGGCCATCCGTTGCCATCCTTTGCCCTTTCTCCTCCAATCTCCTATCTTTCACCCTTTAAGTTGCCCTGGCTTTAATAATGGGTGCATTTTAGACCTAACTACAAGCTAGGGCTAATGGTTTAAAGTTACCTGGGCCAACAGAACATTGCCCATCCCCTGACCATGCCTACTAAGAACATAAGAACACAAGAACATAAGAAATAGGAGCAGGAGTAGGCCAATCGGCCCCTCGAGCCTGCTCCGCCATTCAATAAGATCATGGCTGATCTGATCCTAACCGCCAATCCACTATCACAGAACCATCTCCTGAATCTAACAGAATTAGACACCCGAAATAGGAGCAGGATCAGGCTACACGGCCCCTGGGCCCGCTCCGCTACCCACAGGGCCATGACCGATCCGAACCTAGACTCATGTCCAAATTCCTGCCCGCTCCCCGTAACCCTTAATTCCCTTTACTTCTAGGAAACTGTCTATTTCTGTTTTAAATTTATGTAATGATGTAGCTTCTACAGCTTTTTGGGGCAGCATATTCCATGGACCTACCACCCTCTGAGTGAAGTAGTTCCTCCTCATCTCAGTTTTGAAAGAGCAGCCCCTTATTCTAAGACTATGCCCCCTAGTTCTAGTTTCACCCATCATCGGGAACATCCTCCCCGTATCCACCTGATCCAACCCCTTCACAATCTTATATGTTTCAATAAGATCGCCTCTCATTCTTCTGAACTCCAATGAGTAGAGTCCCAATCTACTCAACCTCTCCTCATATGTCCATCCCCTCATCCCCGGGATTAACCAAGTGAACCTTCTTTGTACTGACTCGAGAGCAAGTATGTCCTTTCTTAAGTATGGACACCAAAACTGTACGCAGTATTCCAGGTGCGGTCTCACCAATACCTTGTACAACTGAAGCAATACCTCCCTATTTTTATATTCTATCCCCCTAGCAATGAAAGCCAACATTCCATTGGCCTTCTTAATCACTTGCTGCACCTGCATACTAACCTTTTGAGTTTCGTGCACCAGGACCCCCAGATCCCTTTGTACTTCAGTACTTTCCAGTTTCTTGCCATTAAGATAATAACTTGCTCTATGATTTTTCCTGCCAAAGTGCATAACCTCACACTTTCCAGTATTGTATTCCATCTGCCAAATCTCTGCCCACTTACTTAGCCTGTCTATGTCCCCTTGCAGATTTTTTATGTCCTCCTCACTCACTACTTTGCCTCCCATCTTAGTATCATCTGCAAACTTTGATATGTTACACTCTTTGGTTTCCTCAGTGACCACTGGATCTTTGCTCAAATTTGGCTTCCAAATTCCTGGACTTCAGTGGATGTCAAGACTCTGGACTTCTGCACTAGACTACACTAGACTACACCGTAAGACTCGGTTGCTGTGTCTCTGATCAGCTATTCAGTTGCTTAGATTTTAAAGTAACTTTGTCTAGCCTACAGCCCATCCCCCATCGCTGCTGTTTACTGCTGAGCCTGGGACTGTCCTACTGGTTTTCCTGGTTTTTCAGCTTCAGCTACAGTCTGGTTCGTGGCCAGAATTTCACCTTCCTTTTTTAAAATTCATTTTTATGGGATGTGGGCGTCGCTGGCAAGGCCAGCATTTATTGCCCAAACCTAATTGCCCTGGAGAAGGTGGTGGTGAGCCGCCTTCTTGAACCACTGCAGTCTGTGTGGTGAAGGTACTCCCACAGTGCTGTTAGGTAGGGAGTTCCAGGATTTTGACCCAGCGACAATGAAGGATTGGTGATATATTGGGTGGGCGTGTGTGCTGTGAGGTGTTATGTATTGTGTGTTCTATTGTGTGTTCTCCTCCCACCTGTGGTGGCGCTGCCACAGGAGATAAATGGTTGGGTGTTCTCTGTTAAGTTTAGCTCTCTTTGTTTGGAACTTTCCAGAACTTCTTTTCCTTCCAATAAAGCACTTCATGTTTGAATCTCTGAGTTCTGAGTCCTAAATTGTGTCTAGGTAGAAAGGTACCGACACCACAACAAGTGGCAACGAGGAGCAGATGAATCTGCGTACGTTACGGGTGCAGTGAGTAAACAGAAAATTTAATCTGAAACGTGAGATGGCTACTATATTAGGAAACATTGGTGATTTTGATGAAAATGTGGAGCAATGGAGTGCTTATACAGAACGTTTTGACCATTTTGTATTGACGAATGCGGTGGCAAATGAAAAGGTCATGCCTACCTTTTTGAGTGTAATCGGGCCGAAGACATTCAATTTACTTCGCAGCCTCGTGCAACCAGATAAGCCAGGAACTAAAACATATAAGCAACTAGTGGAAATTCTCGGAGCACATTTTTCACCAAAACCTCTGGTTATTGCTGAGAGATTTAGATTTCATAAACGGAATCAAGAGGAGGGGGAATCAGTGACGATGTTTATTGCTGCTTTAAAAAGGTTGCCGGAACACTGCCAGTTCAAGGAGGTGCTGAATGACACCATTAGAGACAGACTGGTGTGTGGTCTGCAAAATGCAGCCACACAGAAGCGCCTTCTTACTAAGGACAACCTTACTCTTGAAAAGGCCATTGAAGTTAGTGTCTCCATGGAGATGGCGGAAAAGGAGGCTCACCAGCTGAGTTCAACAGGGAGAGTTCACAAGGTGTCGTCTGAGCCTAAAGGTGTGCGGAACGGCACATGTTACCGTTGTGGGAAAACGGGCCATCACGCTAATGACTGCTGGTGTACGGAGCTGGAATGCCGAAATTGTGGCAAAAAGGGTCACATTGAACGCGCCTGTAGAGGTAAAAAAAGAACAGACAGAGCTGGGAAGCATGGAAGCAAAATGTCTGTATTTGGACAAGAGAGGAAAAAGAGTGTTCATTCAGTGCAGTATGATGGAACAAGCAAAACAGAGGGGAGCGACACCTCTGAGGAGGAAGAGGTGCACATACTGACGGTTGCAGGTGGTTCAAATGGCTACTGGGTGTCACCACTGGTGGAGGGACAATCAGTGCGGATGGAGGTGGACACAGGCGCGGCTGTGTCCCTTGTTTCAGACACTGTCTACAACAAAATGCTAAAGCATCTTACCCTTCAGCCAACAAACATTGTGCTAAAGACGTATACCGGCGAACCTGTGGCCATGAGAGGCGTCATTGAGGTGACAGTTAAATTGAACGGACAGACTGCAAAACTGCCACTATATGTGGTAAAGGGAAATTACCCATCGCTACTGGGACGTGCGTGGCTAGAGAAAATCACGCTGGACTGGCCTGCAGTCCGCATGATGTCAAAAGGGGAGTCAGGTCTGACTGCAGTGTTAAACAAACATGCAGAACTCTTCAATGGGGAACTTGGGAGCATGAAAAAGATCAGCGTGAGACTGGACATTAAATCTGACAGCAAGCCAAAGTTTCACAAAGCCCGACCTGTACCCTATGCAATTAGGCCAAAAGTTGAGGCTAACTAAGGCGATCGTGGAGACCCCAGAATGTGAGCCAGTTACGTTCATTTCTGGGGCTACTTAACTACTATGGGAAGTTTATTCCAGACTTAGCAACATTGCTGAAGCCGTTACATCAGTTGCTATGTCAAGGCAAAACATGGAAATGGACTGAACTGTGCAACGAAGTTTTCGCCCAAGCAAAGAAAGCATTGCTGAAATCGGAGGTCCTGACACACTTCGACCCAAAGCTACCCGTGCAGCTAGCATGTGATGCATCACCATATGGTGTGGGAGAGTCATATCCCACATCATGCCTTCGGGTGAAGAGAAACCTATCGCCTTCGCATCACGCACCTTGAACAAGGCCGAGAGTAACTATGCGCAGATCGAGCGCGAGGCCTTGGGAATCGTTTTTGGAATTCGAAAATTTCATCAGTACCTGTTTGGGAGAAGGTTCACACTCCTGACGGACCACCGTCCATTGACTTCAATCTTCGGGCCCCACACCGGAATTCCGTCTTTCGCTGCAAGCATGATGCAAAGGTGGGCTTTACTGTTGTTGGGACACACATACGACATCAAATATCACAAATCAGACTTGCACGGCAACGCAGACGGTCTCTCGAGGCTACCCTTGCCTGTTACTCCCCCAGAGCCTCGTCAGATAGACATCTTCTACTTTAGACAAGTGGAGGGAGCACCTGTCACTGCAGTTCAGGAGCGAAGGTACACCCGCAACGATCCAGTCCTGTCTGAGGTAATGGACGATGTCATTCGAGGGAGAGCTATAGGAGATTCTCCTAGTTTGAAGCCTTACGTTTCAAAAAGAAATGAGCTCTCCGTCCAGGCAGGTTGTCTTCTTTGGGGACGCCATGTCATCATTTCGCCACCTCTGAGGGAACCTATACTGCAACAACTTCATACAGGCCACAGTGGGATGGTTCGGATGAAGGAAATGGCAAGAAGCTACTTCTGGTGGCCAGGTCTCGATGGGAATATTGAGGAGAAAGCCAAAGCATGTTCCCCATGTCAAAGGGTCCGGAATGTTCCACAGCTGGCAACCCTACACCCCTGGGATTGGCCTGCAGAAGTGTGGCAGCGAGTACATGTGGACTTCGCCGGTCCTTTCGAAGAGAAGATGTTTATGGTGGTTGTGGACGCTCGTAGCAAGTGGCCGGAGGTCGCTGTGATGAGGTCTACCATGGCAGAGAAAACTATTGAGAAACTTGGTGAGATGTTCAGCCGTTATGGCTCACCGGAACAACTCGTAAGTGACAACGGTCCACAATTTGTATCACAGGAGTTTGCAACCTTCCTGCATGTGAATGGTGTCCAACACATCAGGTCTGCGCCCTATCATCCCTCTACTAACGGCCAGGCAGAAAGGTTTGTGCAAACTTTGAAGCACGCCTTGAAGGCATCGCAAGGTCAGGGCTCAATCCACCAACGTCTGAACAGCTTCCTGTTGTCCTACAGGAACGAGCCGCATGCCACAACCAAAACTTCCCCCGCTTCGCTCATGATGAAGAGGCAGTTGCGGACAAGTTTTGACTTACTCAAACCTCCAAGGGCAGAACAGGTTGTGCATTGTCAACAACAAGCTCAAGTTGAAAAGAGAGAGAAAAGAGCAAAGGAGAGACGGCTTCATCCGGGAGAGCACGTCCTAGCTCGAAACTACAACACTGGACCGAAATGGGTTCCTGCTACGGTGATCGCGCAGACGGGCCCTGTGTCTTACACGGTTGAGACTGCTGAGGACGTCGTCTGGAGAAGACACACAGATCAACTGTTGCTAGGAGCAGAGACAGCCACAGAGGCTCCAATGGCTGGTTGGCCTGAACTGTTTCCGGATGATACCACAAACCAGCATCCTTTGCCACAGTGCTCTTCTCCAACACAGGAAGTCAAAGAGACTGTTCCACCTGTGCAAACTCCTGACTTTCGACTGACACAGGCACCTTCTCCATCCAGGCCTGTGTCAATGCCTACTGCTGTGGAAGCCAGCGATGACCGCCGGTATCCTGTCAGAGAGCGGCGGCCTCCAAGACGCTTGGATCTGTAGGCTTAGTGACTTACCCACAAGACTGGGGCAGAATAAACCCCAGGGTAAAGTCAGGGTTTGAGGCAGGCTACCTCTACCCTAGGTTCGTTGAGTGCATTGAAAGTAACTTACCTGTTGAGGAATAATGTGGACCTTCCATTTAAGAGGGGAGGAAATGTTATGTATTGTGTGTTCTATTGTGTGTTCTCCTCCCACCTGTGGTGGCGCTGTCACAGGAGATAAATGGTTGGGTGTTCTCTGTTAAGTTTAGCTCTCTTTGTTCGGAACTTTCCAGAACTTCTTTTCCTTCCAATAAAGCTCTGAGTTCTGAGTCCTAAATTGTGTCTAGGTAGAAGGTACCGACACCACAACATGAGGAGGATGCAGAGAAACTCCAGTATGATTTGGACAGGTTGGGCAATTGGGCAGATGCATGGCAGATGCAGTATAATGTGGATAAATGCGAGGTTATCCACTTCGGTGGCAAAAACAGGAAGGCAGATTATTATCTGAACGGCAATAGATTGGGAAAAGGAGAAGTGCAACGAGACCTGGGTGTCCTTGTGCACCAGTCGCTGAAGGTAAGCATGCAGGTGCAGCAGGCGGTTAAGAAGGCAAATGGTATGCTGGCCTTCATAGCGAGAGGATTCGAGTACAGGAGCAAGGGTGTTTTGCTGCAGTTGTACAGGGCCTTGGTGAGACCACACCTTGAGTATTGTGTGCAGTTTTGGTCGCCTTATCTGAGGAAGGATGTTCTTGCCATGGAGGGAGTGCAGCGAAGATTCACCAGACTGATACCTGGGATGGCAGGAATGACGTATGAAGAGAGATTGGGTCGATTAGGCTTATATTTGCTAGAGTTTAGAAGAATGAGAGGGGATCTCATTGAAACTTATAAAATTCTAACAGGACTAGACAGACTAGATGCAGGAAGGCTGTTCCCGATGGCGGGGGAGTCCAGAACCAGGGGTCACAGTCTAAGGATAAGGGGTAAGCCATTTAGGACAGAGATGAGGAGGAATTTCTTCACCCAGAGAGTGGTGAACCTGTGGAATTCTCTACCACAGAAGACAGTTGAGGCCAATTCATTAAATATATTCAAGAAGGAGTTAGATATATTTCTTAAGGCTAAGGGGATCAAGGGATATGGGGAGAAAGCAGGGACAGGGTACTGAATTTGGATGATCAGCCATGATCGCATTGAATGGCGGAGCAGGCTCAAGGGGCCGAATGGCCTATCTTCTGTGTTTCTATGTTTCTATGTTTTCCAAGTCAGGATGGTGTGTGACTTGGAGGGGAACTTGGAGGTGGTGATGTTTCAATGCGCCTGCTGCCCTTGTCCTTCTAGATGGAAGAGGTCGCGGTTTTGAGAGGCGCTGCCGAATAAGCCTTGGTGAGTTGCTGCAGTGCATCTTGTAGATGGTACACACTGCAGCCATGGTGGAGGGAGTGAATGTTTAAGGTGGTGGATGGGGTGCCAATCAAGCGGGCTGCTTTGTCCTGGATGGTGTCGAGTTTCTTGAGTGTTGTTGGAGCTGCACTCACCCAGGCAAGTGGAGAGTATTCCATCACACTCCTTAGTTGTGCCTTGTAGATGGTGGAAAGGCTTTAGGGAGTCAGGAGGTGAGACACTCGCTGCGGAATACCCAGCCTCTGACCTGCTCTTGTGGCCACAGTATTTATGTGGCTGATCCAGTTAAGTTTCTTGTCAATGGTGACCCCCAGGATGTTGATAGTGGGGGTTCGGCGATGGTAATGCCGTTGAATGTCAAGGGGAGGTGGTTAGACTCTCACTTGTTGGAGATAGTCATTGCCTGGCACTTGTGTGGAGTGAATGTTACTTGCCACTTATCAGCCCAAGCCTGAACGTAGTCCAGGTCTTGCTACATGCGGGCGCAGACTGCTTCATTATCTGAGGAGTTGTGAATGGAATTAATGCAATCATCAGCGAACATCCCCACTTCTGACCTTACGATGGAGGAAGGCCATTGATGAAGCAACTGAAGATGGTTGGGCCTGGGACACTGCCCTGAGGAACTCTGGCAGCGATGTCCTGGGGCTGAGATGATTGACCTCCAACAATCACAACCACAACCTCCTGAATAAATTGTAGGCAGGAATGTTTAGTTCTCATTCCTGCCCATGTTTAAGCCAGGCCTCCGTTATAGCCACTATATGAGAACTCCATGTGGCAACTTGTCCCTGCAGCTCATCACCAACCTTATTTGTAACACTCCTCGCATTAACAGGCATGTATTCCAACACAATGCTAGTCTGCTTTGCTTTTTTACTCCATCTAATTCCTGCTCTTTCTACACTATTCTTTATTCTGTTGCTGTTTGTTCTTCCTAGTTTTCTATGCACCTTGTTTCTCCTCTCTGCTGCTGTGTCCTGGTTCCCCTCCCCCTACCAAATTAGTTTAAACCCTCCCCCACAGCACTAGTTAACCTCCCTGCGAGGACACTGGTCCCGGCCCTAAAGCATGGCTGTCCTCCTTGGGTCTTCCATGTCCTCGGTTCCTACACCCACGCCCCTATTAACAACTCAGTGTTTGTCCATTCATACGTTCAGCTCCCTAGAATTCTCTTCCATTCCCACCGTTGCCACTGCTATTAAATTTGTGTCATGCAGTGAGACACAGGGCACATTTTAGGGTGCAGATATTCTGACCTCTTTAGTGTATGAAAACGTGGTCTGTACCTTGCCCTGTTGCTCAGAGGACCAGAAAGCACCCATCTCACAGCTTTTCCAGGCTGCCTATCACTGTGACGCTCATAGGAAGTGACAGCAGTAACAAGGTTGGGCGAAAATGATAGGGAGTGAAGTGCTAGCCAGTGGGTACAGAAAACAAACACTGAATAACCAAGAAGGTAGATGGGTGTAAGAAATGAGAATTTCAGGGATATGGAAGAGCTGCGGGGAAATCTCAGCTGCACTGAAGTGGGAGCTAATAGTTGCTGCAATCAAGTCCAAATTAATTCAAACATTGTGATGTGATAGCTCAGTATGTTGGAAACACAGGCAGACATTATCAGATGTGGTTCTGATCTCCCACTCGCCTGTGCTCTTGATTTCTGCTGCGCTGTTTGGGAAAGAAAGAACGTGGATTTATACTGAAGATTTCATGACCTCAGTATGTCCTAAAGAGCTTCACAGCCAGTATATTATTTTTGAAAAGTAGCCATTGTTGTTTTTGTATGCAAAATCAACAGCCAATTTGTGTACAGCAAGGTCCACAAACAGTAGTGAGATGAATGGCCAGTTAATCTGCTTTGGTGGTATTAGTTGAAGAATGGATGTTGGATGGGACACTGGGAGAATTCCTGCTCTTCTTCGAATTATATCTTGGGATCTTTTATTTCCACCTCAATAGGCAGTCAGTGCCTTTGATTAAGATTAACGTCTCATGCAAAATGCAATGCAGCACTCACTCCGTACTACACTCAAGCAACTTTCTAGATTATGTACTCAAGTCCTGGAATCAGCCTTGAATCTGCAACCTTTTGACTCAGAGGCAAGAGTGCGGTCATGGAGCCAACTTAGGAAGATGCCACATGTAGTCCTGTACCTACGTGGGAGGAGGGAGAATCGAAGGACGAGCAATCGTCTGTTCACCTCCAACAGTCCATTCAAAAGTATCATTTGGAGGTACAATAGAAGAGGTTTCCTGCCACAGTCTTGGTCAGTCAATGTGTGGTTCATGAGGCCAAGGGAAGTGGGGAATAAAAACAGAGTCATGTAGAACCTCAGAAAAATAATAAATTCAAATTTGTAAAAATCATCAGCTATTCCTTATGAGACACTGAACTGACCAAAAGAATAGAAGTGTTCAAAGCCTTTTCTAAATTATCTCTGGATATTTCTTGCAAACATCCAGCCTTTTTTTGTACAGATAACTTTCCTAATTGCCGAGGCAGCTTCGTTCAGGTTAGTAAAAGAAAAACGGCATCACTACCTGTACAGTGAGACAAGGAATGTCCCAGGCACCCAGGCAACATAGCAACAACAATTGACATTTATACAATGCCCTTCACATAACAAACCATTCGACACCTTTACAGGAGGAGCAGTGGATACTGGGCAGAAAGTGGGGGAGAAGCTGGCAGTGGGGGCTGGGGGTGTCAAAGAGGTTCACCTTTGAAGGTGGGGAGAAAGGTAGAGATCTAGGGAAAGAGTTCTTGAGCACAGGGGCATGGTGGGTGGAAGGTCTGCCAGCAATGGTGCAGCAGAGGGAGGGGGCAGTAAGGCAGAGTTGGAAAAGCAAAGGGTACATGCCGAGATGTAACGTTCGAGATGATTGCCGAGGTAGAGGGAAGCAAGGCCATGGAGGCATTTGAAGAGGAGGACAAGGATTTTGAAAATGATGCACTGGAGGTGGTGGCCACCATTATTTGGTTTCCTCCCGCTGATGTTCTGCACTACAAATGAGGCAGTTTTAACACTAGGGGTCAATAGGCAAATGTACACAATCACACTCGTACCCCGGCTGTAATATTGGGTGGCGCCCCCCGACTTACCGACGGACACTATGTTCGCCGGGGTCAGGGGGGCCTACCTGCGACTGGGGCGGTGGCGGGCGGTCATTTTTGTTGCTGGCCGACTGCCATCCTGAAGTGAACGAATAATTTATTATTATTTATTACTGTTTTATTTATTATTACTGTATTTCTATTAGTATTTTATCATTGCTATGCCATATTTATTCCAATGTTGGGAGGACTCGTAAAAATCAACATTTCATTGTGCAGTACACATGTCTGCTGCATATATGACAAATAAAATTGAATTGAATTGAATTGATTCTGTCCACTAGAGGAAATAACAACTCTCTGCCTTAGGGACATCTGAATATTTACTGAGTTTAACTGGGAGGAACAAATGAATCGCACTGTATTAGAGGTCAGCGTTACATAGTTTAAATTGAGTTGCTGGAGCAGTTGTTCTAGAAGCTTAGCCGGGCTGGAAAAAAATCCCTGATACAGTAACCATGGCCCTTTAATATTTAACAGGCTGCAGGTCAAAATCCTGGAACTCCCTCCCTAACAGCACTGTGGGAGTACCTTCACCACACAGACTGCAGCAGTTCAAGAAGGCGGCTCACCACCACCTTCTCGAGGGCAACTAGGGATGGGCAATAAATGCTGGCCTTGCCAGCGACGCCCACATCTCATACAAAAAAGATAGAAAGTGTAGCAGGCAGCCTATCCACTGAGGAGCTATATGCCATATGCACAGGATCGGAGCTCAGTTACCAATATAGTCTTAGGGGGCTAAATTCGGTTGATTTGTGCCTCCCGTTACCGCCCTAACGGGGCGCAAATCAACTAGCGCCTGGGCGCGGCGCCACTAACACCTCCTGCGAAATTCAGCGGGAGGTTAGTGGCGGCACTAACCATTGGCGCCGCCGGCGATGATATCATCGCCATGCACAGCACCCTGCTCGTACCCCGGCTGTAATATTGGGTGGCGCCCCCCGACTTACCGGCTGACGCTATGTCCCCGTTGCTGTCCCCGGCCCCCATGAAGCCCCCCTGCGGGGTGCCAGCTGCTCTCCGTGAGCCCGGCACTCCTCTTGAGTGCCGTGCTCATTTGCCGGCACTCCCGATCCCTGGTGGCCCAGTTGGGTGCCGGGATGCGCTGCGCCAGGCCCCACCCCTTTAATAAGGGGAGGAAAGCCTGCAGTACTGCGGCACATAACATCGTGATATTGGCTCGCAGCGCCCCAAGTAGCGGGGCGCTAACCAATTTTTACCCCTTAGTTACTTCTCTGATAGCTCAGCGAGCTTATACAGTGGGTAGCTGAGCCACACAATAATGAAAGAGTTTCCTATCCTGACATATCCCGAGACCCCTGCGGAAAGGGCATGTGTGTGTGGATGTCAGGTAAGGACATGATTGGGCTTGACTGTGATGACCCCTGCAGCTGAACAACTTGTCAACACCTATTGACAAGAGTCGCACATAAACAGAAACTTAGGATGCGAAGCCAGAACAGTGGGGAAAAAATCTACAGGGGTTATACGGAGGCTGTATAATGCACTGGTCAGACCTCACTTGGAGAACTGTGTACAATTTTGGTCACCAAAAGGGACATATGTGCATTGGAGAGAGAGTGTAAGGCAGAGCAATAAGAACGATCCCAACGTAAAGAACATGGGTTGTGAGGGAAGACTAAAGAAATTTAAGCTCAACAGTCTACAGTGAACATTAAGGGGTGACCTCACCCTAATGTATCAACAACAACTTGCATTTATATATCGTCTTTATCATAGTCCCAAGGTGTTTTATACCGACTCCGTGCCAAAGAAGGAGCCATTTGGACAGGTGACCAAAAGCTTGGTCAAAGAGGCAGGCTTTGTGGAGGGTCTTAAAGGAGGAGAGAAAGGTGGAGAGGTAGAGAGGCGGAGAGGTTCCCTCTAGACAGCTGAAGGCATGGCCACCAACGGTGTGGTGAAGAAAGTGAGGGATGGACAAGAGGCCAGAATTGGAGGAGCTCTCAAAGGGCTGTAGGGCTGGAGGAGGTTACAGAGATGGGGAGGGGCGAGGCCATGGAGGAATTTGAAAGGAAGAATGAGAATTTTAAAATCGAGGCATTCAGGGATCGGGAGCCAATGTAGGTCAGCGAGCACACGGGTAATGGGTGAACGGGACTTGGATATGGGCAGCAGAGTTTTGGAGGGTGGAAGTGTTGGTACATGGAACTTGGCTAATTTGACTTCTGAAAAGTGTTGATTTTTAGCTCATTCAGTAGAGGGCAAAAGAAGTGATTGGCATCATTGAAGAGAGAAACAGAGGGAGAGAGAGATACGGATTTTACTTAGCAACAGTCAGTTTGTTCAAGTGATCAGTTTCAGGACCTTGGGACTAAAACTGGGATTCCTACCAATAGGATGTTCAACAGGGACATTATAACTTACACAAAAAAATGTTGATGTACATTGCAAAAGATTGTTGATGTACGTATGTTATATAGAAATGTAAACTTGTGTGCATAAGAATCAGCTGAAGGACGGGGCATTGACTGGAAACTATCATATAAGGCAAGGCCATTTCAGGTTTGATATGGACAAACAGTGTATAAAAAAAGAAGCTTCTGTGTTAAGTTTGAGAAGCAAGAAACCTACAAGAATTGAGCACATGCCTACGTTCAAATCTGCAGAAAAACTCCACTTGTAAATTGTGTTATACTCTGAAGAAATTATACTTCGCTTTTAGATTGTTTTTATGTTAAAATAGAAAAAATAAAGTGATTATAACCATAAGACTGAATTCATTACTATTCAAGTGAACAACAGAAGGTTGTTTAAAACAACAGGAGGATGGGAAGCCAGCCACGAGAGCATTGAAATAGTTGAGTCTGGAGGTAACAAAAGCATGGTTTCAGCAGCAGATGGGCTGAGGCAGGGGCAGAGATGGGCGATATTACGGAGGTGGAAGTTGGCGATCCTGGTGATGGGCAGAATATGGGGTCAGAAGCTCAGCTCAGGGACAAATAGGATGGCAAAATTGCGAGCAGTCTGGTTCAACCTGAGACAGTGGCCAGGAAGGGAAATGGAATCATGGAATCAGCTAGGGAACGGAGTTTGTAGCAGGGGCCATAGACAATAGCTTCGGTCTTCACAGGAGGAAATTATGGCTCATCCAGGACTGAATGTTGGACAAAGAATCTGACGACACAGAGACAGTGGAGGGATCGAGAAAGGTGGTGGTGTCAGCTGTGGCTCAGTGGGTAGCACATTCACCTCTGAGTCAGAAGGTTGTAGGTTCAGGTCCCACTCCAGGGACTTGAGCACAAAAATCTAGGCTGACACTCCAGTGCAATACTGAGGGAGTGCTGCACTGTTGGAGGTGCTGTCTTTTTGGATGAGTCGTTAAACCGAGGCCCCGTCTGCTCTCTCAGGTGGATGTAAAAGATCCCATGGCACTATTTAGAAGAAGAGCAGGGGAGTTATCCCTCCAGTGTCCTGGCCAATATTTCTCCCTCAATCAACATCACTAAAACAGATTACCTGGTCATTGTCACATTGCTGTTTGTGGGAGCTTGCTGTGCGCAAATTGGCTGCTGCGTTTCCAATGTTACAACAGCGACTACACTTCAAAAAAGTACTTCATTGGCTGTAAAGCACTTTGGGACGTCTGGTGGTCATGAAAGGCGCTATAGAAATGCAAGTCATTCTTTGGTTAGGTGGAGCTGTGTGTCATCAGCGTACATGTGGTACCTGACGTGTTTTCAGATGCTTTTGCCGAAGGGCAGCATGTAGATGAGAAATAAGAAGTGTTAAATGGTGTAGATGAAGGGAACCTAGAATATTAATTCAAGGTAGGTCAGGCCAGTAGCAGTGGAGGACATCATTTAAAATTGTTGAAAAGTAAATTTGAAACAGATATTAGAGAAAAAACTATTTAATCATAAATGGTAAGTGTTTGGAATAATCTACTAGGCAAATCGGGAGTCAGTGGAGAGTTTAAAGTGCAGCTAGATGCTTGGCTCATGTTAGAGTATCAGAAGAACAACCTTCGATGGGCTGAATGGCTTTCTTGCTCTTGGCTTCTTTTATGTTTTTACGACAGGATTAGACACGGTTATGATGCCCCCTTTAATTGAATAGCCTGCTGAGACTCATTTTCTCAGTTCCTGCATAAAGAAATGGGCACTTGGACAAGAACCGGATCCTAGTCAGAGTCAGCACTTTTGGAAAAAAGAAAAAGAAAGACTTGCATTTCTATAGCGCCTTTCGCAACCACCGGACGTCCCAAAGCGCTTTACAGCCAATGAAGTATGTTTTGAAGTGGAGTCACTGTTGTAATGTGGGAAAGGCGAGGAAGAGAGAAAATGTTTGAGGAGAGGAAGAGAGAAAATGTTTGAGGAGACAAACCAGGCATAGTGGTTAGCACTGTTGCCTCACAGCGCCAGGAACCCGGGTTCGAATCCGGCCTCGGGTGACTGTCTGTGTGGAGTTTGCACATTCTCCCCATGTTTGCGTGGGTTTCCTCCGGGTGCTCCGGTTTCCTCCCACAGTCCAAAGATGTGCGGGTTCGGTTGATTGGCCATGATAAATTGACCATTAGTGTTAGGGGGATTAAAATATGTGGGGTTACAGGGATAGGGTGGGATATGTGTTGGTGTAGGGGTTACGGGGATCGGGTGGGATATGTGTCGGTGCAGGCTCGATGGGCCGAAATGGCCTCTATCTGCACTGTGGGGTTTCTGTGATTCTGTGAGATGCTAAAATGATCAACAATGAGCGTCAATAAGGGGAAATTAGAAAAGAAAATCCCAATGCCCATTGGGAAAAATAAAACATTCTTTGAATCTGCTGAGAGCAAACAGAATATTGAGAACAAGTGTGGCCCTTTGGCCAGATTTTATTATAAGATTGACATAACTACAATAGTTTTCATGTGTTCTCATACTTAGATCAGTTGGGTTGCCGTGGCACCTTTCTGTCTCCAAAGATTGATGGGCAAGTGATCCAATCAAAGACTCAGTTCCTGTTTAAAGTCCATCAGTTTGTTACATAAATAAGAATGAGATCATCAGCTTTAAACAGTGACATAATTTACCCACATAATGTCATGGCAACCATTGGTGGATTTAACTAAGTACTGAGCAGAGGAATACAAAAGAACTGAAAAGCAATTTTACAGTGAATAAATCTTGAATGGAAAGTAATATAAGGAAAATACAAAACCTCTGCCTGAAGCTGTAGTTGTCCCTTTCATTGATTTATACTCTTACAGTTTCGTTTTTACAACATTTGTGAAGTGAAACCAACACTTATTGGAAGAGAAACTGATGGTTGAATTCTACTGTTTCTGTGAGCTGGGTGACTTATTTTAGATGCAGTTCTGTTATTTACCAGTTTGGAGCGCAGTATGCCATTGTACAATTGTGGTTGATGTTGTGTCGGTACCTTTCTACCTAGACACAATTTAGGACTCAGAACTCAGAGATTCAAACATGAAGTGCTTTATTGGAAGGAAAGGAAGTTCTGGAAAGTTCCGAACAAAGAGAGCTAAAACTTAACAGAGAACACCCAACCATTTATCTCCTGTGACAGCGCCACCACAGGTGGGAGGAGAACACACAATAGAACACACAATACATAACATTTCCTCCCCTCTTAAATGGAAGGTCCACATTATTCCTCAACAGGTAAGTTACTTTCAATGCACTCAACAAACCTAGGGTAGAGGTAGACTGCCTCAAACCCTGACTTTACCCTGGGGTTTATTCTGCCCCAGTCTTGTGGGTAAGTCACTAAGCCTACAGATCCAAGCGTCTTGGAGGCCGCCGCTCTCTGACAGGATACCGGTGGTCATCGCTGGCTTCCACAGCAGTAGGCATTGACACAGGCCTGGATGGAGAAGGTGCCTGTGTCAGTTGAAAGTCAGGAGTTTGCACAGGTGGAACCATCTCTTTGACTTCCTGTGTTGGAGAAGAGCACTGTGGCAAAGGATGCTGGTTTGCGGTATCATCCGGAAACAGTTCAGGCCAACCAGCCGTTGGAGCCTCTGTGGCTGTCTCTGCTCCTAGCAACAGTTGATCTGTGTGTCTTCTCCAGACGACGTCTGTATTGATTTCTTTGTGGGTTCAATGATGAGACATTTATGAAAGAGAATGTCTTTTTATCTAAAGTATGTTCAACTCAGTTAACAGCATTACAGGAGACACCATCTTAGAGATTCATCTAAAACGAAACTGAAACTAAACTCCTTGTCTCTCACATGCCCTCTGCTGGTCAGGCATAAATAATCAATCAGGCAAATATGCTGGTAAGGCATAAATAATCAAACAGGCAAATACCATCACTATTTGCTGATATCATTACATCTCCCTTTCTTAAAACAAAAGTATTTTACTATTATCTAACAACATGTTTTCTTTGTATTACTCTGCATTTTAACTGCAACACTTAATGAACTTACATTATCATTATCATGATCAAGGTTTTTTAACCTTGTTTTGTGTGTTCACATGAAATATGTAAATACCTAGAACTTGAAGAAAGAATAAGATAACATTACTTCCTTCTATAACAAGAGTCCTTAAACTTGCTCAATGAGTCGCTCAGGAGGCTTCACATGTCTTGAGGATTTTCTGATTGATTGTCCTTGAATCTGAGTTGTTGCCTCAGATGATGATTTCTCAGCTGTGTGATCAGGTTGTTCAACAGTATCAGTCTTTTGACCTGCTGTGTGATCAGGTTGTTCAACAGTATCAGTCTTTTGACCTGCTGTGGTTGGTCCCATGAGAAGATCCCTACGATTTCTTCGCAGAACAGCACCCTCATCTGTCTGAATGGTGTATGATCTTGGTTGTACTTCACTCAGGACAGTTCCCTTCTGAGTCCATATGTTTGTTTTGTCTTTGAACCTTACTTGGTCACCAGTGTGGAGTTCAGGTAGGTTTTGTGTTCCTCTGTCATAGTCGTACTTTAGCTTTTCTTTCTGTTGTTCTTTGAACTTCCTCACTTTCTCCCCCTCTTTTGTTTTCAGGAGGTTCTCCGGGATGGGTAGGTTTGACCTTAGCAGACGTCCCATAAGGAGTTGGGCTGGTGACATACCACACTCGAGCGGCGTTGTGCGGTATACAAGCATGCTCTGGTAGAAGTCAGTTCCACTGTCTTTTGCCTTGTACATCAGTCTTTTCACTGTCTGGACCGATTTTTCCACTAGTCCATTGGACTGTGGAAAGTGAGGACTTGACGTTGTGTGGACAAAGTCCCACTCTTTGGCAAAGTGTCGGAAACTTGCATTGTAAAACTGGGGTCCGTTGTCTGTGAAGACCTCGCTTGCCATGCCATGTCTGGAGAATATGGCTTTCATACATGTTATCACAGCATCTGCAGTGGTGGTGTACAGCCTACAAACCTCTGGATACAGGGAGTAATAGTCTGTTACTACAAGATAGTCCTTCCCTTGACATACAAATAGGTCAGCGCCTACCTTCTGGTAAGGTCTGTCTGGCGCTGGGTGTGGTTTTAGTGGTTCTACCAGATTGCTTGCTCGATATTTCAGGCATATTGTGCAGTTTGACACCTCATTTGTCACATCTTGGTTGATTCGTGGCCAGTACATCACCTCTCGTGCTCTTTTCTTACACTTTTCGATTCCCAGATGTCCTCCATGGATCCTTTTTAGCATCTCTTTTCTCAGACTCTTTGGGATAACTATTTTACTTCCTTTGTAGATGATGTCTTCGACCACTGATAGTTCCGCCCTGCAGTTCCAGTACTCTGCCATGTCAGGTGAGCAGTCTTGCTTCATGTTGGGCCATCCATCCAAGATGCTTTTTCTCAGTCGTCTCATTGTTTCATCTTTGTTTGTCTCAGTCTTTATGAGCTCCATTTTTGCATCTGCTATGGGTAGTGCACTTGTGATCATGTCCACGTAGGCGTTCACATTTTCATCCATTTTGGTGTTTGCGGGCTCACTTGGGTCAACAGCTCTGGACAACGTGTCTGCTGTATACATCAGTTTACCCGGTGTGTACGCAACATTCAGTGTATAGCGTTGCAGCCTGATCATCATTCTTTGTATTCTAAGCGGACAGCTATTTAGTGGCTTTTGGAACAATGCAATCAAGGGCTTATGGTCAGTCTCTACACTGATTGCTTGTCCTGCCACAAACTGGTGAAATCTTTCACAGGCGTATATGATGCTGAGCAGCTCCTTTTCTATTTGAGCATATCGCGTCTCCGCGTCTGTGATTGAGCGCGATGCATATGCAATAGGTTGCCAGTAGTCATATTTTTGCAGAAGAACAGCACCGAGCCCACTCTGTGATGCATCTGATGATATCTTGATGGGTCTCGCTGGGTCATAAAACCTCAGAACTGGTTCCTCTGTGAGCAGTTTCTTTAGATCGCTCCATGACTTCTCATGCTCATGATTCCATTCCCATTCTATGTTCTTTTCAGTTAGTCTTCTCAGTGGCGCCATCTTTTCTGAGAGGTTGGATATGAATTTACCCATGTAGTTGATCATTCCATTAAACCTCTGCACGTCCTTTTTGCATTGTGGCTTTGGCATATTCTCAATGGCGGACACCTTTCTGGGATCTGGTCTGATGCCCTCACTGCTAAGGATATCTCCCACGAATGTCAGTTCTGTCACCCCGAGCTGGCATTTCTCTCTATTCAGCTTCAGGTTTGTTTTCCTTGTTGCTTCCAGCACTTTTTTCAGTCTCTTGTCATGCTCAGTTCTCGTGGTTCCCCATACTATGATGTCATCCATTGATGTATCAACTCCCTCCAGGTGCTCATAGATCATATGGATAGTTTTGTGATACACTTCAGGAGCTGAGGCAATGCCAAATGGTAACCTTAGGAATCTGTATCTGCCAAATGGACTGTTGAACGTGCACAGTCTTGAACTTGCTTCGTCCAGTTTCATCTGCCAAAATCCTGATGATGCATCTAACTTGCTGAAATACTTTGCATTTGCAAACTGTGACATGATTTCCTCACGTGTAGGAAGCTTGAAGTGCTCTCTCTTTATTGCTCTGTTTAGATCTCTTGGATCCAGGCAAATTCTGAGCTTTCCATTCTTTTTGTCCACAACAACGAGGGAACTCACCCACTCAGTTGGCTCATCTATCTTCTGAATCACGTTCAGGCTTTCCATCCTGTCCAACTCTGCCTTCAGTTGCTTTTGAAGAGCAAACGGAACTTTTCTGCATGGATGTATGACCGTTGGCATACTTTTATCTACGCTGATCGTGTGTTCTCCTGGAAGGCAGCCTAGACCCTGAAATAGGTCGTTGTACTCTTTCATGAGTTCATCATAGACTGTCTCTCCTTCGCTTTCCACAACAAGGACTCTCTTTACCAGGTTCAGTCTCTCACAGGCTATTAAACCTAGTATGGCTTGCACATCCTTTGGCACCACGATTAATGCTAGCGTGTGCTCTCTGTCCTTGTGTGTCACTTTGACAATGCATCTTCCTTTCACTGGTATATCAGTACCTGAGTATCCTGTCACTTTCACTTTTATTCCATGTATCTTTGGTCTGGGTCTAATTTTCTTAAAATCAGTCTCTGATATCACATTAACTAGTGCTCCAGTATCAATTTAAATGGAATGTGTATGTCATTTACTTTTAGTGTCAACATCCAGTCTCTTTTTTCTTTTTTGTTTCAGACACAACATCTACATAGAACTCCTCTATCTCGCTTTCATCTACTGTATGGACCTTGCTTTGTTGCGCTTGGTTCTTGCAGCAACGGGCATAATGGTTGTTTTTGTTGCAACTATTGCATGTTTTACCATATGCTGGACACTTTTTTGGTGTATGCTGTGTACCGCATCGACTGCATGACTTTCGATTGTCCCTTTCATTTTCGTTCGCTGGCCACGCCTCTTTTTTCACATTGGCGCTCTTTTTGTTAAACGGTTTGTGTCCGTTCTTATTCACTGCATCCACGTTGCAGCTATTGTCACTGAACAGCTCCTTTGCCTGCGACTTCACAGTCTCTGTAGCCCTACACAGTGCTATGGCTTTTCCCAGGTCTAGATTTTGCTCTCTTAGCAGTCTTTCCCTTAGACCATTATCTGGAATACCACACACCAGTCTGTCTTTTATCAGCGAGTCTGTCAGTCTCCCAAATTCACATGTTTTGCTTCGGTTTCTCAGTTCAGTCACATACTGATCAATAGTCTCTCCCGTTTTCTGTACACATGTGAAAAATCTGTGCCTCTCAAATGTCACATTATGTTTAGGTATGCAGTAGGCCTCAAACTGTTCCATTATTTTATCCAGCTTCATTTTGTCTCCATCAGCAGCGAATGTGAAGTTATTATACACCTCCAGCGCTTCATCACCCACGACATGTAAGAACACTGACGCTTTCATTTTATCACTTTTCTCGTCAGCTCCGATTGCCGCTAAATACAACTCCAAACGTTGTTTGAACCTCCTCCAATTTTCAGCCACATTACCTGTCAACTGAAGCTTCGCCGGTGGGTGTAAACCTTCCATTTTTTCACTTCGTTAGCTATTCTCCAATGGTAAGTAACGATGTTCTCTTTTGGCTTGCTAATATGTGGAGAGCTGATTTAACTTCAGATTTTTCCTCTTCATCTCTTTCAATCACTTCTGACACCATGTATTGATTTCTTTGTGGGTTCAATGACGAGACATTTATGAAAGAGAATGTCTTTTTATCTAAAGTATGTTCAACTCAGTTAACAGCATTACAGGAGACACCATCTTAGAGATTCATCTAAAACAAAACTGAAATTAAACTCCTTGTCTCTCACATGCCCTCTGCTGGTCAGGCATAAATAATCAAACAGGCAAATACCATCACTATTTGCTGATATCATTACAACGTCCTCAGCAGTTTCAACCGTGTAAGACACAGGGCCCGTCTGCGCGATCACCGTAGCAGGAACCCATTTCGGTCCAGTGTTGTAGTTTCGAGCTAGGACGTGCTCTCCCGGATGAAACCGTCTCTCCTTGGCTCTTTTCTCTCTCTTTTCAACTTGAGCTTGTTGTTGACAATGGACAACCTGTTCTGCCCTTGGAGGTTTGAGTAAGTCAAAAATTGTCCGCGACTGCCTCTTCATCATGAGCAAAGCGGGGGAAGTTTTGGTTGTGGCATGCGGCTCGTTCCTGTAGGACAACGGGAAGCTGTTCAGACGTTGGTGGATTGAGCCCTGACCTTGCGATGCCTTCAAGGCGTGCTTCAAAGTTTGCACAAACCTTTCTGCCTGGCCGTTAGAAGAGGGATGATAGGGCGCAGACCTGATGTGTTGGACACCATTCACATGCAGGAAGGTTGCAAACTCCTGTGATACAAATTGTGGACCGTTGTCACTTACGAGTTGTTCTGGTGAGCAATAATGGCTGAACATCTCACCAAGTTTCTCAATAGTTTTCTCTGCCGTGGTAGACCTCATCACAGCGACCTCCGGCCACTTGCTACGAGCGTCCACAACCACCATAAACATCTTCCCTTCGAAAGGACCGGCGAAGTCCACATGTACTCGCTGCCACACTTCTGCAGGCCAATCCCAGGGGTGTAGGGTTGCCAGCTGTGGAACATTCCGGACCCTTTGACATGGGGAACATGTTTTGGCTTTCTCCTCAATATTCCCATTGAGACCTGGCCACCAGAAGTAGCTTCTTGCCATTTCCTTCATCCGAGCCATCCCACTGTGGCCTGTATGAAGTTGTTGCAGTATAGGTTCCCTCAGAGGTGGCGGAATGATGACACGGCGTCCCCAAAGAAGACAACCTGCCTGGACGGAGAGCTCATTTCTTTTTGAAACATAAGGTTTCAAACTAGGAGAATCTCCTATCGCTCTCCCTTGAATGACATCGTCCATTACCTCAGACAGGACTGGATCGTTGCGGGTGTACCTTCGCACCTGAACTGCAGTGACAGGTGCTCCCTCCACTTGTCTAAAGTAGAAGATGTCTATCTGACGAGGCTCTGGGGGAGTAACAGGCAAGGGTAGCCTCGAGAGACCGTCTGCGTTGCCGTGCAAGTCTGATTTGCGATATTTGATGTCGTATGTGTGTCCTGACAACAGCAAAGCCCACCTTTGCATTCTGCTTGCAGCGAGAGATGGAATTCCGGTGTGGGGCCCGAAGATTGAAGTCAATGGACGGTGGTCCGTCAGGAGTGTGAATCTTCTCCCAAACAGGTACTGATGAAATTTTCGAATTCCAAAAACGATTCCCAAGGCCTCGCGCTCGATCTGCGCATAGTTACTCTCGGCCTTGTTCAAGGTGCGTGATGCGAAGGTGATAGGTTTCTCTTCACCCGAAGGCATGATGTGGGATATGACTGCTCCCACACCATATGGTGATGCATCACATGCTAGCTGCATGGGTAGCTTTGGGTCGAAGTGTGTCAGGACCTCCGAATTCAGCAATGCTTTCTTTGCTTGGGTGAAAGCTTCGTTGCACAGTTCAGTCCATTTCCATGTTTTGCCTTGACATAGCAACTGATGTAACGGCTTCAGCAATGTTGCTAAGTCTGGAATAAACTTCCCATAGTAGTTAAGTAGCCCCAGAAATGAACGTAACTGGCTCACATTCTGGGGTCTCCACGATCGCCTTGACCTTTGACGGCGCCTTATGCAGGCCAGTAGCGTCAATCACATGCCCCAGGTATTCAACTGAAGACTGAAAGAATTCACATTTGTCTTTACGAACTCTGAGTCCATACTCTTTCAGTCGTTGTAGTGTCGCATCCAAGTTCAGAAGATGATCCTCCTCATTCGTCCCAGTGACAAGGATGTCGTCCAGGTAGCACTGGACTCCTGGCAGTCCACTCAAAATCTGATCCATTGCCCTTTGGAATAGAGCAGGGGCCGACGTAATTCCAAACGGAAGGCGGCAGTACCTGTATAGCCCCTTGTGTGTCACAATTGTCAGCAGCTCCTTTGATTTGTCATTGACATGCATTTGTAGATAAGCCTGGCATAAGTCTATTTTGCTGAACTTTTGCCCTCCGGCCAGGCCCGTAAAAAGATCATCAATGAGGGGAAGAGGGTACTGTTCCACAGACAGCACCGGGTTAATAGTCACTTTAAAATCCCCGCAGATTCGAAGAGATCCATCCTTTTTCAGGACAGGAACAATGGGTGTGGCCCATTTGCTCACGCTCACAGGCTCCAGGACTCCATTCTCGACTAAGGCCTCCAAGTTAGCCTCAACTTTTGGCCTAATTGCATAGGGTACAGGTCGGGCTTTGTGAAACTTCGGCTTGCTGTCAGGTTTAATGTCCAGTCTCACGCTGATCTTTTTCATGCTCCCAAGTTCCCCATTGAAGAGTTCTGCATGTTTGTTTAACACTGCAGTCAGACCTGACTCCCCTTTTGACATCATGCGGACTGCAGGCCAGTCCAGCGTGATTTTCTCTAGCCACGCACGTCCCAGTAGCGATGGGTAATTTCCCTTTACCACATATAGTGGCAGTTTTGCAGTCTGTCCGTTCAATTTAACTGTCACCTCAATGACGCCTCTCATGGCCACAGGTTCGCCGGTATACGTCTTTAGCACAATGTTTGTTGGCTGAAGGGTAAGATGCTTTAGCATTTTGTTGTAGACAGTGTCTGAAACAAGGGACACAGCCGCGCCTGTGTCCACCTCCATCCGCACTGATTGTCCCTCCACCAGTGGTGACACCCAGTAGCCATTTGAACCACCTGCAACCGTCAGTATGTGCACCTCTTCCTCCTCAGAGGTGTCGCTCCCCTCTGTTTTGCTTGTTCCATCATACTGCACTGAATGAACACTCTTTTTCCTCTCTTGTCCAAATACAGACATTTTGCTTCCATGCTTCCCAGCTCTGTCTGTTCTTTTTTTACCTCTACAGGCGCGTTCAATGTGACCCTTTTTGCCACAATTTCGGCATTCCAGCTCCGTACACCAGCAGTCATTAGCGTGATGGCCCGTTTTCCCACAACGGTAACATGTGCCGTTCCGCACACCTTTAGGCTCAGACGACACCTTGTGAACTCTCCCTGTTGAACTCAGCTGGTGAGCCTCCTTTTCCGCCATCTCCATGGAGACACTAACTTCAATGGCCTTTTCAAGAGTAAGGTTGTCCTCAGTAAGAAGGCGCTTCTGTGTGGCTGCATTTTGCAGACCACACACCAGCCTGTCTCTAATGGTGTCATTCAGCACCTCCTTGAACTGGCAGTGTTCCGACAGCCTTTTTAAAGCTGCAATGAACATCGTCACTGATTCCCCCTCCTCTTGATTCCGTTTGTGAAATCTAAATCTTTCAGCAATAACCAGAGGTTTTGGTGAAAAATGTGCTCCAAGAATTTCCACTAGTTGCTTATATGTTTTAGTTCCTGGCTTATCTGGCTGCACGAGGCTGCGAAGTAAATTGAAAGTCTTCCGCCCGATTACACTCAAAAAGGTAGGCACGACCTTTTCATTTGCCACCGATTCGCCAATACAAAATAGTCAAAACGTTCCGTATATGCGCTCCATTGCTCCACATTTTCATCAAAATCACCGATGCTTCCTAATATAGTAGCCATCTCACGTTTCAAATTACATTTTCTGTTTACTCACTGCACCCGTAACGTACGCAGATTCATCCGATCCTCGGTGCCACTTGTTGTGTCGGTACCTTTCTACCTAGACACAATTTAGGACTCAGAACTCAGAGATTCAAACATGAAGTGCTTTATTGGAAGGAAAGGAAGTTCTGGAAAGTTCCGAACAAAGAGAGCTAAAACTTAACAGAGAACACCCAACCATTTGTCTCCTGTGACAGCGCCACCACAGGTGGGAGGAGAACACACAATAGAACACACAATACATAACAGTTGACATGTAACTGCAGATAGAGAGAGGTGTTACTCATTACCGAGGCGCGACAAAGCAGCAGAGCGGGCTATTTAGCTCTCAGAATGCAATGAAACTCTACAATGCCTGAAAGAAAGAAAGAAAGATTTGCATTTATATTGCACCTTAACACTTAACTTTTGCAACCGAGGTCATGCTCCTTATCAACTGTTAGCTTGTCCAGCTGCCCTAGTGTTTCCTTCAGCTTGTATATCTACATTGGATAACAACTGATACAAGACGTTTTGAACTGTATCCCTCTTCTTCTTAGGCAGTCCCTCGGAACCGAGGATGACTTGCTTCCACACTAAAAATGAGTTCTCAGGTGACTGATGAGTCCAATGCGGGACCTGCAGTCTCTGTCACAGGTGGGGCAGACGGTGGTTGCCATGAGGGTCCTGACATTCCAGGGCCCGAACTTCATTTTAAAGTGGTGGAAGATGCCTGTGCGTGAATTCTTTTAACGTGGGGTGGCCGTTGCACACCAGCTACCACACGGGCTTGACGGAGCAAGGTCTTGGTCCAATGGCAAGGGGATCCAAGACGATTGGAGACCAGGCTCTGCTACAACAGCCGAGCTCACACACACAAACATACTGCTACTGTCCTCCTCCCTCCTTCCCGCAGGTCCTCTCTTTCTTTATTTTTTTCATGTAGCTGTGTGCAAGCATCAATCATTGAGGTTTCATAGGATGTCTAATGAAATACTGTAGAAAAATGACATTGTGATCTGGTTTATTAGTGCCTATAACTGGACCACTAATCCAGAGACCACGGGGTCGATTTTATCTCAGGTGCGGGGAATTGGCGGGTTCCCCGAATTTAGTGATTCTGACACGATTCTAAATGGGTCTGCGAGACTGATGCAATTTTAACTCAATTGGCCAATTGATTTCCAGCGTGTGGGAAGCCTTGGCAATTGAGTATTTCCAGTCAGAAAGTCGCAGAATATGACGTCATCATTGCTGCTGCTTCTAAGGTCCACAGCAAGCCTTGTTTCCTCTGCAGGCTCCCAAACTTCACCATTAAGATGGCACAGGAGTATGCAGGAGCAACGGTCAGCGGGAGGGCCGGATCTGCCCCCAAATTTGATGAGGCTTCACTCCAGGCATTACTGGATGGTGCGAGGACCCACAGGGAGGTCCTGTTCCCTTCTTCAGGGAGGAAGAGGCCTCCCAGTCAGGCCAAGGCTGTGTGGCTACAGGTGGCAGGTCAAGTCAACTCCTTGGGGCTCACACAAAGAACGTGGTTTCAGTGCAGGAAAAGAGAGCTCACAATAAAAGAGAACAAGCGAGGACAGGAGGAGGGCCACCATCAGTAGCCCACCTCACCCGCTGGGAGGAGGCGATCCTGGAGATCGTAGGACTGGAGGATGAGGTGCAAGTGGGGGACGGACAGACGGGTGCATCATAGCAAGTTGGTGACAAAATAGTTTTCCATCTCTCTCATTGACATTGCATGAGTCGCTGATAATGATTCTGAAGCTACATCATATGGACTTATGATCATCTGCAATATGCAATGTGCATGTAACCTTGACCTCACATCTCTCTTTCCTTCACTCCCCCACAGGACCATCGAGAGCCCCCGTCCCCACTGTCCAGGAGGAAGAGCCTGAGCTTCCAGACTCCTCAGAGGAATCTGCAACCTCTGAGGGTGCAGCGTCAGCAGAACTCAGCGCACCCAGCACCAGCGCAGACACTCACACCTCGGTGGGACCTTCGGGACATAAGAGTAGTGTTGTCACCTGGTGTATCACAGCTCACAAGTGAGCATCAGCAGATTGTGGAGAGAGGGACAGCAGTGGAGAGTGCTAGTCGGAGGGCACAGGACTCTGCCAGTTCGGCTCAGCTGCATGTCGACCCTCTGCCTCTGGGTCCATCCATAAGATCAGCGGGGCTGGAACTCCAGGAACAGATGCAGGAGTCTCTGGCAGGTTTTGTGTCCAGGGTCGATGTGAGTGCGGAGCGAATGGAGGAGTCCATAGCGAACATGAGCAGAGCCTTTGTGGAGTCATTGGCACATGAACGCATCACCATGGAAAGGATGGCAACCTCCATGGAGGAGATAAGTCGCCAGGGTATGGAAAACATGGTGAGTGCTCATAATAGAATGACATCTCTTGAGGAGCGATGGGCATCTATTGAACAGAGAAACCAGACCTTCATGGAAGTCCTTCTGAGTAGGACTGCCAGTGCAGATACGGGTCCCCATGGCCCCCTGATGTGCAGCAAGGTGCTCTCAAGCCACTTCCAAGCGCTGGCTCCTTCTGGCCTGTGCAGCTTCAGGTGGGTGAGCAGCAGCCTGGCGCTCCTGCTGCTGCTGCTGTTGTTCCTGGTTCTGCTGGTGCCACGGCTGGTGTTCGAGCTCATCTGATGCCCAGAAGGGAAGGAAATAAATGGCTCCCATGCTTCTGGTGTATGACTCCATTGAGGAAGCGCTGAGTGAGGGTGGCGAGAGGGGTTTCCCAGGAGGTCACACTGGAGATGTGTGTGAGGCTCCAACCTTCCACAGGTATGGCTAGGCCTGGTAAAAGTTGCCCCAGACCTGAGACAACAAAGTCCTGCCACCTGCAAATGATGACTGATCAAATATCCTCTTTAATGTTGGACCTGCAGCTGATAGTCGACAAGCCAATAGTGTTCACGCCAGGTTTCACAGGCGTCATCCCCACCAGGCGTGTTTTATGTGGGGAAAAGGGTTAAACAGGCAAGGCCCTGTTAAAATGGGATAATGAAGGCCAATTAGTGCTGTTTAAGGGCCCTAAAGACCAGTCCCGCCAGGCGGGACTGATTCGGGTCAATCAGACACACCTAGGTTAAAATGGCGTGTAGGCGGGAACCAGGCAGGGGGGGGTCCCGACCCCTAGGTTTTGTGATTTTAACCCCCCGCCCGCCTAAAAGCCCGCCTCACAGCCCAATGAAAATCAAGGAAGTCCAAATCCCACCATGGCCGTTTGAGAATTTGAATTCAGTTTTAAAAAACTGGAAATAAAAAGCTGGTATCAGTAAAACCGAGGCCCCGTCTACCCTCTCAGGTGGACATAAAAGATCCCACGGCACTATTCGAAGAAAAGCTGGGGAGCTCTCCCCTGTGTCCTGGCCAACACCACAGGAACAGGAGTAGGCCATTCAGCCCCTCGAGCCTGTTCTGCCTGTATCAGCAACCCAACCACCCAGAGTGATAACAGGAGAGCTGTTTGTTTACCATTACCTCATGGAATGGACTGGCACCTGAAGTGATAAATTCGCACTTTCTTATACCATTCAAAAAAGAAATGGAAAAGCCAGCAGTGAAGGAATGGAGATTTTGGCGTAAAGCTAGGAGCTGGATCAGAATGTTATGTGAGAATTCTTAAAATGGCACCATAACAATTAGGGTTTTCACCCATCCAGTAATGGACCAGTCCAGTTTTAGAGCATGTGATGTCTGAAAAGAGGTAAAACAGATACATTAAAAGCCTGCCTTCTAAAATAAAAGGTTATTTTTTTCATGTAGCTGTGTGCAAGCATCAATCATTGAGGCTATTAAGATTTTTTTGATAAGTATTCATCAGCAGCAAACACAAGCCTCTGAACTCAAGTGATGATTTCTCTCCCGCACCCCACCGATATCCCGATTTTACCTTGTTTGGTTTTTGGACCTGGCAAAAGGCAAAAGATGAAGGCCTAGAAATTGAGTGCCCTTAGCGCCGATTTTGCGGCGCTAGAGGGCCTAGCGCTGCATTTGGCGCCGGCGCCGAAATTGCCTGGGGCCCTTACGCCGCGGTAGACCGGTAGCGCTGCGCCGGCACCGATGACGTCATCGGTGTGCGCAGCGTCCCGGTTGCCATGCCGACGGGCCCCAGCGCCGAAATTCAGTTGCGGCCGCCTCGCCCGTGACAGCCGCAACTAAGACTCTGGCAACAGAGTCTTACGAGTCTTTGCGCCGGCGCATTAAAGGCCCCGCGGCGGCCGGCCGCTTTCCCGCCGGCCGCCTGGCCGCAGCTCCCTCCCCGGACATCCCCCCGCCCCCCCCCCGGAACAGAAGCAAGCCCGGCACTTGTCCGAGGTGCCGGGCTCATTTTTAAAAAGATTTTCGCGGGCCGCGATCGGGTGCAGGCAGCTCCTCCTTAAGGGAAGGAGGAGGCCTGCACTTCCCGAGCCTGCCGCACCGCATCGGGTGCCGCAGCGCCGGAATTGCGGCGCGAAACGGCAGTTAGCGCCGATGTACCGCCGCAAAGACCCTTCAGTAGCGCCGGCAGCCGTTTGGGCGCGGCACTGCTGAATTTTTGGCGCGCGCAGGGGGACTTAGCGCCGGCACTAACTTCCGGCGCTAAAGCCCTGGCTAAGCCAAAACTCAATTTCTAGGCCGAATAGTCCAATAGCAAAGGGACAAGTGATATGGGAGCTAATGGCATTTTCATGTTTCTGTTAGTTATCGTCAGCACAGTTAAATCACTTGTCTTTGTGCTTTGAAGCTTTGGCTTCACTACTTTATTTTTTACTTCCTCAAATTTCTCCCTATTACTGTTCCTCTGCTAAAGGTGCTTTGACAAAAGATATGTATTTTTCTCTAGTTTTAGCTCGTGGCTGTCTCTATACAACCAGTCACTGTACAGTTTAAAAAGAAACAACTGCAGTTCAAATCCCTGCACCAAGCTTATTTTGATACATATTTTGCAAGGTCAGTTTGAACTAGCTTTCAAACTATAGACTTGCGGGGGGGAGGGGGCGCAATTCGGTTGGTTAGCGCCTCTCGTTAGCGCCTCCGGGGGGGCGCTAACGGGGCGCTAGGAACTTAGCGCCTGAGAGTGGCGATTTTAGCACCGCTCGCAAAACTGACCAGTCGTTTTGCCACCACGCTCTCCTGCGCCCACAGATCACGACGTCAGTCGAGCGTGCAATGCCCCGGTAGCGCCCCGGACCGGATATTGAGTGGCGCCCCCTGCCTTAGCGCCTGCCGCTAGGAATGACAGGTAGAGGGGAACGTTTTCAAGTTGGGAAGGGGCTGGGGGAGCGCTATTTAAAGGTCGGCACTTCCTGCCTTTTCTTGTCAGCAAAATTTTTGCTACACGCAGGTTGAGAGGGAGAGAGACGTCTGGAGAGATTTAACGCTGTCCTAAGGAGTTTTGGCCCTCAACACCACTTTTGAGGTTCCTAAGTGCCAAGCACTTTCCCTAAACCTATCCACTAGTGCTTCCAACACAATTGCTTTAGAGATCTCTCCAGGCCGAGATTCAAGGCTGCAATGAGCAGGGAGTGGCTGGCCAGCAAGATGGCCCCTCCCCTTTAAGAACTGGATGGCGCCAGTCTGCCTGGCTTCCATGGTTACTGACATCGCCTGAGCTTCGGTAACGTTCTGAGGTAGTGCTTCACTCCCTGACGTTTGCGCCTTAAGAGAGGAGTGTAGCGCCTGATTTAGCGCTCAAATCGCCTCCAGGGGCGCGAGAGGCGAATTTTGCAGTCGGAGGCGATAATTAGCACCGGGCGCTAAACTTTGCGCCCGGCCGATATTAGCGCCCCAAAATGGGCGACACCGAATTTTTCCCCCTTGAGATTTGTTTAGTTAATTGCATAACAGACAGTTATTTTGAATCTGACTGTAAGTTAAAGAAAGAATATAGGGCCTTTCACTTCCTCGGGATATCCCAAAAGGGCTTCACAGTCAATGAAATGTAGTCGCTGTTGTAAAATAGGCAACACGGCAGCCAATTTGCACATAACCAGGCCTCACAAATAGCGCTGAGATCAATGACCAAATAATCTGTTTTAGTGGTGTTGTTTGAGGGACCAATGTCCACCAGGCCACCAGGAGAACACCCCAGCTCTTCTTCAGATAGTGTTAGGGGGTCTTTTATGTCCACCTAAGCAGGTGAGTGGGGCCTCAGTCTCATACAAAAACCAATGCACTCACTACTGCGCTGACATATCAGCCTGGACTATATACTCAACTCACTAGACTGGGGCCTGAATCCACAACCTTCTATCAATTCAATTCAATTTTATTTTGTCATATATGCAGCAGACGTGTGTACTGCACAATGAAATGTTGATTTTTATGAGTCCTCCCAACATTGGAATAAATATGGCATAGCAATGATAAAATACTAATAGAAATACAGTAATAATAAATAAAAACAACAATAATAAATAATAATAAATTATTCATTCATGAGTCTCATGGCCTGGGGGTAGAAGCTGTTTCGAAACCTGCTGGTACGAGACCGTATGCTTCGGTATCTCTTACCGGACGGGAGCAGGGCGAAGTGGTTGTGGCTGGGGTGGCTCGCATCTTTGATGATTCTCAGGGCCTTCTCCCAGCACCTTTCAGGGTAGATATCCTGCACAGCAGGTAGTTTAATTCCTATAGTATGTTGTGCAGCTTTCACCACCATCTGTAGAGCCTTGTGGTCTATGGCGGTGCAGTTGCCATACCAGGTAGTGATGCAGCCGGACAGGATACTCTCGATGGTGCACCGGTAGAAGTTGGTGAGAATCTGGGGGGACATTCCAAATTTCTTCAGTCTCCTGAGGAAGAACAGGCGTTGGCAAGCCTTCTTGGTTACGACGTTGTTCTACCTCAGAGGCAAGAGTGCGACAACTGAGCCAAGGCTGACACTTACAAAAAATTCAAACAAGCCATAGCAACTGGTGAAAGGATATTTAAGATGCGGAATCTGTTCACTGAGTTACCAGTGGTGGTTAAACTGACTGGAAACCACAGAAAATGATATGGTCGACTAGCTCACGCTAATAGTCAAGAAAGGGAATGGCTATGTTTATAAAAAGTTATCTGGCTCCACAGGGTCGTCTCATTTAAATATTGACTATATGCTCCATGCATGTTTTGCAAAATGCACAGGGGAGTGTACATTCCTCGTGGGGAGGGGGGGTCGGGGGGGGAGGTGGCGAGGAGCTCTGAGTGCAGCAGCAATTAAAGGGTTACTGCAATTAAAGGAGTGCAGAATTAATTTTGGTGGAGGCAGTCTATTGTACACAGGAAATGGCTGGCGGAGCGGCAAGAACTGTCTCCTTCACTGAGTAGAGGATGGCGGTCTTGCAGGAGGAGGTGATGCTCAGGAATGTGGCCAACTGTGAGGCAATGGGGAGTCCTCCTCACAGAGGTACCATTCAGCAGGTATGGCAAGAGGTGGCAAATAGAGTCAATGCCATCTCCATAGACCATGGGAGCAAATGAACAGAGCTTTGCAGGATTGAGGAAGACCAGCTTTCATAAATGCTTCCCTCTGGAAGGAAGGCCTGTACTATGCATGCACCAAGCACTCAGACAACAACATGTTGCCACAACAGCAATGCAACCTGCAAAGTACTCGCCACCAATGTTCACTTTAAGCTGCATTGCCGCATGGCCGGGCTGCAATCTGGAAGACCCCGCTGCCGGCTCATCGGCTTTTAAATGCGAAAATCATTTGACGTAATAAAACTCACTCCGCACTTGGTTTGAGCATAAAGCAAGGCTTTAATCAACTTGTTTCAGAACATGGAGGTCTAGTTGTACTTCACTAGTTCCTTGTCTTACAAAATGTCCCTGGAAAGCTGGGGCCGACGCCCGAGTATTTATACTCCTTGGACGGCGCCACCAGCTGGCCGTCCAGTGTTATTTCATAAGTAGTTTCTCGATGATGAGATTTATGACATCATGCATGCACGGATTTTTGAATGTGCCATGCAGCTTGTGGCTCCAAAAAAATGTTCTCACAGGAAACATTGCTAGGCCCTCCGTCATATCCGCCAGCCCCTTACCACTGTATCAACGAAAGTACAGCTCCAACTCGCGGCCAAAACACGTGTTGGATAGTATAATATAGAGGCAAGCTTGGAGCTGTTACCTCTGTGCCAGGTTAATGAGGGTTCTAACTGCAAAGTCTCTATGTACAGCTTTTATTGTAGGAAAATGTTGATCGCAGACAGCACACACGGCAATGCGAAGGCAGCGGGAGACCTCATGTTACAGATGCTCGAGCCCCAGCTGCAGGGTGGTTAACCCATCATCTGGGCCTATCTTCTGTGACAATCGTACGCAATGATATCTTTAGCCAAAGGCCATTACGTAATGTCTATTTGATGATTCTTATTCCTAGTTTACATTAGGCACCAGTAGCTCAACACTTCAAAGGTTCACTGTCTCGTGGTATCAGGAGGTGAAAGGCTCCACAGCACAGGCTCAGGATATATTGTAAACTATACCATCTACTCACATGTACAGAAAAAAATTAACATATTGGGGGTGATTTTGCCAATGGGGGCGCGTTGGAGGCGGGACTGCTGCTTGGCAGGTCGATGTCCCGCCTCCATCGACTTGTGGCCAACCCACGCTATTTTCCCTTGACTGACCTTGTTAAGCCCGCCCAGCGGGCTTAGCAGGCCAATTAAGGGAAAGCCGGTTGCAGAGAACGTCAACGTATGACGTTTCATCTGTCAAAAATTTTTGACAGATGAATTGTCATCGTTTGACAGCTCTGTGAAGCTGTCAAATATTGACATTCTCTGTAGTTTGATGAGGTCTTGAATTCAAGACCTCATCAAACCTCTTTCTTTTGCAGAAATTAGATGGTTGTTCCTTCGGAGAATACAACGGCCATCTGTTATCTCTATCGTGGAGGTGCGAGACTCTCCACATACCCACCGACTGAAGCCTGTAGGAAGAAACAAAGGTAAGTCCACTTTTTCTAACACTTTGCACTTACCTCAGATACTCACCTCTCCACACTTGCACCCATCACTTACCTCCACAGCGCACTTTTGGACCCCTCCGACCCCCGCAGACCCACTACTCGCCTCGGTGACCCAGTTAAGTGGCTGTAATCCCTTCCCGCCTCCAAGGAGATGGGGCCTGGTGCGGGACGGCTACCCACCTCCTGGCAAGATGGCACAGAGATCGGGCACCCGCCACCAAATTCTGCCATTTTCACGGCAGTCTCGCCTCCATACCCACCTCCCCAGGGCTGGCAAGATCACGGCCCTTGTGTCAATCAAATAGATGTATCCACTAGAAGGTCAGAGCTCCTAAATCCACCTTAGATGAAGACAGTGGTACCAGTCTTACAGATTTGACAATCTTATTGGCGTTCTCCAGATGCTAGCTGTTGCAGCAAATATCTGAAGAAGCTGTCTTTTACCCACAAAATGGTGTCTTCGATTCAAATGGAATCTGAATGTAACTTCACCTAGCATATCTTCTCTAACAAGAAGCCAAGGCTTTTTTTTAATGAAACTGTTGTATATTTATTCACGCACTCCCTATGACTCCTCAAAATACTTGTATGCTCCCCACGCCTCCTTTCACCTCAGCTTGTAGGTAGGCTGGGCAAAGCATTGGACCTAGTCTTCAATGTTAATGTTGGTATTCTCTGCTCTGTTTCAGTGGGAAATGGCTGAGCACAACCTTCACAGAAGAGCACACACTGGTGATGGACGGCCTGGCCTGTGCCACCTCATAATACCACGTGAAGTGCTGTGGAGTCCATTGAGGGAGTGGGTGAGGGAGAGCTTGTTGGCTTCATGGCAGACCAGCAACTTAAGACCTCACTTCAACAACTTCTTCTTGTTAAAATTTATGCTCATTCAGTGATTAAAAGGCACATCTGTCTCTCTACTTAGACCATGTTCTGCACAGAGCTCTTGACCATATTTCCTAAACTTACTTCTTCCTTTTTCTTCATATAGGGCTCTCCCAAGATGAGAATGCAGGCCCCAGGAAGGAGCCGGAAGCAGCCCCATCACATCAGCACCCATCAAATACTTCCGCCGCTCAACACGCATGCTAATTTGGGGGAATCAGATAGGGAAGTCACAAGATCGAAGCACCGAGCACCAGTGAGGAGGAGCAATTGAAGGTGGCAGCAGATATGCAGCAACCTGGGGGAGGGAGGGTTAGGACCAGATGGGCAGCTGCTGCAGGACCCACGGATTGTATCTTTCAAGGGTTGTATAGTGAGCTGCACTCATAAATCAGCGGAACCTCTTCCTTTGAGAATCTTCAGAGCTCCCTGCTTGGAATAATGGAGAACATGCAGCAGTCCTGCTTAAACATCTCTGTAGGCATGCAAGGTGGTTTCAGGACCCGTACAGCACCATAAAACAAGCAACAACTCCAGAGCGTCCTGCAGGAAAGCTCCCAAGGACAGCGCTCCCAAGGACAGAGCTCCTAAGGACAGAGCTCCCAAGGACCGAGCTCCCAAGGACCGAGCTCTCAAGGCCCGAGCTCCCAAGGACCGAGCTCCCAAGGACAGGGCTCTCAAGGACCGAGCTCCCAAGGACAGAGCTCCCAAGGACAGAGCTCCCAAGGACAGAGCTCCCAAGGACAGAACTCCCAAGGACCGAGCTCCCAAGTACCGAGCTCCCAAGGACCGAGCTCCCAAGGACAGAGCTCCCAAGCGTCAATGCAGTTTTGATTGCCAATGTAGTGTCTGCTGTTACTGAGACCTTGAGCTCCAGTTTAAATGATAATCTCGCTTCTGAGACGGGTGGACTGATTTGATGGCGGGATTCAAGCATTATGGTGGTGGCCAACTAGATCCCTGGTTGTCCACAAGGCGCAGCCAGCAGCTGGGGTACAACAGGAGGCGAGCTGGATGAAACATAGAAGATAGGAGCAGGAGTAGGCCATTTGGCCCCTCGAGCCTACTCTGCCATTTAATGAGATCATGGCTGATCATCCAAATTCAGTACCCTGTCCCTGCTTTCTCCCCATATCCCTTGATCCCTTTAGCTTTAAGAAATATATCTAACTCCTTCTTGAATATATTTAATGAATTGGCCTCCACTGCCTTCTGTGGTAGAGAATTCCACAGGTTCACCACTCTCTGGGTGAAGAAATTCCTCCTCATCTCAGTCCTAAATGGCTTACCCCTTATCCTTAGACTGTGACCCCTGGTTCTGGACTCCCCCGCCATCGGGAACATCCTTCCTGCATCTAGACTGTCTAGTCCTGTTAGAATTTTATAAGTTTCAATGAGATCCCCTCTCATTCTTCTGAACTCCAGCGAATATAAGCCCAATCGACCCAATCTCTCCTCATACGTCATTCCTGCCATCCCACATATCAGTCTGGTGAATCTTCACTGCACTCCCTCCATGGCAAGAACATCCTTCCCCAGATAAGGCGACCAAAACTGCACACAATACTCAATGTGTGGTCTCACCAAGGCCCTGTACAACTGCAGCATGACATCCTTGCTCTTGTACTTGAATCCTGTCGCTATGAAGGCCAACATACCATTTGTCTTCTTAACTGCCTGCTGCACCTGCATGCTTACCTTCAGCGACTGGTGCACAAGGACACCCAGGTCTCGTTGCACTTCCCCTTCTCCCAATCTATTCCCGTTCAGATAATAATCTGCCTTCCTGTTTTTGCCACCAAAGTGGATAACCTTGCATTTATCCACATTATACTGCATCTGCCATGCATCTGCCCAATCACCCAACCTGTCCAAATCATACTGGAGTTTCTCAGCATCCTCCTCACAGCACACACGCCCACCCAGCTTTGTGTCGTCTGCAAACTTGGAGATATTACATCTAGTTCCCTCGTCTAGATCATTAATATATATTGTGAATAGCTGGGGTCCTAGCACCGATCCCTGCGGTACCCCAATAGTCACTGCCTGCCACTCGGAAAAAGACCTGTTTATTCCAACTCTTTTTGCTTCCTGTCTGCCAACCAGTTCTCTAGCCAAGTCAGTACCTTGCCCCCAATCCCATGTGCTTTAACTTTACACGCTAATCTCTTATGTGGGACCTTATCGAAAGCCTTCTGAAAGTCCAAATACACCACATCTATTGGTTCCCCCTTATCTATTCTACCAGTTACATCCTCAAAAAATTCCAGTAGAGGCTTCACCTCTCAGGGTGAGAACACATTAGCTCCTCCCAGCCAGCACCCTCGGAGGATGACAGACGAGGCAGGTAGGAGACAGGAGCAGCCAGCCAGGTGCAGGCTGTAGCGGCAGAGCCATTTTGTGACCCAGCAGAAACAGGGCATTTACCACAGGTGAGTCACAAGGGTTCCCATTAAGGACCAGCAACGTGACACCACATTTGTTCTTCCCTTTGCAATGGCAATTGGAAAGAGTGTGACATTAAGAAGCAGACAACATGCATCCTACAACTTCCTGGGGAAAGCTATGGGAAGCAAACATAAATACAGGGACACGTGGAGTTGGGGAATAAACCACTTTTGCCTTGTTTAGAATGTTTGAGGATGAATTTTGGTCCATATGAATGTTGATGCTGGAGCTAATATGTAAGGATGGCAATGAAGACAAGGGTGGGGGTTCTGGTCATCATGTTGTAGTAGGGCCAGTGTACTACAGAAGAATGAAGTTCATGGAGGGACTCAAGGGCTGCCTTTAAGAGAAGGTCCAAAGGAGAGAGTGGGCGGAGGAGGGAAGTGCTTAGTCATCATGATGCTCTGGCCATCATGGTGTGTGGCAGGCTTGATGGACCAGCTGGTGTTTGCCTGCCTGACAATTTTGTATGTCCGTATGTTTGCAGTATACAGTACAACTCGATGACTGCCTCTCTGCTAATTCATACACAGTGAAGACAGGCCGCTTCCAACATGCTCAAAGTAGCTGTGCTTGGGTCGTAGGTCCGAGGTCACCAGCATCTCAGCTCTCTGCAGGAATCCAAATCCAAATCCAGCACAGCCACTGACAGAGCTAAACGATCCCACAATCAATGGATCAGATCAAAGCTCTGCAGTCCTGCCACATCCAGTCATGAATGGTGGTGGACAATTAAACAACTAACGGGAGGAGGAGGCTCCATGAATATCCCCATCCTCAACGATGCAGAGCCCAGCACGTGAGTGCAAAAGACAAGGCTGAAGAGTTTGCAACCATCTTCAGCCAGAAGTGCCGAGAGAACGATCCATATCAGCCTCCTCCTGAGGTCCCCACCATCACAGAAGCCCGTCTTCAGCCAATTCGATTCACTTCACGTGATATCAAGAAACGGCTGAGTGCACTGGATACAGCAAAGGCTATGGGCCCCAACAACATCCCAGCTATCGTGCTGAAGACTTGTGCTTCAGAACTAGCCGCACCTCTAGCCAAGCTGTTCCAGTACAGCTACAACATTAGCATCTATCTGACAATGTGGAAAACTGCCCAGGTATGTCCTGTCCACAAAAAGCAGGACAAATCCAATCCAACCAATTACCGCCCCATCAGTCTACTCTCAATCATCAGCAAAGTGATAGAAGGTGTCGTCAACAGTGCTATCAAGCGGCACTCTATCACCAATAACCTGCTCACTGATGCTCAGGTTGTGTTCCGCCAAGACCACTCGGCTCCAGACTTCATTACTGCCGTGGTCCAAATATGGACAAAAGAGCTGAATTCCAGAGGTGAGGTGAGAGTGACTGCCCTTGACATCAAGGCAGCATTTGTCTGAGTGTGGCATCAAGGAGCCCTAGTAAAATTGAAGCCAATAGGAATCGGGGGGAAATTCCCCACTGGCTGGAGTCATACCTAGCACAAAGGAAGATGGTTGTGGTTGTTGGAGGTCAAACATCTCAGTCCCAAGAAATCGCTGCAGGGGTTCCTCAGGGCAGTGTCCTAGGCCCAACCATCTTCAGCTGCTTCACCAATGACCTTTCCTCCATCATAAGATCAGAAATGGGGATGTTCGCTGATGATTGCACAGTGTTCAGCGCCATTCACAACTGGTCTCATAAGTGGCAAGTAACATTTGCGGCACACAAGTACCAGACAACGACTATCTCCAACAAGCGAGAGTCTAACCACCGCGCCTTGACATTCAACAGCATTACCATCGCCAAATCCCCCACCATCAACATCCTGGGGAGTCACCATTGACCAAAAACTTAACTGGATCAGCGAAGTAAATACTGTGGCTAGAAGAGCAGGTCAAAGGCTGAGTATTCTGCGGTGAATGGCTCAACTCCTGACTCCCCAAAGCCTTTCCACCATCTACAAGGCACAAGTCAGGAGTGTGATGGAATACTCCCCACTTGCCTGGATGAGTGCAGCTCCAACAACACTCAAGAAGCTTGACACCACCCAGGACAAAGCAGCCCGCTTGATTGGCACCCCATCCACCACCTTAAACATTCACTCCCTCCACCACCGGCACACCTTGGCTGCAGTGTGTACCATCTACAAGATGCACTGCAGCAACTCGCCAAGGCTTCTTCGACAGCACCTCCCAAACCCGCGACCTCTACCACCTAGAAGGATAAGGGCAGCAGGCGCATAGGAACACCACCACCTACAAGTTCCCCTCCAAGTTATACACCATCCTAACTTGGAAATATTTCACTGTTCCTTCATCGTCGCTGGGTCAAAATCCTGGAAATCCCTCCCTAACAGCACTGTGGGAGTACCTTCACCACACGGACTGCAGCGGTTCAAGAAGGCGGCTCCTTCTCAAGGGCAATTAGGGATGGGCAATAAATGCTCACATCCCAGGAACGAATTAAAAAAAAACTTTGAGTGGTGGAGTTCTGGATTGAACAGAGGGGAGATGAGAGACCAGAGAAGCTGGGATTGTTCTCCTTAGAGCAGAGAAGGTTAAGGTGAGATTCAGTAGAGGTGCTCAAAATTATGAAGCGTTTTGATAGAGTGAATAAGGAAAAGCTGTTTCCACTGGCAGGAGGGTCAGTAACCAGAGGACACAGATTTAAGGTAATTGGCAAAAGAACCAGAGAGGAGATAAGGAGAAATTTTTTACACAGTGATTTGTTATGATTTGAAATGGACTGTCTGAAAGGGCGGTGGAAGCAAATTCAGTAATAACTTTCAAAAGGGAATTGGGAAGGGGAGAAATTTGCAGGGCTGTGAGGCAAGATCAGGTGAGTGGGACTAGTTGGAGAGCTCTTTCAAAGAACTGGCACAAGGCCTGATGGGCTGAACGGCCTTCTTCTGTGCTGTATGATCCTATGAACAACCTGAAGGATTGGTAGCACCTGTTTTATACAGGCAGTCAGCATATCCAGAGCTGCCCTGTAGAAGAGCACAGGGAATTCATCCCGGGATCAACTTGCTTCATTAAAAACATTTTTTAGCAGCAAACGCAGGCAACGTTGTCTCAAAAACGTTGCCTCCCGTGGAACTGGGAGTTCCGTGCCAAATACTCTTGACACTTACCTGCCCGATTCTGCAGGCCTCAGTCGCTGCCTCGGGGAATTGGCCCTTATTTCTGTTCATATATTTTGCAGGCAGACCCTCAGCCCCTTCCCTTTTTACTGAGAGCCTGTATTCTTTTTCTGTTTGTGTTTAGTTCTGCGCGGTGCTAAGCAGCAACCAGCAGATATCGAGCCTTCAGTCACAGCAGGCACACTCCTCTGAATCAATGCAAAGTGATGCTCATTTATTCTATGTTATTGCATGTTTTTTTTAATCTGGCCGTGCATGGAATGTTTACCCTCCACTTTGTGCACCCCTTTTCATTGTCCTGTTTTAGCACAGGCTGGTAATTGGTGGGATACAGTAACTCATATGCCCTCAATTACCAGTCTCTTCAAAGCAGGGCAATGGCAACTCAATTGCCACATCAGGTTGAAGGAATCTCTTTTCATTGTCAAAGGTACTTCAAAGTCAAGGAGAGGCCCAATTAAGTGCAGGTCAAAGTTCCGACTCTGCTACTCCAACGATGTGCTTTAATTGCAACCTCCAATAAGCATTACCTACTGCACAAATTACATTTTCCATTTCCCAAATCTTCTTGCCTTTGTAATGCCTGAAAATGGTAATATATAATTAGTGCTAAATTATAGCCAATTTAATGTTGTGGACTCACATCACTGAAGTCTAGGATGGAGCCTTCTTTAAATTCAGTTCTCTTAGGACCGTTAACAGCTGGCAGAGAGAGGGTGCTCCTATCATCTGAGTCTATGATGCATTCTAATACACGTTGCATAGATTAAAATAGTATTCTACGCCCACAGTGCTACCTGCAGTGTTTAAGGTGTAATTGCATTTGCACCCAGCAGATGGCACCTTATCTTGGAAGTCATTTTGTAAATTCCTGGTACCAGTGATCTTATAACAGGAGTGGTTTCTCTTCAATTTTATCTTACCCATTTCCACCTGTACCACTTACCTCCAACTTTTGATGTTAAATTTGTATCTTTTTCAAAGCTTTGTTTTAAATATTTAGAGCTTTTGGGTAGCATGCTGGCATGCTTGTGTGTTGGAGAGGTTGGATGAATTCCCAACATTGTGAGATTTGCATTTTAGTCATTCGAAATGCACAGGACAGGAAAGACCATTGTGATCTGTAGTGCATGTACTTTGAAGAAGGAACTATATCCTGCAGCCCCTGTATACTGCAGTACCAGTAGTGACCACCCCTGTATATAAGCTTGTCTTTGTATAGTAGTTCCAGTTTTGTCTCCATTCAGTAAACACCTGTTATAACCAACTCCTGCAGTCCGCGTCTCAATTACACACGGACGTTACACTGGCGACGAACAGATCCGAACTTACCTACAGTTCTGCACCACCTCACGGGGATCCATCCCTGAAGCGAAGTTGTTAGAGGTCAAGGCCAGAAGGAAGAAATCCAAAAAGAAAAAAAAAACAGAGAAAACAGGTGTCGACCGTGGGCAACCGCCCTCTGATTCATCGAATTCGAAGATTTGCAGGAGAGGCTGTCGAGAGCTGGGCTTGGTTATCCAGTCTATGGTGTTCCAGCTAATCGGGCTGGTGGCAGGCAGTACACTGATCCTTCCTGGGCTGCGGCGGGCTAGAGCTCGATCGGGTGGCTTTTCAACGGGGCCGAGCAGCGTTGTCGGGAAGAGGAGAGAGAGAGAGAGGGTGGAGCACACAGGGCGCGGCCGGTGCTACGAAGCCGGGCAGCGTACAGACCCGAGAAGAGGGAGGAAAGTGTCCCATAGGGTCTGCTCTGACGACGGGAACAGTAATTAAAATAAAAGAAATTAGAAGCGCAGAAAGCCGCGAGGAGCCGCAGTTTGCCACGGGGACCGCGGAGAGCGGCGTTGGCAGCAGCGTGGGGGGGAAGTGCGCGAAGACCATAGGGCGTCGCCATCAAGGCATAAAAACGCCAGCAACAGCGCTAGCAGCAGCGGAAAAGACAGAAAGCGCGGGAGGCGCCATCTTAATCCAGCGGGGAAGAAGGCAAAGCGCGGGAGGTGCCATTTTGTTCAATCGGGGAAGAAGGCAAAGCGCGGGGAGGCGCCATCTTAGATCTCCAAGATGCCGAAGACTGGCAATATCACTGCCTTCGATAATACAATAGAAGACTGGACCACGTATGTGGAAAGAGTCAAAGTATATTGCAAGGCAAATGAAGTAGCCGATGAGAAAAAGGCATCGGTACTACTAAACTTAATGGGCGCAAGAACGTACGGCCTATTGCGGAACCTGATCACTCCAGTCAAACCGATGGCGAAGAGTTTTAACGAAATTGTTGATATCCTACAGGAACACCTAAATCCTACACCGCTGCTGATAGCAGAAAGATTTAAATTCCACAAGAGAAATCAGCATAAAGATGAGAGCAATGCTGATTACCTTACGGAACTACGCAAGCTATCAAAGCACTGCCAGTTCAGAGCAGGACTGGCAGATACCCTACGGGACAAATTTGTCTGTGGATTCCTGAGTGAAGGAACCCAGAAGAGGTTACTCTCAGAGAAAGAGCTGACGCTAGATAAGGCTTTCAGCGTGGCAGTATCGTACGAAGCAGCAGCAAGGGGAGCTGCGGAAATACAGCAAAAGCCACAGGAATACGGCACCCATGAAATGACACGGGGATTTGAAAAATGTTATCGCTGCGGCAGAATAATCCATGACCAGAAGGACTGCTGGTCCAAGGACAAAACATGCAGGCAATGCGGCAAGATGGGACACATTGCACGAGTTTGCAGGTCCGGGAAGAAGACTAACGACAACAAAAAGGCTACTAAGGAACAGTACAGGAAAGTACAAAAGATGACGGACAGTAGTTCCGAAGACCAGATGAGCGATAGTGAATCCGGGAACAAGAGACTAAGCTGTCTCAAACTACACAACGTAATCGCAAAAGAGGATCACTGAACCATTTGGGTCACCCTCACGATAGCAGGGTCCCAAGTCAAAATGGAATTGGATACAGGATCAGCCCTGACCGTCATGAATCGACGCGACTACGAGCGGCTATTCTCACACATACCCTTGAAAGACACATCCATTGTCTTGAAGACGTATACGGGGCAGAAAGTATACCCCAGAGGGAAAATAAGGGTGCCTGTTGAATACAACGGCAACGAAATACAGAAATTGTATCTGTCCATACTGCAAGATGGTGGAAGAAGCACCTGCAGTGGATTCTGTGGAGATATTCCACTCGACCATAGTCGAATGTCTACCTGTGATGAATGCAAACATAGAAAAGGAAACACGAAATGACCCGACACTCTCCAGGGTCTATGATTTAACGGTGAAGGGATGGCCAGCACATGGCGAATCACTGTTGCCAGCATTCTCGCCAAGAAGAGAACAGCTGTCAGTGTGCCGAGGAACCTTGATGTGTGGATCCAGAGTAGTAATTCCACCCAAATTGAAGGATAGAGTGCTCAATGAGCTTCATGAGGGTCATCTGGGAGGGGTAAAAATGAAGAACTTAGCCAGAGCGTTTGTGTGGTGGCCGGGAATCGATAGAGAAATCGAAGAGATGACCAAGAGCTGTACAGATGCCAGAAGATCCAAAACGCCCCACCACAAGCCCCTCTACATCCATGGGAGTGGCCCTCATCTCCATGGCAAAGGGTACACATTGATTTTGCTGGTCCATTTATGGACTCGATGTTTTTAATTGCGGTGGATGCACATTCAAAGTGGCCAGAGGTAATAAAAATGTCCTTAACCACCACAGAAAAAACTATCACAGTCTTACGAACCATATTCACCAGAAATGGGCTGCCTGAACAGATTTGCTCCGACAATGGACCACAGTTTGTGTCTGAAGAGTTCCGGAGGTTCTTAAAGAACAATGGTGTTAAGCATTACACATCCGCCCCATATCATCCAGCCACCAATGGATTGGCTGAGAGGTTCGTTCAAACATTCAAGAAGGCTATCAAGGCAATGTGTAATGAAGACATACCCCTACAACACAAGGTGGATAACTTCTTGTTTGCCTACCGGAATGCGACACATGCGGTTACCAACCAAACTCCAGCCATGATGTTCTTCAATCGAAGACTAAGATGCCACTTGGATTTGGTTAAGCCAAACATCAGAAGAGATGTGGAGAACAGGCAGTTTCAGAATATGAATGAAAGGCCAACCAGGAGTTTTAAGATAGGTCAACAAGTTTTGGCCCGGGACTACCGCACAGAGAAATGACAGCCAGGAACGATCTGCACACGGCAAGGACCTCTAATGTATACCGTGGACGTTGGAGAGAGCATTGTAAGACGCCATGCTGACCAGATTCTAGAGTCACTGGAAAACGTCAAATCCACACCACGATCCGATACACCTGGTGATGAAACCGAAGTACCAATTGCATCTACCTCAGAATCGGTGATATTGGAAGCAGACGAACCAAACAACGACGTTGATCCCGAATCAACTTTGCTAGAAGAACCTGATACCCCAAAGAGGCGTTATCCGGACAGAATCAGGAAGCCTCCTCAAAGACTGAATTTATAGTTGCTTAACTTCAGCTAATGTATATAGCAACTGTAATTGTAAATATGTTATTTAATTATTAATCAAATGTTATGTACTGTTTAGCTAAAAGGGGAGGAATTGTAGTGTATGTACTTTGAAGAAGGAACTATATTCTGCAGCCCCTGTATACTGCAGTACCAGTAGTGACCACCCCTGTATATAAGCCTGTGCAGTAACTTTGTATAGTAGTTCCAGTTTTGTCTCCATTCAGTAAACACCTGTTATAACCAACTCCTGCAGTCCGTGTCTCAATTACACACGGACGTTACACTGGCGACGAACAGATCCGAACTTACCTACAGTTCTGCACCACCTCACGGGGATCCATCCCTGAAGCGAAGTTGTTAGAGGTCAAGGCCAGAAGGAAGAAATCCAAAAAGAAAAAAAAAACAGAGAAAACAGGTGTCGACCGTGGGCAACCGCCCTCTGATTCATCGAATTCGAAGATTTGCAGGAGAGGCTGTCGAGAGCTGGGCTTGGTTATCCAGTCTATGGTGTTCCAGCTAATCGGGCTGGTGGCAGGCAGTACACTGATCCTTCCTGGGCTGCGGCGGGCTAGAGCTCGATCGGGTGGCTTTTCAACGGGGCCGAGCAGCGTTGTCGGGAAGAGGAGAGAGAGAGAGAGGGTGGAGCACACAGGGCGCGGCCGGTGCTACGAAGCCGGGCAGCGTACAGACCCGAGAAGAGGGAGGAAAGTGTCCCATAGGGTCTGCTCTGACGACGGGAACAGTAATTAAAATAAAAGAAATTAGAAGCGCAGAAAGCCGCGAGGAGCCGCAGTTTGCCACGGGGACCGCGGAGAGCGGCGTTGGCAGCAGCGTGGGGGGGAAGTGCGCGAAGACCATAGGGCGTCACCATCAAGGCATAAAAACGCCAGCAACAGCGCTAGCAGCAGCGGAAAAGACAGAAAGCGCGGGAGGCGCCATCTTAATCCAGCGGGGAAGAAGGCAAAGCGCGGGAGGTGCCATTTTGTTCAATCGGGGAAGAAGGCAAAGCGCGGGGAGGCGCCATCTTAGATCTCCAAGATGCCGAAGACTGGCAATATCACTGCCTTCGATAATACAATAGAAGACTGGACCACGTATGTGGAAAGAGTCAAAGTATATTGCAAGGCAAATGAAGTAGCCGATGAGAAAAAGGCATCGGTACTACTAAACTTAATGGGCGCAAGAACGTACGGCCTATTGCGGAACCTGATCACTCCAGTCAAACCGATGGCGAAGAGTTTTAACGAAATTGTTGATATCCTACAGGAACACCTAAATCCTACACCGCTGCTGATAGCAGAAAGATTTAAATTCCACAAGAGAAATCAGCATAAAGATGAGAGCAATGCTGATTACCTTACGGAACTACGCAAGCTATCAAAGCACTGCCAGTTCAGAGCAGGACTGGCAGATACCCTACGGGACAAATTTGTCTGTGGATTCCTGAGTGAAGGAACCCAGAAGAGGTTACTCTCAGAGAAAGAGCTGACGCTAGATAAGGCTTTCAGCGTGGCAGTATCGTACGAAGCAGCAGCAAGGGGAGCTGCGGAAATACAGCAAAAGCCACAGGAATACGGCACCCATGAAATGACACGGGGATTTGAAAAATGTTATCGCTGCGGCAGAATAATCCATGACCAGAAGGACTGCTGGTCCAAGGACAAAACATGCAGGCAATGCGGCAAGATGGGACACATTGCACGAGTTTGCAGGTCCGGGAAGAAGACTAACGACAACAAAAAGGCTACTAAGGAACAGTACAGGAAAGTACAAAAGATGACGGACAGTAGTTCCGAAGACCAGATGAGCGATAGTGAATCCGGGAACAAGAGACTAAGCTGTCTCAAACTACACAACGTAATCGCAAAAGAGGATCACTGAACCATTTGGGTCACCCTCACGATAGCAGGGTCCCAAGTCAAAATGGAATTGGATACAGGATCAGCCCTGACCGTCATGAATCGACGCGACTACGAGCGGCTATTCTCACACATACCCTTGAAAGACACATCCATTGTCTTGAAGACGTATACGGGGCAGAAAGTATACCCCAGAGGGAAAATAAGGGTGCCTGTTGAATACAACGGCAACGAAATACAGAAATTGTATCTGTCCATACTGCAAGATGGTGGAAGAAGCACCTGCAGTGGATTCTGTGGAGATATTCCACTCGACCATAGTCGAATGTCTACCTGTGATGAATGCAAACATAGAAAAGGAAACACGAAATGACCCGACACTCTCCAGGGTCTATGATTTAACGGTGAAGGGATGGCCAGCACATGGCGAATCACTGTTGCCAGCATTCTCGCCAAGAAGAGAACAGCTGTCAGTGTGCCGAGGAACCTTGATGTGTGGATCCAGAGTAGTAATTCCACCCAAATTGAAGGATAGAGTGCTCAATGAGCTTCATGAGGGTCATCTGGGAGGGGTAAAAATGAAGAACTTAGCCAGAGCGTTTGTGTGGTGGCCGGGAATCGATAGAGAAATCGAAGAGATGACCAAGAGCTGTACAGATGCCAGAAGATCCAAAACGCCCCACCACAAGCCCCTCTACATCCATGGGAGTGGCCCTCATCTCCATGGCAAAGGGTACACATTGATTTTGCTGGTCCATTTATGGACTCGATGTTTTTAATTGCGGTGGATGCACATTCAAAGTGGCCAGAGGTAATAAAAATGTCCTCAACCACCACAGAAAAAACTATCACAGTCTTACGAACCATATTCACCAGAAATGGGCTGCCTGAACAGATTTGCTCCGACAATGGACCACAGTTTGTGTCTGAAGAGTTCCGGAGGTTCTTAAAGAACAATGGTGTTAAGCATTACACATCCGCCCCATATCATCCAGCCACCAATGGATTGGCTGAGAGGTTCGTTCAAACATTCAAGAAGGCTATCAAGGCAATGTGTAATGAAGACATACCCCTACAACACAAGGTGGATAACTTCTTGTTTGCCTACCGGAATGCGACACATGCGGTTACCAACCAAACTCCAGCCATGATGTTCTTCAATCGAAGACTAAGATGCCACTTGGATTTGGTTAAGCCAAACATCAGAAGAGATGTGGAGAACAGGCAGTTTCAGAATATGAATGAAAGGCCAACCAGGAGTTTTAAGATAGGTCAACAAGTTTTGGCCCGGGACTACCGCACAGAGAAATGACAGCCAGGAACGATCTGCACACGGCAAGGACCTCTAATGTATACCGTGGACGTTGGAGAGAGCATTGTAAGACGCCATGCTGACCAGATTCTAGAGTCACTGGAAAACGTCAAATCCACACCACGATCCGATACACCTGGTGATGAAACCAAAGTACCAATTGCATCTACCTCAGAATCGGTGATATTGGAAGCAGACGAACCAAACAACGACGTTGATCCCGAATCAACTTTGCTAGAAGAACCTGATACCCCAAAGAGGCGTTATCCGGACAGAATCAGGAAGCCTCCTCAAAGACTGAATTTATAGTTGCTTAACTTCAGCTAATGTATATAGCAACTGTAATTGTAAATATGTTATTTAATTATTAATCAAATGTTATGTACTGTTTAACTAAAAGGGGAGGAATTGTAGTGTATGTACTTTGAAGAAGGAACTATATTCTGCAGCCCCTGTATACTGCAGTACCAGTAGTGACCACCCCTGTATATAAGCCTGTGCAGTAACTTTGTATAGTAGTTCCAGTTTTGTCTCCATTCAGTAAACACCTGTTATAACCAACTCCTGCAGTCCGTGTCTCAATTACACACGGACGTTACATGATCCATCTGGCTAGGAAATATCCCACACATCTCTTTACTAGACTAAGCAATCCACTCCTTCCACCACCGGCGCACCGTGGCTGCAGTGTGTACTGCCTACAAGATGCACGGCACCAACTCGCCAAGGCAACTTTGGCAGCACCTCCCAAACCCGCGGCCTCCAGCATTTCGTTCCATACATGCAACATCCTCTTTGTAAAGTAGTTAAACCTAAACTGTCTTTTCACCCACCCTCTTCTAAGTTTAAGGTCATGACATCTGGTGGCACTTGCACAGAAGGAGGAAGTTGCAATTGTAGCAATGATTGGTCTGGACCACGTTTCCATGTCTCCTTTTGTTGACCTGTAATTCTAAACTGTCCTATGTTCCTTCACCTGAAGCTTCTCAATATAATGCCAATCTTGAAAGAATTCTTTAGCTATATTATCTCCAGAGGGAAGATTTATCTATGTTTCCTGGAGAGAGGCACCTTGCCAACTGCTCTTCCAGAGACAGTGCATTATCAGCCAAGGAGGAATATACAGTGCAATTCTACCCTGGGGTCAGTGAGTCAGTGGTAGGGTGAGGTGCCTAGGAGAGCACCCTACCCAAAGGAATATCTGTTTCATTAGTACAGGGCCATCTCAGAGGATAAGAAGCAGAACTCTCAGGAACTCTGTTTAGACCCATCAAATAAAATGGGTCAAATGAAGGCCCCCTGGCACAACCCCCGACCTCGTTTCAGGATTCATAAACTAAAGATAAAGGAGAAAGAACTCCCAGAAAAGCAGACCACACCTGATAAAATTTGGCATTGTTCAGCCGGAGAGAGACAGAGACAGAGAACCTTTCACCAGCCCGGTCATTTCCCAGCTTCATTGATTCACTGTGATCACTGAATTGAATTTGGGATCCTTGTCCTTGCTTTCACATCACTTCATAGCCTCAGCCTAACTGAGCAACTGTTATGTCTTCTAGCGCTCGTAGTGCTTTGTAAAGACGCCTCTGGACTCGGTAGTTTGTAATTATAAACTACTATTTTATTTGAGTTGTAATGGCTGCCTGCCGCATGGTGCGGGGTGATATTTCCAAGTGCTTGTGCGGTGCCTGCGCACTACTTTCCCAGCATCGTAGTGCTGCTACACTTGATTTGAGTGTTAGTACACTTGTACAATGTAGTCCCAACATAACTATGTAACATCCCTCTTTCCCAACAAAACTAATTACATCAATTTTCTATTTTTTGCAATGTTTCCAGTTGAATAACGTTAACAAAAATACAGAACGTGAGCTTTCTTTGCTCAATTTATATACAGATATTTGTCCATGTTGTTTTACTGTTCTGTGCGAATTATAATTGTCTTTATAATTATTTGCGATACCGCTCAGGTGGTTGTATGTTACTCCTCCATCTTGTGGACTTGGCTGTAACTATTCCTGTCTGCGGTGTTTTGGTGTGTTCTTTTCTTGTTGCCGGTGCTGTCGTGTTTGGCTCTGGAGAGTGCATGTTTGCAGTTGTTGTATTTGAGGTGTTTGTTTCTGGCGTTATATTGTTTTCCATGTCTGGTACCGTAACTGCTGTTAATGTTGTCCGCTGTTTGACAGCTTCAGGTGAGGGTCTGATATGGATCCTGTTTCGCCTGTATTGGTTTCCAGGTTCTGTCTCTACCACGTAAGATCTTGGAGTATCAGCTTTTCCAATAACCTTGGCTGGACTCCATGTTCTCAACAACGGATCTTGTATATGCACTGATTGCCCATTTAGCAGCTCCGGTAGTGGTTTTGCATGCTTGTTATAGTGTGTGCTCCCCGTAGCTTGTGTTTCCATCAGCTTCTGCTGAACGTCCTCTTGGTCCTGGGGAGGATATATCTTTGCTGGTAGAGTTGTTTTGTATTTTCTACCGTTTAGTAGTTCTGCCGGTGATTTCGAGTCTGCTCTCAAAGGTGTCGATCTGATTGCCAAAAGGGCGAGGTCTTGGTCTTCTCCCATCTCCTTGCTTTTAATGAGAGCTCTTTGACTGTTTGGATCTGTCTTTCAATAAATCCGTGTCCCCTTGGGTGATGTGGGGATGAGGTAATTATTTTAAATCCGTATTTTCCAGCCAGTGCTCTGAAGTCGCTGGAGGTGAATTGTGTCCCATTGTCGCAGATGACCTTCTCTGGAATGCCCTGTTCTGCGAATAAGTTTTTCGCAATTTTTGTGATTGTTGTGGCTCTCATGTCGTTTATCCTTCTGACAAAAGGAAATTTTGAGTAGTAGTCTGCTACTATGATGTACCACTCCTGGTTGCACAGGAACAGATCTGTTCCGACCGTGTGCCATGGTCTCGGGGGTACTTCCATTTGAATCATCTCCTCCTTCTGCTGTGTGTTTCGGTATTTCTGGCATATGCAGCATGTGGAGACCATTTGTTCTATGCTTTTGTACATGCCTATCCAGTACACAGCTGATCTGGCTCTTAGTTTACATTTCTCCATCCCCATATGGCCTTGGTGTATTAAGCGGAGAAGTTCCGTTTGCATCGTTTTTGGTATTATGATTCTTGAGCCAGCAAGGAGAACACCGTCCTCCACCGAGATGTCGTCTCTGATTGTCCAGTACTGTCGGATTTGGTTTTGGACCTGCTGGATCTTCTCCGGCCACCCCTGTATAACCTGTTGCATGAGTAGTAGCAACTCCTCTTCTTTACCAGTCTCCTCTTGAATTTGGCTAAGCTTTGTGGGAGTAACATTTACGAGGTGGTGTATTTTTACTGTCAGGCCCTTCAGCTCGTGTTTTTCGTGTGGTGACAATCGAGACAATGCATCTGCCAGTGCCATTTCTTTTCCTGGCCGGTATTTTAATTCGAAGTCGTAACTTTGGAGTCTTAACAGTAACCTTTGCAGTCTTGCTGGGGCCTTGCTTAGGTTTTTCTTGTAAATTTGTTCGAGTGGACGATGGTCACTCTCTACCTCGAATTTTCTTCCGTATAAGTGGGTGTGGAACTTTTCGCATCCGTATACTACTGCCAATAGCTCTCTTTCGATGTTTGCGTATCTTGTCTCTGCTGATGTCAATGCTTTCGATGCGAAAGCTATTGGTTTTCCTTCCTGCACGAGGGCTGCCCCTAGCCCCCTGGTAGAGGCATCTACCTATAGGGTGACAGGTTTTTTTCTATCGTAATAAGACAGGCTGGTTTCTTTACATAATAATTCCTTTAGGTGTTTGAAGTTCCTCTCATGGGATTCTGACCATTGGTATTCGGTGTCTTCTTTTAGTAATTCTCTTAGGTTTGCTGTGTAATCTGACATGTTCGGGATGAAAGAGCTCATATACTGGACCAAGCCGAGGTAGCTTCTCAGCTCCTTCTTGTCGTTTGGAGGTTTCATCTCTGCTATCGCCTCGACCTTTTCGGGATTAGGCTTGACACCCTCCGGTGTGTAGATCATGCCAAAAAATTTCCATTTCGTACTTTTAACGATGCACTTCTCAGCGTTCAGCTTGATGCCAGCCGCTCTGGTGCGCTCCATGGCCTCGTGCAAGTGCACGTCGTGGTCTCTTTCATTTGTTCCGTAAACTTGGATGTCATCAGCAATTCCAATGGCTCCTTCACAGCCTTTGTATGTTTCATCGATCTTTTGTTGGAAGATGTCTTGGCTGACTTGCAACCCGAATGGCAGCCGCAGGAATTTATAACGCCCCAATGGTGTATTAAAAGTTGTCAGGTTAGTTGATTCTTCGTCCAGTTTTACGTTCCAGTAGCCGTTTCTGGCATCCAGTTTGGAGAAGACTTTGGCTCCTGCCAGTGCTGGTGTGATTTCTTCTAATGTTGGTGTGGGGTAGTGGTCCCACTTTATTGCCTGGTTTAAGTCTTTGGGGTCCAGACAGATTCTGAGCCGCCTGTTCGGCTTTTCCCGTACCACAATCGAGTTTACCCAGTCTGTGGGTTCAGTGACCTTTGCGATTATTTCTTTCTCTTCCATTTCTTTTAGTTCGGTGTATAATTTTTCTTTTAGCTCGATGGGTATTTTTCTTGGAGCGTGGATGACAGGTTTTACCTCTGGATCTATTGTTATATGGTACTTGAACTCCCCGAAGCATCCTACAGTGTCATCAAAACACTCTGGATACATGTCCATCAAATGTTTCGTGTCCATGATTTGTGGACGATTCTCCAGTGGGGTGTTGCTGTCGACTTTCAGTGATGTTTTTGTTAGTTCGTGGTTTACCGAGATTAACCCCAGCTTCTCGCAGCTGTTTAGTCCCAGGATCTCCGGTCCCTTGGAGTCGGTCACATAGAACATGCAGTTGATGTTTCTGCTTTTGTGTGTTCCTTTTATATAGGTTGTTCCGAGTTGTCTGATCTCGCTCCCCCCATACGCTGTCAGCGTGACGTTGTTTGCTTTTAAACATCCTCTTTTCGGGTATCTATCTTCGCCCAAGTTTTCGGGGAAGATCCTCTGGTATAGCCTCAGTGGAAGGATGTTGCTCTGAGCTCCTGTGTCCAACTTTACTTTTAGATTGACGGTTGTGGGCTGTCCTTTGATCCTCTTTTTAATCTGGATGATAGTGTGCCATTCTTTCTTTGGGGTGCTTTCTGCTCTGGACGTTTCGTGTAAGAGAACCTTTATGGTTTCAATGTTCAGAGCTTTGTCGTACCCGCAGTCTTCGTCATCTTGCTTACCCATGGTATGGATTTTATTTTTCTTTTGTTGGTTCTGCTGTCCACCTCTGCTTTTGGTGTGTAGCCCCTCTCTTTTAGCTCTGCACATCTTTTGCCAGTGGTTTGCTTTACCACACGTGTTGCAGCTTGTTCCATACACTGGGCATTTTCTTCTGTCTGTGTAGTCGTGTTGTCTTCCGCAGTTTCTACACGTATTCTTCCCGCTGTCATATACTTGTTTTTGTATGCTGTGCTTTTCGTGCACTGCATCTACTCTGTGATCCGGTTTGGGAGTTGTCCGCACGTCAGCCGTATTAGTATTCAGCGTTTTCATCTGTTGTTTTGTGGCTTTGTGAGCCCTCGCTGTATCTATGGCTTCTGATATTCCGAGCTTTTCTTTTCCTATTAGTTCTTTTTGCACTTCTGTATGTGCTGATCCCCATATTAATTGGTCTACCAGCCTTTCTTTTAGTTCCGTAAACTTGCATTTACTGGCTTCGTTTTTTAATCTCATCAGGAAATTGTTAGCTGTTTCACCAGGTTCCTGTCTTAAGCTTTGGAATTTATACCTGTGTATGCGGTGGTTTGATTTAGGCTCGAGATGGTTACTGAACTTTTCATAAATCTCCGTCGGGTTCGTTTTATCCTCTTCAGATAAACTCCAGCCGTTATAGAGATCTAAGCCTTTTTCTCCCACCCACAGTAGAATGTAGTTGACTTTTTCCTCATCGGAGGAGCCTTTCAGGAAACTTTTAAATGTAAGCTCGCATTTTTGCTTAAATTTCCGGAAAGCTTCCACGATATCGTTGGCTTCCCAGTTCCTGATGGGGAGCATATTCACGGTCAGTGCAATGGACGCCGCCATTTTAGCTGCCCGTACGATTCGCGGTTAAAACGCTGCAGAGTTTACTTGTAAATTTCTTTCTTCAATCTGATATCGTTTTTATGTGCGTAAGTTTTACTCACTTATACCGCTGCCACCATGTTATGTCTTCTAGCGCTCGTAGTGCTTTGTAAAGACGCCTCTGGACTTGGTAGTTTGTAATTATAAACTACTATTTTATTTGAGTTGTAATGGCTGCCTGCCGCATGGTGCGGGGTGATATTTCCAAGTGCCTGTGCGGCGCCTGCGCACTACTTTCCCAGCATCGTAGTGCTGCTACACTTGATTTGAGTGTTAGTACACTTGTACAATGTAGTCCCAACATAACTATGTAACAGCAACCATCTCCAGCCACGCGCCCCCACATGCAAACATGATCTGCTCCTCCAACAGAAGTATACTCCTTGTTCCCTGATCCCTCTATTCTACCATTGGTGCCCACACCTTCTGCCCTTATCCTGTGAAACACCCTCTCCAAATCCCTTCTTCTTGCCACCTACCTGCTTTCAAAAGCCTCCTACAATCCCTTCTCTTCAAACAGGCGTTCGGCTCTCCACCTTAACGTCTTATCAATTTTTTTCCTTATTTCTTCCTGCTCACTTTTACCCACCACCCTGTAATATGTTTTGAGATGCTGCTGTGTATGCGATGAGCACTATAGAAATGTAAATTCCCGTTGTTGTAAAGTCTACAATGCTAAAATCGTAGCCCATAAATCTTGGATCTCGGAGCGGGTCCAAAAAATATAGGATGGAATGTCAACTCCACCATAACATATCTAACACTAACAACAAAAACTTGCATTTATATAGCACCTTTAACATAGTAAAACATCCCAAGGCGCTTCACAGGAGTGTTATAAAAAAAAGTTTGATACCGAACCACATAAGATGATATTAGGGCAGGTGAAAGTGGAAAGTTTTAAGGGGCGTCTTAAAGGAGGAGAGAGCGGTAGAGAGGCGGAGAGGTTTATAGAGGGAATTCCAGAGCTTTGGGCCCAGGCAGCTGAAGGCACGGCCGCCAATGGCGGAGCGATGGAAAGCGGGGGTTATGGTGAAAGTGCCAACTACTAGTGGAATAATCAAGCTGGTATAATATCTGCTATGAAACAGCTCAATTTGCGCCATTTGCATGTCGATTACTTACTCAAATCTTAGGCACTCCCAGAACAGATGGTCTTCTAGTTCCCCTCTGTACTTTCAATATTCAATTTGGATGCCCATAACTAATGCAAGCAAGAGACGCTCACCAGGTCAATGGGAGGAAAGAACTTCATTTATATAGCACCTTTCATGACTTCAGCGTGCCCCAGAGCATTCACAGCCAATGAAAGAGAAAGACTTGTATTTATGTAGCGGTTTCCATGACCTCAGGACTCCACAAAGCACTTTACAGCCAATGAATTACTTTTGAAGTGTAGTTACCATTGTAATGTAGGGGAAATTTGCACAAAACAAGGTCTCATAGATAGCTAGGAGATAAATGACGAGATAACGGGGGCGAAATTAGGTTACTCCCCGTTTGGGGGCGGTAACCGAATTAGCGACAGAGATTTAGCACCCAGCGCGGAAGTACCGGGGGGCGGTAACCGAATTACCGACAGAGATTTAGCGGCCGGCGCGGAAGTACCGGGGGGCGGTAACCGAATTATTGATGGATATTTAGCACCCGGCGCGGAAGTACCGCCCCAGCTGCTAAATTCGGCTTACCGCCCCGGCAAGGAAGCAGAGCGCTACCTCAAGTGCTCCACTTCTTCTCGGGGCAGTGTCGGGGGTGCAAAGCGCGGTAGTGCCGACACGTTTCACTGCCCCTCCCCTTCCGTTAAAGGGGAGGGAAGCTGTGAGCTCTGCAGGGCCTCTGATGGCCCACACTAGCCCATCAGGGTGGCGTGGTGCCGGGCTGCATGATGGTGACCATGGACCACACCAAGGGCTGCCACGGAGAGCCGACCTAAAAAAATTAAATGTCAGCACGGGTCACGGCCGCATCTCCCTTTAACTGCCGCCCCGCGAGCGAAGGTCGGCTCGGCTCGCGAGGCTGGCGCTGGCGGTAAGGGGTCGCAGTGCACGCTGATGACGTCATCGCCGGCGGCGCAGCGGCTCGGGGGGCTACTGGCAGGGGCGCACCACTATCGCCGAATTTCTCAGGGGGCGCTTGCCCCTGCCCGGGCGATAAGCCCTTTACGCCCCGTTAGCACCCCCTGGAGGCGCTAATGGCAGGCGTAAAGGAGCCGAATTTCACGGCCAATCTGTTTTAGTGATGCTGGTTGAGGTATAAATATTGGTCAGGGCACCAGGAGACTTCCCTGTTCTTCTTTAAACAGTGCTACATCTTCCTTTAGGTGCACCTGAGAGGATAGACAAGGCCATGGTCTCATCAGAAAGGCAGCACCACCAGTAGTGCGGCACTCCCTCAGCACTGCACTGGAGTGTCAGCCTAGATTATGTGCTCCAGTCTCTGGAGTGGGACTTGAACCCACGACCTTCTGACTCAAATGTGAGAGTGCTATCCACTGAGCCAAGACTGACAAAGCTGCATAAAACCAGGAAATAAGGCTACCATCAGCATCATAATAATCTCATAAAAAAAATTCCAGTGGCAACACTCAGCTTTAGCTTAAATTGCCAATTTTACTCAGAGGTCATAAAGCTGTGAGAAACAGAAATGTCACACTGGACCACTGGGAGCTGTTTTTCCAAAATTTGGGTTAACATGCATCAATGGGACAAAGTAGAAATAAATGTAACAGAGGCTATACCTAATCTGGTAGCGTTTAACGCTGTCACTGGGTGACTAATGCCACTGATATCACCTGCATTCAGCAGAACAATTACATAGAAGATAGGAGCAGGAGTAGGCCATTCGGCCCTTCGTGCCTGCTCCGCCATTTAATGAGATCATGGCTGATCCTTTAATTCAGTATCCCGTCCCCGCCTTCTCTCCGTAACCCTTAACCCCTTTTGCCCGTAGAAATATATCTAATTCCCTCTTAAATATATTTAATGAGCTGGCGTACACTGCCCTCTGTGGCAATGAGTTCCACAGGTTCACCACTCTCTGAGTGAAGAAATTCCCCCTCATCTCTGTCCTAAATGGTTTAGCCCTTATCCTTAAATTATGTCCTCTAGTTCTGTTCTCACCCGCCAAGGGAAACATTCCTTCTGCATCCAGTCTGTCTAGACCTGTCAGAATTTTATACACTTCTATGAGGTCCCCTCTCAATCTTCTAAACTCCAGTGTGTACATCCCTAAACTACATAGTCTCTCCTCATAGGTCATTCCCGCCATTCCTGGTATCAGCCTGGTGAATCGCCGCTGCACCCCCTCCATGGCAAGAACATCCTTCCTCAGATGAGGCGACCAAAACTGTACACAGTACTCGAGGTGTGGTCTCACCAGTGCCCTGTACAGCTGCAGCAAGGTATCCCTGTTCCTGTATTCTAACCCTTTTGCTATGAAGGCCAGCATACCGTTTGCCTTCTTGACCGCCTGTTGCACCTGCATGCTCGCCTTCAGTGACTGGTGTACAAGAACACCCAGGTCTCTCTGTACTTCCCCCTCTCCCAATCTATTGCCATTTAAATAATAATTTGCCCTCCCGTTCCTGCACCCAAGGTGGATAACTTCGCACTTGTCCACATTATAGTGCATCTGCCATTTATCCGCCCAATCGCCCAGTCTGTCCAAATCGCTCTGGAGCTTCCTGGTCTCTTCCTCTGAGCCCACCCCACCTCCTAGTTTAGTGTCGTCTGCAAATTTGGAAATGCTGCATCCGACTCCCTGATCCAGGTCATTAATGTAAATTGTGAACAGCTGGGGGCCCAGGACAGATCCCTGTGGTACCCCACTTGTTACTGCCTGCCATTCAGAAAATGAGCCGTTTATTCCAACTCTCTGTTTTCTATCTGACAGCCAGTTCCCTATCCACGCCAAAACTTTCCCCTTTATCCCATGAGCCTCAATTTTCCATGCTAATCTTTTATGTGGGACCTTATCGAAGGCCTTTTGGAAGTCCAGGTACACCACATCTACTGGCTCTCCCCCATCTATTCTACCAGTTACTCCCTCAAAAAATTCCAATAGATTAGTCAAGCACGATTTACCCTTTGTAAATCCATGTTGACTCTGTCCTATCCTGTCCCCATTTGCTAAGTGCTCCGCTATTTCATCCTTAATGATGGACTCCAGCATTTTGCCCACAACTGATGTAAGGCTTACAGGTCTGTAATTACCTGCTTTTTCCCTACCCCCCTTTTTGAATAGTGGGGTAACGTTAGCTACCCTCCAATCCATCGGCACTGTTCCCGAGTCTAATGAATTCTGAAAAATCATCCTTAGTGCATCCGCTATCTCTAGGGCCACCTCCTTCAGTACCCTAGGATGCATGTTATCAGGCCCTGGGGATTTGTCCACCTTCAATCCCTTTAGCTTCCTTAACACCATATCCTTAGAGATATTGATTTGCGTCAGTTCCTCCTTTGCCAATGTCCCTATTTTTCCCGATATCCCAGGGAGGTTTTTTGTGTCTTCCTTCGTAAAGACTGACCCAAAGTATGCATTTAGTTGATCTGCCATTTCCTTATTTCCCATTATATATTCCCCCGTATCTGACTGCAATGGACCAACTTTGGTTTTCACCAGTCTTTTCCTTTTGATATATTTATAAAAGCTTTTGGAGTTAGTTTTTATATTTTCCGCCAGCTTGTTTTCGTAAGCTATTTTGCCCCTCTTGATCATGCCCTTTGCCTTCCGTTGCTCTATCTTAAACTGTTCCCAATCTTCCGCTCTGGCGCTTTTTTTGGCTATTTTATACGCCCTATCTTTGGATTTTATGCTGTCTCTAATTTCCCCTGTTATCCACGGTTGAGTCACCTTTTTAGATTTCCTTTTATGCCAGATTGGTATAAACAATTTTTGCAATTTTGTCATTCTATCTTTAAATGTTTGCCATTGTTTATCTACCTCCAGTCCTCTCAGGAACGTTGTCCAATCAGACCTACTCAGTTCCCGTCTCATGGCATCATAATTCCCCTTGTTTAAATTCAGGACCTTAGTCTCTGAGTCAATTTCTTCGCTCTCCATTTCGAGTGAGAAATCGATCATGTTATGATCGCTCTGACCCAAGGGTCCCCGTACAACAAGATTACTGATTAGTCCCTTCTCATTGCACAGTACCCAGTCCAATATAGCCTGTTCCCGAGTTGGTTCCTCGACATATTGATCCAGATAACCATCCCTTAAACACTCAAGGAATTCCTCCTCCTCATTATTTTTACTGATTAGGCTAGTCCAATCTATATGTAAGTTAAAGTCACCTATGATGACAGCTGTGCTCTTATTGCACGCTTCTCTAATTTCCCTCGTGATGCCCTCCCTAACCTCTATTTTACTATTTGGAGGCCTATATACCACTCCTATTAATGTTTTTCGCCCCTCGCTATTTCTTAGCTCCACCCATATAGATTCTGTATTAACTGAGTTAATATCCTTCCTTTCAATTGCATTTATCCCCTCTTTTACTAGCAATGCTACCCCTCCTCCCTTTCTTTTTTGTCGATCCTTCCTAAATACTGAATACCCCTGTATGTTAAGCTCCCAGCCCTGCTCACCCTGCAACCATGTTTCCGTAATCCCAATTAGATCATAATTATTAACCTCTATTTCCACAGTTAATTCATCTACCTTGTTCCTGATGCTTCTCGCATTAAGGTATAAAACCCTCAGGCTTTTTTTATGCTCACATTTTTTATGAATTAGTTTGGCCCTTTGTTTTTTGTTCCTCACCCTTTTACCATTTATTTCTGTCTGCCTTTCACTTTCCTCTATTTCACTACATAGGTTTCTAGCCCCCTGCCATACTAGTTTAAATGCTCCCGAACTGCTTTATCAAAAATTACCCCGAGAACATCAGTTCCATCTCTGCACAGGTGTAGACCGTCCCTTTTGTATAGGTCACACCTACCACAAAACTGGTTCCAATGCCTCAAAAATTTAAAACCCTCCCTCTTACACCACTGCTCAAGCCACGTATTTAGCCTAACTATCCTGTTCTCTGTACTCTTACTAGCACGTGGCACTGGTAGTAATCCAGAGATTACTACCTTCGAGGTCCTACTTTTTAGCTTGGCTCCTAACTCCCTAAATTCTACTTGTAGGACCTCTTCCCTTTTTTTAGCTACGTCGTTGGTACCAACATGTATCACGACAACTGGCTGTTCCCCCTCCCCCTCCAGAATGTTCTGCACCCGCGCCGAGACATCCTTGACCCTTGCACCAGGGAGGCAACATACCATCCTGGAGTCTCGGTCGCGACCACAGAAACCCCTATCTATTCCCCTTACAATCGAATCCCCTATTACTATAGCCCTGCCACTCTTTTTCCCTCCCTTCTTTGCAACAGAGCCAGTCATGGTGCCATGAGCCTGGCTGCTGGTGCCTTCCCCCGATGCGTCACCCCCCCCGACAACAGTACCTAAGACGGTGAACCTGTTGCTAAGGGAGACAACCCCAGGGGATTTCTGCACTACCTTCCTGCCCTTGCTCTGCCTTTTGGTCACCCATGTACTGTCTACGCTGGCCTTAACCTGCGGTGTGACCAACTCACTAAATGTGCTATCCACACCCCTCTCAGAATCTTATTCTCCACAAAATAAAAACTATTAAAAAAAAGCAGTCTTCCAGAGCTCACCACTGCACAGGTAACCTTGCACCAGTCAGACTAACATGCATTATGGGCAAACTCTTGGAACCCATTATTTGACATAAAATTTGCAAGCAATTAGAAATGCATGGATTAATCAAGGGCATCCAGTACAAGTTGTGATTGACCAATTGGATAGATAAAGGGAATGCAGTTGATGTTGTACATGGATGTTCAGAAGGCGTTCGACAAGGTGTCTCACAAGAGATTTGTTAGAAAAATTCAGATATATGGTGTAAGAGAAAAAAGTAGCAACATGGATAAGAAGTTGGTTGACAGACAGCTGATGTTTCAAATGAAAAGTTTAACTATCTGAAAGAAAGAACTTGCATTTATATAGCACTTTCCACATCCTCAGGACGTCCCGAAGTGCTTCCCAGCCAATGAATTACATCTGAAGTGTAATCACTATTGTTATCTGGGTAGACGTGGCAACCAGAACGTGCTCAGCAGAGTCCCACAAACAGCAAATGAGATGAATGAGCAAGCAATCTGCTTCTAGTGGTGTTGGTTAAAGCTCAGGGAAATCAATATGCTTGCCCAGGGCAGAAATACCGGGGGGAATTTTTACTTACCGACACGCTGGGAGCTGGGAGATCCGGTAACCTCCGGGGAAACCCAGAAGTCTGGGTGTCCCCTCTTGCTGTGGAGGTTTAACTCCATAGTGTGCGTCTTACGTCATTAGCAGGTTCCCCACCTGGAAGTCAGCCTGACTGACAGGCTTAGCTTCCAGTTGGGCGGGGAATCCTCCGGAGGCCGCCGCAGGACCAGGTAGGCCGAATCCCCGAGCCCAGGGGGGAGGGGTCCGATCCCGGGGGTGGGGGGGTCCGATCCCCGATCCCCGACCTCGGGGGTGTGTCCGATCCCAAGAGGGGTTCCGATTGCAAGGGGGGTCCGATCCCAAAGGAGGGTCCTGTTATGTCTGACATTTGGTGATAGGTACTCGATTGCCTTGGCCTGAGCACATGGAGTTTGATAGTGCTGTTATCATAGTATTGTGTATAGGTATTCGATTGCTTGTGCCTGGAAGTGTGTGTGTGTGGTAGCCATGATTACAGCAGCATGAACTGAACTCACTGATGGTCTCTGGATTATCTTTGCAAACACAATATTTGGCGACAAGGATGGCTGAAATCTCTCTTCCACCACCTCTTCCCTTCCTTGCACTACCCGGTGAGCCCCCGATCCCATGGGTTCGCTGGTTACAGTCCTTTAAAACCTACCTCATTGCTCTTGGACTAGAAACTGTGAGTACGGCTCGGAAAAAGGCACTGTCATCCCATTGCTTGGGAGCGGAGGGCCAGCGTGTTCTTGGGACATTATGCACAGCAGACTCAATCCAAACATATGATGAGGCTGTGGCTCTGTTAAGCACACACTTCTCTGCCCCACAAAGTGCCCTCCTGCGGCGATTCATTTTTAGACAGCGTCACCAACTCCTCGGCGAGTCAGTGCATCAATACGTGGCTAATTTGAGGGGGTTAGCTAGCTCGTGCAAGTTCGGTGCATTACAAGATGAGATGGTGCGATCAACTAATAGAGCACACCAACAACGTGAGAGTGCGTGAAAGACTGTTACTCGAGTCCGACGATCTGTCGTTGTCACAGGCAGTCAACATTGCCTTTCAAGTGGAGTCTGCAGCCGAATGTGCAGCGAAACTAGCACACACACCTAGTGACAGCGCCCTCGGCCCCGACAGCTCTGACACGGTAATGCTCGCGCGACGGCAGCAACGCGCGCTACCGCGGCAACAGTGTGGAAACTGCGGATCTCGTTCACATGCTACCAGAGCGCAGAATTGCCCCACGCACGGCCAAGCCTGTCGCAATTGTGGAAAACAAAATCACTTTGCCAATGTCTGCCGCTCTGCCCCGGTTGCTACAAATGAACACTCTCAGTCCTCAAGCACTATAATTCACAACGTGAGCTCTGGGCCAGTAGTGGCTTTCAAATCATGCACAATTAACCTGAAGGATGTGTGCATCCCGCTGTTGTTGGATACCAGTGCCAGCGTCTCACTGCTGAATGTGGACACATTCAAACGCTTTTTCAGCTCCCTGCCACTCTCTGCGCCCTCCACTACCCTTTGCGGGTATGGTAATTCGAAAATTGGACTAGTGGGCTCAGTCAACCTCACTGTACGCTATGGAACAAAAGTTTTGCCAGATTTTTGTTTTCATGTGGCACGCCAAGGAGCTAACCTGATGGGGCTGGATCTTTTCACTGACCTGGGTTTTTCTCTCTTGGACACCGGCAGGTCTGCGATTCTGCACGTCGCCTCACTGTGGCGCCAAACATGGCCAGCACTCTTCGAGGGTCTGGGCTGCCTGACTGCCTTCACCCACCAGCCCATGGTTGACTCCACCGTTACCCCTGTCATTCAGCCACTGCGCCGCATCCCGCTTGCTCTCCGTGACCGGGTCACAGCTGAACTAAAGCAGCTACTGGAAGCCGGCATCATCGAACCAGTTGATGCCTCCCCATGGGTCTCCAACCTGGTGGTCGCAACGAAAAAGTCAGGTGGTCTACGCGTCTGTGTCGATCTTCGAGCAGTGAATAAGGCCGTAATCCCTGACAAGTATCCACTGCCCACGTCAGAGGAACTCACAGCGCAGTTCTATGGTTCCATCCTGTTCTTGAAACTGGACATTCAACAGGGCTATCTACAGGTTCCCCTCCACCTCAGCAGCAGGGACCTCACTGCTTTTGTGACACATGCTGGCATCTTTCGGTACACCAGGATGCCATTTGGACTTAGCTCTGCACCCAGATGCTTCCAAAAGGTGATGGCCTCTGTGCTCGCGGGCATTCCTGGGGTGGCCATCTACCTGGATGACATCGTCGTGCATAGGCCCTCGACCTCCACTCACGATGAACGCCTTCACAGAGTTTTCACAGCTCTAGCAGAACACAAGCTCACACTGAATGGCGAAAAGTGTGTCTTTGCTGTTTCAGAGATCGAATTTGTGGGGTTTCGGTTGTCGGCTGATGGTATATCCCCACTCCAGTCAAACGTGGATGCCATTCACAGCATCCCAGAACCCAGCTCTGCAGCACAGGTTGCCTCCTTCCTTGGCATGACTGGGTACTACCTGAAGTTTTTGCCCCAGTACTCAGCCACCACAGCCCCACTGCGCCAGCTCCTGCGAAAGGTCACAAGCCTGTACGGAAGCTGTTCGCCTCCTCAAATCGCAGCTCATGTCGCCTCCAGTGTTGGCTCACTTTGACGTCGCCAGCCCCACCCTCATCACCTGCGACGCGTCCGCTGCAGCTCTGGGGGCAGTGTTATCGCAGATACAGAATGGAGTGGAGAAACCAATCGCCTTTGCCTCCCGAGCCCTTAGCCCCACCGAACAGAAGTACTCAGTAGGCGAGCGTGAGGCGCTGGCGTGCGTCTGGGCATGTGAGCGGTGGCACCTGTACGCGTATGGCCGTGCCTTCACCCTGCGAACCGATCACCAGGCTCTCACTGCCCTGCTGTCGACATCCGGCACGGGCCACAGACCACTGCGTCTACACCGCTGGTCTGACCGCCTCCGCCAATACAATTTCAGTCTCCAGTTCACACCAGGACGTGACAATGTTGTTGCAGATCTGCTCTCCCGCACTGTCTCTGCCCCAGCCCCACTCGTCGGGTCTGAACAAGTGGAACAGGATATCGTCCAGATGCTGCACACGCCTCTCCAAACCACAGTCTCTCTCCAGGAGCTCAAAGAGGCCTCTGAACAGGATCCAGCCCTCTCCCAGCTGTGCACCTTCATCAGAGATGGCTGGCCTCGTAAGGTGCCTGAGGAACTGTCTGCCTACTCCAGAGTTAAAGAGGAGCTCTCCTGCTGGAATGACTCCTGTGTTGCACGTGGGCTCTGCACTGTGGTCCCAAGTGCCCTTCGTGCACGTGTTTTATCCATGGCGCATGAGGGCCACTTGGGCATAGTGAAGCTCAAACAACGATGCCGAGACCTGGTGTGGTGGCTGGGTATCGACAGGGAAATCGAGGCCCTGGTCAAGGACTGTGCAGCTTGCCTTGTAAGTGGCAAGACTGGCCACCAAGCTCCCCCACCCCTGCAACCCCTTGCCTGGCCCTCTCAGCCCTGGGAGCACCTGCAGCTGGACGTCTGCGGGGAGATCCATGGTGTCCCCCACCATCAACGGTTCCTAGTGGTGACCTATGACCTGCACTCAAAATGGCCAGAGGTCACTGCCGTGGGCTCCGTCACCTCTCGGGTCATCATTGATATCCTTGAGTCCCTCTTCTCCCGCTGGGGGCATCCAAAGGCCATCACCACAGACAATGGCCCCCAAATGGTCTCTTCGGAACTCTCCTCTTACCTTGAGAGCAAGGGCATCCGTCACATTCGCACAGCGTACTACCACCCCGAGTCAAATGGGGGGGGTGGAGCGTTTTAACCAGACACTGAAAAATGACCTCAGAGCACACCTATCCCAGGGGTGTGTGTTTGACAAGGCCCTCCTCCAGACACTGCTGCACTACAGAGCCTCCCAGCATTCCACTACAGGGGTCTCACCCGCATCCCTCATGCTAGGCCGTGAGCTCATGCTGCCCCTTGGCAGGTTCCACCCCTCGCTAGCTCAGAGCCCTGCTCTACCGGCTCAAGCCACAGTCGCTAGACAGCAGGAGAAGATGAAACTCCGCTTCGACCAGTCGAAGAGGGCCAAGGCGCCCAACATCTCAGTCTCCGATTGGGTCAGAGACCGCAGGCCTCACCGCAATAATAAGATGGCGTCATTCTGGTCCTCCCCTCTCCAAATCAGCCGTCAACTTGGACCAGCCACTTTCTGCCTCACTGACGGCTCTCGGTGGCATGCCAGCCGCCTTCGGAAGGTGCCAGCACCCCCTGATGCGGGATTATACGGACCTAACCCCCAAGCCTTACCCCCAGAGTGGCGGGATGCACATGTGGCTCAGCCAGCCAACCCTCAAGCAGATGTTGCGCCTCAGCCTGCTCCTCACCAGTCCCCACTTCGGCCTGCTCTTCACCAGTCCGCACCTTGGCCTGTTCGTACACGTTCTCGCCCTGGCCACCTACAGGACTTTGTCACTACATTTCATGTTTGAAATTCTGTGAGGGGAGAGGAAATGTTATGTCTGACATTTGGTGATAGGTACTCGATTGCCTTGGCCTGAGCACATGGAGTTTGATAGTGCTGTTATCATTGTATTGTGTATAGGTATTCGATTGCTTGTGCCTGGAAGTGTGTGTGTGTGGCAGCCATGATTAAAGCAGCATGAACTGAACTCACTGACGGTCTCTGGATTATCTTTGCAAACACAATAGGTCCGATCCCCAACCCCAGGGACTCCAATCCTGGGGAGGGGGGGTTTGATTAGGGGGGGCCTGATGGTGGGGGAGCCTGGGGGCTGGGAGGAAGCACTCCTGATCCTCCTGGTCCACAAGGGGTGCTCCCTGAGGCTGTGCTCACCTTGCTACAGCTGTAGGGTTGCCTGAGACCCGGGAAACCCAGCCAGCCACAGTTAAACATGCAAAGCAGGTTAAATCCGAGGCTTCCGGCCTACTTAACATATTTTAAATGCCACCCCACACATGCCCCCACACACACACCCACATACACACCCACATACACACGCACCTACACACGCATGCACCCATTGGTTTATTGACTGGAAATCCTCACTAGCTTCCTGCCATAGTAGCACCACCTGAGATCCGGAGGCCAACGAGTATTTTCACTTCTTGTTTTTCATTTCCTATTTTAATGAGCATTTCTGCCTTAAAGTTGTAGCCTTGACCTTGGTCCTTTCATTCTGAATTAAAGAATTTTTATCACTTCCAGAAGGAAAAAAACAAAACTCCAGAGAAGTAACTAACCCATTAATTAGAGTATAAAGTATTTTATTTTACCAGCCAAGGACAACTATAATTACAGTTGCAGAACACTAGATAACAGGATCTTCACAAAGCTAACCACAGCTCCACTTTCTGTAGGCTGCCTGACAAGACTGGATCAAATTACACATTGCAGGTACTCTACAGCAGGCGGGATCAAATCACATATTTCAGACAAACTTTGGCCGTGTCTTGTCCTCCAAGGGAACCAATCAGCAATCTGGTCCAACCCATTTGTGTTGCAAATAAACACAGCCCTGTCACCCTGGCTGAGATCAGCTAAGTCAGCATAGATGGCGAATCGAACCTGGGTATATACGGCTCTGTTACAATAAACGCCTTTACCCATTGAAGCTTTGAGGGAGTTTATCTTATCTGTTCAATGACCTAAGACAACAACAACAGCTTGCATTTATATAGCATTCACTTGGCAAATGCTCCCTTGCACTTCACTGAATATGCAACAACTTGCTGACTAGATTTGCAAGTGAACAGTGACCACTTCGACAAAGTACCGGAGAACTGCAGGTACCCAAGGAACCATGCCCCAAGAAGAGTCACCACTATCAGGAGATGTGATAAAACTGGAAGAAAAAGCGCTATTAGCATACAGACTATCTTTGGAAGCCTTAGTATTAAAATTCCCTTGGGCATGTTCTTTTGAAGATGGTTTCAGTTACAGAGTTGATGAGCCCTTTTTTGTTTCTATGAGTGATAGGACGTACGGCACAGAAACAGGCCATTCGGCCCCACCAGTCCATGCCAGCGTTTATGCTCCACTGGAGCTTCCTCCCGTCTTTCCTCATCTAAATCTATCAGCATAACCCTCTATTCCCTTCTCCCTCATATGCTTGTCCAGCCTCCCCTTAACTGCATCTATACTATTCACTTCAACCACTCCCTGTGATAGCGAGTTCCACATTCTCACCACTCTTTGGGTAAAGAAGTTTCTTCTGAATTTCCTTTTGGATTTCTTGGTGACTATCTTATATTGATGGCCTCTAGTTTTGCTCTTCCCCACAAGTGGAAACATTCTCTCTGTATCCACTCCATCAAAATGTTTCATAATTTTAAAGACCTCTATTAGGTCACCCCTCAACCTTTTTCAAGAGAAAAGAGACCCAGCCTGTTCATCCTTTCCTGATATGTATACCCTCGCATTTTTGTATCATCCTTGTAAATCCTCTCTGCACCCTCTCCAGTGCCTCTATATCCTTTTTGTAATATGGTGACCAGAACTGTACGCAGTACTCGGAGTGTGGTCTAACCAAGGTTCCATACAGGTTTAGCATAACTTCCCTACTTTTCAATTCTATCTCTCTAGAAATAAACCCTAGTGCTTGGTTTGCTTTTTTATGGCCTTGCTAACCTGTGTCGCAACCTTTAGTGATTTGTGTATTTTTACTCCGAGATCCCTTTGTTCCTCTACCCCACCTAGACTCGCACCCTCCATGATGAAGATCTCTGGGTGACATGTTTGTCTCAGGAACTCAGATCATGCACATGCAATTTGCAGCTGATGGAGTCCCAGACTTTGCTTCGGATAATCTAGACTGCAATCGTTTAACAGCTTGACTGCTAACTTACTCAGTCCTGAACAGACTGTTTTTTAGAGTTCTTTGAGCTGTCCTTGAGCTCCTGCCTCAAGAGGCTGATTTCATCTGTTGATTTATTGCTGCAGAGCTAGATGTCCACTCGCTCTTTGCATCGACATGCCTCGGTTAAGTATGGAGCAATGCCGGCAGTCCAGTACTAGAGTGCTGCAACCCCCGCCTGTAGAGCAGCACACTGAGGATAACACAATCTAATTCCTATCGTCTGCTTCCTCGGTTTGTAGTGCTGGCTTCGTTCCCGAATAGGATTTCCAAACTCATTGTTCTTCCTGCGCCTTTCGTAGAGAGCCTGAAAATTGCACCTATAACATAAAATTGCTGGATAGTTATCACCATTGAGTGAGGTGGCACTCTCGCCTCTGAGTCAGAAAGTCATGGGTTCAGGTCCCACTCCAGGGACTCGAGCATCTGATCCAGACTGACACTCCAGTGCAGTACCGAGTGAGTGCTGCACTGTCGGAGGTGCCATTTTTTGGATGGGACATTAAACCGAGGCCCTGTCTGCCCTCCCAGGTGGATGCAAAAGATCCCACGGCACTTTTCGAAGAGGAGAAGGGCAGTTCTCCCTGGTGACATGGCCAATATTTATCCCTCAACCAACATCGAAAACAGATTATCTGGTTGTTGTCACATTGCTGTTTGTGGGACCTTGCTATGCGCAAATTGACTGACGCATTTCCTACATTACAACCACACTTCACTGGCTGTGGAAGTACTTCATTGGCTGTAAAGTGCTTTAGGATGCCCTGAGATCATGAAAGGCGTTATATACACGCAAGCTCTTTCTTTCTTCTTCAACATTCCTAGGAAGTAGGCAGAGGTGCGGACAAATGGAGTTTATTTGGACAGACTAAGGAATGAGAGGAAAGTAATCTGCCTACTCATAGACGAATTGTTGTAGCCTCGTGAATGTAGAAACAAATGAGAAATGCCCAGTTCTTAGATTTTTGCGAAGTATTAATTGACATGAATCTTGTCCTTCATGTGGAAATGACTTATGAAATGATACTGGGCGGCCTGCTGGTGGCACTGTCTAGGGAGAGTATAAATACTCGGGCACGGGCCCAGCTTGCTCAGGACATTCTTTAACAGGAACTAGTGAAGGACACAACTAGATCTCCATGTTGTAAAACAGTTGATTAAAGCTTTGTTTAACGCTTAGACCAAGTGCCTAGTAGTTTTCTTACATCATTAATAAATGGAGGTGATTTGTCATTCAGGGAAATCAATATGCTTGAAAGCAGTACACAAGAAATAAAACATTAATAAGTCAATGAAAAATTCCCATGATAAATGTAAATCAAGGAAGTTGGAGGGAGAAAATAAAATACCTTTCTGAAGAAAAAGTTGTGTAATAGCTTTTTAAATAGTCCATTAAATTGCCCGTTGTAATAAATGTCTGAGCTGACGGAAATAAAATTATCTAGTGAGCTCTCCCAATGGCCTAGTGGGTAAAAGAAGTGTCTGCTGGACCATGCATACCAGACGTGCCGGGTTTGATTGCTGGTATGTGTTTAGTAGATCTCAGCCACAGCAGCAGCTGGTGTTCCACAATTGGCCCCGTAGGCTAGTGACAGGGAAAATCAGGCAGGATCACTGCTCCAGTGACTTATGCTGGAAAAGTGTGAATGTGGAAGCCAGCTGAGAACAGGATTGGACTCAGCCGTGATATTCTCCATGGTTGAATATCTAGGGGAATCAAGGGCTATGGGGGATTGGGCAGGAAAATGGTGTTGAGGTCATCGATCAGCCATGATCTTATTGAATGGTGGAGCAGGCTCGAGGGCCCGTATGGCCAACTCCTGCTCCTAATTCTTATGTATCTAGGTATGCTATCTAGGTTTACACTTGAAGACAGGTCACTTGGGTGAGGTACTGGAGGGCTGGTGGGGCCAAAGGGTTGATGTACTGGTGAGCTAATGGTGTTCATGGGGTGAGGTACTGGAATACTAGTGGGCCCATGGGGTAATGTACTGGAATACTAGTGGGCCCATGGGGTAATGTACTGGAATACTAGTGGGCCCATGGAGTGATGTACTGGAATACTAGTGGGCCCATGGAGTGATGTACTGGATAACTAGTGGGCCCATGGAGTAATGTGCTGGAATACTACTGGGCCCATGGGGTGATGTACTGGAATACTAGTGGGCCCATGGGGTAATGTACTGGAATACTAGTGGGCCCATGGGGTAATGTACTGGAATACTAGTGGGCCCATGGGGTAATGTACTGGAATACTAGTGGGCCCATGGAGTGATGTACTGGAATACTAGTGGGCCCATGGGGTAATGTACTGGAATACTAGTGGGTCCATGGGGTAATGTACTGGAATACTACTGGGCCCATGGGGTAATGTACTGGAATACTAGTGGGCCCATGGGGTAATGTACTGGAATACTAGTGGGCCCATGGGGTAATGTACTGGAATACTAGTGGGCCCATGGGGTAATGTACTGGAATACTAAATTCCAATCAAGAACCGCAACCCTAAATTATTTTTTCTTCCCCTCACCCAGCTTGAAAATACTAAGGTCAGTTATAGTGCCCACCATTGCCCTAGCTGAAATCAGCTAGCTCAACAAAGACCAGGGGTTGAACCTGGATCTTCCTGCTCTGTGTGACTTACTGTGACACCGTGCTTCTGGGGCAATCAACGGAAATGAAAATCAAGCGGTTTCTACAACAGTGGCCGATCCTCAATGCCTGTCTCCCACAGTTAGTTCAATGGGAGATCAGCAGAACTCAAGGAAACAGATGTGGTTACATGAGGTCTTCTCCGTTTCTGGGAGTTTCCTGTCTGCCTTGTAAGGGCCGCGACGTAATAAAACTCACTACGCACTTGGTTTGAGTATAAAGCAAGGCTTTAATCAACTTGTTTCAGAACATGGAGGTCTAGTTGTACTTCACTAGTTCCTGTCTTACAAAATGTCCCTAGGCAAGCTGGGCCCACGCCCGAGTATTTATACTCCTTGGACAGTGCCACCAGCTGGCCATCCAGTGTTATTTCATGAGTAGTTTCTTTATGATGATGAGATTTATAACAGGCCGCAATGTCCAAATGTCCTTAACGAGGCAAATGAAAAGCCGTAGGGGGCTAGAGCCCGGGCAGGGGTTTCCCGAAGCCAGAGTTCCCATTTCTGATGCTGACTGGGCACCTTGGTGTAGTAGTGGCAGCCAGAACGTCGGGAAAGATGAGGTGTATCGCCATCCAGGAGGGTGAAAGTGGGTCCCACCAGTGGGGGTCCAGCCCGGCTGGAATTATCCTGGCCTGCCCCCTTGCTCAGGGGCCAACTGAAGCAATGCCAGTCAGGCCCTTTCTCCCTTCACCCTGTGGGCGGACGGATTTCTGATGGCTCGGGGCAGGCAGGGGCCAAAGATACACCCCAAGTTGCGCTTGCACCCGCCTGCTTTTTGCGAATGAGATGCCCTCCCACAAACTCCAGCAGGGTCAATGTCGGGCTGCACTGGTGGGCACAATCCAGGTACATAGACCAGAATTACCATCCATGGAATTTCAGGACCAATTGTGTTTAAATTATTTACGTTTGAAATGCAGTTTCGTTTGCACAAATCTGACCTGTTCTCAACATTTTGATGCGAATGAAACCTAGCACATATTTAAATAGTGTGTGAGTATTATTCATTCTAGTCTAAATCCCGAGAGGTGAAAGCAGTGCAGTTTAACCAAGAACTCATTCAAAGTAGATTCTCTTACTTCTATGTACAGAGGTGATGAGATAACACCAGCAAAGGTACTGTTGGTAACATTTAGGAATGAAATTCATAGAATCATACAGCACAGAAGGAGGCCATTCAGCCTATCGTGTCTGTGCCAGCTCTTTGAAAGAGTTATCCAATCAGTCCTACTTCCTCGCTCTTTCCCCATAGCCCTGCAAATTTCTCCTTTTCAAGAATACATCCAACTCCCCTTTGAAAGTTACTATTGAATGTCCTTCCACCGCCCTGTCAGGCAGTGCATTCCGCCAGTTCCGCTAGTAAGTGAAAATGGCTCAATCCAAACAAATCTACAACAGATCTAGGCTGAGCATAGAATTCCAAACTATTTTCAAATCCAAATGTAAAATGTTCCCTATATATAATGGCTGTGTTCCTCAGACTTGTAAACATCATAGAAGTGAGGTTGGGGTGGCACTTCCGCCGGCTAATCTAAAGTGGGCGTGACCCCAACCCCAAGTTGCAGGGTGAGGTCATTTTCAATAAGAGGGTCACGCGCTCCCGCTCCAAGAGGGGAAGCCAGAGGCTGCATGGGCTGAAGACCTAAAGTGCTGCCAAAACCCGCCGAGAGTGTCCCACAGCGGTAGACCTACATCACAGACCTACTGCTGCACAAACCTTTTTTGCTTCCGTAGCCATGAGCTGGACGAGTTTAACAAAATGCTGCTGGTGGGACCCAGTTGCGGCTCTCAGCAGATGTAGGTAGATGTTGGGCCAATCAGGATGTATCTGGAAGGAGACCTGGGTTATCCCAGATTGGATCTAGACACGGACCCAAACTGCTGCTGGAATGTAAGTGGAGCGGGCAGAAGAAACATCCTCCTGGATCGAGACTTCATCCTTCCTTCCAAACTCTTGGAATTAATGTCATTACCCTAAGACGATTGCACCATTTTGAGATTATTACCACCCGTTCGACAGGTTAATATCAACCCACTTGAGTGATTTCAAGACCAATGTCATCTTTGGGTTTTTACAGTGCAGTAGCTATTGAAGCTCTGTGCTCATGTTTTGATATCTGAATTCCTTGATCACATTATTGCATTGTCACTTCCTTGTATCTATTTCCTATTGCTCAGCACACTAAATCTTGCATCAGGCGGAGACTGCACATTCTTTTTCTTCAGACTGAATTGCTAAATGAATGACTGACTTGGACTTTTATCTGCTCTTCATAGAAATTATGATCAAAATGCAATGTGTTTGAGCAAAATTGGTTATGCATTTAGCAGGATTCAATGAATGGGAACCTCCACGGAATGATTCAACAAAGTCTTGCACCCAGCAGGTGCCACACTTCAAATGTGTGTGCAGCACAAAATATGTCAAGCTTTTTTGATTGGCTCAACGGGTCATGGGATTCACTCATACAGAAACATTGGAAAAGCAGCCATATTGCTTCCTCACCCACCCTCTGAGAAACCATTGAACATTTGTAACAATATAAACACATACAAAATTCAAGAATTCTAAAAATCAGATACAACACCTGTCATAAATCGTGCCATTCATGTAGAAATGACTTATGAAATATACTGGGTGGCCTACTGGTGGCGCTGTCCAGGGAGAGTATAAATACTCAGGCACGGGCCCAGCTTGCTCAGGGACATTTTGTAAACAGGAACTAGTGAAGGATAACTAGACTTCCATGTTGTGAAACTGTCGATTAAAGCCTTGTTTAATACTCTGACCAAGTGACTAGTATTTTTCTTACGTCAACACCTATCAATACTGTTACCCATTACAGCTTAGCAAACAACTGTCTCCATTGGCCTCCCATTTCTTAGCACTTTCAGCCTCGCCTTCTCCTTCATTCTCTGAGCTCCTCTTCTCATCCTTCACTGCCGTGCCAACTCTATGACCGTCAATAGTCTCCGTTATGGTTCCCCACGTGTATAATTGACTCCTCGCCTCCTCTTAGCCCTGTGAGCTTCTTCACCAATTCACCTGGTGAGCCACCTGTGTGTGCACACCCTCACTGCTCCTGGCCCATGCTGCCATTGTCAGAGGTATCTCACTGTCTCTCTCTTCCATGAGCAAATGGGAAGTCAGCTGGGAATTCTGTGAAGTTTACGTGCCCTTGTCTCTTTAATAGGCATGGGATGAATTTTAAATGGTACATTCTGCTTTCTAGCCATGAAACTGGATGGATAGATTGGTTTGGATGAAATTCCTTGCCACCCTTTGCCAAAGAAGTTCAGTTTGGAGCAGTAGGAGCTGGGCTAATCAGGGTTTTGGCTAGCTTTGAAGCTCAAGTTAGTTGAAATGAAGACTGTTTCTCAGGCCAGCATATTCTCATGGATACAACACTGCATTCCCTTGTGGAAGAGTTATTCTGGCTCTAAGCTACATACAAAGGTGGCATTCAATACTTGCAGTTCTATATTCTCAAGTACTTTGGTTCTTATCCATTGTAGATTGTGATCCAAACAAGACTTCTTTAGTAGTGTGAACCGTACACAAATCATGAAGCTGGTACATAGACTGGAGTGGACACAGCATATACTAAATAACCACAGTCATTTTAAATGACATGCAATAGGCCTTTTGAAAAACACTGACTTGTTTCATATCTCTTTCTGATAATGAAGTTGAAATTGCCATCTATGATTGTGCAGTAATGTTAACCCCGATATAGACAAAAAGTGAGACTGGCAAAAGAGAGACACCTATACACAAGATAATAGTGAGACCTAATACAAAAAGAAAATACTACAGATGCTGGAAATCTGAAATAAAAACAGAAAATGCTGGAGATACTCAGCAGGTCAGGCAGCATCTGTGGAGAGAGAAACAGAGTTAACGTTTCAGGGCGATGACCCTTTGTCAGAACTGGAAAAAAGCAGGAAATGGAACAGATTTTTAAGCAAGTGTAGGGGCTGGGAAAAGGGGGAGGGGATGAAAGAATAAAAGGCAGGATAGAAGGCAGGAGAGGTTAAGAGACATTAAGGGATATTCAAGGCGAGAGGAGATGGTAATGGGACAGGTTAAGAAACAAAAGATGACTCTAGATGAAGTGTAAATTGCGCTGGCAGAATGATAATAGTGAGACTGCTTGTTACAAATTTCCGGTCTGCCTCAGATATTCCTTGGGGTAACTGCAGTGCTGGGTTCCTCTGGTATGGGGTCCAGGTGTCTTATGTTCAGAAGTGTGCCTGTACTGCCTGATACCTAATTATATAATAGCCTCGCCCAGGGGTGTAACACTAGGGCCCCCTTGTGATCTGACCTTGATATTGTGCCCCTTACATATGCCCTCATGCTGGCTTCCCCGATCCTTCACAAGTGAACTGAACAACACTTTAATTAGACGAGGTATGATGGGAATCATTCAGGTGCTTTATTTTACAGACAGCAAGTGAACATGCAGATTAACAGTCAAAGTGAATCCCACTTCCTTCAGTCAATCTCACATCGCTCCTCAGAAACACAAGGACAAACAATAAATGATGCACCCAATCCCTTTTGTGGGCTGACTTACTTGCTTTTTGCATTACCTTTCTTTCCAACTATTTCTAACTGCAAAAAACTGACCTCCTGCATCTCAGCTTCCATTCCCGGCACCAGGCTTACACCTCCCAGTTCCTTGTTTAAACCCTGATTAACTGCCCAGGTGTATTTTTCTCCTAAACACGGCATATTGACTAACAGTAGAAAGCAAGACCTGTGACTTCTTCTCCATTCAGGGATTTTCCAGTAGGACTGTCAACCAAACTAACTATCCCCTCTCTCCAAAGATTAGATTCTCAGTAGACACCTCATGCTGGGCAAATATGAACAGGATTATCGACACAATAATAAGGGTGGTTATTTCATTAGGTCATTGGAGACAAGACGATGAATTGATTAATGTCTTTGTAGGTGACAATAAGGATAATTAGCCAATTAAAACATCGAATTCCCACCTCCCGCACCCCTCCTGTCTCAGCCCTGCAGCCTGTGGCCTTAAAACACAGCCCTTAAACAGACCTCATTCCCTATTCCTCTCCATGAAAAGATCCAAAATCCTGAAACATGACACTCTATACATGAAAAAGAGGGATCATCATAAACACAAATATGGAAATTCCCACACACAAGGAAGTCACCTCCTCATACACAAGAAAGCGAGACTCCCCATACACACAAAAAGTGAGATTTTTAAAACGTGCGACTCCCCCCATGCACAACAAAAGCAAAGTACTTCATACATGAAAAAAGAAAGCCTGTGCTTAATGCATGACAAATGTGAGCTGTAATTTTCCTTTCCCCCTCACCTTCCCCACTTCTTTCCCCCTCATCCTTTCCCCTGTTGCCTAGCATATCCTCTCACTCTCAGTTACTCTGTTATCCTCTTCTCTTTCCCCATCGTTCCTTATTCCCTGCCCATCGTACCCAGCTCCTTTCTTCCTCATTCAACCCTTCTTTCTCCATCATCATCCTCCCTCTGTTCCTCATCCTCCCCATTCCTTGCCCCACCCCTCCTCTTTCCCCCTCCTTGTAGTTGCTGGTAAAGGCCTGATTCCAAGCGCAGCCCTTTTCCAGTACTCTGGGCAAAAGAATTTCAAGAGCTGGCTTTGGGCTTGGAACCAGCAGGAGTTCTGTGGGCTGGATGAAAGGAGTTTGTGGGCTGCATTTGGACTGTGGGCCAGCCCTTCAACAGCCTCTGGGAGAGAGGTGAGAAAGTGTGATACCCGAGCTCACTGCTGCCGTTATCTTTATCCTTCCCAACTGCACTTTCCAGTAAGGGTAGGGAATGGAACCCTTTCTCCCCCTTCCCTTCCCCAGCACTGAGGCCAACTGATGAGGCCTATTATGACCATCCTGGCTGCTATCGGCTAACTTAGGACTGACCAGAGATAAAGCAGACTTTCCTGAACTGTTTTTATTCGTACTCAGTTTCACACTGGAAGCGCATTTGCCGATTTAGACATCGGGGAAATTGCAACTCTGACCTTTTAGGAGGAAACTGAGCTTTTGTATTTGGAAAGTTACACAATATCTGAACAGGAAAAGATGAACAAATTGAAACAAATTCATCGAATAAAGTCCTTGAGCCAGCAGAAAATATGAGCTTCCGATCAGCTGATCTGTGTGCCAGTGCTTTTATGTATTGCACCTCACAGGATTTGCAAACTTCAATCTATAAAAATTATTCTCTTAGTACTGGGGTGAGGGGCGGGGCCGGATTTCCACATTGCGTTATGTGTAATGAACTCTTAAATCCGTTCTTTATAAATGGTTTTCTGATTCAGCCTTTAATGTGTTATTAGCAGAAGTAAGGACCAGAAGGAACAGCCTCTTGGGTACTGAGATCAGGAAGCCACAGAAAAGTGTGGTGCAGACAATATGGAGGGAGATTGCTGTGGCAATCAGTGCAACCTCTGCCACCCCAGGAACTGCTACACAGTACAGGAGGAGGTTTAATGACCCCACAAGATTGGCCAAGGAAAATGTAGGCATTGTTCCCTATGCCCCGCTTGTAACATGGATATAAGCATGACCCTCCTCCTAACCTTCATTTCCTCTTAGTGTCATTACTCAGTGAAGGGGCCTACTGAACCTCTGCCATCAATACTGCACCTTAACTCCATAACACTGTCTTCTTCTTTTGTATGGTAGTCGCAAAGCAAATCAAATGTCAATATCTAAGTCAGATATCCAGGCCGAAGCTTCCGTGGATATCTTGTAGGCTGCCTGAGAATTTCCACTGAGGGCAGTGCTCAATGATGCGCTCCAGGGTCTGATTAGGAGCTCCGCAGTCGCATCTTCCATCTAGGGAGAAGGTGGCAGCATCTACCATGACCGGTTCTGAGGCGGTTGATGGTTGTCCACTGTTTGCAAGGAAGGTTTGATCCTTCAGGTTGTACTGTGGGGTCCTCTATCAGGAATCCATTCCGTATGTCACAGTTCTTCCAAGCATTTCGCCATCGGTCATCAAGGCTAAGGGGAGATCGCTGAAGGGCTTCGGCGATGGTCTAAAATGGCCCTCTGGATTTGAGACGGGTTGGTGGTAGTTTGTTCAAGTCGGCCTGGATCAGCATGTCTTTGCTGGGGTAGCGGTTGTATTCTTTGGAGACTGCATATTCGCGGCGTAGGTGTGGTGGTGTGATGTTTGCAAGCACGGGCAGCCAAGGTGTTGGTGTCAATAAAAGCGTACCGGTGATAATTCTCATAGTAGAATTCAGCTGGACATCAATGCATGTCAAATCAGCTGGATTTGACATGCGGAATTGAAAGCCATGCCGGAGAGCAGTACTCCGCTGTAGAGTAGACCAGGGTGAGTGCTGAAGTACGGAGGGTTTGAGCGTCTGCTCCCCATGTGGATCCAGCGAGGTTCTGGATCAAGTTTCTTCCCTAGGTTCTGGAGATGTTGTCTATATGACAGGGTGTGATCGACTGTGACTCCTAAATAGGTGGGTTTTTTGGCATGGTTTACCTCTGCGCCGCAAAGGGAGACTTTCAACGCTTGGTTTGCTTGATGGGTGTTGAGGTGGAATGTCGAGGTGATGGTCTTTTGCGGGTTTGGCCAAAGTCGCCATCGGTGGAAGTAGGCCTCCATGCTCTGTAAATCACTGGTCAGGGTCTCCTCAATGATGTACAGATTCATGTTTTGCGTGGCCAAGGCAATGTCATCAGCGTATACGAAATTGCGGGACTCTGTTTCGGGCAGGTCACTGGTGTAAACGTTGAATAACACGGGTGCCAGGACAGAACCCTGTGGGTGTCTGTTGTTCAATGTCCAATATCTGCTCTTCTGGGTGCCAGAGTACACACGGAAGCGTTGGTTGCTAAGCATGGAGTTGAGAAGATGGATCGTGGTTCTGCAGGGTAAAATGGTGGCGAGATTGAAAAGCAGTCCATGCTTCCATACTGTGCCATACGCCGCTGACAGGTCCACGAGTGCTCCGGCGGTCTTGAGCTGGCGCTGGAAGTCTGCTTCGATGTGCGTTGTTAAAGCTACCACTTGGTCGCAGCAGTTACAGCCGCTCCGGGAGCCCGCTTGCTCCTCAGGAATGGTTGGCTCGATGATGGGGGCTAGTCTGTGGAGTAGTCGCCTCTCCAGCACTTTATAACAAGGCAAAGTAAGGAGATCGGGCGGTAGCTGGAGGCTTCACAAGCATTCTTCCTCTGCTTCAGGAGGGCAATTATTTTAGTCCTCCTCCAGATAGATGGAATTTTACTGGTTGCCAGTACCTCAGAGAAGGAGGTCAACCATCTCTTCGCTTTGGGTCCCAATGCTTTTAAGAATTCTGGGTAAACACCATCTGGACCAGCAGCTTTTCCAGATTTGGTTGTCACCAGGGCTGCGTTTAGTTCATCCAAGGTGAATGGATCATAGTTGACGATCTTGGTGCTGCCATTAAGTTTGTCGAAAGCTGCCGCTTCACCTGGTGTCAAAATTCTTTGTCCACCGGAGCCTTTGATGTTTGTTTCAAGTGGGATGCAATGGTGTCCGCTCTGATGGTCACCCTGTGTTTATCGACGCTGTGTTTCTTCAGTAACTTTTTGAGATATTCACATTTTGAACGAGAGATGCCTTCGATTGCTGAGTTGGCATATTCAGATAACTGGGCCTACATGTGGTTTTCTTTGGTCCTGGAGAGGACCGTTCGATTTGCTTGGTTTGCTACTGTCACCGGGAGGTCGATTTAGCCACAAGTTTGAGACGACATTAGTTGTAATCTAAGATCTCTTAACAGGGTGGGCCGCGAGTAGGCCGTCATCATCCACTGTCGGAACACACATTGCCCATCACGAGGGGGTAATGCTACTCTGGAAGGAGAGGTGTTTATGAAGGGAGGCAGCAGCCGCAAGCATTATCATGGTGGTATGTGATGTAAGAAAACTGCTAGGCACTTGGTCTGAGTATTAAACAAGGCTTTAATCAACTGTTTTTCAACATGGAGATCTAGTTGTGTCCTTCACTAGTTCCTGTTAAAGAATGTCCTGAGCAAGCTGGGCCCATGCCCGAGTATTTATACTCTCCCTGGACAGCGCCACCAGCAGGCCGCCCAGTATTATTTCATAAGTCATTTCCCATGAATGACAAGATTCATGTCAGTATGGATGCAGATACCTGAGTGAAAAGAAGTGTGAGTGGCAATCAGATTCCTCCAGCACTGTGTTGTCTCTTTGTAAAGGAAACGGTAGAGTAAAACCTTCACCAAAGAACTGCAACTGGAGGAGGAACACTGATCCTGAAAGTTTTGAGTGTGCCCGAGGAGCAAGCTTTGTAGGTAGACAAACAGGAGGGAGATGGAGCAGTCGGAGGCAAGGGGGCAAGATCAGGGTGTTAAAGGCAGGGCAAGGGCGAGCACAGGTCAGTTTCATTGCTCGTGGATTATCAAAGGGAAGCAATGCCATGCACTCAACTGCTATTTCTTCAAGTTATGTAAGTGTTTACACAGCTAAACAAGCTATTGTGTTGTGGAAATCTTGGGGAAAAAGGTGGAACAACCGGCTGATCAAGATCCACAACTTCTGCCCCACCTTTACCAACTCCGTCATGACCTTTTACCTGCACCATCACCAACCCAGGTTCACCCACTTGAGAGGAACCAGTTAATGAGTCATACGGATTTTTCACTGGGTGAGGCCCTGAGCACTGAGTATGAAGTCCTGGGAGTGGAAGAGTGCCGTTCCTCCAAGGAGGGTGGTGATTTGACCACATTTGGCTGAGGAGCCTAGGGACCCAGATCACAGAGGCCAAAGGGGGAATTTTTACTTCCTGACACACTGGGAGCGATGGGGGTGGGTGGGGGAGGGGTGGGGGCGTCTGGTAACATGTGGGAAACCCGGAGGTATGGGTTTCCCCGCATGCTGTGAAGATTTAACTCCACATCTGCTGTCAGTGACAGGTTCCCCAGCCAGAATTCAGCCTGATTGACAGGTTTGGCTTCCAGTTGGGCCGGGAGCACTCCGGCGGAGGCTGCAGGACTAGGTAGGTCCAATCCCCAAACCCGGGGGCGGGGGTTACAATCCCTGACCCTGGGGGTAGGGGGGTCCGATCCCAAGGAGGGCCCGCTCCCTGACCCCTGGGGGGTGGGGTGGTGATCTCGAGGGGGGATGCTTGTATGGGGGGGTGGGTCTGATTGTGAGGGAGCTTGGGGGTCAGGAAGAAGCACTCCTGCTCCTCCTAGCCCACTTGAGTGTTCCCCAAGGCTATCCTCGCCTCGCTGAGTGGGGGCTGTTTCCATGCATATGGTTGAGATGATTGAGAAGTGGGATGAATCCACTATGCACACCTGCAATACATTGCAGGAAGTTTCTCATGACGTGCAGAACACTTTGCAGAGAGTGACAGTTTAGGAGATTTCTGTAGCAACATCGCACCAGGGGGACATTGTATGGACATTGGTGGCTTTGGGAGTAGCAGTAAGCACAGCTCAGTAGATGCTTTGAGGGTCAGCCTGAACACAACATTTCCATAGTAGATTGGGCCTATACTCTCTGGAGTTTAGAAGAATGAGAACATATATGTTACTCATTGAAACATATAAGATTCTGAGGGGGATTGAGAGGGTAGATGCTGAGAGGTTGTTTCCCCTGGCTGGAGGGATAAATATTGGCCAGTGATGTAAGAAAACTACTAGGCACTCGGTCTGAGTATTAAACAAGGCTTTAATCAACTGTTTTTCAACATGGAGATCTAGTTGTGTCCTTCACTAGTTCCTGTTAAAGAATGTCCTGAGCAAGCTGGGCCCATGCCCAAGTATTTATACTCTCCCTGGACAGCGCCACCAGCAGGCTGCCCAGTATCATTTCATAAGTCATTTCCACAAGAATAACAAGATTCATGTCAGCCAGGACACCGGGGAGAACTCCCCTGCTCTTCTTCGAAATAGTGCCGTGGGGTCTTTTACGTCCACCTGAGAGCATAGACAGGGCCTCGGTTTAATGTCTCATCCAAAAGACGGCACCTCCAACAGTGCAGCACTCCCTCAGCACTGCCCTGGAGTGTCTCAACCTAGATTTTTGTGCTCAAGTCTCTGTATTATGTAGGACGCGGTCCCTGTCAAATTCTACAATGTTGCAGCTCTCTTGATTCTCTGGGGATGGTCTGTCCCTTTAAACGTCCGGCTGCCTCTTCTGGTGCAGCAGCCATGGTCTCACTGCAGCATCACCAGGATTTTGCAGCCGGTCACTGGCGGGGTCCCTCCTGGTGGCAGGAATCCCGTCAGGAGCCCGCCGGGAAAATTCAATGACCCAAAACCCAGGAAAGTGGGCGGGGGTTAAGATCGAATCATAAGGACGAATGGAAATCCCGCCCAGCTGCTACTCCACTCTAAAAAGAGAATTGACTGCGGAGGTTCTCATTTCTAATGCCTGAGGCACGGCGAGGGATAGAAAGAGAGAAAAAGAGAGCGGTACACAGATAGAGAGGCACAGATAAACAGACATGCAGACTTTTCTCATTCTAAACTCATTTCTTTTTTTTTTAAACCCAGTGAGTTGAATTTTAAAAGCAAACTAAGGTTCTTTGAGTGAAACAGATGGGAAGGGACAGTGGGGGTGGGGAGGAGGGTTGAGCAAGTGGGAGTGGGGGCGAGTTGAGGGGGAGGTGAGTGATAACAGAGAAAAGAGAAGGGGAGGAATCTGGGGTTGAGTGGATAGTTCAAAGTGGAAGAGCTAGTGGTAGTGAGGAAGGGGAAGGGGTCGTGGGAATGTGAAAGGGTAACGTATGCAATGGGAGCGAGAGGAAGCACAAGGGATTGGGGGAAGGGATCATTTGAGGGCTACATTGTCCCTGCAACCCCCACCCCACAAATGCAGCCAGTTGCTATAGAAGGCTCCTTTCCCCAGCACATCAAGCCATACCACTCACCATCTCCCACCTGACTAGAAAGAAGAAAAACACCAAAAGAGAAAACAGAGAGAAAGTAAAACAGCAACACGAAGACAGCTGAGACAGGTAAGCGAGAGACTACATTCCTCAATTTACTGTGTGTAATACCATGGGAGATCGGCCAGTCTGAAAATGTTGAAACGTAACTTTTTAACTAAGTGTTTGGTCACCTCCCCTAACTCCCCATATCTTTTGATTTTTTCACCTCTGCAAAGCACTTTGTGATATTTTTCTATGTTAGAGGCACTATTTACAGAGGCATAGAAATTCGTGACCGCCACAAAAGCTGCCGGTGCCACTGCAGCCGGTTGTTAACGGGTGCCAAAAATAGTGGCACTGGCAGGACCAAAGAAATTGGCACTGGGGACGAATTATCATAAGCCCAGCGCTTAACTCACCGTGGAACGCCACCCTGGTGGCATTGGTCCCGGCAGGAGAACAATAAAGCTTAAAGAGTAGAACACAGAAACAGGCCATTCCATCCAACTGGTCCATGCCAGCATTATGCTCCACACGAGCCTCCTCCCTCCCTACATCACCTAACCTTATCTGTATATCCTTCCTTTCCTTTCCCCCTCTTGTATTTATCTAGCTTTCCCTTAAATGTATCTCTGCTATTCGCCTCAGCCACTCCCTGTGGTAGCGAGTTCCACATTCTAACCACTCTCTGGGTAAAGAAGTTTCTCCTGAATTCCCTATTGGATTTATTAGTGACTGTCTTATATTTATGGCCCCCTAGTTTTGGACTCCCCCACAAGTGGAAACATCTTCTCTACATCCAGCCTATATACACCCCGTCATCATTTTACAGACCTGAATTGGGTCACCCCTCGGTCTTCACTTTTCTAGAAAAAAGAGCCCCAGCCTAAATACTAAATACAAGTTGTTGTCCTGACTAAACCCACGAGTTGGCAAGAGGCTGACTTAGAGAAGTTATTGCATTTTCAGCTTCTAATTAGATGAAAAAACAATCCGTAAAGTTCATTTTCAGGCAATCTAGACCCAGTTTTAGAGCAAAAACTTGCACATAATTGGAGGATGTACAGTGCAACAGGTGGTGGACCCAGATCATTATTTTAAAAGTTATCGTAGAGTCAGAGTTATACAGCACAGAAAGAGGCTCTTCGGCCTATCGTGTCCGCGCCGACCATCAAGCCCTGTCTATTCTAATCCCATTTTCCAGCACTTGGTCCGTAGCCTTGTATGCTATGGCGTTTCAAGTGCTCATCCAAATGCTTCTTGAATGTTGTGAGGGTTCCTGCCTCTACCACTCTTTCAGGCAGTGAGTTCCAGATTCCAACCACCCTCTGGGTGAAAAAGTTTTTCCTCAAATCCCCTCTAAACCTCCTGCCCCTTACCTTGAAACTATGCCCCCTGGTTATTGACCCCTCTACTAAGGGGAAAAGTTCCTTTCTATCCACCCTATCTATGCCCCTCATAATTTTGTACACCTCAATCAGGTCCCCCCTCAGCCTTCTCTGCTCTAAGGAAAACAACCCCAGCCTGTCCAGTCTCTCTTCATAGCTGAAACGCTCCAGCCCAGGTAACATCCTGGTGAATCTCCTCTGCACCCTCTCCAATGCAATCACATCCTTCCTATAGTGTGGTGACCAGAACTGCACACAGTATTCCAGCTGTGGCCTAACTAACGTTTTGTACAGCTCCATCATAACCTCCCTGCTCTTATATTCTATGCCTCAGCTAATGAAGGCAAGTATCCCATATGCCTTCTTAACCACCTTATCTACCTGTCCTGCTGCCTTCAGGGATCTATGTACATGCACACCAAGGTCCTTCTGGTCATCTGTCCTTCCTAGGATCCTACCATTCATTGTGTATTCCCTTGCCTTGTTTGTCCTCCCAAAATGCATCACCTCACACTTTTCAGGGTTAAATTCCATTTGCCACTGTTCTGCCCATCTAACCAACCTGTCTATATCGTCCTGTAGCCTGAGGCTTCCCTCCTCGCTATTTACCACCCCACCAATTTTCATGTCATCTGCGAACTTACTGATCATACCTCCTACATTCATATCTAAATCATTAATGTACACTACAAACAGCAAGGAACCCAGCACCGATCCCTGCGGCACACCACTGGACACAGGCTTCCAGTCACAAAAACAACCTTCGACCATCACCCTCTGCCTTCTGCCACTAAGCCAATTTTGGATCCAAAGTGCCAAATTGCACTGGATCCCATGGGCTACCTTCTTGACCAGTCTCCCATGTGGGACTTTGTCAAAAGCCTTACTGAAGTCCATGTAGACTACATCAACTGCACTACCCTCACCCACACACCTAGTCACCCCCTCAAAAAATTCATTCAAATTGGTTAGACATGATCTCCCCCTGACAAAGCCATGCTGACTATCCCTGATTAATCCCTGCCTCTCCAAGTGGAGACTAATTCTGTCCCTTAGAATTTTTTCCAATAATTTCCCTACCACTGATGTTAGGCTCACTGGCCTGTAATTCCCTGGTTTATCCCTACTACCTTCTTGAACAATGGCACTACGTTAGCTGTTCTCCAGTCCTCTGGCACCTCCCCTGTGGCCAGAGAGATTCTGAAAATTTGTGTCAGAGCCCCTGCAATCTCCTCCCTTGCCTCACACAGCAGCCTGGGATACATCCCATCTGGGCCTGGGGATTTATCCACTTTTAAGCCCACTAAAACCGCTAGTACCTCCTCCCTCTCAATGCTAATTTGTTCAAGTATATCACAATCCCCCTGCCTGATTTCTATTCCTACATCACCCTTCTCCATAGTGAACACAGATGCAAAATAGTCATTTAAAACCTCACCTACATCTTCCGGCTCTACACACAGATTGCCACTTTGGTCCCTAATGGGCCCTACTCTTTCCCTGGTTATCCAGTGTTTTTTCATGCCCCCTCTTCGCTCTCCTAATTTCTTTTTTAAGTACCCCCCTGCACTTTCTATACTCCTCTAGGGCTTCCACTGTTTTTAGTCCTTTGTATCTGCCAAAAGACTCCCTTTTTTTCCTAATCCATTCTTGTATACCCCTTGACATCCAGGGTTCCCTGGGCTTGTTGGTCCCATCCTTGACCTTTACAGGAACATGTTGGCGTTGTACTCTCTCTATTTCCTTTCTGAAAGACTCCCATTGCTCTGATGTTGATTTTCCTACAAATAGCTGATCCCAGTCCATTTTGGTCAGATCCTGCCTTATCATATTAAAATCGGCCTTCCCTCAATTTAGAACCTTTATTTCCAGTCCATCTTTGTCCTTTTCCATGACTATCTTAAATCTCACCGAATTATGGTCACTGTCACCAAAATGCACTCCTACTGACACATCTACCACTTGCCCAGCTACATTCCCTAGAATTAGGTCCAGTACCACCCCCCTCTCTTGTAGGACTTTCTACATGCTGGCTCAAAAAGCTCTCCTGGATGTACTTTAAGAATTCCGCACTCTCTAAGCCTTTTACACTCTGACTATCCCAGTTAATATTGGGGAAGTTGAAATCCCCTACTATTATTACCCTATTATTTCTACACTTCTCTGAGATTTGCCTACATATCTGTTCCTCTATCTCCCCCTGACTGTTTGGGGGCCTATAGTACTCTCCCAGCAAAGTGCTTGCCCCTTTTTTGTTTTTAACTTCTACCCATATGGCCTCATTAGAGGAACCTGCTAAGATATCATCCCTCCTTACAGCAGCAACTGACTCCTTGATTAATATTGCGACACCCCCTCCTCTTTTACACCCCCTCTGTCTTGCCTGAAGATTCTATACCCCGGAATATTGAGCTGATAGTCCTGCCCCTCCCTCAACCATGTCTCTGTGATAACAACAATATCATACTCCCATGTGTTCATCAACACCTTCAATTCATCTGCCTTACTCGCAAGACTCCTTGCATTAAAATAAATGCCATCCAGCCTTGCCATACTCCCTTGTGCCGTTACATATTTGCTCTACCTTCCAGGCTGACTTGTTTTTTCCTCTATATTTGGTTGCGCATCAACCCCTACTATAGCTCCACTCCGTATCCCATCCCTCTGCCAAGTTAGTTTAAACCCCCCCCAACAGTACTAGCAAACCTCCCCGCAAGGATGTTGGTCCCGTTCTGGTTCAGGTGCAACCCGTCCGACTTGTACAGGTCCCACCTTCCCCAGGAGCAGACTCAGTGATCCCGGAAACTAAAGCCCTCCCTCCTGCACCAGCTCTTTAGCCACACATTCATCTGCTCTATCCTCCTATTCCTATACTCACTAGCACATGGTACCAGGAGTAATCCAGAGATTACAACCTTTGAGGTCCTGCTTTTTAATCTGCTACCTAGCTCCCTAAATTCTTGTTGCCTTTACCTCCAAGATGGACATGGAAACCAGGAGAAGAAAGAATGAAGGTACATTTAAATTTGTAAAAGATAGGGTAGAAAATTAAGGGGGGAAAAAGAGTGAAAGTAAAGCGCAATACGGAGAGCAGGAATATAGTATTTTATAAAATTAAACTGATTTTTACATAGTACTTTTGACAGTTTTGGGTGGCAATGATCCCACTTCTGACATCGGAATAGATTTATTACTGTAATCTTAATATTTGTTCAGTGTCAATGAAAAACAGAAAATTTGAAGAACATTACTCCTGGAGACAACAATTTCACTGGATCTAATGACAGTGTAAAGGTAAAAACTGTAAAGACTCTATCGCACTGCCAAGCTAAGACATCTGGGCTCCAATTTTCGACTCTATAACAGGAGTGTTCCTCCGAGCCCAACAAGGAAAGCTTACTCCTTTCCTGCCCTAAACTAGCCTCCTTCCCGAGCATGAGACCCCTGCGAGATGCCCCCGGAATCCAATCTCACCACCTACCTCGTGTTGGTGGGCGTCCTCTGGGCTGTGGGATTTTCCGCCACTTCCTTACTTTTTCCGGGCGGGAAATGGGCTGGTGGCATTTAAATGATGCCCGGGAGTTAAAATAGCCATCTCTGGAGCAGCGGGTGAGTTTCCACCCAGAACTCACCCGGAATTAAAATCGAGGCCCCAGTATAAGATAGAATACAGCAGCTGTCGTGTGTTACACAGCATGACACGTTTAACATTCAAAACACTCATCACAGCGCCACCTACAGGCATAACAGGTATTTACAATGAGTTTTCAATTAAATGCATGCCTCGCATATCGAATTTACTATACTATAAATAGGCTGTAGGGTCTTCTATATTGGCACACTTGGGTAGGTCTACATTTTTTGTGGCATTGCAACCAGGCCTACTGATTAGGCAGTTGTGTTTACATCGGTTGCCGTCTTCTGGCCGGTTACCTGAGCCATCTCATCTCGGCATCCAATAACTCCTCTGCTGTATTTGCTGCAGTACTATCTCTATTGCCCCATCATCAGGTTGGGAGTGGAATCATACTTGAGGACATGCCTGTACTTTTTGCAATCTTCCCTAATTCCCCTTTGCCGACAGAAACAAGATCTGTCCCGTTAACGCCTGCAATAAGCACTTGATTTCCAGGCCAATAATGGACAAACTCCCTAATGGCAGGCATTGCTCACAGGGAGCTCACCAACAAAATGCAAATTAGCCTGACTGTGAAGATATACGGGAGACCGGCACATGGACGCGTATGGTGGCGCACTGCCAGAGTCATGGCGCAACAGAAGTCACAGATGAAAATCGGGGCCCTTGTATTATTTGAAGGCAGTACCTCCTCCAGCCCTAAAACCCTCCGAGATCTCTGCGCTCCCCAATTCTGGCCTCTTGCGCATCCCCAATTTTAATCGCTCCACCATTGGTGGCCGTGCCTTCTGCTGCCTAGGCCCCAAGCTCTGGAATTCCCTCCCTAAACCTCTTCACCTTTCTACTCCTCTCTCCTCCTTTAAGACGCCCCTTAAAACCTATCTCTTTGACGAAGCTTTTTTTCTGGGTGGAGAGGGGGGTGGGGGGGGACACACAGATGTATTTTTAAAGATGTTTGAATTGTTAGCATGTCAGCATAAATGGGACTGAGGAACATGGGCAGAAAAACTGGTACAATCAAGACTACAATACTGTACAATGAAACGTGGAGTCCTTAATTGTAATCTCACACCACAACCGTCTAAATTTCAGTGTAAGATGTTATGAACCATGGCCTAGAAATTCAGTTTGGGCCCGGCAGCTGGTTTGCGCCCAAAAGTTAGCGCTGAGCGCGGAGCCAGTTGCGCCCGTCAGATATTCGGTTTTTGCGCCCCAAGTCGGAACCGGGCACTATTCCAGGGTGTGCCCGCCCCCGCTTGGGGCGCTGAAACTGAATTTCAGCGCTGTAGGCGCCGCTGCGCCACCCGATGCGGTGCGGCAGGCTGCGGTACTGCAGGCCTCCTCCTTCTCTTAAGGTGGAGGTGCCTGCAACGGGGAGATCGCCGCTGGATTGTGCCGGCAAATGAGCCCGGCACCACGGAGAAGTGCCGGGCTCGCGGAAAGCAGCCGGCAATGCCGCGGGGGGCGTGGTGGAGGAGGCCGGGGAAGGAGGTGCGGGCAGGCGGCCGCCGAAAAAGCGGCCGGCCGCACCTCGACCTTTATGCGCCCCACTAAGGCTGCAGGAAGGCCCTGGTCTCCGGATGTAAGTAGTGGCTGCCACGGAGGAGGCGGCGGCAACTGAATATGGGATTCGGGCCGGCATCGGGGCGGAACCGGGGCACTGCGCACACCGATGACGTCATCGGTGCCGGCGCAGCGCTACCAGCTACCGCCACCATTACCGCAGCGCTGAATATCAGCGCGAACTCCTCTATTGGTGCAAAAGCCCTCTTTGGGCGAAAACTGGGCGCAAAGCCAACCGAATTTCTAGGCCCATGTCTATTCATACTCAGAAAGAAGTAGGTTTGGAAATCTATGATGCATGAAAACTGTGGTTAGCAGAAGAGGTAGAGTTTCTTGAGGATTTAAGTTGAACTGATGTTAAAAGTTCAGTTTTCAAAAACGGTATCAGATCATTTATGCATATGGTTGCTAGTAATAAATATAAATGCTAAGAGAGATAGCTGAAGAAACCAAGCCTTATGCTGTTACGTCCGTGTAATAATAAGAAAAGGACTGCAGAGAACGGTACAACAGGTGTTTACTCAACGTGGTTCAAACTGCAACTGAAACAACAGATTACTACTCAGCGTTATATACAGGTGTGGTCACTGCCGGTACTACAGTATACATGAGCTGTAGAAAGTAGTTCCCCCCTTAAAGGTACATACATTACAATTCCTCCCCTTTTAGATTAACAGTACCATAACACTCATTTAACAATTAAATATCAAACTAATTACAATTAACACTTTTAACATGCAACATTAGCTGAAAATAGTCTATTTATAAATTCAGTCTTTGGGGAGGCTTCCTGATCCTTTCTGGATAGCGCCTTTCCCGAGTGTCTTGCTCTTGGTGCGGAGGCGATTCTGGCCCCCTGTCGTCGGTTGGTTCATCAGCTTCTGATGCTACTGTTTCTGGGGTAGCTGCTACCTGTACGTCGGGTTCATCGCCAGGTACGTATGGGCGAGGCATGAGGTTGACTCGTTCCTGTGACTCTAGGATCTGGTCAGCATGGCATCTCACGATGCTCTCCCCAACGTCCACTGTGTACATTAGTGGCCCCTGCCGTGTGCATATCGTTCCTGGTTGCCATTTCTCTGTTCGGTAGTCGCGGGCCAAGACTGGTTGCCCTACATTGAAGGTCTTTGTTGGCTTCTCATTGATGTGCTGGAATTGCTTACTCTCAACATCTCTTCGTACATTTGGTCTGAGCAAATCCAGACGAGATCTCAACCTTCGGTTAAAGAACATCATGGCCAGGGCCTGGTTGGTGACTGCATGTGTCGCATTTCTGTAGGCTAACAGGAAATTGTCCACCTTATGCTGCAGTGGAATGTCGTCATCGCACATGGCCTTTACTGCTTTTTTAAAGGTTTGTACGAACCTCTCAGCCAATCCATTTGTGGCTGGATGATACGGGGCGGATGTGTAATGCCTTACCCCATTCCTTTTCATAAATCTTCGAAACTCTTCGGACACAAACTGTGGTCCGTTATCAGAGCAAATCTGCTCTGGCAAGCCGTTCCTGGCAAAAATGGTCCGTAGGACTGCAATAGTTTTCTCCGTGCTGGTGGAGGACATTTTGATCACCTCAGGCCATTTCGAGTGCGCATCCACGGCTATTAAAAACATTGAGTCCATGAATGGACCAGCAAAATCAATATGCACCCGTTGCCATGGAGATGAGGGCCACTCCCATGGGTGTAGAGGGGCATGTGGTGGTGCATTTTGGACCTTCTGGCATCCTGAGCAGCTCTTTGTCAGGTCCTCGATTTGCTGATCGATCCCCGGCCACCACACATAAGCCCTAGCAAGGCTTTTCATTTTCACCCCTCCCAGATGACCTTCGTGAAGCTCATTGAGCACTCTCTCCCTTAACTTGGGTGGAATTACCACTCGGGATCCACACATCAAGGTCCCCTGGCATACTGACAGCTGTTCTCTTCTGGATGAGAATGCTGGCAACAGTGAGTCGCCATGTGCTGGCCATCCCTTCACCGTCAAATCATATACCCGAGGCAGTGTCGGGTCATTTCGGGTCTCCTTCTCTATACCAGCGTTAGTTACTGGCAAGCATTCAATTATAGTCAAATTAAATATTTCGACAGGATCCACTGCTGGTGCTTCCTCCACAGTAGGCAGTGGCAGGCGTGATAGCCCATCAGCGTTTCCATGCTGTTTCGTGCCCTTATACTCGATTTCATATTGGTGCGCCCCTAGAAAAAGGGACCATCTTTGTAGCCGTTGCGCAGTCATCACCGGAACGCCCTTCTTTGGATTAAAGATGGAGACAAGTGGTTGGTGGTCAGTCAGCAAGGTGAACTTCTGCCCGTGCAGATAGTGATTGAACTTTTTCACTCCCCACACTAGGCTGAAGGCCTCCCTGTCAATCTGGGCATAGTTACGCTCGGCTGGGGTTAGTGACCGAGACGCAAAGGCTACTGGCCTCTCCGAGCCGTCCGGGAATTTGTGCGACAGCACTGCTCCAATGCCATAGGGTGATGCATCACACGCCAACTGAATTGGTAGTGCTGGGTTGAAATGAGCCAACACCTCTTTTGATGTGATCAATGCTTTGCTCTTCTGGAAAGCTCGTTTACATTCGTCACTCCACTTCCATGGTACCCCCGTTTGCAGTAGGGTGTTCAGTGGGTGTAGTACGGTAGACAAATTCAGCAAGAACTTATGGTAGTAGTTCACCAGCCTGAGGAACGACCTCAGTTGTGGCACATTTTCCGGTGCTGGAGCCTTGACTACTGCCTCAATCTTTTCAGGGGACTTATGTAACCCCTCTTTATCAATAACGTGGCCACAATACGAGATCTGCTTCTGGAAAAACTCGCATTTGTGGCGATTAGCTCGGAGTCCATATTCCTTCAATCTAGTGAGCACCTGCTCCAGGTTGGCGAGGTGATCACTGTCATTTTCGCCCGTGACCAGGATGTCATCCAAATAACACTGGGTCCCTGGAATCCCTTGCAGGACTTGTTCCATTGCCCTTTGCCAAATAGCCGGAGCTGATGCTACCCCGAACACCAGCCGGTTGTATTGGTAGAGACCTTTATGAGTGTTGATCGTGAGGTACTGTTTCGACGCTTCTTCGACCTCCATTTGCAGGTACGCCTGGGCCAGATCAATCTTAGTGAAGCGTTTCCCTCCAGATAGCGAGGCGAAAATATCTTCAATCCGCGGAAGTGGATATTGTACAGTGTGAAGGACTGGGTTCACTGTCACCTTAAAGTCCCCACAGATGCGAACCTTCTTTGGTTCCCCAGGTGTATTACTCAACGACCTCTTCATTACAGGAACGATGGGTGTAGCCCACTCGCTCCAGTCCACTTTGGACAGTACTCCTGAACGTTCCAAACCTTCCAGCTCTGCTTCGACGGCTGGGCGGATCGCATAAGGTACCGGTCTGGCCTTAAAAAACTTTGGGCTTGTGGCAAAACCACTAAGTGACTTACATAATTGTCTGTAACCAATGTTATTACCTCTAGCATTAATTGTCTGTAACCAATGTTATTACCTTTCAAGTTGGCTCTGGTTAAACAGAGCTAGATCGACAACATCGCAATCTGACGCGATGACGTCATCACGTGGGTCACGTGATGTCCCCTTCGGCAGGAAACGTGATGACGTCAGAGGTAGAGGGCGGGACCAGCCAGTCCTTGTGTGGATTGAAAGAGAAGAGACCTGTTTTGAGCTTCTCCTGTAGTTTCTTGTTTTGTAAAGTTCTTAGACAATAAATTCAGTTTGTTAACTTCCAGTAAGTTATAGATTCTTTGTTAGGAGTGCAGAGACTCCTACATTGGTGACCCCGATTCCTCGCGATCGTTTTTCGCGGTGAACGACGAACACAGGCCAGTGATGGAGGCCAACGCAGTGGCCTTGATGCTCCCCCAATTCTGGGAACAACAGGCAGCCTCTTGGTTTGTGCAAGCCGAGGCGCAATTTGAGCTCCGCAACATCGTTCAGGATCAGACCAGATATCTCCACGTGGTCTGCGCCCTCGAGAGCTCGACGGCGTCGAGAATCATCAGCCTGCTGGAGAGTCCTCCGACTGCTGACAAGTATGTTGCCATCAAGACACGATTGCTGCAGGTATTTGGTCTCACCAAAGCGGAGCGCGCTCGCCGTTTACTGACTCTACCAGGGTTAGGAGACTCCAAACCCTCGGAAATGATGAGTCATATGCTAACGCTCCTGGGGTCTGAGCCCCAGTGCTTTCTGTTTTGCGAACTGTTCCTTACTCAACTTCCTGAGCAAGTACAGGCGTCCCTCGCCCGAGCAGAAACCGCAGACTGCGTCGCGCTCGCCGAAGAGGCGGATAAGATTTACGCGGTCCGGCAACAATACTGCGCCCTCGCGCAACGCCCCGCCACGAAGAGCCCAGCCCCGGCTCCGACAAAGGCGCCTCCGACGACCGGTTTCTGCTACTACCACGCTCGTTTCGGCCCGAAGGCCCGCTGCTGCCGCTCGCCGTGCACCTTCGTTACCAGACCGTCGAATAGACCGCCACGAGTCATGCACGCCGGTCCCGGTACTTCCCCCGCTGCCGCGATGGCGATCGGTGCTTCCGGGAATCTCACCTACATAACCGACTCCATCTCCGGCCGTCGTTTTCTATGCGACACGGGGGCGCAATGCAGCACACTGCCCGCCTCGGTCATAGACCTTCGCTCCGGCAGCTGTGGTCCCCCTATGCAAGCGGCCAACGGGGGTTCGATCCGCACTTGCGGGAAGCGCCTCGTCCGAGTATGTTTCGGTGGACAGTTTTTCAGCTGGAATTTCATCACCGCTCAAATCTCACAGGCCCTGTTGGGTGCTGACTTTTTAGGCGCCAACGGCCTGTTGGTGGACGTGAAAAATCGACGCCTCGTTCGCGCCGCCACGCTCGACGATATTTCGGGGACGCGCAGCACGGCTGCGTCACACACGATTTCATGTGCGCGGCCGCAGCCCGACGATTTCGCCCGGCTCCTCGAGGATTTCCCCGAGCTGACGAAGCCCAACTTTTCGGCTCCGACCGTCAAGCATAGGGTGGAGCACCATATTTCGACTACCGGCTCGCCCGTTTACGCCAGGGCGCGACGTTTAGAGTCCAGCAAGCTAGCGGCAGCAAAGGCGGAGTTCGTCGTGATGGAAAAAAATGGGGATCATCCGTTGGTCCAGTAGCCCCTGGTCCTCCCCGCTCCACATCGTCCCCAAGCCCGGCGGGGGATGGCGGCCCTGTGGGGATTATCGCCGCCTCAACGACAAAACGACGCCCGACCGCTACCCCATTCCCCATATACAGGTTTTCTCAGCACATTTGGCAGGGACATCCATCTTCTCCAAAATCGACCTCGTCCGTGGTTACCATCAGGTGCCGGTGCACCCTCAGGATGCCGAAAAGACAGCAGTAATTACCCCCTTTGGACTCTTTGAATTCCTGCAAATGCCCTTTGGGCTTAAGAACGCGGCACAGGCGTTTCAGCGCCTCATGGGTTCAGTCCTGCGGGACCTTGACTTTCTGTTTGTTTATCTGGACGATATTCTGGTTGCCAGCACCTCCAAGGAGGAACACCTCGAGCACCTTCGGGTCCTTTTCAGACGGCTTCAGCAGCACGGCCTCATCGTTAACTCGGACAAATGCCGCTTCGGCCTATCGCAACTGGATTTCCTGGGCCACCGCATAACCCCCACGGGGGCAACGCCACTTCGGGTCAAGGTGGAGGCAATTGCGGCGTTCCCGAAACCGAAATCCGTGAAAGCTTTACAGGAGTTCCTGGGGATGGTTAACTTCTATCATCGTTTCATCCCCAGGGCTGCACAGCTCATGCATCCTCTATATGAGGCCCTCAGAGGCTCGACGGGAAAGGACCCTGTGGTATGGTCACAGGACATGGATCGCGCTTTCAAGGAGACGAAAGCCGCACTCGCCAATGCGACCATGTTAGCACACCCCCTGCCGGGAGCCACCATTGCTCTCACGACGGACACGTCAGACTACGCGGTGGGGGCCGTCCAGGAGCAGTGGGTCGACGGCGCGTGGCAACCCCTGGCCTTTTTTAGCCGCCAGCTACAACGGCATGAACGCCGGTACAGTACTTTCGACCGAGAGCTGTTGGCTTTGTTTTTGGCCATCCGCCATTTCCGTTTCCTCCTCGAAGGACGACGCTTCATCGCGTTTGTTGACCACAAGCCATTGCTGTTCGCAATGGCCAAGTCTGCGGAACCATGGTCGGCTCGGCAGCAACGGCAGCTGACGTACATATCGGAGTTCACCACCGACATCCGACATGTGGCCGGTAAGGACAACGTCGTCGCCGATTGCCTATCCCGCGCCGCCGTCCAGGCCGTCCAATTGGGCATTGACTACGCACAGATGGCGGTTGACCAAGTGGACGACCCGGAGACCCAGGGTTTTCGTTCGGTTCCAAACAGCCTCCAGCCGAGGGATGTGCCTTTCCATTCCGCAGGTACCACTCTGCTCTGCGACGTTTCGCTGGGTGCACCCCGTCTGATCGTCCCGTCTAAATGGCGTCGTACGATTTTCGATGCCTTACACGGCCTATCGCACCCTGGGGTGCGGGCATCGCAAAAACTGCTGGTCTCCAAATTCGTATGGAGGGGAATATGCAAGGACGTCAGGGACTGGGCGAACACTTGTGTTGTTTGCCAACGGTCCAAGGTGCAACGCCATGTCAGAGCCCCGCTCGCCACCTTCGAGGTCCCGGAACGGCGATTTGATCATATTCACATCGACTTAGTGGGACCACTCCCACCTACCCGGGGCTTTACGTACCTTTTGACGATGGTGGATCGCACCACGAGGTGGCCGGAGGCAGTTCCCCTGACGTCCACCACATCTGCGGACGTTGCTCGAGCTTTCGTTTCGTCCTGGGTAGCCCGTTTTGGTGTCCCTGCGGACATTTCGTCGGATCGGGGGCCGCAATTTTCGTCCGAACTGTGGAACGAGGTGATTTCCGTGTTGGGCGTTAAACTCCACCACACTACGGCCTATCACCCACAGGCGAACGGCTTGTGCGAGCGGTTCCTCCGCTCCTTGAAGGCGTCGCTCAGGGCCAGACTGCTGGATGCATCCTGGGTCGCCAAACTACCGTGGGTGATGTTAGGACTCCGCACGGCGCCAAAGGAAGATCTCCAGTCATCGGCGGCGGAGATGATTTATGGGCAACCGCTTCGAGTCCCAGGTGAATTCCTGCCGTTACCTACGCGACCATGGTCCGCGGCCACACAAAAAGAGACCCTCCGGGAGGCGGCCCGCTGTTTCCGCCCAGTTCCGACCTCACGGCACGGTTTGCTTTCATCCAACGTCCCGGGGGAGTTGTCGAAAGCCAAGTTCGTGTTTGTGCGCCAGGACGGCCATCGTACCCCGCTCGCACTGCCGTATGCCGGACCCTTCAAGGTTTTGCAGTCAGGGGACAAGAGTTTTGTGATTGACGTCGGGGGCAAACCGGATCACATCTCTGTCGATCGCCTCAAGCCTGCGCACCTGGACCTCGAACGACCGATCGAGCTGGCGCAGCCTCCGCGCCGCGGCCGGCCGCCGGCCGCTACCACACCTGACACCGCCGTACCGCCTACCAGTTCACCGCCTGCTCAGCGTTTTCCCCTCCGGGAATTTGAGAGTCGGTCCAACAGACTTGTCCGACCTCCTCAGCGATTGACTCTTTTCGTTAAAGACAATTCTGGGGGTGCGTATGTGGCAAAACCACTAAGTGACTTACATAATTGTCTGTAGCCAATGTTATTACCTCTAGCATTAATTGTCTGTAACCAATGTTATTACCTTTCAAGTTGGCTCTGGTTAAACAGAGCTAGATCGACAACATCGCAATCTGACGCGATGATGTCATCACGTGGGTCACGTGACGTCCCCTTCGGCGGGAAACGTGATGACGTCATGACGTCATAGGTAAAGGGCGGGACCAGCCAGTCCTCGTGTGGATTGAAAGAGAAAAGACCTGTTTTGAGCTTCTCACACACACACACACACACACCCCACAGTGCAGATAGAGGCCATTTCGGCCCATCGAGCCTGCACCGACACATATCCCACCCGATCCCCGTAACACCTACATATCCCACCCTATCCCCGTAACCCCACATATTTAATCCCCCTAACACTAAGGGTCAATTTATCATAGCCAATCAACCTAACCCGCACATCTTTGGAGTGTGGGAGGAAACTGGAGCAGCCGGAGGAAACCCACGCAAACACGGGGAGAATGTGCAAACTCCACACAGACAGTCGCCCAAGGCCGGATTCGAACCCGGGTCCCTGGCGCTGTGAGGCAACAGTGCTAACCACTATGCCACCGTGCTGCCTGTAGTTTCTTGTTTTGTAAAGTTCTTAGACAATAAATTCAGTTTGTTAACTTCCAGTAAGTTATAGATTCTTTGTTAGGAGTGCAGAGACTCATACAGGCTTGCATTTTCCTCTATTTTGATTGTCGCTGTTATGCCTTTTAGTGTTCCAAGTCCCTGCTGGAACACTTCTTGTGCGTCAGTTAGCATTTTTGACAGTCGTCCAGGTGTGACGTCGTCATCCTTTTTGGCATCTACAGTCAGTGCTTGTATGGAATGCCAATCTAGCTGTATCTTCCGGATCCATTCACGTCCTAGTAGTGGTGGTCCTCCATCTGGCAATACATATAGGTCCATTTTTGGTGTTTCCTTGCCGTTATATATAACGTTCACCCTTATTTTTCCTTTGGGGTAGACTTTTTGCCCCATGTACGTCTTCAAGACAATCTTTGTATCTCTCAAGGGTATATGTGAGAATAGCCGCTTGTAGTCCCTTCGGTTTATGACTGTTAGGGCTGATCCTGTGTCCAATTCCATTTTCACTTGGACTCCTGCTATCTTGAGCGTGACCCAGATAGTTTGGTGATCCTCCATTTTGATCACATTATGTAGTTTCAGACAACCCAGCTCCTTGCTTCCGGAGTCTGTATCACTCTTCTGTTCATCTGAACTACTCTCCGTCACCTTATGTACCTTCTTGTACTTCTCCTGTGGAGATTTCTTGCTGCTGGTTTTCTTTCCCGACCTGCAGACTCTTGCTATGTGTCCTACTTTTCCACACTATCTGCACACTTTGTCCTTGAACCAGCAATCATTATGGTCGTGTGTTGTTCTGCCGCAGTGATAGCACTTCACTGTTCCGTATGACATTTCATTTGTGCCATATTCTTGCGGTCTCCATTGTATCTCTGCAGTGCCCCATGCTGCTGCTTCGTGTGATACTGCAATGCTGAAACAACAGATTACTACTCCGCGTTATATACAGGTGTGGTCACTGCCGGTACTACAGTATACATGAGCTGTAGAAAGTAGTTCCCCCCTTAAAGGTACATACATTACATATGCCACCTCACAAGCATCAGGGAACTAGAAGGTGAGTGAGCAGGTAGACCTCTCACATCAGTGGGCTGGGGAAAGCTTCACTCAACTTAGTGTTTTCAGCTAATCAACGGGATTTCCCACAGCACAGGAGCTGGGAGCTACGTCACAAAGGGGTGACTCCACGGACATGAGGTATAATAAGGGGGGACAGAGAAAGAGCCATTGTTGGTCCAGGTGTGACATTGTTGGTCCAGGTGTGACATTGTTGGTCCAGGTGTGTCATTGTTGGTCCAGGTGTGACATTGTTGGTCCAGGTGTGACATTGTTGGTCCAGGTGTGAATCTGGTGCACAACTGAAGAAGCTGAATGGTACCATGCAGACCTCAGGTATACTGCAAATTGTGCAACCAGTAAAACACAGAACAATTCTCACAATTAGTAATACTGAATAGTCAGCCCACATCCAGTTTATGTGACATCGAGCGTATTCTGACATTGGTATACTCTAGTTAGTGCAGGGCAAACAGTGCCAGGAGAGGAAATGGTTCATTTGTGTGGTATTCTAGGGAGTAAAGTTTGAGAAATGCAGTCTTTACCTACAAACTTCAGAAGCAACCTTTAAAAGTGTCAGGTGGATGCAAAAGATCCCGTGAAGAAGAGCAGGGGAGTTCTTCCCGATGCCCTGGCCAATATTTATCTCTCAACCAACATCACTATCACTAAAACAGATTATCTGGTCATTATCCTATTGCTGTTTGTGGGACCTTGCTATGTGAAAATTGGCTGCCGCGTTGCCTACATTACAACAGTGACTGGCTGTAAAGTGCTTTGAGACATCCGGAGGTTGTGAAAGGCGCTATTTAAATGGAAGTCCATTTGTAACGTTAAGCTTGCGAGAGTGGTGGAATGAAGTGAAGCCATTTAACTCAATGGCCCAGAAATTCCATTGCTGGGCCTCTCCAAACTGCCGGTGCACAGGGCCCACGTATCCCAGAGGCGCAGGCGGTTCGCAGCGTCCCTGGAATCACGTGGGCCATGGGGAGCCAATTAGAGAAGGAAGACCTGTCAAATATATGAATAGAGATCACCCCCAAAACATAGTAAAACTTTAAATACATTTTTTTTTAAATCACATTTTTAAAATGACTTTAAAGTACATAAATTAAGTATTTTAAACAAAAATTTTATTTTTTGAAAAAAAAAATTAAAGTTTTTAACGGGGCTAAAAATAAACAACTTTCTTTAAAGTATTTTTAAATGATAAATCAGTGGAAACATTTTTTCTTTTTACTTTTTTCAACTTTTATCCTAGTAAAAGCAGGCAGCCTGCTTTTACCAGGCGCAAGAATTGTAAGTGTTTTCTGAGGGTCTCCATAAAACGGAACTATCCGCCCGCAGAGGGCCTGCTCCAGTGCAGCTGATCGGAAATGCCGGTTAACAGCACATGCGCAGCGCATGCCTAAAACCGGCGTTTCCGTTGGCCCTATGGGTGAGTACACAGCGCGTACACACCCGTAGGGACCGGAATTTCTGCCTCATCAAGTCCATGTCTTCCAACAGATCATGCAGAAATTGGCTAGTCATCTCATTGAATGCCCCAAGACCAGAACAACTTCCAAGGAGATGTGTCAACATTTTCTCTACTTGCATCTTTCTAATAATTTGGTGAAAACGCCAGGATATTAGTCTAAGATTACAGTTTCACATTATCCAATCCTAACAGCTAATTCCAGCAGCCAAATATTCTATACAACATTTGATTATTTATGTCTGCATTTATCACTATAATCTTAAATACCATTCTTGATCAAGAATTTGTCTATTTTTTTTAAATAGAATTAACTGGCATAGTAGTTCAACAAGACTGCAGTCCGAGTGAGTTACTTGATTAAAATGTCAAAGAACTGAATTAATTTCCAGACTGCAGTGCTTCCAAGTTGCCAATTCTATTTATACAACACATTTCTCAGATTCAAGTCTCACCTAAGACTCCAGCTATTTAGTGCATTATGATCTAATGATGCAGATGGGGAAAGGAAGGGCATCCAAAGCTAGAGCTAGAGCTCCCTAGATGACTAAGGCCTAGAAATTCGGTATAGCTGCGTTTGGGGCGCTAGTCCTGGCGATGCGCAAAGTTTAGCGCCAGGCGCAATTTAGCACCACCTAGCGCGATATTGGGTTGCAGCGCCCCTAAAGGTGATTGCGGCGCTAAATCAGGCGCTGCACGCTACTCTTAAGGCGCTAACCCGGCGGCGCAACCCAATTTCGCGGCGGCGGAGCGCAGCGAAGGTGTTGTCAATAATCACTTTCCCTGAGACACACTGGCGCCGGCCAGCTCTTAAAGGGGCAGGTCAATTGGCATCACCAGACACACTCACTGCCTTGTAGGCCTTCAAAGCGGTGGGAGCCTACCTGTGGCACACCAGCCTAGCAAGAAATGGAAAGGGTGAGGCAGAGGGCGGAACGCCTCACTGATGGGGCATTGGATGCTTTGGTTGACGCAGTAGAATCAAGGCCAAGGAAGATGGTCGGAATGTGATTTATGTTTTGGACAGTCTCCCGGGTGTGAGAGGCAGTAATGTGTCAGTGTATTGGTTTTGCTTTCTGTTGCCATAGCTTTCTCATGTTTGAAGGAACCACATTTTGTGTAATGAAACACTTTCTTCATTTACAATGGCCATGCCTTCTATTTACATGCATCTTGCCCTTCACAGGCTTGGGGGTATCAGACCGGTTCCATTCCTGTTCTTGGAATGGCAGCAAGCTTTCCGTGAGAGGGGCCTAGAAGCTACTTCTGATCAGCCTCTGACGCGCAGCCTGAGAAGAGCCGCTCGCGTAGAAGTTCAGGCCAGCAGGCATCTTCTCAGCCACCGACAGAGATGTCCTGCACCTTATCTGAGGCTGCAGATCTGGCTGAAGCAGCTGGCACAGCTCAGTCACCACCTCCTTTCTAAATCGCAGCCTTCTGACACACTGCTCCTCCGGCATGTTCATGTAGGAAAACTGCTGTCGGAAAACCCTGCCAGCGTACGGTCTGCTGTGGCGACATCTGTTGGCCCTCCTCCGTCTGGCCATGCCCGCCCCCCTCTCCCAGCGTCTCAGTGCCCTTTCCAGATGATTCAGCAGCAGGAGGTTCCCCTCCAATGCAGCCCCCATAATAAGTGCTCACAGGAAGGTTCCCCGTTGTCAAGGCTCACCAACAGCAAGGTGATGGTCAGAAGGCTGAAGATCATCTGCCTGCGCTGGCTCAGTGGTCAAATGGCTCTCAGTGTGCAGCTCAGCAACTCTTTGTAGCTCTCGAGGAAGTTGTGCTCCAAAAATGGCTGCCGCTTTTAAACCACACCAGTCCCCTTTAAATAACGCTCCTCCAACCCGAGAGCGACTTGGTAAGGTCCAGGTAAGCTGTCACTATTAGCGCCAAGCACTACGGAGGGGGGTGCCACTGAATTTCCAGTCCGGGGCGCCCAAAAGGCGTTGCACACTCAAATGACATCATAATCAGCCTGCGCCCACGAGCGGGCGCTAAGATTTAGCGCCGGCGCTAAATGCATGCTCAATATGGGGCGAGGCGCTAGGCACCTTGCGCCCGCCTGGAAATTGGCTAGTGTCCCACTTCTCGGCCTCTTTAGGCGTTAATCGGTGGCGCTAACAACCGAATTTCTCCCCCTAAAGATAGAGATTAAAATTAAACAGAAAAAGGGGGGCTTATGATAAATGTCAGGTTCATTATGCAGTACAGAACCAAGCTGATTACAGAAATTGCAGAAGAGAACTGAAAAAGGAAGTAAGAGGAGCAAAGAGAGTTTATAAGAATGGATTAGTAGCTAACATAAAAGGGAACATATAAATAGTAAAAGGATAGTCAAAGGGAGGGGGGCGATGATTAGGGACCAAAAAGGGAATCTTCTTGTGGAGGCAGAGGACATGGCTGAGATACAGAATTTTTTTTGCATCTGTCTTCACAAAAGTAGAGGTTGCTGCCAACATCACAGTGAAGGAGGAGGTAGTAGAGAAATTGAGGATAAGGGGTAGGCCATTTAGGACAGAGACGAGGAGGAATTTCTTCACCCAGAGAGTGGTGAACCTGTGGAATTCTCTACCACAGAAGGCAGTAGAGGCCAATTCATTAAATATATTCAAGAAGGAGTTGGATATATTTCTTAAGGCTAAAGGGATCAAGGGGTATGGGGGGAATGCAGGGACAGGGTACTGAAATTGGATGATCAGCCATGATCGCATTGAATGGCGGAACAGGCTCAAGGGGCTGAATGGCCTACTCCTGCTCCTATCTTCTATGTTTCTATGTTTCTATGAATAGAATAAAAATAAAGAGGAGGAACTTGAAAATAGAAGAATCCTGCGGTCCGGATCGGATGCATCCTAGGTTGCTGAAAGAAAGAAAGAAAAACTTGCATTTGTATAGTGCCTTTCACGACCACCAGACGTCCCAAAGCGCTTGACAGCCAATTAAGTACTTTTTGAAATGTAGTTACTTTTGCAATGTAGGAAACACGGCAGCCAATTTGCGCACAGCAAGCTCCCACAAACAGCAATGTGATAATGACCGGAAGTAAGGATGCAAATAGTGAAGGCTCTGACCACAATCTTCCAATCCTTCTTAGACATGGGAGTGCTGCCAGAGGACTGATGGGTTACAAGTGTTACACAACAACAACAACTTGCATTTATATAGTACCTTTAACGTAGTAAAATATCCCAAGGCGCTTCACAAGAGCGTCAATCAATCATAATTTGACACCGAGCCACAAAAGTGTAATGATATCAGCAAATAGTGATGGTATTTGCCTGTTTGATTATGATGCCTTACCAGCATGTTTGCCTGATTGATTGCTTGTGCCTGATCAGCAGAGGGCATGTGACAGAGACAAGCAGTTTAGTTTTGGTTTCATTTTAGATGGATCACTAGCATGGTGTCTCCTGTAATGCTGTTAAAAAGAGTTGAACAGACTTTAGATTAAAAGACATTCTCTTTCAATGAATGTGTCGTCATTGAACCCACATACAAATTAATACAAAAAGTAGATATTAGGATAGATGAGGGTCAAAGAGGTAGGTTTTATGGAGCATCTTAAAGGAGGAGAGGTAAAGAGGCAGAGAGGTTTAGGAGGGAATTCCAGAGCTTAGGGCCAATGCAGCTGAAGGCACGGCCGCCAATGATGGTGTGATTAAAATCAGGAATGGGCAAGAGGCCAGAATTGGAGGAGTGCAGAGGTCTTGGAGGGTTGTAGGGCTGGGGGAGATTACAGAGATAGGGAGGGAAGAGGCCATGGAGCGATTTGAAAACTAGGATGAGAATTTTAAAATTGAGACATTTCCGGACCGGGGGCCAATGTAGGTCAGCAAGCACAGGGGTGATGGGTGAACGGGACTTGATGTGAGTTTAGATGTGAACAGCAGCAGAGTTTTGGATGAGCTCAAGTTTATGCTGGGTGGAAGATGGAAGACCGGCCAGGCGAGTGTTGGAACAGTCAAGTCTAGAGGTAACAAAGGCATGGCTGAGACTTCCAGCAGAAGATAAGCTGATGCGGGGCAGAGCTGGGCAATGTGAAGTGGAAGTGGGCTGTCTTAGTGATGAAGCAGATATGTGGTCGGAAGCTCAGCTCAGGGTCAAAAACGACATCAATGTTGCGAACAGTCTGGTTCAGCCTCAGACAGTTGCCAGGGAGAGAAATGGAATCGGTAGTTGAAGACAATGGCTTCGGTCTTCCCAATATTTAGTTCGAGGAAATTTCTGCTCATCCAGTACTGGATGTCAGGTAAGCAGTGTGGCGATTGAGAGACAGCGGAGGGGTTGAGAGAGGAGGTGGTGAAGTAGAGCTGGGTGTTGTCAGCGTACATGTGGAACCTGACGTGTTTTTGGATGATGTCACCGAGGGGCAGCATGTAGATGAGAGATAGGAGGGGGCCAAGGATAGATCCTTGGGGGACTCCAGAGGTAACGGTGCAGAAGCAGGAAGAGAAGCCATTGCAGGTGATTCTCTGGCTACGGCTGGATAGATAAGAATGGAACCAGGCCAGTGCAGTCCCACCCAGCTAGATGACGGAAGAGAGTCTTTGGAGGAAGATGGTGTGGTCAACCATGTCAAAGGCTGCAGACAAGGCAAGAAGGATGTAGAGGGATAGTTTACAACAGTCACATCACATAGGATGTCATTTGTGATTTTAATAAGGGCCGTTTCAGTACAGTGGCGGGGCGGAAACCTTCTGAGTGGAGTTCTGAGAAATTTGGGCACTTATTTGGAAGGCGACAGCAATATCAAGGACTTTGTAGGGGAAAGAGAGGTTGGGGATGGGGCATAGAGTAACATAGAAGATAGGAACAGGAGTAGGCCATTCGGCCCCTCGAGCCTGTTCCGCCATTTAATGAAAGCATGGCTGATCATCCAAATTCAGTACCCTGACCCTGCTAGAGTAACATAGAAGATAGGAGCAGGAGTAGGGGTGGTAGTTTGCAAGGACAGAGGGGTCAAGGGTGTTTTTTTTTGAGGAGTTGGTGATAATGGCAAATTTGAAGGGGAGGGGGACAGTACCCGAGGAGAGAAAAGAAAGACTTTCATTTACATAGCGCCTTTCATGATCACCGGACGCCCCAAAGCGCTGTACAGCCAATGAAGTATTTTTTGAAGTGTAGTCACTGTTGTAATTTAGGAATCGGAGTGACTCCTGCCAACGACCGGAAGCTGCGCGGAAGCGTACTGCGCATTAATCTGGAACTGGAAACATGTTGTTTCTGTTTTTTTTAAACACGAGCCCGCTCCCTCCCCGGCAGTTTTTCAAGGAGCCTGCTCCCTCCCTGGCATTTAAAAAAAAATATTTTTAACGGTACCGAGCTGGATGCGCGCATGCGTAAAACGCTTCTACGCAGCTTCTGGTTCGTTGGCAGCAGTCGCGTCCTTTATGAAACCATTAACAATATCAGCTAATGTGGGGGGCCAGGAATGGAAGCTGGGTGGTCAGCAGTTTGTTGGGAATAGGGTCAAGGGTGCAGGAGGTGGGTCTCATGGACTAGATGAGCTCAGAGAGGGCATGAGGGGAAATAGGAGGGGAAAGATGCGAGTTCAGGGCTTGGGCGGGGGGGAACCTTAGGGGATGTTTGGTCTGCTGGGTTAGGGGAAGGGAGGGAAGTGGCAGAGGCAGCTGTACGGTTGGTCTCAATCTTAGTGACAAAGAAGTGCATGAGCTCCATGCACTTGTTGTTGGGGGTGAGGGTGGAGGAGGCACAGGAGAGCGGTTTAAGAAGACAGTTTATAGTGAAGAGAAACTGGGCGTTATCTTTGTATTCCAGGATGATCCTGGAGTAGTGAGCAGTTTTGGTCGAGGAGAGCAGGACCCAATAGTGCTTTATGTGATCCAGCCAGATCTGATGATGAATGGCTAAACCAGTTGTCCGCCATAAACGTTCAAGTCTGCGTCCCTGCGAGTTGAGGGACTGCAGATGAGGGCCATGCCAGGGGGAAAGACCAGGGTGAGAGAGAGTAAAGGTTTTAATGGTGACTAGGGCAGCAAAGGTGGAGGTGAGGGTGTGATTGAGCAGATCGGTATTGTGGTGAATGGAGGGCCAAAGGCGAGACATTTGGGAATTTGAAAGTTCAGCTGTAAGTGACTTGGGGGAGTGATTTTTCCAGGGGCTGACACAAAATGAAGTAGGGTTGGGAGGGGGAAGGGAGATGTGGGTGGAGAGCGATACAAGGAAGTGACCTGAGATGGCCTTATCCGTGATTGACATGATGAGAGTAGCGAGACCACGTGAGATGGCAAGGTCAAGGGGGTGGTGGTGAATATGGGTAGGGGAGTTTATATTGAGGGGGAGATTAAGGGAGGCTAGGAGGGCAGTGAACTCAGAGGAGAGAGTGCACGATGAGTTGAGATGGAGGTTGAAATCACTGAGGATAAGAAGTCGCTCAGTGCAGAGGCTGAGGGAGGAAAGCAGAGAAGATATCTCGATGAGAAATTTGGCATGGTACTTGGGTGGGCAGCAGAGAACGAGGATTTTAACTGAGAGACGAGAGGGGTGGAACCAGGTGAGATGCTCAAAGGAGGGGAAAGTACCAGAGGAGTATGGGGACAGACCAAGGTGTGATTTGATGATAAGAGCCACACCGCCACCACAGCAATTTGGGCGGGGCAAGGTATAGCCAGGCGGGGAGGCTTCATTTAGGGCGAAAGTGTCATCACCCCTCAGCTAGGTTTCTGTCAAGGCCATAATGTCGATACAATCTCATGGATGGCAAGGGCCTTGTTCACGAGTGAACGGACAATCTGGAGGGAGATGTGGATAGGGGCGGTGATAGCTGATTCACTGGCAGAGTCCACAGAGTCAGCATTGGGAGGGGTGAGTGAGATAAGAACATAAGAACATAAGAAATAGGAGCAGGAGTAGGCCATTCGGCCCTTCAAGCCTGCTCCACCATTCAATGAGATTATGGCTGATCTTCTGCTTCAATTCCATTCACCGGCCTTATCGCCATATCCCTTGATGCCCTTACTAGTCAGAAATCTATCGACTTCTGTTTTGAATATACCCAATGACTGAGCCTCCACAGCCCTCTGGGGTAGAGAATTCCAAAGATTCACCTCCCTCTGTGTGAAAAAATTTCTTCTCATCTCAGTCCTGAATGGCCTACCCTTTATCTTGAGGCTGTGGCCCCTGGTTCTAGACTCCCCAGCCAAGGGAAACATTCTCCCAGCATCCACCTTATCAAGCCCTGTAATAATTTTGTACGCTTCAATGAGACCCTCTCTCATTCTTCTGAATTCAAGAGAATACAAGCCTAGCTTACTCAATCTCTTCTCATATGACAGTTCCGCCATCCCAGGAATCAATCTGGTGAACCTTCGTTGCACTCCCTCTATGGCAAGTATATCCTTCCTTAGGTAAGGAGACCAAAATTGTACACAGTACTCCAGATGTGGTCTCACCAAGGCCCTATATAATTGGAGTAAAACTTCTTTACTCCTGTACTCAAATCCTCTTGAAATGAAGGCCAGCATACCATTTGCCTTCCTAATGGCTTGCTGCACCTGCACATTCACTTTCAGTGACTCATGTACAAGGACACCCAGGTCCCTTTGAGCATCTGCATTCCCCAATCTTTCACCATTTAGGAAATACTCTGCCTTTCTGTTTTTTCACATTTATCCACATTATATTCCATCTGCCATGTTCTCGCCCACTCACTGAGCCTGTTGAGATCCCCTTGAAGCCTCTTCACATCCTCTTCGCAACTAACACTGCCACCTAGCTTTGTGTCATCAGCAAATTTGGAAATGTTACATTTAGTCCCCTCATCCAAATCATTGATATAGATTGTGAATAGCTGGGGCCCAAGCACCGATCCTTGCAGTACCCCACTAGTCACAGCCTGCCATCCTGAAAAAGACCCGTTTATCCCTACTCTTTGTTTTCTGTCTGTTAACCAATTCTCAATCCATGCTAGTATATTACCCCCAATTCCATGTGCCCTAACTTTGTTCACCAACCTCTTGTGTGGTACCTTATCGAAGGCCTTCTGAAAATCCAAATACACCACATCTACCGGTTCCCCTTTGTCTACTCCACTAGTTACATCCTCAAAGAACTCCAATAGGTTTGTCAAACAGGATTTCCCTTTCATAAATCCATGTTGACTCTACCCAATCTTACTATTAGTTTCTAAGTGCCCAGTTATTGCATCCTTTATAATAGATTTCAGCATTTTCCCAACTACTGATGTGAGGCTAACAGGTCTGTAGTTCCCCGTTTTCTCTCTCCCTCCTTTCTTAAATAGCAAGGTTACATTTGCTATCCACCAATCTGCAGGAACCATTCCAGAATCTATAGAATTTTGGAAGATGACAACCAATGCGTCCATTATCCCAATGGCCACCTCTTTCAAAACCCTAGGATGTAGGTCATCCGGTCCTTGGGATTTATTGACTTTTAGTCCCATTAATTTTGCTAGTACAGGAAACTTTGCGATATCCGGCACCGACGGGACCGGCGTGATGCCGATCTATGAAAACTTCCGGACAACCAGTGCTAATGTTGAAGGATACGGAGGTTTTCATCTCCGTATCTGACAACAAACACTGTTGCTTAGCAACAGCTTATAAACAGTCGGCCCGTACCTTGGAAGCGGCTCTGTAGCTTAGCAACAGCTTCAGAGAGTCTTTCCAGAGACTGACTGTTTAAATAAATGCTAGGAGAAGAAAAAAAAAGAAAAAAAACCTAACAAAACAGCTGCTGATTTCTGCCGTTTGATTGAGGTTTCCGGACATACAACCTCCAGATAAACCAAAGTTTCCTTTACTATTTTTTTACTAATAATAATTTCTTTAAGTCCCTCATTCTCGCCACACCCTTGGATTTCTTGTATTCCTGGGAGGTTTTTTGTGTCTTCCTCCGTGAAGACAGAAACAAAGTATTTATTTAATTTCTCTGCCATTTCCTCATTCCCCATTATAAATTCTCCTGTATGGGAAAGAGGTTGGAAAGATTAACCCCCAGTGGGCGTGCTAGTCGAAAGGTTGGCGAGAGAGTTGGTTGGGGCAGTTGGGGTTGCTGATCATAAGGTGACAGCGACGAGTGCCTTGATGTTCTCTCCAGAGGATGCCAAGAGATGCACAGAGGGAAGCTATAGGCTTACCCAAGAGGAAGTCAAGCCTGGGATGGCGGCAGGAGAGTAGGAAGGTCGACGAGTGCTGAAGGATTAGGGTAGGGATCTGGGAGGGCAAGTACCCGAGAGGGGAGAAATGAATGGAGACATGACGACAGGAGAGAAGGGTCTAGGAGGGGTAAAGAGAAAAGAAGAAAAAAGGGGTAAAAAAAAAGGAAACAAGAGTGATGGGCTCGGGAACACCCTTGTTCAAAAAAGGGGAGAGGGATAAACCAGATAACTACAGGCAGTCAGCCTAACTTCGGTGGTGGGAAAACTTTTAGAGACAATAATCCGGGGCAAAATTAATTTTCACTTGGAAAAAAATGCGTTAATCAATGATAGTCAGCACGGATTTGTGAAATGCAACTTGTGTTGGACTGACATGATTGAGTTCTTTGTTGAAGTAACGGAGAGGGTTGATGAGGTTAGTGCAGTTGATGTTGTGTATATGGACTTTCAAAAGGCATTTGATAAAGCACCATATAAATTAGCAAAATTGAAGCCCTGGGGATTAAAGGGGCAGTGGCAGTGCGGATATGAAATTGGCTAAGGGACAGAAAGCAGAGAGTAGTGGTGAACGGTTGTTTTTCAGATTGGAGGGAAGTGTACAGTGGTGTTCCTCAGGGGCCGGTATTAGGACCACTGCGCTTTTTGATATATATTAATGACCTGGACTTGGGTATACAAGGCATGATTTCAAAGTTTGCAGATGACACAAAACGCGGAAAAGTAGTAAACAGTCAGGATAGTAGCAGATTTCAGGAGGACATAAACAGACTGGTGAAATGGGCAGACACATGGCAGATGAAATTCAACGCAGAGAAATGTCAACTGATGCATTTTGGAAGGAAGAATGAGGAGAGGCAATATAAACTATGAGGGACAATTTTAAAGGGGATGCAGGAACAGAGAGACCTGGGGGGGTGGGGGGGGGTGGTGATTTACGTACAGAAATCTTTGAAGGTGGCAGGACAAGTTGATAAGGCTGTTAAACAAGGCATAAGGGATCTTTGGCTTTATAAACAGAGGCATAGGGGTCGATTTTCCTGGAGCCGTCAGGCGGGGTTTCAGGCGTGTGGGGGGGAAAATCCCGATTTCGGGGGTCCCAACACCATCCCGCCCAAAACCCACCTCCACGTAAGTTTCAAGGGAGGCGGGTACCTGCCCTGCACTGGGACCCGCCAACCCGAGGCGGGAAGGGATTAGTGCCAATTAACTGCCTGTTAACAGGCAGTTTTTAGCCTAATCCCTATTTTGAGGGGTGTCGTGTGGGATTCCCGACGGCTCCAAACCACGCCAGGTTAGAGCAGGCGGGCCGTCGGGTTGAAGGACTTGGAGGGGTCGCGATGTCGGTGTTCAGGTGAGTGATGGGTGCATGAGTGCAAAGTGTGTTTGGTGTGTCTAAAGTGTGTAAAGAAGTTTAAATTACCTGTACTTACCTTAACAGCCTTTCTTCCTCTAGGTTTCGGGAGTCCATCACTCAGCCGGCACTGAAAGCAAAATGGCTGCGAGCTGTCAAAAGTGACAGCCTTCAGCTTTCATTGCCGGTGAGACTTCTAACTGAGTCTGTGTAGAAGGACTCGGGTTAGAAGTCAGACTGTCAGTGTTTGACAGCTTCAAACAGCTGTGAAACACTGATATTTCATCTGTCAAGAACTCTTGACAGATGAAATTTCAGTCTGTGACGTCACCTGTTGCCGGGTGGCCTTTAATTGGCCTGCTGAGCCCGCTGGGCGGGCTTAACAAGGTCAATCAAGTGAAAATCGCACGGATTGGCTGGACGTCGATGTAGGCGGGACTAAAACCCGAAAGTTGTAGTCACGCCTCCTTCCCGACAGCTTTATGAAAATCTACCCCATACAGTACAAAAGCAAGGAAGTTATGCTAAACCTTTCTAAATCACTGATAAGGCCTCAGCTGGAATAGTGTATCCAATTTTGGGTGCCACACTTTAGGAAGGATGTCAAGGCTTTGGCGAGGGTGCAGAGGAGATTTACTAGCATGGTACCAGGGATGAGGGACTTCAGTCACATGGAGAGAGCAGCGAGGCTGGGATTGCTCTGCTTAGAGTAGATAAGGTTAAGGGGAGATTTAATGGAGGCATTCAAAATCATGAATGGTTTTGATAGAGTAAATCAGGAGAAACTGTTTCCACTGGCAGAATGATCGGTAACCAGAGGACACAGATTTAAGGTAATTGGCAAAAGAGCCAGAGGGGAGATGAGGAGAATGTTTTTGTTTATGTAGCAAGTTATTATGATCTGGAATGAAATGCGCTGCCTGAAAGGGCGGTGGAAGCAGATTCACTAGTAACTTTCAAAAGGGAATTAGATATATACTTGAAGGGGGAAACATTGCAGGGCTATGGGGAAAGAGCAGGGGAGTGGGAATAATTGGAGAGCTCTTTCAAAGAGCCGGCACAGGCACGATGGGCTGAATGGCCTCTTTCGATGCTGTAAGATTCTATGATTAAAATCAAAGTTTTACTTGGTTTAATCCTCAGCTGCTGCTTCATCTTCTGGCAATTTTAACCTTTGGTTGGTCACCTGCTCTTGGGATGTTAAAATGGTGCCTGGGAATGGGCAAATTCCTGCTTATCTGTTGGAAGGAACAAACTCAATGAATCCCCACATTGCGCACCTCTCACAACACATAAATGTGAACAAATCAAAAAGTAAAGAGCAATGAGTAACTCAGCTTTTCTTTCTTTAAAACTAACATTTACAAGCCAATAAAACTGACTGATCAAAATGTGCCAATAATTTCTTCACTCTGGTTTTTTTCCACCATCTTGTTTCTTCCCTCCAGTGACTGTGGACAGCCTGAAGCACCATTTCTAACATAACAAACATAAGAACATAAGAAATAGGAGCAGGAGTTGGCCATTTGGCCCTTCGAGCCTGCTCTGCCATTCAGTAAGATCATGGCTGATCTTCTACCTCATCTCCACTTTCCTGCACTATCCCCATTGTTGCATTTGCAAAGATAATCCAGAGGCCGTATGCAGAGCTCAATTCATGTTGCTTTTAATGGCTGATCCAAACACACTTTCCTAGGCAAAAGCAATCGAATACCTATATCCAATGTCAGACACAATACAATGATAACAGCACTATCAAACTCCATGTGCTCAGGCCAAGGCAATCGAGTACCTATCACCAATGTCAGACATAACATTTCCTCCCCCCTCACAGAATTTCAAACATGAAATGTAGTGACAAAGTCCTGTAGGTGGCCAGGGCGAGAACGTGTACGAACAGGCCGAGGTGCGGACTGGTGAAGAGCAGGCCGAAGTGGGGACTGGTGAGGAGCAGGCTGAGGCACAATATCTGCTTGAGGGTTGGCTGGCTGAGCCACATGTGCATCCCGCCACTCTGGGGGTAAGGCTTGAGGATTAGGTCCGTATAATCCCGCATCAGGGGGTGCTGGCACCTTCCGAAGGCGGCTGGCATGCCACCGAGAGCTGTCAGTGAGGCAGAAAGTGGCTGGTCCAAGTTGGCGGCTGATTTGGAGAGGGGAGGACCAGAATGAGGCCATCTTATTGTTGCGGTGAGGCCTGCGGACTCTGGCCCAATCGGAGACTGAGATGTTGGGCGCCTTGGCCCTCTTCGACTGGTCGAAGCGGAGTTTCATCTTCTCCTGCTGTCTAGCGACTGTGGCTTGAGCCCGTGGAGCAGGGCTCTGAGCTAGCGAGGGGCGGAGCCTGCCAAGGGGCAGCATGAGCTCACGGCCTAGCATGAGGGATGCGGGTGAGACCCCTGTAGTGGAATGCTGGGAGGCTCTGTAGTGCAGCAGTGTGTGGAGGAGGGCCTTGTCAAACACACACCCCTGGGATAGGTGTGCTCTGAGGTCATTTTTCAGTGTCTGGTGAAAACGCTCCACCTCCCTCATTTGACTCGGGGTGTTAGTGCGTATGTGACGGATGCCCTTGCTCGCAAGGTAAGAGGAGAGTTCCGAAGAGACCATTTGGGGGCCATTGTCTGTGGTGATGGCCTTTGGATGCCCCCAGCGGGAGAAGAGGGACTCAAGGATATCGATGATGACCCGAGAGGTGACGGAGCCCACAGCAATGACCTCTGGCCATTTTGAGTGCAGGTCATAGGTCACCACTAGGAACCGTTGATGGTGGGGGACACCATGGATCTCCCCGCAGACATCCAGCTGCAGGTGCTCTGAGGGCTGAGAGGGCCAGGCAAGGGGTTGCAGGGGTGGAGGAGCTTGGTGGCCAGTCTTGCCACTTACAAGGCAGGCTGCACAGTCCTTGACCAGGGCCTCAATTTCCCTGTCGATACCCGGACACCACATTAGGTCTCGGCATCATTGTTTGAGCTTCACTATGCCCAAGTGGCCCTCATGCGCCATGGATAAAACACGTGCATGAAGGACAATTGGGACCACAGTGCAGAGCCCACGTGCAACACAGGAGTCATTCCAGCAGGAGAGCTCCTCTTTAACTCTGGAGTAGGCAGACAGTTCCTCAGGCACCTTGCGAGGCCAGCCATCTCTGAAGAAGGTGCACAGCTGGGAGAGGGCCGGATCCTGTTCAGAGGCCTCTTTGAGCTCCTGGAGAGAGACTGTGGTTTGGAGAGGCGTGTGCAGTGTTACGTCCGTGTAATAATAAGAAAAGGACTGCAGAGAACGGTACAACAGGTGTTTACTCAACGTGGTTCAAACTGCAACTGAAACAACAGATTACTACTCAGCGTTACATACAGGTGTGGTCACTGCCGGTACTACAGTATACATTAGCTGTAGAAAGTAGTTCCCCCCTTAAAGGTACATACATTACAATTCCTCCCCTTTTAGATTAACAGTACCATAACACTCATTTAACAATTAAATATCAAACTAATTACAATTAACACTTTTAACATGCATGGGTTTCCTCCGGGTGGGTTTCCTCCGGGTGCTCCGGTTTCCTCCCACAGTCCAAAGATGTGCGGGTAAGGATGATTGGCTATGATAAATTGACCCTTAGTGTTAGGGGGATTAAATACGTGGGGTTACGGTGATAGGGTGGGATATGTGTTGGTGTAGGGGTTAAAGGGATCAGGTGGGATATGTGTCGGTGCAGGCTCGATGGGCCGAAATGGCCTTTATCTGCACTGTGGCGTTTCTGTGATTCTGTGATTCTGTGATTAGCTGAAAATAGTCTATTTATATATTCAGTCTTTGGGGAGGCTTCCTGATCCTTTCTGGATAGCGCCTTTCCCGAGTGTCTTGCTCTTGGTGCGGAGGCGATTCTGGCCCCCTGTCGTCGGTTGGTTCATCAGCTTCCGATGCTACTGTTTCTGGGGTAGATGCTACCTGTACGTCGGGTTCATCACCAGGTACGTATGGGCGAGGCATGGGGTTGACTTGTTCCTGTGACTCTAGGATCTGGTCAGCATGGCATCTCACGATGCTCCCCCCAACGTCCACTGTGTACATTAGTGGGCCCTGCCGTGTGCATATCGTTCCTGGCTGCCATTTTTCTGTTCGGTAGTCGCGGGCCAAGACTGGTTGCCCTACATTGGCTTCTCATGGATGTGCTGGAATTGCTTACTCTCAACATCTCTTCGTACGTTTGGTCTGAGCAAATCTAGGCGAGATCTTAACCTTCGGTTAAAGAACATCATGGCTGGGGCCTGGTTGGTGACTGCATGTGTCACATTCCGGTAGGCGAACAGGAAATTGTCCACCTTGTGCTGCAGCGGAATGTTGTCATTGTACATAGCCTTTATTGCCTTCTTAAAGGTTTGTACGAACCTCTCAGCCAATCCATTTGTGGCTGGATGATACGGGGCGGATGTGTAATGCCTTACCCCATTCTTTTTCAAGAACCTCCAGAACTCTTCGGACACAAACTGTGGTCCGTTGTCGGAGCAAATCTGTTCTGGCAAGCCATTCCTGGCAAAAATGGTCCGTAGGACTGCAATAGCTTTCTCCGTGGTGGTGGAGGACATTTTGATGACCTCAGGCCATTTCGCGTGCGCATCCATGACTATTAAAAACATTGAGTCCATGAATGAACCAGCAAAATCAATATGCACCCGTTGCCATGGAGATGAGGGCCACTCCCATGGGTGTAGAGGGGCCTGTGGTGGTGCATTTTGGACTTTCTGACATCCTGAGCAGCTCTTGGTCAGGTCCTTGATTTGTTTATCGATTCCCGGCCACCACACATAAGCCCTGGCTAGGCTTTTCATTTTTACCCCTCCCAGATGACCCTCATGAAGCTCATTGAGCACTCTCTCCCTTAACTTGGGTGGAATTACCACTCGGGATCCACACATCAAGGTCCCCCGACACACTGACAGCTGTTCTCTCCTTGTCGAGAATGCTGGCAACAGTGAGTCGCCATATCCTGGCCATCCCTTCACCGTCAAAACATATACCCGCGACAGTGTCGGGTCATTTCGGGTTTCCTTTTCGATACAAGCGTTAGTTACCGGTAGGTATTCAACTATAGTCGAATGGAATATTTCGACAGGTTCCACTGCTGGTGCTTCCTCCGCAGTAGGCAGTGGCAGGCGTGATAGCCCATCAGCATTTCCATGCTGTTTCGTGCCCTTATATTCAATCTCATGGTGGTGCGCCCCTAGAAAAAGTGACCATCTTTGTAGTCGTTGCGCAGTCATCACCGGAACGCCCTTCTTCGGATTAAAAATGGAGACAAGAGGCTGGTGATCAGTCAGCAAGGTGAATTTCTGCCCGTGCAGATAGTGATTGAACTTTTTCACTCCCCACACTAGGCTAAGGGCCTCCCTGTCAATCTGGGTGTAGTTACGCTCGGCTGAGGTTAGTGATCGTGACGCAAAGGCTATTGGCCTCTCTGAGCCGTCCGAGAATTTGTGCGACAGCACCGCTCCAATGCCATAGGGTGACGCATCACATGCCAACCGAATTGGTAAGGCCAATACCTCTTTCGATGTGATTAGTGTTTTGCTCTTCTGGAAAGCTCGTCTACATTCGTCACTCCACTTCCATGGCACCCCAGTTTGCAGTAGGGTGTTCAGTGGGTGTAGTATTGTAGACAAATTTGGCAAGAACTTATGGTAGTAGTTTACCAGCCCGAGGAACGACCTCAGTTGTGACACATTTTCCGGTGCTGGAGCCTTGACTACTGCCTCAATCTTCTCTGGGGACTTATGTAACCCCTCTTTATCGATAACGTGGCCACAATACGAGATCTGTTTTCTAAAAAACTCGCATTTGGGGCGGTTAGCTCGGAGCCCATATTTCTGCAATCTAGTGAGCACCTGCTCCAGGTTGGCAAGGTGATCACTGTCATTTTCGTTCGTGACCAAGATGTCGTCCAAATAACACTGGGTCCCTGGGATCCCTTGCAGGACTTGTTCCATTGCCCTCTGCCAAATAGCCGGAGCTGATGCTACCCCAAATACCAGCCGGTTGTATTGGTAGAGACCTTTATGGGTGTTGATTGTGAGGTATTTTTTTGATGCTTCTTCTACCTCCATTTGCAGATACGCCTGGGCCAGATCAATCTTAGTGAAGCGTTTCCCTCCAGATAGCGAGGCGAAAATATCTTCAATCCGCGGAAGTGGATATTGTACGGTGTGAAGGACCGGGTTCACTGTTACCTTAAAGTTCCCACAGATGCGAACCCTCCTTGGTTCCCCAGGCGTGCTGCTCAACGACTTTTTCATCACAGGGATGATGGGTGTAGCCCACTCGCTCCAGTCTACCTTGGACAGTACACCTGAACGTTCCAGACTCTCCAGCTCTGCTTTGACGGCTGGGCGGATCGCATAAGGTACCGGTCTGGCCTTAAAAAATTTTGGGCTTGCGTTTTCTTCAATTTTAATCGTCGCTGTCATGCCTTTTAGTGTTCCAAGTCCTTGCTGGAACACTTCTTTCGCGTCAGTTAGGATCTTTGACAGTCGCCCAGGTGTGACGTCGTCATCCTTTTTGTCAGCCACAGTTAGTGCCTGTATGGAATGCCAATCCAGTTGTATTTTCCAGATCCATTCACGTCCCAGTAATGGTGGTCCTCCATCTTGCAATACATACAGGTCTAGTTTTGGTGTTTCCTTACCGTTATATATAACGGTCACCCTTATTTTTCCTTTGGGGTAGCCTTTTTGCCCCGTGTACATCTTCAAAATAATTTTTGTGTCTCTCAAGGGTATGTGTGAGAATAGCCGCTCATAGTCCCATCGGTTTATGACTGTTAGAGCTGATCCTGTGTCCAATTCCATGTTTACCTGGACTCCTGCTATCTTGAGACTGACCCAAATGGTTTGGTGATCCTCCATTGTGATCACATTATGTAGTTTCAGACAACTCAGTTCCCTGCTTTCAGAGTCGTTATCACTCTTTTGTTCGTCTGAACTATTCTCCGTTATCTTTTGTACCTTCTTGTACTTCCCTTTGGTTGGTTTCTTATTGTTGGTTTTCTTTCCCGACCTGCAGACTCGTGCTATGTGTCCTACTTTTCCACACTGTCTGCACACTTTGTCCTTGAACCAGCAATCATTATGGTCGTGTGTTGTTCTGCCGCAGCGATAGCACTTCACTGTTCCGTATGACATTTCATTTGTGCCATATTCTTGCGGTCTCCGTTGTATCTCTGCAGCGCCCCGTGCTGCTGCTTCATGTGATACTGCAATGCTGAAAGCCTTGTCCAGCATAAGATCCTTTTCTGATAGAAGCCGTTTCTGGGTTCCTTCACTTTGAAGCCCACACACAAACTTCTCCCTTAAAGTATTTACTAGTCCCGTTCCAAACTGGCAGTGTTTCGATAGCTTGCGCAGTTCCGTTAAATACTCAGCATTACTTTCATCTTTATGCTGGTTCCTTTTGTGAAACTTAAATCTTTCTGCTATCAGCAGCGGTGTGGGGTTTAAGTGGTCCTGTAGGATTGACACTATGTTTTCAAAATCCTTTTCTACTGGCTTCTCTGGGGTTAATAGATTTTGTAGTAAGCCATACGTTTTTGCACCCATTGAATTCAACAATACCAGCGCTTTCTTGTCATCTGGCACTTCATTCACCTTACAGTATATTTCTATGCGTACGACATATGTCGTCCAATCTTCGACTTCATTGTCGAACGCTGTGATACTGCCACTCTTCGGCATTTTTGGGTGTGGTTAGATTGGCTTAAAATGGCGTCTCCCGTGCTTTCCTTTCTTCCCCGCTGCAGCTTAAAATGGCGTCTCCCGCGCTGCTGCCAACGCCGCTCTCGGCGGTCCTCGTGGCAAATGGCAACGCCCTGTGGGTTTCGTGCGCTGCTCCTGCGCTGCTGCCAATGCTGCTCTCTGCGGTCCTCGTGGCAATGGCAGCGCCTCGCGTTTTCCTGCGCCCCTCTCTCCCCCATTGACGCTGCTCGGCCCTTGAACACTGGCTGCGCTCTGCTCTCTCTCGCCTCTCTCCCCCGTTGACGCCGCTCGATCCTGAACACTGGCTGCGCCCTGTGCGCTCTGCCCTCTCTCTCTCCCCCGTCGACGCTGCTCGGCCTTTTTCTGTGCCGCTCGGTTGGGCTCTAGCCCGTCGCTGTCCGGGAAGGGTCTGCGCAATACCTGTTGCCAGCCCATTTCGCTGGACCACCGTGACTGGAAAGCCAAGCCTGGCTCTCGACAGCCTCCCCTGCGATGCTCAAATCTCCGCTGGATGACTGGGCGGTTGCCTGTGGTCGACGCCCATGCTTCTGGACTCGACCTTCTTCCACTGTTCTCCAGGAGCGAATCCCTGGGAGGTGATGCAGAGATGCAGGTAGGTTCGAACTTGCTCGTCGCCACTGTTACGTCCATGTAATAATAAGAAAAGAACTGCAGAGAACGGTACAACAGGTGTTTACTCAACGTGGTTCAAACTGCAACTGAAACAACAGATTACTACTCAGCGTTATATACAGGTGTGGTCACTGCCGGTACTACAGTATACATGAGCTGTAGAAAGTAGTTCCCCCCTTAAAGGTACATACATTACATGCAGCATCTGGACGATATCCTGTTCCACATGTTCAGACCCGACGAGTGGGGCTGGGGCAGAGACAGTGTGGGAGAGCAGATCTGCAACAACATTGTCACGTCCTGGTGTGAGCTGGAGACTGAAATTGTATTGGCGGAGGCGGTCAGACCAGTGGTGTAGACGCAGTGGTCTGTGGCCCATGCCAGATGTCGACAGCAGGGCAGTTAGAGCCTGGTGATCGGTTCGCAGGGTGAAGGCACGGCCATACGTGTACAGGTGCCACCGCTCACATGCCCAGATGCACGCCAGCGCCTCACGCTCGCCTACTGAGTACTTCTGTTCAGTGGGGCTAAGGGCTCGGGAGGCAAAGGCGATTGGTTTCTCCACTCCATTCTGTATTTGCGATAACACCGCCCCCACAACTGCAGTGGACGCGTCGCAGGTGACGAGGGTGGGGCTGGCGACGTCAAAGTGAGCCAACACTGGAGGCGACGTGAACTGCGATTTGAGGAGGCGAACAGCTTCCGTACAGGCTTGTGACCACACCCAGGGCTCATCCTTTCGCAGGAGCTGGCGCAGTGGGGCTGTGGTGGCTGAGTACTGGGGCACAAACTTCAGGTAGTACCCAGTCATGCCAAGGAAGGAGGCAACCTGTGCTGCAGAGCTGGGTTCTGGGATGCTGTGAATGGCATCCACGTTTGACTGGAGTGGGGATATACCGTCAGCCAACAACCGAAACCCCACAAATTCGACCTCTGAAACAGCAAAGACACACTTTTCGGCATTCAGTGTGAGCTTGTGTTTTGCTAGAGCCGTGAAAACTCTGTGAAGGCGTTCGTCGTGAGTGGAGGTCGAGGGCCCATGCACGACGATGTCATCCAGGTAGATGGCCACCCCAGGAATGCCTGCGAGCACAGAGGACATCACCTTTTGGAAGCAGCTGGGTGCAGAGCTAAGTCCAAATCGCATCCTGGTGTACCGAAGGACGCCAGCATGTGTCACAAAAGCAGTGAGGTCTCTGCTGCTGGGGTGGAGGGGAACCTGTAGATAGCTCTGTCGAAGGTCCAGTTTCGAGAACAGGATGGAAGCATAGAACTGCGCTGTGAGTTCCTCTGACGTGGGCAGTGGATATTTGTCAGGGATTACGGCCTTATTCACTGCTCAAAGATCGACACAGATGCATAGACCGCCTGATTTTTTCGTTGTGACCACCAGGTTGGAGACCCATGGGGAGGCATCAACTGGTTCGATGATGCCAGCTTCCAGTAGCTGCTTTACTTCAGCTGTGACCCGGTCACGGAGAGCAAGCGGGATGCGGCGCAGTGGCTGAATGACAGGGGTAATGGTGGAGTCAACCATGGGCTGGTGGGTGAAGGCAGTCAGGCAGCCCAGACCCTCGAAGAGTGCTGGCCATGTTTGGCGCCACGGTGAGGTGACGTGCAGTATCGCAGACCCGCCGGTGTCCAAGAGAGAAAAACCCAGGTCAGTGAAAAGATCCAGTCCCATCAGGTTAGCTCCTTGGCGTGCCACATGAAAACAAAAATCTGGCAAAACTTTTGTTCCATAGCGTACAGTGAGGTTGACTGAGCCCACTAGTCCAATTTTTGAATTACCATACCCGCAAAGGGCAGTGGAGGGCGCAGAGAGTGGCAGGGAGCTGAAAAAGCATTTGAATGTGTCCACATTCAGCAGTGAGACGCTGGCACCGGTATCCAACAACAGAGGGATGCACACATCATTCAGGTTAATTGTGCATGACTTGAAAGCCACTACTGGCCCAGAGCTCACGTTGTGAATTATAGGCCAACTGTTTGAGGACTGAGAGTGTTCATTTGTAGCAACAGGGGCAGAGCGGCAGACATTGGCAAAGTGATTTTGTTTTCCACAATTGCGACAGGCTTGGCCGCGTGTGGGGCAATTCTGCGCTCTGGTAGCATGTGAACGAGATCCACAGTTTCCACACTGTTGCCGCGGTAGTGCACGTTGCTGCCGTCGCGCGAGCATTACAGTGTCAGGGCTGTCGGGGCCGAGGGCGCTGTCACTGGGTGTGTGTGCTAGTTTCGCTGCACATTCGGCTGCAGACTCCACTTGAAAGGCAATGTTGACTGCCTGTGACAACGACAGATCGTCGGACTCGAGTAACAGTCTTTCACGCACTCTCACGTTGTTGGTGTGCTCTATTAGTTGATCACGCACCATCTCGTCTTGTAGTGCACCGAACTTGCACGAGCTAGCTAGCCCCCTCAAATTAGCCACGTATTGATGCACCGACTCACCGGGGAGTTGGTGACGCTGTCTTAAAATGTATCGCTGCAGGAGGGCACTTTGTGGAGCAGAGAAGTGTGTGCTTAACAGAGTCACAGCCACATCATACGTTTGAATTGAGTCTGCTGCGCATAATGTCCCCAGAACACACTGGCCCTCCGCTCCCAAGCAATGGGATAACAGTGCCTTTTTCCGTGCTGTACTCACATTTTCTAGTCCAAGAGCAATGAGGTAGGTTTCAAAGGACTGTAACCAGTGAACCCATGGGATCGGGGGCTCACCGGGTAGTGCAAGGAAGGGAGGAGGTGGTGGAAGAGAGATTTCAGCCATCCTCGTCGCCAAATGTTGCGTTTGCAAAGATAATCCGGAGGCCGTATGCAGAGCTCAATTCATGTTGCTTTTAATGGCTGATCCAAACATACTCTCCTAGGCAAAAGCAATGGAATACCTATATCCAATGTCAGACACAATACAACGATAACAGCACTATCAAACTCCATGTGCTCAGGCCAAGGCAATCGAGTACCTATCACCAATGTCAGACATAACACCCATATCCCTTGATTACAACACTACAAATTACACAATTCTAATAAGGATCAGTAAGCTTCATTGTAATATTGGTTTGTCAATGTTAGAAATTTCACCCACATAGGTCTGCATTTTCGTCTTTAGTCTAAGGCTGGGTGCAGTGAATTTTCAGTTGTTGTGGATGCACTGCAGGTGTGAGAGGGAGGCATCATGGGAGTTGTAGTTTTCAACTGGTTTCTGTGGCACTTCAATACCCAGAGTGCAGCATGGCAATCCACATCACATGGCAATCAGATAGACCAGGGCCAGGAAGTTCTTGTTGCTGTGGATTAAGTGTGTGAGTTGCATTATTAAAATTGTAGTTTTCAATTTGCCCTTCTGGAACTACAATACCCAAAGTTCACTATATCAAATCAGGCAGAACACTTTCAAATAATAACTGTGATTAACTCAACATTCTGAGCTAACAGTACGGCTCATCATAGAAATTTGAATGATACAGCACAGGAGGCCGCCATTTGGCCCATCGTGCCTGTGCCAACTCTCTGGTAGAGCTATCCAATTCGTCCCATTGCCCTGCTCTTTACCCATAGCCCTGTAATATTTTCCCCCTTCAAGCATATATCCAATTCTCTTCTGAATGTTACTACTGAATCTGCATCCACCAGCCTTTCAGGCAGTGCATTCCAGATCACAACTCTCTGTAAAAAGAAGTTATCTCATAGCGCCTCTGGTTCATTGGCAGTTATCTTAAACCTGTGTCCTTTGGCTACCGACTCGCCGGCCAGTGGAAACAGTTTCCCCTTATTTACTCTGTCAAAACCCCTCATAATTGTGAACACCTTTATTAAATCTCCCCTTAACCTCGTATTTATGGATTTTAATCAAGAAAAAGAATAGTTGAATTAAACTGGAACTGAAGACGTTGCAATTAGCGACGTTTTCAGCTGAATTGTGATCAGCAAACTGAACAGGTTCTGTTGCAAGGTTCACTGCAGCAGCAGCCTGTCAATCAGCTGTTTCCGTCCTTGGGCAGCACAAAGCCCCGGCGATAAAGGACGCTGCGTGCTCCGAGACGGAGAAACGCATAAAAAAATCATAACAGATGAGAATTTTAAGAAGTGAGCAATCGGTGGGATGCAAATAATGCGGCGCCCCCAGTGATTCGAGGCGACGCGCACTGATCCTGCAACATAAGCTCCACGTGAACAAAAGCAGCAGAGTCTGAGTCTGAGCCTGCCTGTGTCTGGGGTGGGGGGGACACGTCGTGCGTGTTGACGTCGCGGGGCACGGATGTTATATAGCGGCCTGGCCCGGTGAGTGAGTGTGGAGGAGAGCAGAGCGCTGGCCCAGGGAAGGAAGTGAAGTGAAGCTTACCTCCGCAACTGGAAAGCTCCAGCCCAGCAGACACTCAAGATGGCAAGCCGGGTGAGTGAGTGCGGGGCACTGAGGGGAGCTGAGTGAGTCAGGGGAGCGGGCGGGCGGGGTTTGCTGCCGCTCTCTGTCTCTCTGTGTGTTTTGTGTGAATGAACTGGGCCCGCGGGCCGGCTACAATGTAACACTCTCTCCGAATGCGGATACACCGACAGGAGATACTCCGCGTTCTCGAACGGCCTGGGGAGGATTCTCTCCACGGCTGCCGGCTCCCTTTCTCACTCCTTCTCTCCTCTCTCTCTCCCTCCGATTGCCGACAGCCTCTGGCCCCTGGAGGAGAGGGAGGGAAGGAGGAGGTGCTTGAGCTGCCCATCAGCTCCCCCACACACTGCAGAATGCTCGCTGCCTCTGAGCTGCTCATGAGAAGCGGGATATCGAAACAAACTCGAATGTAATGTGTGCACGATCATCCTTAAGCGTTTTAATGTTGCATTGCACCAGTTTAATGTCACTCCTCCCAGGCGCCCGAATATTTTCGAAAAGATCCTTTTGGGTTCGTGGGGTGGGGGTGGAATTGCTGTTGCTAGGATTTAATCTCGAAGCAAGTTATATTTAGGATTCCGTTTTAATAAAAACAGCTTTAATGTTCTGATAAGATGAAAGGCTTTACATTCTAAGCGGCGTTGAGGTGCTTGAAAAGATGAGGCAACAGTGGTAATTTTTGCAGGAAGGGAGTTCTTTATGTGTGGCGAATAGATGATGCTGGGCACCTTACTGAAATCATTGTTTTTCTCCCCATGGACCAGATTAGACTGATGTATTTAGAGGGCTAATGTATAAGATTCTGGGGTTTTGTCTCACACAGATGGATGCATTCTGACATCTATTGATGGCATACTTATGTAATTTGAGTGTCGGGGAAGGGGGTTCTTGCTTATTGTCACTTTGGACATCAATTCCGGCACTGCAAGAAACCACTTCATGCCCCTGTGTAATACTTCTGCTTCCCATCCACCCTTCTGGCTTTTTCATTCAAATTGACACGATACATGTCTATTCTGGTATGTGTGTAAATGCTGTTTATAAGAAAATGTGAGTTGCCCATGTTTTCAAATCATTGAACTGCCAGTATATGGAATTCAGGGAAGAGATAAGAGGAACATGTAGAAAATGCTAGAAATACACAGCTGATGTGTCTGTAATGAGGAGATGGGTGGGGTGGGGTGGCGAATGGTTTGAGGGGAGACTCCCTGTGGGAATCTCATCATGGCAGTTTGAGAAATCTGGGAATATTTAAAAAAAGAAAAAAAAAATTGCCGGTATCATTAAAAGTGACCATAAAGCTGTCTGATTGTTGTAAAATCCCAACTGGTTCACTGAATTCTTTTTTAGGGAAGGTAATCTGCCGTCCTTGCCCGGTCTGGGCAAATGTGACGAGTCGCACACCAATGTGGTTGACTCTGCTGTCCTCAAAAGTGGTCTGGCCACCTTCTCCAAACAGCTAAGGATGGGCAGTAACTGGTGACCTTGCCAGTGATTGTCAACATCCTGAAAATGAAATTCTAAAATGTTGACTCCCAACAGCTGCCGCCCCCCCCCCCCCCCACAGCCACTCACTTTCTGGGTGTGGCTGGACCCGTTATGTATTTGTAGCATTTTCTATTCTGTGAGCACGATTTGAGGTGTAATATTTTGTTCCACATTTGTCTGGTTTGTCTACAGTTTCATTACTGTTTTCAATTTCACATCTGTTGTGCATCACGTCCCTGGAGTCGGTGTTAAACGGGGCGATTTAGTGGTTTTCTTCGGCTGTGTGAAGCCAGCTTGTCTGGCTGAGAATCATTTTACATGTGCCCCAGTTATAATGAGTTGGGTTGTGTTGATGCAGTTAATTTTTTTTGGATTTACCGATGTAATGGAATCAAGTGTGTGTTTGTTTAATAGGTTGCCTGAAGCTGTCATTTGCATGTATTAAGCAGGCACTCTTCTTTTAATACGCAAGGAAATTTGTAGCTTGATTCAATCAATCATACACCTAAGGAATGGTCAATAAAATGCTTATATACCTTTGCAATTACTGTGTCTTTGAATTTGATCAGTACCCAAGGCTTGTAATGGTTGCTGTCTCCCTGAAGTGAAATTCTGTTTATCGGCACACTACAAGCTTAATACCCTCTTTGGGGTTTATACCGAGGACCGGTTTGACTGCCTTGTAGCAGGAGACAGGGTGTGGGTAACTCTTCCATTTTATTTGTAGAAATGGGCAGAAGTGTTGCAACATGCATTTGTCCCATGATGAAGTATGCATACTCTTTCATAGAAACATAGAAGATAGGAGCAGGAGTAGGCCATTTGGCCCCTCGAGCCTGCTCCGCCATTCAATGAGATCATGACTGATCATCCAAACTCGGTACCCTGTCCCTGCCTTCTCCCCATATCCCTTGATGCCTTTAGCCTTAAGAAATATATCCAACTCTTTCTTGAATATATTTAATGAATTGACCTCAACTGCCTTCTGTGGTAGAGAATTCCACAGGTTCACCACTCTCTGGGTGAAGAAATTCCTCCTCATCTCTGTCCTAAATGGCTTACCCCTTATCCTTAGACTGTGACCTCCTGGTTCTGGACTCTCCTGCCATTGGGAACATCCTTCCTGCATCTAGTCTGTCTAGTCCTGTTAGAATTTTATGAGTTTCAATGAGATCCCCTCATTCTTCTAAACTCCAGCGAGTATAAGCCCAATCGACCCAATCTCTCCTCGTACGTCATTCCTGCCATCCCAGGTATCAGTCTGGTGAATCTTCACTGCAGTCCCTCCATGGCAAGAGCATCCTTCCTCAAATAGGGTGACCAAAACTGCACACAATACTCAAGGTGTGGTCTCACCAAGGCCCTGTACAACTGCAGCAAGACATCCTTGTTCCTGTACTTAAACCCTCTTGCTACGAAGGCCAACATACCATTTGCCTTCTTAACCGCCTGCTGCACCTGCATGCTTACCTTCAGTGACTGGTGCACAAGGACACCCAGGTCTCGTTGCACTTCCCCTTCTCCCAATCTATTGCCGTTCAGATAATAATCTGTCTTCCTGTTTTTGCCACTAAAGTGGATAACCTTGCATTTATCCACATTATACTGCATCTGCCCAATCACCCAACCTGTCCAAATCATACTGGAGTTTCTCGGCACCCTCCTCACAGCACACACGCCCAACCAGCTTTGTGTCATCTGCAAACTTGGAGATATTACATCTAGTTCCCTCGTCTAGATCATTAATATATATTGTGAATAGCTGGGGTCCTAGCACCGATCCCTGCGGTACCCCACTAGTCACTGCCTGCCACTCGGAAAAAGACCCGTTTATTCCAACTCTCTTTGCTTCCTGTCTGCCAACCAGTTCTCTATCCAAATCAGTACCTTGCCCCCAATCCCATGTGCCTTAACTTTACACGCTAATCTCTTATGCAGGACCTTATCGAAAGCCTTCTGAAAGTCCAAATACACCACATCCACTGGTTCTCCCTTATCTATTCTACCAGTTACATCCTCAAAAAATTCCAGTAGATTAGTCGAGCACGATTTACCTTTTGTAAATCCATGTTGACTTTGCCTGAGCCTGTCACTGTTTTCCAAGTGCTCTGCTATTACATCTTTTATAATGGACTCTAGCTTTTTCCCCACTACCGATGTCAGGCTTACCGGTCTATAATTCCCCATTTTCTCTCTACCACCTTTTTTGAATAGTGGGGTGACATTAGCTACCCTCCAATCCATGGGAACTGTTCCAGAGTCTATAGAATTTTGGAAGATGACTGCCCCAACAGCAAGATTGACACCTGGTAATGTGGGATCCTGATCAAATCTAAATTTTCTAAACTGTGACCATTGGCTCTGTGTAGAAACTATATGGTTGCCTAAGAAGTTTTTTATTTTTGGCCTGTGCTCTGTACAATGCAGAATCGGCCTCGATGTCCTGTCTGCTTTCTGGGTGTATATCGTGCCAACAAGTACTATAGTGTAATAGCCATGAAGAGGGTAAGAGATTGGGTGCTGAACCATACATTGAGGATGTGGTAACTGGATCAGAATTGTAGTTTCTCACTTGAGCCTTAGCTGGTTTCAATAATTGAAGATTCATAACTATTTGTAGCAAAAATATTGGAGTCGTTCAAAATACAATTGGTTGCTGTTATGGGACAGATGATCTTCAGTGGTTGAAATAGCTGTTCCTTGTTCCTGACTTGTGGTGTTTGAGGTTTAACCATTCCTCAAGGTTGTCTTTTTTGCTGAAATTGCTATAGTTTAAATTCCTGATTTTTAAAAAGGACATGTCAAGAAACAATTTAAAGATTCGCTTGGAATGCTAACTCTGGCCCAGAGTCCAGATGGAGAGCACGTTGCCTGAGCCTCAGTCTTGCAATTAAGCAGTCTGAATCCCTAGGGAGATTGCTACCTTGAGCAGTCACATAGAGCAGTGAATTCATAAAGGTGTTTGTGATATTGTGCTATAGTGTTAGAGTTCCTTTGACCATGACATCTGGCAGGACGTTGAAGGGGGCAACAGTTGGGTAGTCTATGGAGGAGATGGCAATGTCAAACTACTGCCTGTATCCTAACACTCACCAAGTCCTGTTCACCCATCACCCCTGTGCTCGGTGACCTACATTGGCCCCCGGTCCAGCAAAGCCTCGGTTTTATTTTGTTTTAATTCTCATCCATGTGTTCAATTCTTTTACTAGCCTCAACCCTCCCTCTCTCTCTAACCTCCTCCAGCCCTATAATGCACCCCCTCGCCCCCCCCCCCCCCCCCCAACACCCACTGAGATCACTGCACGCCACCAACCTCCAATTTTGGCCTCCCTGACTTTCATCACTCTCCCATTGATGGCTGTGTCTTCAGCTGCCTCGGCGCTGAGCCCTGGAATTCCTTTCCTAAACCTCGACACCTTTCTCCTTTTTTAAGATGCTCCTTAAAACCTACCTCTTTGACCAAGCTTTTGAACACCCGTCCAAACATCTCTCCATATGACTCGGTGTCAGATTTTGTCCGAACACATCTGTGAAGCCCATTGGGTTGTTTATCATGTTAATATAATATAAATGCAAGTTGTTGTTGTCCTCAGTACACATGCAAGCTGACCCCATGCTTCTGGGTAACATTGCCGAGGGTGAGGATGCCAGTGATGGAACACTGGTGTTCATCCGGGTGACTGCAGACATGGAGGAGAACCATATGAAGTATAATTGGTAGAAGCAAAGTATATGACACATACAGAAAAGGCAAAAGGGCGGGAGAGATAGAATGGAAGCCAAACAGAAAGGAACTAAGAATTCAAGTAGGATACGAGCAGTCAGTTGCAGAGAGTGTGCAATGTCATTTCACGGGAAATCCAAGATTTACGCACTCATTTTTGTGTGTGTGTGTGTGTGTGCGCGCGCGCGATACATGATGTAAAAAAATAGACTAAATCGTGCATCTATGTGCACTTCCTGTCAACGTTTCCATTTTAAATTCTTATGTCCACACTTGTAAGAGAAAATATATAAACCAGTCCCGCTGTATCCACACCCTCCCACCAGTGGAGGTGCTGCGTTGGCGCTGCAGGGTGCGATTACAGCGTGACCAGTTTACATGGGCAGTTTCCATTGTAAATGTGGACAAAGGAATTTATAATGGGAATGTAAAAGTATGGACCGAATGCATGACTTTAAAATAGGACCTGAATTTCATCTTCATGCCCTGGTCCAATTCTCCTGTGCCCTTTAACCCCATTTGACCTGAAGACTACACTTGGTTTGACTTCCTGTGTGCACTGGCGCAGGAGATGAATTAATTTTGTATACTATATATTAATAGGCAAGTATATGTATTATGGACACCTTAATTTTATCGCTTGCAGTGAATATCCTGGTGGATGTGAGCGGTTTAGACTGCGACGTGGTCTCATTTAAAAATTAATGGCTGGTAATTTACTGGATATTGTCAAGCGTTTAACAAATGATTATATAGAATTTGGTATAAATTTTATTGCACCTGTTCAACCTGGACAGGTTTTATTGCCCATCCCCAATTGCCCTTGAGGTGGTGGTGAGCCGCCTTCTTGAACCGTTGCAGTCCATGTGGTGAAAGTACTTCCACAGTGCTGTTAGGGAGGGAGTTCCAGATTTTGACCATGTGATGATGAAGGATTGGCGATATACACCAAGTCAGGATGGTTTGTGACTTGGCGGTGATGGTGTTCCCATGCACCTGCTGCCCTTGTCCTTCTAGGTGGTAGCGGTCGTGGGTTTGGGAGGTGCTGTCGAAGAAGCCTTGGCGAGTTGCTGCAGTGCATCTTGTAGATGGTACACACTGCAGCCATGGTACTCCAGTGGTGGAGGGAGTGAATGTTTAAGGTGGTGGATGGGGTGCCAATCAAGCGGGCTGCTTTGTCCTGGATGGTGTCGAGCTTCTTGAGTGTTGTTGGAGCTGCACTCATCCAGGCAAGTGGAGAGTATTCCATCACACTCCTGACTTGTGCCTTGTAGATGGTGGAAAGGCTTTGGGGAGTCATGATGTGGAGATGCTGGTGTTGGACTGGGGTGGACAAATGAGAAGTCACACAACACCAGGTTATAGTCCAACAGCTTTATTTGAAATCACAAGCTTTTGGAGCGCTGCTCTTTTGTCAGGTGAAGTGAAGAGATGCATATAGACACAGCATATATAGCCACAGAACACTGCCAGATGATTACAGGTAATCTTTCTAACTGCCATTTATCACACCTCGGCAGAGAGATAATCACAGCAATCAAAGGTGTGAATGGTGTCCAAACAGGTCAGTCAGGAAAACATTACATCAAAGAACAATGAGGTGGGGTCACAAGGGGTCAAATGTTGCAGATGCTGGGGTCTGTATGAAAAACAAAGAACAAGCAAAATACAATATTTAATTTATAAAAAAAAAAAAAAAAAAAAAAAAAAAAATTTTTTGCTGGAAATCACAGCAGGTCCGGCCACATCTGTGTAGAGAGAACAAGCCAACGATGACTCGAGTCTGGATGACTCTACGTCAGGTGGGGTTACATGTAGCGTGACATGAACCCAAGATCCCGGTTGAGGCCGTCCTCATGAGTGCAGAACTTGGCTATCAGTTTCTGCTCGACGATTTTGCGTTGTCGTGTGTCTCGAAGGCTGCCTTGGAGAATGCTTACCTGAAGATCGGAGGCTGAATGTCCTTGACTGCTGAAGTGTTCCCCGACTGGGAGGGAACACTCCTGCCTAGCGATTGTTGTACGGTGTCCATTCATCCATTGTCGCAGTGTCTGCATGGTCTCGCCAATATACCATGCTCTGGGGCATCCTTTCCTGCAACGTATGAGGTAGACAACGTTGGCCGAGTCACATGAGTATGTACCATGTACCTGGTGGGTGGTGTCCTCAACTAGTCCTGGGACTCAATAAAGTAACTAATAACAATACTAACAATAACCAGTCCCAGGACAGTGACAGGGTAACACAAAGAATTCGACCCAACACAATCGTCGCTAAGCAAAAGGAAAAATATCTGTCATATTGGGCAGAAACAACAAAAACCCAAAGCAAACTCAATTGCTACTTGGCCCTAAACAGACAATACAACATAGCTGATTACCTGACCATGGTAAAGGATAACAAACTGAGAAGAACCTTGACAAGGTACAGACTTAGCGAACATAGCCTAGCGATCGAAAAAGGCAGACACAGGCAGACCAGGCTGCCAAGAGAAGACAGGATATGCTCTCACTGCAGTCAGGGAGTAGTTGAGACAGAGATGCACTTCCTCACAGCCTGTGGAAAATATCAGGGCATCAGAGAGAATTTCTACCAAAAATTCTCACAAATATGCCCTGAATTCAGAAATCTGACTGACAACCAAAAACTCCCATTCCTACTGGGGGAGGAGAGAAGCTGTGTAACACTGGCGGCACACTATGTTACAGCTTGCCATGAACAGAGGGACAACCAGTAAACTAAGACAAGAGTGTATATATAAACAAGGCGAATGTATATTTATAAACTCAGGGATATACCTGTTTATACACTGTATGAATGGAACCGCGTTTATGTGTTCAACCATAAATGTATTTTGATGCTTTGGCAACATAAGATGTACCTTATCATGCCAATAAAGCGATTTGTATTGTATTGTATTGATGATGGTATCTGTTGATGATCTGGCATGTCTTGCTGAGGTTGCCGTGGCCAGGTTGTTCTTTGATGTAATGTTTTCCTGACTGACCTGTTTGGACACCATTCACACCTTTGATTGCTGTGATTATCTCTCTGCCGAGGTGTGATAAAGGGCAGTTAGAAAGATTACCTGTAATCATCTGGCAGTGTTCTGTGGCTCTATGTGCATCTCTTCACTTCACATGACGAAGGAGCAGCGCTCCGAAAGCTTGTGATTTCAAACAAAGCTGTTGGACTATAACCTGGTGTTGTGTGACTTCTCACATTTGGGGAGTCAGGAGGTGATGCACTTGCCGCAGCATACCTAGCCTCTGACCTGCTCTTCATAGAATCATAGAAATATACAGCACAGAAGGAGACCATTCGGCCCATCTTATCCGTGCCGGCCGACAAAGCTATCCACCCTAATCCCACTTTCCAGCTCTTGGTCCGTAGCACTGTAGGTTACGGCACTTCAAGTGTATATCCAAGTACTTTTTAAATGTGATGAGAGTCTCTGCCTCTACCACCCTTTCAGGCAATGGGTTCCAGACCCCCAGCACCCTCTGGGTGAATTTTTTCCCCCTCAAATTCCCTCTAAACCTGCGACCAATTACTTTAAATCTGTGCCCCCTGGTTATTGACCCTCTCTGCTAAGGGAAATAGGTCCTTCCTATCCACTCTATCTCGGCCCCTCATAATTTTATACACCTCAATTAAGTCTCCCCTCAGCCTCCTCTGTTCCAAAGAAAACAACCCCAGCCTATCCAGTCTTTCCTCATAGCTAAAATTCCCCAGCCTAGGCAACATTCTCGTAAATTTCCTCTGCACCTCCTCTAATGCAATCACATCCTTCCTGTAATGTGGTGACCAGAACTGCATGCCGTACTCTAGCTACTGCCTAACTAGTGTTTTATACAGTTCAAGCATAACTTCCCTGTGCGCTTATTTTATGCCTCCGCTAATAAAGGCAAGTAATAATAATAATTCAACTTTATTGTCATTGTACAAACAACAAAATGTGATCTTGCAAGCTCCCACGAGTCCAGTACAAATAACATTAACATTAAACGTAAATAGCACCGTCCTGGGAGAAGCAAAGCCGCTGCGTCTGTGCGCGCCGCCATTCCATTTCCACCATTCCTCCTGTCCGACAATCTTCAGCCCAACGCCCGGGCCTGCTCACCAGCCGCCCCTCCCGGGGCTCCTTCCGTGACCTTCTCACCAACCGCCCCTCCTCAGGGCTCCTTCCGTGACCTTCTCACCAACCGCCCCTCCTCAGGGCTCCTTCCGTGACCTTCTCACCAACCGCCCCTCCTCAGGGCTCCTTCCGTGACCTTCTGCACCTGGTCTTCCCTGATGGCCACCCCTCCAGGTACTAACCAGGCCTGGTTCTGCTTAGCTTCCAAGCCTTAACCACCTTCTCTACCTGTCCTGCTACCTTCAGGGATCTGTGGACATGCACTCCAAGGTCCCTCTGATCTTCTGCACTTCTCAGTGTCCCACCATTCATTGTGTATTCCCTTGCCCTGTTGGCCCTCCCCAAATACATTACCTCACTTCTCCAGTTTGAATTCCATTTGCCTCTGTTCTGCCCACCTGACCAGTCCATTGATATCTTCCTGTATTCTGCAGCTTTCTTCTTCATTATCAACCACATGGCCAATTTTTGTATCATCTGCAAACTTCTTAATCATACTACCTACATTCAAGTCCAAATCATTGATCTATACCACAAAAAGCAAGGGACCCAGTACTGAGCCCTGCGGAACCCCACTGGAAACAGCCTTCCGGCCACAAAAACACCCTTCGACCATTACCCTTTGTTTCCTGCCTCTGAGTCAATTTTGGATCCAACTTGCCACTTTGCCTTGGATCCCATGGGCTTTTACTTTCATGACCAGTCTGCCATGTGGGACCTTATCAAAAGCCTTGCTAACATCCATATAGACTACATCAAATGCACTACCCTCATTGGCCTTCCTTGTTACCTCCTTAAAAAATTCAATCAAGTTAGTTAGACACAACCTTCCCTTAACAAATCTATGCTGACTGTTCCTGATTAATTCGTGTCTTTCTAAATGAAAATGTATCCTGTCCGTCAGAATTTTTTCCATTAATTTTCCCACCTCCGAGGTTAGGCTGACTGGCCTGTAATTACTCGGTCTATCCCTTTCTCCCTTTTTTTAAACAACGGTATTCTTGTAGCCACAGTATTTAGGTGGCTGGTCCAGTTCAGTTTCTAGTCAATGGTGACACCCCCCAGGATATTGACAGTGGGGGATTAGACAATGCTGCTGCCATTGAATGTCAAGAGGCGGTTGTTAGACTCTCTTGTTGGAGATGGTCATTGCCTGACACTTGTGTGGCATGAATGTTACTTGCCACTTATCAGCCCAAGCCTGAATATTGTCCAGGTCTTGCTGCTTGCGGGCACAGAAAGGTGAGGAATTGCGAAAGGAACTGAGCGCTGTGCAATCATCAGCGAACATCCCCACTTCTGACCTTATGATGGAGGGAAGGTCATTGATGAAGCAGCTGAAGCTGGTTGGGCCTAGGACACTGCCCTGAGGAACTCCTGCAGCGATGTTCTCTGGCTTTGATGATTGACCATCAACCACCACAACCATCTTCCTTTGTGCTAGGTATGACTCCAGCCAGTGGAGAGTTGTCCCTCTGATTCCCATTGACTTCAATTTTGCTAGGGCTCTTTGATGCCACACTGTCAAATGCTGCCTTGATGTCAAGGGCAGTCACTCTCACCTCATCTCTGGAATTCAGCTCCTTTGTCCATGTTTGGACCAAGGCTGTAATGAGGTCTGGAGCAGAGTGGTCCTGGCAGAACCCAAACTGGGCATCGGTGAGCAGATTATTGGTGAGTAAGTGCTTGATAACACTGCCTATTGCACCTTCCATCACTTGGCTGATGATTTGAGAGTAGACTGATGGTGCAGTAATTGGCTGGATTGGATCTGTCCTGCTTTTTCTGGACCGTACATACCTGGACAATTTTCCACTTTGTCGAATGTTGTAACTGTACTGGAACAGTTTGGCTTGAGGCACGGCTAGTTCTGGAGCGCAAGTCTTCAGCAATGCAGCCGGGATGTTGTCTGAGTCCATAGCCTTTACTGTATCCAGGGCACTCAGCCATTTCTTGATATCCCGTGGAGTGAATTGAATTGACTGAAGACTGGCATCTGTGGTGGTGGGGACCTTGTGAGGCGGCCAGAATGGATCATCCACTCGGCACTTCAGGCTGAAGATACATAGAAACATAGAAGATAGGAGCAGGAGTAGGCCATTTGGCCCTTCGAGCCTGCTCCGCCATTCAACGAGATCATGGCTGATCATCCAAACCCTAGCACCCGGTCCCTATACCGACAGCCATCCCACCCAAGCCCTATCCCCATAACCCCACGTATTTAATCCCCCCTAACACTAAGGGCCAATTTTTATCATGGCCGATCAACCTAACCCACACATCTTTGGACTGTGGGAGGAAACCGGAACACCCGGAGGAAACCCACGCAAACACGGGGAGAATGTGCAAACTCCACACAGACAGCCGCCCGAGGCCGGATTTGAACCCGGGTCCCTGGCGCTTCAGCCTTGTCTTTTGCACTCGCGTGCTGGGCTCTGCCATCATTGGGGATGGAGATGTTCATGGAGCCTCCTCCTCCTGCTAGTTGTTTAATGGTCCACCACCATTCACGACTCGATGTGGCAGGACTGCAGAGCTTTGATCTGATCCATTGGTTGTGGGATCACTTAGCTCTGTCTATATAGCTTGCTGCCTCTGCTGTTTAGTATGCATGTTGTATCTTCACCTGGTTGGCACCTCATTTTCAGGTACGCTTGGTGCTGCTTCTGGCATGCTCTTCAGTGAACCAGGGTTGGTCCCCTGGTTTGATGGTAGAATGAGGCATAAGCCTCATTCTATGTGGTTGCAGTTCTGCTGCTGATGGCCCACAGCACATCGTGGATGCCCAGCGTTGAGCTGCTAGACCTATGTCCCATTAAGCACGGTGATAGTGCCACACAATGTGATGGTGGGTGTCCTCAGTATGAAGACAGGACTTTGTCTCCACAAGGACTGTGCGGTGGTCACTCCAACCAATAGCGTCATGGACAGATGCACCTGCGACAGGTAGATTGGTGAGGACCGGGTCAAGTAGATTTTCCCCTCGTGTTGGTGTTCTCACCACCTGTCGCAGGCCCAGTCTGGCAGTTGTGTCCTTCAGGACTCTGCCAGCTCCGTCAGTAGTGGTCCGACTGAGCCACTCTTGGTGATGGCCATTGAAGTCCCTCACCCAGAATACATTCTGTGCCCTTGCTACCCTCCGTGCTTCTTCCAAGTGGTGTTCAACATGGAGGAGTACTGATTCATCAGCTGTCGGTTGATTTAGTATGTGGGACAATTCTCTCAATTTCAGCACAAGTTCCCACTCCCCAGATGTGAGTGAGGAGGACGATGCACGGTTGACTGGGTTGGGTGTTCCTTGGTGTCCGAATCCGTTGCCTGGGTCGATGCCGGGTGGTCCATCCAGTTTTATTCTTGTAGCAGTTTGATACAATGGAGTGGCTTGCTAGGCCATTTCAGAGGGCAGTTAAGAGTCAGCCACATTGCTGTGGACCTGGAGTCACATGTAGGCCAGGCCGGGTAAGGACGGCCGATTTTCTTCCCGAAAGGACATTAGTGAACCGGTTGGGTTTTTACAACAATCGATAGTTTCATGGTCATTAACTGAACTCCTGGTGGGATTTGAACTCGTCTCTGGATTATTAGTCCAGACCTCTAGATTACTAGTCCAGTAACAACCACTGCTGCCATACTCGGTCTGTGCCGATGTTTATGCTCCATACGAACCTCCTCCCACTCTACTTCATCTTGTGCTATCTGCATATCCTTCTATTCCTTGCTCCCTCTTGTTTATCTAGCTTCCCCTTAAATGCATCGATGCTCTTCGCCTCAACTACTGCTTTATGGTAGAAAGTTCCTCGTTCTAACCACCCTCTGGGTAAAGAAGCTGGGTTTTTACAACAGTCCGACTGCTTTGTGGTCATTTTTATTGCTGCTGTGGCGGTTCCACCGGGTGTCCCTTACATATATAGGAACATAACATAAGAACATATGCATAAGAACTGCTGCACAATAGAGAGCATCCTGACAAACTGTATCATGGTATGGCAGCTGTAGCTACTATGACCGGAAAGCCCTGCAGCGGGTAGTCAAAACTGCCCAACACATTACCGGCACCCGGCTACCGACCATAGAGCACATATACCAGAAACGCTGTTTACGGAGGTCACGGTCCATCATCAAAGACCCTACCCACCCCAGCCACAGTCTGTTTGCCCTCCTGCCATCTGGGAGACGCTACAGATGCATTCGCACCCGTACGACCAGATTTAGGAACGGCTTCTTTCCCAGGGCTGTCATCCTACTGAACTCCACAAATAAACTCTAAAGCCTGCACATCTGCCAATGCACTTTATTATGGTTATGTTTATGTTAATGTATTACAAGCCAAATGTATGTTGAATGTTTAAATGTCTTAATCTAAATGTACACTCTCTCTGGAGCCGCAAGCCTACATTTCGTTGTACTGCACTTGTGCACTAACAATGACAAAAGTTGATTTGATTTGAACTAGGAGCAGGAGTAGGCCATACGGCCCCTCGGGCCTGCTCTGCCATTCAATAGGATCATGGCTGATCTGAATCTAGACTCACTTCCCTGCCCTCTCCCCGTAACCCCTAATTCCCTTATCTGCTAGGAAAATGTCTATCTCCATTTTAAATTTATTTAATGTTGCAGCTTCCGCAGCTCTCTGGGGTAGCAAATTCCATAGATTTACTACCCTCTGAGTGAAGAAGTTTCTCCTCATCTCAGTTTTGAAAGGGCAGCCCCTTATTCTAAGATTATGCCCCCTAGTTCTAGTCTCACCGCATCCACCCGATCAAGCCCCCTCACAATCTTCTATGTTTCGATAAGATCGCCTCTCATTCTTCTGAACTCCAATGAGTAGAGTCCCAACCTACTCAACCTTTCCTCATACGTCAACCCCCTCATCTCTGGAATCAACTGAGTGAACCTTCTCTGAACCGCCTCGAGAGCAAGTATATCTTTTCTTAAATATGGAAACCAAAACTGCACGTGGTATTCCCGGTGTGGCCTCACCAATACCCTGTATAACTGCAGCAAGACTTCCCTGTACATAACTCACTTTAACCTAACTGTGTATATTACTTACCTGTTTGGGCCGTTGCCCCTTTAAGACGCGCGCTGACGTCACGTCACTTATCACGTGACGCACCTAAGCGCGTCGGCCACCGGCCTAGTTCGGCCGTCCGCTCCCTCGACGGTCGCAATGGCCAGCCTCAGTGCTGGGTGCCTCTCGCGCTCGCGACTTCAGCCGCAATGGCCAGCCTCGGTGCCGGGTAGATGCATCGACGTATCGGCACGGGTCACGTGACCGCCCCAAGCGCGGGCGAACGCACTGACGTCACGACGCGGTCACGTGATGCCCAAAGCGTGGGAAAACGCAGCCGAGCGTGATGACGTCATCACGCTATCCAGAGGACTGCGGACTCTGTCCTCGTAGTGTCCCCACTGGGGAAAGACCTGCTCTACGGTGCTCCTGCAACCAACTCACTTACCTGATGTATTTTGTCTGCTTCCTGCATTATTTATTGTTCTCCTGAAGTCGAACTCGATTATTTAGTAGGCATTCGTCCAATACCTGCTGAGGTCAACCCGAATTCCTACACTGCTATTTTTTTGTATTTTCGGGTTTCTTTCAAATTGAAACGGTGAGGTTAGGCATTAAATTGCTTGCAGGCCAAACAATCGAAGGTGAAATTAAGAGGTTGAATTTTGCGATTGCGTATATGTTCGATTGTAAAGCAACTCGCAATCAAAAAAATTACATTAGTTTGTTGAATGCCATCAGCATTTACCTTGACATGTGCTAAATGATGTCGTTATGATTGATCAATTTGCCCAGTTGAATCAATAAATTGTGCTGATATCAGTGTTTCTGTGAACTGTGCCTAAATAAATAATTGATCGTTACATTCGTCAGTCCTGCTGCCGCTGAATTGACTCTAATCTTTCAGTCCGGCTGTGTACAGCAATCGGCAGAACAATAGGTACATGGAAGGTTGATCTGTTGGGCTGAGCTTCAGTGGGGGAAAATAACAGAACCTGGAATAATTGGCGGGATCATTCAATAATTGTGCATGAGCTTTCTTAAGATTTTAGTGGCTTTTTGTGGGGGTGGGGAGGTGGGCGGGCAGGAATGTGGAACTGCAGTCTGCGACATGGAGGTTTTAGCATTGCAGCAGGATTGCTGCTCTACCTGGAAGAAATAACATTTTTGTTTTAACTTTTTTTAATATCCCACGGATGCAGTGCCATTTTAAGTTTTTTTTTCCCTATTGATTCTACGCTTAGAGCAAGTGCATTTGATGTCATTTCAGCTGCAGCAGCCCATGATGGTTCACATCTCCACTCTCCATCTGTCGACAGGTTTGACAGTGTATTTGAGCTGTACTTTGCTTACTTTTGAACGCGATCCGAGCAAATGATCTACCATAATATAATAGCAAAATACAGGAAACTTTGTTATCCGGAGGCTAAATGTCCGGCAAGCTCGAGCCACCGGCAAAAATCAGGAGCCGTTTTGTTCGTTTTTTTTTTCTTCTCGTGGCTTTTTTTTTCCCAACAAGTCAGGCTCTGCAAAGTCTCTCTGAAGCTGTTGCTAAGTGACAGAGACGCTTCCAAGGTACGGCAGACTGTTTAGAAGCTGTTGCTAAGCAACAGTGTTTGTTGCCAGATACTGCTTCAACATTAACGCTGGTTTGTCCGGCAGTTTTGAGGGAACAGCAACAGCTCGGTGCCGGATAGTACAAAGTTTCCTGTACTGCGGATGCTAGAAATCTGAAATAACAACAGAAACTGCTGGAAATACTCAGCAGGCCAGGCAGCATCTGTGGAGAGAGAAACCGAGTTAACGTTTCAGGTCTGGGAACCTTCATCAGAACTGGAAAAAGCTGGAAATGTAACATATTAAGCAGGTGCAGAGACAGGGGGGGGGTGGTTAGGAGGGGAGGAAGGAGTTGAAACAACATACTGTGAAAATGTTGCAAATGGGAATGGCAAAATCATACTGCATGAAAAATGATCTACCAGTTGTGTTTGAAGCTGTACTGTGAGCACCGTCCATTCCTGCAGTGTAAATGGGCTGCTTAGTGCAAGTTACTTCCCCTCCAATTTCCTATCCTATCCCTTGCTCTTGTCTGGCTGTGTGTTTCATAACATAAGAATTGGGAGCAGGAGTCGGCCATACAGTCCCTCGAGCCTGCTCCGCCATTCAATAAGATCCTGGCTGATCTTCGACCTCAACTCCACTTTCCTGCACTCTCCCCAGATCCCTTGATTCCCCTAAAGTCGAAAAATCTATCGATCTCAGCCTTGAATATACTCCAAGATTCAGCATCCACAGCCCTTTGGGTAGCGAATTCCAAAGATTTACAACCCTTTTGAGTGAAGAAATTCCTCCTCATCGCAATCTTCAATGGCCGACCCCTTCTCCTGAGACTATGCCCCCCAGTTCTAGACTCTGCAGCCAGGGGAAACAACCTCTCAGCATCTACCCTGTCAATCCCCCTCAGAATCTTGTATGATTCAATGAGATCCCCTCTTCAGTTTTCTAAACTCCAGAGAGTATAGGCCCAATCTACACAACCTCTCATCATAGGACAGCCCTCTCAGCCCAGGAATCAATCTAGTGAATCTTCATTGCACCGCCTCCAAGGCAAGTATATCCTTCCTCGGATAAGGAGACCAGAACTGTGCCCAGTACTCCAGGTGTGGTCTCACCAAGGCCCTGTACAATTGTAGCAAGACTTCCTTACTCTTATACTCCAACCCCTTGCAATAAAGGCCAACATGCCATTGTCTTCCTAATCGCTTGCTGTACCTGCAGGCTAGCTCTGTTTCCTGTAATGAGGACTCCTCAATCTCTCTGAACACCAACATTTAATAGTTTCTCACCATTTAAAGAAAAAAATCTCTTTTTCTATTCTTCCTACAAGTGAATAACCTCACATTTCCCCACATTATACTCCATCTGCCACCTTATTGCCCACTCACTCAGTCTATCTATATCCCTTTGCAGACTCTGTGTCCTCCTGACAGCTTAGTATCCCACCTAGCTTTGTATCATCAGCAAACTTGGATATATTGTACTCGGTCCCTTCATTTAGGTCTTTAATATAGATTGTAAATATCTAAGGCCCTGATCCTTGCGGCACCCCACTAGTTACAGCCTGCCAACCAGAAAATGACTTGTTTATCCCTACTCTGTTTTCTGTCCGTTAACCAATCCTCTATCCATGCTAATATATTACCCCCAACCCCATGAGCCCTTAGCTTGTGTAGCAACCTTTTATGTGGCACCTTATCGAATGCCTTTTGGAAATCCAAATATACTACATCCATTGGTTCCTCTTTATCTACCCTGCTAGGTACATCCTCAAAACTCTAATAAATTTGTTAAACACAATTTCACTTTCATAAAACCATGTTGACTCTGCCTAATCATATGATTTTCCAGCATTATCCTGACGACTGATGTCCGGCTAACTGGTTGGCAAAGTGTGCATAAGGGGTACAGTTAGAATTTAACTCTTTAAAACCATGCAGCTTCCCATTGCTTTTCAGCCCGTACCATCCTGCCTGTTATGGCATTGACTTGCGGAGTTGTCTGAAACCAAGTGGGAAGAATCTCAGCTGCCCGTGTTTGGTCTGCCCCTTCAGATCCCATCAATGAACCAAGCTGGCAGTTAACTAACAGTACTGCTTTGGTGCACTAACACAGTGCCTAGCTGCAGTCTCACACGGCCAAGTCTGCCGCAGAGCAGTGATTTATTTCCCATCTTCAATTGTCAGGCACGTCATCTTGGAGTCAAATTGATCAAACCCAAGAGACCTATCTTATTTCCTAATTGTAGAGGGTAGTGTACGTCACCAAATGGTGCATTGCTCACTCGGGAGGATAGAGGCTTGGTGAGCTTGTACTGGCGATTGATTGAAGTGCCCTGGAAAGTTTTACTACATTAAAGATGCTATCTCCGATTCCACAGGAGAGTATTCATGAAGTTTGGGCCAATAGCTGGGTGTGAGCATGACATCATACAATGGAGGAATGCATTCTGGGGTGCAAAATGGATTTGAAGCTACATTAGTATTTCTGTCAGAAAGGTGCTGACTGAGCCAGCAGTGTCTGTCAAAATAAGCTTCCATACCAATCCAGGAGGATGCCTGCTCTTTCCCAGAGGGCAGCAGAAGCTCAAGAACTACTCCGACTTGCAGCAACAAGTCAGTCTGGAAAATGCCTACTTTTAAGCAGTTCCTCTGTGTAATTCACCAAGTTATCTAGTGCAGTGAGCCCTACCTCCCATTTATACCGTGGGTAGAGTGAACTATTGAGGGCTTCCATACTCTTTCACCAAGTGATTTTCTTGTTGGCAAGTCCTCTGGTTTGCATTGGGTGTGCCCAGTCCTGTCACTAGGCATGTGGCTGTTTCTCCATATCTAGGAACGCACAAACTCTTTGCCACAATTATTGGATCCTTTTGGATTGTCTGGGATGCAACCAAAGCTGTTTCTCATTGGCACTGCTCTGTCTCACACATGTTCCAGTGTTCTAGCATGGGGGGGATGGCGAGGGAGTGGGGTGGGGGTGTGAAGGGCAGAGGATGACTACCCTTTTCTAACCCTTCCTCCTTTCCCAGCCAGTGTCAACCATTCTCTGTTGTTGATTGACTGTGTACTTCTGACCTTGGTGGTGTCTGGGACTTTGGGCCCCAGCCGTTTACAGCGTTTTTTTCCCCATTAAAATCCTCAGTGCAGATTTGTTCAGTTGCTGTTTAATTTGAAGTAGTTAATGCTCCCTTCTTGATATTTTATCTGGAGCCATTCAATGTCTGTCAGTCATTTTAAGAGAGCTGCATGCTGGAATCGTTCATGACTGGTAAAATTGGTAATGCAGTGCAACTGTTGACCGTCTGAAATGAAATTCCAACTCTGACTCGCTGAATCTTCAGAGGAGTGGCCCTTTTGTGATATTACCAGGGTTGCCATTTTGAAGACTGACGAGCTCCTCAATGTGTCTGGCCTTTGTTTGGAGCTCCTCAATGTGTCTGGCCTTTGTCTGGAGCTCCTCGATGTGTCTGGCCTGTTTTGAGCTCCTGTGCTGAGATCACTGTCATTTCAGGTAATTGGTTCTGGGAGGAATTGATTCTCTAGATTTTGAAATGCATTTTAGAAATTTTTTTGAAGGATGGAGGTGGACAGTGGCCCCTTCTTAACTTGAAATGTTTAATATTAAATTGTTCATTAGCTGTTTTGCCCGTGATGGCACTGAGGGATGCAAGTTCCTGTTTCATTACTGTCGTGCATGAAACTGCAGGGGAAGTTAAAGGAACTTTCTGACCAAAAACTTCATTACTGGGAATGGGTGAGTTCACAGAAGTCCCAAGCTTCTAAATCGGAAATGTGCCCCTTGTGGATACCACCGTGAATATTTTGATCTTTATGTGGGCAACTTGCTTCTTGAGGAGCCAATGTAACAAAAAGCGGACTCGGCCCTTGTTTCCCCTCCCTCTCCGATGGTCTTCCTGAGTTGCGAAGGCGAACTGACCAGATGTGTGCACTCCTGCTGTTCATGTCAATACACTATCGGGAATCTGGTGCTCTTTTGTGTAACTAGCAATGTTTGGGTTGCTGCTGTGTTCAAAGAGGCTGAATCGACCTGTCTGGCTACAGAGCTTGCTATTCCCCACTGAGGGGCCTTATTAAAAAAAAACTGATCTCATTGACTGAGATTTAAGTTGTAAGCTTGTACATGTTAAAGTTCATACCAGAACAAGGCATCCATGCTCTGGAGTCAAATCAAGAATGATGCTAATTCCAAGTATTGGCACTGTTTTTCTTTGCTTTCTGTCAAATGATTGCACTCTGTTGATGTCCTTTAGCTGTGATGAAGGGCTGAATTCTATTGTGCAGTATGTTGGTACCTCGGCACTGCAGTAGCTGGGAGCGTGTGGCGTGGAAATTCCGAATCCGAGTTTGGTGTCATTGAATGCCGGTGGATTCTTTTGGGTTGTCTAGGATCGAACCACTGCTGCTTCGCAGAGAATAACTGACCTGTACATTTTTAACTCTTCCCTCTTTCCCAGCCCATGCCACCTACTCGCTATTGATTGACCGAATGTACCTTTGACCTTGTTGGCATCTGGCACGTTCGGCTTGGGCCTTTTGCAGTTTTCTCCATTTAACAAAAAAGGGTTCAGATTCCTCAATGTGGAGTTGTTGTTTTATTTTTGGCTGTGAATGCTCGCCTCTTGCAGCAGTCTGCTGAGCTCATCCGCCTTCAAAATGGCAACCCTGGCAATATCACAAGAGGGCCACTCTTCAGAAGACTCATTGGCCTAGAAATTCACTATGGCCCCGCCAGCTGGCTAGCGCCCAAAAGTTAGCGCTGGGCGGGGAGCCATTTGCGATCGTCAGATATTCAGTTTTTGTGCCCCAATTCGGAACTGGGCGCTATTCCAGGGTGTGCCCGCCTCCGCTTGGGGCGCTGAAACTGAATTTTGGCGCCGCTGCGCCAGCCGCTGCGGAGCGGCAGGCTGCGGTACTGCAGGCCTCCTCCTTCTCTTAAGGGGGAGCTGCCTGCAACGAGGAGATCGCCGCTGGATAGTGCCGGCAAATGAGCCCGGCACCACGGAAAAGTGCCGGGTTCGCGGAAAGCAGCCGGCAATGCCGCGGGGGGTGGGGTGGAGGAGGCCGGGGAAGGAGGTGCGGGCAGGCGGCCGCCGAAAAAGCGGCCGGCCGCACCTCCACCTTAAAGTGCCCCACTTAGGCAACAGTACGGCCCCGTTTTCTGGTCGCTGTTTGCGGCCGCTGCGGAGGAGGCGGCCGCAACTAAATATGGGGATCTGGGCGGAACCGGGGCACTGCGCACACCGATAACGTCATCGGTGCCGGCGCAGCGCTAACGGCTACCGCCGCCAATACCGCTGCGCTGAATATCAGCGCAAACTCCTTTTTGGCGCAGAAGCCCTCTTTAGGCGGCAACTGGCCGCAAAGCTGGCAGCGCCTTAATGAATTTCTAGGCCATTGAGTCAGAGTTGGAATTTCGGCTGCGATTTTGCAAATGGATGCGGCTTGTGAGCAGGTCAACTGGTTTCCGGGTTCCAGTCCCGCCCCCCAACTGCATCCGGCCCACGGACGTGATTTTACATCGATTGGCCTTGTTAAGTCCGCCCTGTGAGCTTGCCGGCCAATTAAGAGGAAGCAGTCAAATGACGTAATTTGATGACGCGTCATCTGCTGGTTTTCTTAAAGGGACCACGCACAATTTTTCTTTGACAGCTGATTTCTCAGTGTTTGACAGCATTGAGGTGCTGCAAGCACGGGCAATGACTGTTCACAGGTGAGCTCTTGCACCCAGGCTCTCCAGTGATTCCCTCCTTAGGCTAGAACAGATGGCAGCTGCAGGTGAGGTTTCAGAAGCGATCTGTCACTGGTGAGAGAGGTTCTCCCAATGAGGTGGGACTGGACAGCCAATTCTAAACTTGTTACCTACAGAAAAGTGTAAATGCATTAAAAATGATTTTCCCCAACATTATCATACCTCTGAAACACACCAGTGGATCCTTCACACCACTTCTGCAGCTGCCATCAATCCAGAAACATTACAGCAGACTCGCAACATGCCACACTTACCTGGCGTGGTGCCCGGACGTCGGGGAACCGGAGGCAGAAGCGGAAAAATGAAAAAGAGCCTGTTAACAAGTATCAAGTACCTGTTAACGGGCAGGTAAGTAGCTATAATCCTCTTCCTGCTGCTAGGTGTTGGGTCCATGCGCAAATCGGGGACCCGACACTTGGGAAAATTGATTGGAGGCGGGTTGACAGTGGATTTCCTACCCGCTGTCTATCTTTGTGATTTTTGACAGCGGTCCCACCTCCAATCCCGCTCTCTGAGCGCCAGCAAAATTCTGGCCTTCATTTTCAAATGTCCTACTAGATCACTGATTTTTTTTTTACCAGTAATACCAAATGACCGCATACCTATTCTGCTGGTTTTTAATGCCTACTTTGGAAAAGTGTAGTGTAAGTATTTTTATAAATAAGTCTTCAGAAACATTTTAAATGGTTAGATATTTTCTAGAAAGACTTCAGATTTTTGGTTGAGTTAGGCACAGTTTTTGCCATAACTTGCCCAGAAGGCGTAAGCTTTCTCCAGTTGCATAGCTGCCAGTAACTAGTATTGTAACTTTACACGTGACTGGCTTCCTTGGTGCACCTATGACCCGGGTAACTTGCTAATTCATTGACTAAGTATCTAATTTGATCTCTCTATTTCTTACAGACCATGCTAGCAGCACGATGTCCAACAGATGAGTTGTCGTTGACCAACTGTGCTGTTGTGAATGAAAAGGATTTCCAGACTGGCCAGTACGTACATTCTTTGTTAAACATTTGTGTGCATATTTGCAAGAATGTTCCAAAGCTAGGCAATTTCTTGGACAGCGAGTAATTAATATAATATTTTTGTATAGCATGAGTACAGTTCCAATAATTTGGATGTTGAAAAGGACCCATTAGTGCAGTGAGGAAGGTAGGATGGTGAGTGTCTCCAGCGATTCAAAATGTCGGCATTCTTGCTTGTCTAGGGAGTACAGGTGGGTTGATGTTTTGTCTTCATCTCTGGGCCCTTGGTTCAAATCAAGCTGAAACCGACTGGAATAAATTCCCATATCTGCTGGTTGTAAGGGTCCTGTGCGAAAGGAGTTCTGGTGTTAACCTGATCCACAAAGAGGCTGAGCCCCGAGCAGTTAAGTTGGCTGCTGTGGAAATCGAGACTGCTGTGCTGCTGGAGGTGAGAGGTTGCCCACGGGGATTTAATGGGTTAGGGCGTGTTATTGAGGCCAAGCAGCAGTTTATTTTACCCTGGGCTATGTTGCCTTTGACCTCGAGTGCTTGATGTAGACATTGGGTGCTAAAAGTGGGCACAGAGCCCCTCGGCTTCATCACAAATTTCACCTTTTTAAAGTGGAGAAGGGGGAAAGAGCAAGAGAGGAGCCAAAACATATGTTCATCAGTCCTTTTGTTCTTATCCCACCGTTTGTATCCAGGCTACTGTTTTGAGTGTTGACCAATACCAGGCTGTAGATGGTGATTCAAAATGTTGAGTTTTCCTTTTGGTTTCCCCATTCGCCACCCCCCCCCCCCCCCCCCCACCTCCCAAATACCTTGAACGTTCAAGGATTTCTGAAGATCTTGAACCATTCTGCAACAGCCAATCTGTCTGAGTAACTTGATGTAGAAATTTGGTGGGTAGAGGAGGAACAGGGAAGGGAAATTAGACATGTTTGTTTCAGCATGTGTCCCAGATATTACATAACCTGCTGCCCCTCCTGTTCAACCTCCGTCTTAATCTGTGTAGTAATAATTCCAGTACTTGAAATAACAACACTCAGAAGCTGCTTATTTGGAAAGAATTAGATCTTGAAAGGCATGCTGGGGCACTATTGGGATACAGTGGTTTCAAGCAGTGTTTACAGTTCCCTCTTGGTAGTATATTTTGGTTCGGCAATATATTGGCTGCTTAGCATGTAATTAGTTGGATGGGAAAACCTTTTATCTGCATGGCTCATTAAACTCTGTTGCAAAGCAGTAACAATCTGGGTAAAGCACTGATTTCTGCAGCTGCAGCATCTGAAAGCTGCAGAGAGCAGCAACAAGTTGCATTTATACTGAGCAGGAAAGTTCGTGAAAGGCATGAAGCTCCACAATCACACGATGGTTATGCAGTGGCAGCAACAAAGCTGCTTCATCTGCATAAGGTTTGCAAATCAACAGTTTACACAGAATGTCCGGCACAGAAACAGGCTATTTGGTCCAACTGGTTTGTGCTCTAGGAGCCTCCATCCAACCCTCTTCATCTAACCCAATCAGCAGAATGTTCTATTCCTTTCTCCCTCATACTTGTATAGCTTCCACTTAAATGTATCTGTGCTACAAGAGGTAGTTGAGGTGAATAGAGTCATAATGGCACAGAAGGAGGCCATTCAGCCCATCGAGTCTGTGCCGGCTCTCTGTAGCGCAATCCAGTCAGTCCCATTCCCCTGCTCTATCCCCGTAGCCCTGCAAGCTTATTTCCCTCAAGTGCCTATCCAGTCTCCCCTTGAAAACATTGAGAGTCTCCGCTTCCACCAGCAGCGAGTTCCAGGTCATCACCACTCGCTGTGTTTATTTTATAAAAAAAAAAAAAAAAGTTTTGACTCGCGTTCCCCCCGCCGTATCTCTTGCCCAAAACCTTAAATCTGTGTCCCCTAGCCCTTGTACCATCAACTAGTGGGAACAGCCTATCCAAACCTGTTATAATCTTGTACACTTCTATCAAATCACCCCTCGACCTCCTTTGCTCTCATGAAAACAAATCCAGCTTCTCCAACCTGTCCTTGTAGCTAAGATCCCCCATCCCCAGAACCATTCTGGTAAATCTCCTCTGCACCCTCTCGAGTGCCTTCGCATCCTTCCTAAAGTGTGGAGACCAGAACTGGACGCACAGACTAACTGCTTAATAATTTTAATAAGTTTAATAACTGAAACCAGGCTGTTAGAGCCCAGCTTTTGATTGCAGTTCTGCGGTCAATTCTATCGGAGGCAGCTATTAATCAATACTCCAAGAGCTGACTCTCCTGAACCTGTGCAAAATTGGTTTGAATTCTGTTGTGTTGTGCCATCAATACCGAAGGGCTAAAATTAAGCAGTTTTTTTTCTTTAATCCAGACGACTATGGTCTGGTATGTTGGACAACAGCTGCAGACTTGAACCACTCCTGCTGCTGTCTGAATTTTGGACTTGCCTAAAGGTAGTACCCTAGATCCACAGACACCATACACATAGCTGTTTGAGCCAAGCAGCCTTGCTTCTGTTTACCTTCTAGTTTGACTGCTACAAGTAAAAGTAATGATGGGTTGAAGTGCAGGTCAGCTCAGGTCAGCTTGCTTGGCTGGAGCAGGCTGTGAAATCAATAGTTTCATTTACTAGACACCAACCATGTAAAAGGTAGAGGCAAGAATCTTCTGAAGAGGTCTGCTCTCTTGAGGAAGCTCGTCACTTGCTATTTCACCTGCCGGAGGTCCAGAAATTACGATTAACTTGCCTGCAAGATTTTTTGGGGGGAATATTGCACATCTCACTGTCTGGTCTAGTTAAAATGAGCCATGAGGTGCAAAGCTATTTTTAATGTAAAGGTAAAATGTGCATAAACCCTGTTCACAGACATCTGCGCTTGCATTAGCACCCCTTGTGTTGTGTGTTCATGTATTTTTTAGTGGTTGTGCAATTTTCTTGCCATTCTCGCCCTTTTTTTTTGTTCCCCACTTTGAGTGTCCAGCTTGGCCAGAAATTGACCAGCTCCCAGCTTTTGTTGTTGGAAGATTGGTCGCAGAGTAGCGTGCCGGAGTGTCACGGGGTTTTCTTTGTGAGAAAGCATCTGGCTTCTGTTTGGCACCTCCTCCACAGTGACACAGCTGGGATCAGGAATGTAGCTTGTTATAATTGTGGGTGTAAACCATTGATGGCTTAGTGTATCAGGACTGCGAACTTCAAACTTTTTTTTTTTTAAAGTAAATTGCATTCTAAAATCTTAGGATAATTGGTAACTTTTAAAAATGAGAATTTTTAAAATTTCATTGGCCTATACACATTTATTGCAGTTTTTTCTACACACTGGATGCAGTTTTGAAGTTTCTATAACTGCAGGGTTGTGGCCGGTGAGTTAGGTTCAATTTAGTAAACTAATGTAAAGCCTGTCATCCCTGGTCTCGCCTTAATGAATCTCTTCTGCACCCTCTCCACGTTCTTGACATTCTTCCTAAAGCAAGGCACCTAAAACTAAATATATTGGGTGAAGGTTAAGAGGAGATCTGATGGAAGTCTTCAAAATTATGAAGTGTTTTGATGCGATAAATAGGGGAAAAAGTATTTCCACTGGCCAGTGAGTCGGTAACTAAATTTGAGATGAAAGAAAGCCCGACATTTCTACAGCGCCTTCCACGACCACTGGACGTCGCAAAGTGTTTTACAGCCAATGAAGTACTCCTTTTTTGGGAGTGTAATCACTGTTGTAATGTGGGAAACCCAGCAGCCAATTTGTGCGCAGCAAGGTCCCACAAACAGCAATGTGATAATGACCAGATAATCTGTTTTAGTGATGTTGATTGAGGGATAAATATTGGCCAGGACACCGGGGAGAACTCCCCTGCTCCTCTTCGAAATAGTGTCATGGGATCTTTCATGCCCCCACCTGAGGAGAGCAGACGGGGCCTCAGTTTAACGTCTCATCCGAAAGACGGCACCTCCGACAGTGCGGCACTCCCTCAGTACCGCACTGGAGTGTCCGCCTAGATTTTTATGCTCAAGTCCCACATGATCACCAAAAGAACGAAGTGGGAGGTTAGGAGATTTTTGTTACGCAGAGGGTTGTTACATGAGGATATGGAATGCTCCAGCAGCAGTCATAGACGTCGAATCCTTAATCTTTACAAAGAAAGTGGATAAATATTTGAAAACTTTAAAAGCATATTGAAACATAGAAGATAGGAGCAGGAGTAGGCCATTCAGCCCCTCGAGCCTGCTCCACCATTCAATGCGATCATGGCTGATCATCCAAATTCAGTACCCGGTCCCTGCTTTCTCCCCATATCCCTTGATCCCTTTAGCCTTAAATATATCTAACTCCTTCTTGAATATATTTAGTGAATTGGCTTCTACTGCCTTCTGTGGTAGAGGTTCACCACTCTCTGGGTGAAGAAATTCCTCCTCATTTCTGTCCTAAATGGCCTACCCCTTATCCTTAGACTGTGACCCCTGGTTCTGGACTCCCCGACCATCGGGAACATCCTTCCTGCATCTAGTCTGTCTAGTCCTGTCAGAATTTTATAAGTTTCAATGCGATCCCCTCTCACTCTTCTAAATTCCAGCAAGTACAAGCCCAATCATCCCTGTTAGGTCCATGTATCTTAATGTTGTGTCCTTCAATAATCAGACAACAGACTGCAGGGAACGATTCAACAGGGGTTTACTGAATGAGGGTTACTCTAGAACTAACTGTACAGATCGCTACTCAGGGTTTATATACAGGTGTGGTCACTGCCGGTACTACAGTATACATGAGCTGTAGAAAGTAGTTCCCCCCCCCTTAAAGGTACATACATTACAATTCCTCCCCTTTTTAGATTAACAGTACCATAACATTCATTTAACAATTAAATATCAAACTAATTACAATGAACACTTTTAACATGCAACATTAGCTGAAAATAGTCTATTATAAATTCAGTCTTTGGGGAGGCTTCCTGATCCTTTCTGGATAGTGCCTTTCCCGAGTGTCTTGCTCTTGGTGCGGAGGCGATTCTGGCCCCCTGTCGTCGGTTGGTTCATCAGCTTCCGATGCTACTGTTTCTGGGGTAGATGCTACCTGTACGTCGGGTTCATCACCAGGTACGTATGGGCGAGGCATGGGGTTGACTTGTTCCTGTGACTCTAGGATCTGGTCAGCATGGCGTCTCGCGATGCTCTCCCCAACGTCCACTGTGTACATTAGTGGGCCCTGCCGTGTGCATATCGTTCCTGGCTGCCATTTTTCTGTTCGGTAGTCGCAGGCCAAGACTGGTTGCCCTACAGTGAAGCTCCTTGTTGGCTTCTCGTGGATGTGCTGGAATTGCTTACTCTCAACATCTCTTCGTACGTTTGGTCTGAGCAAATCCAGGCGAGATCTTAACCTTCGGTTAAAGAACATCATGGCCGGGGCCTGGTTGGTGACTGCATGTGTCTCATTTCTGTAGGCTAACAGGAAATTGTCCACCTTCTGCTGCAGTGGAATGTTGTCATCGCACATGGCCTTTACTGCTTTTTTAAAGGTTTGTACGAACCTCTCAGCCAATCCATTTGTGGCTGGATGATACGGGGCGGATGTGTAATGCCTTACCCCATTCCTTTTCATAAATCTTCGAAACTCTTCGGACACAAACTGTGGTCCGTTATCAGAGCAAATCTGCTCTGGCAAGCCGTTCCTGGCAAAAATGGTCCGTAGGACTGCAATAGTTTTCTCTGTGGTGGTGGAGGACATTTTGATCACCTCAGGCCATTTCAAGTGCGCATTCATGGCTATTAAAAACATTGAGTCCATGAATGGACCAGCAAAATCAATATGCACCCGTTGCCATGGAGATGAGGGCCACTCCCATGGGTGTCGAGGGGCATGTGGTGGTGCATTTTGGACCTTCTGGCATCCTGAGCAGCTCTTTGTCAGGTCCTCGATTTTGCTGATCAATCCCCGGCCACCACACATAAGCCCTAGCAAGGCTTTTCATTTCCACCCTTCCCAGATGACCTTCGTGAAGCTCATTGAGCACTCTCTCCCTTAACGTGGGTGGAATTACCACTCGGGATCCACACATCAAGGTCCCCTGGCATACTGACAGCTGTTCTCTTCTGGATGAGAATGCTGGCAACAGTGAGTCGCCATGTGCTGGCCATCCCTTCACCGTCAAATCATATACCCGAGACAGTGTCGGGTCATTTCGGGTCTCCTTCTCTATACCAGTGTTAGTTACTGGCAAGCATTCAATTATAGTTGAATGAAATATTTCGACAGGATCCACTGCTGGTGCTTCCTCTGCAGTAGGCAGTGGCAGGCGTGATAGCCCATCAGCGTTTCCATGCTGTTTCGTGCCCTTATACTCAATTTCATATTGGTGCGCCCCTAGAAAAAGGGACCATCTTTGTAGCCGTTGCGCAGTCATCACCGGAATGCCCTTCTTTGGATTAAAGATGGAGACGAGTGGTTGGTGGTCAGTCAGCAAGGTGAACTTCTGCCTGTGCAGATAGTGATTGAACTTTTTCACTCCCCACAGTAGGCTGAGGGCCTCCCTGTCAATCTGGGCGTAGTTACGCTCGGCTGAGGTTAGTGATTGTGACGCCAAGGCTATTGGCCTCTGAGCCGTCCGAGAATTTGTGCGACAGCACCGCTCCAATACCGTAGGGTGACGCATCACATGCCAACCGAATTGGACATAAGAACATGGAGCAGGAGTAGGCCAATCGGCCCCTTGAGCCTGCTCCACCATTCAATAAGATCATGGCTGATCTGATCCTAACCTCAAATCTTCTATCACTCTGCATCCACCCGAACCCATGTGATCTCCCGGGAGAGGCGAGAAACCAGATAAAAGACCCAATGGCCAATTTGGGAGAAAAAAATCTGGGAAATTCCTCTCCGACACATCTAGGCGATCGAAATTCCTCCAGGAGATCACTCTGTCCCTATATTTTCTACAGTACTTACCTTCTGTAAAGGCGATCTCCACCCCAGCCAGGAACAGGAATAAACCCATCTCCTGAAATCTAACACAGAATTAGAACACAAGTAGGAGCAGAACCAGGCTACACGGCCCCTGGGCCCACTCCACTACCCACAGGGCCATGACCATTCCGAACCTAGACTCATGTCCAATTTCCTGCCCGCTCCCCGTAACCTTTAATTCCCTTTTACTTCTAGGAAACTATCTATTTCTGTTTTAAATTTATTTAATGATGTAGCTTCCACAGCTTTCTGGGGCAGCAAATTCCACAAACCTACCACCCTCTGAGTGAAGAAGTTTCTCCTCATCTCAGTTTTGAAAGAGCAGCCCCTTATTCTAAGATTATGCCCCCTAGTTCTAGTTTCACCCTTCATTGGGAACATCCTCACCGCATCCACCCGATCAAGCCCCTTCACAATCTTATATGTTTCAATAAGATCGCCTCTCATTCTTCTGAACTCCAATGAGTAGAGTCCCAATCTACTCAACCTCTCCTCATATGTCCATCCCCTCATCCCCGGGATTAACTGAGTGAACCTTCTTTGTACTGACTCGAGAGCAAGTATGTCTTTTCTTAAGTATGGACACCAAAACTGTATGCAGTATTCCAGGTGCGGTCTCACCAATACCTTGTACAACTGCAGCAATACCTCCCTGTTTTTATATTCCATCCCCCTAGCAATAAAAGCCAACATTCCATTGGCCTTCTTAATCACTTGCTGCACCTGCATACTAACTTTTTGAGTTTTGTGCACCAGGACCCCCAGATCCCTTTGTACTTCAGTACTTTCCAGTTTCTTGCCATTTAAGATAATAACTTGCTCTATGATTTTTCCTGCCAAAGTGCATAACCTCACACTTTCCAGTATTGTATTCCATCTGCCAAATCTCTGCCCACTTACTTAGCCTGTCTATCTCCCTTTGCAGGTTTTTTATGTCCTCCTCACTCACTACTTTCCCTCCCATCTTAGTATCATCTGCAAACTTTGATATGTTACACTCGGTCCCCTCCTCCAAATCGTTAATATAGATTGTAAAGAGTTGGGGACCCAGCACTGACCCCTGCGGAACACCACTGGTTGCCAATCTGAGAACGAACCATTTATCCCAACTCTCTGCTTTCTGTTAGAGAGCCAATCCTCCACCCATGCCAGAATATTACCCCCAATCCTGTGATTTCTTTTATCTTGAGCAATAATCTTTTGTGCGGCACCTTGTCAAATGCCATTTGGAAGTCTAAATACACTACGTCCACTGGTTCCCCTTTATCCACCCTGTATGTTACTTCCTGAAAAAACTCCAGCAAATTTGTCAAACATGACTTCCCCTTCATGAAACCATGCTGAGTTTGTCCTATTAAATTATGTTTATCCAAATGTCCCGTTACTGTCTCCTTAATAATGGACTCTAACATTTTACCAACCTCAGATGTTAGGCTAAACGGTCTATAGTTTCCAGCCTTCTGCCTACTACCCTTTTTAAATAAGGGTGTTACATTAGCAGTTTTCCAATCTGCCGGGACCTTTGCTGAGTCCAGGGAGTTTTGGAAAATTACCACCAATGCATCCACAATCCCTACCGCCACTTCCCTCAAGACCCTAGGATGCAAGCCATCAGGTCCAGGGGATTTATCCGCCTTGAGTCCCATTTATTTTACCAAGTACCACTTCCTTAGTGATTTTAATCGTATTTAATTCCCCCCCCCCCCCCCCCCAAGAGCCCCCTGTTTGTCCAGTGTTGGGATATTCTTAGTGTCCTCTACTGTAAAGACTGATACAAAATAATTGTTCAGTGTTTTTGCCATCTCCATGTTTCCCGGTCTCATCCTCTAAGGGACCAACATTTACTTTAGCCACCCTTTTTCTTTTTATATAACTATAAAAACTTTTGCTGTCTGTTTTTATATTTTTTGCTAATTTACTTTCATAATCTATCTTCCCTTTCTTAATCAATCTTTGTTATTTTTTGCTGTCTTTTAAAGACTTCCCAATCTTCCATCCTCCCACTAGATTTGGCTACCTTATATGCCCTTGTTTTTAGTCAGATACTATCCTTAATTACTTAGCCACGGATGGCTATCTTTTCTTTTACACCCTTTTTTCCTCAGTGGAATATATATTTTTTGGAAGTTGTAAAATAACTCCTTAAATGTACACCACTGATCATGTACCGTCTTACCCTTTAATCTATTTTCCCAATCCACTCTAATCAATTCCGCTCTCATACCTTCATAGTCTCCTTTATTCAAGCTCAGCACGCTTGTTTGAGATCCAACCTTCTCACCCTCTACTTGAATATGGAATTCAACCATGTTATGGTCACTCATTCCAAGGGGATCCTTTACTAGGACATTTTTAATTAATCCTGTCTCATTACACAGGACCAAATCTAAGGTTGCTTGCCCCCTGGTCGGTTCAGTTACATACTGCTCAAGAAACCCATCCCTAATGCACTCAATGAACTCATCCTCAAGGCTGCTCTGTCCAATTTGATTTGTCCAGTTAATATGATAATTAAAATCCCCCATAATTATAGCTGTTCCCTTATTACAAGCCTCAACTATTTCCTGATGAATACTCCGTCCAACAGAGTTGCAACTGTTCGGAGGCCTATAGACTACACCCACTAGTGTTTTTTTCCCCTTATTATTCCTTATCTCCACCCAAACTGTTTCACTATCCTGCTCCTTTGACCCAATATCATTTCTCTGTATTATAGTGATTCCTTCCTTTATTAACATAGCCACCCCACCTCCTCTCCCTTCCTGCCTGTCCTTCCTGATTGGGGATTAAACATACCAGGTTATTTAACAATCATGGTCACCCTGCAGCCATGTTTCTGTAATGGCCACAAGATCATACCCATATGTCGTTATTTGTGCAGTTAACTCATTCATTTTGTTACGAATGCTACGTGCATTCAGATAACGAACTTTCAAAGATGTTTTGTAACACTTAGTTCCTGTTTTTTCTGTTTTTAGTACTTTTTACTCCATACCTTCTGTCCCTTCCTGACATGTTCTGTTTTTTAATTCCCCCACTGCTACCTAAGTCTATGACCTTCTCTGTTGTCATTTCTATTATTTGCTCTCTAGAAACCTCCCCCCCCCCCCCCCCCCCCCCCCCCCCCCGCCACTAATTAGTTTAAAGCCCTCTCTACAGCCCTAGTTATATGATTCGCCAGGACTCTAGCCCCAGCACTGGCCAAGTGGAGTCCGTCCCAACGGAACAGCTCCCTCCTGCCGGGTTGTAATGGGCCAGCACCTCTTTCGATGTGATTAGTGTTTTGCTCTTCTGGAAAGCTTGTCTACATTCGTCACTCCACTTCCATGGCACCCCAGTTTGCAGTAGGGTGTTCAGTGGGTGTAGTATTGTAGACAAATTTGGCAAGAACTTATGGTAGTAGTTTACCAGCCCGAGGAACGACCTCCGTTGTGACACATTTTCCGGTGCTGGAGCCTTGACTACTGCCTCAATCTTCTCTGGGGACTTATGTAACCCCTCTTTATCGATAACGTGGCCACAATACGAGATCTGTTTTCTAAAAAACTCGCATTTGGGACGGTTAGCTCGGAGCCCATATTCCTGCAATCTAGTGAGCACCTGCTCCAGGTTGGCAAGGTGATCGCTGTCATTTTCGCCCGTGACCAGGATGTCGTCCAAATAACACTGGGTCCCTGGGATCCCTTGCAGGACTTGTTCCATTGCCCTCTGCCAAATAGCCGGAGCTGATGCTACCCCGAATACCAGCCGGTTGTATTGGTAGAGACCTTTATGGGTGTTGATTGTGAGGTATTTTTTTGATGCTTCTTCTACCTCCATTTGCAGATACGCCTGGGCCAGATCAATCTTAGTGAAGCGTTTCCCTCCAGATAGCGAGGCGAAAATATCTTCAATCCGCGGAAGTGGATATTGTACGGTGTGACGGACCGGGTTCACTGTTACCTTAAAGTTCCCACAGATGCGAACCTTCCTTGGTTCCCCAGGCGTGCTGCTCAACGACTTTTTCATCACCGGGACGATGGGTGTAGCCCACTCGCTCCAGTCTACCTTGGACAGTACACCTGAACGTTCCAGACTCTCCAGCTCTGCTTCGACGGCTGGGCGGATCGCATAAGGTACCGGTCTAGCCTTAAAAAATGTTGGGCTTGCGTTTTCTTCAATTTTAATCAATGCTGTCATGCCTTTTAGTGTTCCGAGTCCTTGCTGGAACACTTCTTTCGCGTCAGTTAGGATCTTTGACAGTCGCCCAGGTGTGACGTCGTCATCCTTTTTGTCAGCCACAGTCAGTGCCTGTGTGGAATGCCATTCTAGCTGCGTCTTCCGGATCCATTCACGTCCTAGTAGTGGTGGTCCTCCATCTGGCAATACATATAGGTCCATTTTTGGTGTTTCCTTGCCGTTATATATAACGTTCACCCTTATTTTTCCTTTGGGGTAGACTTTTTGCTCCGTGTATGTCTTCAAGACAATCTTTGTATCTCTCAAGGGTGTATGTGAGAATAGCCGCTTGTAGTCCCTTTGGTTTATGACTGTTAGGGCTGATCCTGTGTCCAATTCCATTTTCACTTGGACTCCTGCTATTTTGAGCGTGACCCAGATGGTTTGGTGATCCTCCGTTTTGATCACATTATGTAGTTTCAGACAACCCAGCTCCTTGCTTCTGGAGTCTGTATCACTCTTCTGTTCGTCTGAACTACTCTCCGTCACCTTATGTGCCTTCTTGTACTTCTCCTGTGGCGATTTCTTGCTGCTGGTTTTCTTTCCCGACCTGCAGACTCTTGCTATGTGTCCTACTTTTCCACACTGTCTGCACACTTTGTCCTTGAACCAACAATCATTATGGTCATGTGGTGTTCTGCCGCAGCGAAAGCACTTCACTGTTCCGTATGACATTTCATTTGTGCCAAATTCTTGCGGTCTCTGTTGTATCTCTGCAGCGCCCCGTGCTGCTGCTTCGTGTGATACTGCAATGCTGAAAGCCTTGTCCAGCGTAAGATCCTTTTCTGATAGAAGCCGTTTCTGGGTTCCTTCACTTTGAAGCCCACACACAAACTTGTCCCTTAAAGTATCTGCTAGTCCCGTTCCAAACTGGCAGTGTTTCGACAGCTTGCACAGTTCCGTTAAATACTCAGCATTACTTTCATCTTTATGCTGGTTCCTTTTGTGAAACGTAAATTTTTCTGCTATCAGCGGCGGTGTGGGGTTTAAGTGGTCCTGTAGGATTGACACTGTTTTCAAAATCCTTTTCTGCAGGCTTCTCTGGGGTTACTAGGTTTTGTAGTAAGCCATACGTTTTTGCACCCATTGAATTCAACAATACCAGCGCTTTCTTGTCATCTGGCACTTCATTCGCCTTGCAGTATACTTCTATGCGTTCGACATATGTCGTCCAATCTTCGACTTCATTGTCGAACGCTGTGATACTGCCACTCTTCGGCATTTTTGGGTGTGGTTAGACTGGCTTAAAATGGCGTCTCCCGCGCTTTCCTTTCTTCCCCGCTGCGGCTTAAAATGGCGGCTTAAAATGGCGTCTTCCCGCGCTGGTGCCAACGCTGCTCTCTGCGGTCCTCGTGGCAAATGGCGACGCCCTGTGGGTTTCGTGCGCTGCTCCTGCGCTGCTGCCAATGCCGCTCTCTGCGGTCCTCGTGGCAATGGCAGCGCCTCGCGTTTTCCTGCGCGCCTCTCTCCCCATTGACTTTGCTCGGCCCTTGAACAGCGGCTGCGCTCTGCTCTCTCTTGTCTCGCTCCCCCGTTGACGCCGCTCGGTCCTGAACACCGGCTGCGCCCTGTGTGCTCTGCCCCCTCTCTCTCCCCCGTCGACGCTGTTCGGCCTTTTTCTGTGCCGCTCGGTCAGGCTCTAGCCCGTCGCTGTCCGGGAAGGGTCTGCGCAGTACCTGTTGCCAGCCCGTTTCGCTGGACCACTGTGACTGGAAAGCCAAGCCTGGCTCTCGACAGCCTCCCCTGCGATGCTCAAATCTCCGCTGGATGACTAGGCGGTTGCCCGTGGTCGACGCCCGTCCTTCTGGACTTGACCTTCTTCCACTGTTCTCCAGGAGCGAATCCCTGGGAGGTGATGCAGAGTTGGAGGTAGGTTCGAATCTGCCTCGTCGCCAATGTTAGGTCCGTGTATCTTAATGTTGTGTCCTTCAATAATCAGACAACAGACTGCAGGGAACGATTCAACAGGTGTTTACTGAATGAGGGTTACTCTAGAACTAACTGTACAAATCGCTACTCGGTTTATATACAGGTGTGGTCACTGCCGGTACTACAGTATACAGGAGCTGTAAAAATTAGTTCTCCCTTTAAAGGTACGTACATTACAATCCCAATCTCTCCTCATACGTCATTCCTGCCATCCCAGGTATCAGCCTGGTGAATCTTCGCTGAACTCCTTCCATGGCAAGAACATCCTTCCTCAGATAATGTGACCAAAACTGCACACAATACTCAAGATGTGGTCTCACCAAGGCCCTGTACAACTGCAGCATGACATCCTTGTTCCTGTACTCAAACCGTCTCGCTACGAAGGCCAACATACCATTTGCCGCCTTAACCGCCTGCTGCACCTGCATGCTTACCTTCAGCGACTGGTGCACAAGGACACGCAGGTCTCGTTGCACTTCTCCTTCTCCCAATCTATTGCCATTCAGATAATAATCTGCCTTCCTGTTTTTGCCACCAAAGTGGATAACCTTGCATTTATCCACGTTATATTGCATCTGCCATGCTTTTGCCCAATCACCCAACCTGTCCAAATCATCTTGGAGTTTCTCGGCATCCTCCTCACAGCACACATGCCCACCCAGCTTTGCCGTCTGCAAATTTGGAGATATTACATCTAGTTCCCTCGTCTAGATCATTAATATATATTGTGAATAGCTGGGGTCCAAGGACCGATCCCTGCGGTACCCCACTAGTCACTGACTGCCACTCGGCGGTTGGGGGGGGGGGGTGGAGAAAGGAAAAGACCCGTTTATTCCAATTCTTTGCTTTCTGTCTGCCAACCAGTTCTCTATCCACGTCAATACCTTGCCCCCAATCCCATGTGCCTTAACTTTACACGCTAATCTCTTATGTGTGACCTTCTGAAAGTCCAAATACACCACATCCACTGGTTCTCCCTTATCTATTCTACCAGTTACATCCTCAAAAAATTCCAGTAGATTAGTCAAGCACGATTTACCTTTTGTAATTCCATGTTGACTTTGTCCGACCCTGTCACTGTTTTCCAAGTGCTCTGCTATTTCATCTTCTGTAATGGATTCTAGCATTTTCCCCACTACTGATGTCAGGCTTACCGGTCTGTAATTCCCCGTTTTCTCTCTACCACCTTTTTTGAATAGTGGGGTAACATTAGCTACCCTCCAATGCATGGGTACTGTTCCAGATTCCATCGAATGTTGGAAGATGATCAGCAATGCATCTACTATTTCTAGGGCCACTTCCTTAAGTACCCGAGGATGTAGATTATCGGGCCCTGGGGATTTATCCGCCTTCAATCCCATCAATTTCCCTAACACCATTTCCCTACAAATACTGATTTCTTTCAGGTCCTCCCTTTCATCAGACCCTATGTTCCCTGACATCTCTGGGAGGTTATTTGTGTCCTCCTTTGTGAAGACAGAACCAAAATATGTATTTAATTGCCATTTCTTTGTTCCCCATTATAAATTCCCCTGATTCTGACTGCAAGGGACCTACGCTTGACTTCACCAATCTTTTTCTCTTCACATATCTATAAAAGCTTTTACAGTCAGTTTTTATGTTCCCTGCAAGCTTACTCTCATATTCAATTTTCCCCTTCTTAATTAATCCCTTTGTCCTCCTTTGAATCATAAACTGCTCCCAATCCTCAAGTTTACTGCTTTTTCTGGCCAATTTATATGTCCTTTCCTTGGATCTTATGCTATCCCTAATTTCCCTTGTTAGCCACGGTTGAGTCACCTTTTTTGTTTTATTTTTATGCCAAACTGGGATGAACAAGTTCTGTAGTTCATCCATATGAGTAAAGGGCCGGGGGATGGGCCTATGTGGATAACTAAGAGCTGGAACAGGCTTGATGAACCAAATGGCCGCCTCCTGTGCTGTTAAGTGCTGATTCTGCAAACATTTCATCTATAATTCTTGGCTATTGGGATGAGGAACCCAGTGGTATTGCTTTCTCCCATCCTCCAGGGTCTATGACCTTTCTGAGGAGAGGATATCTTGAGATTTGCTTAACTTGTTTTTGTAGGAGTGTTATTCTTAACTCTAGTATGCTATCGTTCAGACACCCTCGCAAGCCATTAATATTACTTTCAAACTGGCATTGAAAAGTCGCTGTTCATTATGTTTTAATTGCTCTTGGAACCAACTCCTGATGGTGAAAAGAAAGAAAACCTGCATATTTTTTTTGCCTGTTTTAAATATCTCCCAAGCACTTCATGTACAATGAATTACTTTGAAGTGCAATGATTATTGACTGGGTGCAAAAGTAACAATGGGTGAAATGACCAGGTCTGTATAGGTTACATAGAATTTTACAGGACAGAAGCGGGTCTGTGCAGTTGCTTATGCTCTGTTCATTCCCTCTTTTTTGAGGGAAGAATCTTGCCCTGGGCACTCTGAGAACTTCCTGGTCAGTCTTCAAATGGTGCTATCGAATCTTTTGTATCTGCTTGGACCACTGGAACAGGCCAATTTACACACCTCGGTTTAACAGCTCATGCGAAGGGTGTGAGATTCATTGCTGCAGGGGCATTTCAGGCTTGGTTAATGTAATTGTACATTGCCATTATATATGCCCTTCTGTAATTGTAGGTGTGTTGTACATGGACAAAAACATACCCATGGAGAGCTGCCCGGGGTGGGTGGGGTTAAAGGTTGAGCTACACTTGGTGTAAGTAAATTAGTTTTCCATGCGATTGCCAACATTTGGGTCACACATCCAGTTGATAGCTTCTAATGAACTGTAAATTGGTGTAGGCTTTCAAATCCTCATGGACCAATGCTAATGTTATCTGTACCAGGAAGAAGGAAATACAAGAATAGGCCTGCGATGATTCTAGTTCCACCTGAGACCCAGAACAGTATTCTTGGCATAATTATTTTAGTCACCTGTTGTGATATCACTGCCCTATTTATAGTTTGGCCCTCTGATTTTAAGGCTTTTTTTTTCCCTTTTGAATTAAAAAAAAAAAAAACACGTCGGCATAATTACTGAGTAAGTGCCTGATTTTTGAACCAGAAATTTCACCGGTAGTTTTCAAAGGAGCAAATCAACACTTCAAATAAATATGAACAGTTAATTGTCTGGAGAAATTCTGTTGCTAACGGAGTTGTTGTGTATCATCACTTGGACCTCAGTGTCTCCGACCCTGTGGAATTTCAGGTCACTGTCTATATATGACACACCTCTCTGGAGATGTGCTTAATGTTACAGGAAACTTTTGTTTAACCGGCACCTAAATATCCAGAACGCTCTAATAACCGGCACAATTCTCCAAAAACTACAGTATACAGTCATTTATAAGTTTTGTTTTACTGTTAAGTAATTAGAGTTATGGATTACCCTCAACTGGCATTACTGTACTTAATCAAGCATCTTCCACCATCCATTTAACACAACATTCTGTAGGTGAGTACCCAATTATACTGCACATTTCTTGATTTTTTAAAATTTTTGTTTGTTAAAAATAGCCTCGGTAGATATACCTCTCCATTATCCGGAATTTTCTATCAACCGGCACCATCCCGGCCCCATCGGTGCCGGATACCAAAGAGTTTCCTGTAATAGGTGAAGTTCTCCATGTGTTAAACAGGCTCTTGCGTTGCATTAGGTATGCTGGCCTTCGTAGCGAGAGGATTCGAGTACAGGAGCAAGGATGTCTTGCTGCAGTTGTACAGGGCCTTGGTGAGACCACATCTTGAGTATTGTGTGCAGTTTTGGTCGCCTTATCTGAGGAAGGATGTTCTTGCCATGGAGGGAGTGCAACGAAGATTCACCAGACTGATGCCTGGAATGACGTATGAAGAGAGATTGGGTCGATTAGGCTTCTATTTGCTAGAGTTTAGAAGAATGAGGGGATCTCATTGAAACTTATAAAATTCTAACAGGACTAGACAGACTAGATGCAGGAAGGCTGTTCCCGATGGTCGGGGAGTCCAGAATTTGGAGTCACAGTCTAAGGATAAGAGGTAAGCCATTTAGGACAGAGATGAGGAGGAATTTCTTCTCCGAGAGTGGTGAACCTGTGGAATTCTCTACCACAGAAGACAGTTGAGGCCAATTCATTAAATATGTTCAAGAAGGAGTTAGATATATTTCTTAAGGCTAAAGGGATCAAGGGATATGGGGAGAAGGCAGGGACAGGGTACTGAGTTTGGATGATCAGCCATGATCTCATTGAATGGTAGAGCAGGCTCGAAGGGCCGAATGGCCTACTCCTGCTTCTATGTTTCTATGTTAGAAAAACAGTGTGCTGATGTTGACATTTCCGGGGTTGTTTTAATTGGTCCGACGTACTTTTAGGCCAGTGGCAGAGGCAAATTGTGGTTACAGCTTCAGCAGACTTGGTTTTATATAACCATTGCAGCCCTTCTGCTGCTGTACCGTACACGTACTCCCCATTAATATTGAAGAACCACTTGAACCCCGCCACAAAATCTCTTCTCCCCCCCCCCCCCCCCCCCCCCGGCCACCGTTTCCATCTCTCCCTGGTAACTGTCTGAGACTGAGCCAGACTGTTGGCAACTCTCTGGTGTTGTTTGACCCCGAGAGGAGCTTCTGTCCACATAGCCACTCCATCACTAAGACTGTGTCCCTCCACCTCTGTAACGTCACCCGTCTCCGCCCCTGCCTCAGCTCATCCGCTGCTGAAACCCTCATCCCTGCCTTCGTTGCCTCTGGACTTGTCTATTCAACGCTCTTCTGGCTGACCCTCCATCTTCCACCCTCCATAAACTTGTGCTCATCCAAAACTCTGCTGCCCATATCTTAACTCGCACCAAGTCCCTTTCACCTGTCGCCCTTGTGCTTGCTGACCTACATTGGCTCCTGGTCTGGCAATGCCTCAATTTTAAAATTCTCATCCTTGTCTTCAAACCACCCCCCCCCCCCCCCCCCCCCCCCCCATGGTCTTGACCCTATCTCTGTAACCTCCTCCAGCCCTACAAGCCTTCAAGATCTCAGTGCTCCTCGAAATCTGGCATCTTGCGTGTTCCCAATTTTTAATCGCTCCACCATCGGCAGCCGTGTTTCAGATGCCTTGGCCATAAGCTCTGGAATTCCCTCCCTAAACCCCACTCTCATCCTTTTAAGATGCTCCTTAAAATCAACCTCTTTGACCAAATCATCTGTCCTGATACTTCCTTCTGTGGCTCGGTGTCAATTTTTGCCTGATAACGCTCTTGTGAAGCTCCTTATGTTTTGCTACATTAAAGGTGCTATATAAATGCAAGTTGTTTTTCAAGTTCCTGGTGCGCTGACTACACTGCTTAACTGGTGAGGTGGAATTCAAAGCACTGTTGGAAACTGAGAAACAACGGCATGTGTGAGCAGCCATACAAATGCAATTGTTTGCTATCGCAACTCCGATAACTGCACAAGCTGGTTCATGTGCAGTTACTTTCAAGTCAGATTTGTGACATTCATTTGTTGGCTGTGTAGTTTGCCTTGTGTTGGAGACCAGGCCTGCGTAGATCTGTCACTTAATGGCATTTCTGGCATAAACTGAGCTCTCGGCTCATTCTGTATATCGGAAGCCTGACGAAGTGGTGGTCCGTTGCATCCATACCTGTCCCTTTGTGGCTGCATGGATTGCAGCCTCGGGGGGGGGGAAACCATCTCCTACGGTGAGGTTTTTGGCTCATTCTGTGGGATGTGCATTGCCTATTTGTATTGCATTGCTAGTTGATGCCAGAAAAGACTGGTCCGAGCTGTTTGTGGTACTTGGCATTCAAGGTTATTCTTAAGGAAAACTCTTATCAGATAAGCGGAAGCAGCATGCTATAGACAGGGCTAAGCGATCCCACCATCAACGGATCAGATCAAAGCTCTGCAGTCCTGCCATTTCCAGTCGTGAATGGTGGTGGACCATTAAACAACTAATGGGAGGAGGTGGCTCCAAGAATATCCCCATCCTCAATGATGGTGGAGCCCAGCACGTGAATGCAAAAGACAAGGCTGAAGCGTTTGCAACCAACTTCAGCCAGAAGTACCGAGTGGATGATCCAGATTGGCCTACTCCCGAGGTCCCCACCATCACAGAAGCCAGTTTTCAGCCAATTCGATTTACTCCACATGGTATCAAGAAACGGCTGAGCGCACTGGATACAGTAAAGGCTATGGGCCCTGACAACATCCCGGCTATCGTGCTGAAGACTTGTGCTCCAGAACTAGCTGCGCCTCTAACCAAGCCGACAGTGTGGAAAACTGCCCAGGTATGTCCTGTCCACAAAAAGCAGGACAAATCCAACCCGGCCAATTACCACCCCATCAGTCTACTCTCAATCATCAGCAAAATGATGGAAGGTGTCATCGACAGTGCTATCAAGGGGCACTTACTCACCAATAACCTGCTCACTGATGCCCAGTTTGGGTTCCGCCAAGACCACTTGTCTCCTGACCTCATTACAGCCTTGGTCCAAACATGGACAAAGGAGCTGAATTCCAGAGGTGAGGTTAGAGTGACTGCCCTTGACATCAAGGCAGCATTTGACCAATTGTGGCATGAAGGAGCCCTAAGTCAATGGGAATTGGAGGGGGAAAACTCTCCACTGGCTGGAGTCATACCTAGCACAAAGGAAGATGGCTGTGGTGGTTGAAGGTCAATCGTCTCAGCCCCAGGACATCATTGCAGGAGTTCCTCAAGGCAGTGTCCTCGGCCCAACCATCTTCAGCTGCTTCATCAATGACCTTCCCTCCAACATAAGGTCAGAAATGGGGATGTTTGTTGATGACTGCAGTGTTCAGCGCCATTCCCAACTCCTCAGGTAATGAAGTAGTCCATGCCTGCATGCAACAAGACCTAGATGACGTTCAGGCTTGGGCTGATGTGGCAGGTAACATTCGTGCCACAGAAGTGCCAGGCAATGACTATCTCCAACAAGCGAGAGCCTAACCACCTCCCCTTGACATTCAATGGCATTACCATCGCCAAATCTCCCACTATTAACATCCTGGGGGTCACCATTGACCAGAAACTTAACTGGACCAGCCACATAAATACTGTGGCAACAAGAGCAGGTCAGAGGCTAGGTATTCTGCGGCGAGTGTCTCACCTCCTGACTCCCCAAAGCCTTTTCACCATCTACAAGGCACAAGTCAGGAGTGTGATGGAATATTCTTCACTTGCCTGGATGAGTGCAGCTCCAATAACACAAGAAGCTCCACACCATCCAGGACAAAGCAAGCCCGCTTGATATTCACTCCCTCCCTCCACCACCGGCGTACCATCTACAAGATGCACTGCAGCAACTTGCCAAGGCTTCTTTGGCAGCACCTCCCAAATCTGCGACCACTTCTACCTAGAAGGACCAGGGCAGCAGGCGCATGGGAACACCACCTCCAAGTTCCCCTCCAAGTCACACACCATCCTGACTTAGAAGTATATCGCCGCTCCTTCATCGTTGCTGGGTCAAAATCCTGGAACTCCCTACCTAACAGCACTGTGGGAGTACCATCACCACATGGACTGCAGTGGTTCGAGAAGGTGGCTCACCACCACCTTCTCGAGGGCAACTTGAGATGGGCAATAAATGCTGGCATTGTCGGCGACACCCTGATCCCATAAACAAATAAAAATTAAAAAATTCTTTGTTTGGATTGATGCTCCGGAGACTGATCCATTTTGTACGTAAATGAGTTGTTCTCCATGTCTAACATTTGCCCTGAGATGGTTTAACAGATTGGCGGCAACAAAGGTGGGCCATTTGGTTTTATGAGAGCAGAATGACTTGAGGGTTTCTGCATTGAGGAGGTTGGCTGGTCATGTGGTTTCACAAAGTACTTGTTTTTTAATTTGCCCCAACCCCTCCCATAGCTTTCTGCATCTACATGATGTACCATGGAGTACCAGTCTTTGTGTTTTATATTGCTTGTATGGGAATGTGGACCATTGAATATGTAACTTGATTGTTTTTTTTAAGGGCCTCCTTTTCATGAGCCGCAGCAAATTTCCTATTGCCTTTATTTTATTTTAATGGTCAGAAAGGGAGTTGTTTATATTGTCTCACGTTGCCAATTTTTATCAGCTTAACTTTGGTTTTCGAAGCAATGGAAGTAGTGAGGTTAGTGATTCACATGAAGGCTGCACCATCTGCTTTGTTACAAGAATATAGCATTTTGGGGTTAGATCAGTATGTATGGTTTAACTTTTTTATTCTCTAGTCTCGATGGCAGGTTTTCTTTACAAACAAAACTGCTTCCCAGATTTTTAATGATTCTGCATTTAATAGTTCATAAACCCCTTGCTATGAATTCTCTGCCAAACTATTAAGAGATATTCTAGGTTGTGGGATTTACTTCAGTCATTTGTAGCTGTTTAGTTCGCTTGACATTCAACTGCTTGCAGTCCGCGAATGTAAAACTGGGAAGATGTAGTCTTGAAGTTGCTGCACAAAACCCTTTTGCTTAAAGGCCATTCGATGAATTCTTTTTTTTTTAAATGAGTTGTCAGACTTAAGTGTGCTGATGGAAAACGGGGATCCACCTCCAATGCACTGAGCAATTGCACCCCCTCATTGTTCCAGGACATTCAGAAACATGGCCCGTGGGCCAAAATACAGGCTAGTTTGCACACCGTGACTTTTTAAAAAAATTGAATGGAATTGGCATCAGTTTCCTTTGGGCCAAGGCTGACCGTTTCTGTGGATGGGCCACCAAACCCGGCTACCATCTTGCCTCCAGTTGTGAATGGCTTTGGGAAGGAACATTTAACCATGTTTGTATATTTTGGGGGTGGGGAAGTGATTTGTTGAGGACTTCTCTTGAGGCAACTTAACTTTAAAGAACGAAGCAGTAATGGCCGCTGTCGCCGTCCTTTCCTTCTGTGCGCAGTCCCTAAACTAACTGGCTGGTCGGGATGTGACGAGGCAGCCAAGATGCTCTGTGTGCAATGGAAATACAGAATTCTACATGGCGACAAGTGACTAAAGTTTTGCCACGAGCCGAGTGTTGCTGTTCCCAGAGGGCAATTTTTTTTGTGTGATGCTGCCCAATAGCAGTGGTAGAACATCCCATTTACTAAAGGCCTGGAGTGATCTGACTTAATTTTTGTAATCCTGTGGGAAGGGGAAATGTCATGTGTGCACAGTTAAGTACATGCTTTTTTGTACTTTTTTTTGAGATTTGCTATAAATTTGCTGTACAACAGGAGCATTGTTGAGCTCGCTCTGCAAATCTCTGACACATCCGAGATAATTGTAGTGCTTCTGTTGGATGGCACTTTGAATATTAATATGTTAAAGCAGTGGGTGTGTGCTTTTGTCTTCCAGCTATAGGCAAGAGTGATCACGATTTGCGAATTTATGTAACTGTGTGGCTACTCCTGCACCTATTTTTTATGTTCTTATGGGTTATGGGGAGCGGGCAGGGAAGTGGAGCGGAGGCCAAGATCAGATCAGCCATGATCTTATTGAATGGCAGAGCAGGCTCGAGGGGCCGAATGGCCGACTCCTGCTCCTATTTCTTATGTTTATTCTTCGTCTCCTTCTCCATCTAAATAGTTGTTTATTGCACCCAATGCATCAACTAAAGTTGCTTAGGATGACCTGGAATTTACAGCACAGAAGCAGGCCATTCAGCCCAATGATTGTGCTCCACTCGAGCCTCCTCCCATCCAGCTTCATCCTAAACCTGTCTGTTCCTTCCTCCCTTGTGTTTATTTAGCTTCTCCTTAAGTGCATCTGTGCTATTCGCTTCAACTACTCCATGTCGCAAGTACCACATTCTGACCACTCTCTCTCTCTGGGTGAAGTAGTTGGGTGAATAGTTACAGCTTTGGTAGATTTAGTGTATGTGGGTTTAAAAGAATCCTGGGCCTTCTATATTGCAGCCTGTGGGAGCTGTGTAATCATCTAGAGCGTAGGTTCCCAAACTTTTGGTGCTGAGCCCCCCTTCAGAGTTTATGTCCCATTCATGACCCTTTTCTAAGAAACCGTATTTTGTATTCCTCAAGAAGGTGGTAGAGTTGGTTTAAAAAAAAAAAGAAACTGGTCAACAATTGAGCAGTTCAAAACTCTTCCCCCTACCTTGAGTGATGTAGGGATTGTGTCTCTCAAGCCTCAAACAGCCAACTGCTTCAAGGATCTTCAGGTCCATGCAATAATCAGCAGATGTCACCGAAATGTCTTTTCCCTTTAACTGGTGCAGCCTTGCAGAGCCAGAGGAGGTGCAATATGGGCCGACCTCGGCTCGGGATGAGGGAATCCTCGACAATTTCTAACATTGGACCTATCACAGCTGCTTCTGGTGCCACAGTAGTCAGTTACTATACATCCGAGACCGTTCTGGTCCATTGTGCACCTCCGGCAATCGGCAGGGATTCAATATCCTACGCTGTGCTGAACGCCCCATACTGCACCTCCTCACACCCACCCCCGATATCCTTAGCGAGCACCCCCCTCCTTTTTGAACCCTCTGATCTACAGTAAAGTACTTATTCTGAAGGTGCTGCATTATATAGTTTCTCCAGTGAGGGAGCCATAAATCGTGTATTGTAGGAACGGAGGTTCCTATCGAAAAGACGGAGTTCGACTCAGGCAATCAAAACAATGAACTTTAATGGAACAAAACCGGTTTTAACTAGAAACTGCTGGAATACATCGAATACAGGTCGGCTCTCCTTGAAGTCTCCACGAGGACTGATCCTCTGGTCTGGAAGCTGACGTCATCACGTTCTTCCCACCATTGGGGAATCACGTGACTGACGGCATCATGTTGAAACCGCGCTGTAAAGGTAACTAGACATTGTACAGTCAGACAGTGTAATTAAAGGTACAGACACAGACAGTAACTACATTGCTGTTAAAAGAATTATGTACAACCGCTCTGAGTCCTTTGGTGGCTCCGCCGCAGTATAGTTTATCCAGTAATGCTGAGAAAAATGCAAGAATGTACCAACGAGTTGAAGGTCTCAACCTAGTCACTGATTTATCCCAAATAGGTCGGCATTGTGTCGCATGCTACCATACTTGGTCAGCACTGACTCCTCTGCACCATAATACACGGCAGTTGATTTTTTTTGGCTCTGGTGTGTTATAAATTTACTGTTCCAAGGCAAATGTGTCTTCAACTAGAAGGACATTCACAGTTCTAACCAATCCCTTCACATTGCTGTATCCCAAAATGGCACATGGGTTTGGACCTTTCTTGGACCCCTTTTTTAGGTGTGGTGGAATGTGATGTGTCCAGAATCTCAAAGATAAACTAGTCAAGGATGGGCCATTGCTGGTCTAAATTCCTGCAAACTTTAAATGACAAAACAAAAGCCATCCTGCGCCTAATGTTTAACCTAAATAAATCCGACCATATTCAGATGAAGTGTGGTGATTATTAACTGGAGTGTGACAACGCCTCAACAACTGACACTTGCCGTGTAAAGAAATCACATACGTTTTTCTCAGAGGATGAATTCTCTGGTTATGAGGAACTAACTGATGTAAAACATTACAAACACAGACAATTGGATTAATTTTTGGGATACAGATAGTCAATCATTTTGTTAAAAAAAGCTAACGTTTTTATCTTCGTCTATACGGTTTAAATGGTGACTTTTGATGTAAAGAGCGACGCTGGCTAGTACGAGTTAATGAGCTGACTGTGTCAGAAGCTGAATTTAATATCAGCACGTCACTGTTGAAGGTGTTCAAGTGTAGCTGCATCTGTTCTCGTATTCCTGGCATAACCACGGAGGTCTGGCTCGAGCACTGCCAAGACATGATGCTGCTGACCTTGTGGAGAGCAAACATCCCAGGCACAGCTCTCCATTCTTGGGTTAAAAGAACCCCAACATGGAATAGGCCATTCTCTTCAAGTCTACTGATCTTAACCGCTTTGGACTGCACTCCTTTTAAGGAACAAGAAATGGGTTCTCTTTGCTGCATGTCAATCAATATTTCATTACGAAGTAGAGTTTCTAGAATGCTGAAGTTGTCCAGTGACGAACAGGACTGAGGTCGCTTCAACAGTTGCATGTCGACATGGCTTTTCCTAGCCATTGTGCTACTTTGTCACTATCCTCATCCCCCTTACACTGAGTAACCCCTCCAAGCCAGTTCTGTCTTGAGATAAGAGTATAAAAAGCAAAACATTCTTCGCTGTATGCCCCTCAAGCCTGCTCCGCCATTCAATAAGATCATGGCTGAACGTCGACCTCAACTCCATTTCCCCGCCCGATTCCCCTAGAGTCCAACAATCTATCGATTTCCGCCTTGAATATACTCAAAGACTGAGCCTCCACTGCCCTCTGGGGTAGAGAATTCCAAAGATTCACCACCCTCTGGGAGAAGAAATTCTTCCTCATCTCAGTCTTATATGGCCAACCCCTTATTTTGAGACTCTGCCCCCCTAGTTCCAGACTTTCCAGCCAGGGGAAACAACCTCTCAGTATCTACCCTGTCAATCCCCCTCAGAATCTTGTATGTTTCAATGAGATCACCTCTCATTCTTCTAAACTCCAGCGTATAGGCCCATTCTACACAATCTCTCCTCATAGGACAACCCTCTCATCCCAGGAATCAATCTAGTGAACCTTCATTGCAACTCCTCTAAGAAAACTATAACCTTCTTAAGGAAAGTGTACTTGACCCAACTTTTTTTTTCTCCTTTTTTCCAGTGATTCAGTAGATGTAATTGACGTTAAGACTAACTGCTTGTCTGGAAACCAAGTTGTGTCTGAATTGCCACACAGATAGATTTGGGTAGTGGCCAGACAAAAGACCAATCATTCATTCATTCATTCATGTTCTCTCTGCCTCCATTCTGTAAAAGCTGTAGACTTTCTTCAGTTACTTTCAGCTTTGGCCTGGTAATCGTGTGGGATCTCTGATGACAGAAACTGTACAGATGGCTAGGAAAAGCTGTTGATGTGTAACTGTTCAAGCAAGCTCAGGCATGTTTTTCACTTGGCAACTTCAATATTCTACCAGCTCAGTATTTACTTAATAATAGAATATTGATCGACACACAGCAAAGAGAATCTGTTTCTTTTTTTAATGAGTACAGTCCAAAGCTGTTCAAATCAGCAGATGCGAAGAGAATGGCCGATTCCATGTTGGGGGTTCATCCAATCCAAGAGTGGGGAGCTGTGGCTGGGCTGTTGGTTCTCCCAAGGTCAGCCGCACCATAGCTCTATAGTGCTCGAGCCAGACCTCCCTGGTGATGCCAGGAATACGAGAACAGTTGCAGCTACACTTTAATGGTCTTTATCGATTCCAAAAAAACTCTGCAACAATAAATGTGACATGATGATTCTCTTGCTGGTAATGTTCTGTCAGACTCTCATTGCGTGTCTTGGAGAGTTTCCACGGCGCTATGAGTCACTTGCTGGACTATGTTGGGATTTCTCCGTGATGCCCCAGGATGGTAAAGGCTTCCCATGCTCCCAGCAGCTACTGATGTCCCTTTGCTGCTCAATTATCCTTGTTACAGCTCGAGGAACGGCACCTCCTCTTTCGATTGGGCACTTTACAGCCTTCTGAACATGACATTGAGTTCAACAATTTCAGACCATAACCTCTGCCCCTATCTTTCTTCACTTTTTTTTCTCTCTCTCATGTTAGCTGTCGATCATTCTGCCAGTGCCATTTACACCTCATCTAGAGTCATCTTTTGTTTCTTAACTTGTCCCGTTATCATCATCCCTTTTGTCTTTTAATCTCTCCTGCCTTCCATCCTATCACAGACCTTCCCTTTTGTTCTTTCCTCCCCTCCCCCCTTTCCCTGCCCCTACACTTGCTTAAAAACCTGTTCTATCTCCAACTTTTTCCAGTTCTGAAGAAGGGCCATCGACCTGAAACGTTAACTCTGTTTCTCTCTCCACAGATGCTGCCTGACCTGCTGAGTGTTTCCAGCATTTTCTGTTTTTATTATCCTTGTTACAATTGTCTTCACCCAGGCCTTGTTACTCTACCTAATTTTTTTCAATTTTCAATTTTTTTTAAATTCGTTTATGGGATCTGGGTGTCGCTGGCAAGGCCAGCATTTATTGCCCATCCCTAGTGGCCCTTGAGAAGGTGGCGGTGGTGGTGAGCTGCCGCCTTGCACCGCTGCAGTCTGTGTGGTGAAGGTACTCCCACAGTGCTGTTAGGGAGGGAGTTCCAGGATTTTGACCCAGCGACAATAAAGAATCGGCGATATACTTCTAAGTCAGGCTGGTGTGTGACTTGGAGGTGGTGGTGTTCCCATGCGCCTGCTGCCCTCGTCCTTCTAGGTGGAAGAGGTTGCGGGTTTGGGAGGTGCTGCCAAAGAAGCCTTGGTGAGTTGCTGCAGTGCATCTTGTAGATAGTACACACTGCAGCCACAGTACACCGGTGGTGGAGGGAGTGAATGTTTAAGGTGGTAGAGGGGGTGCCAATCGAGCAGGCTGGATGGTGTCGAGCTTCTTGAGTGTTGTTGCAGCTGCACTCATCCAGGCAAGTGTAGAGTATTCCATCACACTCCTTACTTGTGCCTTGCAGATGGTGGGAGTCAGGAAGTGAGACACTTGCCGCAGAATATCTAGCCTCTGACCTGCTCTTGTTGCCACAGTATTTATGTGGCTGGTCCAGTTAAGTTTCTGGTTAATGGTGACCCCCAGGATGTTGATGGTGGGGGATTTGGTGATGGTGATGCTGTTGAATGTCAAGAGGAGGTGGTTAGACTCTCGCTTGTTGGAGATAGTCATTGCCTGGCACATCTGTGGCGCAAATGTTACTTGCCCCTTATCCGCCCAAGCCTGAACATCGTCCAGGTCTTGTTGCATGCGGGCATGGACTGCTTCATTATTTGAGGAGTTGGGAATGGCACTGAACACTGCAGTCATCAGCAAACATCCCCATTTCTGACCTTATGTTGGAGCAAAGGTCATTGAAGCAGCTGAAGATGGTTGGGCCTAGGACACTGCCCTGAGGAACTCCTGCAGTGATGTCCTGGGCCTGTGATGATTGACCTTCAATCACCGCAGCCATCTTCCTTCATGCTAGGTGGCCAGTGGAGCATTTCCCCCCTGATTCCCATTGACTTCAGATTTACTAGGGCTCCTTGATGCCACACTCGGTCAAATGCATCCTTGATGTCAAGGGCTGCCACTCTCCCCTCACCTCTGGAATTCAGCTCCTTTGTCCATGTTTGGACCAAGGCTGTAATGAGGTCGGGAGACGAGTGGTCTTGGCGGAACCCAAACTGGGCATCAGTGAGCAGGTTATTGGTGAGTAAGTGCCCCTTGATAGCACTGTCGATGACACTTTGCTGATGATTGAGAGTAGACTGATGGGGTGGTAATTGGCCGGGTTGGACTTGTCCTGCTTTTTGTGGACAGGACATACCTGAGCAGTTTTCCACATTGTTGGATAGATGCCGGTGTTGTAGCTGTACTGGAAAAGCTTGGCTAGAGGCACGGCTAGTTCTGGAGCACAAGTCTTCAGCACGATAGCCGGAATGTTGTCTGGGCCCATAGCCCTATATTCAGTGCGCTCAGCCATTTCTTGATCGTGGAGTGAATCGAATTGGCTGAAGATTGGTTTCTGTGATGGTGGGGACCTCGGGATTAGGCCGATGTGGATCATCCACTCTGCACTTCTGGCTGAAGATTGTTGCAAATGCTTCAGCCTTGTCTTTTGCACTCTCTTGCTGGGCTCCACCATCATTGAGGATGGGGATATTCCTTGAGCCTCCTCCTCCCGTTAGTTGCTTAATGGTCCACCACCATTCACGACTGGGTGTGGCAGGACTGCAGAGCTAATGCACCAAAAAGTAAGCAAAGTCCAGGATGATGACCATTTGACCCATTGGACCTCCTCATTGTGGTGCCACCAGTTTTGTGTTTTGAGCACCCTGGAGCCTGTGTCTTTACTATTCTGCCTGGCAGATTATGCTCGGTGTTTACTAACATTTAATTCTTCTGTTATCTGATGCTGAATTGATTTTTTTGCCAATAAATAAATTTATTTATGATTTCTGGTGCTGCTCACCTGCTTTTATTTTGAAGAAATGTGGATTTCCCTTCTCCATCCATCTAATGCTTTATATATTTCCACAAGGCCTCTTGTTCAGGGCACGTTTGTCATGGGAACAAAAATAACTTAAAGCCAGAATCATCATCATTACAGAATATAACTGGCTTTATTTTACTGAAGTTCAAAACTTCTGTGCTTTTGAAATGAGGCCCAGGTTCTCGCTCCACACCCCCACCCCCTTCCCTGGGATAGATAAGGTCCAAATGGGTACCGAGTGCCCTTGGTATAATTTTTTGGTTCCAAATGGGTATATTTAATATAATTTAGGTATACTAACCAGAATTGTACAAGTTGAAGTTTTGATTGTAACCGTTTTATTTTCATCAAGGCACAGGAGTGGAGTTGCATTGCTTTCGAACAAGGCACTTGAGTGTACTGTACTTTGTTCAGTATGACATGATCTATTGCCATATGTGGATATTCAGCTGGACTTTGTTTTTTTTTCTCCTCTCTTTTTTGTTGATTTGTGTTGCATTTTAAGTGCTGCACTAAATTATTTTGCCCAGCTTGATGTCCGCAAACAGTGACAGCTGTTTCACTGTGGTGTTCTTGCCCCTGTAAACCTGGCTGACGGCTGCCATTGGCTCAGCCTGCACATCGCTGCTGTCCATGGTTCTGACTGTATCACACAGCCAGGATCTTTGAGATTATTTTCCTTCCTCTGCTCCTTTTCAGCTCCTTTGTGCTGTGCGTTCATAAAATCCGAGAAATTTCAGCGCAGGGGGCGGCCATTTGGCCCATCGTGCCATTCCCTGTACTAGTTCAGCATCAGAGCCTTCTGCTCTCATTCCATTCCCTGGCTATTTCCCCACGCCCTTCATTAATTTTTGTGGAATATTGTAATCCTGTATTAAATGATTGATTTGGCTCTAGTAGCCATTGTTGGTGATGCATGACATGATCTAATAAGCCTTTGGGTGAAAAAATCTTGTAACTTTCTGCCTTATGCTTCTAGTTCTAGACCTAAATTTTATGTTGCAGATTCACTGACCAATGGAAATAAATAAGCTTTCACTGTTTCCAACTATAATATTTGACCTGGACCACCGTTGCTGCACAGAAATACAGCCCTAGTTTTTCATTCTTGTCTTTGTAACTATAATCTCTCCTCTCTGCTATCCCCCTAATGAAGCTGCACTCGTCATAGATGCAATGCCCTTTCTATAATGGGGTGCCCAAAACTGCGCACAGTACTCCTTGCTTTTGTCTAAGCTGTCCCCAAGAGCTGTCCCATGTGGGCGTCAAATTCACAACTATCTTGTCAACAGTGCACTCTACCAAACGAGCTCACCAGACCTGTAGACCAAAGGATGGGAAGAAACTTGGGAGGAGAAATTCAGTGTCGCCCCGTTTGGGGCGCAATTATCGGCTGGGCGCAAAGTTTAGTGCCTGGCGCTAATTATCGCCTCCGACTGCAAACTTGGCTTCTGTCGCCCCTGGAGGTGATTGGAGCGCTAAATCAGGCGCTACACACCTCTCTTGGCGTTCAGAGCACTGGCAAAGCTCATGTGATGTCAGTCAGCAATGGAACACAGACATAATGGCGCTGGCCAGTTCTTAAAGGGGAGGATCGATCTTGCGTTCCATCCACACCCTGCTCATTGCAGCCGTGAATCTCGGCCTGGAGAGACCTATACATCAATTCTGCTGGTAAGAACAATGGAGAGGCCCAGGGAAAGAGCTCAGGGTGCAGCCCTCATAGTCTCTTCTAAATCAATGCAAGGAAAGTCAAATCAAAATGAACTTGCAAAGTGCTGCTTAGTACCCAAAACTCCTTCCCTCTCTCTCTCTCTCTCTCTCTCTCTCTCTCTCTCTCAATGCAAAAATGTCCCCGACTAAAAAAGGCAGGAAGTGGTTGCTTTTAAATAGCGCTCCCCCAGTCCCTTCCTGACTGCAAAACGTTCGTCAACCTGTAGTTGCTAGCGGCAGGTGGAAAGGCAGGGGGTGCCACTCAATATCCGGTCTGGGGCGTTGTACGCTCAACTAACGTCACAATCTGCGGGCGCAGGAGATCGTGGCAGTAGTGTTTAGCGCTGCCGCAAAATGTCTGGTCAATTTTGCGAGCGGCGCAAACATCGCCACACCCGGGTGCTAGTTGCTTTGCACCCCATTAGTGCCCTCTAAGGGTGCTAACTGGAGGCGCAAAGCAACTGAATTTCCCTCCCCCTTGATCTCTGGCCTTGAGCAGTTGTACGGGAAGAAGATTCCATTTAGCTCTAGTGTTATTTTCAGCGAGGTAGCTGTTAAGTTCAAGCTGAAGTGCTCAATTGCCCCCTCCCTACCAGACTAGGACCATCAGTTCACACTGCAGTGAGGCTGGTCCAGCGGACAGTGCTTCTCGACTGTTTGTATTTTTCTGTGACTGTGTTTGGTCAACTGCCTTTAAACAGTTGTGTAATAGAAGGTACGGCAATTCTGTTGGATCAGCGATTCATTGGGCATATTATCTACAGGAAACTTTCTGGTATCCGGCACTGACTGGACCGAGCTGGTGCTGGTCGATCAACACTGCCGGAGAAACGAGCGCTAATGTTAAAACATACGGAGCTTCTGAGCTCCGTCTGAAGCAACAAACCCTGTTGCTCAACAGTCGGCGCAGCTTGCAAGCGTCTCTGTAACTAAGCAACGGCTTCAGCTAGACGCTTGCAGAGCCAGGACTGAAAAAAGCAAAGAAAAGTAAAAAAAACTTATCTGAACCGACTCTTGAATTTTGCCGGTGGATAGAGCATTCCGGATATTTAACCTCCGGTTAAACGAAAGTTTCCTGTAGTTCTGTGTTGGGTTTAGCCTTTCAATGTCATATCTGCTTGCAGTGCACAAACTCTCCTGAAACAGGCTTGTGTAAGGAATAGGGACTATATTCTGTCATCTTTTATTTGGTCTTAGCTCAAAAGGCTTTCTCTTAATACTGAATTATTCAGGTGTACTGTCTTCCTATCTCGCTCCTTCCAGCTACTCGATAACCTTGTAAAAGAATAATAAATATGCTTGGGACCAATTTCCTGCTAACATAGTCAAACAAATGAATATTTTAAATCCCATCACGAAGCTCTTGCAACTTGCGCTTGCTGACTTGCCCTTTTCTCATTCTGCGATCTCATTTATTATGAGAATATTAATATTTGAATCACTTTGCAGACTGCTGTGGTTTAACAAGAAAAGATCAGCTTTAACACTCTGACTAATCCCAATTGTATTTTGGTTGAATACCAATCTGATACTAAATGTTTGGAAGCAATGCTTTTCAATTTTTTTTTTTGTAGTTTCAGTGGGTATTGCTAAAGCAGATTTTCAGCTTGTTATTTAAAAGCGCTTGTTCAGTACTAGCGCCCAAGGAGTGGTGGGGGAGGAGGACTGTTCAATTTTCCTTGCAGTCACTTGTACTGCCAGAATGCAGTGACCTCAAACCCTTTTTTTTGGAGTCTACTGACCTTGAAGGACAGCTCGTCTGTTCTTCCTGCAGTACCGAGGCATTGCTTTCTCCGTGCTGGGAGTCCAGTGCTTTGCAAATGAGATTAAGGAAAATTAATGTGACCATAACCAGACTGTCCCATTCATGGCTCCAAGGGCAGAGCTGTTGTGCAGATAGTAACCCTCCTGATGCTCCGACAGATTAGACTGTGTCGCAGTTGCCGGTTTACAGCCAAAGCTCCTTAGCACTCAGTTAACTGCAGGTTAATCAGAAACCTCCGGAGAAAATGGGAAATAATGCTTGCATAACCGTTGAAACCTTCCAGTCAGCGGTGGAATGCCAGCTGCTATATTTTTTTAAATCTCCCCTTGGTAAATGGAGCTCCATGCAGATGTGCCTGTAAAGAGACTGATTTGTTCTTTTGTGGGTCTCGGCAGCAAAACATGCCATGTAGAACAGCCTGTTTCTAAAGTAAATTACAGCTGCATTTACATTACAATTGGTGCAAAGTAATTTGATTTTTTGCACTTTTTTATATATAGAAGAAACTAAATCTGGAGTCGGGGCCTAACCTGACGCCAGAATAGAGTCGGACGCAGCCTAAAATTTAAAAATTGCAAAAGAAATGTTGCTGTTGGTGGCATGTTCGCTTTTGCCACCATTTTGAAGATTTACATAGACCTAGAATTTACAGCACAGAAACAGGCCATTCGGCCCAACTGGTCTGTGCCGGTGTTTATGCTCCACACGAGCCTCCTCCTTCCCTAATCATCTAACTCCATCAGCATAATCTTCTATCCCTTTCTCCCTTGTGCACTAATCCCGATCCCGCTCAAAGGCATCCATGCTGTTTGCCTCAACTACTTGTGGTAACAAGTTGCACGTTCTAAACGCTCTTTGAAAGAGCTGTCCAATTTGAAGCAAAGTTTTACTGTGCCTGAATTAGCATTTGTTCAAAGCCCTAATTTGCATTGCTGCTGCCTCCACAAGCAACCTCTGTGCTTCACCACCTTTTTTTCTAGAATATTTCGAATTAACTTCGGAGTGAGCTGATCGCTGCAGAGGAGCAATTGGAATACTGCCGCTGACCACCTCATCCCGGGATTTAAAACTAACCCGGGATTGCTGCTCCCCATGGCAATCCAATGAGCCCTAGTGGAAAGTGTGTTGGTGTGGATGTCTGCTGTGAATATGGTCAGGCTCTGCTGTGATGCAACCTATAGTTGAATAGCCTGCCCAGCACTCCGTATTATGGCTTACACAGGAAGAGCAATGGTGGCGTAGGAGGGATACCAGAGGACCATGAGGCAGATTTTCCAACAAGGGTCAGTGAGGGGGAAAAATATGGCTATTTATTTAACAGAAAGACAGGCTTTTAAAATCCAAGCTGGTGTCCACTAATCATCTTGGTTTTTAATTCATTCTTGGGGTGTGGGTGTTGCTGGCATAGTTGGCACTTATTGTCCATCCCCGGTTGTCCTGAACAGTTTGACACAACTGAGTGGTTAGCTCGGTCACTTCAGAGGGCATTGAAGAGTCAACATCATTGGTGTGGGCCTGGAGTCACATATAGGCCAGACTTTTTAAATTTGTTTTTGAGATGTGGGTGTCGCTGGCAAGGCCAGCATTTATTGCCTATCCCTAATTGCCCTTGAAGGTGGTGGTGAGCTGCCGCCTTGAACCGCTGTAGTCCGTGTGGTGAAGGTACTCCCATAGACTGGGTAAGGGGAGCAGGCTTCCTTCCATATAGGACATTAGTGAACCAGTTTGGGTTTTTCTGATTATCTGACTGCTTCTCTTACTTTCGCCAGCTTTTTATTGACTGCTTTTTTTTTATATTTAAAATTAAAAAAAAAAAAATGAATTCAAATTCCACGCTGGGATTTCAACTCTCATTTTCTTGATTTAGTCCAGGCCTCTGGATCACGAATCCAGTCACATAACCACTACGCTACCGAACCCAGAACAGTTTGTGTTTTTTCATTTTTAACCTTGGGGCTGTCTTGCACTCCGGGAATTAAGTGTTTGTGATCAGTTGGCTGTTTGACTGAATCGGTGGTTGTAATGCGGCCTTGATCTTGTTGTTCCAGCTGTTTTTTTATGTTGTGCTCGTTCTGCTGGGTTCATCAAGTGTAGGCCTCTCTCATTGGCTACAGGCCAGCACGAACATAAGAAATAGGAGCAGGAGCAGGTCAATCGGCCCCTCGAGCCTGCTCCACCATTCAATAAGATCATGGCTGATCTGATCCTAACCTCAAATCTTCTATCACTCTCCATCCCACCCGAACCCATGTGATCTCCCGGGAGAGGCGAAAAACCAGATTAAAAAACCCAATGGCCAATTTGGGAGAAAAAATCTGGGAAATTCCTCCGACCCATCTAGGCGATCGAAACTCGTCCAGGAGATCACTCTGTCCCTATATTTTCTACAGTACTTACCTTCTGTAAAGGCAATCTCCACCCCAGCCAGGAACAGGAATAAAACCATCTCCTGAAATCTAACACAGAATTAGAACACAGTAGGAGCAGAACCAGGCTACACGACCCCTGGGCCCGCTCCACTACCCACAGGGCCATGACCATTCCGAACCTAGACTCATGTCCAATTTCCTGCCTGCTCCCCGTAACCCTTAATTCCCTTTACTTCTAGGAAACTATTTCTGTTTTAAATTCATTTAATGATGTAGCTTCCACAGCTTTCTGGGGCAGCAAATTCCACAAACCTACCACCCTCTGAGTGAAGAAGTTTCTCCTCATCTCAGTTTTGAAAGAGCAGCCCCTTATTCTAAGATTATGCCCCCTAGTTCTAGTTTCACCCATCATTGGGAACATCCTCACTGCATCCTCCCCGATCAAGCCCCTTCACAATCTTATATGTTTCAATAAGATCGCCTCTCATTCTTCTGAACTCCAATGAGTAGAGTCCCAATCTACTCAACCTCTCCTCATCTGACCACCCCCTCATCCCCGGGATTAACCGAGTGAACCTTCTTTGTACTGACTCGAGAGCAAGTATGTCTTTTCTTAAGTATGGACACCAAAACTGTGTGCAGTATTCCAGGTGCGGTCTCACCAATACCTTGTATAACTGCAGCAATACCTCCCTATTTTTATATTCTATCCCCCTTTATGTAACAAATTTCGCAGGGCGCTTCACAGAGGTGTAACTAGAAATAAAATGGACGCCGAGCCGCGTGAGGAGGTATTGGGAGGGGTGGTCAAGAGGTGGGTTTTAAGGAGCGTCTTGGAGGAGAGTGAGGTAGAGGGGCTTAGGCAGGGAGCTCGAGTGTGGGGCCTAGGCGACTGAAAGCACGGCTGCCAATGGTGAAAGGCCAGTGTTGGAAGAACAGTGAGGTCGTGGGTATGATTGCAGAACTGGCTAAGACAGCAGAGATGGAGAGGGGTGAGGTCTTGAAGATGGGAAAACACAGGGATTTTAAATTGGGGGGACTGGGAAACTAATGTAGATCAGCAAAGGATGTGGTGATGGATGAACAGGACTTGGTTCTGGATAGGACACAGGCAGCAGAGTTTGGAGGACCTGAAGTTTATGGAGGATGACGGGCTGGCCAAGTGAGCATTGCAATACTGCAATCTGGAGGTGACTAAGGCACAGATAAGGGATTCAGCAGCAGAAAGCTGAAGTAGGGTGAAGATGGGCGATGTTATGGAGCTGGCAGTAGGTGGTCTTTGTGATGGAGAGGATAAGGGGTCGGAAGTTCCACTCAGTTGAATAAGAAGCTGAAGTGGGCAATGGACTGGTTCAGCCCAAGACGATGGCCGAGGAGAGGGATGAAATTCGTGGGAAGGGTATGGACTCTGCGGCGGGAAGCTGAAGACTCTGGCTTCGTCTTCCTGACGTTTAGCTGGCGGAAACTGCGGCTCGTCCAAGACCAGCTGTTGGCCAACACGGCGGTAGTGGAGAGGTCGCGAGCAGTCGAACTGGGTGTTCTCAGCGTGTGCATGCAAGCTGATCACAGGCCTGCAGATGATGAGGGGTATCCTGTCGATGAGGGAGGCCAAGGATAGATGTTTGAGGGACCCTGCAGGTAACTGTCTGTGGCCGTGAAGGGAACTTGATGGTGCAGATGCGAGAGCTATGATCAGATAAGTAAGAATGAAGCCAAGCTAGCTCAGTCCCACCGAGCTGGACAACTGAGATGTTGGAGGAGGATGGTGTGGTTTATTGTGTCCAAGGTTGCAGAGAAGTCAAGGAGGGATAATCCACCACAGCTGGAGGATGTCATTTGTGACTTTAATGTAGGGCCATTTTGGTGAGGTGGCAGGGATGGAAACCTGATTGGAGAGAGTTAAATATAAGAGTTCTGGGAAAGATGGCCATAGATTTAGAAAGCAACAACATGTGGAAGAATTTTAGAGAGGAGAATTCAAGGGTGTTGTTTTTGAGGCGGCTGATGTTGGTTTTGAAAGGGAAGACCATGGTACCTGAGGAGAGGAAACCCTTTACAATGTCTGCTAGCGTGAGGGTCAGGAGAGTGAATGGGTGGTCAGCAGTTAGTGGGAATAGGGTCAGAGGAGCAGTAGGTTGGACAAGGTGAGCTCGAGGGCATGAGGGGCGATAAGAGAAAGACTTGGGTTGAAGGCTAGGGAGGTGGTTAGCAGGGGAGGTTTGACTTGATGGGAAAAGGAGAGGGGCGGGGAAGCAGCAGAAGTAGCTGAGCGGATGGTCTGGACCTTGTTCACTAAAGTCCATGAGTTTCTCCTACTCGTTGGGAGAGTGGAGTGGGATTTAAGGAGGCAATTAACAGTGGAGGTAAGAAGCCAAATGGAGAACTGATGGGCGTTGGTTAAGCTCAGTGAACTCTGAGACTTTAAAACGGGTCTTGCTGGAGGCCAATTTTGGCAACTTTACCCTCCAGCCGAGGACATCCGACCTCCGTTCCAGGAACCTGGTGATCTGAAAGTGGGCTTCGCATTATGTAGAAGCACCTGCTGAATGCTTAGAGTTAACTGATTGCCACAGACCGACCCGTGCCTACGCAATGTCAAACCAGAACATCTGAAGCAAATGTAATAAGAATCTCACCAGGGACTTGTGACATCCTGCATTTTGTAATAGAAAATACAAGCATGTAAAACAGATAAACGGAGCTTGAGAGCTGAATTTTCCTGGCAACTTGTGCGGTGCCTTGCAGGTATTAAGTTGGGAGCTGCAGTGTACAGGATTTGTACAATTTGTAATTAATGAAATGGCGACTCGGGTTCATTTATGACCTATACTTCATTTATGGGTTTGCAAAAGCCTCCTGACCTAGGTTTATTCCTGAATATAGCCAGCACTACGCTGTCTCTTAATGTACATTTTGAACTTTATCTGCACGCTCGTTGCGTGACCATTTGTCAGGACTTTCAAAATGTTAACCACTTGGCTTCTGGAGTCTGGGCAGCAAGTGTAAGTAAGCTATGGTGTGTGACGTGCAGCCAGGCTTGTCTTAATCCTTTTCTATTTATTAAAAAAAAAATGGTCTTTAAAGCCACTTCATCCTATATTGTAGAAGTAGAATACTTAGTACAGCATTTAATCCACTTGTAACTTCCTAACCCCTTTAGATTATCACATGACTCCAGTTTTATTTGAGAAATAAACTTTGAACTGTACAACTCCCAATGGAATCTAATCTTGGATCTAGATTGCGTGCAGTGTATCCTATTGGGAGTTGAACTGGAAACATGTTGGCTGCTTAATTTCCAAGAAGCTCATTTTGAGTTTTTGGTCATTTTGGTCTGACACCATTTGAAGGGCTAAGCATTTCTAACATCAAAAATGTAAACCTCCAAATGCCAGCTGAAATGGTTTGATTTTTTTCTGCAAAGCCGACTGCCAGAGGCATCCTTTACTTTCTGAATGGTGGAAGTCACAAGTCACATGGTGTCTTCACGACGCCATAAATCACCAATTGCCCCCCCGCCCCCCCCCATGTTAAAAATTTCTCAAACGACTTTAGCAAGGTCATTTCACCAGTCTGACCGTATTAGGAAAAAGTTGCGCAAGTCTGCTCTCTTGGCCGCTACCCCCTCTCAACTGGCTACACTGGTGTTGTGGCAGAGAGGGTGAGAGAGATCTCTGATATTGCTATGTGCCAGCCAGCAAGAAGTGAGAGCAAAGAGTCTCTGGGCCAGTCACCAGTTCCTCATTCCCGACCATCTCTCCCGCTCCACATTTCCATAGGAGATAAATCCTGTATCCAAGCATTGCAAGGTGTTTGTGTGCTACGCTGTCTTATTATTATTTATTATTATTGTCCTTTGTGTCTATTCCCTGTCTAGTTTCTCCGTTAACTCAATTAAGTTGCCTCACGCTGTGGACTAAATGACACTTGCAGGCCAGTAACTCAATAATAACACTACGCCAGTAAATTTGGAAAATTAGTTATTTGACCCTGAACTAAGCTGTTGGCTCTATCTACTCCATCACCAAGACTACATACTTCCACCTCTAACATCGCCCATCCGCACCCCTACCTCAGCTCATCTGCTGAAACCCTCATCCATGCCTTTACCTCTAGACTCGACTATTCCAATGCTGGCCTCTCATCTTGCACCCTCTAAGCCTGAGCTCATCCAAAATTCTGCTGCCTTTATCCTAACTCACCAAGTCCCGCTCACCCATCACCCTGTGCTCGCTGACCCATATTGGCTCTCGGCCCAACAATGCCTTGATTTAAAAAAAAAAAAAAAAATCTCATCCTTGTTTTCGAATCCCTCTGTGGCCTTGTCCCTCCCTGTCTCTGTAACCTCCTCTAGCCCTACAAACCTCGGATATCTGCACTCTTCCAATTCTGGCTCTTGGGACGGCTCTGAATTTCATCGCACCATTGCAGCTGTCTAGGCCCTAAGCTCTAGAATTCCCTCCTTAAACCTCTCTGTTTCTTTAAGACGTTCCTTAAAACCTACCATTCTTTTGGTCACCTGTCCTTCTCTTCTGTGGCTTGGTGTCGAATTTTGTTTGATGCTCTTGTGCAGTGCCTTGGGACGTTTTACTATGTTAAAGGCGCTATATAAGTTGTTGTAAAATGTTTTCTCATGAATTTTGTTTCACTGTTTAGAGGGCATCCTTCTGTCTTCCCTTCCCCTGCCACAAGTATTTTCCTTTTTACCAAAAAATAAATCCCCAGGCACTATTGGATGACTGAGGGCACTTTTTCCAGCAGTACAGAGGGATCTGGTTGTTCACCTACATGAAACACAAAAAGTTAGCATGCAGGTACAGCAAGTAATTAGGAAGGCAAATGGAGTGTTGGCCTTTATTGCAAAGGGAATGGAGTATAAAAGTAGGGAAGTTTTGCTACAACTGTACAGGGTGCTGGTGAGACCACACCTGGGGTACTGCGTACAGTTTTGGTCTCCTTTAAGGAAGGATATACTTGCATTGGAGGCAGTTCAGAGAAGGTTCATTAGGTTGATTCCTGATTTGAAGGGGTTGTCTTATGAGGAAAGGTTGGGCTTATACTCATTGGAGTTTAGAAGAATGAGAGGTGATCTTATTGAAACATAAGATTCTGAGGGAGCTTGACAGGGTAGATGCTGAGAGGATGTTTCCCTTGTGGGTGATTCAGAATAAGGGGTCGCCCATTTTAAGACGGAGATGAGGAGGAATTTCTTCTGAGGGTTGTGAATCTGTGGAGGCTGAGTCATTGAATATATTCAAGACGGAGATGGACAGATTTTTGAAAAACAGGGGAATCCAGGGTTATGGGGAGTGGGCAGGAAAGTAGAGTTGAGGCTAAGATCCGATCAGCCCTGATCTTCTTGAATAGCAGAGCAGGCTTGAGGGGCTGAATAGCCTACTCCTGCGCCTAGTTCTTATGTTCTGATCAATCCCTCAACCAACATCACCAATAACTGATTGATTAACTCGTCATTTCATCTTCTTGCTGTTTATGGGGCCTTGTTGTGTTTCCTACATCATAACCAATTATTTTGAAGTGCAGTCATTATTATTGTGAAATTCTTTTGGACATCAGTGTATTGATTTCTTTGTGGGTTCAATGACGAGACATTTATGAAAGAGAATGTCTTTTAATCTAAAGCTTGTTCAACTCTTAACAGCATTACAGGAGACACCATCTTAGAGATCCATACAAAACGAAAGTAAAACTAAACTGCTTGTCTCTCACATGCCCTCTGCTGGTCAGGCATAAGTAATCAATCAGGCAAACATGCTGGTAAGGCATCATAATCAAACAGGCAACTACCATCACTATTTGCTGATATCATTACAATCAGGAGGATGTGCAGAGTGCTATATAAATGCAAGTTCTCCAGTATTTAGATCTGTAGATTGGGATGAATTTCTTCCAGTAGTGTGCAAGCACTTTTCTGGATGGTGGAGTACTGTAGTTTGATTGTCTAATTTGTAGTCAGTTTGCAGAAGCAGGAACCTAAGTTATAGGGACGGTAGGAAGGGGCCTTGTGATTTAAAGCAATTTTTCAACTTTAAATCCCAAATCATGTTGCGAGTCTGATGCCACTGGAGAAAATTAACCATTTGAGAGCTGCTAGTTGGAGCAGGTTCCTCCGAGCCTGCTGAAAGCTGTGATAAACTCATCACGTACAATTGCGTTAATGCCTCTCCACTGGGATTCAGACCAACAAACCGGGAACGTGAGGTGGTTGCTTAACGAGCATTGCCATCTGTGCTGCAATTCTGAAAGGATTCCCGATTTAAAAATAAATGTCGACAACGTGAGAATGATGCTACCACATGTAAAAATTAGGATTTTAAGAAAACATTGACTGCCTTACTTGTAAGATTATTGCTTTAGTTGCCTGCTATAAAGGATTTACTGTTTGTTTGTTAAATTTTTTTTTTTTTTACATAGTTTACTCCGATAATGGAAGAGTGAAGTCCGTTCACTAAATCAACGTGCTACATTTGTGGTCTGTTTACACTATATAAGGAGTGCAGCTAGTAGCAAATCTCCAGTTCTATCCTCCCCCTAACCACCCGCCACAACCAGAGGCATTTCATAAGCTGCTTTGCATCTCGCTTGCTGTTGACGCCGGCTCGTGACGTGCTGTTTCTTGGAGCCAGTGACGAAGCCAAAGTTATCTCGCCAGATTTGCTAAACTAGGCCCAATTCATTAAAAAAAAAAGGGCCCTCCCGATCGCCAGCCTTAATGGACCTGCCAAGTTTACTTTGTGATTTTTGTGATTACGTGATGTTTGAGTGCGTGAGTAGCAGCATGACACACAACAACTTGTATTTATATAGCGCCCTTAATGTAGTAAAGCTTGGTCAAAGACTTGGTTTTAAGGAGCGTCTTAAAGGAGGCAAGAGAAGGGGAGAGCATTGCAGAGTTTGGGGCCTAGGCAGCTGAAGGCACGGCCATGTTTGAGCGATTTTTTAAAATCTGGGATGCTCGAGGCCAGAATTAGAGGAGCGCAGATATTTCTGGGGTTGGTGGGTTTTGTGCGGCTGGAGGAGGTTAGAGATGGGGAGGGGGGCGAGGACATGCAGGGACTTGAAAACCAGGATGAGAATTTTGAAATCGAGGTGTTGCTTAACTGGGAGCCAATGTAGGTCAGTGAGCACCAGTGTGGTGGGTGAACGAGACTTGGTGCGGGTTAGGAGACGGGCAGCTGAGTTTTGGATGACCAAGTTTACGTAGGGTCGAATGTGGGAGGCATTGGAATAGTGAAGGCTAGAGGTAACAAAGGCATGGATGAGGGTTTCAGCAGCGGCTGAGCGGAGGCAAGGGCGGAGATGGACGATGTTATGGAGGTGGAAATAGCCGGTCTTAGTTATGGTACGGTTATGTGGTCGGAAGCTCATTTCAGTGTCAAATATGACCACGAAGGTTACGAACAGTCTGGTTCAGCCTCCGACAGATGCTAGGCAGAGGGATGGAGTTGGTGGCTAGGGAACTGAGTTTATGGCAGGGACCTAAGACAATGGCTTTGGTCTTCCCAATATTTAGTTGAGGAAATTTCTGCGCATCCAGTACTGGATGTCTGACAAGCAGTCTTGACAATTGAGCGACCGTGGAGGGGGTCGAGAGGGGTGGGGGTGAGGTAGAGGTGGGTGTACGTGTGGAAACTGATGCTGTGTTTTTGGATGATGTCGCCAGGGGGCAGCCCATAGATGAGAATTAGAAGGGGGCCAAGGATAGATCCTTGGGGAACACGAGGTAATGGTGCGGGAGTGGGAAGTGAAGCCATTGCAGGTGATTCTCTGGCTGTGATTAGATAAATAAGAATGAAACCACGTGAGTGCAGTCCCACCCAGCTGGATGACAGTGGAGAGGCGTTGTAGGAGGATGGAGTGATCAACCATGTCAAAGTTAAGTAGGACGAGGAGGGATAGTTTACCTTTGTCACAGTCACAAAGAATGTAATTTGTGATTTTGATGAGTGCAGTTTCGGCAGAGGCAGAAACCTGATTGGAGAGATTCAGACATGGAGTTGCAGGAAAGATGGGCACGGATTTGGGAGGCGACAACACGTTCAAGGACCTTTTGGAGAGGAAAGGGAGGTTGGAGATGGGGCGGTAGTTTGCAAGGACGGAGGGGATCATGGCTTGCTTTTTTTTGAGGGGGTGATGACGGCAGATTTGAAGGAGGGGGGGGGGACAGTACTTTGAGAGAGAACCATTAACAATATCCGCTAACGTGGTAGCCAGAAAAGGAAGTTTGGTGGTCAGCAATTTAGTGGCAATCGGGTTGAGGGAGCAGGAAGCTGATCTCGTGGACAAGATGTTCATCCTCAGGATGTGGGTGTCACTGGCAAGACTGGCATTTATTGCCCAACCCCTGACTGCTTTGTTAAGCCACTTTAGAGGTCATTTAACAGTCAACCACGTTGGCGTGGGACCGGAGTCACGTATAGGCCAGAAGACCAAATGTTTCCTTGCCTAAAGGACATTATTGAACTAGTTGGGTTTTTAACGACCGCTTCAGGGTTACTTTTACTGATACCAGCTTTTTATTTCAGATTTTTTAAACTGAAATTAAATTCTCAAACTGCCCATGGTGGGATTTGGACTTGCCCATCTCTCTCTCTCTCTCTCTCGTAAAAGTGGCCAATGGGTCAGCAGGATTATGGACTCTAACATTTTTTGGGTCGATTTAATAATCACCAGATTGGGGGAGCTAGGATCGGTGAAGTAAACATGAGGGACTAGTTCTTGCCTTTTGCACCCTGCTTCTCTGCAGTTCATGGAGCCCAGTAGGGTTGCAAGGACTGGTTCTCTATTCCGTAGCCTAAGAGCAGGATCCTGGTGTAAATGTCACTGGGCACTTAATTAATTGTACATTGTGCTGGTAATTACTATCGCTCTTGAAGTAATCACCTTTATCAACCTCTGAATTTTAGTGCCATGGATTTCGGCTGCCTTTTGAATGTGCCTCACCCTCCTTTTTTTTTCCTCCTAGGCATGTGATTGTGAAAACTAGTCCGAACCACAAATTTGTCTTCACGGTGAAAAGTCACAACACCGTGCTTCCAGGGAGCATTGCCTTCAGCCTGCCACAGGTAAAGACAATTACAGCATACCTTTATAAGCATGGGTCCAAACTTGTAATGGGCAGTCAGCACTGATGAAATGGTTTGGGGGCGGGAGGAAGGGGACAGTGGGGTCGGGGGGGGGCGGGGGGTTGGCGGAATAAATGTGTGCGCTGTCGAGCATTTCTCTCGGAATGAGTATTCACTTACGAACACGGCCCCTTTTTTTCCAAAACTGCCGTCATCACCCCCTACCTCTAAACCTACTCTGTCCTTGCAAACTGCTACCCCATCTCTAACCTTCCTATCCTCTCCCAGGTCCTTGAATGTGCTGTTACCTGCCAAATGAGTACCCATCTCGCCCACAACTCCCTGTTTGAATTTCTCCTTCGGTTTTTGCCCCCCAGCTCGGAGCTGAAACGGTCCTAACCAAAGCCACGAATGACGTTCGGTGACTGTGGCCATCGTGATTATTCCTTCTCATAGTTCTCAATTTCTGCAGCCTTTAACATGATTGGCTGCACCAAGCACCAAGTGCCTCTCCTACTTTGTCCAGCTCAGTGGGATTGCCCTTTCTTGGTTCCAGTCTTAATTACATAGAAATAACAACATGGAAACAGGCCATTCGGCCCAGCCAGTCCGTGTTGGCGTTTTATCCTCTGCGTGAGCAAATAGTTCTAACCATGTTGACCCATGATTTTCCCATATCCCTTCAACCCTTTTTGCCTCCTCCAGCTCTCCAATCTAATTTTGACTATTGACATCGTTTCTGCCTCAACCACTAACCCTAGAAGTGAATTCCACAGTCTCCTAACACTGGAGAGGTTTCTCCTGCCCTCTGTTCTAAATCTCTTGCATTTAATCTTGTTCTTGACCTCTTAATAACTGGAAACCGTCTGCTTCTATCTCCGCTTTCCTATCCCATCATCATTCTATTAATCTCCCCATAATCTGCCCCATTTAAGTCTGTCTTCAAATGTGTATTTGTTCATTAAACCCTCTAAAGCATCAATATCCTTATAGTGTAGAGCCCAATATGGCACAGTACTCTAACGGAGGTCTTAAGGATTTAATATATTATAACCACTTGGCTTTTATATTCTATACCTCTTGAGAGAAAACCTAGAATTCTATTAGCCTGTTTCACAGCCTTATTAACTTGATGTTAATGAACGAGAATCTCCAAGGCCCTCTGTTCTTTCACAGCACCGTGCCGATTTCCATTCACAGTGTAATTACTGCTGTCATATTTTATTTTACCGAAATGCACTACCTCACATGTACTGACATTGAATTCCATCTGCCACTTGTTCGTCCATTCCCTCGTCCTGCCAATATCCCTTGGTAGTTTTATTTGGTCTTCTAATACGTTAACTGTACCTTCCATTTTGGTACCATATGCACATTTTGACACCACTCTCTCTAGACCGATATCCAAATATTGATGTGCATAGAAGTGGCCTCAGAACTGAACCCTGAGGGACACCACTTCCAACCACTTTATAAAAAAAAAATGAAGAAAAACCTGCCCTTAATTACTACTGTTTTCTCCCTTCTAACCAATTATTAATCCAGTTTAAATCCTCCTCCTAATTTCATACCCCTTAATCTGCTTCAGTAATCTCCCATCCAATGTAGTCTGCTTCTAGATGTATGCTGACTACACCCAACTCTACTTCTGTCCTGTCACACTGCTTCTCTCACCCAGCCTTGGATGAGCCACAATTTCCTTAATCTAAACATTGGGAAGACCGAAGCCATAATCTGTGATTCCTGCCGCAATGCTCGCTACTGACTCCATCCTGCTCCCCGACCACTTTGGCATCCTATTCGCCCTAGAACTGAGCTTCGATCCCATATTCTCTACAATACAAAGATCACCTACTTTCACCTCGGCAACATTGCCTACCTTTGTCCCTAACTCTGCCCAATTGCTGCTGAAACCCTCTTTTCATAGAATCGTAGAAAGTTACAGTACGGAAGGAGGCCATTTCGGCCCATCGTGTCCGCGCCGGCCAACAAAGAGCTATCCAGCCTATTCCCACTTCCCAGCTCTTGGTCTGTAGCCCTGCAGGTTAGAGCATCCCAAGTGCACAGCCAAGTACTTTTTAAATGTGGTTAGGGTTCCTGCCTCTACCACCCTTTCAGGCAGTGAATTCCAGACCCTCAACCCTCTGGGTGAAAAAATTACCCCCCAAATCCCCTCTAAACCTTCCCCCAATTACTTTAAATCTGTGCCCCCTGTTTTTTGACCCTTCTGCTAAGGGAAATAGGTCCTTTCTATCGACTTTATCTATGCCCCTCATAATTTTATACACCTCTAAGGTCTCCCCTCAACCTCCTCTGTTCCAAGGAAAACCGACCCAGCCTATCCAGTCTTTCCTCATAGCTAAGATTCTCTACTCCCAGCAACATGCTTGTAAATCTCCTCTGTACCCTCTCTAGTGCAATCACATCTTTCCTGTTTCCTGTAATGTGGTGACCAGAACTGCACACAGTCCTCTAGCTGAGGCCTAACAACTAGTGTTTTATACAGTTGAAGCATAACCTCCCTGTTCTTGTATTCTACACCACGGCTAATAAAGGCAAGCATTCCGTATGCCTTCTTAACCACCTTCTCTACTTGGCCTGCTACCTTCAGGGATCTGCGGACATGCACTCCAAGGTCCCTTTGTTCCTCTACACTACTCATTGTCCTACCATTTAATGTGTATTCCCTTTCCTTGTTAGCCCTCCCCAAATGCATTACCTCGCACTTCTCCGGATTGAATTCCATTTGCCACTGTTCTGCCCACCTGACCAATTTATTGATATCTTCCTGCAGTCTACAGCTTCTTTCTTCAGTATCAACCACACAGCCGATTTTGGTATCATCTGCAAACTTCTTAATTATACCCCCTATATTCAAGTCTAGATCATTGATATATACCACAAAAAGCAAGGGACCTAGTACTGAGCCCTGCGGAACCCCACTGGAAACAGCCTTCCAGTCACACAAATACCCATCAACCATTACCCTCTGCTTCCTGTCTCCGAGCCAGTTTTGAATCCAACTTGACACTTTGCCCTGGATCCCATGGGCTTTTAACTTCGTGACCAGTCTGCTATGTGGAACCTTATCAAAAGCCTTGCTACAGTCCATATACACTACATCAAACACACTACCTTCATCTACCCTCCTTGTTACCACCTCAAAAAATTCAATCAAGTTTGTCAGACATGACCTTCCCTTGACAAATCTGTGCTGACTATCCTTGATTAATCCGTGTCTTTCTAAATGAAGATTTATCCTGTCCTTCAGAATTCTTTCCAATAATTTTCCCACCACCGAGGTTAGGCTGACTGGCCTGTCATTACTCGGGTCTATCCTTTTCTCCCTTTTTAAACAAGGGTACCACATTAGCAGTCCTCCAGTCCTCCGGCACCACACCTGAAGCCAGAGAGGATTGAAAAATGATGGTCAGGGCCTCTGCTATTTCCTCTTTCTTTGCTTAACAGCCTGGGATACATTTCATCCTGGCCTGGGGATTTCTCCACTTTTAAAGCTGCTGAACCCCATAATACTTCCCCTCTCACTGTATGTATGTTTATTTCATCTAATATTACACTCTTTCTCCCCCCACCCCCCCCCCCCACCTGATAGCAATGTCTGCTTCGCCCCTCTCCTTTGTGAAAACAGACGCTAAGCATTCATTAAGAACCCTACAGACGTCTCCTGCCTCGACACACAGATTACCCTCATGATCTCGAATAGGCCCTACGCTTTCTTTAGTTATCCTCTTACTCTTAATACATTTATAAAACATCTTTGGGTTTTCCTTGATTTTACTTGCCAAGAACTTTTCATGCTCTCTCTTTGCTTTCCAGACTCAATGATTTCAATGCTCTTCTGGCTAGCCTTAACCGTCACCTTCCATAAGCTTCAGTCTATTGAAAACTGTGCTGTCTGTATCCAAGATTGCACCAAGTTCTGCTTGCCCATCACCACTGTTTTACTGTGCTACATTGGCTCCCAGTCCCACAATTTCTGCAATTTAAAATTCTCATCCTCCTGTTTAAATCCCTCCTTGGCCTTGCCTTTTCCTGTCCTTCACCTTCTCCAATGCTGCAAGTTCACCCTGATGGTCCCTCTGTTCCTCTAACTTCTGCTGCTGTGCATCCCTCCTCCCTTTGCCCCATTGTTGGTGGCCGTGCCTTCAGCCACCTGTGCCCCACACTCTGGAATTTTCGCCCTAACCCCTGCCCCCCTCAAGGCCCTGCTTAAAACCCATTTTAATGGATCAAGCCTTCGGTCTCCTCTTCTAATACAGGAAACTCTCTTTTTTTATCCGGCACTGACTGGACCGGCGTGGTGCTGGTTTATCAAAAATTCCGGATTACAGAGAGGTATAGTTAAAAGGTACGAGAGCTCCATACACAGCAACAAATCCAGGCTTCCCTGTTGCTTAGCAACAGGTGCAAGAAGCCCGGCCACAGACCAAGCGTCCCTGTTGCTTAGCAACAAGTGCAAGAACCCCGATTACACAGCCACTGATCCAGGAACGGCCACTAATATGAAGTAAAACTTACCTGAACCTACTCCCTGAATTTTGCCGGTTAACAGAGATTTCCGGTTATTTAGGTGCTGGTAAATCGAGAGTTTCTTGTATGTCCTCCTTTAGCTCGCCGTCTAATTTGTTTGACACCTCCTGAAGAGCTTGGGCAGTTTTCTACATTAAAGATGGTTTATAAAAATGCAAGGTCTAGTAGTAAACTGACTTGAAGCTGCTTTCAGTTCCTTCACAATGTTGCGTATGTCCATTTGCTTCTGAACATGTTCACACGTGGGTGGAAAAACTATACAAGTGAACCATGCTGCTGCTGCTGCAGTGCGGTTGTGTTGAAGATCTGTTGAGAATAAATATCCACATTATGGGAGCTGAACACTTTTTTCTTGCTGTTTTCTCTTGCTTTTACATGATTTGATCTTGCAGCACTTTATCTTGTATGCCATGTGGGGAAAAGTGTGCTGTTGCCTAACGTTAGGTTTTGAATAACTGTTGAACCGTATCCCAACAATGAAGCAGGAGCGTGGATGTGTGAAATTTTCAGTCTCTTTATTTGAACTGTCAAAATGTCATTGAACTGCTGGGTTTTTTTTTTAACCTTTTTTTGGAGTTGGTCCACACGTGGAGAGTGTTCATTGAGATTTTTAATGCTGGGATGAAGTTGTGGTAGTTACAGGTCTGTTACTGCCCACAATGCCGGGGTCAGTTTAAGGTGATAAGCCAAGGCACTTCTGCACTGTGCAATTTTTCCTATTGTGTATATTGGGTTTCGAGTACAAATTAGTTTAATCTTTCAGCATGCCCATTCTTTTCTTTCTCTGTCTACCTTGAGCACAAATGCTTTAATAAAATGTGTTCAAAGGGCTGGGTCATTCAAGAGAATGTAATCCTGGTTGAACAAGCAATTGCTTTTAAAAGCTTGACTTCAGTTCTTGCAGGAATTCTGTGTGCCCTGAATATTAAATAGTATTGTGCTCGACTAGGAACTGAATTTGATATTTCTAACACACAATAAAGGCAAAGGATATTTTTAAATTCTGTTTTGTTATGGGTGGCGGAAGGTGAGGGTGGCCTTCACATTTGCTGGGGCATGATCATCAATTGAGTTTTCACTTTGTTTATATTGCAGTGGACTCTTGCAGCGTTCCCTCAAGTTAGCCCAGATGTTTCTGAGAACAGTGATAGCTGTTCCATCTGTTTAAAAACTAAGGGGAGAATCGCATCCATCTTTCTTACGCAGTATAAGCAGCTTCCTGATACCCAGCATGAGACCCAAGGTTGGCAGAGCATTTGCTATTGGATTCTCGTGTCTGAATTTCAATTTTCATTTTCCTGAAATTTATTTTATTTCACCCTGTCTCAACCCAGTGTTCCTCTGCCCCTTCCTTTCCCCCGATATACTAATAATGGGTGCATTCAAAGTCTTCTACATTAGACTGATGAGAGCAGTTTCTCAGAAGTATCTAGTAACATTCTATGACCTCGCAACACAAAAACGGGCCATTCAGCCCTTCAGATCTGTGCTATTTTATTAAAATATACTATTTTTCTCCATGTAAGCCCAAAAAGCTCACTTTTTTTCTTCCACTCCCACTCTCTTTCTTGCTCCCCATAACTTTTTTAATTCTTAAGCAATGGTCCCTTTTATGATTCCTGGGTTCTGTTGAAACAGTTGCTTCTGACAAATTTCACATTTTAACCACACACTCTGAAGTATTTTTTTTCTGACCTCCCCATTTCAATTTTTTAATTGGGCATTTTCTGACCAGAGTGATATTGCATGTTCCCGTGAGCCTTCCTTCTCCCATGTGTGGGCAAGAAGGAAGGCTCAAGTTGTTGGGGCAGTTGAATTATCTGGTCACTTGGGGGTAAAAATTTGGTTGCTTTGCACCTCCCATTAGTGCCCTGAGGGGGGGGGCGCAAGGCAACTAGCACCTGGGCATGGCGCCGCTAACGCCTCCCGTGAAATTCAACGGGAGGCTAGCGGCAGCGATAGCGCCCCGTGGCAATGATGCCATCGTTGTGCACAGCGCCCCGGCTACAAACTTGGCTTGTGCCCCCCTGGCCTACTGCCGGATCATATGTCTGACAGCTGTTTGCAGCCGGGGCGGCGATAATTGAAGGGCAGGTGCCGGGCGGCCCTCTTTCTTTGGGCCGCCTGCCAGAACCTGCCCCCTCTGGCCTCCTGCGGGGTGCCGGCTGTGATCGGGCAGCCTGCCACTGCTCTTGAATGCCGGGCTTTCTTCCTGGTACCCCGCTCCCTGGTGGTCCAGCAGGACCCCGGTGCATGCTACGCTAGGCCCCTCCCCTTTAATCGGGAAGGGAGGCCTGTAGTACTGCGGTGCTACATGCCAACGTGGGTGGCGCTGCTGCACGTAGCACCGTGATATTCAATGGGAGCGCCCCAAGAGGGAAGGAGCACGCTTCCAGTAGTGCCCCACCTTCTGCTTCGGGCGCTACCATTGAATTTTGGGCGCAGAGGCACCCCGACTAAGTTAGTGCCCCAAAGGGGGCGTGAGCCAATTTCCCCCCCCCCGGGGGGGGGGGGTGGTTTGTTTTCACCTGAATTTACGGACCTGGCAGGGAACCCGAACATCTACAAGAATTGGTTACCTTGTGGTGTTCAGCGCAAGGAGATTCCAATGAGCTCCAGCCATAAGGTTAGATTCCTATGGCAGATTAATCATTGTCCCCATCACAAATCTACATACGGTGCGATTAATTCTACAACTTCCGTTCCCCATTGATTTGCTGTTGGCAAAGCAGTCCTGAAATATGGTGAGAAGGTTTCAGACTCCATGCCCATGTATAATTTTCAGCTTCACATTTTCTGCAACTGACTTCATTGCCTCCTGACAATCTCATGATCGAGTCCTCAACCCAGGAAGCATGTGTGTTGCAGGCCCATGTCCAGTGCCTTTCTGTGGATAGTAGAGGTGCATTTATTCTCTGCAGTCCTTTCTTCCTTGCAAGCACAAGGTGTAGCTGAGGTCTGGTTTCCACCATGAGTTCCAGTAACATCTTTGACTGTGATGACCAAATCTCCATGGATCTTATTTTTCTTAAATATGTAAAATTTGAACAGAAGAGACCCAAATGGCTGGCTCTGATGTTGGATGGATGAACTATTGGGGATTAATTTGATAATTAGAGCTATTAGGCCTCCAAGAAAACTCTGAGGGGATCTTGGAGTTGTACAAGTTTTTAAATTGAATATCGCGGTATACCAGATAATTGGATCGAAAAAGTAACTGGAACAATACTTTGATACATCAAGGTAGCATGTAAGGGACACAGTTTTAGGATTGTTGAGGACAGGAAGTCCTTTTTGCAGAGAGGCTGATGAAGAGCTGGAATGGGTTCTTGGGAGAGTTGGTTTGAGGGCAGGACACTGAACTAGTCTAGAAACGGCTAGATGCTTTAAAGGGAAGATGGCAAGATTGCTATTCTGGAAGGATGTGATCAGGTTGGCTGAAGGGCTGTCTTCCTCTGAACTTATTTTGCAGTGGGAAGGTTTAAAATGGGCTATAATAAAGTCTTGGCCAGATGCAGTAAGCAGGCTTTAGAAATTGAGAAATTGGGATGTTTCAGTGATTTGAGAAGGCGAGTCGATGATCTGATGGTTGGGACTATTGACAACTCCCACAATTTATTTTGTGTCTCTTGAAGGTGTTAATGTGCTATTTGTCTTGTGACCTCACTCAGCTGGTCATTTTTCACGTGAGCCTGGATAATGAGATGGATTGGCACTTGGGATGGAGGAGGGAAGGTCATCAGAAGCAAGCCTGATCCTGTACACGGATGTTAACTTTCCAGCAGACCAGATGCGATAGCCGTCAGGAGTGGGTATTTCACTGGGAAACCTATTTGATTTTTGTCACTAATCCAGGGGTGCTGGGATCAATTGTTGTAACCCTTGCTGTCACACACACAATCCACTAAATCCGCACAGCATAAATATGGAACATGGGACTTTCTGAGCTGTATTCTCAGTGGCAAGCTCCCTTTGCCATTGGGCAAGTTAGCAGGGGGCCTATGTTGAGAGTACCACAATTTCTAACGCACCCAGTTATACTGGCCTTTGAGATTGGATGGACCTCAATTTGACACTATAGATCATGCAAACTGTTCAATCTGCCTGTTTGAGTAGATCCTCGGGGCTAATATGTAATTTGGATGCTTGTTCATATATGGTGTGTGAAGACATGGCAGCATCGAAGAACAGAAGGTACTTGCATAGAATTATCTTTCCTCTCTTGTACTAAACTACATTCACTGTACTCTAGAAGCACGCAATGTGCCAAACTAATCATCATGTCACAATTTTTAAAAGTGCAGGATTTTTAACTTTTTTGATGCTCAGTTCAACAACTTGTTTTAAATAAAGAAGCAAAATACTGCGGATGCTGGAAATCTGAAATAAAAACAGAAAATGCTGGAAACACTCAGCAGGTCAGGCAGCATCTGTGGAGAGAGAAACAGAGTTAACGTTTCAGGCTGATGATCCTTTGTCAGGACTAGAAAAAGCTGGAGATGGAACAGGTTTTTAAGCAAGTGTAGGGGCAGCGAAAGGGAGGAGAAGGAAGAACAAAAGGGAAGGTCTGTGATAGGATGGAAGGCAGGAGAGAGTAAATGACAAGAGGGATGATGGTGCAAAGCAAAAGGAGATGGTAATGGGACAAGTTGAGAAACAAAAGATGGCTCTAGATGAAGTGTAAATGGCAATGGCAGAATGATCGACAGCTGCCATGTGGGAGAGAAAAAATAAATAAATGGGTTTGGGGGGGGGGGGGAGAAGATAGGGGCCGAGGTTATGGTCTGCAATTGTTGAACTCTGTCGAGTCTAGAAGGCTGTAAAGTGCCTAATTGAGGTGCTGTTTCTCGAGCTTACGTTGAGCTTCATTGGAACAGTGTAAGAGGCCGAGGACAGTGAGGTCTGAGTGGGAGTGGAACGGAGAATTAAAGTGACAGGTGACCGGGAGCTCGGGGTCCCCCTTACGGACTGAACGGAGGTGTTCTGCCAAGCGGTCACCCAATCTGCATTTGGGTGACCGCTTTGTGAGCAGCGAATACAATATACTAAGTTGAAAGAAGTACAAGTAAATCGCTGTTTCACCTGGAAGGAGTATTTGGGACCCTGGACAGTGGGAAGGGTGGCGGTAAAAGGGCAGATGTTGCATCTCCTGCGCTTTCACAGCAAGGTGCCGGGGGAAGGGGAAGGGGTGTTGGGGGTGATAGAGGAGTGGACCAGGGCGTCGTGGAGGGAGCGGTCCCTTCAGAATGCTGAAAGGGGAGGTGAGGGGCAGATGTGTTTGGTGGTGGGATCATGCTGGAGGTGGCAGAGGATGATCCATTGAATGTGGAGGCTGGTGGGGTGAAAGGTGAGGACAAGGGGAACTCTTATCTTGGTTCCGGGAGGGAGGGGAGGGGGATGAGAGCAGAAGTGCGGGAAATAGAACGGACACGGTCAAGGACCATGTCAACCACAGTAGAGGGGAATCCTCGGTTGAGGAAAAAGGAAGACATGTCGGAAGCACTAGTACGGAAGGTGGGTGGCATCGTCAGAGCAGATGCGGCGGAGACGGAGAAACTGGGAGAATGGAATAGAGTCCTTACAGGAAGCAGGGTGGGAGGAAGTGTAGTCCAGGTAGCTGTGGGAGTCGGTCGGCTTGTAGTGAATGTTTGTCAATAGCCTATCCCCAGAGATGGAGATGGAAGTCAGGGAAGGGAAGGGAAGAGTCGGAGATGGACCATGTGACAGTGAGGGAAGGGTGGAAATTGGAAGCAAAGTGAATGAAATTTTCTAGTTCAGGGCGAGAGCAGGAAACGGCACTGGTACAGTCATCAATGCACTGGAAAAAGAGGTGAGGGAGGGCATTTTAAATAAAACTTTGAAGACTGGAGGTAAAAAATGGTGTCAGCCTTGGCTTAGTGATGGCGCTTTCTGCTGAGTCTGAAAGTTGTGGGTTTAAACATCGCTTCAGAGACTTGAGCACGTAATCCAGGCAGCACTTCAGTGCAGTGTTGAGTGAGTGCTGCGCTGAGGTGCTGTCTCTTGGCTGGGTCACGAACAGAGTCCAATCTGCCCCCTCCAGCAGAAGTAAAAGATTAGCGTGCAAAATTAAGGCACATGGGATTGGGGGCAAGGTATTGACTTGGATAGAGAACTGGTTGGCGGACAGAAAGCAAAGAGTTGGAATAAACGGGTCGTTTTCCGAGTGGCAGGCAGTGACTAGTGGGGTACTGCAAGGATCGGTCCTAGGACCCCAGCTGTTCACAATATATATTAATGATCTGGACGAGGGAATTGGATGTAATATCTCCAAATTTGCAGATGAGACAAAGCTGGGTGGGAGGGTATGCTGTGAGGAGGATGTCGTGAAACTCCAGCACGATTTGGACAAGTTGGGTGATTGGGCAGAAACATGGCAAATGCACTATAATGTGAGGTTATCCACTTTGGTGGCAAAAACAGGAAGGCAGATTATTATTTGAATGGCAATAGGTTGGGAGAAGGAAGTGCAGAGAGACCTGGGTGTCCTTGTGCACCAGTCACTGAAGGTAAGCATGCAGGTGCAGCAGGTGGTTAAGAAGGCAAATGGTATGTTGGTCTTCGTAGCAAGAGGGTTCGAGTACAGGAACAAGGATGTCTTGCTACAGTTGTACAGGGCCTTGGTGAGACCACACCTTGAGTATTGTGTGCAGTTTTGGTCGCCTTACTTGAGGAAGGATGTTTTTACCATGGAAGGAGTGCAGCGAAGATTCACCAGGCTGATACCTGGGATGGCAGGAATGACGTATGAGGAGAGATTGTGTCGATTGGGCTTATACTCACTGGAGTTTGGAAGATTGAGAGGGGATCTCATCAAAACCTATGAAATTCTGTCAGGCCTGGACAGACTAGATGCTGGAAGGATGTTCCCGATGGTCGGGGAGTCCAGAACCAGGGGTCATAGTCTAAGGATAAGGGGTAGGCCATTTAGGACTGAAATGAGGAGGAATTTCTTCACCCAGAGAGTGGTGAGCCTGTGGAATTCTCTGCCACAGAGTGCGGTGGAGACCAGTTCATTAAATATATTCAAGAAGGAGTTGGATATATTTCTTAAGGCTAAAGGGATCAAGGGATATGGGGAGAAGGCAGGGACAGGGTACTGAATTTGGGTGATCAGCCATGATCTCATTGAATGGCGGAGCAGGCTCGAAGGGCCGAATGGCCTACTCCTGCTCCTATCTTCTATGTTTCTATCCTGTTGCATGGTTCGAAGAAGAGTGGGCTCGTTCTCCTGTCCAAAATTTATCTCTGAACCTACATCACTTTTATATATTAAAAAAAAAAAAAAATTTTTTTTTTTAAATGGATTATCTGCTCATTAATCTCATTGCTGTTTGTGGGAGCTTGCTGTGTGCAAATTTCTGCATTTCATTACATTACAACAGTGACTACACTCTCAGTACTGTACATTGTGAAGCATTTTGGAGTGTTAGGAGGGGTTTTTCCTAAACATTTAAAAACCCTAATACAGGATATAGGGGCAGAAATTCCTCCCCAAATGCGTGAGTACGGAAGGGGTACTCGCGCGTCTGGCCGGAGGAAATGCCGGTTTTCAGCATGCACAGCGCATGCGCTGAAAACCGGCATTTCCTCTCCTCTAACCCAAGAGGTGAAGAGGCTAGCGTGTGCGCTGTAGGGGGCAGCGCGTGCGTCTTGGATTTCCTCTGTTTTGGGGGATTTGCGCATGTTTAAAGGCCTCCGGTCGTTACGCTTGTAAAAAGCACACGTGACTATTTATTTTTACAGGTAAGTGGTGTTTTAGTGTAATTTAGAATTTTTTTTCCCCACAGGTTTATTATTTTAAAGAATCTACAATAAGGTAAGTTTAGTTTTAGACCCTTTTTTATTAAAAATTAATTTTTTTCAAAAAAAAAATTATTGTTTAAATTATTTTTTCAACTTACTTATACTTAATTTAACGATTGGGATGTTTTTAAATTTTTTATTTAAAGTTTAAATAGTGTTTTGGGCCCCCGTAGCTTTCATGAGTTTGACGGTTCTTACACTCAAACTCATGAATGAACCTTCCCCTCCCCTGATTGGTTGTACAGTGCTCACCTGATCCCAGCCGGCACATCGCACTAACTACGCCGCTGGATCAGGTAAGCACTGCGCGCCGACATCAGAACCGGGCCTGTGACAGGAAATGCAAGCAGGCCCGGGCTTCAGATGTCAGCGCGCAGGGTGAGTGCAGATCGGGGGCTTGCACCCGCGGGAAGCCCCCGACCCGAATTTTTGGCCCATTATGTACTAAGTGCGTAAGGTGCTTTATTTCTGAAACCTTTTCTCTACAATACATTTCCTGAAAACTCCTAATGCACTGTCTTTTGCACATTTCAACCTCACTATCTATCCTTCAGGTGTGTATAGTGGTGCTGTGTCTTCACTGTTCTTCCATTCCCGAGAATTCAACCAAATAACAAAATACTGGCTTTGTTGCCCCTACATTCTTCCCATGCTACTCGAGTTCAGTGTGACTGTCAGTGCACAGTCAAGGCAACCTCAAATAATGGAGCATGGCACCAGACACAAGCTATGGGGAAGATTCCATATTCACTGTCACCCACTCCCACGATGTTGTCCTGGTCAGTGGTATCACCTCTGCCCTCATTTGCATGGGATTGAGAGCCCCCATGGCTCGTTCAATACACTGTGCCCTTACGCGACTTGGGCCATATGCTGAGTACACAAGCTCAAGGGCACACTGCATGGATATTTGTAAAGTCCCTTTCAATGATTGCGGAGCATGCAGGTTGCCACATGTCCTTCCTAACTACAACTAGAAAATACATTTTAAGTGACCCCAGTGAAACTAAATATCCCTTGCCTTGCTTCTATTAAGAAAGAACTTGGATTTATAATGCACCTTATCATGTCTTCATGACACCCCATCTCTAAGCACTTTGCTACCTATGAATTACTTTTGAACTGTTATGTCGGTAAATGTGGTAACCAAATGCAGACAGAAAATAGTCAATTTGTGTCACTTTTTTTCAGCCCTCAAACAATTCTGTTGATCCCTCCATAGTGCACAAACCTAAATCACCAGGCTGTATGACTGCACAAAGTACATGTCCCTGGCTAGTTCAATACTGTGCCCTAAAAAAACCCCATTTTTTAAATTCATTGATGGGATGTGAGCGTCGCTGGCAAGGCCAGCATTTATTGCCCTCGAAGGTGGTGGTGAGCCACTTGAACCGCTGCAGCCCGTGTGGTGAAGATACTCCCACAGTGCTGTTGGGGAGGGAGTTCCAGGATTTTGACCCAGCGACGATGAAGGATCGGCGATATATTTCCAAGTCAGGATGGTGTGTGACTTGGAGGGGAACTTGGAGGTGGTGGTGTTCCTATGCGCCTGCTGCCCTTGTCCTTCTAGGTGGAAGAGGTCGCGGATTTGGGAGGTGCTGTCGAAGAAGCCGTGGCGAGTTGCTGAAGTGCAGCCACGGTGCGTTGGTGGTGGAGGGAGTGAATATTTATGGTGGTGAATGGGATGCTTTGCCCTGGATGGTGTCGAGCTTCTTGAGTGTTGTTGGAGCTGCACTCATCCAGATAAGTGGAGAGTATTCCATCACACTCCTGGTTTGCACCTTGTAGATGGTGGAAAAGCTTTGGGGAGTCAGGAGGTGAGTCACTCGCTGCAGAATCCCCAGCCTCTGACCTGCTTTTGTAGCCACAGTATTTATGTGGCTGGTCCAGTTAAGTTTCTGGTCAATGGCCCTAAAAAAAAAAAAAAAATCTTGATATTAGTTTGATTGTAGAACACACCAATGCCCAGCTTTGCTGACTCACTGCATGACTCGCCAGCGGTCTTCAAGGATGCCTGTGATCTTTCAGAGAAGACCAATGGGATCCCACGCATTTAGGAGTATTTAAACATTCAAAATACTTTCTTCTTAGCTCTGCACGGTCGACAGCCTGAAATGCAGTGGTGGGGACGGGGGTGTTGGGAGAATCACATGCAATGGTGTCGGAACCAATTCTCTCAACAGCTTACTATGTAACATTACAATAACCTGCTCTGCAAGAGTCTTGCTAATGTTTTACCATTCCTAGGCGCGTACAGCAATGATGATCGAAGGCCAGGCAGCCAGGGAAAGGATTATTGTGATATTAGAACAGTGTTTGAGCACTTTTCAAAGCAACTATGTGGGTCATAAAATGTTTGTTCTTGTATTGTCTTTGTGTAAGGTATTTTCCAAGACAGAAGACTAAATTTTAGTCAGAGTGTGGTGCGTGACTCCTGTCATTCTCAGTCCTCAAATTTCTATTCTGGATGTCCTAATTAAAAATAATCTCTTTTTTAGTGAATTTATTGAAGCAGTGCTATTACATTAACCAGTTAAATTTTTTTCTTGCAGAGAAAATGGGTGGGGCTCTCCATCGGTCAGGAAGTGGAAGGTACGTTTACTTTTACTTTTTAATTCATAAACTTGCCAAAAGCACGAAGCAGAGGTATAAACAACTTGCATTTGTATCTAATAATACTTATAAAGTGAGCACAGTTTACAAAGCGTGTGTGTGTCTGTCTCTGTCTGTGTGTATCGTACACATGCACAGAATATTGCCACATCAGATGCAACGCTAATTCAGTGCTACGCAATACTGAAGTACACAGTGATCATTATAAGGAGGGTGAGGAGCCCACCTTCCAAGAAGAGTGTTCCAAAGATCGGTTCAAAAGGAAGTGGACAAAATATGGCATTTATTGATTCTACAGAAGTAATTGTGATAAAATAACATTGATTTTAATTGGATGCCAAAGTGATTTTTAAAAAAGTTAATTGGCTGCAACTTTTTACACCTGGATAAGAATGTGGTAATTGTGTGATTTGTTACAGTGATTACTATCTGTAGGCTGTTGTAACACTGCTGCTAGCACAGTGCTAATCGGAATTAAAAATAACTAACTATTGCATGGAACAGCTGTGTTTCTATCTTAATTCAGACAATTCATTTCGGGCAACAAGCGTGATCTATTTGAGGCTAAGTGCTTGAAGGGAGGTAGTTGTGCAACCAAAGGTTAAGGTCTGCAGTCTTGTATCTGACCTGTCCCAAAAATAAGTGATCCATCATCTCACCTCTTCTCTTCCCCGCCCACGCTCCCCAAAAAATGTGCACGACAAACCAAACTAACAATTTGAGGTTGTAGTTACCAGTCTGAAATCGGTTACAGGAGCTTGGGTTACCCACACTGCTTGGTTGAAATTTGAATTGTGCCTAAGGGAGTGTTCTGTGCCTGTGTGTTTACATGTATGTTGAGAACATTTGGGAACACAGGAACAGGAGAAGCCCATTCAGCCCCTCGAGCCTGTTCAACCACTCAAATAGATCATGGCTTATCTGTATCTCAACTCTCTCTGCTACAGCAACAACAACTTGTATTTATATAGTGCCTTTAACATAGTAAAACGACCCAAGGCGCTGCATATTTAAGACAACAAATTTGACACCGATCCACTTAAGGATAAATTAAATTAGGGCTGCTTGGTCAAAGAGGTAGGTTTTAAGGAGCATCTTAAAGGAGGAAAGAGAGGCGGCGAGGTTTAGGCAGGGAATTCCAGAGCTTAGGGCCCAGGCAACAGAAGGCACGGCCACCAAAGGTTGAGCGATTATAATCAGGGATGCTGAAGAGGGCAGAATTAGAGGAGCGCAGAAATCTCGGAGGGGTTGTGAGGCTGAAGGAGATTAGAGATGGGGAGGGGTGAGGCCATGGAGGGATTTGAAAACCAGGATGAGAATTTTGAAATCGAGGCGCTGCTTAACCTACCTGCACTGGCTCAGTATCCCTTAATACCCTTGCCTAATCTCTGTTTCAAAATTTTCAATTGACCCTCCTCCTCCAAGCCTCAACAGCTTTTTGGGGGAGAGTTCCAGATTTTCACTCCCTTTTGTGTGTAGTGCTTCCTGACGTCGCCCCCGAATGGCCGAGCTCTAATTTTAAGGTTATCCTCCCTTGTTCTGGACTCCCTGGCAGAGGAAATAGTTTCTCTGTCTACCCTATCGATCCTTTAATCACCTTTAGCACCTCATGTGACTACCCTTTAATCTTCTGTACTCGAGGGAAAACAAGCCTGGTCTGTGCAAGCTGTCCTCGTAATTTAACCCTTTTAGCCCCAGAAATTAAGTTTGAAATGTTCAGATAGTGGTATCTGCACTGTTTAGTAATTGCAGGTAGGTATTAAAGGGTCAGTGGACTTCCTGGGTCCTCCTTACACCCGACTTGATGCTGCACTGGTCAAACTGAAGTTAACAATTGCCCTTTCCAGGTAACCTCAAACCACCCCTCTCTCCGGCTATGCCAGGCCCTGATTGCATATTTATAATAAATCTGTATAGTCCCTGTGTAACTGCCTCCAGGGAGAATTTGGGTTAATTTTTTTTTTTTTAACTTTCACTCCTACCTAACGCTCTTGAGGAGCATCTTTATTCAGCTTGTCGTGGCCCTATTGCCTCCGCTTCTCAGTTAAAGAGCAAGCCTGTGACAAATTAATGTGGCTGGGCTCTTGCCAAGGTAGCGAAGTTATTTAAATGAGATTTTAGAAAAGTCATGCATTTTATTAAAGTAAAAATTCTCCTCCCATTTGTTTTCTAAAATCGATTTTCTTCAGCCCAAGACCTGTTCATTCCTAGGTTGGAACGGTTCCTCTGGTACCTCCTACCCAATGGTGAATTTTCATGTGTGATCTTCGATCGTGACCATCAAGCTATTTAACTGTAGAGAAATCGCCTCATGAGCCCAGTCCTACTCTTGCCCGGTGTCCACATGTACATTATATTTAAATCTCTTCATGACCTCCCCTGTCCCTATCTCTGTGTAATCTTCTCCAGCCTGATGATCCTGGCTCCCCCCACCAAACTGTTCCTGACTCTGGCCTCTTCTGCAATCCCTGCTTTCTTCGCCTCCTCATTAGTGGCTGTGTCCTGTCTGCGTTGTGCAGTTGGACATCTGGCTGTAGGTAACATTGGCTACCAGCTTGTTAACTCGGAAAGCTAACTTATCCAGCAGTGTACTGTACTGTGATTGATTGCTTTTGTGTTCTTGCCTCCTACATACAAAACCAAGGGTAGAATTTTATAGAAAATGCTTCATTGATTAGTTATCGGCCATTTGTTGGTTGTTTATTTCTATTCTACAACCTGTAGTTATTACGAAGTATTTACAGCACAGAAACCGACCATTCGGCCCAGTAGTTCCGTGTGGCTTATGCTCCACACAAGCCTCCTCCCATCCTTCGTCTAACCCCATCAACATACCCTTCGATTGCTATCTCCCTCATGTGTTTATCTAGCTTCCCCTTAAATATTCCCCTCGTGAATATATGAAATATTGGACTAGCCTGCTTGCTGCACTGAATTATTTGCACTCTTTCTTGCAGTAGCAGTGGGAAAGTGGTCAGTGAAATGAGTAGTATATGCTGTGGGAACCAAAAGTATTCATTCTAAAATGATGTGCAACTTTGTAAATGTTGAAAATTATCTTGTCTTTCTGTGAAGGGAGTACAGGTATGTCATTATGGTACATGAAGAGTTCAGTGCACTTGTGCTGCCAGAGTGCATCTTGCTGAGTAATTGGAGATGGTCTTGCCAGCCTCTCTCTGTATTCATTGCTGGTGCTCTCCATGGTCCTGATTCCGAACCTTCCAATTAGTACATATCCTTTTTCAGAAGGATAACAGTTGGCTGGGAAAAGCTGGTTACTGTACAAACTAGTGCATACATTGCAGCCTTGTGCAGGTTTTGTGTTGTGACCTGTTTGGGAGGGACAAAGCGTGCTGTATACCTTGATCTTTGGCCATCTATCTAAGTTTGGATTTTTGATTTTTTTTTTGGTTATAAGTTAGTGTGTGTATTAATGAGTAATGTGGGTAAAGGCACTGCCTGGTGTTGCATTAAGTCATATAGACTGAAGCTCCAGGTTCATGATCTAGTCTTTGCCGATTTAACTGATCGCCCAGGGTTTAGCAGCTGTAGCACTGAAATTCTCTTCAGTGCCCTGGGTTATAAAGGAGGGGAAAAATGGTTCCACTTCTGATGTACTTTCCAGAGACTTGCTGGAAAGTACATGTGTGGGGACATTAAATGTTTCGAGGTACCTACAAGGGGTACAAGTAATAGTCAGAAACCTGTTCAGATAATTTATTATAATGTTGAGCTTGTACAATGCCGTATATTTCTGTCCCCTTCCTCTTCCCCAAAACATTGGCCAATGCTCGAGTGGGGCAGCAATGCATATCATAGCATCTTGAGGACGAATCACAATGGGATCTCTCTGGCTTTAGCTCTTCAGAACAGCTGTTGCTGAAGCTGTTTTCTTCTGAGTGGAGAGAGAATTGGCTTGCTACCAAGTAATGTCTGCACACTCGGAGGGAAGTACTGAATTGTCCCGTAACCCCCGACTGTTGTAAAGGAGATGCGTCTGTACTCTTGTATTGTGCCGCAATTCCCTTCATTGCCCTATTTCTTTCCTAAAAGTGAATGGGAGCAGCTGTCTCGTGCCGATCTCGCTCTCCAGATGTGACATCGGAATGTCACGCCAGTCTGGTGAGACTGATGAGGAATGCTACCACAGACCATCACTTCACTTGAACAGAACTCTGTGTAGCGGAGGTGTTGTAAACAAAACACCTGCTGTTGAGCAGCTTTTAAGTGGGGTAACTGTGCTTCAGTACAGATGTGTATGTCTCTAGATTGAGAAACTTTTTCCCCTCTCTCCACTTTTTTTCCCCCCACACCCCCCTTAATTTCATTCACTGCATGCTGGTGATGGTTTTTTATGGAAATACCACTTCGTCAGCCTGACTGAAAATGTTGAAATGCCCAAGGGACCTGTCAAGTGCTTCAGAAGTAACTTGCATTACTGTCTGTCAGAAGTAGACGGGGGGAGGGAGGGGGGGGGGAAATCTATATTTCTGACTTGCTGGGATTGACGGAAATAATAAATGTGTTTAGGCAGCAAGCTTTGAGATGTGGAAAGGGAAGTGCCTTGGAAGGTCACAGTCAGTTGAGGTGTTTAACAGGAGGGAGGTAGATACTTAAGGAGGCATGGTATTCTGAGCTTTCTAGAAAAGGCAGTGAATTGGAATTTAAAGAATAAAGATCAGGGTGCCATGGGAATTTAAAAAAAAAAAACCAAACTAAAATTAAAGATCAAGCTGCCATGGTTAACAAAAATGGTGGAGTAGCCTCATGGCCCATTCTTCTATCTTCTCATTTCCATTTTGAGTGAGCTAGGAAGGTGCTGGAGATTTCAGTTGCTAAGTACAGGGGCTGGGAAATTGGGCTTCAACTCCTACCTTGTGTTTTATTAAAGATTATTATCTGGGTTTTATTCTTTGTTTGTTGACCTTGAGTACGATGGTAGTGCCCACACTCCCCCTGATCGAGATCAGTTATCTCGGCGCAGATTGGGAATTGAACTCTGGGGCCTTCTGTGCTCAGTGCTTCATTTTGTCGTGCAGCTATGCATCGCCATCTGGAAGGCTGCGAAACCTTGATTTAAAAAGAAAATCTGTGCAGCCTCCTGGCGCACTGCCATTTTGGATCTTAGGGGCTTGGATGAGCACTGCAGGTTCATAGAGCTTGTGCCTGTGGGTGTCTCTCTGTTGCTGGATGATTGAGAAGATTTGTTAGCTTCAATACAGTGCTTTGTGTAGTAGGAACTTCTCAGTTTATATTGAGGAAGGTTGCTGCTTGCTGACTATAAGCTCAGTAGAGTGGCTCTGTGGAAAAATGGAACCTGAGGCACTGGACCTGCAGGAGGCTGCAAGACGAGTTTATTTTATTCCCACAAAGTCATTTCTATTGGTGGAGCTGTCCTTTCTACACTAACATTTTAAAGCTATTTTAATTTTGTTTTCTTTAATTCTCTGGATGTGAATGTTGCTAATAAGGCCAGCATATATTGCCCATCCCTAGTTGCCCTCGAAGGTGGTGGTGAGCCGCCGCCTTGAACCGCTGCAGTCCGTGTGGTGAAGGTGCTCCCACAGTGCTGTTCGGGAGGGAGTTTCAGGATTTTGACCCAGCCACGATGAAGGAACAGCGATATATTTCCAAGGCAGGGTGGTGTGTGACTTGGAGGGGAATTTGGAGGTGGTGGTGTTCCCATGCGCCTGCTGCCCTTGTCCTTCTAGGTGGCGGAGGTCATGTGTTTGGGAAATGCTGTCGAAGAAGCCTTGGCTAGTTGCTGCATTGCATGTTGTAGATGGTACACACTGCAGCCACGGTTTGCCGGTGGTGGTGGGAGTGGATGTTTAAGGTGGTTGATGGGCTGCCAGTCAAGTGGACTGCTTTGTCCTGAATGGTGTTCAGCTTCTTCAGTGTTATTGCAGCTGCGCCCATCCAGGCGAGTGGAGAGTATTCCATCACAGTCCTGTGTGTATTACAAAATGAAATGTATTACATTACACTACACTGGAAATCCATTTTTATTAGCACAAAGCTGCATTTGTGTTTTAAGTGAAATGCTTCCGAGCCTAAATCCTAGAGAAATGTGTGGGGTTGTCCCCTCCTCGTTTCATTTTCCTGTGCTATTCCCTTGTCTCTGGCAAAGCAGTCAGACCGATAACTGCTTCCCAGACCATTTTTTCTAAGAACTCACCACCTCCTGTGGAGTGTGCAAGAGTATCCTGGACTGGCTGGCCCGCTCCCCCCTCGGACTGGCTGGCCCGCTCCCCCCTCGGACTGGCTGGCCCGCTCTCCCCTCGGACTGGCTGGCCCGCTCCCCCCTCGGACTGGCTGGCCCGCTCCCCCCTCGGACTGCAGTTGGACTCCACTCACTTCCTTAAGAACACGAGTGAGACCAAAAACCCACCATGTGTATTGCGTGCAATGCTTTGATTTACTAATTCCGTTTATACCACTGTGATGTTGGGGGAGGTATATGTCCTGATTTTAAATGAATAAAACTAGTAATTTCATGTAATTTCCTCTCCTTGCGGCTGTCAGTTTGGAGTTGTTCTCCACAGGTAGGCTGGCCCATTATGTGAATTAGGAACATCGGAACAGGAGTAGGCCATTCACAGTAACACATGTCGCTGGAAAGAAATGCAACACACTGCGAAATTGTTGAGTAGGGGTTCCAAAGATGCATTAATGAACATGGCTGCTGTTTGATGTGCAAGGCCTCCCATGAATAGAAAATCAGTGATATTTATTGAGATAATTGATGGCGATGATCCTCAAAATAAGTGAGGGGACAAGAGCCAGAAATTTGTGCAGTGTTGAGAATTACATCACTAGCACCAAAACTATTAATCTTGGTATAAGCAGGAAGAACTGTAAATGTTGAAATTATGCAGCAGGCCAGTATGCCTCCGATGAGGATATTGACCATTTGAGTGTGACTATCAAAGCTCCGTCTTAGAGGCATGTAATTCCTTTTGAGACGCAGTATATTCCTGAATCAGTCCCATTCACTTGGGGACCAGAGTATCCAATTCAGTGAATGGAGACGCTGCCAAAGTCTTCAAAAATGAAATGACCAGATCTGTGCTTGAGCAGGCAGTGGAGTAGTAGGCTGGTAGGAAGGAACCCAGATGGGGGCAAACAAAAAAAATTCAAGAGAGGATAGGTTACCTAATCCAGCTCAAAATCTTCAAGTTGTTAAAATAACTGATTCGGAGATAATTTTTGGCTCAGTGACCACTCTAGGTAAATTTTAATTTCCATCTGCTTTCTATTAGTTGTCTATGCAATGCTGCATGATGTTGTAGGGGGGCATCAGTACAGTGGAGTGACATTACAGAGGGGCTCAGTACAGCAGATTGTTGTTTTTGTGACCAGTCTGCTGCTGTTAATAGTATTGTGTTTTCTACAATATAGAATCAAAAAAGTTGGTCTGATACTGGAGTGCAGTTTGCAGGTGGTTGCAGCCCTCTGGGACTTCATCCAAGTGGCCATTCTTGTAGTTCTTGATGGTGAATGTTTGCAAGCTATTTACGAGGATGTTGCCTGGGCTGGGGAATTTTAGCTATGAGGAAAGACTGGATAGGCTGGGGTTGTTTTCTTTGGAACCGAGGAGGCTGAGGGGAGACCTAATTGAGGTGCATAAAATTATGAGGGGCCTCGATAGTGGATAGGAAGGACCTACTTCCCTTAGCAGAAAGGTCAATAGCCAGGGGGCATAGATTTAAAGTAATTGGTTGGAGGTTGAGAGGGGAGTTGAGGAGGAATGTTTTCACCCAGCGGGTGCTGGGGGTCTGGAACTCCCTGCCTGAAAGGGTGGTGGCGGCAAAGACCCTCATCATATTTGAAAAGTACTTGGATATGCACTTGAAGTGCCGTAACCTACAAGTCTACGGACCAGGTGCTGGAAAGTGGGATTTGGGTGGATAGCTCTTTGTCGGCCGGCACGGACAAGATGGGCCAAATGGCCTCCTGTGCTGTAAATTTCTATATGATTCTATGATCTGATTTGACTGGGGAGGGATGTGATTTATATAATGGGTACCTTGGTTGCTTTTCCTTTCTTCATCCCAGTCGAGGGGCACCTGTGGATCAATTATGGTACTTGTACAACTGCCTGGGTCGAGATCGGCTAAATCTGCACAAACCAGGGACTGAGTCTGGTTCCTTTTCTGGTCTGAATGGCTGAGTAATGCACTGGAAGCAGTATTTACCCAATGCACTGTGATGGCTGGGGAGCAGAGAGGCTATAAATAATTGACTCTGAATCTGCTGGCCCAGTCCCTCCACCTGCAGTCTAACTTTCCGCAGTGAGGTTGCAGCTGTTGTGTGTTTCCTCCCCTGAATCATTGAAGTTAGATTCAAGAAATTCAGATGTGTTGCTGTCATGTCAAACGGCTTGCCTGATTGGCCAAGTGTTCCATTGATGCAGTCTGAAGCGCTCGTCCTATCTGGCAGTGTCTGGATATGCTGCTGAAAATCGAATTGTAATTGGAAAATTGAGATCTATTTTGCATTGAGCTCCATTTGATCATTAGGTGCTCAACATATCAGTCAGGGTTGAAGTCGGATTTGCCATTTCTTGATTTTAATATGTAATCAAATAGATGAGTATCTGTTGGGCAGCCCTCACAAACTGCAGTTTAAAAATACCTGTAACCTCAGTCTTTGCGTTGCACATAAACTTTCTTATTCCCCAGAGTTTTACTGATGCCAAACCAGTCTGATTCTTGCAAATGAAAATCTTGCTCAATTAATGGCATTCTTGGTAGAAAAAGTGTTCCTTTTTTCTCCCTGTTGCTCCTTTTCTCCCTTCAAACAAAAATGTATCCTAACTTTCAGCCTCCATACTTTGACTGTTCACCTGATGGTGCAGTGGTTGTTGCTGCCAGTTTGTTGAAAGATTCCATGGAAGCAGCTGCTGGCTCTCTTTTTATTGGGTGAAATCTGGACACGTTGGATCTTGTGAAGGAGGGACGGGAGTTGGGGTGGGGAAGCTGGGGGAAGAGAAGTGTAGGGGGGTGGGATGAAGAGAAGTGCGGGGGGTGGAGGGAGGGAAAGAGAAGTGCGGGGGGGAGGGAAAGAAGTGCGGGGGGAGGAAGAGAAGTGCGGGGGGGAGGGAAAGGGGTGGGGGGAAAGAAGTGCGGGGGTGGGGGGGGAAGAAAAGTGCGGGGGGGGGGGGAGAGGTGCGGGGTGGTGGGGGGTAAGCCTATCGTTACCTTTCTGGTGTAATGTGTGATTTGGGGAGAAGGGAGGAAAAGGAGAAAATAACAATAACCGTTTGATCTTACGCCATCCGTCATGTACAAGCATGCGTCACTGCTTACAAAGGCGGCGAGGTCACTGCACAGGAAAGATAAATGAACAAAGGGGAGGAAGTGGTCAGAAGCTTTCGGACGCTTTTTAAAGGCAGTGCGGAGGTGGAGTGATTCGGGGCCAACGTGACCAATGAGTCGTAAGCCAGAGTCAAAGGCAGAGGGTGTGAACTGGGTCATGTGTTTGTAGAAGACCAGGCAGGCAGGTGGGCTGAGGCTGTGGAGTGGTTTGAAATCCATATGCTGGGGAACAGTGAGCCAATAATACTTCCTGGCAAATGGGGGCTGTTTATATAGGGAGATGCCCAAAAAACAGATAACGCTGGAAATATGCTGGGATCAGACAGCATTTGTAGATGGGTTCTGAAGTTTTGTGTGTGTTCCCTTTCTTTGGTTCTGATAGAGGGCCTACACCCAAAGCAATAATGGCTTTTTTTTACAATGCTGACTGACCTGCTGTCTGTTTCTAGAACTACAGTACTTGTTTTTGTTTTCCGATTTCCAACATTTATAATTTAAAAAAACTTTGCCCATAAATCCCTTGACTTGTGCAGATAAACGAGGGAACATTGTTGCATTAATAAGGGGATATTTATCAGCATGCAAGCATGGATCGTTGTTATTTTAACGACTTGAATCTGAGCATAAATTCGAGGCCAGACAATTTTTGTTTCAACGGAGAGCCCATTACATGTCACATTGAGTTCTTGCTCAATTACTGAAGCTGCAGACTGCAAGACCAACTTGTGCTCTCGGTTGGGGCTGGTATTTCTGTTCTGCCTCGGTTCCTGCAGCAGCCTGCTCCCGGACAACATGTTCTACAGCTGACTGCTTTGTTCTGCTGCAGTGTGCATTAATTGTCTATCGATTTCTTACAGGGACTCTAATATCTCTTTGAACTTGATTTATCATGCGGGCGGTGTTGCTGTCGCATCGACCCAGGGAAGTGAACGCTTACAGCTGTGGCAAAATGGCAGCCCGGTTATTTTCCCAGGATAGCGCTGCCCTTCAAACTGTTAATGCACCTGTCAGCCAGGGCACAGATGTTGAAATAACAACAGAAAATGCTGGAAAAACTCAGCAGGCCAGGCAACATCCGTGGAGAGAGAAACAGTCAACGTTTCAGGTCAAAACCCTTCTTCAGAACTGTTCTGAAGAAGGGCCATCGACCTGAAACGTTAACACTGTTTCTCTCTCCACGGATGTTGCCTGGCCTGCTGAGTTTTTCCAGCGTTTTCTGTTGTTTCGGATTTCCAGCATCCACAGTATTTTGCTATCACATGTTGAAAGATGGTAAGCTCTTCTGTAAGACTGGCAGGTGTTTAAATACCATCATTTTCAAAGCACCAGTGATTTTTTTTTGCGCTCTAAGGTTTCCTGTAATCTTACACTCATAGCTGCCATTTCTTCCTGTTTGTCATTAGTTGTTGGTCTGTTGCATTGAATACTGCCTGCATGCCCCTCCTCCCCCTTAAAGCATGTCGGGGAGATGAGGAGGGAGGGGGTTCCTCATTTACATATGCACTTCTATTGAGCTGTCTGGCAGTGTTGATGGGAGGTCTCTGAACTGACTGGCCCCCTGAGCCCAGTAGTGCACTGCATCAAGAAATAGCGACGGTATCAATCAACCTGTACAATAATGACCGTTCACAGGCCCTAGAGTACTATCTTGACATGCCCTGTCTTCGGCTTATGAATGATGGTGGTGCTTCCAGTGTGGATCTGTATTGTCCTGGGAGGACAGCAATATCAATGATTTGGTTAAAGGCGCAATACTAAACCTAGATGCATGCTGCCAAATGCTAACAAGAAAATGTTGTAAACCAAAAAGTTGTCCCTGAAAGGCACAATCTGGAGTAATACACCGGCATGTGGACCAGAAGGTGCCATGTTTAATTGCTGGTTAGCTGCTCTCAGCCAGGGTTGCAGCTGGGCGCTACTTTTGCTCCCCGAGTCCAAGGGGCGGGGGAGAGGAAACCAGCTGGGGTTCTTGCTAATAATAGCTAGAAGCTCTGTAAATCTAGATGTCAGGTGATCCACTCCATGTGGAATAGCTAACACTTGCTCTCTCGGCCTAGATGTAGATTGAGCATTTGGGCAGCAACAGCCACAATTATATGGCACCCTTAACAGCTTTGAATGTTCCACTACCTCCCAGATCCGTTCCCACTTTTCCTGCAGCTCCCTGTTTGAGTCCCTCCAATCAGATTTTTGCTTCTTTTGATTGTATCGAAATGGCTTTAACAAACAACATTTTCCATTATTATTCCTCTTCTTTCTTGACTCTTTTTGTTGTCAATCACACTCCTCTAATAAATCCCTCTGTTGTTCAGCTTGATGGGACTGCCGTCACTGGGTTCCACTCTTGGCTATCCTGTTGAGCCAGAGCGTTGGTATCAATTACCTCTCTTCACACAGTCACTCACTTCAGGAGTTCCCCAAGGATCCATCCTTGGCCTGCTCCTCTTCCTCATCTATGTGTTCACCTTTTGAGACATCATCTGCAGACATGGGGATCAGCTTTCACATCGCCTCTGCTGATGCCCAGTACTACCTCTCTCGACTCCTCCCATAGCACCTCTGCTATCGGACTGCTTATATCCCATATCTAGTCTTGGATAGGCTGTAACCTGCACCAAAACACTTGGAACACCAAAGCCGTTGTCTTTGGCCCCTGCCACAAACTTCATGCCCTCACCACTGACTCCAGCCCCTCCTTGCCCACTGGCACAGGCTGCACCAAAGTGTTAGCAACCTCAGCGTCCTGTTCGACCACAAGCTGAGCTTCTGACCTCCTATCTGCTCCATCTCCAGGATGGCTTGCTTCCTTCCACCTCTAACATTGCTTGCCTTTGCTCCTACGCCAGTTGCTGAAACCCTCCGTTGCACTCCTCGTCACCTTGCCTCTTCTAATGCTCTTCTGACCCGTATCCCATCCTCCGCCCTCTCTAAACTTCAGCTCATCCAAAACTCTGCTGCCCTTGTCCTATTTCACCATGTCCAGCTCTATCGTCTTCCCCCATCCTCGCTGACCTACATTGGCTCTCAGCTCCCCCAGTGCCTCAAATTTAAAGTTCTCATTCTTGTGTTTAGATCTCTCCACGACCTTGCCCCTCCCTCTCTCTAGCCTCCTCCAGTGATGGTCACTGGGGACCCTGTTCCTGTGATTCTAACCTCTTGTGCAGTGCCCTCTTCACCCCACAATTGCCACTGTGGCTTCATCTGCCTAGCTCCTGCTGGGTTTAGGGTAATCCTTACTTTACACTTTTTTAATATAGGCTCGTGGATTAGAGAGGTAGAGAGACATCTGATGTAAGGACCAGATAAAGATCATTAATGTCCCAGTCTTTGGAATTCCCTTAAATGTTTTTACCTCTCTACCATAACACCGATCTCTTTGACCAAGAGTTTGGTCATTTTCCCCCTAATTGTTCAGTCTTTGGCTTGACATCTCTTGTCAAACGTTTTGGGATGTTATTCTACGTTAGCGGCTCTCTATAAATGCATATACAGTAGTTGTAGTCTAAGCAAAGACATGCAAATCCCAAGGAGCTTCAAGACCTGAAAGATTTATTTTTCCACATGAATGAAGCGGTCTGGTTCAGACACGGAGAAACAGAACAGTGATCTAGTATTGAGCAGAGTGAGTGTAGGCCACCAAGTGGCAAATTACTACATGTGCAGCTAGTGTCTTAACCCCACTGCAGTTGTGGTTTCTGGCAATCTGTTCAAGTGCGCACTGCAGATCCAATAGACAGTGCGGAGACTGATGTGCTTTACAATAGGATACTACTGTCCATTTTTATAGCTCGAGAGTTTGATCTATCATGTCACGCTAAACTGTAATTAAAAATGACTTTGCGATCCGTCACGGTGATGAGCAGTGATAAAATGCTAAGTGCGGCAGCTGCAGGTGTTTTGTGCTTCTCCATTATCTGATGAAACCTGCCGGACCCCCCTCTCCTTTAAGACTGGCAGACAGTGCCAGTCTGTGTGTGCAACAACAATGAATCCTGTACCCTTCAGCTCAACAATGAGGGTTCAGTGACTGGCCTGGCAGTGGTCTCGTCTCTTTGCATGTCCTTTTGCAGCTGTCATCCACCAGCGTTTTATTGCCTTGTGTTGAGTGAAATTACATTTTCCTACTGTATCTTAAAGCTGTATCCGGTTATTAGGTGGTGCCAGTGATGTGAACTACACGTCATTGACTAGATCACTTTTTTTTTGGCTATGGTCAGTCCTGTTGGAGGAGTGATGGTCAAATCTGTTCCTTTTTGTAATTAATATTTTGTATCTGGCCTCTAAACATGATTAGCTCAATCCCCTCTCTTATAAGATAATTCTTCTTCTTCTCCTCCCCCCCCCCCCCCCCCCCAAATAAAATATCATTCTCTCATTGCTTAAAAGCTGTTATAAACAGGAGAGACTGTTCTCAGTAACGCACATCAAAATGAAAGCCTGTATTGCTGCAGTCTCGATCTTTTTGGCTTTGTCCCTGTGAGGCAGTTGCATTGCACCGTGACCTCTTCTAATAGCAAAAAAACAAATGACTGAAAGCTAAACTCCGTGATCCCTGCCGGCTCTTGTGTCCAAGTTGGAAAACAAGCTGCAGTATTTCAAGGATGTAACAAATTGTGGTTTAGATGATGGACAGCCCATTGGCTAATAGAAATATACACAATCATCTACAGCACTTGTAATCGCCTAGCTCTAGTTGATTCTTGTTTAAAGCTTAAACATGATCATATGGGGGGGGGGGGGGGTGGAATCTTTCTGCTTCAAAAATCCAACTTTGCTCCGAAACACTATTGGTCAGGCGTTGAATGGATGTTCAGAGCTTGAGGTTAAGTTAACATGTTCTGTTGATTACAAGGAATAATTATAAGATTTAAAAACCTGCAATCCCATTATCCTTGAGTGTTCCATCAAAAATTACGTCCAAGAGTGCTCACCTGATGGCTCCGATGCCTAAGTAACACAGACCAAGAAAGTCCCTTGTTTGATCGCTGATCTCAGCCAGGGCTTCATTGGAGTGCAAAAGTGGCCCTAGAAAGGGGAAATCTGTCGAGGTTTACGCTTCTGATTGCTATCCAGCTAGATTTCTAGAAGTCATTGATGAAGCAGCTGATGATAGTTGGGCCTAGGACGCTGCCCTGAGACTCCTGGGGCTGAGATGATTGGCCTCCAAAAACCACAAACCATCTTCCTCTGTGCTAGGCTTGACTCCAGCTAGTGGTGATTTTCCCACTAACCTGCATTGACTTAAGTTTTACTAGAGCTCCTTGGTGCCACATTTGGTCAAATGCTGCCTTGATGTCGAGGGTAGTCACTTTCCCCTCTGGAATTCAGCTCTTGTGACTTTGCACCAAGGCTGTAATGAGGTGTGGAGCCCAAACTGAGCATTGGTGAGCAGGTTAATGGCTGCTTGATAGCACTGTTGACAACTCCTTCCATTACTTTGCTGATTGGGAATGGGTGGGACTTGGATTGCCACGTGGGCTGTGTGGTGGTCACTCCTACCTGTCATGAACAGGTGCCTCTGACCGGTAGATTGGAGAAGTCGACGTCCAGTAGATTATTCTTTTGTGTTGGTTCTCGCCACCTGCTGCAAGCCCAATCTAGCAGCTATGACCTTCATAATTCATCCAGGTCAGTCAGTGGTGGTACCACCAAGCAACTCTTGGTGACTGACGTTGAAGTCCGTGACCCAGAGTATATTCTGTGCCCTTGTTACCCTCAGTGCCTCCTCCAAGTGGTGTTCAACATGGAGTACTCACTCATCAGCTATGGGAAGGTGGTAGGTGGTAATCAGCAGGATTTCTCATTGCCCATATCTGACCTGAAGCCATGAGACTTCATGGGGCCTGGAGTCAATGTTGAGGACTCCCAGGGAACCCCCCCCCCCTGCCTCCGGTGAGTCTGTCCTGCTGGCGGGACAGGTCATACCCAGGGATGGTGATGGAGCCTGGGATGTTGACTGATGGGTATGATTTTGTGAGTGTGACTATGCCAGGCTATTGCTCGACTAGTCTGTGATTCAGCTCGTCAACTTTGGCACTAGTCCTCAGATGTTGGTGAGGAGGACTCCGCAGGGTTGAGTCGGCTGAGTGTTCCTTTGTCGTGTCCGAATTCGATGCCTAGGTCAAGCGAGTGGTCTGTCTGGTTTTATTCTTCTTCTTTTGTTCCTTTCCAGCAGTTTTGAAGCAAGAGTGGCTTGCTGGGTCACTTCAGAGGACAGTTAAGAATCAGCCATGTTGGTGTAGGACTGTAGTCACATGTAGGCCAGACCAGTTAAGGACGGCAGTGAACCAGTTGAGTTTTAACGACAATGCAACCACTTCATGGACACTACTCTACCAGCTTTTTATTTCTAGATTTAATTTTTTTTTTAATGTGATTTTTAACTCGCGCTCTCTGGATTACTAGCACAGGAAATATAGCCACTATACAGCTACTGCATTACACTACCGTACCCAGTCAGTGATATTAAATTTATAAATGACTGTTACATCAGACAGACATTTTGCGACAGATGTAAAAATTAAGAGCCATTTCCCACACGAGTGAATGATGCTACGGCACTAACTCCATAGCTTTTGGATCACGTACCTCCACAGCGGGGAAAAAAAACAAAAAAACATTTTTCTCCAGTATAGAGCAATGATGGATGGTTTAGTGGTTTGAGTATACTCTTGCACAGGAGTTGATTTGATGCTGTCTTAACCATTTACTCTGCTCAACAATAAATGGACATTCCATATGGTTAGCAGACTGAAGTTGTGGCTAACTTTTGGTATTACTCCAAGTAACTGCATAAAGCATTCTACGCTCGCTCGCTTTAAATGCCCTCCTACAATGTCGACTGTAAAAATAGAATGTGTATTTTAAATAGTTAGCACAATGGGTAGTGGAAAGCAAAGCTTCCCGCCAGTGCAGTGAGTTATGATCGGGAATGCGCTGCCTGAAAGGGCGGTGGGAGCAGGTTCAACAGTAACTTTCAAAAGGGAATTGGATATATACTTGAAAAGGAAAAATTTGCAGGATTATGGGAAAAGAGCGAGAGAGTGGAACTAATTGGATAAAGAGCGAGCACGGGCACAATGGGCCGAATGGTCTCCTTCTGAGCTGTATCATTCTATGATTGGATGTACCTTTTAAGACTGCAGTCTGCTTGCTTGAGGAAACATTGTGTGGAGGGACTGAATGTGTGGCTGCAGTTGCCTTTCTGCATCGCAAGTACTGGGTTTTAGAATTTTTATGAATTGCTCTGTTTCCCCAGTTTGTAGTGTTAAAGTAATATGAACAAATCAGACAAATGTAATTTGCTGAAACAGTAGCTTTGTACCTGATGCTGTAGTTGGTACTCAACGGCCTAAAATTTGCGATCTGAGGCTTCCCACGGGCGGATACCTCCGACCTGTTTTTAAAAAATAATTAATTAATTTAAAAAAATCTACGCATTTACCTGGTGGCCTGGGAGGTACGGAGACTGGCGATCCTGGGCCTCTCCGGGTCCACGCGGGCAGAGGCCCATGTATCTCGGGTGCATGGTACAGAGACTCGCGATCCTGGGCCTCTCCGGGTCTGCGCGGGCAGAGCCCCACATATCCTAGGGGCGCATGGTACGGAGACTGGCGATCCTGGGCGCCTCCGGGTACGCGCGGGCAGAGGCCCACGTATCCCAGGGGCGCAGGCGAGTGCTCCTGGGATCACGTGGACCGGCCCAACCAATAAAAGAAGGGAATCCCCATTCGTACTTATGGGTGTTTTGTACGTTCAGAACGCCCATAAGTATGAATGGGGATCACTTTATAAAAAAAAAAAAATACACAAACACGTGAAATAAAAAAAATAAATTGCATATTTAAAAATGAATTAAAATGCCATTTAATTAAATATTTTAAACAAATTTAATTTTTTTTGAAGGAAAAAATTGTTTTAACAGTGCTAAAAATAAACTTATTAATTAGGGTTTTTTAATATATAAATGAGTGATAACTTTTTTTAAACTTTTTTTATGCCAGTAAAAGCAGGCCTTTACGATATTGGAGGGGGTGTGGACGAACTATGGTTTTGGTAGTACATTGATGTCTTTTCAATAAGAGTTGTACTAAACAATTTCTGTTTCCTATGCTTATAGTGGGTCAAACTCCCTGCTTGTTTCTGCTCGTGTTTTATCCTACAGCTGCACCTGGATGAAGTATTTCCGTTCTGAATAGAAAATGGTTAAATATCTTGTTCAATGTTACAGCTGTGAATGATTTAATAGTGGAGATTGTATTACAGAAGGTTTGATGTGAAGTGCGACTTGTTAAATTTGACATTGAATCTGTAGTTAGTTTTTTTCCCCCTCTCTCATTGCTTCTGACTGGATCGCTCCATGTTCCTGTTTGCTTCAGGGTGAGCAGTTCAATCACTCTTAGCTGCCCAGTGATTACCTGCTTACTGTAGCCTTTCTGTCCCCCTATAGTAAAAATACAGGAGTTTTTCAGACTTAATTGAAAAACTATGATTACCAATGTGGTTCTCCTCAACTAGAAATAACAATGTGATTTAAGGATTTAACAAAAAACTGACAAAGTTCTAATTCAAGCTAAAGTTGTATATCCAAAATGAACTAGTGCGATTTATTTTGGGCAACTAAAACCAGACTGATAACTACAATTCCCATTTGACCCTCTGCTCTTGAAGTTTAGACTTCTTATTGAGATACTGTTCCACAGATGCTAGTCACTCGCCACCTCTCCCCTCCCCTCCATCTCCTTCCCCCACCCCCTCCATCTCCTCCCCCCTCCACCCGAACCTCCTACTGTTCAGTTGTGAGACTAAATAGCAAGTGTTGGCAGGCTATTTGAAGGGGGGGTACTGCAATTGAACCTGGTCTCGCCTTACGTCCACACGTGCTTCTTTCCAGCAGGGGTCGTTACATAGTGGATAGGAAAGAAGCAAGAAGCCTTGGCTAAGTTACATTTCCTTCCCCAAGCTGGGAACGTCCTCTAGTTCCAGCTGAGATCAACAAAGTACAGGCCAGATATCGACTGCTGACTGGGTAAACGCTGATGTATTGAGCGAGTCTAATCACTGGAGAAGTTGCAGCAGTGATACTTTGTCACCAGTTTAATTGGTCTGGAAAGGCGGGCACTGCAGTGAAATGTATAATCATTACATTCCAAAGAAATAGATTTTAAAAAAAACCTTTCCAATTCTGCTGTAGTTTTGATCTTGCTCAAATATTGGCTTGACAATTCACTTCAGTGCTGTGCTGAGGGAGTGCTCCATTGTCGGAGGTACCGTCTTTTGGGTGAGACAATGGCCCAGAAATTAGGTTCGGGGGCTTGCCGCGCGTGCAAGACCCCGATGTGCACTCACCCGGCGCGCTGACATCTGAAGCCTGGGCCTGCTTGGAATTCCTGTCACTGGCCCGGTTCAGATGTCGGCGGGCTGTGCTTACCTGATCCAGCGGCGTAGTTAGTTCGATGTGCCGGCTGGGATCAGGTGAGCACTGAGCAGCCAATCAGGGGAGGGGAAACTTCATTCATGAGTTTGATAGTAAGAACTGTCAAACTTATGAAAAGTACGGGCGCCCAAAAGACTAGTTTAACTTTAAATAAAAATTTAAAAAAATCCCAATAATTAAATAAACTATAAATAACTAAAAACTATTTTAAACAATTAATCAAATTTTTGAAATTTTTTTTTAAAATTGGGTCTAAAACTACACTTACCTTACTGTAAAGTCCTTAAAAACAATAAAGCTGTGGAAAAAATGTTATAATTTTAAGTAATAGACCACTTACCTTAAAGAATGAAGTCCTTGCGTCTCCTTTTTACATTCGTAAAAAGGAGAGGCCCTTACACACGCGCAAGCCTGTGGGGGGGAAAAAAGGAATTTCAGCGCGCATGCGCAGACTCCTGGTTCAGAGGACAGGAAATGCCGGTTTTCCGCGCATGCGCTGTGCATGCTGAAAACCGGCACTTCCATCGGGCCCACTCGTGAGTACCCCGTCCGTACTCACGCGTTGGGCCTGGAATTACTGGGCCATTAAACTGAGGCTCCAGTCACCGCCTCAAATGGCTATTCAAGATCCCATGGCACTATTCGAAGGAGAGCTTGGGGAGTTCTTCTGGTGTCCGGGCCAACATTTATCCCTTAATCAACATCACTAACAGATTGTTTATTCATCTCCTTGCTGCTTGTGGGACCTTGCTGTGTGCGAATTGGCTGTTGCATTTTCCAACAATGACTCCCAATTCAAAATTGGCTGTGAAGTGCTTTGGAACATCTTGAGAATTTGAAATATATAAATGCAAGTTTGTTCTTCTCTTTCAACCCAAGACTTGTAATGAAAATACTAGCGGCCACCTGAGCCATTTTTAAAAATTCCCACCAGGGCAGGTACTTGCTCCTGAGAGAGAAAGAAAAACTTGCATTTATATAGCGCCTTTCTCAAAGCGCTTTGCAGCCAATGAAGTAATTTTGAAGTGGAGTCGCTGTTGTAATGTGGGAAACTCGGCAGCAAATTTGTGCACAGCAAGGTCCCATAAACATCAGTGTGATAATGACCAGATAATCTGTTTTTAAATGATGTTTATTGAGGGATAAATATTGGCCAGGACACCGGGGATAACTCCCCTGCTCTTCTTCGAAATAGTGCCATGGGATCTTTTACGCCTACCTGAGCGAGCAGACGGGGCCTCGGTTTAACATCTCATCCGAAAGACGGCACCCCCGACAGTGCAGCACTCCCTCAGTACCGCACTGGAGCATCAGCCTAGCTTTGTGCTCGGGTTCCTGGAGTGGGACTATGAACCCACAACCTTCTGACTCCGAGGTGCATGTGCTACCAACTGAGCCACAGCTGACGCACAAGAGGTTGAATTGGCCTGCGAACAATGGGCATGTTGACCTTTTTATTGCACGACATGCTCGACGTTGATGCTTGTATAAGAAAGCATACCTTGAGGTTTCGGCAGGTGTGGGTTGACTAGCTGGCCTAAGCTCTTGGCCTGTGGTGGCGACATTAGCTGTGAGGCCTCATCAGTTCTAATTGCTCCAGTTAGGACCCTTCCTCAGATGTCCATTTCTATACTTTCTACTTGAGCTACTGGTAGAATCTCGGGTAAGGGTAAATTTGTATCCTCTCTGGTGGGACGTGATGAGAGGAAGGGCCTTTGGTGTGTACTATCACTGCAGCCACTCGCCATGGGGTTAAAACCTCCCTTTTGGCCTTGTAAACCTTTGAGAGTTGAAAGTAATGCCACCTAATTTGAAGATTGTACAGTGGAATAGAAAGTGGTGCCCTGAGTGCCTCCCTGTGGGGCCTTCAGACCTGTTTTTGATAACTCCTAACAGATTGTTGTTTGTTTAACATTGACGGTATTTAGAGGCATCACAGAGACATATTTGCTTGACAGGCTGATAATGCAATATTAGTATTTATTAAGAGTGACAGCAGTGATGGGGCAGCACACATACTGCATTCACCAGCAATTCCAATTACAGGCTCGCTACAATGCTACTGCGGCCTGACCTAGCAGCTCAAACTCTTATTTACCTGTTCTTATATGTGTTACTAGACCAAGCATTTTTTTTCTTTTTGTTCATGGGATGTGGGCGTCACTGGCAAGGCCCATCGTAATTGCCCTTGAGAAGGTGGTGGTGAGCCAATATTTCAGAGGGCTGTTAGAGTCAACCACATTGCCGTGGGTCTGGAGTCATATATAGGCCAGACCGGGTAAGGACGGCAGATTTCCTTCCCTAATGGGCATTAGTGAGCCAGATGGGTTTTTACGACAATCTGATAGTCTCACGGTCACTGATACTAGCTTTTTATTCCGCATTTATCTAATTAATTGAATTTAAATTCCCCAGCTGCCGTGGTGGGATTTGAACTCGCATCTCTGGATCATTAGTCCAGGCCTCTGGATTACTAGCCCAGTGACATTACCGCTATGCTACCGTACCATTGATACCATCAGATTGTTGGATAATTTTTCCTAACTTTTGATCGTGGTAATTTTAATTTAACGTTTATAATTTTTGTCTGATTTATGCTCCAGTGTAGCACCTTGTGGACGTTTCCCTACGTTCAAGGTGTGATATGAATGCAAGTTGTTGTTGTTCCTGACAACTTCTGTGAAGTCCTCTAATTTCATGAGTGGTATTAATCTAAAAGTATCGCACAATATAATAGGTTGTTCTAGCCTTAAAATGACTCTTCTGTTGAAGTACTACAAACTTTTCTAACGTGCATCTAAAAGACTTGAACTGATGCAATGGCAGTCCAACCCGTGAATAAGGTGTATTCACAAAGGAATGTCCTTTTTGGTCTAAATGACTCGATGCCTCACAGGACAGTCTTTTTCAGGAGCACAGACATTTCTTGGGGTTGTGGTGGGGGTGAGGGAGGGGTGGAAGAAAGTTGTCCTTTTGTTTTTTTTTGTCTGCTGAACAGTCAACTTCTTGTGTTGGGTCATTGCCCAACTCTGTCCACCTCTCAAGACTCCCTTTGAATCTCTCCTAGTTTTCAATCCACCCTGGTTAACTACCAATGATGTCTGACTGACTTGTCTTTCCTGGGTCTTCTTGACCTCTCTGCCACCTTGGGCACACCATTCTCCTCCACTGCATCTCCAACTTCAGAGCATGCTTTTCTGGTTCCTCGCGCCCTAATATCGTTTCATCCCCCTTGTCCGCAAAGTCACCTGTGCGGTGCCTCACTGTTCCTTGCTCGGCCCACTTTTACCTATCGTTTTATATGTTACCCCGTTGGGACATCAAGAAATGAGGTCAGCTGACACGTGTGATGACCCCCATCTCTACTCCTCTGATCAAGGAGTAGAGATGGATGTCTTCATGGACCCCAGCTCATCGTCAACAAAATCAAAGCCATCCTTTTTGGTTCCCACTAACACCTACATGACACCAGTTGCATGGACTGCCCACTCCATTTGAACAGGCAGTGCTTAACATCAGGATTTGACTTGATCCAGAGTTGACCAATCTACCCCAAATCCAGTCCATACCAAGACTGCATTTGTGCATCTCACAGAATCACAGAAACCCCACAGTGCAGATAGAGGCCATTTCGGCCCATCGAGCCTGCACCGACACATATCCCACCCGATCCCCGTAACCCCTACACCAACACATATCCCACCCGATCCCCGTAACCCCACGTATCTCTAAAACGTAGCCCACTTGCACAAGTACCTGTCTCCCTCTGTTGTTAAAACCCCCATCTGTGCCTTCACATGTGATGTGATGTGATGTGTCCGAGATGAGTTCTTCCAAGTGCTGTCCGAAGGTTGTATGTTCAGAACCTCCAGGATTTGATCACCCAATTTAGGAGTGCAGTGATATACCTATCAATTCATCCAATGAAAAGCGACGAGTTAAGATAGTAACTATAGGTTTTTATTGGCTAAATAACAGAGCCCACCCTCGTGGGTGATCGGGTCCAACAAGGAGGAATACCAGCCAGTCGACCACCTTTATACCTGGGCAAGCAGGCGGAGTCATGGGCGGAGTCAGCTGTGGTCAGCCCAGGTATAACAGCGTGACAAGAGGTGACCTTGTGTAGTGATACAACAGTGTAAACAGTGATAACCATAGTGTAACGATAGTGAACGATAAAAGTGGTTTACCACATTCACCCCTTCTTTAGATTTGAGTCCGGCGGGGTGAAGTGTACTACCAGTTCGGGTATGTCAGTCTGTCCGGAGGCCTCGTAAGTCTCTCTGATCGGCGCGGCGGCGGTGATGCAGTATCCGATGTTAATGCTGGTGTCTGCGTGGTCGGCGAAGGCTCGTGGGGTTCCGGCATGCCGTCTACCTGGGGTGGATTTGGGGGGGTGGTGGGGGGGGGTAACGGTGGTGTCTCAGGGGTGCCCGAGGGTGCAAGGTCTCGTAAGGAGACTGTGTCCTCCCGCCCGTCTGGATATGCCACATAGGCGTACTGGGGGTTGGCGTGCAGGAGGTCCACCCTCTCGACCAGGGGGTCCGTTTTATGGGCCCTCACGTGCTTTCGCAGCAAGACGGGCCCCGGAGAAGTCAGCCATGTTGGTAGCGAGGTTCCCGTAGTCGACTTCCTGGGGAAAACAAACATTCGTTCATGGGGGGTGGCGTTAATGGCCGTGCAAAGCAGTGACCGGATGGAATGCAGCACTGCCGGGAGGACTTCCTGCCAGCGAGAGGTTGGCAGGCCCTTAGACTTTAAGGCTAAGAGAACGGCCTTCCAGACAGTCGCGCTCTCTCTTTCTTTCCACCTGGCCGTTCCCTCGGGGGTTGTAGCTGGTGGTCCTGCTTGCAGCAATGCCTCTCGCTAGTAGGAACTGGCGAAGTTCCTCGCTCATGAAGGATGAGCCCCGGTCGCTATGTATATAGTTCGGGAACCCGAACAAGGCGAAGAGGTCGTTCAGGCATTTGATGACCGTGGTACTGGTCATGTCTGGGCAGGGGAAGGCAAAGGGGAAACGGGAGTACTCATCAATGATGTTGAGGAAGTACACATTACGGTCAGAGGACGGGAGGGGCCCCTTAAAATCGATGCTCAAGCGCTCGAAGGGGCGGGTGGCCTTGATCAGACTTGCTCTGTCCGGCCTAAAGAAATGCGGTTTGCATTCGGCGCAGGTTTGGCAGTTCCTGGTCATGGTCCTGACCTCCTCCGATGGAGTAGGGCAGGTTGCGGGCCTTAATGAAGTGGTAAAGTCTGGTGACCCCGGGGTGGCAGAGGTCGTTGTGGAGGGTCTGCAGTCTATCAATTTGCGCGTTGGCGCATGTACTTCGTGATAGAGCATCTGGGGGTTCGTTCAGTTTACCAGGCCGGTACAAGATATCATAATCATAGGTGGAGAGCTCGATTCTCCACCTCAAGATCTTGTCGTTCTTGATTTTGCCCCTCAGCTTGTTATTAAACATAAAAGCGACCGAACGCTGGTCGGTGAGGAGGGTAAATCGTTTGCCTGCCAGGTAATGCCCCCAGCGTCGTACTGCCTCCACGATCGCCTGGGCCTCCTTCTCGACCGAAGAGTGTCGGATCTCAGGGCCCTGGAGGGTCCTTGAGAAGAAGGCCACAGGTCTCCCCGCCTGGTTAAGGGTTGCTGCTAGGGCGAAGTCGGATGCATCGCTCTCCACTTGGAAAGGGATAGACTCATCCACCGCGTGCATCGTGGCCTTAGCAATGTCTCCCTTTATGAGGGAGAAGGCTGCGCACGCTTCTGCCGTCAGGGGGAAGGAGGTGGACTTCATGAGGGGTCTGGCTTTGTCCGCATAATTCGGCACCCATTGGGCATAGTAGGCGAAGAGCCCCAGGGTTCTCTTCAGCGCCTTTGGACAGTGGGGGAGGGGTAGCTCCATGAGGGGGCGCATTCTTTCGGGGTCGGGGCCGATGACCCCGTTCTCTACTACGCAGCCGAGGATGGCGAGACGCGAGGTGTTAAACACACATTTCTCCTTACTGTAAGTGAGGTTTGGCCGTACGGAGGAATTTCTCCAGATTAACATCGTGGTCCTGCCGGTCGCGGCCGCAGATGGTGACGTTATCTAGATAAGGGAACGTGGCCTGCAGCCCGTTCTGGTCAACCATCCGGTCCATCTCCCTTTGGAAGACCGAAACCCCGTTGGTGACGCCGAAGGGAACCCTAAGGAAGTGGTAGAGGCGGCCATTCGCCTCGAAGGCGGTATACTGGCGGTCCTCAGGGCGGATAGGGAGTTGGTGATAGGCCGACTTAAGGTCGATGGTGGAGAATACCCGGTGCTGTGCAATCTGATTGACCATATCAGATATGCGGGGAAGGGGGTATGCGTCCAGCTGGGTGTACCGGTTTATGGTTTGGCTGTAGTCGATGACCAGGCGGTTTTTATTGCCGGTCTTAACGACTACGACCTGGGCACGCCAGGGGCTGTTGCTCCTCTCTGATGCCCTCCTTCAGGAGACGCTGCACCTCAGAGCTAATAAAAGCTCTGTCCCCGGCGCTGTACCGCCTGCTCTTGGTGGCGACGGGTTTACAGTCGCAGGTGAGGTTAGCGAACAGGGAGGGGGGCGGGACCTTGAGGGTGGATAGGCCGCAGGTGGTACGCGGTGGGCGGTTTAAAGGCTGCTGGTTGTCGACTGAGTGGGGGGAGGGGTCCACCGTATGCCAAAGTGACACTTTGAAGGTGGGATTGGAAGTCCAGCCCTAGTAGGGCGGCAGCGCAGAGCTGGGGCAGGACGAGGAGTTTAAAATTTTTATACTCCGTGCCCCTAACCGACAGGGTCACAACACAGTAGCCGCTGATGTCTGTAGAATGGGACCTCGACGCCATCGAGATCCGGTTGCGCGTTGGCCGGACAGTGAGGGAGTAGTGGCTCACCGTGTCTGGATGGATGAAACTCTCCGTGCTTCCGCTGTCGAACAGGCAGGTCGTGGCGTGGCCGTTTACTTTGATGTCCATCATGGACTTGGACAGGTGATGCGGGCGAGCTTGGTCCAGTGTGACAGAGGCTAGTGTATGGCTGAGCGAGCTGCTGTAGTCTGCGGGTGAGGCGGTGGTCGGGTCTGGAGACAAGGTGGCGGTCGAGTGTGGTGGACAAAATGGCGGCGCCCACGAGGTTGAATAAAATGGCGGAGGAGATGGCCGCCCCCACAACTCACATGAGGCACTGCTGGCGTCGGTGGCCTTGATCAAAGATGGCCGCTCACACGAGGGGATACTGGCATCTGTGGCCTTGATGAAAGATGGCCGCCCCCACAACTCTCATGAGGCACTGCTGGCGTCTGTGGCTCTCCCCCTGCAGGCCTTAGCGAAGTGGCCTTTCTTGTGGCAATCGGAGCAAGTCGCGTTTCTTGCAGGGCAGCGCGTCCTCGGGTGTTTCGCCTGGCCACAGAAGAAGCAGCCGGCGGCCCGATCGCGGGGCTCCGATGTTGCAGCCAGTACCGGGGGTGGCGGTCCCGATCGGTTCTGGGACGCCGGCGCTGAGGTAGGTCCCAGAGGCGGCGGTGTGAGGGGTATTGCGGCCGGGGTCGGGCCGGAGTCCCAGGGTCGCGCAGCACAGTACCTGGAATACGCCTCGAGGTCCCGATGGGCCACTTCCAGAGAGCGAGCGAGGGCTGCAGTTGTATTCAGGTCGAGGTCCTTTGATTCGAGCAGTCTTTGCCGTGAGTAGTCGGACCGAAGGCCTTTCACGAAGGCATCGCGGATATTCCCTTCAGTATTTTCTGCAGCTGTTACAGCTTTAAAGTCACAGTCCCTGCCGAGTGTTTGTAGTGCCCGTAAAAATTCATCTACAGACTCTCCTGGCTGTTGCGAGCGGGATCTTCGGAGATGTCTGGCATACATAGAGTTTACCGGGCTCCGGTACTGCTCTTTCAGCAGGTTGAGGGCGTCCTCATATGTAGTAAGGTCCTGGATGAGTGCAAATACTTTAGGGCTCACTTGGGCGGTCAGAACTCTTAGTTTGGATCCCGGAGGCACGCCGGATTCTCCCAGGTACGATTCGAAACAGCTCAGCCAGTGTTTGAAGTCGAGGGCTGAGTTCGCTGCCTGTGGGTTTAGATCCAGGTACGGCGGTCGGCGGGCTCGCAGCCAGGCCGGCTGTTGTAGCTGGCCGTTTGGCTGGTCGTTTGGCTGCTCCGATCCACTCATTTCAAAATTTAGCCAATAAAATTGATATACCTATCAATTCATCCAATGAAAAGCGACGAGTTAAGATAGTAACTATAGGTTTTTATTGGCTAAATAACAGAGCCCACCCTCGTGGGTGATCGGGTCCAACAAGGAGGAATACCAGCCAGTCGACCACCTTTATACCTGGGCAAGCAGGCGGAGTCATGGGCGGAGTCAGCTGTGGTCAGCCCAGGTATAACAGCGTGACAAGAGGTGACCTTGTGTAGTGATACAACAGTGTAAACAGTGATAACCATAGTGTAACGATAGTGAACGATAAAAGTGGTTTACCACATGCAGTACTGAGCGAGTGCTGTGGTTTTGGATGCGCTGTCCTTTGTCCTTTGGATCCATATAATCTTTGACTGGGTTAAGTTTCTACTGTTTAAAATACTTTGTTTCTAGTTTCAGTTTGAGTATGTACATGTACCTTTTTTTAATGCTGGAGAGATGAGATAGGTAAGAATACAGACCACACCAGACACTATCCCAATGTGCAGCTACAGTGCCTAGAATCAAATTTGAGCCTCTCAAATTGAGATTTTGGAAAATCTGTGGCATGGGCAACTCTGCCCATGTTTAGAGGAAAATTTGGTGAGACATGACCCCTTGACCTGATGCAAAATACTGCGGATGCTGGAAACCTGAAATAAAAACACAAAATGCTGGCATTGCTCAGCAGGTCAGGCAACATCTGTGGAGAGAGAGAGACCGAGAAATAGTTAACGTTTCAGGTCGATGACCTTTTCTCACCTTTACCTGATCTGTGTTCCGTGCTCTATTCTTTCCGCAGTAACCCCCTATGTCTTTGACAAAATAAAGCAGTGCATTGGAACCATGATGATTGAGATCGACTTCCTACAGAAGAAGAGTGTGGATTCAAACCCGTACGACACCGACAAGATGGCAACAGAGTTCATCCAGCAGTTTAACAGCCAGGCCTTTTCTGTCGGCCAGCAGGTACAGCTCGTGTCTGCTGAGTGAAGCAGTGCGTTTTTATGTTCGGTGGAGATTTGACTGCCCCTAAACAGAAATTTGACTTGGCAAACCTCAAAGTAAAAAATCCTGTTACATTTGCTCGCTGCTAGCCCTTGTATGGGTGCATTTTTACAGCTTGAATATGAAAGACAGTGTGCCCATCCACGTGAGTTGCAGATATACCCCTCGTCTAACTCGGGCAGCCTGCCATCTTCCACCATGTAGCCTTGGATGTTAATGTTTGATCTCATTCTCTTCCCACTCTGTCGTAGATTTTCACTTGCACGAAGATGACCAAAATTTGGCTGGTACAACATGAGAAGTTTCTTTTCTCTCTCGGGTCCCCCCTTTTATATTTTTTTTAAAAAAGGGAAAAAAAAGCAGGTGGCCTTTTACTGAAGGAGCCCTTAACATTACCCAGCAAGTCCGCATGGTCTTGTCTGATTGTAACTGAAAATGCATTCTGATTAGAATTTCTTATCATAATGGCAGGTGTATGCTGTTAACTTGATGTAGGTCAAGGCAAATGAACAAGCAACCAGTTAATAGCTGAACATTTCTCCACATGTAGCCAAACTTGCGTTTGGACAATTTATTGGGTACATGATATTCTGAAGATCCTCGTGGGTAGAGTTGATCTGTTTGTGGGTTATTTGGGGCCATCAATCCATTTTCACATGAATATTTGAGAACTGGTGCTAGTTCTGAGGGGATCGAATAGAGCAACCTTTGCAGATAACGGAGCACGAAAATAACTTGCATCACATCTACTAATACACCAAGGTAAGGTTTAGGAAATTGCAGCTGACGTTTGAAGATGAATAACCTCTCCTGTTTGTTTCTTTTGTTCTTCAGCTCGTGTTCAGTTTTAATGACAAGCTGTTTGGGTTGGCGGTGAAGGATATTGAAGCTATGGACCCCAGCATTCTGAAGGGAGAGCAAGCTGGCAAGCGGCAGAAGGTCGGAGTTTTAATAGGAACTTTTATTTTAAACTATACACTGTGAAAACCACCTTTTTAATAAAAGGGAACAAAAATAGAAAATGCTATAAACGCTCACCATGTCGGGCAGCATCGATGGCGAGAACGGATCACTTAACGTTCAGGGTGTGGACACTTGGACAAAGCTTTGTCCAGATTTGACTAGCGACTGCACATTGACTCCTCTTCTGTCTGCAGATGCTGAGTGTTTGCCAGCATTTTCTGTTTTGGTTTCAGATTTCAAACACTGGCAGTCTTTCGTGTTTTGTTCAATAAACCAGATTCTGTTCTCAAACAAATTAGTTCTAATTGTTATCCGATCTCTTGAGTGTTTAACAGGCACCTGTAAAGAATCTGTCGCTGCTGTAGTAGGGTTTGATACATTGGTTTGTTTTATTAGATGAACTCTGTTAGCCTGAAACAACTGATTTTAGCTCTATTCTGAAGGCCGTGATATCATTGCAGGGTATGTGTTTGGTACAACATTTATCCAGCTGAACATCCCAAACCAGTAATTGATAAGCGATTGTGATCAGTCGCTACATCAGCATGGCTTAGTTGGTAGGGGGCGTTGGCTTGACGGCGCCTCTGGGTCAGAAGGTTGTGGGTCGGTAGTCCCAAATGAAAACTAGGCTGCCACTGCTGTGCAGTTCTGAAGGACCACTAGATTAGTCCAGAGCACAGGTCTTCAGCACTGCAGCTGGGATGCTGTTGGGACCCGTAGCCTCCGATGTGTCCAGTGTGCTCAGCTGTTTCTTGATATCATGTGAAATGAGTCAAATTGGGTGAAGACTGGCATCTGTCATAGCAGGGGGCAGGGAGGTACCTCCGGAGGAGGCTGAGCGTGATCATTCTCTCGGCACTTCTAGCTGAAATTGGTTGCGAGCGCTTCAGTCTGATCTTTTTGCACTCTCGTCATTGGAGATAGGTATATTCGTGGAGCCTCCTCCTCCAGTTCATTGCTTAATTCCCTGACTCTCACTATTACTGTGTTGTAAATGCTGAAATGGAGTGGTGCAGAGCTGAGAAGGGCACAGGTTGGTCTCGCTGCACTCTTACCAATTTGACCCATTTTGAGTGATGGAGCTGTGGCCTTTTTTGGCCGTGGGAGGGAATGTCGGAGGGAAGAGTCATGCCTGGGTAGCCTCTGCTTCCTGTTTCTGCTGAAGAGGGGTGGGGTGCACAAGGTGTGAGCGTGGCACGCTATGCGCGCTCTCACTCTCGGCTGCAGATGTTGGGCAAGGCAGACAAAGGATTAAGACGAGATTAAAAACGGAGGGGCAATGTACCCAAATACGCCCATATTAAAGGGAACCAGTACTCAAATGGTGACATCCCTAGACTGCATTGCTGTTACAATATAGCTCGGAGGTCATACTGCTGTGTGTAATTGATTTGTTTTTTGTTCTTAACCCAGATCGATCTTGGCCTGACCATAGCCAATTCGCAAGTTATATTTGAAAAGTCCAATAGCTCGTCCCTGACACTCATTGGTGAGTATTTCCGAGTCTTGTGATTCTGTTTTGCTGGAGTCAATGATGTACAGTTTATTTTTAAGCCACCATTTGCTCCTGGCTCACTTGCACAATATCAACTTTGACAGTTACTCTGAAACAAGCTGATTCAGTAGATCCTAAACTTTTACATTTTTCCAAGTACGGATACTGAAAGCTGAAAAACGATCTTTTTCTACCTTGCTTTCCTCCTTCGGTTTCCCCCTTTCTTTCTTGCCTCTTGTGATGCTTGTGCTGTTTTTCTCCCATACATTCTTTCCTTGTCCATCTCTCCTCCTACTTCCTGTTGACAAGGGAAATACACTTGATACAGACATGCAGCCTTAAGTTGCTCTTAAAGGGGCATAATCATCCAAATGAAATGACTTGCAAAGAGAGATGTTCAAAAGCAGGACTGATGCTGCAAAGTGATTATATTGAGAATTGTCTCTTACTAAATATGTACTTTATTGGAAATACAAGTAACCGCTCATAATCCACTTTGCAGTTGTTTATGATGAAGTAGACATTGCATTGGCTGGAGCGCACACTTTCCCAGTGGCCAGTATCTTCACTTTGGTCAAAGTCATCACCATTCTAGGTGACGATGGTGCAATGTCTCTCATCAACCCCTCTGTGGTCTTTGACACAGTGGACTACACAACCCTCCACCATTTATTCTCCCTTGTGGTCCACTTCTGTGGCACTGCCCTCAAATGATTCCATTCTAACCCGTCGTAACATAGCTATTTCATCTTCTGCAGTGCCTCTACTCCCAAACCTGCACGGTCAGCTCCAACTTCCTTGGACCCATCATTGTTTCTCTAAATGTTGGCCATTGGCTACACGCCTCAAAGTTTCCATTGTAAGCCAATACCCAGTTGTACCTGCTCACTGCTACCTTTGGTTCCCCAACTGTTGCTGTGCTGTGTGACTGCCTGTCTGACATCATCACAGATGAGGCAGAATTTTCTGAATCTCTGCACTGGCAAGACCAAAGTCATCCTGTTGGGTTCCTTGAGTTAGTTCTCCGCCCACTGCACCTAATGTGCGCACCCCCCCCTCCTCCACCCCTTCCTGGATGCTTAAAGCTCAACCCAATGATGCACCACTTCGGGGCCCTGCTTGACCCCCAAGGTGAGTTGCAAACCTTGCATTCAGTCTACCGCCTATTTCTACCTTTTTTGAAAAATTGTCCACAGGCTATAACCGGGCACAAACCCTCCTCCATGCCGTTGTCCCCTCCAGATGCAAGCTTTCCAACAACCTCATCAGTCCTCGGCTGCACCCTAAATGAACGTCAAGTGATCCAGACCTTTGCCAGCTATGTCCTATCCTACTTTTATGTCTCGCTCAACTATAACCCTGCCCTTGCTGACCTTCGCTGGTTCCCTGTTTCCCAGTACCGTAACTTCAAAATACTCACCAGAAAATCCATCCATGGCCTCACCTCACCCCGCTCTCCACCACCTCTAGCTGTGCTTCCATGCTGACACACTCTACTCTTTCTGCTGTGCTTAACTGAGTGTTTCTTTCTCCCTCCCACTGCCCAACCATGTTGCCCAGATACTCTGAGGCGGGGCAGGGGGGCAACTCTCGCTGCAACCACTTTGGGGTGTTTTCCTACATTAAGATAAGTTGCTGTTGACCAGAGATTTCATAACAGACTGTCTTGGTTGTTCCTGAGACTCTGCCTCCCTGGAATAAACTCAAAACCGCAGCTCTCTACCAGAAGCAATCTTTAAAGTCAAATTTAACAGCAAGTCGAGAACTAAGCAAAGCAAGAATAACTTTTCCTTGAATGTAATTAGAGGAAGGTGTTTCAGTCTAGTCACAGTTGGTGTCTCCAGTGTGAGAATTAATACTGCACTATTCGATAGCCCAGGGTTGCTTCAGTTAGAATTCTAAGTGTGCTTCAGGGAATAAAATCACCGTCAATTGTGCTCGAGCAGCTATCCACCCGTGAATGTAATACAGCTTTCTAAAACAAGTGTGGAAACGGAACAATGTATTCTGCAGTGTCTCTCTCTGCCAACTTTTACTGTGGCCTTTATAATCCAGAGTCCTGCCATTTACAGCAGTGAAACCTCCTTTATTCCTGCACGTTTTTGAAATGCTGACCAGCTAAGTTTATTAACTTGAAGGATTAAATTTTGTCAAACTGTACAATATTGCACCAATATCCTGGAACGGGCTCCTGCTGGCTTCTTTCCCGCTGGCTGATATTTGTTTGGTTCCTTCTCTCCCTGTCGTCAGCAGAAACACTTTGCTGCTCTTCCCTGATGCTGCTCCAACATGGACCCAGTGCTACCAATCAATGCCAGTTTCTTCATTCTTGCTGCACCAGCTTCCCCTGGTTGAATTCCATGGTCCTTGTGGCTTGGGGGGGCTGTTCTCTGTCCGACCACTGGTGGATTTGCAACTTATCCAACAATGTCAACACTGAGAGAAATCCAAGCCTCCAGGACTGTGGGATTCACAGGCGGAACTGATGGAGCAAGAATGAGCTGCTATTTTGGGGGGAAAAAATGCATTTACAAAAGGCTTCCTACCCCTAAATGGAGGGGACATATCTTAGAAACATAGAAACATAGAGATAGGAACAGGAGTAGGCCATTCGGCCCTTCGAGCCTGCTCCGCCATTCAATGAGATCATGGCTGATCTTCGTCTGAGATCATAGCTGATCTTACCAGTTCAGTACCCCGTCCCCGCCTTTTCTCCGTAACCCTTAATCCCCTTAGCCTTCAGAAATATATCCAATTCTCTCTTGAAAATATTTATTGAATTAGCCTTCACAGCCCTCTGTGGCAGGGAATTCCACAGGCTCACCACTCTTTGAGTGAAGAAATTCTTCCTCATCTCTGTTTTAAATGATTTGCCTGCTATTTTTAGACTGTGGCCCCTGGTTCTGTGCTCCCCGGCCATTGGAAACATTCTCTCTGAATTCAGCCTGTCCAGGCCTGCCATAATTTTATATGTTTCGATGAGATCCCCTCTCAATCTTCTAAACTCCAGTGAGTACAAGCCCAAACTATTTAATCTCTCTTCGTAGGTCATTCCCGCCATTCCAGGTATCAGCCTGGTGAATTGCCGTTGCACTCTTTCCATGGCAAGAACATCCTTCCGCAGATGGGGCGACCAAAACTGTACACAATACTCCAGATGCGGTCTCACCAGCACCTTGTACAGCTGTAGTAAGGTATCCCTATTCCTATACTCGAACCCCCTTGATATGAAGGCCAACATACCATTTGCCTTCTTAATCGCCTGTTGCACCTGCATGCTCTCCTTCAGTGACTGGTGCACAAGAACACCCAGGTCCCTCTGCACTTCCCCATCTCCCAATCTATTGCCATTTAGATAATAATCTACCCTCCTGTTTTTACCCCCAAAGTGGATAACCTCGCATTTATCCACATTATAGTGCATCTGCCACGTATCCGCCCATTCCCCCAACCTGTCCAAATCGCACTGTAGCCTCCTGACATCCTCATCAGAGCCCACCCCTCCTCCTAGTTTAGTGTCGTCAGCGAATTTGGAAATATTGCATCCAATTCCCTGATCCAGATCATTTATATATATATTGTGAACAGCTGGGGTCCCAGGACAGATCCTTGCGGCACCCCGCTGGTCACTGCCTGCCACTCCGAAAACGAGCCGTTTATTCCAACTCTCTGTTTTCTATCCGCCAGCCAGTTCTCTATCCACGTTAATACTTTGTGGCCACATCCTATTTAAATAGGATGAATTACATGGTTTTGCTAGCTTCTCAAGGATTGGATGTCTTCAATCTCCTTCTGCTCCCTGGGGTCCAGTCTGTGTACTCATTGCCTTGAGGCAGGACTGACAGAAAGCAATCTTTGTAAAACTGGTCATTTGGATTTGGCCTGCACACATGGAGTAGGTTGAAACCTCATTATTGTGCATGGTGGACTTGCAAAATGGTTCCTCTTTGGCCATAATTGGCACAAATTTGTGGTGTGTTTCTATGGTGAAAGTATCTCCACTGGCTACAGCTACCTGAAATTTAATGTGCAGTGACACCTAGACTTCCACGCTTAGTTAGTTATTAATTCGAATGCTTCAACAGCAGATGTAGTCAACTGCACAATCTTAATATAAAGAGCTCAACGTCGCTAATCCGGGCTGACCTGGAGGGAAATAACAACAGAAAATGCTGGAAAAACTCAGCAGGCCAGGCAACATCCGTGGAGAGAGAAATAGAGTCAACGTTTCAGATCGTTAGATTCTGTGTCACCTTCGCCTTGCACAAGGTGCTGTTACATCACATCTCACAAGTGGATCAGAGCTCGTGTACACTGCGCTACTCTCTTTTCGCCCTTCTCTTCCCCCGCCCCCCCCCCCCCCCCCCAAAAAAAAGTCGAGGCTGGTAGTCGACTGAAAATGTCAAAACGAGATTGATAGATTTTTGTTAGGGAAGGATATTGAGAAATATGGAACCAAGACGGGTAATTGGAGTTAAGAAATGGATCAGCTGTGATCCAATTGAATGGCGGAACAGGCTCAAGGGGCTGAATGATCTACACCTGTTCCTGGGTTCCACAGTTCAACCATGCCCAGATGTGCAGTGCACTAGTCCACCTTTTGGAATGGAGCTACAATTAGAGTAATGAAGATCGGATACTAATTGGGGAGAGCAGTATGTAGAGGTCACCGATGTTTGATTCAGCGAGCACTGTTCACTCGTCTATTGACTCATGAACATGATTGCACGTGATAGGCCAATGGATGGGAAGATCGGCATAGACCAGCGATGGCCTATTGGAGCAGGTTGGACTCTCGCCCACTTTTTTTTCCTTGAGTGAGCCTATTTTATGCAACAGCTGTTAGTAAATCATGTTTGTTTTTGCACTTTAGTGTGAAATGTAATTTTTCACGTGTGTAATAACTGTGATTGGAGCGACCTCTCCCCCTGTACATTCCAGATGTGTTGCTGCAGCTGCTGTGCATTCAGTCCCATCACGGTGCTGCTACCAGATAGGTGGCTGGTTAAACCGAATTCAACTTGCAAGAGTGGCAGATCTGTGGAACAGTTAATGAAGGCTTCGATTGGATAATTGTTGCTGCTGTGTGGAGTCTTGTAATGCAGTGTACACATGAGCTCTGATGCTTGTTAAAGTAATATTTGGTGTTCAAACCTCATGAATGCAATGCTTTGACTTGGGGAGTTTCTGGCATACCCACAACCACTAAGTAATTAATTTTTGGTACAGATTATGTCCCTTTATCAACTCGTAGACTTGGCCTTCATGTCCACCTGTGCCAACTGTTAGTACGTGGTTGCATTTCTGGCGTCCGGCTTTTTGAACTTTAAACAGTTCTCCCAGAATTGCTCCCAGACTTCCCTCCCCTTCATTACTGAAGACTTAAAATCCAGCAGGAAGACGGTCCCATGGGTGCCCGAGTGGTTGTTCATGTGAGTCTAGACTTTTGAGTGTTGGCGGTCATTTTGGTCATCACAGAATCCCCACAGTGCAGCTAGAGGCCATTTCGGCCCATCGAGCCTGCACCGACACATATCTCGCCCTATCCCCGTAACCCCACGTATTTAATCCCCTAACACTAAGGGTCAATTTATCATAGCCAAACCAACCTAACCCACACATCTTTGGACTGTGGGAGGAAACCGGAGCACCCGGAGGAAACCCACGCAGACACAGGGAGAATGTGCAAACTCCACACAGACAGTTGCCCGAGGCCAGATTTGAACCCGGGTCCCTGGCGCTGTGAGGCAACAGTGCTAACCACTATGCCACCGTGTCATGGAGAACATCGCACCCAAGTCTGATCCTGTCCTCGTGAGCCGTCCAAATGCATTCGCTTTTCAGTTGGCGTCACCGGATAGTGATCAGGAACGGAGAACCTGACTGATTTTTGTCCCCTCCCTAGCCCAGGGCCGCTGAGGCCTGCTGCAGCATCCCAGCTGCTGCTCTGGTTGAGCTGAGCTAATTTAGTACAGACCTGGGATTAAAACTTGAGGCATTCTAATCTGTGTGGCTGAGTTACATGCTGACATTACCAGCTGAACTATTGGTGGAGCTTATTTTAACAAACGGAATAAAAAGGGATTTGGTCAAATAAATAGAGAAACTGTTTCCGCGGGTTGGAAACCAGAGGACACAGATTTAAGATCATCGGTGAGGGGGGAAAGAGGAAAATGAGTTGTTGTGATCTGGAATGCACTGCCTGAAAGGATGGTGGCAGCAGATTCAATCTTAACTTGTAAAAGGGAATTGGATGAATACTTAAAAGGAAAAAAATTGCAGGGCTGTGGGGAAAGAGCAGGGGAGTGGGACTGATTGGAGAGCTCTTTCAAAGAGCCGGCACACACACGATGGGCCGAATGGCGGCCTCCTGTGCTGTAAGATTCTATGAAAATAGAGAAGTTCAACTTATTTACTGATGGCTTTATTATTGATGGTCTTTGTTTGTATAGAATGAAAGAAATGGATGTCCAGGGTAGTTGATGCAACTAATGCTGAAATTTATTTCATACATTTATAGTATGTTTTAAAAAAAAAAAAAGTAATTCTCTGGGTGTGGCGTCGCTGGCAATGCCAACATTTATTGCCCATCCCTAGTTGCTGAGTGAAGGTGGTGGTAACTGAGTGTCTTGCTGGACCACTTCAGAGGGCAGTTAAGAGTCAGCCATGTTGTTGTGGGACTGGAGTCACGTATAGAACGGCAGGCTTCCTTCCCTCAAGGACATTAGTGAACCTGTTGGGTTTTTAACGACAATCCGACAGCTTCACGCTCACTTTTACTGATGCCAGCTTTTTATTTCCAGAATATATATATATATTTTTTAAACTGGCTTCAAATCCTCAAACTTCCATGGTGGGATTTGAACTTGCGGTCTCTGGATTACTGGTCCAGCCCTATTGGATTACCAGTCTAGTTTGGAATCGAAATATTATAGGAATCAAATTATACGCATAAATGCAATGAAAGCCCACAGATGTCCTGCATACTTCTGCATTAATCTTTTAATTAACTGATCATCTTGAAATATTTTTGTTTTTAAATCTTTTTGTTAATCTCAAAAACCGGCAGAGACACAAATCGAGATGGATGCAGCACGATGACTTGAGCACTTGCTAATTGCTGCATCAGTCCCGTACGTAACCACTGGGCGGCGACAGATTTGTGTTGTTCCTGTATGTCATGGCTTTTTCTACTCTCTCTCTCTTTTAAGGCAAATCTAAAACCAAGCAGGGAAGACAATCCATCATTAACCCAGACTGGAACTTTGAGAAAATGGGAATTGGCGGCCTCGACAAGGAATTTTCCGACATCTTCCGCCGAGCTTTTGCTTCGAGAGTTTTTCCTGTAGATCTTGTGGAACAGATGGGTGAGTAGTCGCACAGGGTAATGATGCAGTGACTCTAAATGGGAATACTGGTGTAAACATTGAATAGACTTAACATACTCTTATTAATAAAATGTATATATCCTCGGGGCGGGCGGGGGTTGGGGGGGCTTTTCATTGCCTGACGCAATATAAAACATTTCTCAAGTTTTTTACTCCCCTCCCCCCACCAATCTTGCTTTTCTTTAGTATTTTCCTCCATGATTGCACTACTTGCTGCTGTGGGGCCTCTTGTCGGGTGGAGGCTAGTGATTGAGCTGCTGTCATCTCTGGCCCTTGTCAGTGTGGCTCTGATAGATTAGTGGGTGGTGCCGTTGAAGTGAAATGAACTGATGGCTCTGTTCTTGTCATCCTTCTTCTTTCCCTGCTCTCGCAAAAAAAAAAAACATTTTCTGAAGCTGATCACTTGGAGTTTCTCTTGGTTTTTAACCAAGGTCGATGAAACTTCCATTCTCTGCTGTTAACCAGTGCCTGGGACTGCAACACAAGTTTGAAGTAACTGCTATTAAATGCCACATTTCCTACCTGGTTTTTATCCACCTTTTTTATATGTATAAAAAAAAAAATATATATATGGCCTTGTGGAAGGAAAGATCTTGCTGTTATCCAACTGATCAACTTTCTACTGTGGAGTGTTCATTGGTCTTAATTCCTACTGCTTAACAGTCTTGGCCAATATTGTCAAGAAAGGATATGTTGCCCTGTGTTTAGTAACCAGGGGTTGCTTTTGAACATGGTGAATACCAGTGGGCTGCAATCTGGACAAGTAAATCAGTTTAAGATGATTAAAGGAGTTGATGGGGTAGATGGAGAGAAACTATTTCCTCTGGTGGGGGGTGTCCAGAACAAGGGAGCATAACCTTAAAATTAGAGCCAGGCCGTTCAGGAGTGATGTCAGGAAGCATTTCTTCACACAAAGGGGAGTGGAAATCTGGAACTCTCTCCCCAAAAAGCTGTTGAGGCTGGGGGTCAATTGTAAATTTCAAAACCGATTTTTGTTAGGCAAGGATTTTTAAGGGTTACATAACCGAGGTGGGTAGATGGAGTTGGCTGCAGATCAGCCATGATCTAATTGAATGGCGGAACAGCTTGGGGGGGGGGGGGGGGCTTTTTTAAATTCATTTATGGGATGTGGGTGTCGCTGGCAAGGCCAACATTTATTGCCCATCCCTAATTGCCCTTGAGAAGGTGGTGGTGAGCCGCCACCTTGAACCGCTGCAGTCTGTGTGGTGAAGGTACTCCCACAGTGCTGTTAGGGAGGGAGTTCCAGGATTTTGACCCAGCGACGATGAAGGAACAGCAATATATTTCCAAGTCAGGATGGTGTGTGACTTGGAGGGGAACTTGGAGGTGGTGGTGTTCCCATGCGCCTGCTGCCCTTGTCCTTCTAGGTGGAAGAGGTCGCGGGTTTGGGGGGTGCTGCCGAAGAAGCCTTGGCTATATAGCCTACTCCCGCTCCTATATTCCCACACATTTGCTTGGGATTATTATTACCTTGGTAATGGGTTTAATTCCAGTTCCCTTGACTTGAATGAAGCACCTTTTGATGCAGGCAATGGAAGGTTCGCCACTCAATGAAATGCAACTTTACTGGAGGTTCTTGCATGAGGTGTTCATAGTCCAGCCCCATTCCTTCTTGTAATCAAATGTAGGGTGTCCAGTGATACAACATACACCCTGTATGAGATGTAATGTTAAATGTTCTCCTGTAATTCTGAAATGTTCTTAGAAAATCACATTATTTAAAATCATTCTTCTCATTACACTGTGCAACCTTTGGGTAAAAGATTAGAGTTTAGGCTGGTGTAAATTTACCAACTAGTTTCTCTCTAAGTTTATAGAATGAATTGGGCAGTAGCACGGAAAAGTCGCCCTTAATCCAGACATTTTAGTGGGGGGGGGGAGGAGGAGACCATTTTTAAACGAACTGCTTCCACTCGTCCTTCCTGGTGACGCTCCTCTCATCGTCCCTATTGTATTTGTAAGAAGAAAACGAAGACTTGCATTTATATAGCGCCTTTCACGACCGCAGGACGTCCCAAAGCGCTTTACAGCCAATTAAGTACTTTCGCAGTCTCGTCACAGTTATAATGTAGGAAACGCGGTAGTCAATTTGCACACAGCAAGCTCCCACAAACTGCAGTCTGATAATGACTAGATAATCTGTTGTAGTGATGTTGATTGAGGGATAAATATTGGCCAGGACACCAGAGGGATAACTCTCCTGCTTTTCTTCAATGGAATTTTTTACGTCCACCCGAGAGCAGACGGGGCCTTGGTTCAACGTCTCGTCTGAAAGATGTAACGAGTGTTCGCATCAAAACGCAGCAGCCTCTTGGCACTATCTGGCCAGGCCAGGATAGTAAGGCAGTGTGCCCACAGGCACTGCAGTCTTCATAACCTTGAGGATTGGCTTGTTGCAGGTCAACCACGATGTTCTGTTGAGATGGTGCTTCTCCTAACCGGTCACTAATCAATCCAATAAGGAATTCCGGAACAATCCTCTTTGCTCAGAGTGGTGAGAATGTGGAACTCGCTGCCATATGGAGTGGTTGAGGCAAATAGAAAGAAAAAAGAAAGAAAGAAATAGCATAGATACGTTGAAGGGGAAGCTCGTTAAGTACATGAGGGAGAAAGGAATAGATGAATATGTCGATACGATGAGATGAAGTAAACGAGTGGGAGAAGGTTTGTATGGAGCAGAAACACCAGCATAGCTTGTTTGTTGCTGTGCTGTAAATTCTGTAACCAGTGGGATAGATCCAGAATAGTAAATAACCAGGGAATCCACGAGTGGAGCTAATTTACAGAACAAACGGGAAACTGTACAGCCTCCGTCGCCTTCAGTCCAGATCCAAGGTCGTCCCTTCCTCTGTCGTTGAATTACAGTATGCAGATGACGCTTGCGTCTGCGCACACTCGGAGGTCGAACTCTAAGCCATCATTAACACCAGAGTACAATGGCAACATGTTCCCATAAAGGTCAAGGGTGGGACCAACAAGCCCAGGGAACCTTGGATGTCAAGGGATATACGAGAATGGATTAGGGGAAAAAAAGGGGGGCTTTTGGCAGATACGAAGGACTAAAGACAGAGGAAGCCCTAGAAGAGTATAAAAAGTGCAGGGGGATACTTAAAAAAGAAATTAGGAGAGCAAGGAGGGGCCATGAAATAACACTGGCGAGCAAAATAAAGGAAAATCCTAAGGTGTTTTATAAGTATATTAAGGGCACGAGGATAACTAGGGAAAGAGTAGGGCCCATTAGGGACCAAAGTGGCAAGCTGTGTGTAGAGCCAGAGGATGTAGGTTTTAAATGAATTTTTTGCATCTGTGTTCACTATGGAGAAGGACGATGTGGACATAGAAATCGGGCAGGGGGACTGTGATATACTTGAACATATTAACATCGAGAGGGAGGAGGTACTAGCGGTTTTAGCAGGCTTAAAAGTGGATAAATCCCCAGGCCCAGACGAGATGTATCCCAGGCTACTATGTGAGGCAAAGGAGGAGATTGCAGGGGCTCTGACACAAATTTTCAGAACCTCTCTGGCCACAGGGGATGTGCCAGAAGACTGGAGAACAGCTAACGTAGTACCATTATTCAAGAAGGGTAGTAGGGATAAACCAGGGAATTACAGGCCAGTGAGCCTAACATCAGTGGTAGGGAAATTATTGGAAAACATTCTGAGGGACAGAATTAGTCTCCACTTGGAGAGGCAAGGATTAATTAGGGATAGCCAGCATGGCTTTGTCAAGGGAAGATCATGTCTGACCAATTTGATTGAATTTTTCGAGGGGGTGACTAGGTGTGTGGATGAGTGTAGTGCAGTGGATGTGGTTTACATGGATTTCAGTAAGGCTTTTGATAAAGTCCCGCATAGGAGACTGGTCAGGAAGGTAAGAGCCCATGGGATCCAGGGTGCCTTGGCACATTGGATCCAAAACTGGCTTAGTGGCAGAAGGTAGAGGGTGATGGTGGAAGGTTGTTTTTGTGACTGGAAGCCTGTGTCCAGTGGGGTACCGCAGGGATCGGTGCTGGGTCCCTTGCTGTTTGTGGTCTACATTAATGATTTGGATGTGAATGTAAAAGGTATGATCAGTAAGTTCGCAGATGACACGAAAATTGGTGGGGTGGTGAATAGCGAGGAGGGAAGCCTCAGGCTACAGGACGATATAGATGGGTTGGTCAGATGGGCGGAACAGTGGCAAATGGAATTTAACCCTGAAAAGTGTGAGGTAATGCATTTTGGACGGACTAACAAGGCAAGGGAATACACAATGAATGGTAAGACCCTTGGAAAGACAGAGGATCAGAGGGACCTTGGTGTGCATGTGCATAGATCCCTGAAGGCAGCAGAACAGGTGGATAAGGTGGTTAAAAAGGCATATGGGATACTTGCCTTCATTAGCCGAGGCATAAATATAAGAGCAGGGAGGTTATGATGGAGCTGTACAAAACGCTGGTAAGGCCACAGCTGGGGTACTGTGAGCAGTTCTGGTCGCCACACTATAGGAAGGATGTGATTGCTTTGGAGAGGGTGCAGAGGAGATTTACCAGGATGTTACCTGGGCTGGAGCGCTTCAGCTATGAAGAAAGACTGGACAGGCTGGGGTGGTTTTCCTTGGAGCAGAGAAGGCTGAGAGGGGACCTGATTGAGGTGTACAAAATTATATGGGGCATAGATAGGGTAGATAGAAAGGAACTTTTCCCCTTGGTAGAGGGGTCAATAACAAGGGGGCATAGATTCAAGGTAAGGGGCAGGAGGTTTAGAGGGCATTTGAGGAAAAACTTTTTCACCCAGAGGGTGGTTGGAATCTGGAACTCACTGCCTGAAAGGGTGGTCGAGGCAGGAACCCTCAACATTCAAGAAGCATTTGGATGAGCACTTGAAAGGCCATAGCATACAAGGCTACGGACCAAATGCTGGAAAATGGGATTAGATTAGATTAGACAGGGCTTGATGGCCGGCGTGGACGCGATGGGCCGAAGGGCCTTTTTCTGTGCTGTATAACTCCATGACCTTCACCGAAGCGTACGAGAGCATGGGCCTTACACTAAACATCCGTAAGACAAAGGTCCTCTACCAATCTGCCCCCGCCACACAGTACTGCCCCCCCGATTATCAAAATTCATGACACAAGCCTTGGACAACGTGGACCATTTTCCATACCTCAGGAGCCTACTGGCAACAAGGGCAGACATCGATGACTAAGTCCAACATTGCCTTCAGTGTGCCAGTGCAGCCTTCGGTTGCCTGAGGAAGAGCGTGTTTGAAGACCAGGTCCTCAAACCCGGCACCAAGCTCATGGTCTACAGAGCAGTAGTAATACCTGCCCTCCTGTATGCCTCAGACATGGACCATGTACACCAAGCACCTCAAAACACTGGAGAGGTACCACCAACGCTGCCTCCGCAAGATCCTGCAAATCCATTGGCAGGATAGGCGCACCAACGTCAGTGTTCTTGCTCAGGCCAGCATCGAAGCTTTGACCACGCTCTATCAACTCCGATAGACAGGTCACATTGTCCGCATGCCCGATACGAGACTCCCAAAACAAGCGCTCTACTCGGAGCTCTGACACAGCAAGAGAGCCCCAGGTGGGCAGAGGAAACGCTTCAAGGACACCCTCAAAGCCTCCTTGAAAAAGTGTAACATCCCCACCGACACCTGGGAATCCCTGGCCCAAGACCGCACAAAGTGGAGGAGAAGCATCCGGGAAGGCGCCAAATACCTCGAGTCTCTTCGCCGGGAGCAAGCGGAAGCCAAGCGCAAGGAGCGCACGTCAACCCAAGCACCCCACCCACCTGCCGTCTGCCCCACCTGTGACAGAGACTGTAGGTCCCGACTTCACCTGAGAACTCATTTTTAATGTGGAAGCAAGTCCTCTTTGGCTCCGAGGGACTGCCTAAGGAGAAGAGATAGACCTGTTTGTTGCTGCGCTGTAAATTCTATGTAACCAGTGAGTGATAGATACAGAATAGTAAATAACCAGGGAGTCCACGAGTTAATAAAAAGCCCTGCGCCTAATGCAATTTCTGAATCCAAACTAGAAATTCCTGTTTACAAGCTCGGCTAGTCTAGGGTTAAAAAAAAATTACATTTGCACCAGTTCAAAAATATTAATTTGAATCGGTGCCCAAAAGCCTTGACTTGGGGCAGGGGGGGGACAGTGATTGAATTACGTTGCTGCTCTCTCTCTCCATTCAATGTTTTCACTTTCTACCATTCATGTGATGTCTGATTCCTCTGCTGTATTGTGGCCAGATTGCATGGGTCACACACCTGCTTCAGTGGGCGAGGTTCTGCTCCGTGAGGATTAGTGGCGGCTGACAGCAAACCTCCCAGGTCCAAGCCGTGATCCACCGGCACACCTGGCTTATCACCTGAACTTCGAAACACCCCAACAGCACGCCGCGCAGAAGTAAAAGACGAAGTAATAACCTTTAATGCGCCATCTTCGAAATGCCATCTAAACCCTGATAAAAAGTTAATTTAGCGAAAGGCTTAACTTGCCAGCATTGTGGGGTCATCTCTTCGATTGGCTGTCAAACATTCAGGTGGTTTCATTACTGGGACAATGTTGACGTGTCCAGAATGTGCGCTCAACATTTTCTGGCATGGCTTCAGATTCTTGGCTTGTTTAAGCAGCTGTGCACTTATTTCATTAGTAAAAGGAGTCTGTGTTTTTGTGTGTGTACATCTTTTTCCAAAAATGTGGCTATCTTTCTTCCCTTCCCCTCTCCCTCCCCCTCCCCTCACTCCCACTAAAGTTTGGGGGGGGGGGTGATATTTCCAGGATCTATCCTTGTGTTTAACATAATTTAGGTACTAAGTCTCTTTGAAGTAGTTCCTTTGAGAATCTGTTTGTTTAAGATGCTTTACGCCGATAGAGTAGGAAAGTTGGGGGATTTATTGTAATCCTTTAAGTTCTGCTCTAGCACTTCTGCACTGCACCATATAATGCGACAGGATTAACATTTGTTAGGCTATCTGGAGCATTCCTTTTTTATAGGAATAAAGAGCAGGCCTAAGCATAAGTGATTTGAGGCATTCTCCACATATTGGGACATTTTGTGGTGCAATTTGGGCTTGGGTTGCTTTTGCCTGTGTATATTATAAAAAACTCCTTCCTTTCTCCACTCCTGTCCCTTGATTTTCTTGCTCCATGTGAAGGTGCTAACTCTTGCAGGGGTGCAGGTTTTGGACCTCATTAAGTGGCCATTGGTTGTGTGTGCTTTGGTAGACTATTTGGCCATGCAAGGCATCACAGCAGGACCCAGTGCTGTCCTTGTGAATGACCAGTCTGGCAAGGGTCACAGAATAGTCATCAGGAGTGGAACCCACTGTGCTTGTTGTTTCTCTCTTTCTCTCCCCCCCCCCCCTCTTAACCCTGTAACAATAAGGGCTATAGTACAACCTACTGTTACACAGACTGAGATCAGCTAACGCAGCAAAGACTTAGATTCCAACCTGGGTCCTTCTGGTCTGTGTCGCTTAATGCCACAATGGGTGGTGATTTAACACAGAGCTATCGGGGGAGCTTATCAAAATCTTTGCTCAGATGTAGGAATGTTCACCTGTGAGTCACTAGATAGCAGATGAATGGGGTTCTGTGATTAGTGAAATATTTTTCAATTCTAACTATGTTACGGTCTTCAGTACAACAAAAACCTCAGGTCAGGTTTGGATGAAAGGGTGATTGAAGAAAGTTAAATTATCCCTTCTCTATTCCTCCAAGACTGGTAAACATGAAATCACATTTAGAGATGGCAGTGGCACAGATTCAGATGCTGTGTGCCAGGGCACGGTGGAGATGAAGAATCTTTGTAGCAGTCCTACACATGTGGGCTTCCAGCTTGCTCGTGCTGTTTAATAAAAGCAGGTAGGGGCCAGTTGTTGTCGTCATCAGCATCTTGGGCTGTTGTCTGATACTTCGGTTCATGTGCTCATAACACCTCGTACCGCAGGCCGGGGTACAACTCGTGTCAGACAGAAGGACCAAAGGAGTGGGACGGGGCAAGGTGAAGTGGAAAGGCTGAGAGTTGGTGAAAGTAAGCAGGGTGACTCCAGCAGTCAGCTATTGCATATTAGAACTACGCTGGCATCATTCATGGTGTAACCTTCTCCCTCCCTCTATTTCTAATTCTTGTTCGCACATGGATGAAAGGATGAGCAGGCCATTTCCTGTCAGTATTCCTGTGCAAAGTCATTTGGAACATGGTGTGAGCACAGCCAGAGTTGAATTCTTTCCCTTTTTCTCACCTTGTATGTGGCACCTTCCCCACCCCCTTTCTGGGATGTAAGGTGCCAATCGTGGCTCAGTTGGTAGCACCCTCTCCTTCGAGTCAGAAGGTTGTGGATTCACGTCCCACTCCAGAGACTTCAGCACATAAATCTAGGCTGACACTCTGAGGGAGTGCTGCACTGTCAGAGGCGCTGTCTTTTTCGGATGAGAAGTTAAACCAGTCTGCCGCCTCAGGCGGACGTAAAAGATCCCATGAAAATATTTAGAAGCCCCGGTATCCTGGCTAATATTTATCCCTCCATCATTACTGGTCAGTATCACATTGCTGTTTGTGGGAGCTTGCTGTGCGCAAATTGGCTGCTGCGTTTCCTACATTACAACAGCGACTCCACTTCAAAAGTACGTCCTTGGCTGTAAAGTGCTTTGGAACGTCCTGAGGTCGTGAAATGCAATTGATTCTTTCATTCTAACCAGGAATGACTTTAGCTCCTAACACTGCATGATGCAGCTCACCAACAGGATATGTGATCTTTAATTTTTACCCCAATCAGCTTGTCCTTGCATCTTCATGTGCAGTCCTTTGATGTTTCTCTGTTTCCTTCCTCTGCTTCTTGCATGTTCTCTCAAGTTATCCCAGATCCTTCTGATTTTATCTATTTAAAAAAAATTGAAACATCAGACAAGGTTCCTGCTCCTGATTACTAATATATTACCACTGGAAAGTCGGTGTATGAGGATCTCTGGTGACGGGGGCAGGATTGTACTTGGCCACGATGCACCCCCTGGTTGAATGGCCCGACAACATTCACGGTCTAGGTTCACAGATGAAGAGCTACTCGACCAGCTGTTGCCTGTGGAAGCCGTATTGCACAACGGGAGGTGGGGAGTCGATTGGGAGGGGGGATTGATGAGAGAAAATGTGAAACTTGGTGGTGTCCGTATGCAGCCTCCCGCCACCCCCCCCCCCCCCCCCCCAGACTCAGGTGACTGGGCTTCAGGAGCCACCAGTGAAACCGAATGTTCTAATTAATGCTTCTTAGCACCAGGTAGCTGAGAACAAATATTAAATAATTCTCCTGAGTTTTTTGTTTACATTATCGAGAGAAACTTTGTCAGTGGCCTTATGAGAGGAGCTTTCTGCCTAATTAACATTTATTACAAGTGTCTGGAGTTTTCCTTTTTCAGTAGCTTGGCAAATTGTCAATGTCAGTCAACTATGGCATTCAAAGCGCTAAAGTGGTGTTTGTTTTTGATGTAGATTTTCTCTTTAATCTTTACAAGTTGACGAATTAATAGCACTCGGCATTCACCGGTTAACCACGTAACTAACACCCGAGGAGGTTTACAGTAGCTTGCATTCCAAGCTACAGTGAGGAGAAATTCTGTGTAGAATTAACTCTGTGGCATTGTTCAATAGAACAGTTAACATTAGAAGCTGTGACTGTGCTGCTACTTCAAGTTGCTCATTGGCAAATTCAGGCCTCCTCCTTTACCTTATTGATGTTGCCCCTTCTCCTCCCCCATGGGGGGAACAATTAAATGTGCAGGATTTTCATTGTATGGTTTTGGGGGAAACCTTTTTTAAAACAAAAATATATTTTTTTAATTACATAGAATTTACAGCATAGAAACAGGCCATTCGGCCCAACTGGTCGATGCTGCACAGGTGGTTCCTCCCACCCCTCTTCATCTAACCCTAGCAGCGTAACAATTTTTTAATTGTGAATCTGTGCTCCAAGGAGAATGCAGCTTAGCACTGCGTGACCTGGCCCCTTCTCTTCTTGCCTCCTCCCAGCTTGAAATGCTTGCACCTCTTGAAGGCCAGCGTTCCTTTGGGCGGACAGTTGGGCTCCGTGCATTCCACCTTCAGCACAATCATCTTCGCGGCTTTAGCCCTCTATCGGAATACAGCCTTTGTCCACCGTAACCGCTTTGCTTTCTGTCGTAACGCCTCTAAATGTGGCATGAGCACAGCTGTTGTTTTTTTTTTCTGGCTGTGCTTAACCCAATTTACCTTTTTCAGATGGTTTTGTTTTGGGGTGGTTCCAAACAGCTTGTGTAACTTTAAATGGGGCGGTCGAGTGTTGTCCCCTACCCCTTCTAACTGCCTGTAACAATTAACACCATTTTTTTGCTGGGTGTTTGTATCATTAGGGCAAATGATTTGGTGTGGCATGATCTTTTGTTGAGTTGCTATGATTACTGTCATTGTGCAAGAGCTGTCCCAGATGCAGTGACAATGTTGGTGTCTGAGCAATAAATTACTTGCCTTAATAATAATGCAAAAAACGTCTTTAAGAAATAGCGCTCTGCAGCTCCAGTTTGGTGCATGTTGCTTGCCCTCGGTGCCCTTTATGGGTTAAACCTTGGTGTGGCAGTGCAGGATGCTGGGGATTGGTGGAGAATCCAGAGATGACTGCTTCCAGCCTAGCTCCTTATTAAATATTTGCTGACTACTTCTATTTGGATTTTCCCAGGTTGTGATAATTATCAATATTGTGGATCAAATACTTTGCTCATCATTCAAAGCTACTTAATGCAACTTGTATGAGTTGGGGGGGGGGAACCAGCTTTGCATCATCAGGAGTACAGAAAGAAGAATTTGCCTCTAGAACTTTTCACAACCTCAGGACATCCCAAAGCACTTTTGAAGTGCAGTCACAGTTGCAATGTAGGGAAAGGCGGCAGTCAATTTGTACACGGCAAGACCCCACAAACAGCAATGAGTTAATCTCCAGATAATCATGTTTTTTGGTGATGCTGCTGAAGGATAAATATTGGCCAGGACACTGGGGAGACTCCCCTGCTCTTCTAATCGATGATATACAGGAAACTTGCGATTAACCGGCCCCTAAATAACCAGAAATGTCGGTTAACTGGCAAAATTCAGGAGTCTGTTTCAGCTAACTTTTATAACTTGCACAGCAACAAATTGAGGAAGGCAAGGGTTTGGCTGCAGCTGTTGCTAAGCTACAGAGACGCTTGCAACTTGTGGACGTTGTTCTGAAGCTGGGTTTGTTGCTTCATACGGAGCTCTAAGGTCCGTATCTTTCACTATAGCGTTCGGTTATCCGGAATTGTTGCTGAACCGGCACCACATCGGTCCCGTCCGTGCCGGATACCAGAAAGTTTCCTGTATGATCTATTCCCATGATTCCGTATCCGTTTAGTAAGCTTCATTGGGTATTTTTGCAGGTCAATACAATTAGGTACGTATGCTTCTCTTGTCCCTCAAACAGCCCCAGCTGTGATGGCCACCTATTCACCACTTGTCCCCATAACCTCTTGCCTGTTTCCTTCTCTCTTTTATTAATGTAGTAAAACCAAAAGTCCTCCAGTGGAAAACAAGATTATATTTCTCCACCAGTGTGTGCACATGCTCTTTATAATCAAGGTAAGGAGTATAATATAAAGGTACCCTTTGATTAATACCATGCCCTTTTAAGAATCGTATCCCTCCACTGCTCCAATCTGGGGAAAGGGTAATTACCAGCACCTCCAATATAGTGCATTTAAAATTGATAAAACAAAATCTGCAACCCTCCCCCCACCCCCAATGATCTAATGTGACTCATCCTGGATTCTTTACCTTGGTTCAAGACCATTCTCAAACATGTGCTAGGATTCCATGCCTGGTTCATATCTCCAGTAGGTGTCCTAGCTTGAGGACAGGTGACCAAAAGCCTTGGAGGTAGGTTTTAAGGAGCATCTTTACATAGGATTACATAGGATATAGAGTTAAATGGGCTTGATCTAGTAGCCATTACAGAGACGTGGTTGCAAGGTGGCCAAGGTTGGGAACTAAATGTTCCAGGGTACTTGACGTTTTGAAAAGACAGGCAGAATGGAAAACGAGGGGGAGTAGCCCTGATAATAAAGGATGACATAAGGACAGTAGCGAGAAAGGATCTCGGCTCGGAAGATCAGGAAGTAGAATCAGTATGGGTGGAGATAAGGAATAACAAGTGACAGAAAACACTGGTGGGAGTAGTATATAGGCCCCCTAACAGTAGCTATACTGTTAGATAGAATATTAATCAAGAAATAGTAGGAGCTTGTAACAAAGGTAATGCAATAATCGTGGGAGACTTTAATCTTCATAGACTGGACAAACCAAATTGGCAAAGGCAGTCTGGAGGACAAGTTCATGGAATGCATTCGGGACAGTTTCCTAGAACAATATGTCATGGAACCAACCAGGAAACAGGCTATTTTAGATCTTGTATTGTGTAATGAGACAGGGTTATTTAGCAATCTTCTGGTAACGGATCCTCTAGGGCAGAGTGATCATATGATAGAATTTCACATTAAGTTTGAGAGTGACTTGCCTAAGTCCGAAATTCGATTCTTAAACTTAAATAAAGCCAGTTACATAGGTATGAGGGGTGAGTTGGCTAAGATAGATTGGAAAAGTAGATTAAAAGGTATGGCGGTATATAACCAATGGCTAGCATTTAAAGGAATATTTCATAATTCTCAACAAAAATACATTCCATTGAGAAACAAAAACTCCACGGGAAAAGTGAGCCATCCGTGGTTAACTAAAGAAGTTAAGGATAGCATTAGATTGAAAGACGCTTAACATTGTGAAGAATGATACTAAGCCTGAGGATTGGGAGAGTTTCAGAAACCAGCAAAGGTTGACCAAAAAATTGATAAAGGCAAAAAATAGAATGAGTGAAAACTAGCAAGAAATATAAAAACAGATTGTAAGAGCTTCTACAAGTATGTAAAAAGGAAGAGAGTAGCACAAGTAAGTGTTGGTCCCTTAGAGGCTGAGATGGGAGAAATTATGAGGAATAAGGAAATGGCAGAAACATTAAACAAATATTTTTGTATCTGTCTTCACAGCAGAAGACACAAAGCATACCAAAAATGGTAGGGAACCAAGGGTCTCATGAGGGTGAGGAACTTAATGTAATTAATATAAGTAGAGAAAAAGTACTAGAGAAATTAATGGAACTAAAAGCCGACAAATCCCCTGGACCTGACGACCTACATCCAAGGGTTCCAAAAGAGGTAGCTGCAGTGATAGTGGATGCATTGGTTTTGATCTTCCAAAATTCCCTAGATTCTAGAATGGTCCCAGCAGATTGGAAGGTAGCAAATGTAATGCCGCTATTCAAGAAAGGAGGGAGAGAGAAACGGGGAACTACAGGCCAGTTGGCCTGGTATCAGTCGTCTGGGGAAAATGCTGGAATCCATTGTTAAGGAAGTGGTACAGGGCACTTAAAAAAATGATCAGAGTCAGCATGGTTTTATAAAAGGGAAATCGTGTTCGACAAATGTATTAGTTTTTTGGGGATGTAAATAGCAGAGTAGATAAAGGGGAACCTGTGGATGTAGTATATTTAGATTTCCAAAAGGCATTCAATAAGGTGCCACGTAAAAGGTAATATAAGGGCTCATGGGGGTGGGGATAATGATAGAGGATTGGTTAACGGATGGAAAACAGAGTAGGGATAAACTGATCTTTTTCAGGTTGGCAGGCTATGACTAGTGGGGTGCCGCAAGGATCTGTGCTGGGGCCTCAGCTATTTACAATTTATATTAATGAGCTAGATGAAGGAGGGACCGAGTATAATGTATCCAAGTTTGCTGATGATACAAAGCTAGATGGGACAGTAAGCTGTGAGGAGAACACAGAGTCTGCAAAGGGATATAGATAGACTGAGTGAGTGGGCAGTAAGGTGGCAGATGGACTATAATGTAGGGAAATGTGAGGTTAGTCACTTTGGTAGGAAGAATAGAAAAACAGAATCTTTTTTAAATGGTGAGAAACTTTCAAATGTTGGTGTTCAGAGAGGTTTGGGTGTCCTTGTGCAAGAAACACAAAGCTAGCATGCAGGTACAGCAAGCAATAAGGAAGGCAAATGGCATGTTGGCCTTTATTGCAAGGGGGTTGGAGTATAACAGTAAGGAAGTCTTGCTACAATTGTACAGGGCCCTGGTGAGACCACACCTGGAGTACTGCGCACAGTTTTGGTCTCCTTAATTAAGGAAGGATATACTTGCCTTGGAGACGGTGCAACAAAGGTTCACTAGATTGATTCCTGGGATGAGAGGGCTGTCCTATGAGGAGAGATTGTGTAGAATGGGCCTATACTCTCTGGAGTTTAGAAGAATGAGAGGTGATCTCATTGAAACATACAAGATTCTGAAGGGGATTGACAGGGTAGATGCTGAGAGGTTGTTTCCCCTGGCTGGAGAGTCTAGAACTAGGGGTCACAGTCTCAGGATAGGGGGTCGGCCATTTAAGACTGAGATGAGGAGGAGTTTCTTCACTCAGAGGGTTGTGAATCTTTGGAATTCTCTGCCCCAGAAGGCTGTGGATGTTGAGTCGTTGAGTATATTCAAGGCTAAGATAGACAGATTTTTGGACTCCAGGAGAATCAAGGGATATGGAGATCGGGCGGGAAAGTGGAGTTGAAGTGGATGATCAGCCATGATCTTAATGAATGGCGGAGCAGGCTCGAGGGGCCGTATGGCCTACTCCTGCTCTTATTTCTTATGTTCTTGTAAAGCACAGAAACAGGCCATCCAGCGTTTATGCTCCACTCGAACCTCCTCCCGTCTTTCCTCATCTAACTATCCACATCACCCTCTATTTCCCCCCTCCCTCATGCGCTTATCTAGCCTTTTAAATGCATCTATACTATTTGCTTCAACCACTCCCTGTGGTAGCGAATTCTACATACTCACCACTCTCTTGGTAAAGAAGTTTCTTCTGAATTCCCCATTTGATTTCTTGGTGACTATCTTACATTGATGGCCTCTAGTTTTGCTCTTTCCCCACAAGTGGAAACATTCTCCCTGTGCCTACTCTATCAAAACCTTTTTCATAATTTTAAAAACCTTTATTTGGTCACCCCTCCGCCTTCTCTTTTGAAGAGAAAAGTGACCCAGCTTGTTCATCCTTTACTGGGTATAACCTTTCAATTCTGATATTACCCTTGTAAATCTTTTTTGCACCCTCTCCAGTGCCTTTGTGTATTTGTCCTGAGAGATCCATATGCTCTTCTTACCCCATTTAGATTCTTATTTTCCAAGTAATATGTGACCTCTTAACAAAATGTAATACCTCACATTTATCTGTGTTGAAATCCATCTGTCTTAAAGGAGGAAAGCGAGGCAGAGTGGCTTAGGAAGGAAATTCCAGAGCTTGGGGCCTAGGCAGCTGAAGCCACGGCTGCCATTGGTGGAGCTAAGGAAACTGGGGATGCGCAAGAGGTTAGAATTGGAGGAGCGCAGAGATTTCTGAGGGTTGTAGGGCTGGGGGAAGGTTACAGAGATGGGGAGGGGGTGAGTCCTTGGAGGGATTTGAAAACCAGGATGAGAATTTTAAAATTGAGGCGTTGCTGGATCAGGAGCCAATCTATGTCGGCGAGCACAGAGGTGATGGGTGATGACCAACACCAATACAAGGGAAAGTGGGCCTTTCTGAATAATTCAATAATTGAAAGTGCTGGTAAACCACAATGTCTCTTCTGATTGGAAGAGTCTTTGGTGATTTTAATACAATGGACAACTCTGCCAAAAAATATGCCAGACGTATGCATCTTCAGCCTTTTGAGGAATTTTGAAACTTATCCATATCTTGGGCTGGGTAATCCTATATATTTCCAAAATTTGTTACATTTACAATACGAATTCTGGAAGGCTGAATGTGGAAGTGAGTAGTTTTCATTGCTAATTTGTTTTTTAAAAATTAATTGGGGATGCAGTGCGCACATTAATCAATCTTCCAGAACTTAAACACATAGATCTTTAATAAAACATCTGTTATTTTATTAATCAGTTACAAATGAGAACTAGCTGTAGAAAAGGCTACAGAAATGTGTCTCGGGAGAGTAGGGTTGAGATTCAGCCTGTGGTTAGGCAGCTCTGACCTCCTGAGTTTTGTGTGAAGTTCAATCCAGTATTTAAGGGCCAGCTGTGATTAAAATAAATATAATTACATTTTTAATATACTTACACAAATGTGTTGTACCTGTACTAATTACCTTGCTTCAAGCCTATCCTGCAAGAGGAGGCAGTGTCCAGCTGTTTGGTTCTTCCTTCACTAGTATTTCTTGTAACTTTTTTGTTAAAACCCCTCAGTAAATACAGTATTGTGCAGTGTGGTGCAGTAATGGGCTGTGTGGCACTATAGGGGTTGCCTGTTTCCCAGTGGCTTGTTTAGCTGCAGTCTGTCAGCATGCCTAAGCTGGGAGCAGTTCGGCATTTCATCTTTGAACTTCACTCATCGCCCAATCCTACCTCACACACACCTTCCCCACATACAACAGGGATCGGATTGCCACTTAGTACTTATTAATGGCTTGTGCCTGACACTAATTTGGCATGAGTGGTCTGATTTTTGTTTCTTGTTCACCTCGGTGTAAAATTAGCTAACAGGATAGCAGCAGTGACTCTTGTCATGGCTGTTAGTCGCTCCGGTTCTATCGATTGTCGAGATTTGCTGAACCTTATTAATTGCAGTGGCTTGAAGGGCTGCGATACTGCACACCGGATAGAATGAAACTGCTGCTGCGCATCTCCCGGGCAGCTGTGGCGGCTCTGACCTGCCAATGCAGGCAGTTTTAAAATTTTCAACTCCACATTTTGTTTGAGTTTTGTCACTTGGCAACAGTTATACTGTCAAAAAAGCGGCTGAACTCCGATGCCCCTGTTGCTTATTGAATAAAGGCACCACCTGCTGTAGAGATGATCCGTATTAACCAGTGCCAAATAGATATTGCTAACTAACCACAGGTGTGCCTACCGTGACACCGTTTTAACCACATTTTAGCATAAACTCCTTACACATCTGCTCACTGATGCCCAGTTTGGGTTCCGCCAAGACCACTCAGCTCCCGACCTCATTACAGCCTTCGTCCAAACATGGACAAATGAGCTGAATTCCAGAGGTGAGGTGAGAGTGACTGCCCTTGACATCAAGGCAGCATTTGACAGAGTGTGGCATCAAGGAGTCCTAGTAAATCTGGAGTCACTAGGAATCGGGGGGGGAAAACTCTGCACTGGTTGGAGTCATAAGTAGCACAAAAGAAGATGGTTGAAGGTCAATCATCACATCCCCAGGACATCGCTGCAGTGTTCTAGGCCCAACCATCTTCAGCTGCTTCATCAATGACCTTCCCTCCAACATAAGGTCAGAAATGGGGATGTTCGCTGATAACTGTACAAGGTTCCGCGCCATTCACAACTCCTCAGATAATGAATCCGTCCATGCCCGCATGCAACAAGACCTGGACGACGTTCAGGTTTGGGCTGATAAGTGGCAGGTAACATTCGCGCCACAGAAGTGCCAGGCAATGACCATCTACAACAAGCGAGAGTCTAACCACCGCCTCATGACATTCAACAGCATTATCATCAACATCCCGGGGGGGTCACCATCGACCAGAAACTTAACTGGACCGGACCAGCCACATAAATACTGTGGCAACAAGAGCAGGTCAGAGGCTGGGTATTCTGCGGCGAGTGTCTCCCCTCCTGACTTCCCCAAAGCCTTTCTACCATCTACAAGGCACAAGTAAGGAGTGTGATGGAATACTCTCCACTTGGATGGATGAGTGCAGCTCCAACAACACTCAAGAAGCTCGACACCATCCAAGACAAAGCAGCCCGCTTGATTGGCACCCCATCCACCACCTTAAACATTCACTTCCCCCACCACCAGCGTACCATGGCTGCAGTGTGTACCATCTACAAGATGCACAGCAGCACCTCCCAAACCCGTGACCTCTACCACCTAGAAGGACAAGGGCAGCAGGCACATGGGAACACCACCACCTCCAAGTTCCCCATCAAGTCTAAAACACCATCCTGACTTAGAAATATATCGCCGATCCTTCATCATCACTGGGCCAAAATCCTTGAACTCTCTCCCTAACAGCACTGTGGGAGTACCTTCACCGCATGGACTGCAGCAGTTCAAGAAGGCGGCTCACCACCACCTTAAGGGCAACTAGAGATGGGCAATAAATGCTGGACTTGCCAGCGATGCCCACATCCCATAAAAACGAATTAAAAAAAAAAAAACATTATTTCAAATACAGGTGAATGCAATCTATGTGTATATTTGATCAAAACATCTACCACCATTCAGTAACCAACCAAGTAAAGTACTCACAATCATAGAACACTTGCCCACTCTGCTTTTCCTCTCTCCATTTTACCAACAAATGCACAAAAAAAGCGAAAGTTCACCTGCATACACCCTGCAAATGTGAGTAATGAGCTCACATTACCAACGACTGTGTCTATTCTTTTTATTTGCTAATCAGAAATGCAGTTAGTCACATCTGGATTCCCATCAGCCACATCTGGCTAATGTATTGGACGCCAGTGATAGAGACCAGGAAGGGCTTGGGTTGGGTGAGTTGATCTATGCTGGGACGTTCAGAGGGGCATTGCATGCAACACTGTTGGAGCGGATGAATTGATGAGGGCTCTTGCTCTTGGAATGTGTAGATGTGTGTGGGTATTCTGTGAAGACTGGGTTGGGCATGGCTGCAGTGGCCCACTCCCTGTTGACTAGCACGGCAGTACGCAATCTTGTCCTACACAGAAGAACACGCAGGGAAGCCTGTGCTCTGAAAACTTGCCACACACATCCACTCCTTCACAAATCCACTCCTTCACAAGAGGAGGGGTGGAGGTGGTGGGGGCAGGGGGGGGGGGGGGAGACTGTATAGCGTTTGGATAGCTACCAGGAGATCTACAGACTTCATTCACTTGATTGGGGCACGTCTCTGTCTCTGTGCATCGATCCTCTTTTTGAATTTCAGTCCTTTTGAGCTGGTTGTGCCTGTAGAGTGTTGCCGTTGTTTCTGCCTGTCGACCCACGCCCCTTGCTCGGGCAGAAGACCCAAGCTGATGTGTCTGGACTGTTTGGATTTTTGTTTAAAGTGTGGAGCAGAGGTTAGTCCCTCCACATGCTGCAGGCTGATTTTAGAGACAGCGAATTAATAAATTATTTTGTTGCCCCCAGCTGCTTCAAAGTATTTTCCTGCTGCTTCTAGCCAAGTTCTGCAGCCTGACTGACTGCTGGTGTATTGGGTCGGGCGAGGCATTTATTTTTGACTACCTTTTACAGAGGATTTTGACGGGTTCCACTGAGGTGTCGTGTGTCCTCGGCAATGGGTATTTTGTTTCTTGCTGGCCTATGTCATGGTCCTTTTTGTAACTCTGTCTTTGAATAGTGTGCCACAGTGTCTGCTAAATCTCTTAACATTGCACTTTTGGATGCTCTGGCTTTGGATGAGTGAGGAGGAGGGAAGGAAGTAACGATGGTGCTTGAGTCATATAATGTTATCATTCCTAGCCATTTCCATTGGTCCTATTCTCTCCCAGCCCCCTTCCGTTGGTCCTATTCTCTCCCCAGAACCAGATCCAGCAATGCCTCCTCGCTTGTTGGGCTGGAAACTTACTGATCAAGAACATTCTCCTGAACATACTCCAGAAATTCTTCCCCCTCTGCCCTTTACACTATTACTATCCCAGTCTATATTAGGATAGTTGAAGTCCCCCACTATCATGACTCTATAGTTCTTGCACCTCTCTGTAATTTCCCTGCAAATTTGCTCCTCCATACCCTTCCCACTAGTTGGTGGCCTATAGAATACACCTAGTAGTGAAATGGCACCTCTATTATTTCTTAACTCTAACCAAATAGATTCTGTCCTTGACCCCTCCAGGACATCCTCTCTCTCCAGCACTGTAACGTTCTCCTTAACCAGTACTGCCACCCCACCTCCTTTCTTTCCTTCCCTATCTTTCCTGAACACCTTTATATCCAGGAATATTTAGTACCCAATCCTGCCCTTTTTTGAGCCAGGTCTCCATTATTGCCACAACATCATATTCCCATGTGGCTATTTGCGCCTGCAGCTCACCAACCTTAGTTAGCACGCATCATGCGTTTACACACATGCTCTGTAAATCTCCCTTAGACCCTCTTGTATTCTCTTCGTCTGACCCACCTAATAGCGTACAATTTCTTCTAATGCTACCTGTCTCTCCCAATCCTTTGTGCACTTTATTTCTGCCTTCCAATGGTACATCCTGGTGCTCCCCCCCCCCCCCCCCTGCCAAATTGGTTTAAACCCTCGCCAACAGCACTAGCAAACCACCCCCCGCGAGGATATTGGTCCTGGCTCTGAGGCGCAACCAGTCCGGCCTGTACAGGTCCCACTTCCCCCCAGAACCGGTCCCAATGTCCCAGAAATCTGAAGCCCTCCCTCCTGCACCATCTCTTCAGCCACACATTCATCTGCTCTACCCTCCTATTTCTATACTCACTAGCTCATGGCACTGGGAGTAATCTGGAGATTACTACCTTTTTTGAGGTCCTGCTTTTTAATCTCTTTCCTAGCTCCCTAAAATCTGCCTGCAGGACCTCATCCCTCTTTCTACCTATGTTGTCGATGCCGATATGGACCATGACCTCTCGCTGTTCACCCTCTTTCTCCTCCCCCCCCCCTCAAAATGTTCTGCAGCCACTCAGTGACATCCTTGACCCTGGCACCAGGGAGGCAACATACCATCCTGGAATCACGTCTGTGGCTGCAGACACGCCTGTCTGTTCCCCCAACTATTGAATCCCCTACCACTATTGCTTACCCGATCTTCCTCCTTCCTCCTTCGCTTCCCCCTCACCCCCTCACCAAAACAGTACAGCAGAGCCGTGGACTTGGCTCTGGCTGTACTCTCCAGAGGAGCCATTGCCCTCACCAGTATTCAATACTGGTTAGAAAGTGAGTTGCATTCAGGGGACTCCTGCACTACCTGCCTGGCTCTCCTTGTCTGTCTGATGGTCACCCATTCCATTTCTGCCTACAGACTCTTATGCTGCGGGGTGACCACCTCCTGAAATGTGCTATCCACGCAGCTCTTAGCCTCACGGATACACCGCAGTGACGCCAGCTGCTGCTCCAGCTCCGAAACCCGGAGCTTGAGCTCCTCCAGCCGACGACACTTCCTGCACAGGTGGTTGTCCATGACACTGGAAACATCCTGGAATCCCCACATGGCACAGGATGAGCATTCCATGGGACTGAGCTGCCCTGCCGTGCCTTTATTTATTCGACTAAAGTTTATTTCTGAAAGTTGGTTAACACTAAGGTGGGGGGGAGAAATTCACTATCGTCCTGTTTGGGGCCCTAATTTTTAAGTTTGAAAAGTAGGCGCTCACGATTCCAAACTTTTGAAAAATTCGCAGTTTGCGCTCCAGGAAGGAGGTGGAGAGCTAAATCAAGCCCCCCACTTCCTTCTTGGAGCGTAATCGGCAGCAGGCGGGGCGGAGACGTCAGCAGCGCTGCACACTGGGCCGTGCAGCGCCGCCGCGTTCAAGGGCTCCTCCCCTCTTAAAGGGAAGGGCCATCGCCGCAGGCTGTGCAATAGAAAAAGTACCTACCTGGACCACCAAGGCAGCCGCGATCAGCCCGGCACTCGAGCAGAATGCCGGGCTGATCGATCGCGGGTTGGAAACCGTGGGGGAAAAAAACTGGAACAAGAAAACTACGTGGTTTTTTTACTTCCCTCGGCCACCTCGCCTTTAATCATTACCCCCGAAGTGGCCGGCCGCCCGATGCACGCCTCCAATCTGTGTTTTCGACTGACGCTGTTGCAGGGGGCGTAAATCAATTTCGGGACTGGGCCGATGCGCACAGCAATAACGTCACGATCTCCAGGCGAAGGAGATCGGGCGCGCCACCGCAAAACTCCTGCCAAATATGGCGGGAGTCGCTGTCGGCGCCACACCCGGTCGCAAAGCCATTTGTGCCCCGTTAGCATCCCCCCAAGGAGGCGCAAAGGCATCCAATTTCACCCCCCTTGAGTCTTCAAAGTTAGGCCTACCTTTATCTCTGGCCGCTTCTCTCGCTCTCCTAGCTGAAATCGTAATTCAAATTATTATTTATAGTTCTATTAATTAGTTTATCTAGTTAAGTTAGGGAGATAAAAGTGCTAATACTCACCCACCAATCACACTCTGCTGTCCTGTGATGCCCTCCTTGTTTTTTGCTTTTCTTTTGGAATTCGCCGGATTTGTTATACTGCCGATTCCTTCCAGGTCCGCACTGTCATCAGGTCCCGCTCTCTCTATTCTCTGCCGCTGACTCCTTCCAGGTCCGCACTGTCATCAGGTCCCACTCTCTTTATTCTCTGCCTCCGGTGCTGCCGACTCCTTCCAGGCCCAGGTCTTCCTGTATTTTGTCGCAGTCCTCCTCTCTATTAACTAGATCCCCCCCCCCCCCCCCCCCACTACCACCATTTGGTGTCATCTGCAAATTTTGAAACTGTACTTCTGATACCCAAGACCAAATTGTTTATGTAAATGGTAAACAACAGTGGTCCCAGCACTGATCCTTGTGGAACACCACTTCCCACCTTTTACCAGCCTGAGTAACTACCTTTTAACCCCTACTTTCTGTTTTTTGTAGCCAGCTTACTATCCATTCTGCTACTTGTCCGCTGACTCCACTAGTTCTGACCTTAGTCATGAGTCTACTATGCGGTAACTTATCGAAAGCCTTTTGAAAATCCAAATATATTACATCTACTACATTAACCTTTCTGTGACTTCTTCAAAGAATTCAATAAGCTTGGTCAAGCGCAATCTTCCCTTTTTAAAAAAAATCCAAGCTGACTTTTTTTTTCATTTTCTAAATAGTTTTTCTATTAATCTTTAAATAAGGATTCCATTATCTTTCTTGCCACCAACATTAAACCAATTTGGCTATAGCTCCCTGGACTTAATCCATCTCCCTTTTTTAAATATAGGAATCACATTAGCTGTCTGTCAGTCCTATCACGCTATTCCCTTTTCTAATTAGTTTTTGTGTGTAATAGTACCTCTGCTATCTTCCCTAACTTCTTTTAATATGCGCAGATATAATCCTTCTGGACCAGGGGTTTTATTCTCTAAGTTTGAGTAGTTTATCAACTATCTCTTTCTTTCTATCTTGATGTCTTTTTTTAAATCCTTTCTTCTGTTATCATGTCCAACATGTTGGTCTCCCCGGTAAATACCGAGGCGCAGAAATTATTTAATATTTCTTCCATTTTGTTGTCATTACCTGGTGAATTTATCATGGGTATGCCTTGGTGGCCCTATTCCTATCCTGATTTTTCTCTTGTTATTTCTGCCTGTTGAATGCGTTACTATTTCTTTTTATATTCATTGATTTAATTTTGTAGTTTCTCTCTTTTTTGCCTTCCTATTTTTTATGACTTCTTTCCTAACCTATTAATATTCCTTTTTGTCATCCTCTCCTTCGTTGTGTATGCCTTTTTCTTTAGTTTCAATGTTGTCCTCATTTCTTTATTCATCCATGGTGTATCATTACTGGTTAGTTTGTTCTTGCTTTTTAGTGGGATATATTTCTTCTGGACTTGCTTGATTACTGTTTTTAAATGTTTCCCACTGCTGTTCTGTTTATTTCTTTGTCAGTAAACTTTTCCAGTTTATTTTCCTTAGTTCCATTCTCATCCCCATAAAATCAGCCTCCCCCCCCCCCCCCCCCCCCCCCCCCCCACAATTTATTGCATTGGTCTTTGTCTTACTTATGTCCTTCTCAATCTTTATATTAAATCGTATTATGTTGTGATCACTATCGCCTAGATGTTCCCTTACGCTTACTTCTCATCTGTTCTGGTTCATTTCCCATTACCAGATCCAGCAGTGCTCCCTCTCTTGGGCTTTTTACATACTGGGTAAGGAAGGAGTCCTGCACACATTGTATAAACTCCATTCACTGTAGCCCTTTCCAATTGAATGGGAAATGTTGACATAGCAATTTACAATGGGGAAATTTGGTTCATTATTCCCAATTTAGAATTTTTCACTCAGTTTATTTTTCATTGTTTAGTAGTTTTAATTGGTCATTTGTCCTACAATATGTCTTTGTCTTTCTCCTAGGTTGTAAACACGTGAAAGGTATTCTGCTCTATGGCCCACCAGGATGTGGGAAAACCCTAATGGCACGACAGATTGGGAAAATGTTGAATGCTCGTGAGCCCAAAGTTGTGAATGGTCCCGAAATCCTCAATAAATATGTGGGTGAATCTGAAGCGAACATTCGTAAACTCTTTGCGGATGCAGAGGAAGAGCAGAGGAGGGTGAGTGTTCCGAATCTTGTAGATGATGGCCCTTTTATTTTGTGCATCATAATGGGGGCGATGGAAAGGGAGAACATTGCCGGAATGTTTCTAGGTGGAGGAGGCGGGTGGGAGTACAGGCCAGCACCGAGATGTTGAGCATTTTCTACTGATACAGGTGCTAATCTGAGCCAGCTTGTATTGTGCCCAAAATATCCTCTCCCGGGCATGTGGTAGCACTAGCTAACCCGGATTTTCATTTAATTCCCCTTTTCCTTCTGAAGAAAATAGTTTTGAATTCAGGTTATGGATGGAGAAGCCAGAATTCTTGTAAATTTGTCAACGGTCATGAGTAAATGCTTAATAACGAAGCCACTCCCAACCTGACCTCGTGGGCTTGAGCTGTTTCAGAACAAAAACAGGTGTTCCAATGAACTTTAACTCTTGAAGATTGTGCTGAGGATAATTTTTTTTCTTGCTTTTTTTGTACATAAACTGCTAAAAGACTAACCGTTTCTAATCATTTCCATGGCAGTGGTGGCCATGGTGGAATTATCAATCATGTTCTTGGCATTGTATCGGTGGTCCATCAGAGTTTCTGTGGAAGTGCGCTAAAATTCACGATGAAGGGGCTTCACGAGAATGCTCGGCTACACAACACCAAGTGTGTTAGACTGCAGCCAGCTGGGTTTCCGTTAGTCAGCTGCTTGGCACAGTATGAAGAACCCCAGGTTCTAGGAGCTGACTGCATCATAAACCAACACAAGTGTGGTTCTAAAGTTGCATTTACAGGAAACTTTTTTTTTTATCCGGCACGGACGGAACTTATGTGGTGCCGGTTCATCAAAAATTCCGGATAACCGAACGCTATAAAGATACGGAGAGCTGACAGCTCCGTATAAAGCAACAAACCCTGTTGCTTAGCAACAAGTTCAGAACAATGGCCACAAGTTGCAAGCGTCTCTGTAGCTTAGCAACAGCCGCAGCCACACCCTTGCACAGCAACAGATGGAGGAACGCAAGTCAATATGAAGTAAAACCTACTCCTGAATTTTGCCGGTTAACCGAGATTTCCGGTTATTTAGGTGCCGGTAAATCGAAAGTATCCTGTACATTGGGGTGAGTGCCATACTAATGCTGCCTTCCTGTGCAGCTGGTGGCAACCCCAGAGTTAGAATCATAGTACCATACAGCACAGAAGGAGGACATTCGGCCCATCATGCCTGTGCCGGCTCTTTGAAAGAGCTATCCAATTAGACCCAGTCTCCTGCTCTTTCCCCATAGCCCTGCAAATCTTTCCCCTTCAAGTATTTATCCAATTCTCTTTTTGAAAGTTACTATTGAATCTGTTTCCACCACCCTTTTCAGGCAGTGCATTCCAAATCGTCACTTTCTGCATAAAAAAAATGTTCACCTCATCTCCCCTCTTTTGCCAATTACCTTTAAATATCTGTCTGGTTACTGACCCCCCTGCCAGTGGAAGCAGTTTCTCCCTATCTATTTCAAAACTGCTCCTCATTTTGGTCACCTCTATATTAAATCTCCCCTTAACCTTCTCTGCTTTAAAGAGAACAATCTCCGCTTCTCTAGTCTCTCCACATAGCTGAAGTCCCTCATGCTGGTTTCTCTGTGAATCCAGTCCTCACAGAATCACAGAAACCCCACAGTGCAGATAGAGGCCATTTCGGCCCATCGAGCCTGCACCGACACATATCCCACCCGATCCCCGTAACCCCACGTATTTAATCCCCCTAACACTAAGGGTCAATTTATCATAGCCAATCAACCTAACCCGCACATCTTTGGACTGTGGGAGGAAACCGGAGCACCCGGAGGAAACCCACGCAAACACGGGGCGACTGTCTGTGTGGAGTTTGCACAGTCGCCCGAGGCCGGAGTCGAATCCGGGTCCCTGGCGCTGTGAGGCAACAGTGCTAACCACTATGCCACTCTTTAACTTTTGGTCTGGAATCTGCTTTGGACTGTAAGTGCGGTGTATTCTTGTTTTCTTCCTCCTCCACTTGCCGACACGTACAACAGAATCCGTCAGCATTGTAAGCAACTCGTCTGTTGCATTTTAAAGAGTCATTTGTGTAACAGGAATGGATATATCGGTCCTTGGGTGAGAAAGGTGCTCGTGCTCAGTCTGCATGTGCTTTGTTTTAATTGTCTTTTTCAATAATTGAGTGTTCTATTTGTTTCCGCTACCTATTGGCTGCCTTTACTCGGTTTGCAGTTTTGCGGAATACAACCAGTAAGCTTGGGTTAGGTCAGGGGGGCGGACGCTGTTGGAGGGAGAGTAAAATTATTCTGAAAAACACATTCTAATGGTGGAAAATGCAAGTTTCAAAGGGTATCAAGGTTACTGTCAATGGATTATAGGTTTCAGCTGTGGCTCCGTGGGTAGCACACTCGCCTCCGAGTCAGAAGGTTGTGGGTTCAAGTCCCACTCCAGAGACTTGAGCACACAAAATCTAGGCTGACACTCCAGTGCGGTACCGAGGGAGTGCTGCACTGTCTGAGGTGCAGTCTTTCGGATGATTTTGAAGAAGAGCAGGGGAGTTCTCCCCGGTACATACTTATCCCTCAACCAACATAACAAAAACAGATTATCTGGTCATTATCACATTGCTGTTTGTGGGAGCTTGCTGTGCGCAGATTGGCTGCCACGTTTCCTACATTACAACAGTGACTCCACTTCCAATAGTACTTCATTGGCTGTAAAGTGCTTTGGGACATCCGGTGGTTGTGAAAGGCGCTATATAAATGCAAGTTTTTCTTTCCTCAGAAGCCCTTCAAATGTAACTATTTTCAGACTGATTGGGGGTAGAACAATAAATCTGGGCGGGAACAAGTTGACATTCACAACACCTCACCGCTGCATTTTCATTTCCTTTCAAAACTCGGTGAAGTAATTTACATTTAAAACCCTGTTAATGGGGCTTGAAGAAAACCAGGGGTGGGGGATGTAGTACCTGGCTATTTCCAGGTGCTTGGAGGCAGGCTGGTGTGGGGGGGGGGTGGAGTTTGACGAGCTCCTGTGAAAGTTGTACATCCTATGTGTTGCCGCTCCAGGTGCACAGTGGAGCATTGAGTCTGCGAAATGGGCCCTGCCAGTCAGACCTGTCCTGTCCGCTTCAGTCAAAATAGATTCTGAGGACAGTTCTCTTTTTTTAATTAACCCTGGTTTTAGTTGAATGTTGGTTACTATTTTGGACGGTGGGGGTTAAGGTTGAAGCATCTGTGTTGGATGAGAGCTACTTTTGGAAAAAGGTCAGCTCCCATCTTGAACCAGTGTCGAGGCAGATCGCCAGGGTGAGGACAGATTCCCAGAACAATATCGGCACTGTGGGCTTTGCCTTCATACCAGGCACCTTCTTCACATTTAATTCAAAAGGTTGTTTTTTTTTTTGTGGTCTGTCTTTTCACAGCTTGCAGCAAACAGCGGCCTACACATCATCATATTTGATGAAATAGATGCCATTTGCAAGCAGAGAGGGACCATGGCAGGCAGCACGGGTGTGCATGACACAGTTGTCAATCAGCTGCTTTCCAAAATAGATGGAGTGGAACAACTCAATAACATCCTTGTTATAGGTAAGGGCTGCGAACTGGCGTTTGTGTGCCTTCTAGCACTGTGGGTATTTTGCATGACTGCTCTTGGGGCCTGCGTCCACAGTCAGCAGCAGAATGGTGTCGTGAAGAGGAAATTCTGTTGCTGCTTCCTCTCTCTGCTCTAGGTCTGATAGTATGTTGACGCAGTGCCGAAGTGCGAAATACATATTGCAAGAAAGGTCCCATTTTTATAATGGCCCAGAAATTCGGGTCGGGGGCTTCCCGCGGGTGCAAGCCCCCGACCTGCACTTACCTTGCGCGCCGGCAGTTGAGCTCTGGGCTCCCGTGGAATTCCACTCCGGGGCCTGGCCCAGTTGCCGGCGCGCTGTGCTTGCGTGTCCCAGGGGCGTAGTTAGTGCGATGCGTCCCCTGGGATCACATGAGCTATGGGCAGCCAATCGGAGGAGGGAAAAGCCCATTCATAAGATTGACAGGAAGACCTGTCTAAACTTATGAATACTCCGGCCCCAAAGTAGTAGTAAACCTTCAAATAAATTTTAAAAAATCATCACACTTTTTAAATAAACTATAAATTACATTAAATAACCATTTTAAACAATAATTTAAATTTTTGAAAAAAATAATTTTATTAAAAAAACGGGGCTAAAAATAAACTTACCTTGATTTTAAAGTATTTAAAAATAATAAACCTGTGGGGGAAAAAATGTTTTAATTTTAATTAATTGACCACTTACCTTTTAAAATGCAGGCCTTACGCCTGGTTTTTACATTTCTAAAATCTAAAGACTTACCCTCACAGAAAAACCTGTTTTAAAAAAAAAACGTAAGTTCAAAGCGCACGCGCAGACTCCCACGTGCACGCGTTCGACCTCTGAACCCCTTCGTTCAGAGGAACGGAAGTGCCGGTTTCCCGCGCATGCGCAGTGCATCCAAGGAACCGGCACTTCCATCGGGTCCACGCGTGAGTACCCCGTGCGTACTCACGTGTTGGGACCCGAATTTCTGGGCCAATGTGTAAACTCTGCCCCCTCAACTTGCATTCCCAGTAGTTTCTTGGCAGTTTTGACACTCCAAGAATATTCAAGTGAGCCATCATTGATGGGGATAGATTGGTTGCCCAGTTAATCATTTTTTTGTTGTTGTCGCTCTTTTTTGGGCTTTAATCCAGTTCTCATTTTAGCAATTGACCACCAGTGTAGAACCTTATCCAGTGCTTTTCAAGTTACTGTGTATATAACATCCACTGCATTTTCCCCACACAATATGGCGGCATCTTCAAAAGAAAATAACTCCAAGCTGGTCATTGATTAACTTATGGAATCTTCCCCACCCACCCGTTCTAATTCTCTACTGGCTGTCCTTTTATCGAGCTCTACCTTCTCAATTGTTCCCCGCTAGGGCATATCTTTTCTTCCAGTCATTCATGTGAACAAAAAGGTTGGTATGAGTATAAAATGATTTTTCCTGTTTTATACGTGCAATGACTTTCTAATTCTCCGTGGAGTAAAATACGTCAGTGGGTTCCTTAACATTACTTCAGATTCGCAAATACTATGTTAAACCGACTAGTCTGACGTTTCTGGGTCTATCTCCTAATCTGTTTTCTGAATATTGCGGTTATATTAATTTTTAAAGCTATTTTAAGTAGCTGTGGATCGCTCAGAATCTCGAGGCTGCAGTTGTTTGCTCTGAGAATTCTAGGGCTGCAAGTGGTTTGAACATAAGAACTTAAATAGGAGCAGGAGCAAGCCTTTCAGCCCTTCGAGCCTCCTCCGCCATTCAATAAGATCATGGCCGATCTTCTGCCTCAACTTTCCTTCCCGCACTATCCCCCATGTCCCTTGATTCCCTTGGTATCCAAAAATCTATCGATTTTAGTCTTGAATATACTCAGCGACTGAGCATTCACAGCTCTCTGGGTAGAGAATTCCAATAATTCCCAACGCTTTGAGTGAAGAAATTTCCCTTCATCTCCGTCCTAAATGGCCGACCCCTTATCCTAAGACACTGACCTCCTAGTTCTAGACTCCCCAGCCAGGGGAAACATCATCCCCGCATCTACTCTGTCAAGTCCTTGAAGAATTTTATATGTTTCAATGAGATCACACCTCATTCTTCTAAACTCGAGGGAATATAAGCCTACTGTACTCAATCTCCCCTCACCCCAGGAATCGGGCTAGTGAACCTTTGTTCAACTCCCTCTAAGGCAAGTACATCCTTCCTTCCTTCCTTGGGTAAGGAGACCAAAACTACACCGTACTGCAGGTGTGGTCCCGCCAAGGCCCATATAATTGTAGTAAGACTTTTTTTTTTTACTCTATGCTCCAATCCCTTTGTATTAAAGGCTAATATGCCATTTGCTTTCCTAATTGCTCAGTGTACCTGCATGTTAACTTTCTGTGACTCGTGTACAAGGACACCCTGGTCCATCTGAATACCAACATTTTCCAGTCTCCATTTAAAAAATATTCTGCTTTTCTATTTTTCTTGCCAGAGTGGATAACTTCACATTTCTCCACCTTGTATGCCATCTGTCGTGTTCTTGCCCACTCACTTAATCTCTTTGCGTCCTCCTCACAGCTTACTTTCCCACCTAACTTGTATTGTCAACAAACTTGGAAATATTACACTTGGTCCCCTCTTCTGGGTCATTGATATAGATTGTAAATGGTTGAGGCCCAAGCACTAGCCCCACCAGTTACAGCCTGCCAACCCGAAAATGACTCGTTTATTCCGACTGTTTTCTGTCCATTTAACCAATCCTCAGGCCATCCATGCTAATATTTTACCCCTTATCCCATGAGCCCTAGTTTTGTGCAATAACCTGGTTGAACTACTTCCTTGGGGAGGAATGTATATTTGTTGTGAATTATGAATTAATTCTTTAAATGTTTGCCATTGCTTATCTACTATAATATCTTTAGTTTCTCAATCTACATTTGCCGACTTGTCCCTCATACCTACGTAGTTTGCTTTGTTCAGATTTAAGACACTAGTTTCGGACTTGACTAAATCACTCTCGAACTCTAAAATTCTTTCAAACTCAATATAAAATTCTATCATATGATCACTCTTTCCCCAGAGGCTCCTTTACTACAAGGTTATTAATTAACCCTTTCTCATTGCACAATACTATATCTAAAATAGCCTGTTCCTAAGTTGGTTCCTCGACATACTGATCTAGAAAACTATCTTGCATACATTCCATGAACTCGTCCTCCACACTATTATTGCAAATTTGGTTTGCCCAGTCTATATGTAGATTAAAGTTCCCCCCCCCCCCCCCTCCCCCATGATTACTGTAATACCCTTGTTACATACTCTGCTATTTTCTTGATTTACACTCTGCCTGACACTACAACTACTGTTAGGGGCCCATAAACTACTCTCCAGTGTTTTCTGCCCCTTCTTGTTTCTTAGCTCAACAAACTGATTCTACATCTTGATTTTTCAGAGCCAAGATCCTTTTTCTCTACTGTCTTTATCCCATCCTTTATCAGGGCTACCCCCTCCTCCTTTTCCATTTTGCCAGTCTCTTCTAAAAGTCAAGCACCTTTGGAATAATTAGTTTTCAACCTTGGTCATTCTGCAACCACGTCTCCGTAATGGCTATTAGATTAAACCCATTTATTTTTATCTGTGCTGTTAATTCATCTATTTTGTTGCAAATGCTTTGCACATTCAGGAAAAGTGCCTTTAGCTTTAACTTTCTTTTTTTCCCTGATGTCACCTCAGTTTCTATGCCCTACATTTGTTAAGCTCGCTGTCCCTTCCTGACCCACTCTGCTTATTTTTACCCAAATCACTACTCTGCTCTACAGCCTTGTCATTTCTCTTGCTGCTTTTTAATTTACCCTTTCCTGATTCCTCCCACCAACTCCCCACATTAGTTTAAAGCCCGATCTACTGCCCCAGTTAGTCGATTCGCCAGGATACTGGTCCCAGCCCGGTTTTAAGTGAAGCCCGTCCTAATGGAACAACTCCCTCTTTTCCCCAGCACTGGTGCCAGTGCCCCATGAAGCGAAACCCCTGCCTCCCATACCACTCTAAGCCACACATTCTAATCTGTTTGTCCCTATGCCAATTTGCGCATGGCTCTGATAACAATCCAGATATTATTACCTTTTTGAGGTTCTGCGTTTTAATTTCAACCCTAGCTCCTCAAACTCTCTCTCAGCAGAACCTCATTCCTAGTTCTACCTATGCCATTGATTCCAACGTGGACCACGACAACTGTATCCCTCCCTCCCAACCCCCATTCCGAGTTCTTCTCCAGCCGCAAGGAGATGTCCTTAACTCTGGCACCAGGCAGGCAACACAACCTTTCAAATTCCTGGTTGCGGCTGCAGAGAACAGTACCTATCCCCCTGACTATACTGTCCCCTACCACTACAACATCCACCCTGCAGACTTTGCCCTCATCCACACAGGCAGCAAGAACCTCGCACCTGTTGGATAAGGGCAAAGGCTGAGGCTCCTCCAGCACTGCACCTGGGGTCCCCTTACCTGCCTGAGTTGCAGTCACACCCTCCTGTCCCTGACTATTAACCAGACCTGTACCACAACCTACACGAAGGGGTGTGACTACCTCCTGGATCAAAGTGTCCAGGTAACTCTCCCCCTTCCTGATGCCCTGCAATGTCTGCACCTCTGACTCCAGTTCAAGAACTCTGAGCTGAAGTTCGTCGAGTTGCAGGCACTTGCTGCTGATGTGGTTGTCCGGGATCGCAATGCTGTCCACAAACTCCCACGTGCTGCAGTTGCGGCACACCGCCTGCACTGCCGTCCCTATAGAACCTTTTATTTATTTAATTTAAAAATAGGGTCTCCTTTTTAAACTGTTCCTGCTCTGCCCAGTGTTTTTGTTTGTTAGCTGATTACTTAACTCTTATTTATAAATATGTCAAATTTTAATTTAATGAAAATTCGCAACCCTTTAATGTTGTTATCCTCTCTTTAGTTAATTCTAATTTAATCCCCTTCGACCTGATTGATTGATTAAACACTGAAGTTAGTTATAATTATTATGATTTACTTGACTTGGTTATAAAATAAATTAATCACTTCGCTGTAGTTCCTTGGTCTCCACTCCTGGCATCACCTTTTTTCAGATTTAGAATTTTGTTTCGGATGCTTCCCTACGTCATGGAGGCAGATTTATTGATGAACTATTTTTTTCCTTGTCTGATGTCAAACTGAACATGTTGCCACAATGTGTGAAAATGCAACTGCTTTGATGTAAAAAACCTTTGCCTAAAATTTATGTAAGGCGATCTCGCCAGGTATCTTTTCAAATGGCTGGACATTTGACCGGTGGCTAAATTGACTAACACCCAATTTACATTAAACTTATTAGCCAAATAATAAAGGCCATCACTGTCGCGACCCTGCCAAACAGATTTTTCACTGGATGAGTGGCTACTGCTATACCCATAGTTTTATCGGTTTTGCATTCACCTTTGATCCAAGGTTTGTATCAAAAGCTGTTTTAATTCAAGCATTGTAACACTTTCTAGGCATGACGAACCGACCAGACTTGATTGATGAGGCTCTCCTACGACCTGGCCGATTGGAAGTCAAAATGGAAATTGGTAAGCTTTGTCCCACCAGTGGAAGGTTTTTATCTCCTTGTTTTACAGTGGTTTTAAACCAGCTCTCCAAATGGTGTTTAATATACATTTGAAGTCCTTAGTTTTTGGAAAGGCTATCGTGCAATTCTGTTCTGTAATGGACTTGCTGCGTTGATGCAGAACTGTTGTTCCCTGCTGTGAACACATGGGGCCAATTTCACCCAACGCTGCTGCTGTGTGGAGCGCCGCTAGGCCCCAGTGCCCTATCGCCCCGATTCGCTGACATGTGCTTGCCCCCATACATGGGCGCTAAGTTGGTGATTGCGTCCAGCTCATGAAATGGAGCAAAGGCGCTTGCTGCCCATGGCTGTGAGGAAAGACAAAATGCCGTTGCCTGTCTGCGGAGACGCTGCTGAACTGCTTGCAGTTTTCCCTACTCCAGCTTTGCTCCATTGGGCACAAAGATTCAATGAGTGAGTGACCTTTCGGCTCATCACTGATTCTGCTGATTCTGTTGTCATTTAATAACTTGACAAAATGTTGTGTACATGATGTGCCGGGTAACAAAAGGACACTGTTTCTTTTTAATGAGTTGTTTCTAGCTGCTCTTTCATTTTGCTTCTCTTTGATACCCGGCACTTCCTGGCATGGCTAACCAGGGAAGTTCACTTTCTAAAAGTTTCATTTTCCCACGATGATTTTGTTGGATAAAGGCATACAATTAAGCTGCGAAGGTTACCTTTTTCAGGTGTTGGGTGTAAACCGACAAACAAGTCTTCAAAAGTTCGCTTCTTTCCCCTCTGCGCCTCCACCCACCCACCCCCCATAAAAGTTTCAGCTCGCAAGATGGGGGAAAGCGTGAAATCGAAGATGTATGTTTCACGGTAGGGTTTGAAGTCCAGGGCCGCATATCCTTGGAATACGTACTGGGGTTCGAGGCACCTATTGCAGAAGCTAGTGGCAGCAGACCCTCCTGAGCATGTGAAAAGCTTGAAATAAGTTTAAGATTAGTGATCCGATTACAATATTAGTATAGTTTCCAAAGTGTACTGTATCCAATTGGACAAGAATCCCGAGTCTAAACTTGTACATGCAACAAATACTTCTCAACTTCAACTAGTCGCACTGTCGCCTCTGAATTAATGGACTCCGGTTTTGAGTCCAATACCAGGGCTTGAGCACATAATCCAGGCTGACACTCAATGCACTAACGGAGGGGTGCTGCATTGTTGGAGATGTCAGCTGTGGCTCAGTGGGTAGCACACTCGCCTCTGACTCCGGTTTTGAGTCCCACTCCAGGGACTTGAGCACATAAAGCTGGGCTGACACTCCCAGGGGAGTGCTGCACTGTCGGAGGTGCCGTCTTTCGGATGAGACGTTAAACTGAGGCCCCGTCTGCGCTCTCAGGTGGACGTAAACGATCCCATGGCACTATTTCGAAGAAGAGTAGGGGAGTTATCCCCGGTGTCCTGGCCAATATTTATCCCTCAACCAACATAACAAAAACAGATGATCTGGCCATTATCACATTGCTGTTTGTGGGACCTTGCTGTGTGCAAATTGGCTGCCGCGTTTCCTACATTACAATTGTCTTTTTTATGTTCTTTGGATGAGATGTTAAATTTGAGGTTCCCTTGGTCTGAGGTGGATGTTAAAAATCACATGGCACTACAATAATGGTGGCTATAATCCCCTCTTGACCAGTATCACTTTTTTAAAGATAAACTGATCAGTCATTTTGTGGCTTTTTACGGGGCAGAGCTGATCTGTACGCCTGCATTTACTGCACTTCAACATGCTTTACATAATGAATTAAAATTGAAGGGATAAGGCACTATGTAAATTCAGAGAATTGTGTCTTATATTAGTGCATCTCCGTGGCAATGATTTGTGGTAGGTCTGGGGCAAGTGTAATACGCTATGTAATACGCTATGTATTTTTCTGCTAGCATGCTATTATGTGTGACTTGGTGCACCCTTTTAAGGCCAGAGGTGTAATTGCTGTGTCTTCCTGGATCAAGTAGCGATCAATTGTTTTTGAGCAGATCTTTGGGTCGATTGGAGGTCAAACTGTGTGTTTTTCAGAAGTTTAAGTTTTACTGCTGAAGTCAGTTGGAAGGGTTTCTCTGTACATTGAAATTTAGTTTTGTGCTTTTTTTTTTAAAAAGTGTGCCCAGATATTTGCAGGTTAAATGGACATCTCAAAATGTTCGTGTATAGTGAGATCTGTCATTGTGTTAAACATTGTTTACTTGTGGTCCGCGCCTCAGGTAAAAAGCTAATGATGCACCTCGGGGCATCTGCCAGTGCTGTTGGGAACATAAGAATAAGCGTAGGCTATTCAGCCCCACGAGCCTGTTCAGTCATTCAATTAGATCATGGCTGACCTGTACCTCGACTCCATTTGCCCATCTTTTCTCCTAATATCCCCATATACCCTTACTCAACAAATATCTCTTGATCTGTCTTGAAAATTTCAATGGACCTAGATGGCTTGAATATGTCTGATACCTTACCTCGCCTCGCTGCCCCTCTCTCCTCCTGTATGACGCTCCTTAAAACCTACCTCTTTGACCATGCTTTTGGTCATCTGCCCATATATCTTTTTTGTTTTTGTTTTGTAGCACACCTGTGAAGCGCCTTGAGATGTTTTACTACATTAAAGGCGATATATAAAATAAGGTGGTTGTTGTTGTAGCCGATTGACTGTGTTCTGAAATATAAACCTTTTTGAATCTGTGCCTGTGCTTGGCATCTTTCCCTCGCTGGAGATGGAGAGGAAACTCTCGATGGGGGATCTGCAGGCATGAAGCAACGTTTTTCCACCTGATGGACTGCCCTTACTCCAGTGTCAATATTCCATATTTAACATTGGAAAAACACCAAATGTTTTTGCAGGTGTGGGAAATGTCAGCATATTTCAAAAGCTGCTAAGCTATTTCAGTACTGAAGTAGCTAATGTATTCAATAGTTCTGAAGCCCATCTGTTCACCCCCTAGTTAATGCCCTGAAGCTCCTTGCTTGACTGTTTATCAAGTGAAAGAACATTTCAATGTTAGAAATACAGGATAATAGATGGATAAGAGGAAATTATGGCACAGAGCCTCGCCAGCAGAAAGTCCAGCTCGGAGATGGCTCTGATTCTTTGACCCGTGCTCGCCATTAGTGAGGCTCTGGACTGGGAGCACAGCCTCACCTGAAGGTGCTTCGGTGTCATCTACTTGAAGAAAAACAGCAATATTGCAGAAAGTATGTGGGGGTTATACTGTGTACCAGTTGAAAACCCATGCATGTTGAGTTTTGTCTAATCCCTTCGAATGGGATGAATCCACTGATGGTCATCACGCTGGTTAATGGACAGTGACACAGGTCCTTTTATGCTGTAGGAGTGCAACAACCCATTCCCCCCCCCCCCCCCCCCCCGCAATGCTTTGCTTTGCAACCACCAATGAAGGTACTCACTAAAATCGGCTGGCGAAACATGAGTTGGTTTCCCTTGGTGCAAACCACCCCTGGGGAAATTACACACAGCCCCTTTAACCACTGCGGAAGCTCTTAATCTGCCGATTGTACATTGCTTGTTGATATTGGATAATGTGGAGCCCCTATAACCCTGATAGTTATCCTGTGGGGAAATCCAGAAAGTTGGATAATTAGGGGTGCTTAGCCACAACAGGCTTTAGTTGACGGTTGTACCGTACCAAGTCCACTGGGGGTTGTTACCCCGATGCCATCATATGCAGCCACTTTGCTAATGTAGACCGTGCAATGCAAACGACGAAGCTATGAAAACAGTCTGCTGTTTTTGGGGAAAGGTAATGTTTCAAGGGAAAAAATGCTTGGCCAAGCAGGAAATGTGACTCCTCATTGGTAAGTTCTTGGATGTTCAAGCTGTGCTAAGTTTTGATAGCATTAAAGAAGTGTCCATTTGTTTCTACTATTCTTCTCGCTCCCCATCAGGCTTGCCAGATGAGAAGGGCCGAGTGCAAATTTTGAATATTCACACAGCAAGAATGCGAGAGCACAGTCTCCTGAGCGATGATGTCGATGTTCTCGAACTCGCCCAAGAGACCAAGAATTTCAGTGGTGCCGAGTTGGAGGGTCTAGTGCGAGCTGCTCAGTCGACCGCAATGAACCGACACATAAAGGTAAGCAAGGGCATTCGGGTGCTTGGTAGCAGTTTCCAACTACATGGTTGTTGCGTTAATAGTTGCACCAGAAAATGGAGCATTTTAATTTGCATAACTGCACGAATGTATCTGGTTGATTGCAATCTCTTGTTATTGTACATTGCCTCAATTAAGTATCTTCACATCTGCCTTTTGAGGGATGGTTGTGTGTTGAAATATTGATATACAGGTAGTTGTATTTTAACATTGCTGGACATATGCTGTGCTTCCTATGATGCAGAGTTGCACTTCCTCAGATCCATTTAGACTTTAAATGAAATAAAAACAGAAAATGCTGGAAATACTCAGCAGGTCAGGCAGCATCTGTGGAGAGAGAGAAACAGAGTTAACGTTTCAGGTCGATGACCCTTCGTCAGCACTGGGAAAAGTTGGAGATGGAACAGGTTTTTAAGCAAGTGTAGGGGCAGGGAAAGGGGGGGGAGGGGAGGAAAGAACAAAAGGGAAGGTCTGTGATGGGATGGAAGGCAGGAGAGATTAAAAGACAAAAGGGATGATGGTGCGAGGCAAAAGGAAATGGTAATGGGACAAGTTAAGAAACAAAAGATGACTCTAGATGAAGTGTAAATGGCAGAATGGTCGACAGCTGCCATGTGAGAGAAAAAAACAAGATGGGGCAGAGGTTATGGTCTGAAACTGTTGAACTAGACTTTAAATGGTTATATTAGAATGGAAGTTAAATAAACTGCAAATCTGTAGTGTAAACCAGTTCCACCCCGATGGGGCTGTGTATAATCTTACAAAGCAGGCTAGTAGCTGCAATTTTTTTTTCCTTTCCCAACTCCCTCCCCACCCCTCCATTCCTGGGACTGCTCCCTACAAATCCAAGTGCTACCAGTTATACACAATGGGCTGGATTTTCATTCAGGAGGCGGGACTACAACTTTTGGGGTTGTAGTCCCGTCTCCATCGAGTTGTGGCCAACCCACGTGATTTTCACTTGATTGACCTTGTTGAGCCCGCTCAGCAGGCCAATTAAGGCCCACCCGGCAACAGGTGACGTCACAGATTGACATTTCATCTGTCAAGAGCTTTTGACGGATGAAATATCAGCGTTTCACAGCTGTTTGAAGCTGTCAAACACTGACAATCTGTACACTAAGTTAATTCCTTCCTCTCAGGATGATTTAGAGATCTCTCTGGAACAGAAAGCTGAATGCTGCAGATTTCGACAGATCGCGGCCATTCTGCTTTCTGTGCTGGTGAGATAAGGGACTCCCGAGACCTGAAGGAAGGCTGTAAAGGTAAGTACATGTAAGTAAGACTTCTTTAAACACTTTACACACACCAAACCCACTTACCTCTGCACTCATGCACCCATCACTCACCTGAACACCGGACATCTCGACCCCTCCAAGCCCTTCATCCCGACGGTCCGCCTCGCTAACTTGGCATGGTTTGGAGCCGTCGGGAATCCCACACTTCACCAATAAAAATAGGGATTAGGCTAAAAACTGCCTGTTAAATCCTGTTAACAGGCAGTTAATTGGCACTAATCCCCTTCCCGTCTCGGGGAGGCGGGTCCCAATGCGGGTCGGGTACCCGCCTCCTTTGAAACTGGCATGGAGGTGGGTTGGGGGCGGGATGGGTTCGTGCTCTCCGATTTCAAGATTTTAACCCCCCACACGCCTCCAATCCCGCCTTCACGGCTCAATGAAAATACTGCCCAATGCCTGCAGCATTGCGCAGGGTCAAACTGTGAAGCTCTTATTATGTAATAAGCTTACTGGAAATGACGCGAGCCATCTCATGCTTTTCTAGTCTTCAAATGGAAGAATAAACACTTCTCAACAAAATGTGACTTTGGTATAATTGACAAATCTGGTTTAAATTGAAAGTATAAACTGAACAGCAGAAAATCAATATGGCAGATTTCGTATAACTTGCATTGTGCAATGTTGATCTTAAAGTTAGAGCAAGGCCATTCATGAGTGAAATCAGGAAGCATTTCTTCACAGAATGGGTGGTAGAAACCTGGAACCCTGTCTCCCAAAAAGGCTGTGGATGCTGTCAAAAATGTGATAGATTTGTGTTGGGTAAATGTATCAAGGGATATGAATCAAAGACTGGTAAATGAGGTTGTGTCCTATCTCTGTAATCTCCTTCAGCCCCACAACCGCCCCCCGCCCGCCGCCAAGATATCTGCGCCGCTCTAATTCTGCCACCTTGAGGATCCCTGATTATAATCGCTCAACCATTGGTGGCGTGCCTTCTGTTGCCTGGGCCCTAAGCTCTGGAATTCCCTGCCTAAACCCCTCCGCCTCGCTACCTCTCTTTCCTCCTTTAAGACGCTCCTTAAAGCCTACCTCTTTGACCAAGGACCTAATTTACCTTTGTGTCAGTGTCATTTTTTTTGTCTTAAAATACTCCTGTGCCGCGCCGTGGGACGCTTTACTATGTTAAAGGTGCTATATAAATACAAGTTGTTGCTGTTGTGGTACAGATCAGCGACAGCACCTCGCAAACCCGCGACCTCTACCATCTAGAAGGACAAGGGCAGCCAGCGCATGGGAGCACTGCCATCTGCAAGTTCTCCAAGTCGCACACCGTCCTGATTTGGAGATATATCGCCATTCCTTCATTGTCGCAGGGTCAAAATTCTGGAACTCCCTACCTAACAGCACTGCGGGAGTACCTTCACCACATGGACTGCAGCGGTTCAAGGAGGTGGCTCACCACCACCTCCTCAAGGGCAATTAGGGATGGGCAATAGATGCTGGCCTTGCCAGTGATGCCCACATCCCATGAATGAATTTTTTTTTAAAAAGCCATGATCTAATTGAATGGCAGAATAGGCTTGAGGGGCTGAATGGCCTACTCCTGTTCCTATCTATGCTACATCTCCTGGGTACTAGCAATAATAAGACTGAACACTTCATTGCTCTCATGGTAATACTAAACCTGGACCAACGCCTGTAACATTGTTTGTGAGGTTTCCTCTAGCGATCACATAGGCGGCAGGCGGCCACCTTCTCACAGGCTGCTGTAGGGCAGGAAGACCTTGAGCAGCAGCAGACTGCCTCTCATTCCCCTCTAGTCCCCCTTGAAGTTTAAAATGGGGTACAGGAAATCCACAGGAGTCTTCCACAGTTGAACAAATCAAATTGAAGAGATGGGCCTGTATTTTCCGATCGCAGGCCTCCCGCGGGCGGAGTCCTGTGATCTGGAAAAATCTACGCCCTTACCTGAGTGCTCCCGGGACGCACACGCTTCTGCTCCTGGGCCTCCAAACTGCCGGTGCGCAGGGCCCACATATCCCAGAGGTGCAGGTAGTTCGCAGCGTCCCTGGGATCATGTGGGCCATGGGGAGCCAATCACAGAAGGGAATCTCAACAGAAAATGCTGGAAAAACTCAGCAGGCCAGGCAACATTCGTGGAAAGAAAATAGTCAACATTTCGGGTCAAACCCTTTGTCAAGACTAAAGAAGCACAGGAAATGAAATGGATTAAGAGGCCAGGCTGGGAGAGAACAAAAGAGAAGAGACATTAAGAGGTATTCAAAACGAGACGAGATGGTGATGGGACTAGTGGAGACAAAAGACGGCTCTAGATTAGGCTGCCTGCTTTTACCAGGCATAAGAATTGTAAGTGTTTTCTGCGGACGGAGGGTCTCCAAAAAGTGGAACTCTCTGCCCGCAGAGGCCCTTCTCCCGGGCAGCCGGAGGATCTGCCAAGAGCATTCTTGACAGATCAGAAATGCCGGTTTCTAGCGCATGCGCTTGGCATGCCTGAAACTGGCATTTCCGAAGTCCCTACGGGTGGGTAGACATCGAGTACCCACCCGTAGGGATCGGAATATCTGGGCCACTGTTTCTTGAACCTCAGCCAGGGGCTAGACATAAATCCATTTGCAAGTGGTTCTGAGTACCTTCACCATAAGTCAGTTATCTTCACATCAAAGCAGGCAGTCTGTGCTCGGTGCCATTTTTACAAACACATTTTCAGTGCGAAACATCAGAGGAATGCCCTGTCTCCTGAGTGAGTATGAAAGGCTATGGCTATCATTGGCACACCGATTACTCTCGAGATAGTTGCTGTAATGTTATTTTCCCCTCTCTTCCTGTGGACGACAAGCTATCCTCAGTCAAGAGGGCAGATGGGCAACCCACTCTCAACACCGACAGCAATTTGCATTATTATAGCGTCTTTAACGTAAAACGTCCCAAGGGCTTCACAGGAGAGTTATCAAACTAACTTTAGCACCGTGCCACGTAAGGAGATATTAGGACAAGATTTCGACTTTAAGGCGCGCCTTAATGGAGGTGAGCGGGGTAGGGAGGGAGTTCCAGAGCTTGGGGCCTAGGCAGTTGAAGGCACGGCCGCCAATGGCGGAGGGGTGAAACTCGGACGCTCAACGTGCTAGAATTGGAGGAGTGCAGAGATCTTGCAGGTTTGTAGGGTTGAAGGAGGTAAGAGATGGGGAGGTGAGCGGCTATGGAGGGATTTGAAAAGCAGGATGAGAATTTTGAGATCGGACCGGGAGCCAATGAAGCTCAGCGAGCACAGGAGAGATGGGTGAACGGGACTTGGTGCGAGTTGGGATTTGTTGCAGCAGAGTTTTGAATGAGCTCAAGATCTTATGATCTACGCTGAACTGCTTAAGAAATACACGAGGGAAGCTTTAGTATTTTTGATGGCTGAACGGTGCTTCGTGCAGGACAGAACACTGGTGGCTGAGTTTTGGATGAGTTGGGATTTATGGAGGATGGGAGGCCAGCAAAGAGGACATTGGAGAAATTGAACTGAGGTGATAAAAGCATGGATAAAGGTTTCAGCGGCAGAGCAGCTGAGGTCAGGGCAGAGGATTTGTCCACCCACAACAGCATAGCTGAGAAAGGGAACTATTTTACAAGGATGATACCAGAAATGCGAGGGTATACATATCAGGAAAGGATGAACAGGCTGGGTCTCTTTTCTCCTCCTGGTGAGGGGTGACCTAATAGAGGTCTTTAAAATTGTAAAAGGTTTTGATAGAGTGGATACAGAGGGAATGTTTCCACTTGTGGGGAAGAGCATAACCAGAGGCCATCAATATAAGATAGTCACCAAGAAATCCAATAGGGAATTCAGAAGAAACTTCTTTACCCAGAGAGTGGTGAGAATGTGGAACTCGCTACCACAGGGAGTGGTTGAAGCGAATAGTATCGATGCATTTAAGGGGAGGCTGGACAAGCATATGAGGGAGAAGGGAATAGAGGGTTATGCTGATAGTTAGATGAGGAAAGATGGGAGGAGACTCCAGTGGAGCATAAATGCTGGCATGGACTGGTTGGGCCGAATGGCCTCTTTCTGTGTCGTATATCCTATGTAAAGGGAATTCTCTTGGGGAACGTCCATGTTTACCGGCCTTTCTACTGTGTAGCACAATGTGCTTTGATGAATGCGCCAATTAGCTATATTTTCGAATGCATAAATTACTGCATGCTTAAGAGTGCTACAGTGGCACAGCTTGCTGGAGTGTTGAGAAACCTAATCAATTGTGAGGTTCCTTACCTGCCACATTTGAACCGTATCATTGTGAATAGGCTACAAATGTTTCCTCACAGAATGAGAATTGGAGGATCGGTCACCCAGAGCTGTGCTGGAGCATCTGTCAACGGATTGTGATGAAGTGCCACTGGCTGTGGTTGGGGACCATGTCTCTGTCCTGTTATAAAAACAGAAAATGCCGGAGATACTCAGCAGGTCAGGCAGCATCTGTGAAGAGAGAAACCGAGTTAACGTTTCAGGTCGATGACCCTTCGTCAGACAAAAGGTCATCGCCCTGAAACGTTAACTCTGTTTCTCTCTTCACAGATGCTGCCTGACCTGCTGAGTATCTCCAGCATTTTCTGTTTTTATTTCAGATTTCCAGCATCCGCAGTATTTTCTTCTTTTCTCCTGTTTCCTTGGCCAAGAAAAGCACACTGTGCAAAGTGTTTCCAAAGTTGGTTTCAAAACGGTGTGCTTCCGTCGTGACCGGTGCCCAGCAGGCTGCAAAAGGCTTATCAGCATTTTGTAACTACAGTATTGGGAGCTGTAGTTTTAAACGCTTACCGTGCGATGGTACAGTCCTGCTCATCTTGCGCCCCTGAAGTCTTAGTACCCTGCATCCTGAGAAATGCAACCTTTGCCCCTTAAACTCTGTGTGGAGGCCTGACTGGCAGGTCAAAGTGTTCAGTAATATGTGGACTCTGGTGAATATGCACTTTTTGCACAGTCCCTTCTGCCCCTCATTGATCTGTTTTTTTCCCTCCAGTGAGTGGCCTCCTGAATTGGTAACCAGAAGCTGAGCTCATGTAGGTGTTGGCGTTTGTTTCCTCCTTATCTAAACAGCATTATCCATGTCTGGATGTTTTCCTGAGAATGTAGATGCTGTAGATTAGAGTAGTTTCATTGTTGTGCTTGTTTTGTTTTTTTTTTGTTTTCTCTCTGCGTGCCCTCAGGTAGGACTCTGCTTCCATCTTCTCCTCACACCCCCCCCCCCCCCCCCCCCCCACCCTCTACACTGAATCAAGTGTAATGTTATCCTGCTTTCAGTCATTAGAGCTAAAAGATTCCTCTGAAATTGATCTCCTGACCAATCTGTGGTTGAATTCCAGGTGAGGCCCCATGTGTCCACCTTGAATTATTTCTGTTGTGTATACACATGGTTGCCACCAAACCAAACTGCTTTACACTGCTGTCCTTTTGTAGAAGTTAGACTTACAAACTACCCAAAACATTCTCGACCACCCCTCGCAGAGCCCTGCATTTACCTAATGTGGGAGGCTGGCTAAAACCATGGAAACCATGCAAGACCAGAACAGCAATGATGTGACTCTTGCGGGAAGTAAGAAGCAGAGGTAAAGTCAATCTAGTTCCATCATTTGTCACTGGTGCCTTATTTGCATTATAGAACAGAAGCAGTTCTGTAATGGCCTGATTCCTATTGACTGTTCATACGGGTAACACCCAAGATTTTAATGTACACAGGGAGTCGGCCTTGCCTCGGTGGTCGCGCTCTGGCTTCTGGGCTTCTGTCCGAGGTCGTGGGGTGAAGCCCCACTTGAGACTTTAGCATACAATGTACGCTGGCACTTCAGGGCAGTACTAGGGGATTGCTGCTCGTCAGAGTTGCCGTCTTTCGGGCAAGACGATTAAACCGAGGCCCTGCCTTATCCATCAGGTATAAATGATCCTGTGGCACTTTATTGAAGGAGTTCTCCCTGGTGTCCTGGGCAATATTTACACCTCAACCAAAGCCTAAAAAACAGATCGTGTGGCCATTTATTTCACCTGTTTGAGGGTGTGCAAAATTTGCTGCCGCATTTCCTACGTTAAAACAGTGACTACACTTCAAATGTACTTCATTGGCAGTAAAGAGCTTTTGAATGTCCTGAGATTGTGATAGGTGCTATATAAATTCAATTTTTTTTTCTAAAGTCTTAAAGGAGCGCTGCAGGCTGCTTGTTGTAAATGCGAAGCAATTAAATAGAACCCCAAATAATTCTAGTGTAACGGTGGTAAATGTACGATCAGCAGCTTTGATCCATAAAGAGCATTAAGATGAAGTGATGGATAGGATCTTCTGCAGTCATTTGTTGAGTAGGTAATATATTAAGCACTGTAAAACCTAAGTACTTTGATAACAATGCAACTACAGGAAACTTTCTGGTATCCGGCACGGACGGGACCGACCTGGTGCCGGTCCATCAACAATGCTGGATAACCGAACGCTATAGTAAAAGATACGGAGCTCAGAGCTCCGTCTAAAGCAACAAACCCTGTTGAACAGCTTCAAAACAATCGGCACAAGTTGCAAGCGTCTCTGTAGCTTAGCAACAGCTTCAGTTATCTGAACCGACTCCTGAATTTTGCCGGTGGCTAGAGCGTTCTGGTTATTTAGTGGCCGGTTAATCGAAAGTTTCCTGTACTTAGATTTAAATAGTGCCTTTTAATAAAGGGGGGAAAAATGAAACCAGAGTTTCACAGAGGGAGAAGACAAACAGTGAGCCTTAGTGAGAGAGTTAGCAGAGGTGACAAATCGGCAGATTGGGTTTGAGCTTTCTGGAGGTAATGAGAGAAGTGGAGGGGTTTAGGAAGGGTGCTCCAGAAGGCAGGGCCGAGTGGCTGAAAGTTAGTGAGGTAAAGTCAATTAATAGCTGATCAAGGGTAGGTAGTTGTGTGTTTTGTTTTTGACAGAAGAGCTTTTTGCAAACGGCAAGCTCCCTTGCAGTTCTTTTTGTGTAACAGACTCAAAACCTTTGGCCACCCAGCGTAAGATGTTGGTGAATGTTCAATGTGATGATGCTTAGTGACAGATGAAGGCTTGGGTGCCTTGTCAGATTGCTGTAGCCAGGACAAGAGCAAATGACCCTTGTTCTGGGCCTACCTGTTGAGCACCCTCACTGATTACAAGCTTCACACTGAGACTATTGTTGTAACGTAAAGGCATTCTTCGACACATTTCAACACTGTCTGACTGGTGCTGGTCAATGTTCCCTATAAGCTGCGTGGTCGCGCAGCTCCATGGGACCGGCTTGGCAATGTTAAAGTTCGTGCATGCGCGAAACTGAACAGGCCACGGGGCCACGCACCCAAAAAAAGTTACGGGGAACATTGGTGCTGGTACTTAAGTTTTTCTGCTGGGGTTGGTTTTTGTGCCTCTGCACAACCAAAATAATTTTTGCAGCTATTCACGCAGTCTGTGGATTATATATCAGGGTATACATATCGGGGAAGAATGAACAGGCTGGGTCTCTTTTCTCTTGAAAAAAGAAGGCGGAGGGTGACCTAATAGAGGTCTTGAAAATGATGAGAGCTTTTGATAGAGTGGATACAGAGAAAATGTTTCCACTTGTGGAGAAGAGCATAACTAGAGGCCATCAATGTAAGATGGTCACCAAGAACTCCAATAGGGAATTCAGAAGAAACTCCTTTACCCAGAGAGTGGTGAGAATGTGGAACTCGCTCCCACAGGGAGTGGTTGAAGCGAATAGTACAGATGCATTTAAGGGGAGGCTAGACAAACATCTGAGGGAGAAGGGAATAGAGGGTTATGCTGATAGATTTAGGTGAGGAAAGACGGGAGGAGGCTCGAGTGGAGCATAAATGCCGGCATGGACTGGTTGAGCCGAATGGCCTGTTTCTGTGCCCGTATGTCCTAAATAGTCTTATGTAGTACTTGGCCACAATCCCAACAGCAACAACAACTGTGTTCCGCCACGACATCATCAGAAAAAACTGGACTCCGACCAAAAGAAGGAGAAACATAGAAACATAGAAGATAGGAGCAGGAGTAGGCCATTCGGCCCCTCGAGCCTGCTCCGCCATTCAATGAGATCATGGCTGATCATCCAAACTCAGTACCCTGTCCCTGCCTTCTCCCCATATCCCTCGATTCCTTTAGCCTTAAGAAATATATCTAACTCCTTCTTGAATATATTTAATGAATTGGCTTCAACTGCCATCTGTGGTAGAGAATTCCACAGGTTCACCACTCCCTGGGAGAAGAAATTCCTCCTCCATCTCTGTCCTAAATGGCTTACCCCTTATCTTTAGACTGTGACCCCTGGTTCTGGACTCCCCCACCATCGGGAACATCCTTCCTGCATCTAGTCTGTCTGGTCCTGTTAGAATTTTATAAGTTTCAATGAGATCCCTTCTCACTCTTCTAAACTCCAGCGAGTATAAGACCAATCGACCCAATCTCTCCTCATACGTCATTCCTCCAATCCCAGGTATCAGTCTGGTGAATCTTCGCTGCACTCCCTCCATGGCAAGAACATCCTTCCTCAAATAAGGCGACCAAAACTGCACACAATACTCAAGGTGTGGTCTCACCAAGGCCCTGTACAACTGCAGCAAGACATCCTTGTTCCTGTACTCGAATCCTCTCGCTACGAAGGCCAACATACCATTTGCCTTCTTAACCGCCTGCTGCACCTGCATGCATACCTTCAGCGACTGGTGCACAAGGACACCCAGGTCTCGTTGCACTTCCTGTTCTCCCAATCTATTGCCGTTCAGATAATCTGCCTTCCTGTTTTTGCCACCAAAGTTGATAACCTTGCATTTATCCACATTATACTGCATCTGCCCAATCACCCAACCTGTCCAACTCATACTGGAATTTCTCAGCATCCTCCTCACAGCGCACACGCCCACCCAGCTTTGTGTCGTCTGCAAACTTGGAGATATTACATCTAGCTACCTCGTCTAGATCATTAATATATATTGTGAATAGCTGGGGTCCTAGCACCGATCCCTGCGGTACCCCACTAGTCACTGCCTGCCACTTGGAAAAAGAGCCGTTTATTCCAACTTTTTGCTTCCTGTCTGCCAGCCAGTTCTCTATCCAAGTCAGTACCTTGCCCCCAATCCCATGTGCTTTAACTTTACACGCTAATCTCTTAGGCGGGATCTTATCGAAAGCCTTCTGAAAGTCCAAATACACTACATCCACTGGTTCTCCCTTATCTATTCTACCAGTTACATCCTCTCAAAATTCCAGTAGATTAGTCGAGCACGATTTACCTTTTGTAAATCCATGTTTACTTTGTCCGATCCTGGGAGGGATCACCAAAAGCTTCATCAGAGGTGGGTTTTAAGGGCGTCCATCAAGGGGGAAGAGGGTGCTTGAGAAGTTTATGGAGGGAATTCACTCCCTTGAGGCCCAGGCAGCTGAAGGTACAGCTGCCAATAGTGAGTTGAAGGTGGGATACATGAGGCCAGAGTCAGAGGAAAGGAGACTTCAAGGGAGAGCGGTTATCTGGCTAGAGGAGGTTACGGAGATAGGGGTGAGGCCATGAAGGGATTTAAAGACAACAATGAGAATTTTAAATTAGAAATGTTGGGGGGCCTGGGAGGACAGGGATGATGGGTGAGGAAGACTTGGTGTTGGATAGGATAGTCAGCGGCGATAAACTGAAGTTTGCAGAGAGTGCAGAAACAAAACTGGGCAGGAGAGCATTGGAATAGTGTCCAGAGGTGATAGAGATGGATGAGGGTTTTAGCAGCAGATGGGCTGAGTTGGGGGCAAAGGTAGGTGATGTTACGGAAGTGAAAGTAGACAGTATTTGGGATGGAGAGGATATGGGGTTGAATATGACACCGAAGTTGCAAACAATCTAGTGCAGCCTGAGACAATGGCCAGGGAGGTAAATTGGTGGCAATGGTAGAGTTTATGGCAGGGTTTGAAGATGATGGCTTCGAGCTTCCAGTATTTAACTGGAGGAAATTGGCGCTCATGCAGGGCTAATGTTGGATTAGCAGTCTGACAACCGTGTGGCATGGAGGGGCTGAGACAGGTGATGGAGGTAGAGCTGGGTGTCATCAGTGTACATGTGGAAGATGACCCTCTTTCCCTCCACCCCCCCCCCCCCCCGCCCCCCCAACCACCGTGCCTATGGATGATGTTGCCATGGGGCAGATGAGGAAGAATAGGGGGCCGAGGTTAGATCCTTGGGTGACTCCAGAGGTAACGCTGTTTGGGTGGGAAGAGAAGCCATTGCTGGGGATGCTCTTGGCTATGATTGGATAGGTAAGGGTGGGGTTACAGGGATAGGGTGGGATATGTGTTGGTGTAGGGGTTACGGGGATCGGGTGGGATATGTGTCGGTGCAGGCTCGATGGGCCGAAATGGCCTCTATCTGCACTGTGGGGTTTCTGTGATTCTGTAAGAATGGACCCAAGTGATGGCAATCCCACTGAGCTGGGCAATGGATGGGAGGTGTTGGAGGAGCAGTGCATAGTCTATGTTAAAGGCGGAAGAGGCCAAGGAGGGATAATGTACCTCAATCCCAGAGAATGTCATGTGTGACTTTGGTAAGGGCAACTTTGGTGCTATGGCAGAGCCAGATACCTGCTTTGGAGAGTTCCAGCATGGAGTTTTGGGAAGATGGGTATGGATTTGGAAGGTGACAACACATTGAAGGATTTTGGAGAGGAAAGGGACGTTGGAGATGCGGTGTAGTTTGGAAGAACAGAGGGGTTGAGGTTAGGTTCATTTGAGGAGGGGGTATGTTGATGGCAGTTATGAAAGGAGGGGGACTGTACCTGAGGAGAGGGAACCATTACATTGCCAGCAAGCATGGCGGCCAGGAAAGGAAGTTGGGTGGTCAACAATTTGGTGGGAATGGGGTCAAAGGAGTAGGAGGTGGGTTTCATGGACAAGATGACCTCCAAGAGGGCATGAGTGGAGCTGGGGGAGATGCTAGAGAGCGATGTTAGTTCTGGGCGAGGGTGGGAGCAGCCTGGGTAGAGGTTTGGTTTGGTGGGTAGGGTTAAGGAGGGGAAAAGCAACAGAAGCAGCTGAATGAAAGGTCACAATCTTAGTGACGAAGAAGTACATGACCTCCTTGCACTGGTCGGAGGTGAAGGGAGAGGGGTTTAGGTGAGTTCAGAGAGGAGGGAGAGCTGAGATGGAGATTGAAATCGGGACTAGTTACTTAGTACAGAGGCTGATGGGAAATAATTTGCTTAGAACCTCAGGTTGGGGGCGGGGTGATGGCAGGGGGCATGTGGTAGATAATGTGAATTTTAAAGACAAGATGAGATCTTCAAAGGAGAAGGTAACAGTAGAGAAGGAGGCGAGACCAAGTTGTGATTTGGTGATGAGGGCCACAACACTGCCATAGCAATTTGGGTGGAGTAGGTGGTAGAAAGTATAGCCAGGCAAGGTGGCTTCACTAAGGGCATGAACCAAGTTTCAGTCAGCCAGGGTGTCCATGCAAGCATCCACAATAAGGTCATGGATGACTAGGGCCTTCATGAGTGAGCGGACATTCTGGAGGGAAATGCGGAGGGGCCGGTGATTGTTGATCCACTGACTGAGTCCAAAGGGGCAATAGTGGATGAGGTGAGCAGGATGGTCGGGAGGTTGACGCGTTTGGCTCTCAGTGGGCATGCTAGTTGGGAAGGCCGGCGAGAGAGGAGGATGGGGCAGTTGAGATTGCCACCCGACGGGTATCTCGATGGGCACTTTGGACAATGCCAAGAGAGGCACAAAGGGGACCCGAGTGCTTATTCAAGGGGGATTCACACTTGGGATGGCAGCAAGAGAGTGGGAAGGCAGAGGAGGAGTTGGGGTCTGGATTGGAGGGTCGAAGTACCCAAGAGGGGGGAAATGAAAGATGGTATGACCTGCTGACAGGAAAGGCAGGAGAATGGACTGGGAGGAGTCGAGAGGAAAAAAAGGAGATACACAAGGAATGAACTCTGGTCCAGAGCGGCAGGATTGTGCACATGAATGGTCACTGTGAATTCAGGTTACATGAGCATGGCGGACCCTCAGAGAGCGTGTCCTGGCCATAAATGGAGGACTGTGAGGAGACGATACACAAGAGAAAGATACCCCTGATGGATTAGGATTTAAAACATGTTTGTTTGCTACAATGGCGGGGTGGAGGGGCTGGTTAGCTTAGCTTAGTCAAATACCCCGTCTCGTCTCCTACGTGAAAAATGTCCACTTGGCAGCGGTGGTTTGCAGGTAGCCATGCAACACCACCAAAGGAAGAGCCTTCAGGAGAGGAGAGCAAGAAATTGAAGCTGCACTGCTTGGTGACAATATTGGTTTTTTTACTGAGATTTTAAGAGCAGGGACATGTGGAAGGGAGAGAAAAGCCAATGCGCGCTCCCAGCAAAGATGAAGAAAATTAAACAAACATAACTCGGAAGTAATGGTCTTTGTGGAAGTAGCACCGACACTGATTTTCAAGATTAAATGACTCAAATCAGATGGCTCTTGCATCTTCAAGCTGGCTAACTGCTTTGAATCCTTATAAGAACATAAATAGGAGCAGGAGTAGGCCATTCGGCCCTTCGAGCCCGCTCCGCCATTCAATAAGATCATAGCTGATCTTCTACCTCAACTCCCACGCTATCCCCATGTTCCTTAATTCCCTTAGTATCCAAAAATCTATCGATCTCTGTCTTAAATATAGAGAATTCCAAAGATTCCCCACCCTCTGAGTGAAGAAATGTCTCCTCATCTCAGTCCGAAATGGCCGACCCCTTATTGTGAGACTGTGATCCCTGGTTCTAGACTCCCCAGCCAGGGGAAACATCCTCCCTGCATCTACCCTGTCAAGTCCCTTAAGAATTTTATGTTTCAATGAGATCACCAATATAGGCCTAGTCTACTCAATCCCTCCTCATGGGATGATCCCCCTCATCCCAGGAATCAGTCTAGTGAACCTTCGTTGCTCACCCTCTAAGGCAAGTATATTCTTCCTTGGGTAACGAGACCAAAACAGCCCACTACTCCAGGTGTGGTCTCACCAAGACCCTATATAATTGTAGTAAGACTTCTTTCTCTCATACTCCAATTCCTTTGTTATAAAGGCTAGCATACCATTTTCTTTCCTAATTGCATGCTGTATCTGCATGTTAATTTTCTGTTATTTGTGCACAAGGACACCCAGGTTCCTCTGAATACCAATATTTCCTAGTCTCTCGCCATTTAAAAAAGATTCTGCTTTTCAATTTTTCCTACCAAAGTGGACATCTTATTGCAGAATCCCACGTGTCCTAATAGAAATTTGTAACTTTTTTTCATCCCAATTTTCTCTCCGCTTCATCCTCTCTTGACGTTACATTTGTTCCCATTCCATCAGTGCCTCCTTTTTATATTCTCGTCCATGTTTCGATCCATCCATGACCTTGTCTCTTCCTATCTCTATAACCTCCTCCAACCCTCCAAGAACTCTACATTGCTCCAACTCTGGCTTCTTGTGTATCCCCCACTCCCTTCGCCCCACCATTGCCAGCTGTGCCTTTGGCTGTCTAGGCCCTAAGCTCTGGAATTCTCTTCCCAAATCTTTTTGCACCTCCACCTCGCTCTCCTTTAAGACTCTGCTTAAAATCTACCTCTTCGACCAAGTGTTTGGTCACCTGTCCTAATGTTGTCGTTTTTGGCTCGGTGTTAGATTTTTGCCTGATTTACGCTCCTGTGAAGCGCCTTGGAATGTTTATTATGTTAAAGGTGCTATATAAAAGCAAGTTGTTGTTGTTGACTTTCCGCTGGAGTGCGGGTTAGGTTAGTCCAAAGATGTGTGGGTTAGGTTGATTGGCTGTGATAAATTGACCCTTAGTGTTAGGGGGATTAAATACGTGGGGTTACGGGGATAGGGTAGGATATGTGTTGGTGTTGGTGTAGGTGTAGGGGTTACAGGGATCGGGTGGGATATGTGTCGGTGCAGGCTCGATGGGCCGAAATGGCCTCTATCTGCACTGTGGGGTTTCTGTGAATTCTGAGAGGTTCCATTGTACCCAGTAAGGCTCAGTACCTTGCAATTATTCATATGAAACCTAATGACGAGTGTCAGCAGGATTTTTAACTGGGGTTGGGAGCCCAGTTCTTTCCTCACCCAACATCAACATGTGCACTCTTAGCAGGGGTTGTGAGTTAACAAGCTTGAGTGGGGGCCCTGGCTGACTTTCTTAACTCTCTCCTCCCAACTAAACCCATGGACACCGAACCCAACTGGATGCCGCCTTCTTGCCCTGGCTGAGACCTGCTAAATCAGCGTAGGTCAGTGATTGAACCTGGGAATGTTCTTGGTCGGCAACTCGCTGGATAAACCTGAGTAATTGTATGAACATGGAATTTGATAAATTTATCCACCCCACATATTTTTTAAAAGGCAGAGTCAATGTACTCCACCCTTAAAGTCCGTGGCTTTTGCTTTTGACCGTCTATCTTGGCTGGAATGAGTGAAATGTGGATTTCCTCCACCTTTTAAGCTAGTGATCTACTATGCTTGACTGACTGGACAGGTGCTTGTTGTGGATGAAGGTCATCTTTCCTTGGCCCAGATAGAGCGTGGAACAATGCTTTGTTGCCACCACACTGACTGTATAATCGCAGCGTAGAATGATGATTCTCTCCTGTACGGTTATTATGGGAAATGTGTGGGTGGAGTAAGCATTACTGCATGCTCTCTCTGTCCTGCTCTGCTTCTATCGCTGCGTAAACTGCACCCTCCACATAGAGGGATTTGGCTTCAGAGGAAGAGACTATATCTGATAGAGCACTGCATCAAAGTTAAGTAGGATTAGTTCAGCCACCTGATCTGTTGGCGCTTAGGACATCTCACTTTAGCTTAATCTGAAATGTTGGCACCCAGCACACCTCACTGGATGACTCGTGAGCTTTGGACAGAATTCTGACCGCAAGCAGGCTTATAATTTGAGGATTTCTAGAGGTTTAATACATTTGCACACTTGATGGCGTGCAGGAATTTTGATTATGATTGACGTATCCTCAAGAAACATCATCTGTTTCCTTGATTCTGATCATTTCATTGCTGCACCTTGTTGCGAAAAGTAACTCATTCAGGTATCTTCCACAGCAGAGGAGAGAAGCAGAGTTTGACTGATTCCAGGGAACCTTATGCTTAGCATGAAACAAAGACTTGCATTTGTATAGCCCTTTTCACAACCTTGGGACATCCCAAATGCTTTACAGCCATTGAACTACTTTTGAAATGTATTCACTGCTGTAATGTAGGAAACACGGCAGCCAGTTTGCGCACAGCAAGCTCCCACAAACGGCAATGTGATTATGATCAGAGTCCATTTTTTTTTTTAGTGACTTTGGTTGAGGGATAAGTATTGGCCACTCCTCTGTTCCTTGAAATAGCGCTATGGGATCTTTTGCGTCCACCAGAGAGGGTAGACAGGGCCTCTGTTTAATGCCTCATCCAGAAGACGGCACCTTGGACATTACAGCACTCCCTCAGTACTGGACCGGAGTGTCGGGCTAGATTATGTGCTCAAGTCTCTGAATGAGACTTGAACCCACAACAATGCAAAATGCATTCACAAACTTGTCGATAAGTAGTGCCACACATGGTGCCAGCACCTCTGCCAGTTTTTTTTACCCCAGCAGAACTTGGCAATGGCTGTGAAAAACCACCCTGTGTCTGAAAAATATATCCATCGCCCTCTTAAACTTTATAGCGCCTTCGGCTGCCACTGCCTCCCTGGGTAGATTATATCACAGCAGCTTGTGTTCATACAGTTTATAAAAAAAAAAAAAAAAGCCCAGGACACTTCACAAATGGGTATGAAAACCGATGCTGATCCAGGTAAGAGATTAGTAGGGGTGACCAGAGGCTAGGTGAAGAGATGGCGTTTTTAAAGATGCAGAGAGACGGGATGGAGAAGGATGTTCAACTTGGCATAGCTGCAGCCTCTGCTATCAATGGTGGGATGAAGGTAGGGTCAATTTATAGAAGGTCAGAGGAAAAGTTTTCTTGAGGATATAGGGCTGGAGCAGATGGCCGAGTCGGGCGTGGCATCGTCATGCATCAGTTTATAAACAAAGACAGGAACTTTGAATTGAATATAATGGGGACAGGGAGCCAATGTAGGTCAGCAAGGATGGGGTTAATGGGCAAGCAGGGCACGGTGAGGATGTGTGACCGAGTTTTGAATAAGTTACAGTTTGAGGATGGGAGGTCAGCAAGGAAATCCTAAAGAGTAAGAGTCTGGAGGAGAGAATGACATGGAGAAGGGTTCTGGTGGCAGAGGTAGACTTGGAGGTAGGCCATGTCGCAGTGGTAGAAGTAAGCAGAATTGGTGAATAGGATGTGATGACTAAAACTCGGCTCCGAGTCAAACAGGAAACAAAAGTTCTGGTTTAGTCCGAGAAACTGTTCGGGGTGCGCGGGGGGCGGATAGAGTCAGTGGTAAAGGAGCAGAAGTTTTGGCGGGGGCTGAAGTCCATGGCTTAGGCCTTCCCAACATTGAGCTGGAGGAAATTGTGACTCATCCAGGACGTGATGTCGAAGAAGCAGTCTGACGGCACAAACAGTCAGCGGTCCAGAAAAGCAGTAGAGAGATGGAGCTCGGTATCCTAAGAAAATTGGTATCATACCTGCAAGTAATGTCACTGATCAGTAGATAAGGAAGAAGAATGGTTCTTGGGCGATCCGGGAGGTGACTGTGTGGCAGGGGGAAGGGAAGCCATTGCTGAAAATGCACTGGCTGCATTTGGATAGGTAGGAATTGAATGATAAAAGGCAGTCCCATGATGCAGGAAAGGTGCTGGAGGAGGATGGCATGGTCGGCTGCATTGAGTGCTGCAGGAAGGTTACTCAATGCTAATGTACTATTGTCATAGTCACAAAGAATGTTTGTGACTTAAACTAGGGTCTTATTGGTACTAAGAAGTATGGAAGCTGGACTGGAGGAATTCAAACGGAGTTTCAAGAGCGATACACATGGAAATGGGAGGTTGTAAATGTGGTCATTGGAAGGACAGATAGGTCAAGGGTGGTTTTATTGAGGCGGGGAGCATTGATTGTGCCATCCTTAAGCTGTTCAACCTAAGATTTTGTTAGAAAAAGGATCTGGAGGTGAAAAACTGTCATTTCCTGTCATTTGTTTTGTGCGACTGTTTGTTTCCCCTCCCAAGCTCTGTGATTTTGAAACTTCTGTGAAGTTTGTGATCATAGCTCAGGAATGTTGCGACTTTTGAAACGCAACATTTTGTTAAAGCACAGCACAATTACGTGTTGAATTCCTCTGCTCCGCCCCAACGCTTTGAAGCAGGTCGGCACGCTGTACCAGAGTGACGTCGTTCCACTTCCCACTGTAGCCATCCTGTGACCCCACTCTGAGTTTTCTGAATGATGGCAGTTTTGTGCACTGGGCCCATGTCCACCAAGAACTGCATTGAGGTCGATAGCTGAAGTCAAAAGGTGGAAGAAATGTTCGAGTTGATCTGTGGTATATTTGAGCTCCCATCCCAGATGTGAGCAGTCAGTGCCCACCCAATGCAACAGTAGCCTGGCTGTGTGCCTTGCATTTCCAAATGGTCACTTGAAGAAACTTCAAAGTTTGCCTTTCCGTGATGCTGGATACTGGCACCATGGTACTAAGCCATGCAGGCCCGAAGGTCTTGGCTTCGAATCTTGGACTGTGCTGTGCGCATCAATGTCCCAACTGGGGTAGCAGTGGGGTGCTGCAATTGGCCTCTCTTCCTGGGTTAGTGAGAGGAAGTATTGGCCCGGGCAGTCACTCTTGACTGCTGTCCGATTTCTCCTTGCGGGAACGTGCATTTGTGCAGATGTCCGATTGGGCCTCGGCTGTTGTATTTCAGCACCGGCACGATGGGCTGAATGGCCGCCTCCTGTCCTGTATGATTCTCTATTGAATAGCCTGTTGGAGGGTTACTGTGTTTGCCGAAGCACACCGTAACAAGAGCAGTTACCTAAAGGGGAAAAAAATGTTAAGAATTACAGATCGCTTCAGGTAGTGACTACACCTCATTTAAAGGTGGGCAACATTATTGCCTTGAAATTGGCTTTGTTATTTGGCACCACAACCTGCCTGGACGATGTGATGTGTAATAAAGCTTAATAATGCTTCATTTTAGCACAATGCTATATTAACGGCCATTTCCCCTCCGATGAGTCAGTGCACCTTATCTAAATGGGATCTTGCAACTGCTTGTTTGTAGAGTTAGTGTTTGCCCCTTAGCAGTAGAATTTGGCACCGTGTGCCGAGCTACTGGGAATATGTTCAGTGAGTTCTCTAACGTTTACTCCATTTGCTTTAATTTCCTGTGATGTTTGAGTGTATCGGAAATAATTATTTGCGCTCTGTGCTTTGTTTTAGAAAAACATTGAGCTGGTTGTCAGTTGCTGAATGTCCAGATGGTCTGGTTGCACCACAGAACGGTAGAATTTAGATGTCCTCCTCGTACTTAATTCCTGATCTCAAACTGGCTCTTGGGCTTGTGTGGGAAGCGGGGGGGAATGGAGGAGATGAAACACATCTTGCTTTCCACTAACTAAAACATTTTACCTTTTAAAACGTTTTTTGAACACACATGGTCTAATCTTTCTCCAGCTTTATGTAATGCTATTTAAGAACATAAGAAGCAGGAGTAGGTCATACGGCCCCTCGGGCCTGCTCCGCCATTCAATAGGATCATGGCAGATCCGAACCTAGACTCGCGTCCACTTCCCTGCTCGCTCCCCGTAACCCCTAATTCCCTTATCTGCTAGGACAATGTCTATCTCCATTTTAAATTTATTTAATGTTGCAGCTTCCACAGCTCTCTGGGGTAGCAAATTCCATAGATTTACTACCCTCTGAGTGAAGAAGTTTCTCCTCATCTCAGTTTTGAAAGGGCAGCCCCTTATTCTAAGATTATGCCCCCTAGTTCTAGTCTCACCTATCAGTGGAAATATCCTCCCCGCATCCACCCGATCAAGCCCCCTCACAATCTTATGTTTCGATAATTTGTTGCATTCGTATTTCTGCTGATGGCGCCTGAGGGGGTGGTAAGGATCGGGCCGTCCCCCAGATGGGAGATGCTGTTGGCAGCCATTCATTTGAATAATCTGTGCATGAGCTAAACACACAGCCTGCCGTACAGGCCAGCAATGCTGCCCTATACAGTGCTTCCCCAGCGATCTTCACTGGGTGCTTCATTTTTCACTCGTACATTAATTTGCTCTGCTCTTCTCCTGAAGCCACTGAGTCCTTCCTGCAGCACAGTTCCACGCGCCTAGATTACCCTGTCTACCTCATTATTCACGTTGGCCTCAATGATGACTGTTGACTGGCTATTCATCGGCATGGAGCATCATAAAAAAACTGATCCTGTCCGACCCCAATGCCACCGGCAACAGCTTGATTTTATATAACACCTTTTAATGTTTAAAAGAAAATCCTAAGATGCTTTGCAGATGGGCAAATGGAAAACAGACAACCACATCCAGCCCTGGAATTCCCTCCCTAAATCTCTCCACCTCTCCTCCTTTTAAGGCGCTCTTTAAAACCTACCTCTTTGACCACGCTCCTGTCCTAATATCTCCTTCCCTGGCTCGGTGTTGAATTTTGTCTGATTTTAAAGCTCCTCTGAAGTGCCTTGGAACATTTTTACGACGTTAAAGGTGCAATATAAATGTGAGTTGTTGTTGAACCCGAGGTCAGTTGTTGCATTCTAACTGCTCTCTTGGCTGAGATCAACCAGTTCAGTCTCCTGGTGTGAACCCAATCTGTGCTTCCGGGTCTGTACGGTTGAGCTGCTCCCTGGATAAACTTGCTTGGCCACTGGGGGGGGGGGGGGGGGGGGGGGGGAGAAAGAGAGAGATCCTCCAGTTCTAGTGTATGTAAAAGTGCTAACCATCCTGTACCCCCCCCTCCGCCCCCCCCCCCCCCCCCCCCCCCCAGCCAACACTTCCCTGATGCAGAGAAGCTAAACAGCTGTTAAATGCAGGTCTGAAAGTCCATTTGCACATACAGGTACTTTGGAAAAAGGTGCAGGCATTTCACAACGCAGTTTAACCTTTTGACAGTGCTGCCCCTCGACATTCTGCACCATTGTTCCTGTAACCAGTCTGGGCAAGTACGGAGGGTGAAGCTACACAGAATGCCATGTCCTCCAGGACAAATTTTAAACACTCCGGGAGGTCCTTTTCTCTGATTTTTTTTGCTGCTTGTTTTACACTCCTCCAATAATTTACATTTTAAATTGTCATGAACTTGTTTTGTGCTACCAACAAGTAGCAAATTAGTGGTGTTTACTGGAAATTGCAATATAAAACAAAAAAAAGGCATCATTATACTTGCGTCGCATTTTATTCCTACGAACGTTGTTAACCCTTTCACTGACCTGGTTCTGGTCAGACAACATAATAGCCCAATCGTTAATTGCTGCTGAATGTTAATATCTTTAAGCTTTTCACAGCTTCCTACATCTCTTTCATTTAGCAATGCTGCACACCAGTTTTTAAACCAAAAATAGGGAGAGTGCTTTATTGGAGCAATACACACTAATGTACCTAAAATGCAGTCTATTTAACCAGTGCGGGCTTGGCTGAGTTACTGGCCAGCTTGACTACAAGTACGAAGGTTGTGGGTTCAAGACCTACTCCAAGACTGAAGCCCACGATATGGGCAGGCCTACAAATGCTGCACTGCTGCAGGCGCCTCTCAATGAAACCAAACACCGCGGGATGATTTGCAACATTAAAGGTGCTACATAAATGCAAGTTGTTGTCGCCTTTTCTAGTAGACGTCAAAGATTCCAGCACATTGTTCAAAGAGAAAGGCCTAAAAATTCAGGTTGCTTTGAGCCTCCTGCGAAATTCAGCGGGCGGTTAGTGGCAGCAGTAACCGTAGATGACCTCATCGCCGTGCGCAGCGCCCCGCTTGCGCCCCCTGACTTACCGCCGGACGGTGTCGGGTGCCTACTTGCGGCCGGGGCGGCGCAAGTTAAAGGGGATGTGCCGGGCGGCCATTTTTGTTGCTGGCTGCCTCCTGACCCACCCGCGCCCCCCCCCCCCCCCCCACTGCGGAGTGCCAGCTGCGCTCCGTGAGCCCGGTACTTCTCTTGTGCCGGGCTCTCTTGCCGGCACTCCTGATCCCCGGGGGCCCAGCTGGGTCCTGGGTTGCGCTGTGCTGGGCCCCTCCCCTTTTAAGAAGGGGAGGAAGGCCTGCAGTACCACGCTGCGATATTCGCTCGCAGCGCCCCAAGAGGGAGGCTGGGTGCTTTCAGTAGCACCCCGCTTCCATCTTGGAGCGCTATCGGTGAATTTTGGCCGCAGGGGCTCTAATTTTTTCGGGGCGCTACGGCAAAGTTAGCACCCCAAAGGGGGCACGACTCATTTTTCCCCCAAAGAGTCTTCCTGTTGTCCTTTAGGTAACATTTCTCCCACAACAACAGATGAACTGGTCGACACTTTTTTGCCCGATCTTGCTGTGTGTAAAATGGTTACTGTGTTTGCTGCGATAAGACACTGCACTTGGAAGTAATTCACTGCAAGTGAAGCACTTCCAGCTGCATGGGTGAGATAGAGTAAGAAGTCTTTGAAGACCACATGTAAATACAGTGCTTTTGATGGGATCTGTTTTTCAGATAAATGGCAGTGTCTGCAGTAAAGCACAGCAACCCTCCTATGGGGTTGGGAGGGGGAGGGGGGCAGTGGATTACTGAACCCCCTCTCTGGTAAGCCCAACTTTGCGGACACTGGTGAAGTAACTGAGGTGGAATTGTTGTTTCCAGAAGTGATGACGAGAAAAACTAGCATTTATATAGTGCGTTTCTTCTTCTTAGGCAGTCCCTCGGAACCGAGGATGACTTGCTTCCACATTAAAAATGAGCTCGCAGGTGGCTGATTAGTCCAATGCGGGACCTACAGTCCCTGTCACAGGTGGGGCAGATGGTGGTTGAAGGGGCGGGTGGGTGGGGTGCTTGGGTTGACGTGCGCTGCTTGCACTTGGCTTCCGCTTGCTCCCGACGAAGAGACTCGAGGTGTTCGGCGCCTTCCCTGATGCTTCTCCTCCACTCTGTGCGGTCTTGGGCCAGGGATTCCCAGGTGTCGGTGGGGATGTTGCACTTTTTCAAGGAGGCTTTGAGGGTGTCCTTGAAGCGTTTCCTCTGCGCACCTGGGGCTCTCTTGCCGTGCTGGAGCTCCGAGTAGAGCGCTTGTTTTGGGAGTCTCGTATCGAGCATGCGGACAGTGTGACCCGTCCATCAGAGCTGATTGAGCATGGTCAAAGCTTCGATGCTGGGGATGTTGGCCTGAGCAAGAACACTGACATTGGTGCGCCTATCCTGCCAATGGATTTGCAGGATCTTGCGGATGCAGCGAGGTGCCTGCTGTACATGGTCCATGTCTCTGAGGCATACAGCAGGGCAGGTATCACTGAGCTTAGTGCCGGGTTTGAGGTCCTGGTCTTCGAACACTCTCTTCCTCAGGCGACCGAAGGCTGCACTGGCATACTGAACATAGTGCTAACAACCCAAGGCACTTCACAGGATCTCAACCAGACAAAACTTGACACTGAGCCAAGGAAGAAGATATTGGGGCATGTGGAGGTGAGTTTTAAGGAGTGACTTAAAGGAGGAGAGCGCGGCGGAGAGGTTTAGGGAGTGAATTCCAGAGCTTATGGCCTCGGCAGCTAAAGGCACGGCCGCCAATGATTCCCGCCTGAAGTGGCGACCCCTAGAACATCCAGAGGTACCGCTGCTGCCGCTGGCCGACACGAGGCCCCTCTCCTATTGGTTTCAGTGGAGTGGTTGCGCAGCCGGTTCCCAAAGTGTGGGTCTCATTCAGCCTGCGTTAATCCCAGTGCAAACCAGCTGGATTTGCTGCATCTGGTCACTGGGAGGGGACCCGGTTTTCTCCGGTCATTCCGCTGACTGAATTTAGTGAAACCTGGGAGGCAAAATAATCGCCGACCATCTAGCAGCTGTTTTTTTTTTTTTAATTCATGCCGTGGGCATCTCTGGGGAAAGCCGGCATTTATTGTTCACCCCGAGTTGCCCTTGTACAACTGAGTGATGTGCTCGGCCACTTCAGAAAACAGTCAGAGTCAACTACGTTGGTGTGGGACTGGAGTCACACATGGGCCAGGCCGGGTAAGAAAGAAAGAAAGACTTGCATTTATATAGCGCCTTTCACGACCACTGGACATCTCCGAGCGCTTTACAGCCATTGAAGTACTTTTGAAGTGGAGTCACTGTTGTAATGTGGGAAACGCGGCAGCCAATTAGCGCACAGCAAGCTCCCACAAACAGCAATGTGATAATGACCAGATAATCTGTGTTGTGTTGGTTGAGGGATAATTATTGGCCAGGGCACCGGGGATAATGACGGCAGGTTTCCTTCCCTGAAGGATGTTGGTGAACCAGTGAGTTTTCACGGCAATCCGACCGCTTCATGGTCATTTGTACTGATGCCAGGTTTTGTTTTATTCCGGATTTTTTAAACTGAGTTCAAATTCTCAAACTGCCATGATGGGATTTGAACGTGTTCTCTGGATTATTAGCCCAGGCCCCTGGATTACTGGTCCAGTAATAATATGATCATAAAGGACCACCTTTACTGCAACAACAACAACTTGTATTTATATAGCGCCTTTAATGTAGTAAAACGTTCCAAGGCGCTTCACTGGAGTATTTTAAGACAACAAATTTGACACCGATTCGCATAAGGATAAATTAGGGCAGGTGACCAAAAGCTTGGTCAAAGCGGTAGGTTTTAAGCAGCGTCTTAAAGGAGGAAAGAGAGGTAGTGAGGCGGAGAGGTTTAGGCAGGGAATTCCAGAGCTTGGGGCCTAGGCAACAGAAGGCACGGTCACCAATGGTTGAGCGATTTATAATCAGGGATGCTCAAGAGGGCAGAATTAGAGGAGCACAGATATCTCGGGGGTGGGGGGGGGGTTGTGGGGCTGAAGGAGCTTAGAGATGGGGAGGGGGCGAGGCCATGGAGAGATTTGAAAACAAGGATGAGAATTTTGAAATCGAGGTGCTGCTTATCCGGGAGCCAATGTAGGTCAGCAAGCACGGGAGATGGGCCAACGGGACTTGGTGCGGGTTAGGACGCGGGCAGCCGAGTTTTAGATTTTTACAGATAGTAAAATGTCCCACGGTGGAGCTTAGTGAAAGAAGTGTTGCTCAATATAAAAGCTCTCGAACCTTTCTCTGACTGGAGAGCCCACAATTTTAATCAGCCCTGGTTTTTCCGATCGCTAGCCTGTACGGAACATTCCCAGATGTCGGGGGTGGGTGTGGCGGCCGCAAAGTCGCAACTGGTCACGTTTCCAAACAGCTGCATGCGTTCCGGGGCTGTGGAATACGTTCCGCAAACAGGGCTTCCTCCATAGACTGGGAGCCAAGGGCAGCACTTCCTTGTGAAGTGGCTCTGTAATGTAAAAGGGGTCATTAGAGCACTTGTCTTTTCCTCCGCATTACTAGAACCAGCCTGTTATCTAATGCAAGAGCAACCTAAAAGAGGAGGAGCTGTCTTGTTTCCCCAGACTGAATTGAAACCATTACCTCTGAGGGCTAAAATTGACGGCTTAGTATTGGAAAATTACTCTTTTGATTTTTGTTTTATGGCTGTCATAGGGTAATAAAAAGCTCCTTTTAGAAAAAATAACTTGAAACTGCTGTGGATGTTAAAAGTTTGAGAGATTAAATCTAAAGACCTCTCGATCACATACAGCAGAGCAGCTACTTTGCATTGTTTCCAAGTTTTCAAAGGATGTTAAACAAAGACGGGTGGCTTGAGTGTGGATTAGCTGTGGAGCGGCCTATGCTTGGCGGTGCAGGTAGAACAGTGTTTGAAACACCAGGCTTGGTGCCAGAGGGTACTGCTCGTCTTGATGCTATAAAAGTGGTGTTACTTACAGCCCCAGGTATCTGTTGCACAACAATACATTAAGTGTCTTTTGTGTTCTGCGGGTCCCCGGGGAGCTGTTTTTGTGTATATGGGCAGCTGTTTGAACCGAGGTGAGCAGCTCGGTCCCACAGGATCAGAGAAAAGTCTCGCTTCAGGCAGTTCAGTCCATGTACTACTGATCATCTAATGGGGCTTAAATGTCAGGTTATCCCAGTCTTGGGTGACAGTCTGACCCTTTGGGGCTCCTGTTTGTATAAATGTAGTTGAATGTGTAAAGTGAGGACCACGGAAGAATTTGTCTCGGGAATTATTTTGGCTACCTGCAGGTGAATTGATTGCTACCAATACATGAGACCATATTGACTTCACCAGCTGCGTGTAGATGGCGCTATGATTGCAGTACCAAGTGCTTGTGGTTTAAATTTATACATCATATTCCGTTAAAGGGTTTAACAACTGGGCTGTTGCGTATGACCAGAGCTTTGACTCCTTATTATCTCTATAAGGCTGCAAAATCGTGAGTGAGTGCATTTTTACTGCCAGAATGTGGTGCCCCACTTTTGAAATTGCCCAGCCTGTTAGTTGCCTTGATGAATCAGTGGGTATAACGTTTGTGTGGCACTTAGCCATATTGGTCAAGGAATTCCCTCTGTTTGGTGGCTGATTGTGCAGTTCTGAGGGAGTGCTGCGCTGTTAGGACTTTTGGCTGTGACATTAAACCAAGGATCCTTCTGCCCCCTCGGGTCAATGTAAAAGATGCCATGGATTCGAAGAGTTGGGACGTTCTTCCCGCAGTCGATATTTATACCACAGATAAGTTAGCTGGGACAGAACTTGGTGTCAGTTTGAGTCACTTGGGGTTAGGGAAAGGTCCCTGCTTCCCTACCTTGTGACTCCTGCTGGAGTTAAGTGTAGACATTCAAGATGGGATTGGTCTTGGCTGTGATGCCCATCATGATTCTGTAATTTTCCCCCATCATTATCACTGTGTTGGTCTTGACTCGGTGGTAGCACTCTCGCCTTTGAGTCAGAAGATCATCAATTCAAGCCCATTCCAGAGACTTAAGCACATAATCAAAGCTGACACTTCAGTGCAGTTCTGAGGGAGTGCTGCGCTGTTAGAGGTGCCGACTTTTGGCTGTGACATTAAACCAAGGATCCTTCTGCCCTCTCGGATCGATGCAAAAGATGCCATGGGTTCGAAGAAGAGCAGGGACGTTCTCCCCACAGTCAATATTTATCCCACAATTAACAATTAAAACAGATTGTCTGGTCATTGCTGTTTGTGGGGCCTTGCTTGGTGCAAATTGGCTACTGCATTTCTCTACATTGCAACAGTAACTTCAAAAGTACTTAATTGACTGTAAAGCGCTTTGAGTTGGCCTGAGGAGGTGAAAGGCGCTCTATAAATGCACATTCTTTCTTTACTGGGCTCACAGCTGAGCAACGACAACTTGGGTGAAGTGCGAGGTACTTTGTGTGCACGGAACTGTGCAAGTGGAATCAAGTTTGGATTTGAAATGGGTGCTCTCTCCAGATTATTTACTGAACACTCCACATATTCATAGAAAATAATCTCTCATTTGAGCTTTGTTACAAAATGATCTGATTCGATCCTGGGCATGGAGTCTTTTCTCCCAGGCTGCCTGCCTCCACAGCACCTGCTGAAGCGAAGTAGCACAGCTGATCCAACGACTGCCTAATCAGCTGGGACTGACGGCCCGATGGTGTTGGGCAGGGTGCGCAATCATTGTTCTTCATTTTTGCAGAGTTTACTGTATAAAAGCCCGGTTGGAAATTGTGAACTCAGATTTTTCTCTTCCTCCCATAATTAGGCAGCGACCAAAGTGGAAGTTGACATGGAGAAAGCTGAGAAACTGCAAGTCATGAGGGGAGACTTCTTAAACTCTCTGGAGAATGACATTAAACCTGTAAGTACCTGAGCATGTGCACTGGTTGTGGGATTCCAAGCCACTCGCTCCAGACTAAAGTGAATGGGATGTCCATTCAGAGCCGGTGTGATTTGGCACTGGATTTGAAAGTGCCATTGACTCTGCTCTGCCTAGATTTGAACATCTGGGTTCATGAGCTCTATAAAATAGAACCTGCTGGGACCTGGTCGAGTTTCCTGTTTTTTTTTATGCTGTGCATAATGTCCTCTTCAAGGAAACATTACATGGTGTGACATTTCATCAACTCTTAGTTTTTGCTTCTGCCACATCAATACATTTTTAGTGTAATAAGTAATTGTCACACAATAGCAAGAATGGTGTGATGTCACTGGGAACATAGTGTTGTGGAACAACGAAGTGTATTGCACCATTCAACACTCCTAATGAAGGTCTCTTTCAGGCTCTACCCTACCTTCAAAAAAAGTGATTTAAAAAAAACTCAACAAAAGATATTTCAAACTTTAAAAAAAAAAGACCTAAATAGGAGTGTGGTCAGGGGTTAAATTTGCTATCGGTTACGTCATTCTATCCTCCATGTCACAACAGTTAGTCAATCTTGTATCGTTAATCCTTCAAGAAGTTACAGGTGGCTCGCTACGTTGAACCAGCATGGCACGGCACTATGAAAGGTCGGGCAGGAGTGCACTTCCCTTGCTCTTCGCCCCTCATTGTGCGCGGCTCTTGAGTTACTGTGGGAAGGCGTTGAGCAGAGGTCATGAGAATTGCTGACAACTGGAGGGTTGACTCCCATGTTGCCCTGGCATGCATCCTCTCAGCAAGATTGGTGGAGAGTTCAGAGCAGGTGACCTGCCCACCCTGCTATTTAGAGATGGGGTGTAACTAGCAGAGACCCGAGTACTGGGCACATGTTCGATGGGTCATGTACAGTGTCTACTGTAACAGACATCAGCTGAAATGTTTAATGGTGTTCAGTCCTTGCCCATGAATTTGGATAATGTTTTGGATGGTACTGGCTGACTTGCGTAAAATAATAGTTTGACAAGCTGACGTTCAGGCATGTGTGTGACATGGTTTCCCATCTCTCTCTTTCGCAGGCTTTTGGCATAAACCAGGAGGATTATGACAGCTATATCATGAATGGAATCATTGTGTGGGGCGATCCAGTCACACGGGCCCTTGATGATGGAGAGCTGCTTGTCCAGCAAACCAAGAACAGTGACCGCACTCCACTGGTTAGCGTCTTGTTGGAAGGTAGAGCCATTTTCCTTGTCCCAGCGGGATAGGGAGGGAAATAAAGGAGAAAAATCACGTGATTTCATTAAGTGTAGTGTAGGGCGAGTGGAATCGACACCTTTGGTCTCTGAATACTGCGATGACACCCAGTGGGGTACACACATCTGATATTCATCGTTAGCCCCGATGAGCAGATGACCAGGACTCTGGCCTCCTGAATACAGAGTTGACATCCAGCAGGGTTCTTGCATCCAATGAGAGGGGAAGAGGTGATTTGCTACCCCCCCCCCCCCCCCCCCCCCTCAAACCACCTTCCATGGTATGCCGGTCCTCCTGGTTAGGGGTTGTGAATCAGGTTAACGACCTGACCACCTTAATAAAAAAAATTTAAAAGGGTCTTGGGTATGGAAACAACCCCAGAGTACGGCTGCTGCTGGATGTGAAAGCAGTGGATGAAATGGATTGTCTTGTGTGCCACCAGGCACGAAAGAAAGACTGACTTGCATTTCTATAGCGCCTTTCACGACCACCGGACGTCCCAAAGAGCTTTACAGCCAATGAAGTACTTTTTGAAGTGGAGTCGCTGTTGTAATGTGGGAAATGCGGCAGGCAATTTGCGCACAGCAAGCTCCCACAAACAACAATGTGATAATGACTGCACTGGGAGTGTCCGCCTAGATTTTGCGCTCAAGTCTATAGAGTGGGACTTGAACTCTCAACCTTCTGACTCGGGAGGCGAGAGAGCTACCAAGTGAGCCACGGCTAACACCTGACTAATGTAATTTCTTATATGCTGTGCCTGATCAGTGTAATTTTTCCAAGTAACCGAGTACTCGGGTGTGTGGGATGAAGGTTTCAGACTACAGCACAACTGGATGGATATTTGACAGAGCGTTTCCTAATTTTAGATTCTGTCTCAAATCAGCATCAGGAATCATCAGCAGCAAAGCAGCACTGAAAAGAGCCCTGTCTTCCCCCTCGGGTGGGCGTAAAAGATCCCATGGCACTATTTCGAAGAAGAGCTGGGGAGTTCGCCCTGGTGTCCCGGCCAATATTTATCCCTCAACCAACATATATTATCTGGTCATTATCACATTGCAGTCTGTGGGACCTTGCTGTATGCAAATTGGCTGCCGCGTTCCCCACATTACAACAGTCACTACACTACACTTCAAAAAGTAGTTCATTGTAAAGCACTTTGGGACGTCCTGAGGTTGTGAAAGGAGCTCTTTAAATGCAAGCTCTTTCTTTTTATCAGGGGCAGTATATGGAAATTACATTGTTCAGGAGCAGTACAGTATATGGAAATTATATTGATTAGGGGCAGTATATGGAAATTACATTGATCAGGGGCAGTATATGGAAATTACATTGATCAGGGGCAGTATGTGGAAATTACATTGATCAGGGGCAGTATGTGGAAATTACATTGATCAGGGGCAGTATGTGGAAATTACATTGATCAGGGGCAGTATGTGGAAATTACATTGACCAGGGGCAGTATGTGGAAATTATATTGATCAGGGGCAGTATGTGGAAATTACATTGATCAGGGGCAGTATGTGGAAATTACATTGATCAGGGGCAGTATGTGGAAATTACATTGATCAGGGGCAGTATGTGGAAATTATATTGATCAGGGGCAGTATATGGAAATTACATTGATCAGGGGCAGTATATGGAAATTACATTGATCAGGGGCAGTATATGGAAATTACATTGATCAGGGGCAGCATGTGGAAATTATATTGATCAGGGGCAGCATGTGGAAATTATATTGATCAGGGGCAGTATATGGAAATTACATTGATCGGGGCAGTATATGGAAATTACATTGATCAGGGGCAGTATATGGAAATTACATTGATCAGGAGCAGTATGTGGAAATTACATTGATCAGGGGCAGTATATGGAAATTACACTGATCAGGGGCAGTATATGGAAATTACATTGATCAGGGGCAGTATATGGAAATTACATTGATCAGGGGCAGTATATGGAAATTATATTGATCAGGGGCAGCATGTGGAAATTATATTGATCAGGGGCAGTATATGGAAATTACATTGATCGGGGCAGTATATGGAAATTACATTGATCAGGGGCAGTATATGGAAATTACATTGATCAGGAGCAGTATGTGGAAATTACATTGATCAGGGGCAGTATATGGAAATTACACTGATCAGGGGCAGTATGTGGAAATTACACTGATCAGGGGCAGTATGGAAATTATATTGATCAGGAGCAGTATATGAGAACGAGATCAAAAAAGGTCATTCAAGCCCATTGCCACCAAAGATCCCAATGCTCTTCCTAAACCCATGTGAATCAAACCGTTCTCAATCTATCTTGACTGACATTTAAAGGTATCTGTTGACGCCGAGCTAACTAGAATTAGCATAATTTCCTGTCTTTTCTTGCCTGAGCTGGAACGTGTTTTGGCCTAAACTTCAGAGTATTCAATTCAAGTAAAAGTACATAATTAGTTGCTGTTACGTCAGTTATTTGACTATTGTGGTCGGCAGCTGGTGTTTCGTGAGAAATCTCGAGTATGCAAAATAGGTCAAGCAGTTGGTGGAAATGAAACTGCTTCTTTAACAGGAATTTTGCAGATTTCTTTCCCTCCAAATTGGCCTGTTTTTTTAAAAAAAAAAATTGCCTCCCCCAGGATGTTGCATGGCTTCTGGGTGGGTTGGGGTGGGGAGTGATGCACAAGACGCTAGTGCTGTGGGACAGGCTGGACGGGCCAGTGGGTCTTTCCCTGTCTGTCGTTGTGGTATGTTTGTAACAATGGATTGTGTGTCTGCTACATGCATGTTAGCCTGTATTGTTAATGTGGAAATATTCCAGATTTTGCTCATTTCAGTACTGGTTTTATTTTTAAACAGGACCTCCAAACAGCGGCAAGACTGCACTGGCTGCAAAGATCGCAGAGAAGTCCGGATTCCCATTCATTAAGATCTGCTCTCCTGATAAGATGATCGGATTCTCCGAGACTGCAAAATGTCAGGCCATAAAAAAGGTGACCCGTTTCAGCACTTGATCGGTCAACAGTTGTTCAGTTTCATGACTTTTTAAAAAAAAGAAAAACTCTTTCTTTAATCCCCTGCCCTGTTCTTGGTCTTTACCATCATATCCCCACCCTCCGACCACCTCTGCACAAGGCCTTGGTCCCATTCCATGTCCTGCTGGTTTTAAATGGGCTCCGAACCAGAATATCGGGGTTGATTTCCAGGCTGATTTTTGAAATGTCTGTCTTGCCGAGTCGCAGCTCGAGTGCTGGATGGAGACTTGTGTAACTGTGACTTAGTCACCCTTTCCAAGAATCATTCCTTAAGCCATGTCACTGGACTGGAATTCAGAAATTTGAGGGCAGCACCACCCTGAAGAGCTGAAGGGGGATTTCTGGTGAAAATGAAAGGAAGGTTAAAAGTTACACCCATCTTCCCTTTTATTATTTTCTCTCTCTTTCTTTGGTGTGCTCTCTTCTCACCCTGTGCTACATTCTCTGTCTCTCTCTCTCTGTCTCTCTCTCTCTGTCTCTCTCTCTCTGTCTCTGCGCCGCTCACTCTCTGCCTCTCGCTCGCTCTCTGCCTCTCTCGCTCGCTCTCTGCCTCTCTCTGGGAGTGCTGCGCTGTCAAAGATGCCATCTTTTGGATTGATCTTTAAACCGAGACCCTGTCTCCCTTCTCGGATGGATGTGAAAGATCCAACGGCACTATTCGAAGTAAAACAGGGGAGGTCTCCTGGTGTCCTGAGCAACGTTTAGCCCTCAACCGATATCACTTTATAAAAAAAACAGATTATCTGATCATTTATGTCATTGCTGTTTATTGGACTAAACATTTCTGATGTAAAAGCTGCTTTGTAGGCCAACAGGAGCCAGCTCCAGGCTGCAGCTGGTATAAGTGGGTTGCTTCACTTATGTGAGGCACTGCCACCTGGTGGCTGGAAATGCCAACCAGCAAAAGACCCACAGCTACAACATATTAACCAAACTATCGATCTCATCTGGTTAGAAAGTGCATGATTCGAGCAGACCTTGCCACAACAACAACTTGCATTTATATCGCGCCTTTAACAAAGTAAACCACACCAAGGTGCTTGGTTATCAAACCAAAATTTGACACCGAGCCACATGAGATTAGGACAGGTGACCAAAAGCTTGGTCAAAAAAGTAGGTTTTAAAGGAGGAGAGCGAGGTGGAGCGGTTTAGGGAGGGAATTCCAGAGATTGTGGCTTAGACAGCTGAAAGCACGGCCACCAATGGTGGAGCGATTTAAAATCGAGGATGCGCAAGAAGCCAGAATTGGAGGAGCGCAGAGATCTCGGAGGTTGTAGGGCTGGAGGAGTTTAGAGATGGGGAAGGGGCGAGGCCATGGAGGGATTTGAAAACGAGGATGAGCATTTTAAAATCGAGGCACTGCTTAACCGAGAGCCAATGTAGGTCAGCGAGCAGCACCGGGGGAGCTCTGAGGGAATTAGGGGTTACAGGGAGCGGGCAGTGAAGTGGACGTGAGTCTAGGTTCGGATCAGCCATGATCCTGTTGAATGGCGGGGCAGGCCCGAGGGGCCGTATGGCCTACTCCTGCTCCTACTTCTTATGTTCTTATGGGTGAACAGGACTTGGTGCGAGTTAGGATATAGGGCAGCAGAGTTTTGGATGCGCTCCAGTTTACAGAGGGAGCAAAGTGGGAGGCTGGGCCAGTCTGACTAGGCTTTAAAAAACAAACAATTACTGCTGTTAATTTGGAATCTGAAGATATTTGAATGCGCTGCTAACCTATCGCAATGTGTTATTAAACCTGGATTGCTTTTATTTAAATGACCAGGACAAGTGTTTAAAGGGACACTTGATGTACAGTTGAGTCTTTCTCACTTTTCCTTCTGCATCTCGGGCCTTGTACATCACTGCAATCCTTCAAAATCACATTGTCCTGTTGTGTTTCCTGTGACTGCTTCACCCTCCTCACCTTGTTAGGGTAAGCTATGGGATGGTAGATGGCCGAGAATGCATTAAAAGGCTGGAATTCGATTTAGTGGGTCTGATGACCTCCTCCCTGCACCAGAGAAGTCAGCACCTGATCCTCTACAGGATCCAGTCAGGTATTCCTGCCCCACAATTTTTCTGGCAACTATTGATGTTATACAGGTAGTTTTCATTGCTGTGTGTTACTGACCAATACCATTTATGCATCAGGTACAGTCGGTATGTCATTTTTGTTAAGTAAGGGTATCTAGGGATAAGGAGCTCAGGCGGGCAAATGGAGTTGAGGTGCAGATCAGCCATGATCTAATTGAATGGCAGAGCAGGCTCGAGGTGCTGGATGGCCTACTCCTGTTCCTTTTTATCCTTACAATTAAAAAAAAATACTTGAAAGACCATTTATATAGCACCTTTCACGACCTCTTGAATGCCCCAAAGTATTTGAGACAATGAAATACTTTTGAAGTTTAGTCACTGTTATGATGTAGGAAACTCAGCAGCCATTTTGTGCACAGCAAAGTCCCATAGACAACAATGTGATGATGACCAGATAATCTGTTTTAGTGATGTTGGTTGAAGGATAAATATTGGCCAGAACACCGTGGAGAATTGCCCTGCCCTGCTTTGAGAGAGTGCCATGGGATCTTTTACATTCACCTGAGCGAGCAGACAGGCCTTCAGTTGAAACGTTAAACCGAAAGACGGCACCTTCAACAGTGCAGCACTCCCTCAACACTGCGCTGATGTCCGCCTGGATCACATGCTCAAGTCTCTGGAGTAGGACTTGAACCCACAACCATCTGACTCTCTGGCGAGTGCTACCACTGAGCCACAACTGTGATCAAGGACCTTCGGGTGGATAGTATTGTGATAGAAGCCACAACACTTGTTAACAGGTTAACAGTGGCTCGCACCCCTGCTGCTTGAGTTCTGTTATGTTTCCAGGTTCAATCCCTAGCTTGTACTGAGTTACCTCACCTCCACTATGGGAGGAAGAAAAAAAAAAAATCAGTGTTCCTGTTTCTGTTCATTGGCTCCTGCTGGAAAATTAATTTATGTGGATATCGGGTGAGGATAGGATTCATGTCGACTGGGATCCCTGCCATGGCTGGCTCGCCGCTCGCCCACAATGAACAAAATGCTGGACCCAGGGCAAGTGATCGCTTACCCTTCACTGTTCCTTTACCTCCAGGGGCAGAAAATTAAATCATCTCGGAAGGTGGTATAGAGGTAGTCGCAATAAGGACAACTTTGATTTGTATAGTGCCTTTAATGTACTAAAACGGCCCAAGACGCACCACCTACAGGAAACTTTGGTTTATCCGGAGGTTGTATGTCCGGAATACTCGATCTAACGGCAAAAATCAGGAGCCGTTTTCTATAAGTTTTTTTAGTTCTCGTTCTTTTTTTTTTCTCCAGTCAGGCACTGCAAGGTCTGTAGCTATAGCAACAGCTTCAGCTAGAGACGCTTGCAGCTGCAGCCGACTCTTTTTAGAAGCTGTTGCTAAGCAACAGTGTTTGTTGTCAGATACGGAGATGAAAACCTCCGTATGCTTCAACATTAACTTTGTATGTCCGGCAGTTTTGATAGATCGGCAACACGTCGGTGCCGGATATCACAAAGTTTCCTGTACTTGTATTGTATCACTGTGATGTCAGTGGGCTATAAATGTACGGGGGTGTTCGTCTGTTCTGCAGTTGCATCAATTCCAAGTTTTCTTCGCTTCAGTCAAGATTTGAAGAACTAAATTGATCCTTGCAGCAATGGCCGAAAGGACACTGGTCCTGTACTAGAGGATCAGATTCTGGTTATATTGAGGATGGATTGCATGTAACAATAACCCTCTCGCGCAACCTGAAACCACCGAGCTGACTCCAGCTCCATCAAGGGGTGGGCAGCGGTGGGCGCGTTGAACATGACTCTCCGCATCCACGTGCATCTTCAACCCAAGACACAATCCGGGGTGGCAGTAGCGTTGACTGAAAGAATTCGAGGAAGTGCCACACTGAATTCTGTATCTATTTTCTCTCGAGTACCTTCTGTCTCTTGGTTTGCCTTTGAGCCGTTTGAATTTAAGAGGTAATATGTAGCAATCTCTTGAAATGCTACAAATTTTGCACCCAAGTGTAAGAATGGTATGTGTCTGAGAGTTGGCTGCAAACAGCGCCGTGATCTTGCATTCGAAATGAAATGTGTATTCAATGTTCAGGTCATCTAGCGAAGCAGAAGTCTAGCCTTTTTTGTAATGGGAACCCCTCCCCTGATAAGATTCCTCACTCAGAACTATTTATAACCCACATGAGAAATTTGTTTTTTTGTATACAGTTTTCCCACGTTAACATTTGCACTTGAAGTGGTGGGGGGTCTGGAACTCACTGCCGGAAAGGGTGGTAGAGGCAGAAACCCCCCATCACATTTAAAAAGTACTTGGATAGGCACTTGAAGTGCCGTAACCTACAGGGCTACGGACCAAGAGCTGGAAAGTGGGATTAGGCTGGATAGCTCTTTGTCGGCTGGCACGGACAAGATGGGCCGAATGTCCTCCTTCCGTGCTGTAAATTTCTATGATGAGCCTAGCGTGGTTATCTGTTGGACAGCTTTGATGCCTCAGTGGCTGACGTGCACAGCCCAATGCAATATCGAGCCATTGGAATCTTTTCTGTCGGTGTTGCCATCGACCTGTCAGTTGCCAGCACTAAAAGTAAATTGAACCGCATCAATCCAACAGCAGTCGGGACCCAACGTTTGGCAGTCTCCTTACTTGCCGCCATTTATGAAGCTCTTTCTGTCAGCTTAGTAAAGCTGCTCAGACATTTCAGACTGTCGCTGTTGTGCTTGCATTACAACGCAGTGTGTGTTTTTGATTGAGTTTCTTTTTAGTCTAATGTATTGAAAATGGAATGTTGCAGTTCAGACTTCACACTTGGTTACAGACGGAAAACTCTGCCTTTTGAGCTGAACCATGAAACTGACTAGCAACAACAATCACAACTTGTGTTTATATAGCGCTTTTAACATGGTGAAACGCCCTAAGGCATTTGATAACAGCAGCGTTACCAAACAAAATTTGACACCGAGCCACAGAGGGAGATATTGGGCTTGGTGAAAGAGGTAGGTTTTAAGGAGCGTCTTAAAGAGAGAGAGAGAGAGAGAGAGACAGAGAGGAAAGTGGAATGTGGAGAGAGAGAGAGAGAGAGACAGAGAGGAAAGTGGAATGTGGAGAGAGAGAGAGAGAGAGAGAGAGATGAGGACGAGGGGAGTTGGGTTGAGAGCATTCCCAGGTCAAGTACAAAAACAACCTGCATTTATCCGGCGCCTTTAACGTAGTAAAACGCCCCGCGGCGCTTCACAGGATCGTAAATCAGACAAAGTTTGACCCCGAGCCACATAAGGAGATATTAGGACAGGTGACCAAAAGCTTGGTCAAAGAGGTAGGTTTTAAGGAGCGTCTTAAAGGAGGATAGAGGGGCGGAGAGGTTTAGGGAGGGAATTCCAGAGCTTAGGGCCTCGGCACCTGACGGCACGGCCACCAATGGAGGAGCGATTGAAATCGGGGATACTTGAGGCCAGAATTGGCAGAGTGCAGAGATCTCTGAGGGTTGTAGGGCTAGAAGAGATTAGCGATAGGAAGGGGCGAGGCCATGAAGGGATTTGAAAACTAGGATGAGAATTTTTAAATCGGGCGTTGCTTAACCAGGAGCCAATCTAGGTCGCCGAGCACAAAGGTGATGGGTGAACGGGACTTGGTGCGAGTTAGCACGTTGCAATCTCTACAATTCCCTGACCAAATGATAATTATGCTGACTTATGAGCCTGCACTTGCTTAATGAGAAGTAGACCTTTATACCTACCTGTAATCAAACCAAGAATGCAGATCAGTTACAGTTTGTAGCCTTAACATGACACATTATAGAAGCAGAATATTAATTGTATTTACAAGCTCACGAGGCCCACTCCAGAGACTTCAGCAAAAGATCCAGGCTGACACTCCAGTGCAGTACTAAGGGAGTGCTGCACTGTCAGAGGTTTCGTCTTTCAGATGAGGTGTTAAACCGAAGCCCCGTCTCCCCTCTCGAGTGGATGTAAAAGATCCCATGGCACTATTTGAAGAGCGGGAGAGTAATCCCAATATTTATTCCTTGACTACCATCACTAAAACAGATTATCTGGTCATTATCGTGTTGCTGTTTGTGGGAGCTTGCTGTGCGCAAATTGGCTGCCGCGTTTCCTGCATTACAACAGTGATTATACTTCAGAAGTACTTCATTGGCTATGAAGCGCTCTGGGTGTCCTAAGATAGTGAAAGGCGCTATAGAAATGCCAATCTTGCAAGTCGTCTTTCTTTGCAATGTTTCTGTTAAGCACATCTTCTGACTTAGCGTGAGAATTGCCATGGAAGGTCCCCATGTATTTATGACAGATGACCTATACTGTCCTCTGCCTGCCCTCTGCTGGGCCCGTTGGAGGAGGCAAATTTAAAAAAGGTTCACTAATTGACATGCAACTAATGTACAAGAGAGAGGTGACACAGGACAACCTATAAACACCACAAAGTGACTTGGAGGCTTATTTTCAGTTGTCCTCCTGAAACCCAACACAAGTGTAAAACTGGCGACAGGGACTCTGGTTCAATACCTGCTTGAGTTCATTGTCCTGGCCCCTGTTGTCGAAGGTACTAAATTTGACTTCAGTGCCCCGAGCTGAGGACGTGGGGGGGCGGAAAAGTCAGCCATGGGTCCCAATCCTGATGGCTACTAGATGACCTTGTTGGAAGCAACACATCTGTAGGATAGCCCAGCACAGAATTTGACTGACACATCGCTGTGGTTGAATGGCATGGCAGTTATCGCCTTAGTTCTCCACTGTGGATTGGCCACTTGGGTTAACTATTGGATGGCTATTGGTATCTGAAATCCTATACCTCAGGGGAGGGTGTGGAAGAGAGTCACTAAGATGATACCGGGGCAAGAGGCTGTAGTAATGAGGAGAGACTCCCATCCTTGTGCTCAAATCACTCCGTGGCCTCGCCCCTCCCCATCTCTGTAACCTCCTCCAGCCCTCAGATCTCTGTGCAGCTCCAATTCTGACCTCTTGTGCATCCCTGATTTTCATCGCTCCACCACTGGCGCCCGTGCCTTCGGCTGCCTCGGCCCTTATCTCCAGAATCCCCTCCAATAAAACTCTCCGCCTCTACCTCTTTCCTCCTTTTAAGATGCTCCTTAAAACCTACCTCATCGCCTGTCCTAATATCTCCTTGTGGTTCGGTGTCAAATTTTGTTTGAAAACACTCCTGTGAAGTGTTGTGGGATGTTTCACTATGTTAAAGATGCTATATAAATGTAAATTGTTATTGTTGAGCCAAGAGAAATTGGGTCTCTTCAGTAAAGATTGAGATTTGATAGAAGTGTTTAGTTTTGATAATCTAAATTGGGAAAAACTGTTTCCACTGGTCAATCAGTCAGTAACTAAAGGGCATAAATTTAAGGTCATCAAATGAATAAAAGTGTCGCTAATAAACTTGCAGAATGGGCGTGTAAATGGCAAATTCATTTCAATATAGACAAGTGTGAGTTGCTGCATTTTGGTAGGAGGAATAAGGCCACAAACTTAAAATAAGAGTCTAAATGGGGTAGAGGTGCATAGGAATCATGGGGTGCAGGTACACAAATCATTAAATTAGCAATGCAGGTTAACAAAGCCATAAAAAATGTAAACAAAGCACTGGGGATCATTTCTAGAGGAATAGAATTCATAAGCCGAGATGTTATGTTAAAGTGATATACAACGACGTGTATTTATATAGCACATTTAACAGAGTAACACGTCCCAAGGTGCTTCACAGGAGTGTTATAAGACAAAAAATTGACACCGAGCCACGTAAGAAATTAGGGCAGATGACCAAAAGCTTGGTCAAAGAGGTAGGTTTTAAGGAGGAAAGAGAAGTGGAGAGGCGGAGTGGTTTAGGCAGGGAATTCCAGAGCTTCGGGCCTAGGCAGCTGAAGGCACGGCCACCGATGGTTGAGCGATTATAATCAGGGATGCTCAATGGGGTAGAATTTGAGGAGCGCAGATATCGCCGGGGTGGGGGCGGGGGCGCTGGAGCAGATTACAAAGATAGGGAGGGGTGAGGCCGTGGAGGGATTTGAAAACAGGAATGAGAATTTTGAAATCAAGGCGTTGCTTAACCGGGAGCCAATGTAGGTCAGTGAGCACGGGAGATGGGCGAATGGGACTTGGTGCGAATTAGGACTTTGTTTTAGATGACCTCAAGTTTACATAGGGTAGAATGTGGGCGGCCAGCCAGGAGTGCATTGGAATAGTCAAATCTAGAGGTAAAAAAGGCATGGATGAGGGGTTTCAGCAGCAGATGAGCTGAGGTAGGGGCGGAGACGGGTGATGTTGCGGAGGTGGAAACAGGCAGTCTTAGTTATACCACGGATATGTGGTCGGAAGCTCATTTCAGGGTCAAATATGACACTGTTAGACCACACTCAAGAGTACAGTGTACAGTTTGGGTCTCCATGTTACGAAAAGGATATAGAAGCACTGGAGAAAGTACAGATGATACCAGAACTGAGCGGGTACATCTATTGGGAAAGACTGAACAGGCTGGGGCTCTTTTCTCTAGAACAGAGAATGTTGAGGGGTGACCTGATCGAAGTCTCTAAGATTATGAAGGGGTTTGATGGAGTAGATGTAGAGAAGATGTTTCCACTTGTGGGGCAGACCAAAACTAGGGGCCATAAATACAATATTGACACTAATAAATCCAATGAGAAATTCGGGGAGAAACTTATTTACCTGGAGAGTGGTTAGAATGTGGAACTTGCTACTACAGGGAGTGGTTGAGACGAATAGCATGGATGCATTTAAGGGGAAGCTAGACAAATACATGAGGAGAAAGGAATAGAAGGATATGTTGATCGGGTGAGATGCGTAAACAGAATGGGAGGAGGATCGTTTCTGTGCTGTAAATTCGATGTAAAAGTGAGAGATTAGGAGTACAGGAAACTTTGTGCTATCCGGCACCGACGGGACCGAGCTGTTGCCGTCCCATCAAAACTGCCGGACAAACCAGCGCTAATGTTGAAACATACGGAGACTTTGAGCTCCGTATCTGGCAACAAACCCTGTTGCTTAGCAACAGCTTCTAAACAGTCGGCTGTACCTTGCAAGCGTCTCTGTAGCTTAGCAACAGCTTCAGCGAGACCTTGCAGAGCCTGACTGGTGGGAGAAAAAAAAAGCAACGAAAAGAAAAAAAACCTAACTAAACAGCTCCTGATTTTTGCTGGTGGCTCAAGCATTCCGGACAGTTAACCTCCGGATAAACCAAAGTTTCCTGTAATCTGTTTATGTTGAGGGTTGCTCAGATGTGGAATCACCTCCAAGAACACTGGTGGAAGCAGCATTAATTACATATGTTCAAATGGGAAGGTAATAAATATTCAAAGAAAAATTTAGACGGGTATAGGGGAAGGGACTAAGCGGATAGCTGCGTCATAGAGCCAGCACAGCTGTGATGGGCCGAATGGCCCTTTTCTGGGCTGTCACACTCTGGTTAAAGCATGTTTTGGTACTTTGATAGAAGATGGGAATTAACGCCGTCATCGGACATTACACTCACGGAGAATCTGAAGGTATGCTGAACTTGTGATCGGAAGAATTTAAGTTTTAGCAGGTTCCTTCATTGTCAATTTCAGGAATGTTTGCCAGGTATATAATGCAGTCCGCTTGGCAGGAGTGTACTGTATGACAATACACAGGAGTTTGTTGAGGATTTTGAAACATAAGACTGAAGCATAGCCTACATTTCAGTGTACAAGCTCTCCATTTACAAAAACAGATGTGCTACTACAAGCCTAACTGATGAACTACTTAAATAATCTATCTATTAATTTCTGTTGACAGATCTTTGAGGATGCGTACAAGTCCCAACTGAGCTGCGTTGTGGTTGATGACATTGAGCGCCTGCTAGGTAAGCCGGGGAAACCCCCTGTCTATCAAGGCACCTGACTCTTCTGTGCATTGAACATGTTCTCGTCCTGCAGTTAACCTGAGCAGCTACCAGTCCCAATAGGCTAGAAGTTGCTGCTGTCAGATTGCCCTTCCCAGTTAAGTTGGGTAAATTAATTTCCATTTGTTTTGTGTTCAGAGTTTGAGGCCTTGGTGAGGGAGCAGGGCAACAAGATTAATTTTTGTTTGCTCCAACAAAGAGCCGACACAAACGATAATGGTTGCCTCCTGTGCTGTAAACTTCTATAATGGGGTTACGGGGATAGGGCTTGGGTGGGATGGCTGTCGGTGTAGGGACCGGGTGCTAGGGTTTGGATGATCAGCCATGATCTCGTTGAATGGCAGAGCAGGCTCGAAGGGCCGAATGGCCTACTCCTGCTCCTATCTTCTATGTTTCTATAATTCCCTGGTAAACCAATGCTATGGACCTTTTGTGAATTTCCCATTTACTTAAATATTGTGCTTTTTTTTTTTTATCCCCCCCCTTCCTTCTCCTGAATTCACTGGCCCATGCTCATGGTTGCTGGTTGCCCTCGGGAGCTTGTGCTTTTCCGCCCCCCCCCCCCACCCCAAAATAGGGAGGCCGAGGTCAGTGCGCATCAGCGACTGTCTGACCATGAAGGCCATCACATCTGAGTCCAGTCCTAACATCACGTGCACGTTGCAGCAGGGATCACCGGCAGTGACCACGGGTGGAAATTTAGTTGATTTTTCCTCCATTTTTCTCCCACCTTGCCCCCTTCCCTTTGGATCAGTTGCACCGCTGTAGGAATGTCTAGTTCCTATCCAAAAGACTGAGGTCCACTCAGGCGGTCAAATAAACGAGGTTTAATGAAAACAAACAGAGTTTAACGGATAACTACAGGAGAACATCGAATATAGGTCTAGTCAGTTCGGAGGCTCCACGAGGACTGCTTGGGCGGTCCCGTGGCTGACGTCATCGGGTTTTTCCTGCCGGTGGGGATCACGTGATGAACGGCGTGACATCGCGTTTACCCGTGCTATTAAAGTGATCGCGCTCTGTACATGTAAACAGTGAAAACAAAGATACAGACTTCGGCTGTAGCTAGCATATTAAAGGGAATTATATACAACTGATCGGCGTCCCTTAGTGGCTCCGCCACACTGCCGCACTTTTGGCTATAATGCCTCTAATGCCACCTGGTTGAGATCAGCCAATGCTGGGGTCTGCCAACCCTTGCTCTATTCTACAAATTTTAGTAGGAAATCCTTGTTTATTTTGTGGGGGTTGCAACTGGAAGTTTGTTTTGGACATGATGTGCTGCAAAGGAACTAGTGTGTTTAGTCCGAGAGAGAGATCAGGAATGAGAACCCTCACTGACTTATTTTCTCTTCCCTCTTTCCCCGCCTAGCTTAACCCACGGCTACTCAATGCAATCGTACTGCATCAGCTCATTTCAGCACAGAGCAGGAATTGAGCCTGGTGCCTTTAGTGGTCTGTCTGATTAAACTTTGACAGGGGTGGGTGGGGAGGGAGGGGCTTATTATTCCCCTCTGATGCTTTAGTTGTGACAGCAGCCAAATACTCAGCTGGGCTTTAGTGTTTAATGGGGGTTGAGTAAATTATCTATGAGAAAGCAGTGGGAGTCCCATCCCACATGGTAAGTTAGTGAGATTGAAACCTTCATTGGCAGCACAGAGCAATGAGACTGTTTCAAATATAGTGTCACAGTGAGACCAGTGCTTCTTGTCCAAGGAATAAAGGTGCAGAAATTGGGCCTGTTCTAGCTTCGCTGTAAACCATGAGTTTCCTTGTTGGTGCATGAGCATAATCTACAGCCCAAAATTCAGACTATTTAGATGACCCAGACTTGAGCTTTTTATAAAATGTGTTTTGCGCACTGTTTCGTATGTTCAACTCTCCGAGAACTCCACGTTCTTCCAACTCTGGCCTCTTGTGCATTCCCAACTTCTTTCACCCCACCATTGGTGGCCGTGCCTTCAGCCATCTAGGCCCTATGCTGTGGAACTGCACCCCCAAACCTCTCGACCTCTCTCCTCCTTTAATACACTGCGTAAAACCTACCTCTTTGACCAAGCATTTGGTCACCGGTCCTATTGTTTTGGCGGAGTGTCTCGTTTTGTCTGAATACGCTCCTGAGAAGCACCTTTTGGACGTTTTACTACGTTAAAGGCACGTTGTTGTTGGTTCAGAGATAGTGCCAGTTGGCAGACTGTATGATGATGTGTGGAGATGTACGTCGCCTGGCAAACATCTAAATATTTAGCTGACACTTGAGAAGGAAGCCTGGCTTCTCCTGCATTACAGATGTTTTGGCATCATCCTCCTGAGTGTGCGCTCTCTCTCTCTCTCTCGCTCAAGGTATCTGACTCGTACCTGTGCCGATCACACAGATAAGCTCTCCGATTTGATCTGAGCTTTATGGGGAATTAAAATCCAGGGGGGAAATAGAAATATAGAAGATAGGAGCAGGAGTAGGCCATTCGGCCCCTCAAGCCCGCTCCGCCATTTAATGAGAACATGGCTGATCATCCAAATTCAGTACCCTGTCCCTGCTTTCTCCCCATATCCCTTGATCCCTTTAGCCTTAAGAAATATATCTAACTCCTTCTTGAATATATTTAATGAATTGGCCTCAACTGCCTTCTGTGGTAGAGAATTCCACAGGTTCACCACTCTCTGGGTGAAGAAATTCCTCCTCATTTCTGTCCTAAATGGCTTACCCCTTATCCTTAGACTGTGACCCCTGGTTCTGGACTCCCCCGCCATCGGGAACAGCCTTCCTGCATCTAGTCTGTCTAGTCCTGTTAGAATTTTATAAGTTTCAATGAGATCCCCTCTCATTCTTCTAAACTCCAGCGAGTATAAGCCCAATCGACCCAATCTCTCCTCATACGTCATTCCTGCCATCCCAGGTACCAGTCTGGTGAATCTTCGCTTCACTCCCTCCATGGCAAGAACATCCTCAGATAAGGCGACCAAAACTGCACGCAATACTCAAGGTGTGGTCTCACCAAGGCCCTGTACAACTGCAGCAAAACATCCTTGTTCCTGTACTCGAATCCTCTCGCTACAAAGGCCAACATACCATTTGCTGCCTTAACCGCCTGCTGCACCTGCATGCTTACCTTCAGCGACTGGTGCACAAGGACACTCGGGTCTCGTTGCACTTCCCGTTTTCCCAATCTATTGCCGTTCAGATAATAATCTGTCTTCCTGTTTTTGCCACCAAAGTGGATAACCTCGCATTTATCCACATTATACTGCATCTGCCCAATCACCCAACCTGTCCAAATCGTACTGGAGTTTCTTGGCATCCTCCTCACAGCACACACGCCCACCCAGCTTTGTGTCATCTGCAAACTTGGAGATATTACATCTAGTTCCCTCGTCTAGATCATTAATATATATTGTGAATAGCTGGGGTCCTAGCACCGATCCCTGCGGTACCCCATTAGTCACTGCCCGCCACTCAGAAAAAGACCCGTTTATTCCAACTCTTTTTGCTTCGTGTCTGCCAACCAGTTCTCTATCCAAGTCAGTACCTTGCCCCCAATCCCTTGTGCTTTAACTTTACACGCTAATCTCTTACGCGGCACCTTATCGAAAGCCTTCTGAAAGTCCAAATACACCACACCCACTGGTTCTCCCTTATCTATTCTACCAGTTACATCCTCAAAAAATTCCAGTAGATTAGTCGAGCACGATTTACCTTTTGTAAATCCATGTTGACTTTGTCCGATCCTGTCACTGTTTTCCAAGTGCTCTGCTATTACATCTTTTATAATGGACTCTAGCATTTTCCCTACTACCGATGTCAGGCTTACCGGTCTATAATTCCCCGTTTTCTCTCACCCCACTATTCAAAAAAGGTGGTAAACATTAGCTACCCTCCAATCCATGGGAGCTGTTCCAGAGCCTATAGAATTTTGGAAGATGACCAGCAATGAGTCATAGAGTTTTACAGCACAGAAAGAGGCCCTTCGGCCCATTGTGTCTGCGCCGTCCATCAAGCCCTGTCCAATCTAATCCCATTTTCCAGCATTTGGTCCATAGCCTTGTATGCAATGGCATTTCAAGTGCTCATCCAAATGCTTCTTGAATGTTGTGAGGGTTCCTTCCTCTACCACCCTTTTAGGCAGTGAGTTCCAGACTCCAACCACCCTCTGGGTGAAAAAGTTCCTCCTCAAATCCCCTCTAAACCTCCTGCCCCTTACCTTGAATCTATGCCCCCTTGTTATTGACCCCCCTACTAAGGGGAAAAGTTCCTCTTTATCTACCCTATCTATGCCCCTCATCATTTTGTACACCTCAATCAGGTCCCCCCTCAGCCTTCTTTGCTCCAAGGAAAACAACCCCAGCCTGTTCAGTCTTTCTTCATAGCTGAGGCACTCCATCCCAGGTAACATCCTGGTGAATCTTCTCTGCACCCCCTCCAAAGCAATCACATCCTTCCTATAGTGAGGCGACCAGAACTGCACACAGTACTCCAGCTGTGGCCTCACCAGCGTTTTGTACAGCTCCATCATAACCTCCCTGCTCTTATACTCTATGCCTCGGCTAATGAAGGCAAGTATCCCATATGCCTTTTTAACCACCTTATCTACCTGTTCCGCTGCCTTCAGTGATCTAAGTACATGTACACCAAGGTCCCTCTGACCCCCTGTACTTCCTAGGGTCCCACCACTCATTGTGTATTCCCTTGCCTTATTTGTCCGTCCAAAATGCATCATCTCGCACTTTTCAGGGTTAAATTTCATTTGCCACTTTTCCGCCCATCTGACCAACCCGTTTATATCATCCTGTAGCCTGAGGCTTTCCTCCTCGAAATTTACCACCCCACCAATTTTCGTGTCATCTGCGAACTTACTGATCATACCTTTTACATTCTCCTCCAAATCATTTATGTAGATCACAAACAGCAAGGGACCCAGCACCGATCCCTGAGGTACCCCACTGGACACAGACTTCCAGTCACAAAAGCAACCTTCGACCATCACCCTCTGCCTCCTGCCACTCAGCCAGTTTAGGATCCAACGTGCCAAGGCACCCTGGATCCCATGGGCTCTTACCTTCTTGACCAGTCTCCTATGTGGGACTTTGTCAAAAGCCTTACTGAAGTCCATGTATACCACAATGCTTCTACTATTTCTAGGGCCACTTCCTTAAGTACCCTAGAAATAAATTAGGAGAATTTATTTTTATGCAGCGAGTCGTCGGGATCTGGAACGCGCTGCCTGAAAGCGTGGTGGAAGCAGATTCAGTCGAAACTTTCAGAAGAGCCGACACGGACGTGATGGGCCGAATGGCCTCCTGTGCTATATCATTCTACGAAATTATCTCTGCCACGTATCAGTACAATTGCTCTCGGTGACCCTGAGCTAGGAGGGGAGGGAAGAAAAGAGTTTAAAATGTGAGTCAACATTCTTGCTTTTGATCACTGTATAGTAATTCCTGCTCGGATGTGCTGCCTCGCGTGGTCAGATAGTCTGCCAACGGTTGCTGTCTAGGTTCCCACATGAAGAATCTCTGGTCTGTGCTGATTTGCTACCAGCCAGCCAGCGCAGTATTGGGAGCAAGACAGCCGCCCTTGGTGTCTCTGGGCTATGCAGTGATGGGACTCGGAGAGCCATATCCCACAATCTGATTAGATTACAATACCAGCTCTTTATGTTCATGAGGTTGATTCTGGAGTTGAAGGGGTTGTCTTATGAAGAAAGGTTGAGGACGTTGGGTCTATACTCATTGGAGTTTAGAAGAATGAGAGGGGATCTTATTGAAACATAGAAGATTCTGAAGGGGCTTGACAGGGTAGATGCAGAGAGGATGTTTCCTCTCGTGGGGGTGTCTAGAACTAGGGGGCATAATTTCAGAATAAGGGGGCACCCATTTAAATCGGAAATGAGGAGGAATTTCTTCTCTCGGGGTCATGAATCTTTGGAATTCTTTTCCCCAGAGAGCTGTGGAGGCTGGGTCACTGAATATATTTAAGGTGGAGATGGACAGATTTTTGAAAGGTAAGGGAGTCAAGGGTTAGGGGGAGCGGGCAGGGAAGTGGAGTTGAGGCCAAGATCAGATCAGCCATGATCTTATTGAATGGCGGAGCAGGCTCGAGGGGCCAAGTGACCTACTCCTGCTCCTACGTCTTGTGTAAGTCAGGTATTTGATTCTGTATGGGCGGCAAATGCTGCTATAAGGATAACGCCACTCTCTTGTACTTCCAGGGGAGCTGTGCTTGCAGGGAGCATGGGCCCAGACCTGTGCTCCTTGTAAACTTGGCTGCATACTGGATCACAGAATTGCTTGTTGTATTATGGCTGTCTCAAGAACATTGGTCAAGTCCCAGTTTATTTTATACCATCTGACTGTTTAAGCCCCTTTTCACTTGCTCACTTGGCATCAAGCTAACACGTGCAGGCTTCCCTGAGGGGAAAGGACATTGTGTGCCGTAGAATCATAGAATGATACAGAACAGAAGGAGGCCATTTGGCCCATCGTGCTTGTGCAGGCTCTTTGGTAGAGCTATCCAATTGGTTCCACTCCTCTGCTCTTCCCCATGGCCCAGTAATTTTTTTTCCCTTCAAGTATTTATCCAATTCCTTTTTGAAAGTTACCATTGACTCTGCTTCCACCACCCTTGCAAACAGTGTATTCCAGATCACAACAACTCGCTGTGTATAAAAAAAAAAAGTCTCCTCATGTTGCCTCTTTTTTTTCTTTTGTCAATCGCCTTAAATCTGTGTCCTCTGGTTACTGACCCTTCTGCCAGTGGAAACAGTTTCTCCTTATTTACTCTATCAAAACCATTCATAATTTTGATCACCTCTATCAAATCTCATCTTAACCTTCTCTGCTCTAAGGAGAGCAACCCCAGCTTCTTAAGTCTCTCGACATAACTGAAGGCCCTTGTTGTGTCCGTCAGTAGTAAGACACAGACTGCAGGAGAACGGTACAACAGGTGTTTACTCAACGTGGCTCACTCTGGAACTGAACTGTACAGATTACTACTCAGTGCTATATACAGGTGTGGTCACTGCCGGTACTACAGTATACATGAGCTGTAAAAAGTAGTTCCCCCCCTTAAAGGTATATACATTACAGCCCTCACCTCTGGTACCATTCTAGTAAATCTCACGCACCCCCTCTAAGGCCTTGACATCCTTCCTAAAGTGTGGTGCCCAGAATTGGACATAATACTCCAGCTGGGGCCTAATCAGTTGTTTTTATAAAGGTTTAGCATAACTTCCTTGCTTTTTTACTCTCTTCCTAGCCCGTAAAACCCTCCCGCCATAGGACTAACCACCCTAATGGCTGGTACGAAGATGGTTACGGTCACGGAAGGAGCGTTAATCGCGGCCAGAAATCCTTCCACCACTTCATACAGTTCCCCAAAGGGAACGGTGTGGACACGTACGACGACGACTCTCTTCCTCTATTAATAAAGCTGAGGATCCCGTGTGCTTTTTTTTTTTTTAACAGCCTTCTCAGCTTGTCCTGCCACCTTCAAAGATTTGTGTACATACATCCCCAGGTCTCTCTGTTCCTGCAGCCCCTTTTTAAAATTGTACCGTTTAGTTTGTATTGCCCCTCCTCCTCCTTCCTATCAAAATGTATCGTTTTGAGGAGTCGGGGAGGGGAGCGTAGGTATTAGAAACTAGAAAAAAAATTATGTTAATCTGTTTGATTTCAGATTATGTCCCTATTGGCCCACGCTTCTCAAACCTGGTTCTTCAAGCACTGCTGGTCCTGTTGAAAAAGGCATCTCCACATGTAAGTTAAACATAGCTTAAAATAAAATGACTGAACCATGCCTATTATTGTATGAATTCACTACGTTTCTGGTACTCCAAGGGTTTTTGACTTTTTCATGGACTTTTCTAAATGCAATGTCTGTTGCTGGGTTCATACTTTTCAGAATGAGCAATTACTTTCGTCAAGGGGTGAAACGGATATGAGAATGTTGTGCATCAGTTGAGTGAATGTATCTGACTATGTAATGTTGAAGAAAATTCTCCTGCAGAGTGTTGCTTTGACCCTAGGGTGAATGCGCAGTTTGGCTCAGCCTCAAAAACACTTTTCAGCAACCCCTTGTCTCCAAGATGGTCATGGATTTTAATGCAAATCAGTTGTAAAATTCGCAGTAAATCCATGATTATACCTACCTTCCCCTAGTACACGCTAGTTAATAGCTGAGCTATTGATTCCCTGCCACCTCCAATTTTCTACCTTGCCCCTTTCTCTTTCTTGAAGATGGCAACTGATGATTATGGTTCCACAGGGCCTCAACACCTCAACCAAGTTGGCCTGTCTGCATGTGTGTAATCCCTGACTACATACCATTCGGCCAAGTTACTGACTGGGGTCCTGTCCACTCACGCTTCCAAAGAAAGAACTTGAAATTATATTGTGCCTTTCATGACCTCCGGACATCCCAATGAAGTACCTTTTGAAGTGGAGTCACTTGTAATGCAGGAACCAGCGGCCAAATCTCTGCACAGCAAGCTCCCACAAACAGCAATATGATAATGACCAGATAATCTGTTTTAGTGATGTTGGCTGAAGGATAAATATTGACCAGGACACTGGGGAGCACCCCCCCCGCCCCGCTTTTCGATATAGTGCCATGGGATCTTTGACGTCCACCTGGGAGGACAGACTTTTTAATGTCTCATCTGAAGCACGGCACCTCCAACAGTGTGACGCTTTCTCAATACTGCATTGGAGCGTCGGCCAAGATGATCTTCTCCAGTCTCTGGAGTGGGGCTTGAACCCACAACCTTCTGACTCCGAGGTGAGAGTGCGACCCACTGGAGGGGATGGATTCTGTGCAGCTGAGGCTGCTTGTGTTGTGTACTTTTTTTATTTTGTGATCTAGAGACACTAAATATAGTGTCGTGGCTGATGGCATATTCGGTACACATCTGGGATGTAACCTGGAACCATTCTGTGGCTCAGTGGGTGGCACACTCGCCTCCGAGTCAGAAGGTTGTGGGTTCAAGTCCCACCCCAGGCACTTTAGCACATAAAGCTAGGCTGACACGTCAGTGCAGTGCTGAGGGAGCGCTGCACTGTCTGAGGTGCCGTCTTTCGGATGAAACTGATGCCTGCTCTCTCGGGTGGACGTAAAAGAACCCATGGCACTATTTCGAAGAAGCGCAGGGGAGTTATCCCCGGTGTCCTGGCCAATATTTATCTCTCGACCAACATAACAAAAACAGATGATCTGGTCATTATCACATTGCTGTTTGTGGGACCTTGCTGTGCACAAATTGGCTGCCATGTTTCCCACATTACAACAGTGACTCCACTTCAAAAGTACTTCATTGGCTGTAGCGCTTTGAGACGCCCGGTGGTCGTGAAAGGCGCTATATACATGCAAGTCTGTCTTTCTTTTCTTTCATTATGGTCTGTGTGTCTCAGTGCCACGTCAAACGTGCATTTACCCAGTTGGGAGCACCGCCAGCACACTCGAGTGACTGTCTGGAACACTTTTTAGGCACCAGTGATTAATGCAGCATTTCCTTTGGCATGACTCGACCGATGATTCCTAACACTTGTCAAAGGTGTGAGGGAGTCTTTTGAGTTTTTCAGTGTAATAAAATCCAGGTTTCTTAATTCGCCTCGTGTAATACAGTTGTTTAGTGAAAGCACTTTGTGTTTGATCAGTCTGAGCGGTTACATGCTTCTGTATATCCTGTGGCAGTGAGCTGGGCAGTTCTTGGCCTGCCTGTGTATTTTCTACATGGCGTTCTACTCTGGCGAACACTTGGTACTATATAGTGATCTCACAAATGCACGCAGTCCTCCCTCTGCCCTTTTTAAAACGGTGCTGTGCTGCCATGGAATGCTGGTTCTGGAGCTCGTATATCTCTCAACAGGGAGCACAACGATGCCTGCTGGTGAAGTCCTGTGTCTATCTCGAGAAGGAGGTTGGATTTCTGTCACTGCACCGTAAAAACAACTAACCTTTATGTAGTATCTTTAACACGGCAAACCATGCCAAGCACTTCCGAGCTTGCAATCAGAAAAATAGATGCGGAACCAAAGGAGAGGAGATATAAAAAAAGAAAGACTTGCATTTCTATAGCGCCTTTCTTGACCTCCGGATGTCCCAATTAAACACGAGAATGTAAATTTAAATTTTTTTACAGCCAATGAAGTACTTTTTGAAGTGGAGTCACTGTTGTCATGTAGGGAACGTGGCAGCCAATTTGCGCACAGCAAGCTCCCACAAACAACAATATGATAATGACCAGATAATCTGTTTTTGTTATGTTGATTGATGGATAAATATTGGCCAGGACACTGGGGATAACTCCCCTGCTCTTCAAATAGTGCCATAGGGTCTCTTACTGAGGGGGCAGACGGGACCTCGGTTTAACACCTCCTCTGAAAGACGGCACCTCCGACAGTGCAGCACTCCCTCAGCACTGCACTGGGAGTGTCGGCCTAGATTTTTGTGCTCGAGTCTCTGGGATGGGACTTGAACCCACAACCTTCTGACTCGGGTGAGAGGGCGACCCACTGAGCCACAGCTGACACTCCTGAGAGGTGAATAAAAGTTTGGGCAAAAGGGTGGGTATTAAGGAGGGTCTTAATGGAGCAGAAGGAACTGGAGAGGTGCAAGTGTTTTGGGAGGGAATTCCAGAGCTTGGGGCCAAGATGAATGAAGGCACAGCTGCCAGTGTTGGGGTGAAGGGAAATGAAGGATGTCTAAAAGTCCAGATGTGAGAAGTCATAGTCCAACAGCTTTATTTGAAATCACAAGCTTTTGGAGCGCTGCTCCTTCGTCAGGCTCCTTCACCTGACGAAGGAGCAGCGCTCCGAAAGCTTGTGATTTCAAATAAAGCTGTTGGACTATAACCTGGTGTTGTGCGACTTCTCACATTTGTCCACCCCAGTCCAACACCGGCATCTCCACATCATGGCTAAAAGTCCAGAGTTGGAGGAACATAGAGCTGGAGCACATTAGAGATGGGGAGGGCAAGGCCATGAAGGGGATTTAGGCACAATAATGTGAATTTTAAATTTTAGTAATTGGGGGATCAGAAGTCAATGTAGGTCAGCAAGCCCAGAGGTGATGGGTGATTGGGACTTGGTGTGGGAGAGGATACGGACAGCAGAGTTTTGGATGAATTGAGGTTTGCGGAGGGTGGGAGACTGTAGACCAGCCAGAATAGCGTTGGAATAGTAGAGTATAGGGGTGACAAAAGCATGGGTGAGGGTTTCGGCAACAGCGGGGCAGAGACGGGCGTTGTTACGGAGGTGGGAGCAGGCGGTCTTTGTGCTCTGCGCGGGGTCAAATAGGATGCTGTGGTTGCAAACAGTTTGCTTCAACCTGAGACGGGGGCTGGCAAAGGGGATTGGATTGGTGGCATGCGTACAAAGTTCATGGCGATGGGCATTCAGTCTAGGTGTCAGCTGTGGCTCAGTGGGTAGCACACTCTCCTCCGAGTCAGAAGGTTGTGGGTTCAAGTCCCACTCCAGGGACTTGAGCTAGGCTGACTCTCCAGTGCTGCACTGTCAGAGGTGCCGTCTTTCGGATGAGACGTTAAACCGAGGCCCCGTCTGCGCTCTCAAGTGGACGTAAAAGATCCCATGGCACTATTTCGAAGAAGAGCGAGGAAATTATCCCCGGTGTCCTGGCCAATATTTATCCCTCAACCAACATAACAAAAACAGATTATCTGGTCATTATCACATTGCTGTTTGTGGGAGCTTGCTGTGCTCAAATTGGCTGCTGCGATTCCCACATTACAACAGTGACTCCACTTCTAAAGTACTTCATTGACTGTGAAGCGCTTTGAGACGGCCGGTGGTCATGTAAGGCGCTATATAAATGCAAGCCTTTCTTCTTTGGTTTAAATTCTTGCAAAACGCAAACGTCAACTGTTCATTTTCTGTGTTTCTCAAACCTTAATTAGCTTCACATTGTGATGCTTGATATCATTTTTTTCCCCTATAAACAATGTTAGTTTATTTTGTCTGTATTGAGGTGACACAAGGCAATATTACTAAGTTATATTTGGCAATGAGTTTCTTTCCTTGTACGTCATCCTCTACACTCTGGCACTCCTGCAGCTGTTTATACTCTGCAGTGAAACGCACCCTCTGCTTTCACTTCTCCGCCCCTCTGCCTTTCTACAGGAGCCAGCCACCACCCCCAATGGTGATTCTACAGGGGGCTGCCCACGGTCCCTTGGCATCTGCACATGCACTTTTCGGCATGGGTCATTGGATGACTGTCAGGAGCAGAAACTCTAACGTAATTTTGCCCCCAAGCCAAGGGTGTCGAGGGTAATCGTGGCATCCTGAACTGCTGCTTGGAGCAACGAGCTCGGCACTGACCAGCTGTAGAACCTGGGACATTCTGGTACCCTTCGAGCAATATATTGTCATGACACACAAGTATTGTTGGTACAGTTATAAGGTAATTCCCTAACATGGGGTTCAAAAAGAATGACCTCACTTACTGTTGGGCAATTTAGGGAGGCTTTGAACTTAACTCTGGTTTTTGGTACTTTTTTTAAAAATAAACTATATTTTTAGCGACTCTGGCAGTAACTATATCAAAACAAATTGCACCGTTCAAGTTTGTTTTAAAATAAAGAAAAGGGTCGCCTCCTGTGAAGTACTGAAGCTTTAAAGTCTGTTTTTTAGGATTTAATGAGTGGTTTAATCTTACAAGTAAGTTCAGGCGTCTGGCAAAGTGCAGTTAATTATAGGTCAGCCGATGGGATTATAAACAAAGGTTTTATCGATGTAAAACTAAATAAGAAGCAGCTGCAGAAAAAAATATTGGTGCTCAGTAATGAGCGTTATTGAAACCAATAATCCCTTCGCTGGGTGACTATGATTATGTTCGAGCCCTGTATGTCACTGTATTCTAGCCGTTAACTTTATTGGTTTTGTTGGTAATTACTGCGAATTACCTGTACAATGTTGTTAAAGTTCCAATTGATTTTACTTGGGACCAAAGTCCATTGTGCTTTGATTCTGCCCCTGTGAAGTACTTTGAGACAACAGTTTCTGATCTGAATTTTATGCTTGCCCCAATTGAAAATAACTTGTTCCAGAAAGTAAGTCTCATCTTTATTTTATTAGTAGGACCAAGGCTACTTTGCTCTCTTCTTCCCTAATGTTGGAAATACTTCATGCCACACTGAACCATCTCCTTAAATCCCCAGTATTTAAATCAAAACTCATTGCACCATCTCCTACTCCAATTCATACTTTGACAGGACCTTGAAAACTGTGGAAAGACAGAAAAACACCATACGGAGAGAGATGGGCATTTATGTAATGCCTTTCAAGATCCCAGGACGTCTCAAAGTTTCTGTGTTAAAGGTGCTATGCAAGTGCAAGGTGTGACTGTGTAGGACGTCGCCAAGCTTGTAGAGATTAAGAGAAAAGATTTGGTAAATCGGAAAGTAGTGGTTGGGTGACGCAAAAAAACCCCAAACTTGTTTTGAACTCTATAGATTGTAGGCAGAAGGAAAGCTTAATCGAGTACTGAGGGAGTGCTGCACTGTCAGAGGCACCGGTACCTCTTTTGGATGAGATGTTAAATCGAGGTCCTGTCTGCCCCCCTTCAGGTGGATGTAAAAGATCCCATGGCACTATTTCAAAGAAGAGCAGGGTAGTTCTCCCCAGTGTTCTAGTCAATAGTTATCCCTGAGTCAACATCACCAAAAACAGATGATCTGGCCATTATCTCATTGCTGTTTGTGGGACCTTGCTGTGTGCAAATTTGCTGCCGCGCTTCCTACATTACGACAGTGACCACTTTATTGGCTGTAAAGCACTTTGGGACGTCCTGGGATCTTGAAAGGCATTATATAAATGTCCATCTCTGTCTGTGTGTTTCTGTCTGTCTTTCCACAGTTTTCAACGTCCTGTCAATGAGTTTTGATTTAAATACTGGGGATTTAAGGAGATGGTTCAGTGTGGCATGAAGTATTTCCAACATACGGAAGAAGAGAGCAAAGCAGTCTTGGTCCTACTAATAAAATAAAGATGAGACTTACTTTCTGGAACAAGTTATTTTCAATTGGGGCAAGCATAAAATTCGGGCCAGAAACTGTTGCTCTGTGCCTGAAGGCTCTGGGTTCAAGCCCCACTTCAGGACGAGCACATGTTCTAGACTGACACTGAGTGAGTGCAGCATTCTCTTGGATAAGACATTACACCAAGTACTCAGGTGGGTGTGAAAGATCCTTTGGCACCTTTTTTATTAAGAGCCAGGAGTTCTGGTGTCATGACTAACATTTGTCCAATAATCAACACGGCAAGACACATTCACTGGTCATTCATCTCATTGCTGTTTGTGGTACTTAGCCATATCCAGGGTGTACCTTGGTTAGACCACACTTAGGAGTACTGTGTACCGTTCTGGTCTCCATACTACAAAAAGGAGATAGAGACACTGGAGAAGGTGCAAAAAAGATTTACAAGGATGATACCAGAACTGAGGTGTTCTAACTATCAGGACAGACTGGATAGGTTGGGGCTCCTTTCTCTAGAAGGTTGAGGACTGACCTAATAGAGGTCTTTTAAAAATAATCAAAGGGTTTAATAGGGTGGACGTAGAGAAGATGTTTCCACTTGTGGGGGAGACCAAAACTAGGGGCCATAAATATAAGACAGTCACCAATAAATCCAATAGGGAATTCAGGAGAAACTTCTTTACCCAGAGAGTGGTTAGAATGTGGAACTCGCTCCCACAGGGAGTGGTTGAGGTGAATAGTATAGATGCATTTAAGGGGAAGCTAGATAAGTACATGAGGGAGAAAGGAAAAGGAGGATCTGCAGACAGGGTTAGGTGACAGAGGGAGGAGGCTTGTGTGGCGCATGGGCCAGTTGTAGAATGGCCTGTTTTTGTGCTCTACGTTTTAAGCTTTATTGCTCTCCTTTGGCATGAAAAGGAAAAAGAAAGACTTGCATGTATATATCACCGTTCACGACCACCGGACGTCTTAAAGCGCTTTACCCCCAATGAAGTACTTTTTTGAAGTGGAGTCACTGCTGTAATGTGGGAAACGCGGCAGCCAATTTGCGCACCGCAAGCTCCCACAGACAGCAATGTGATAATGACCAGATAATCTGTTTGTTATGTTGGTTGAAGGGTAAGTATTGGCCAGAACACCGGGGATAACTCCCCTTTTGTATGAGATCCAATGAGTGTTATTTTTAAAAACAAGTTAAATAAAACAGTTGTCCAGTATCACTATGCCCACTGCTCCCGTTGATATGGAACAGAAATTGGTAGTGAGAATTAATTGTCTGGATATTAACACGGGCAAGTTATGTAGGCGGTGCCGGAGGGGAGGGGAAGTGCGGGAAGTCCGGGTTTCTGCGCATTCTGCAGAGTTTTAACTGATCCCTGACCCTCGGGATCTTTGTATTGGAGCGGTGGGTGGGTGGTGCAGAGCTTTGGGGGGGGGCTGGGGGAAGGGTGAAGCACTCCTGCTCCTCCTGGCCCACAAGCCGTGCTGTAATAGCACTTACCTTTTCTCTGAAGCTGTCCTTGCCTTCCTTCAACTGCCGGGAATCCCGGCCGGCCACAGTAAAACTTGCGGCGCGGGTTAAATCAGAGGCTGCCAGCCTCGTATTAAAAATATTTAAATTGCCATCCCGCCTCCTGGGAGCGGGTTGGCTGCCCGTCCCTTGTTCCGCCTCCATTAAACGCGGAAGTGGGTGAGTTGAGGTCGGAATTCAGATTTTAAAAATTTGAACATTTAACCCACCCCCGACCCACCCATTTCTGGGTGTTAACATTCCCCCCTGTATTTCACTACTCGCTTGCTGCAGAGCAGCGTGGCTTGACTTTTTCTGTTCAGAAATATCCGCTCGTGATCCAAGTCCTATGTCGAACCCTGGTGTCATCAAGAACTTTTTTGTTGAATCCTCAGCCTAGGTTTATGAGGAGGCACTTGGAAAGCTGTAGCTTAGGGTGACCATATTTTCTACACCGAATCCAGGAACACACAGGGTGGGAGCACAGCAAAGCAGCCAGGATGGAAAATGTAGGTCGTGCGACATAGCGAGGCAAAAATTTTTAGCCACCTATATTTTAACAGTTGCACGCATACACTACAAATGCAAAACAACTGTGCACATAATTACCGCAGATGTGACTCCACACCATTGAAGCGCATTCAGACACCTGACCACCCCCCCCCGCACCCCTCCCCATGACTGTGGTCACACTTGACCCCTGCCCCCTCTCTGTGACTGGGGTCACACTTGACCCCAACACCCTGCCTGTGACTGGGGTCACACCTGACTCCCCCACAGTGTCTAGGATTAGCCCATTCACCCCCTTCCCCTGGTGACTGTGACCAGGGCCTTCCCCGCAGCCTCTCCCTCGCCCGCTCCGATTGCTGTGCCCCTAGGCACTCCGGCACTGCCCGTCCAGCAGCACGAGCCTGGCCAGAAACTCATAACAACCCAGTGGCATATGCGCAGTGATTCACTCTGGCCATTGTACAAGCTGTTTAACTTAGTCTGCGAGCTGCAAACTGCCAGCTCGAGTACACTCACTGCCCAGGGGTACAGTTTGGGGGCGAGCTTTGTGAGCTGGGTATTATCCTGTGGACATAGTACCTCAACCTCACAGGGACTGTCCCTGGAAAATGGGGGCGCGTGCTCACCCTACTGTAGCTTCATTGCAATTGAGCATCTTATTCCTAAGCAATTCGAAATCTAGGATGAAATGCTGTTATTTAAAAATGAGGTTTACTGGCCTCTGACCTGGACCTACTCTCTGAACAGGGAAAGAAAGAAAGACTTGCATTTATATAGCACCTTTCACAACCTCAAGATGTCCCACAGCACTTCACAGACAATGAAGTACTTTTGAAGTGTAGTCGCTGTTGTAACGTAGGGAGAAAGGTGATTTGGCAAATATAAAGTGCCCTACTACGTTACAAGGTTGTTTCCAATAGCAAAAGCACAATCGGATAACCTGTAATGTAAATGACCTGGCACCAGTGCTAATGGAGGCACCACCGCTCCTCTTCTGGGTTTCGCTCTGTGCCTTTTAGGGACAAAAGTAAATGGCAGATCGCTGCGACACTAGTGTCTGGCATGGGCCTTGGCGATTGTAGGTCTGTATATACTTTCTCCGTCCCAGGGTAGGTCCGAGCCAGACTGACCACAAGGGGATGATCTTTGTAATTGCCAACGTACTACTGTTGCTCTGCTATTGAAAAAGCAAATAGAGGATTAGAATGTATTGTCAGGATCACGAAATATAAAACAGAAATGCTATTTTGTCTCCATACAAGGCCTTGGTTAGGCCTCATCTACAATACTGCGCCCAACTTTGGCCCCTTTGCATGGTGGATGATATATAAAGGCCCTGGGAAAGATGCGTGGGAGGGCCACTCAACTGATGCATATTTTAAAGCTCTCAATTACCGCCCTAGGCTGAGAGCTGGGGTGTTTCACAGTGTTGCCACACAGCCATGCTATCTTCTGGCAAAGGCAGAAAAAGGGGGGGAAACCCATGAGCCAATTTAGGAAAAACTCTGAAAAATTCTTATTTGACCCCTAAAAGCAATCGAACAAGTTCCAGTAGACCACATTGACTGAGACACACCTCCCCCAATACCCTTCTAAATGCAGTTATGTTGGCCATACTCGGGAACCCATTCAGCTTCCTGAAAAATGTAGACATTGAGGAAATTTGATTGAGGTCTTCAAAATAATGATATGATCAGACTTGGTCCATACTATTTGAGTTAGATGGGCTTCAGTGGACATGGGGCCATGAGCTTAATTTATGTAAGCATAGATGTTGGGAGGTACTTGTTTTCGCAGAGCGTTGTCAATCTTTTGACCAAGTTGCCAGAACGCGCAGTGAGTGCAGATTGCTGCAAACATTCAAAAGGGAGCTGAATGGGTTGTGCAGCCTACATCTCGACTTCAGATTCGATTTCAGTCTTGAGGTGTCCGAGAGTTTAAAGTCTATTCTTGGAAATAGAACAGTAATTTTTTTCAAACATTCTGTTTGAGTACTTCAAGTGTGCGGGTAACTCGTGTGCCCTTCCTACATGCCAATCTATGGAGATGTTGGCCTGAGAGAATTTGAGTGGGGAATTGTACCGTATGAAGATATAATAGTCAAAACACAAGTGCAGATGCTTGTAGCTGTGTAATTGTGTTGTACATCGTTTCACAGATTAATTCCTGACCCTGTCTTTAATTTTTCTCATGTCTGGTATGATTATTGAGCTCTGTTCATTTTCTTAATCAGTTCATTGTGTTTCAGTCAGTGTTTTTCTCCCTTCTAATTTATTTTCTACTATTGCACAAAACCTTTCCCTAATTTTGATTTTTGACCCTGATATCCTCCCATGCAAAAAAAAAAAAAAAAAAATTCCATCCAATCACATTGTAAGAAAAACATTTTCTGAGCTGCCATGACATTTCCTTTCCACCCCATTACATCATGCATTTATTTACCTATCTTAACTTCCAGTCACGCCAACAGCTCCTCTTATGGCACACCACCCTGCTGGACCTCATGAATGCCCTGATACTTCACAACTCAGCTTGGTATACCGAGGTTTAACTTGAGTGGCACATCATCAATCAAAGAAAGACTACGGGGGGAAAAATTCGGTATCGCCCATTTTGGGGCGCTAATATCGGCCGGGCGCAAAGTTTAGCGCCTGGCGCTAATTATCGCCTCCAACTGCAAAGTTTGCCTCTATCGCCCCTGGAGGTGATTTGAGCGCTAAATCAGGCGCTACACACCTCAAGGCGCAAACATCAGGGAGCGAGGCGCTACCTCAGAACGCTACCGAAGCTGAGGCGACGCCAATTACCATGGAAGCCAGGCAGACTGGCGCCGCCCAGTTCTTAAAGGGGAGGGGCCATCTTGCTGGCCAGGCGCTCCCTGCTCATTGCAGCCTTGAATCTCAGCCTGGAGAGACCTCTAAAGCAATTGTGTTGGGAGCACTAATGGATAGACCCTGGGAAAGAGCTCGGCACTTAGGAACCTCAAAAGTGGCGCTGAGGGCCAAAACTCTAGGACCGCGTTAAAACCAAAAATTTTGCCGACAAGAAAAGGCAAGAAGCGCCCGCCTTTAAATAGCGCTCCCCCAGCCCCTTCCCGACTTGAAAACATTCCCCTCTACCTGTCGTTCCTAGCGGCAGGCGCCAAGGGGCGCGACTCAATATCCGGTCTGGGGCTGTACCGGGACGTTGCACGCTTGACTGATGTCACGATCTGCAGGCACAGGAAATCGTGGCGGTAGTGCTTAGCGCCGCCGCAAGACAACTGGTCAATTTCGCAAGCGGCACTAACATCGCCGCACCCGGGCGCTAACTGCTTTGCACCCAGTTAGCGCTTGGGCGCTAACAGGAGGCGCAAAGCAACCAAATTTTCCCCCCTACATCCCTCAACTATTCCCCCCTGCCCTGCCCGCTCATACAGCTGTGTCAAAGCTGCTTTTCGACCAACAACTTATTCTGTCAGAAAGTTCACTTCAAAAGGAAAAAAAATTCAACTTAATCAGCTCAAACGGAGTTCCTGACTTGGATTATTTTTTTGAATGCCGAGTGAAGTGAGTGGTGGGTAAAGCCAGATAGTGACCAGGCCAACAGGGGTGTGGAGAGGAGGGATAATGAACTGGTGAGCGGGAATTAACCTGTAGAGGGAGACGAAGGGTGGTGTAAGCCGAGCAAGAGCACGGACTCTTCTGATCAGAGCACTGCCCACAAGTGCGCTAAGTGATCAGAGCCCAATCCGTACAATGTGAGCAGTGCCATGGAAGATCAACTAGTTTTACTCATTCTATTTCCTCAACGGCATAAAAGTTCGCTGATTCGCTATCTGGTAATGATCTCGTCCTTCCAGAGTTGCCTTACGAAAAGACTTGCTTGTCCATTATTCAAGAATTATTGTGTGAGGCTGGGAAGGGGGCTGAAATGATCGGTGAAGGGAGATGTTCTTCGCTGTTACCAAGTAAGGTTGAGTACAAAGCCTTGCCTGGTGGTGTCTTGGTCTCAGTATTGAATCCACTGGACAGAGCTGAAGTCACTTTAAAAAATAGTCACAAATTATCTGTAAATTTTTACTGCTTAAAAAGTTTTGATTTTCATTTTGCTTAAATATGCAAATAACGGCTTCCTCTTTCGCTGTCCTCAGACCCTCCCACCCCCTCCGTTAGCCGAGTTTCTAATTTTATTCTTCATAACTTTGGGTAGTTACATCTCTTGGAACTGAATGCAGAACAGCACCGAATAGTTAAAATGTGGCTTATTTTCACACACTTCACTTTCCTGAACAGTTGCACAGGATCATTACCATTCATCCAGCTATAGTCAGTTATTCTTCTCTGTACTGAGCATCATAAAAGCAGAATTAGGGAAACTTACAGAGACATAGAGCATCTCTTTATTCACTGCATTCTTGGAATAAACTAAAGTCTTGTTATAATCTGTATTTTGGTCTTGGTTGCTTCAATGTTGCACTCAAAGAGGTTAATTGTATATAGTGGGCAGTGTATAATCCGCCCCAGCAGTCCAGGATGGAAATGTTTAGCACAAGATGTCTTATATATGTAAAATAACAGCAATTGTGTCGATCAGGACTATAGATCATTGTGATTTAATGGGATGGATTCATTTTTTAAAAACAGCACACTCAGTTGGGTGTATGTGCGGAGACAATCGCCATGCTCTGTGTTTGTGACTATTTTGTACATTGTGGAAGGGCTGGGAGTGAGAGTGAAAAGGCGGTCACAACGGGGAGTCGAGCGAGAGAGAAAAGGACCTTGGTTGAAATGAGCAGTGCCCGTTCTCAGTGCCTGTGTGGGCTGCTAATCTGCATGCATGGTCACACAGAGCACAGCGCGACGAGGAGAAATAACTAGAAAATTTTATTAGCCTTTTTTTTCACTCGCCAAGATTCATTTGCAGCTTACAGCACAGCAACATGTTTTTCTATAACAGAGTATCTTCCGAAATCAGCAGTGGGTAATTTGCCCACTGAAGTAAAAAAAAAGCCACCTCCAGGGAAAACCATAAAGACCCTCGAGACCTTTAGACTGTGTTTCAACCTTTTGTAAGATCCACTTCTACAGAGAGTGAATGCCTCTCCTCCTTTTTACACTGTGGACTATAGACCCACCATGGAGTTTGTCCTGCAGAAATGGATCTTAATTTCTTTTTAAGCATCAGTGATGCTTTTTATAATGGTTTTGTCTTTGTGCAGCTGAATGATGTACATTTCTCTAAACTGTACTAATATAATGAGCGTTGGAAATTTTCAGGAAGGCAATTTCTCGCATTGTGAAGTGGTTGTACATATTGCACCACAAATCTAAACCGCTGGACAGAGGAGCATTTAGCAGAAGTCGTGTTTAACGGTTTCGCTCTGATTTATAAAACTCTGAACTGCCAAATCGTTTCCAGTTCTGTATACCCGTTCTAAATGTACCTTCAGTTTGACAAATAGAGGGTGATTTCCTCTTTGTGCTAGTGGTAGTCAGATCAAGATCATATTTATGAACAGGACACGATTTTGCTGCACCTATAATGCACAGGGACACCGCCTCTCTTCCTCTTTCGCCCACACCCTGTGATTGGACTTGTACACATGATTCTGCTATGGTTTGATGATGTGAAGCTGTTACTCAAAAAGTTCTCACTTGTACTCCTGGCATGTTGTAAGTTGCAGGTTCGGAGTATGTTGGTTTGGAGCACTATTGTTATTAGCAAGGACAGAGGGGTGAGAAATTTTGGCAACAGAATTTTGTTCCTCATGGTTGACTGATAGCGAGACTAATGGTACACAGAGTCAATATGTGGAAAGGCGTGAGTTTCGGCAAGTTTTGTGACAAAGCGTTTAGCCGATAGGCGCATTGTTTAAAGGTTATTGGTTGTGTGGGGGGGTGCTTTGACAACACCGTGGAGTGAAGGTTACATATTGGGAATGATCATCAGCTGCTATACGCAGTAATTCCTGGGCTGTCGGTGCAACCGGTCTGCCATTCAATAAACACTTCGGGGTTCAATTACTCCCACTGCTCCTCCAGACCAGCTTCTTCCCCACTGCTGTTGGCTCTCTGACGATGTTGATTTCAGTCTAGCAAACTGATGCTCAGTTTGTACAGGAAGGTTAAATCCCACTTGGAAAATGAAGGAGCTGAATCACAGAAACCCCACAGTGCAGATAGAGGCCATTTCAGCCCATCGAGCCTGTACCGACACATATCCCACCCGATCCTCGTAACCCCTACACCAACACATATCCCACCCTATCCCCGTAACCCCACGTATTTAATCCCCCTAACACTAAGGGTCAATTTATCATAGCCAATCAACCTAACCTGCACATCTTTGGACTGTGGGAGGAAACCGGAGCACCCGGAGGAAACCCACGCAAACACAGGGAGAATGTGCAAACTCCACACAGACAGTCGCCCGAGGCCGGATTCGAACCCGGGTCCCTGGCGCTGTGAGGCAACAGTGCTAACCACTATGCCACCGTGCTGCCTCATGTTAAAGAACTTTTTTTTTGGATTTATTTAAAGTTGACCTTTTTTTTAAAATTTAATTTTTAAATCAAATTATTTCTAGATCTTTTACATATTCATTTTTTTTTCTCTATTTGGAGTAGGGTGATGGATTGTGGTAAAGTGTGCAGGTCAACTCTCTCTTTAGTTTACAGTTTGTGTTTCTGTGAGACTGACCCGGGAACGGTCAGAATGAATTTGATGTAAAACCCGATCTGGTGTCGACAGACACGTGCCATCCTCTAGAAACTGGACATTATATCACAATGATTTTTAATTGTTTTTATTCGTGTAGATGCCATCTTGTAAGACAATGCCCACTGGAATTTTCAATTGCAGCATTTTATTCTGTAGCATTTGAGTGATGTATGACGCAGTAGCGTACAGGATAGGATTCAACTCCAGATTGTTATTCAGAAACCAAGGTGAAGGACTAAAGCCTGTAACGCAGTGTGCCAAATTGAAAAGATTGAGAAAGGAGAGAAAATCCAGTTTTAGGTGCTGGGATAGTACTTTCATTCATATAGCGCCTTTCCTGTCCTCTGGAAGTCCTTACGCTTCACTGCCAATGAATTACATTTGGAAGTGCAAGTGCGGTTATTATGTAAGCAAAGGGAGCAACTATTTTGCACACGGCAAGGATTCACAAACAGCCAAGTCTGTTCAATGACCGGCTTGGTGTTGGGTTGAGGGATGAGTGTTGGCCAAGACATTGGGTGAAATCCCTGATCTTTGTGTTGTGCCGTAGGATCTTGTTCATCCAAGCAGATAGATGGGGCCTCTATTTAATACCTTGTCTGAAACACCAGACCTCTCGCACTGCGCGCTCTCAGTACTGCACTGAAGTGCTAGTCTAGATTACAGTCCCCACCATTTATACTGCCCGCGAATTTGGTAGGTAACCGTCTATACCAGGCAATTAACGCTAACCATTTTCCATCACAATAGCAGTCAATTACAAAGGCACCGCTTACAACGTATTAAAGTGCCGGCTATTTTGGGCAATTCAATGAGCTCTTCTTACCCAGTTAAAAGTACGATTACCTTAATTACCTAATCCTCTCTCTTTTTAAAGCTCCACTGATTTTGGGCAAATTGAAGTGTTTGTTAAATGTCTTTCACTTTGTACTGGTAACTATTCAGCTGAGAAGCTGAGTGTCTCGTGCCTCAGTACTGCAGTGCACTGTTTGTATGGGGAGCATGGTGAAATAGTGGCTGAGTGACGGGATTACACATATTTACCGGCCATTGCTCAGATTGCAGGATTGGATTGCCTTTTCTCCATCCTCTGTCAAAGTACTGTGTCCCTGTCCACTTTAGGATGTTGATGACTCCTACATGGACAAGGTCTTTTTCCGAATGGCAGGCAGTGACTAGTGGGGTACCGCAGGGATTGGTGCTAGGACCCCAGCTATTCACTATATATTAATGATCTAGACAAGGGAACTAGATGTAATATCTCCAAGTTTGCAGACGACACAAAGCTGGGTGGGCGTGTGTGCTGTGAGGAGGATGTCGAGAAACTCCAGGATGATTTGGACAGGTTGGGTGATTGGGCAGATGCAATATAACGTGGATAAATGTGAGGTTATCCACTTTGGTGGCAAAAACAGGAAGGCAGATTATTATCTAAATGGCAATAGATTGGGAGAAGGGGAAGTGCAACGAGACCTGGGTGTCTTTGTGCACCAGTCGTTGAAGGTAAGCATGCAGATGCAGCAGGTGGTTAAGAAGGCAAATGGTATGTTGGCCTTCGTAGCGAGAGGGTTTGAGTACAGGAACAAGGATGTCTTGCTGCAGTTGTACAGGGCCTTGGTGAGACCACACCTTGAGTATTGTGTGCAGTTTTGGTCGCCTTATTTGAGGAAGGATGTTCTTGCCATGGAAGGAGTTCAGCAAAGATTCACCAGGCCGATACCTGGGATGGCAGGAATGACGTATGAGGAGAGATTGGGTCGATTGGACTTGTACTCGCTGGAGTTTAGAAAAATGAGAGGTGATCTCATTGAAACTTATAAAATTCTGCCAGGACTGGACAGACTAGATGCAGGAAGGATGTTCCCGATGGTCGGGGAGTCCAGAACCAGGGGACATAGTCTAAGGATAAAGGGTAGGCCATTTAGGACAGAAATGAGGAGGAATTTCTTCACCCAGAGAGTGGTGAACCTGTGGAACTCTCTACCACAGAAGGCGGTGGAGGCCAGTTCATTAAATATATTCAAGAAGGAGTTGGATATATTTCTTAAGGCTAAAGGGATCAAGGGGTATTTGGAAAAAGCAGGGACCGGGTACTGAATTTGGATGATCAGCCATGATCGCATTGAATGGCGGAGCAAGCTCGAGGGGCCGAATGGCCTACTCCTGCTCCTATCTTCTATGTTTCTATTGCCAGAAGCCAAATTGGCTACTGACACTTGTTATTCGACACTCTGCGGCTTTACTGTGCACTGCTTTATAGCAGGCAAATCGTGTTAACAGCAATGCGCCCACTATGAACATTAAACGTTTCCCACATTACAACAGTGACTCCACTTCAAAAAGTATTTCATTGGCTGTAAAGCGCTTTGAGACGTCTGGTGGTTGTGAAAGGCGCTATATAAATGCAAGTCTTTTAAACGGTGGGGATTGTGTTAGTGAACTCCTGGAGTAGGGCTTGAACCCGCAACCTTCTGATGCAGTGGTGAGAGCACTGCCAACTAAACCAATTACGCAGTGAACCTGGACTTTCAACAGAGTGGGGATGTGGAGAGCAGGAAATATATGTACAAGAACAGAAGAAATAGGAGCAGGAGTAGGCCATTCGGCCCTTCAAGCCTGCTCCGCCATTCAATAAGATCATGGCTGATCTTCTACGTAAACTCCACCTTCCCGCACTATCCCCATATTTCTTGATTTCCCTTCGTATCCAAAAACCTATCGACAATCCCCTTCTCTCCCCCCCCCCCCCCCCCCCCCCGCCAATCCCAGGAAATAGTCTGGTGAACCTTCATTGCGCTCCCTCTAAGGCAAGTAGATCCTTGCTTGGGTATGGTAACCTATTTGAAGCTCTGAAGGAACAAGAAAGTAAAGTTTAAAGGAGCACTGACCATGGGAGTATCAGTTAAAATAGAAGTAGGAAAGACTGTGACAGGAGAGAGTTTGGGGCCTAGAGATGAGAAAGGGATCACCTATTGTTCTTGTATTCTGCCTAGGAGTGTGCGTCCGGGGTAGGCGTCTCTGCAAATAAGAGCAAAGTCTTGGATGGACCTGCACTTTCTAGAGAGTTGAGAACTGCTGAGAAGTTATGTTTGGCACAAAAAAAGGAACCAAGCTTCTTGGGCAGTTTTAGCAATGAAGGGAGATGTGGAGTTTCACTTGAGTTCCATGGCTATAATGAGGCCAAGTGTGTCAGTGGATGAAGCCAGCAAAGCGGCAATGATGGTCGGTTAGACTTGCAAGAGGCATGAAAAAAACTGTTTGGAAGTGAAGAAAAACAACATTTCATTGTTTTGCTGAAGGGCATGGTGGTAACAGCGATGTCATTCAGCCATTTGCACCAACAGTACTGGTGCTTGAGCGGACTGAGTGTGGGCTCTGAAGCATGTTGGTGAATGCGGAGTACAGTTGGCAACAAGAGAGTAATTAGGATTGGCTATATATAATAGCAAAATACTGCGGATGCTGGAAATCTGAAATAACAACAGAAAATGCTGGAAATACTCAGCAGGCCAGGCAGCATCCGTGGAGAGAGAAACAGAGTTTGTGGGGCAGTAATTCCTCCCCAAACGCGTGAGTACGGAAGGGGTACTCGCGCGTCTGGCCGGAGGAAATGCCGGTTTTCAGCATGCACAGCGCATGCGCTGAAAACCGGCATTTCCTCTCCTCTAACCCAAGAGGTGAAGAGGCTAGCGCGTGCGCTGTAGGGGGCAGCACGTGCGTCTTGGATTTCTTCTGTTTTGGGGGATTTGCGCATGTGTAAAGGCCTCCGGCCTTTACGCTTGTAAAAAGCACACGTAAGTATTTATTTTTACAGGTAAGTGGTGTTTTAGTGCAATTTAGAATTTTTTTTTCCACAGGTTTATTATTTTAAAGAATCTACAATAAGGTAAGTTTAGTTTTAGACCCTTTATTAAAAATTTATTTTTTTCAAAAAAAAAAATTATTGTTTAAATTATTTTTTTAAACTTATTTATACTTAATTTAATGATTGGGATGTTTTTTTAAATTTTTATTTAAAGTTTAAATAGTGTTTTGGGCCCCCGTAGTTTTCATGAGTTTGACAGTTCTTACTCTCAAACTCATGAATGAACCTTCCCCTCCCCTGATTGGTTGTACAGTGCTCACCTGATCCCAGCTGGCACATCGCACTAACTACACCGCTGGATCAGGTAAGCACTGCGCGCTGACATCTGAACCGGGCCTGTGACAGGAAATGCAAGCAGGCCCGGGCTTCAGATGTCAGCGCGCAGGGTGAGTGCAGATCGGGGGCTTGCACGCGCGGCAAGCTCCCGACACCAAGTTCTGGGCCAACGTTTCAGGCCTGGGACCCTTCATCAGACCTGAAACGTTAACTCTGTTTCTCTCTCCACGGATGCTGCCTGGCCTGCTGAGTATTTCCAGCATTTTCTGTTGTTAATTAGGATTGGCTGATAGGCAATCATTGATATGATCAAAATAGAGAGAGAGAGGATAAGAGTCCTGGGGAGCCTGAGTTGATGGGGAAAAATCTTGAGTAAACAGGGCGAATTGATAAATTGTTTTGCCCACACTACCTTTTTAAGTCTATTGGCCTTTTCCTTTTCAAATTTTCTTCCTTCCTCTCCTGAAAGTGGTGACTAGTGCCGGGTATGATTCTAATGCTTTGGTCCCTTGCCCAGTTACCATACTGGACAGTGCATGTACCCACTAAGCCATTGGACTGCTGTGTTTCTGTTGGTTTCTGACCTTTACCAGCAGAAGGGTCATCACCCCGCCCCCCCCCCCCCCCACCCCCCCTGCCATGGGTGTCATTAATCCAATTCCAGCTGGGGAGTGGGAGTTGAATTGCTACCTTTAGCCAGTTGTGAAAATTATTGTGGTTGGAGTCCTCGCATCTTTCTGGTATTGAACATTCATTGTAAACATTAAAAATGAATGCCTCTACATTGCAGGCCACAAAAGTAAGTGGGTGAGGGAAAGTTTCCTTTTTAAAAGCCAGGCTTTGTATGTCCAATTTTAGAAAGTTCCAGACTGTCTAACTGGATGGATGACAGCCCTAGTTTGGAGACCGAGTGAACAGCTGCCTCTTGCTTTCAGCTATGTCTACCCTTCCAATTTTCTCCCTTTCTCTTCTTAAAAAGCTCTGGCTCTTGCTGGGCTCCACAGATTCTGGACTCCCACTGGCAACTCATCCATATGGCCATTTATGGTGTGGCTGGGCTGAGACAGTGTGCATCGGCCACCTGTCCTCCGATGGAAGATATCCCAGGAGGTGAGCCCAATCCTCTTGCCACCATCTTGCCTGCAAACATGCGGTCCAGCTGGAGAATGATCTGGAGCGGGACCCCTGCCTGATATTTCTTACCCTCCCTGCTTCCCCCATAACCCAGAGGCACTGAGACCAATTGTAATGCTCTCGCTGCTGCCCTGGCTATGATCAGATCACTCCAAACAGATCAGAGATCGAACCAGAGACTTTCCTGGTCTGTTAGTGGTATGTTTTTTTTTCTGTGGGAGAAATGGTTTATTACCCTGAAATTATAGTGCAGTGGAACATACAGTACAGATACTTGTCATTACTGTGGAATGCGATGTGTGCAGTTCTCATGTCTAAAGGGAGGTGTCAATAAAGCCCTTTCTGTCTAAATGTTTATATACAAACCCCAGAGAATGGCTCCATTGTAAATATTTTCAGTCACCCTGCTGTATACTAACAGTAGAGATGAACAATAAAACAATCTAAATTACAGGTAAATGAGAGGTGGTGAGCTCCCTGCGCTTTGCACAGTGCTGTTACCATTGAGTTGGTCTCGGGTTTCAGTAACAGGCTGATACAGGTTTATTTTTGAAAGGGGTAATGGATTAGCTCTGCTGTTCGGCAGGGAATGAGGAGAGAAACTGGCTGAGGCGACGCCTTCAGTTACTAACCTGCCCTGTCTATTCCGCTACACAAGCAATGCTGTGCCACCCAGGTGGGGTTTTTTTTTTAAATGCACAAAGCAATAGGTGATGGCAATGGTCAAAGATGATGCAAAGTATGTAAGGGCTGAACTTGGTTTTTAAAATCTGGATGGTGGTTTTATAGCCACTGCTTTGGCACATTTCTGAGGTTAGGATGAGTTCCTGCAGACAGCAGTTCTGCTGCAGGGCAAAAAACTAATGGAGATTTTTGAAGAACTGTCTTGGTAGTCAGAGAGTGATTTATTTATATGCTTTGATTTTAGAAGAATGAGGAACATGTATCCTGACATTCAAAATGTTAGTTATTAATTACTGAGGCTTCAACAATGTTCTGTTGTATATTATTGATGTTGCAATGTTCAGAAGTGAAGCGAGAAATGGCCCTGAAATATTTTACTTTTTTAAAAAAAATCAATAAACTGGATACCTGAATGTTGCTGCTGTCGTGGCTCTTTTCCTGGGTGCTACTGTGAATGACCTATAACCTCACCCAATCCAACCAGGCTGATGTAAAATTTGATATGAATCCCTACAGGGCATGTGGACTTTCCACTTCCTGAAAGTTTGAACTGCTTCTGAATATAGTGATGCATGTCCCCTATAGGCACCGAGACTCCATTGCAAAAGGGATTGTTTCAGTTCAGAGCTTGCTAGACCAGGAGAGGTTTGCTCATTTTCATGGTGGAGAGACTACAACATAACAGCAAGTTGATGAAACCAATTTGATTGTGGCAACCACCAGTCAAGCACATATATTCTCTCTCTCTTCTCTTTTCTCTTTCCTCCCCCCCCCCATCCCACCTCTAGGCAATTTCAGTCTGTGTCTCTTTAATCTTTGTTCCATCTCGTTTTCCTTTCTCCTTTTTTTTAACTCACTCAAGAATTCACACAAGGGTCACATGAGGGGAAGTTGAACTTTGACCGATGACCTCCATGTTACCCTGACACTTGTGATGCACTCTGTTTAACACACTGAGTGCTGGATTTCTTGTGGATTTACAGGGAAATGAATAACAATGAGTGGCAGTGTTGTAACAGCAAAAATGACTCATTCAAATTTTGAGCTGTACAAGCAGTTTAATAAACAAGTTACAACAATTACTTTTTTTAAATCTTAATGTACTTGATTGTGTATTGTGATGGAAATATAGGGCTATTGTTATCTATTTCCACATTCTGAATGAAAACTTACAAACTTAAATTCTCTAAATATGGGGCACATCCTACTTTTGGTCGCCTACACAGTTGAACTTCCAGCAGCAAGTGCAATTGGCCTCCAGTTGCCCATCTACCTCACCCTTCTGCTTCTGTCCTTTTATGTGTGGTGCCTCTATTTGCAGCTCTTAGGACTGAAATGAGGAGGAATTTCTTCACCCAGTGAGTGGTGAACCTGTGGAATTCTCTGCCACAGAGGGCGGTGGAGGCCAGTTCATTAAATATATTCAAGAAAGAGTTGGATATATTTCTTAAGGCTAAAGGGATCAAGGGATATGGGGAGAAGGCAGGGACAGGGTACTGAGTTTGGATGATCAGCCATGATCTCATTGAATCGCAGAGCAGGCTCAAGGGGCCGAATGGCCTACTCCTGCTCCTATCTTCTATGTTTCTCTTTAAAAGTTGAAGGGGAAGGTTCAGGGTATGTCCCATTGAGCGTTTTCTAAATAAACCTATAAGGAGCGACCGGGGTGGGGTCTCCACACACTTTTTTTAATTTTAACCACATTGTCTTCATAGTAAAATTGATTAATCTACTGACTCTCCCAGGTCCCTTCCAAATCTCTGCACTAATCTTATACCTTCATTGTATACTTATGATGCTCATTCTTCAAAAATGCAATACTTTGTGTTTGTTAGTACAGGAAACTTTCGATTTACTGGCACCTAAATAACTGGAAATCTCGGTTAACCGGCAAAATTCAGGAGTAGGTTCAGGTAAGTTTTATTACTTGCCTTCCTCGATCTGTTGCTGTGCAAGGGTGTGGCTGCAGCTGTTGCTAAGCTAGAGACGCTTGGAACTTGTGGCCATTGTTCTGAACCTACAGGGTTTGTTGCTTTATACAGAGCTCTCGGCTCCGTATCTTTTACTATTGCTTTCGGTTATCCGGAATTGTTGATGAACCGGCGTCCCGTCGGTGCCGGATAAAAACCAGTTTCCTGTATTAAATTCCATTTGTCTGCCCAAATAGATAATTGATCTAACCCCTGTGGAACCGTAATCATATCCTCTATCTCTATATCCTTTCTATACCAATGTAACAAGCTTACAATTGGTTTCTGCATCCAGATAATTTATGTAGTTAAGAAATAAGGATCCAAACACTGACACCCCCACCCCCCCCCCCCTCCCCGAGATGCTCCACACGGCACCTCCCCTCTTTATCTTTCACAAGAACACCATTTCATATTTTTTTTTATCGAGTTCCATATTCTACCCTTGGCTTGCATGGAGTCGGCCATTCAGCACCTTGAGCTTGTTCCGCCATCCAATTTGTTCATGACTGACCTGTACCTCAACTCCCATTTACCCACCTTTGCTCCATATTCCTTAGTATCCTTACCTAACGACAATCTCGTCAATCTGTGTCTTGAAAATTTCAACTGACCCAGTACCAACAGCCCTTTTGGGGAGCGAGTTCCAGATTTCCACTACCCTGTGTGTGGAAAAATTGCTTTCTGTTTTCACTCCGAGATGACCATGGCTTTTAGTTCAATTAGCGTTTCAAGTGAAGACTTTGTCAAAGATGTTCTGGGAGACCGACTAGATTATATTGGAGGGACCTCTACTACCTACTTGTGAAGTCTTCAAAGAATTTCTGGTCTGTCAAGTGGGCGATTCCCTTCCCAAATCCATGTTGACTGCTACTTGCTGGACTGTTTTACAGGTGCTCCATATTTGCAGCCATTAGGCTAAACTTTCATGGTGAAACAATGTCTGTAGCGTTAGAAAATAATGATAGGACAGCAGTTTGAAGGGTAAGGCTCGCTTTTCAAAAATGGCTACTGAATTAAGATACTGGGTCTTTGCAGAGCCTTTGCAACCACATGGGCATGAGTCAGTGTTTTCAGGAGAGGATGTGCGTATATTCAAAGTGGTCTCCTTATGGGCCTTTCTGGAGACTGGCATCAGACCAGCTTGTTATCTTTCTCCTAATCTTGAAGCTACAAACTATTTATTTCTTACTTTTATGACTGATGCAGAGGAAACACAAATAAAGCAATGAAGATCTGAGCGAAGAGTTTGGAATATTGTGAATAGATTTTGATACCATTTTCTGGAGGAATATGAATGTTGATTACTTGATTTGAAATGGATAAGTTATGGTATTTACATTATGAAACAATTTGACTTATTTATCCAGCCATTCCGTTCAATAAAGCACAAAGGACCTTTTGATAATTGCGGTTGGGCTTCTGAGTGATGAGTGTAATCTGCTTCACTTTCAGCCGCGTACTTGAAGTAATGCAGTGGGATTTCAGCGTGCGATACTGCTGACGCAACCCTGTAGGGGTTCAGGCATGTACCTGTTGCTGTTGCCATAACCTGACGAGAGTTTCAGACATGTGACTGATGGATTATTCCAGGAGTTTAGTTTTTGTGGTTTCTGTGAAGGAGATTTGGGATGAGCTAACCAGCCACGATTCAAATGTTTCATCCCAATCATACCAAGCCTGTCAGATTTTGGAATCCAATTGGAGGCATTAAAATTTCTGTAGAATCAGCGTAATATAGATAAGTAATATAAATAAGAACTTGATTTGATTCTGCTTCAAGTGTGTGTGTTTTCCCCTCTCTTCCCTCCCCCGCCCCACCCCAATTTCTCAAAAGGCATTTCTCTACATGAGCTGTTCCTGCTTCCTATGTTGGGGGGAGTGACTGATGTGTGCCATTGATTGTACTCTCTGACTGGAGAGGTGGTCTTGTAGGGGAACTGAAGCCTACTTTTGTACTTAAACCCAAATGCAGGGGATGAGCTCTGCATGTTTACATAACTCAGACTGAATCTCGAATCCAGGCGGCACTTTTTTTTAGGGGGTGGGTCTATGATGCCGCTGTTCCCTGGAACCTGGACTTGTTTACATTAGGCGTACAGCAGCGGAGGGAGACCCATCCCTTCGCAGTTGGTTGCATTCCTATGGGGTGCAATGATTTTACTAGCAGTCCTCGATAGCTCAATTGGTAAGTGTACCGGCCAGTCTGGCAATGAGCCATCCCGACCTGGAAGGTCCCCTGTTTGAACGGTGCTGAGTTAACCTATATCTCATAGAAACATAGAAGATAGGAGCAGGAGTAGGCCATTTGGCCCCCTTGAGCCTGTTCTGCCATTTAATGAGATCATGGCTGATCATCCAAATTCAATACCCTGTCCCTGCCTTCTCTCCATATCCCTTGATCCCTTTAGCCTTAAGAAATATATCTAACTCCTTCTTGAATATATTTAATGAATTGGCCTCAACTGCCTTGTGTGGTAGAGAATTCCACAGGTTCACCACTCTCTGGGTGAAGAAATTCCTCCTCATCTCAGTCCTAAATGGCTTACCCCTTATCCTTAGACTGTGACCCCTGGTTCTGGACTCCCCCGCCATCGGGAACATCCTTCCTGCATCTAGTCTGTCCAGGCCTGACAGAATTTTATAAGTTTCAATGAGATCCCCTCTCATTCTTCTAAACAAGGATAGTAGTCGGGGTGCTACTGTTGGCCTTGGTGCACCTGGGCAAGGAAGGATTAAAAAAACCACCGGACGTCTCTGAGCGCTTTATGGCCAATGAAGTACTATTTGAAGTGGAGTCACTGTTGTAATGTGGGAAACGCAATTTGCGCACAGCAGGGTCCCACAAACAGCGACATGATAATGACCAGATAATCTGTGTTATGTTGATCTAGGGATAAATATTGGCCAGGACACCGGGGGGATAACTCCCTTACTCTTCTTCGAAATGGTGCCATGGGATCTTTGACGTCCACCTGAGAGCAAGGAAGGATTAAAAAAAAAAATATTGCAGATGCTGGAAATCTGAAATAAAAATAGAAAATGCTAGAGAAACTCAGCAGGTCTGGCAGCACCTGTGGAGAGAGAAACAGAGTTAACATTTCAGGTTGATGACCTTTCGTCAGAACTGGGGGGAAAAGGAGGAAATGGAACAGATTTTTAAGCAAGTGTAGGGGCTGGGGATGAAAGAACAAAAAGGAAGGTCTGTGATAGGATGGAAGGCGGAAGAGATTAAGAGACATTAAGAGATATTCAAGGCAAAGGGAGATGGTAATGGGACAGGTTAAGAAACAAAAGATGGCTCGAGATGAAATGTAAAAAAAAAAACCCAGCCATTCTTGATTGTCTCGTGATCCCTGCTGGAAAGTCCTGTTTGGATATTTAATGGAATAGGATTGGACTCTGGTGTGATGCCTCCCCATAGTTGATTCACCTATCTATATTTAGTGTCTAGACAGCATTCATGGAGCCATACCTCCACAGGTTGCTGGCTTCTTGAGAGAAGAGGAGAGCCCAGGTTCTCCCGGTTAAGCAACGCCTCGATTTTAAAATTCTCTTCCTTGTTTTAAAATCCCTCCATGGCCTCGCCCTCTCCCTATTTCTGTAATCTCCTCCAGCCCCACAACCCCTCCTGAGATATCTGTGTTCCTCTAATTCTGCCCTCTTGAGCATCCCTGATTATAATCGCTCAACCTTTGGTGGCCGTGCCTTCTGTTGCCTCGGCCCTAAGCTCTGGAATTCCCTGCCTAAACCTCTCCGCGCCTCTACCTCTATTTCCTGCTTTAAGACGCTCCTTAAAACCTACCTCTTTGACCGAGTTTTTGGTCACCTGCCCTAATTTCTCTGTGTGGCTCGGTGTCAAATTACTTGTCCTAAAATACTCCTGTGAAGCACTGTGGGACATTTTACTATGTTTTAAAGGCGCTGTATAAATACAAGTTGTTGTTATAAAATAAAAAATGGCCAGTTAATTTATTTTTTGGTTGAAAGCAGAATGTTGGCTTGTACATTGGGAGAACTCCCACCCTGCTTTTTTTGGAAAAGTGTCGTGGGATGTTTAACATCCACTTGAGCTGGCAAAACCTCCGTGTAATGTCTCACTTTAAGGAAAGAAAGAATGAAAGAACTTGCATTTATATAGCGCCTTGCACAACCACCGGACGTCTCAAAGCGCTTTACAGCCAATGAAGTACTATTTGGAGTGTAGTCACTGTTGTAATGTGGGAAACGCGGCAGCCAATTTGTGCACAGCAAGGTCCCACAAACAGCAATGTGATAATGACCAGATCATCTGTTTTGTGTTATGTTGGTTGAGGGATAAATATTGGCCAGGACACTGGGATAACTCCCCTGCTCTTCTTCAAAATAGGATCTTTTACATCCACCTGAGAGGGCAGACGGGGCCTCGGTTTAATGTCTCATCTGAAAGACGGCACCTCCGACAGTGCCGCACTGGGAGTGTCAGCCTAGCTTTATGTGCTCAAGTCCCTGGAGTGGGACTTGAACCCACAACCTTCTGACTCGGAGGTGAGTGTGCTACCCACTGAGCCACAGCTGACACATCCGAAAGCTGGCACCTCCAAGAGTGGCACTCCCTCAGTACTGCACTGAAGTATTGGCATGGATTATGTGCTCAAGTCTCTCAGTACTGCATTGAATTCAAGTCCTGGAGTGGGGCTTAAACCCACAGCCTTCTGACTCGGATGAGAGTGCAACTAACCAAACCAAGCTGACAATCACTTTCCAAAGTGTTGTGTCTGAAGCATTAGGTTTGGTCTTTTAGTCTTGTTAGAGACAGTTTGTAGATGCTGCCTCCCTCCTTTCTGTATGTCTCTGCCAACTAATAGATATATACGGCACAGAAGATCGCCAGCACAGCACCAAGCCTCAATTTAATGATGAATGGAATGAGCTGGGCTCATAACATCAAATAGTTCTTAAGTTTTAAAAGGAAGAATGAACTTGTGCTTATATAGTGCTTTACCCCATGTCTCAGGACATCCAAAGCTTTTCACATACAATGCTTTGCTTTCAAGTGTAGTCAGAGCAGCTTTTCTGCATGCAGCAAGATCCCACAAACTCCAATGAGATGAATGGCCAGGTGATCTGTTTTTGGTAAATGCGGCTTGAGGATAAAGTGTTGGGCAGGACACTGAGATAACTCCCAGCTCTTCCGACGGTGCAATGGAATCTTTTACGTCCACAGGACCAGGCAGATTGCCCCTTGGTTTAACAGCTCATTTGCAGGCCTGCACTGTTGGCAATGCAGCATTCTCTATAAGGCACTGCACTGGAGCATTAGCCTAGCGTGTTAGCCAGTGCTCTAGCCCTAGAGTAAGACTTGAACTCACAACATTCTGACGAGAATGCTGCCAACTATTGTTTTTGGAATAGTTCTGATGGATACTGGTTCTTAGACGTTTCTGTTGCTGTTGGCATTAAAGATTGTGATTTATCCAAGGCTGCACTGGATGGAGTTGAAAACAAAGGTTTCTTAATTGTTTGAGATGCATTTATCTACTGAAAGCAAGACCTATCCATGGTCTTTGTATTTTATCTAATATTTTGCAAGAAGCCATCGTTGATCATGTATTTGCAAGAGATGTTCTGAAATTGCTAATAAGCTTCTTTAGAAATTCAGTCCTGAAAACTGGAGGAGCCTGATGACATAACTCTTTAAAATGAGCAACTTCACAAAGGCCAGAAAAGTTTGCATTCCAATACATGCTCCTGTAGGAATGTCTAATTCCTATCAAAAGACTGAGGTCGACTCAGGCGATCAATCAAAAGATGTTTAATGAAAAACTAACCGAGTTTAACAAACAAATGCACGAGAACTACGAATACAGGTCTAGTCAGTTCGGAGGCTCCACGAGGACTGCTTGGGCGGTCCCGTGGCTGGCGTCATGACGTCATCACATTTTTTCCGCCGGTGGGGGGTCACGTGATGAACGGCGTGACGTCATCGCGTTTGCCCGTGCTCTTAAAGGGACCGTGCTCTTTACATGCAAACAGTATATACAAAGATACAGACTCAGGCTGTAGCTAACACATTGTTAAAGGGAATTATATACAGTTGATCGGAGTCCCTTAGTGGCTCCGCCACACTCCCACCTTTTTAATATTTGCTCCTCCATTCCCCCTATGTTTTAACAGGGCTAAAAATAAACTTAACTTATACTTGCCATAGAGGGAGTGCAACAAAGGTTCACCAGACTGGTTCCTGGGATGGGGGGGATTGTCCTATGAGGAGAGATTGAGTAGACTAGGCCTATATTCTCCAGAGTTTAGAAGAATGTGAGGTGATCTCATTGAAACATACAAAATTCTTACAGGGTAGATGCAGGGAGGATGTTTCCCCTGGCTAGGGAATCTAGAACCAGGGGTCACAGTCTCAGAATAAGGGGTCGGCCATTTAGGACTGATGAGGAGAAATTTCTTCACTCAGAGGGTGGTGCATCTTTGTAATTCTCTACCCCAGAGGGCTGTGGAGGCTCCGTCGTTGAGTATATCCAAGACAGAGATTGATAGATTTTTGAATATTAAGGGAATCAAGGGATATGGGGATAGTGCGGGAAAGTGGAGTTGAGGTCGAAGATCAGCCATGATCGTATTGATCGCAGAGCAGGCTCGAGGGGCTGAATGGCCGACACCTGCTCCTAATTCTTATGTTCAAAGTGGACCCCATCATATTTTAGAAATTTGAGTTTGACCATGAAAAATATGTAGGTTTGCTCTTTGCTTTATTTGTACTTCCAGCCCGGTCACTTCTTTAAAAATTATAAAGTAAAACATTCTGTGAGGATAAGAATCTTGAATTATGCCAAGTTAGAAAAAAGAGTTTTTGCAGTAGATGTTTAACCCACTGGCAGGAGGGTCAGTAACCCCGTGATCCGTAATATACTACCCGAGAAGGTGGTGGAAACAGCTTCAATAGAAACTCTCAAAAGGGAATGAAAAGGAGAAATTTGCTGGGCTGTGAGGAAAGAGCAGGGGAGTGGGAATAATTGGAGAGTTCTTTCAAAGAGCCGGCACAGACACGATGGACCAAATGGCCCCCCTGTGCTGCATGATTAGAAAGGCTTGGATGAGCCACTAATGTACTGCATCAGACTTAAAACGACTGCCTGTAGCACAGCATTCATATAATGTCCTTCTGCCACTGGCAATGCCTTCAATACTTGGAACTTTGACATGAGTTGGATGTGGCTCCTGATCACTCCTTTTATACTTGGGATCCGTAGAAATATTTGGTACCTTGAGGCCAATTTTGTGTAGCAAGCCCAACTAAATGTTGCAGCAAGAAAATGCAGGATCTCTGGCTGCTCGATCCAGGATCTGAGGTCCTCAGACGTATTGCAGAAAGCTGCTGTATTCTGAATAAAATATCGAACTCGACCTTTTTTATTATTCATTTATGGGATGTGGGCGTCGCTGGCAAGGCCAGCATTTATTGCCCATCCCTAATTACCCTCGAGAAGGTGGTGGTGAGCCGCCTTCTTGAACCTCTGCAGTCCGTGTGGTGAAGGTACTCCCACATTGCTGTTAGGGAGGGAGTTCCAGGATTTTGACCCAGCGACGATGAAGGATCGGCGATATATTTCCAAGTCGGGATGGTGTGACTTGGAGGGGAACTTGGAGGTGGTGGTGTTCCCATGCACCTGCTGCCCTTGTCCTTCTAGGTGGTAGAGGTCATGGGTTTGGGAGGTACTACCAAAGGAGCCTTGGCGAGTTGCTGCAGTGCAACTTGTAGATGGTACACACTGCAGCCACAGTGCGCCGGTGGTGGAGGGAGTGAATGTTTACAGTGGTGGATGGGGGGCCAATCAAGCGGGCTGCTTTGTCCTGGATGGTGTCAAGCTTCTTGAGTGTTGTTGGAGCTGCACTCATCCAGGCAAGTGGCGAGTATTCCATCACACTCCTTATTTGTGCCTTGTAGATGGTGGAAAGACTTGGGTGCCACAACCAGGCAGAAGCTGCTTTCCCATGAGAACTAAGGAACAGCATTTGAAGGAGAGGGAACTATAAGTGGGAGCCTCTTGCATGCCTCAGAGTGGCTGGTTGAAGAGCAGCACCTGCAGAGAACCTGTGAACAAGTCGGCTGTCTGTTAGCAGGGATGTATTGTTCAGTACAGGGGGGGGGGGTCCTGAAGATGAAGAACGAAGATGCATTTTGGATGAAATAAGTACGCAATTCCCTCAGTTGCAGATACAGTTCAGTCTAGGAAAATGTGAAGCAGTATATCTTGGAAGTAAAAACAGGGAAAGGAAATGCACTCTAAATGTGTCAGCCAATATTTATCCCTCAACCAACATCTCACAACTTTTTTTAAACAGATTATCTGGTCATCATCTGATTGCTGTTTGTGGGACCTTGCTGTGTGCAAATTGCTGCATTTCCTACATTACAACAAAATACATAATTGGCTGTAAAGCGCTTTGAGGTGTCACAAGTTCGTGAAAGACGTTGTAGAAATGAAAGTTATTTCTTTTAAATGGGGTAGAGGAGCAGCAAGATCTTTGTGTGCAAAAAAAGAAGCACCTAGTGGTAAATTATTACAGAGCGACATTGATTGAGGCGTAGGAGCTGGTCATTGACCTTTCCCTTGGCTGGAGACTGGCAAAGGATAGACTGAGGTGAGGAAGTAAGTGCATTTCAAACTTAAAATAACCCAACAAAATGTCTCCTTTAACATAACTAATTAGTAAAAGCATGTTGCATGTTCACTGCATCACCAGTTAACGCTTGGGTTTGTTGCAAAGGTTCAAACTTATAAAATGGTTAAGTAATCTTCAAGGTTGAGATGAGTAAATGTTTGGATTTAACAAATGGAAACTTTGTACCGGCCATCCTGAATTATGCCTGCAGTGTGGAGTAAAGATCAACTGATTAATTTGGCGGCTTCTGCCTTGGGTTTTAGTTATCTTTCTTCCAATATAAAGCTTATTTAAATCACACGCACATCACAAATGTTCGGTTTCTCCTTCTGTTACAACAGACGCACTCAAAATTGGATCAACTTTCCAGTGCCTTCAGGGACGCAGTATATGACACACCAGATGGATTCGGGTGATCAGCATTTCTTTTGTGTCTGGAAAATTACACTGGTGACGAATGTGTCCTCACTTTTCAGGATGAAAGCAGTGTTTTGGGCCTTTTTGTCCAAGGCCTTTAAGCGCATAATGCCTACAGACACGGCTGGCAGTTTGTTTGTGCCCCTTACCTGTACCGAATATGTTTTACTGTCCAGTCGAGAGCTTGTGAAGTCCAGCGGGCAGTCCTGCTGAAACCTAATCCAGTCAGATGTCAATGAGGAGTTTTGAAATGCGCTGTCACATCCCAAGTGCTACTCTTGTAAATGATGGGGTTACATGTGCTCCCATTGGAAATAATGGGCCCACAGTGTTAAAATCATAGGATGGTTACAGCACAGGAGGAGGCCATTCGGCCTGTCGAGCCCGTGCCGCCTCTGCAAGAGCACCTCAGCCAGTCCCACTCCCCCGTGTTGAGGGAGTCTGTAGATTTCAATTATCGGGACAAATTTCGCACGCATAGAAAATGCTCCCTTTTTGATGGTTACATATGGAAGAAATTCAAAATGGGGGAAAATGGCTCATTTCTAGTGGTTTTGGTGATTGACTTTCGGCAAAATACAGAGGGTCTTTGCACTTGGAGACTCTTGGTTTAAGATTCAGGGGCCATCCTACAGCTCTTTAGAACTTTGAGCATTTTATTAAGGTCACTGCTACTAAGTTACGAGTATTCATTACAGGTCAACCCGAATGGAAAAGGCTGGGTTTGGGAAGACGAGGAAAGTTTATGATTAATTGGGAGCACTAAAGCTCGAGGTTTTATTGCCACCTTTTGATTTGTTTTGGGGAATGCTGCGCTCACGCTCTCTCGCGCGCGCTCTCTTCACATGGATGATAATTTCCCCACAATATGGGCAGCTTGTGTAATAGAGGTCTTCAAAATTATGAAGGGGTTTGCACTTGTGGGGGACTCCAAAACTAGGAACCATAAATCCAAGATCATCACCAATAAATCCAGAAACCTCTTTAACCAGAGTGGTGAGAATGTGGAACTCGCTTCCACAGGAGTAGTTGAGGCAAATTGCATAGATGCATTTAAGGGAAAGCTAGATAAGCACGTGTGGGAGAAAGGAGTAGAAGGTTATGCTGATGGGGTTAGATGAATAGGGGTGGGAGGAGGCTCGTGTGGAGGTTAAATACCAACATGGACCATTTGGGACGAATGGCCTGTTGCTGTAGATTCTATGTAACTTCTCTTAGCCCTCTCCTCCACTTCCCACCCTCCTCCATTGGGGAGGAGAGGAATATTTGTGTGCACACCCACTAGTTCAGATTAGAGGCTTTGAATAATGTCACTCTGGAGTCACCCAGTAAATGTTCACTCCAGAATAAGTGAGAAGAAAATTCCTCCAATAACTTGGGTGCGTGTGAGTGTATTACCACAGTTAAGAGTAATAAAGTTGGTTGATCCCCAGTTTACCACTGATTAAACAGCCCTTAAATTATAACTTGTTAAACGAGATCAGGTCAATGACCAGGGAACTCGTGGATCACCACCTGCTTTGTGAGTGAAGTTATTTTTGAAGAAGTTTGTACTGTGGAGTTTTTTTAATCCATACGTGGTATGAATTACGTTTGAACACTTGCAGAAAGCAGGTTCCTTCTTAATGGAGCGGACACGTCCATTTAGCCACTTTGTAAAAAAAAAAATGGTGATTCATTCCCAATTTTCTCCCAAAGACATGATCAGTTCCCCAGGTTATAGGCAAAATAGTAATTCTTCATGTGAACCTTGACAGTTAATGTGGGCAGGTTATTTGACTCTACTGAGTGTTGTACCCAAATCTCTCTTCACCCAGTGTCCATATGCACGCACTTACAAGCTAGAGGTCATTGCAGAGCAGTCCGGAACAGAAACCGTGGCTCAGTTTTTTGTTCATCTCTAGCCCAGAGGTGCCCAGATCATTTGTAGCACCCTCTACCAGTATGACCACTGCAAGCTAACTCTGCATCAAACCTGGGATTTTCCTGATCTTGCATGGTTTAGTTTCTTAGCTTGATTGAACATTAAAACGAGCCTCAATCTACCCGCTCAGATTCACCTCCCCGCTCCCCTGGACTATTTGAAGAAGTACGGAGCGAGTTAGCCAACATTTCTACCTCAACCAACACCACCAAAACCAGATAATCTTGTAATTAATTAATTTGCTGTTTGTGGGAACCTTGAAGATTGCAAAATGGCTCCTGTGTTTGCCATACGTAACCGTGACTGCACTTCTTTAAAAGTAATCTATTGTTTATAAAGCATCCTGAGGTGTCGTGAGACCATAAGGTGATCTGTAAATGCAAGTTCCGTTACTTTAGCAAGCAGTGCATTTACCAGTAAGTAATCAAGTGGCTTTTCCCTGTATTGCTGCTAATGACTAATACTCCTGCTCTTGGACTCTGAACTGCTGTGTGTCTTTCTTTTCTCCTCACCTCCCCTCTCTCTTCTCCCCGCCCCCCCACACCTCAGTCAGAATTTTCACTCACCATGACCCTCCATTTGAGTTCTCGTCCTTAATCTCCCCGCCTCACTACTTCTCTTCATAAGCTTCCTCAAAATCTACCTCTTGGTTTTCTCCCTTACTTCCTGCTCGGTATCCCTTGTTCCCACTGTAAACCATCTTGAGATGTTTAGTTGTGGGAAAGCCACTACAACAACTACTTGCATTTATATAGCCCCTTTTATGTAGTAAGATATCCTAAGGTGCTTCACAGGAGTGCCAAGTTTGACACCGAGCCACATAAGGAGACATTAGGACAAGAGTGTCTTAAAGGAGGAGAGGTGGAGAGGTTTAGGGAGGGAATTCCAGAACTTAGGGCCTGGGCAGCTGAAGGCATGGCCTCCAATGGTGGGGCGATAGAAATCGGGGATACACAAGAGGCCAGAATTGGAGGAGCGCAGAAATCTCACTATGGAAATAATGGTGGATTATTGTGGATGTGTTCAGCGAACCCCTGCCCCAGGACAGCAATAATGCAGGGGCAGGAGGACATGCGTTCTTGTGACTAGACGGTAATCGCAGCCTGCTTGGCTACATCATCACCATCAACGGCTGTCTATCATTTAAGCTTTCCTTGCTCTTTCATTGACTTGTGCACTGCAGCTGCGTCACTTGCAGAGTGCGAATGCCGTTTGCTAATTCAAGGATTAGCTCATCCGCCTTTTGATGGTGCTTCCTCCACCAAGGGTTTCCACTGCCCTCCTCCAGGCACTCATCCGCCCAAAACCTTTGGCACCTTGCGGGGGGGCCGGGTCACCTTAACCGTCGCCTGGCACTCGACGTCAACCAGTCGCTGGTAGCGCTGTCGACTGTTGTTACGGTAACGGGTTTTAACACCTGACCTGATCTACAGAAGAGTTTTTTTTTTAAGTTTCACCTGGATAGCAAAGAAATGTTGGTTGTAACCAGCTGTACTGCAGCTGACTGAGCTCTGCCTTTCCTCTTGTTACTCGGAAGACTCACCTGAGGCCATTTCAGTCTGTCAAAGGTGTTGGGTTGCATTAACTGACAGGTGGTTTGTGATGTTGCTTAAACTTACATCTTCACTTCATTTTCTGTGTGTGCGGGGGTGTAGGTGGCGGAGGCGGGTGGTGGCGGGCGGCGGTGAAGCAAGGCAGGGCCAGACCCTTCAGACGAGTGACGTAAAACTAACATCAAAAGAATATAAAAGAATGAGTAAGGCTGTGTGACCTGCAGCATGACCCCGTGGGGGTGGGGTTTAAATGGACAAGAAACCTGACATTTCCTGGTAGTTGGAGGCTGCATATTGGATATTGAAATGCAAATAGTTTAGAAGTACATTATGCAAATCGGCCTCGGCCTTGCCCCAGGCTGCAGTAATTGGCTTAATTCTTGTGGTGGTGGTTATTTCCCCTCCAATTTCCTCTCCTGAAGATGTTCCTGCGGGGATACCATGCTCAATGGCAGCACTCTTGCTAACCAGCCCAAATGACGATTCTTCATGTGGAACCTGTCTGAGTGCAGCAGGCTATATTCAACTGGTGTTCTCGCTCATGCCAGCATCCCCGGCGTCGAGGCTTTGACCGCGCTCGATCGGCTCCGGTGGACGGGTCACATCGTCCGCATGCCCGATACGAGACTCCCAAGGCAAGCGAAGTACACGGAGCTCCGACACGGCAGGAGAGCCCCAGGTGGGCAGCGGAAATGCTTCAAGGACACCCTCGAAGCCTCCTTGGAAAAAGTGTAACATCCCCACTGACACCTGGGAATCCCTGGCCCAAGACCGCACAAAGTGGAGAAGCATCCGGGAAGGTTCCAAACACCTCAAGTCTCTTCGCCGGGAGCAAGCGGAAGACAAGCGCAAACCGCGGAAGGAGCGCACGTCAACCCAAGCACCCCACCCACCTGACCCTTCAACCACCGTCTGCTCCACCTGTGGCAAAGACTGTGTAGGTCCTCCCGCATTGGACTCATCAGTCACCTGCGAACTCATTTTTAATGTGGAAGCAAGTCATCCTCTGTTCCGAGGGACTGCCGAAGAAGAAGACGATATTCAACTGGGGAGGGAGTATTGCAGTCAAATCTAGTGGCAGCACTCGCGAGTCAGAAGTTTGTGGGTTCAAGTCCCACTCCAGGAACTGGTTGTACAAAATCTAGGCTGATGCTCCAATGAGGTACTTAGGAAGTGTTGCATTCCTACATTTACAACAGTGACTGCACTTTTTAAAAGTACTTCATTGGCTGTAAATCGCTTTGGGACGTCCGATGATCGTGAAAGGCGCTATATAAATGTAAGTCTTTCTTCTTTCACTGTTGGACGTGCCGTCTTTCAGATGAGATGTTAAACTGAGGCCCTGCCTGCCCCCTTGGGTGGGTGTAAAAGAGCCCATGGCACTATCTCAAAGAAGAGAAGGGGAATTCTCCCCAGTGTCCTGGCCAATATTTATCCCTCAACCAACCTCACTTAAAACAGATTATCTAGTCGTTATCACATTGCTGTTTGTGGGAGTTTGCTGTATGCAAATCAGCTGCTGTGTTTGATAAGAGCATAAGAAATAAGAGCAGGAGTAGGCCATACGGCCCCTCAAGCCTGCTCCGCCATTCAATAAGATCATGGCTGATCATCCACCGCAACTCAATTTTCCTGCCCGATCGCCATATCCCTTGATTCCCCTAGAGTCCAACAATCAATCTATCTCAGCCTTGAATATACTGAAAAACTCAGCATTCACAGCCCTCTGGGGCAGAGAATTCCAAAGATTCACAACTCTGAGTGAAGAAGTTCCTCCTCATCTCGGTCTTAAATGGCCGACCCCTTATCCTGAGACTATGCCCCCTAGCTCTAGACACTCCAGCCAAGGGAAGCAACCCCTCGGCATCTACCCTGTCAATCCCCTTCAGAATCTTGTATGTTTCAATGAGATCACCTCTCATTCTTCTAAACTCCAGAGAGTATCGGCCCATTCTACACAATCTCTCATCACAGGACAGCCCGCTCATCCCAGGAATCAATCTAGTGAACCTTTGTTGCACCGCCTCCAAAGCAAGTATACCCTTCCCTATTGCTGCCCACTCACTTAGTCTATCTATATCCCTTTGCAGCCTCTTTGTATTCTCCTCACAGCTTACTGTCCCACCTAGCTCTGTATCATCAGCAAACTTGTATACATTACACTCTGTCCCTACATCTAGGTCATTAATATAGATTGTAAATAACTGAGGCCCCAACACTGATCCTTGCGGCACCCCACTAGTTACAGCCTGTCAACTTGAAAATGATCCATTTATTCCTACTCTTTTTTTGTCCGTTAACCAATCCTCTATCCATATTACCCCCAACCCCATGAGCCCTTATCTTGTGTAATATTTTATGTGGCACCTTTATTGAATGCCTTTTGGAAATCCAAATATATTATATCCACTGGTTTCCCCTTTATCCACCCTGCTAGTTACATCCACAAAAAACTCTAATAAATTTGTCAAACACGATTTCCTTTTCATAAAACCATGTTGACTCTGCCTAATCATGTTATGATTTTCTAAGTGCCCTGATACCACGTCCTTAACAATGGATTCCAGCATTTTCCCAATGACTGATGTCAGTTCTCTGTTTCCTCGCTCCCTCCTTTCTTGAATAGCGGTGTTACATTTACTACCTTCCAATCCGCTGGGACCGTTCTAGAATCTAGGGAATTTTGGAAGATCAAAACCAATGCATCCACTATCTCTGCAGCCACCTCTTTTAGAACCCGAGGATGTAGGCCGTCTGGTCCAGGGGATTTGTCGGCTTTTAGCCCTATTATTTTCTCTAGTACTTTTTCTCTACAGATATTAATTACATTACGTTCCTCACCCTCATTAGACCCTTGGTTCCCCATCATTCTTGGTATGCTTTTTGTGACTTCTGCTGTGAAGACAGATACAAAATCTTTGTTTAACGTTTCTACCATTTCCTTATTCCCCATAATAATTTCTCATGTCTCGGCTTCTAAGGGACCAACGTTTACTTTTGCTACTCTCTTCCTTTTCACATACTTGTAGAAGCTCTTACAATCTGTTTTTATATTTCTTGCTAGTTTTCTTACATTGCAATAATGTCTGCACTTCAAAAGTACTTGCTGTAAAGCGCTTTGGGACGTCTTGAGGTCATGAAAGGCACTATATAAATACAAACCTTTCTTTCGTTAAACCTGATCTCTTTAACCATCATCCATCCTGGTGCACCCTGTCCCCACCCTTGCCCTGGTTGAGATCAGATTAGGAATCAAACCTGCAACCTTCTACTCTCTGTTATTCATTACATGCTAGTTGCCCACTTTCACTGAGGAACTCTTTACATGCTTTTTAAAAAAAAAAAAAAAAATTTATAAAGCACATTTTAGAATGCTGGAGGCGACGGTTTTGTAAAGTACAATGACTGGAGGCTGGGGTATGGGTCTTTGTCTAAGTGACAATTCTTCATGTGCAAGTCCATGTGGGAGTGTGGATTGTAGGGGAGGTATCTCAGCCACGTTTTATGTCTGTATACACATTTTTTCCATCCCTTTCTCTTCTCTGTGCACTTTCCAAAACCGCAAACCCCGCACCAGCAGTGGGATTGAATCTTGATATCTCCCTGGTCTGTGTGGCTCAGTGCCACACCAGAAATGCAGCTAGAGAACTCTGCATTCCTCCAACTCTGGCCTGTTGTGCATCCCCCACTTCCTTCGCTGCACCTTTGGCGGCCGTGCCTTCAGCTGTCTGGGCCCTAAGCTCTGGGATTGCCTCCCCAAACCTCGTCACCTCTCCACCTCTTTCTCCTCCTTTTAAGATGCTGCTTAAAACTACCTCTTTGACCAAGCGTTTGGTCGCCTGTCCTACCGTCTCCTTATTGGCCAGGTGTCATTTTGTTTGATAATGCTCCTGTGAAGCACCTTGGGACATTTTACTGCGTTAAAGGCGCTATGTAAATGCAAGTTTGTTGTTGGTTACCAAGCCATTGGGAAGCTGTCAACTTGAGATTTGCCAGAAACTGCAACCCTTGGTGTCATTGTAACCTCCTTTATTATTACATACCCTGTTACCCCAATTCATTGGACACCTTAAAAGCACTTAATTACTCTTTGTTAAACTGATTGAACTTCTAAAATCTGAATTGCTGTGTTCAATTGTATTTGGTAGTCCTGTTGCTTCAGAAAGGGAGGTTGGGACTGAAGGGAGCGTCCTGATTTAATGGCCCAGAAATTCGGGTCGGGGGCTTCCCGCGGGTGCAAGCCTCCGACCTGCACTTTACCTAGCGCGCCGGCTGTTGAGCTGTGGGCCCGTGTGGGATTTCGATCCTGGGCCTCCTCCAACTGCCGGTGCGCAGTGCTTGCGTATCCCAGGGGCACAATTAGTTCGAAGTGTCCCCTAGGATCACGTGGGCCATGGAGAGCCAATGGCAGCAGGGAATGCTTCATTCATAAATTTCACAGGAAGAGCTGTCAAACCTATAAATACTATAAGCCCCAAAACATAACTAAAACTTCAAATACATTTTTTAAAAATCACATTTTTAAAATAACTATAAATTACATGAAATAACTATTTTAAACAATTTAAATTTTTGAAAAAATTAATTACATTTTCTAATGGGGCTAAAAATAAACTTGCCTTTCTTTAAAGTATTTAAAAATAATAAACCTGTGGAAAAAATGTTTTAATTTTAATTAATTCACCACTTGTTAAAAGCAGTGTAACTGCTGGAGACCTGCGGAAAAAAAACATTAGTTCGATGCGCACGCGCTGCCTCTCCGGCACACGCGTTCCACCTGGCAACCCCTTCTTTCAAGGGAACGGAAGTTCCGGTTTCCTGCGCATGCACGAAACCGGCACTTTCGTTGGGCCGAAGTGTGAGTACCCAGTGCGTACTCGCCCGTGGGGACCTGAATTTCTGGGCCATTATTCAAGACATGGCCACCATCGACACATACTTGCGCTCCAGTGTATCTAGTGGTAATTAGATGGGATTCTTGTCCGGAAAGCTTCTTGGCAATGAACTGAGCCATATTAGGGCCTAGACTTTACACTTCAAACCAGGACCAGACACAAACCATCTGACTGGTTGGTTAGGATGCTTATCATTTTGGGGAGAGCTGGAGCCCATAATGGTTGCTTGCTGTCTCCCTTTTCTCGTAATGCTAACTTGCTGGTTTTAGGTCCCATTTGCAGATGTTTAGTTTGGTCCTACAGCCAATAATGGTGGTCAATGTGCCGGTCGGAGACAGGACAGGAATGCAGAAGCATCTTTTTTCCCATAACTTCTCATCTGGATAATCTTTGTCACAGCTTTAATGCAAGAATTGAAATGTCTTTGCAGTTTTGTTGCTATGGAGACTAGTCCTTCTGTTTTAGTGAAGCAAGGGTCCCAAGCTACAGTACTAGCTTTCAAAAAAAAAAATCAGACACCTATGACATACAATTTATTTTAAGATTTTTCAAGGGGTAACATACTATTAAGAGCCAAATGTTGCTAAGAAGCATGATTCACAGTAACTTCCCTTTTTAATGTTTTTTTTTCTCCCCACGGTTTACTGCATTGTTTTTAACAAGGTCATGGAATATTATTCCACTTTTGACAACCACCATCAGGCACTCCTGTCCTCCCTCTACAATGCACCTTAAGCCTCAGCCTCAGAAGAATGCTTCCTACTGCAACAACGTGATTGTCTCTCTTTTTCGTAACCACCATCCTTATGACCTTTTTGAGATTGCCTAATTTTGAATGGCTAATACGTTGATTCAGAATCATTAGGAACTCCGTGCACACTGCCCAAACTTGGTGTGCCACCCAGTTCCTAATTTACTGCGTTAATCACATTACGATTGACCATCCCCAGTCAATATTGGAACTTGAGGAATAATTGAACATTCCCAAATGTTGCTCTTGCCCAAGTAGTACAGGAATAGCCTCGGCACCAGGAGAGGAAAGAAATTCAAACAGCAAAAGAAGCCGCCCAGAGCTGCCTTCCACAAGGCTTTGTCCCACACATTTTGGCAGATGTTCAAGAAGACAGGTAATTGGAGTCTTGAGATTGGAGGTTTTACTTGTAAACATGGAGACTAAAAAGTGAAATGGAAGAGGGAACAGTGACTGTAAGCAGTGATCCGTAGCAAGGAGAAATCAAATAAATGCAAAGACAAGCTAATGCAGTGTTTTAACCTTGAATCAGTATTCCCCGAAATACACAAGTTTGTACTTGTATGTATACATACACAGGAAAAAAAATCATAGAACGTGCATCCAGGCTATGTCTGCTGGTAATATGGGAGGGCACCTGTCTTCTATGTAGAAGAGCACTAACTCCCAGCAAATGGTCCTCCTATTCCCGTTTTTCTCACGGTTTCACCCCTCCTCCTCTGAAGGTGCTGTTTCCTGTTGGGATATAATTCCACAGGTGTTGGTTACCCTCTGGTAGTTTGCCAAAGTGGATATCCTTCATGCATGTTAGACAGTGTATGTTAGTAGGTTTGACCTTGATTGAGGGGGTTGATATTACAGCCCACCCAGATCATGTTCTCTCCCAATGTTTGCACGTAGAGCATGCACTTTCTGGAAATGTTTCCAGATAACAGGAGCAGGGACCATGGCTGGACTTTAAAAAATCTTTTTCTCCTCCCTCTCTAAGCAGCAATATGGCTGATTTGTAGTGCCATACTGAAATTAGCATACCCTTTATTGGCCAGAAATTGAACCTTAGACCTTTTCTGGGCTGTATGGTTCAGTTCCATGCTGCCTTTACCAACGGGACCATTGTGAGACCTGGTGTAAATGGCCCCCTGACTGAACTACAGTTTGTCAGAACCAGCTGGATACGGGGCTGCATTGGAAGGGTTCCATCCCCTCCTCTCCCACCCTCAGCTTTCCTGAATTTTTCTGTTTGTTTGTGCTTTTGGTGGGGAACCTTCTATTGACCAAAAATAGCAACAAAGATATTTCCTTCTAATGTAAGATACAGGAAAGGTAAAAGCAACTTAACCTGGTCACGTACTGTTCTGTTAAATATAATCCTGTACAAAGGGAGAATAGTGTGATATGCTGGCACAGGGAACCTTTGCTCTGATCCATTTATAAGGAATTTGAGGGGCAAGGCTGCTTGTGTGAATGCAAATAGGAAGCTCTTTTCTATTTTGTGTTTTATTTTTTTAAAAAGCACCTTGGGTTTTCATTAACCTTTTAGAACTTCTTCCCCCTCCCACGCTCCCCACATGCACACCTCAAGGGGAAATGTTCTGATGGCATTAAGGTCATATGATGGTAAGGAAGGAAAGAGGATGCTAACTCTCTTCTATCTCGTTTATCTCTGCTTTCACATAATCCTGAATATTGCTTTAAGGCCTTTGGCATTCTTGATTGGTTTCCAAGGTATTCGAGTGGTTGAGTTCTGCATTGAACTTGGAAACACTTCTT